>NC_133897.1:73793079-75008079 GCF_964199755.1 Larus michahellis | reverse complement strand
AGCAGCTGCTCCGCTTAATGGCTGAAAACTGCATTTTCAGTCACTAGTCCTTACAATTTTTCAGAGCTCTTGCGTCAGCTACTACGACCCTTGGAAACCGGTTCCTGGGAAATCTGTGCAACAGCTGAGAAACAGAAAGGGAAAACTCCAAGCGATAATGTAAAAACACACATCCGAGGCCACAGCTTGTCATTGCGGACATGGACGTGTCTCAAAATGGGCTCAGCCTCTCCATCAGCTCAAGGACCACAGGTAACCTCTCCCCCATGGAGCTTATTCCAACCAGATGCTTGAATAGAAAGTAGGTAGAGACAAATGTCAGCATCACTTAAGCAATGCCCAAACATGTGTTTATTCACACTGCAATGTCTTGCCACTGCAGTGCTGTGCCTGTCCCCGACTCTTCAAAGAGGCCCTCAGAAGCCAGCGCTTTGTGTGGTGTGGTGGAGGCAGCATTTTTCTCATTACCACTCACAGAACTCGTATCCAACCATTAAATTATATAGCTTTCATCTGTTTCTTAAGAAGACAAGGCTAATGCAATCATGCTGAGTGCGTGCATGCGTGTGTCCATCCATATATCTCCCAGCAACTTTTGAGCATCTTGCCTGACTTTGATCACAGCTGGCAGAAGGTCAGAGACCTTGACATCACTAAGTTCCTGCAAGTCGTCAGGAAAACGGGCACCTGGTCTGAGGGGAGGGAGACCTAATTACGGTCCCCAGGCAGACAAAGCATGCAATCCTGGCTCACCCTTGGACTCCAAAGGATCCAACATGAGTCACAAAACCAAAAGAGACGAGGCTCTGCCAGTCCTGCTGCTTGTTGTAGCGTCACGGCACAGCAGCAAGAGCCACCGTGAGCCATGGCCTCCCACGAAGCAGCCCACTCCCCCAGGTCCTGCAGCTCTGCCTTCAGGAAAGGGCTTAAACAGCCCTCGGTCAATGAAGCTGCTCGCACAATTTTATAAAGAACAATTATTCCAGAAAGAGAGTAACACCACAACGGTTCCCTCCTGTACCATCTCTGCAAGGTAGGACTTCTCTGTTTACCTTGACATGCAAGCCAAAGCACTGCAGGTTCACACCACGCCACTCAAGGACCACAAGGAAGCCCTGCCCTTACAGAAGTCAAGAGGAGCTTCTGTTTCAGAAGCGAATGAGCTGTAAAAGGCATATGTATTGGAGAGGAGCTAATACGAAAAGTGAGCAAGAAAAAAATTGTAATAGGTTACCTTCCTGCAGACATTACTCTAAAAAAAAAAAAAACCCAAACCAACCAACTTCAAAGATAATTTGAAAAAAATAACCTTTCAGCTCCTCTGGATTCAAACTTTTAAATTCATGTTGTAAATAGATTTAAATTAGCATTTTTTTATCCTCTTCCCTGACTGGATTCATGGAGAGCTGGGAGGTCATCCCTTACACACGCCATGACCCCACAAATACTGCAGACTCCCTTCGAGCCCTCTTCCTGGTCTTAGAATTGCATCCTGCTTCTATTTTAATCAAGAACACTACAACGAGCAGAAGACCAATGGGTGTGAAAGCTGTCTTCCTTCAAATATTTTTCTTGTGATTCAGTCCAGAGGACCTGTGCATGAGAATTAACCTTACTGAATAAAACACCACTCTAGAAATGCTTTGTTTATAAACATAAATGTGCGTGCGTGTGTGTGCATACAGACGTTACACATAGTGTTCTCGATGCAATCAAAATGGCCAGTTGTTACACTTTTGTATGCCACGCGTAGTGGCGTTCACACAGTTGCCAGAAGATTACGCTTTTGAGCTACAAATTACAGATGTAAATTTCAGCTATTTTTAAAGAAATACAGTGAATGCTCCTACTGGCAAGTGCACTACAAAAGCTAATATTTAAACAACAGTAGCAATAAAAAGTATTAGTTCTATGCTGTACAAAAGATTTACAGTAAGATAAAGAAAGTTCTTTTTTCTTTTGCCTTTTTTTTTTTTTCCACTCAGGAGAAGCTGAGGTTTAAGGCAAAAACTCGCTTCGGTAGTGGCTATGTTTTATTTGTGCCCTAGCACAAATCAGAAGATTTTAATCTCTCCAGGCTGCCCTAGCCCTTATTTTTTTCTTTTTTTTTCCTTAATCATCTTATTAATGCACCATAAAACAAGTGAAGTAACATGGCACACTGTCCCTCCATCACTTCAGCTCTAAGCTCTTTTTCATTCAGGCATTGAACTGAAAATTTTCTTGACTGGTTTAAAAGCTAATTTTAAAATCATTTTACACACACATTTACTTTTTTAACTTTAGACATAAAATATTTTAAGTTCTCTAATTTGTTCAAAATACTAAAAATTTAAAAAGCATTTTTGCTTGCTATCTACACAAGTCCTCACAAAACTCAGTGGTTCAAAGAAAACCACGCAGAAGGATGTTTAAGTCCCAGTAAAATCCATCCATACCTTTGGACACCAGCCACACTCCCTGCTAGTGTCCTGTGGGGTGCTGGTATTTCCATGTGCAACTGGTGCATCTTTCTATGTAATTTTAGTATCTCAAGGGCTAATCCATGGGATTTCAAACCAACAGCCTTCATTCCACCGGTTCCAAAAAAGAGCTGTTCACGTCTTTTGTGCAAGGCATATATCTCAAATATCATACATACACCAAAGAACATCACTTTTGAAACTACCTCCCCGATACACACCAGATAGATCAGCAAGGTTAGGTCCTTTAGTATAAACTTATTTGTGAAAAACTTTTTAAAATGCTTTGCAAAAGGCCAGGCTTGAATTTTAATTATTCAATATTATTTTTTATGATCACCTATTCTTTAAAAGCAGTCATCAGCAACCTCTTTCGGTTGCCTCTACACAATATACACAGGAAATTATTAATACTCTGGAAATACTATGCAATAACTAAAAACCGAAAGGCCCTTTCCAAGGATGGGTGTGATGGCGGGGCAGCACTGATGCGGACTCTGTGCAGGAGTGAAAGGGATAAAGATCCATTCCTCCCGCTGTACCCGGCAACAGCGTACACAGGGGACAGGTCTCATAGTCAGCCTGGTGGCAAACTGCTTTCCTCAACACCCATCATGTGCGGCTATGCAATATTTGGCATGGGCTTGTGCGATGTCCAGACCCTGCCCTGTTCTGTTTCCCCTGTTTGATTATCAGGTTACCAGGATTTCTGTCTTATTCAGATTGTCATCTTACCAGTAAAAACAAGAGAGACGACATAAAAACATTGACTTCTTTGGAGCTGGTCAAATGAGAGAATAAATGGAGGGAAGTGATCCAACTTGCTCAAAATAAAGAAGAAATACGAAGGTGAAGGACAGAAAAACTTTTTTCATCAGATAGATTTCTGTGTTTAAAGTACCTGCCAAAACCTATTCAGTATTATACCAGCAAAAGCAGTGCTTTTTTTGTCTTTTTTTCTCTGCTTTTATTTGTAAGCTGCTAAATAAGCAGGAAGCGCCTATATGTGTGTGTGTGGTTTTATTCATTAATGTGATGTGCCATAAACTGAGGAAAACAAAATCTTCACTTCCTTTCTGCTCTAGTGAAACCACAGTGTACAAGTTGTAGCCAATGCGCCTGACCTCCCAGGTAAAATTAAATTGACTGAAGGCAGACTGAAATTCCCTTGTCACACTATTATCTCCCTCTATTTAAGTTCATACGAAGCCCTGTAATTAAGAACAGCTTTTAAATTCCAGTGAAAAGCAAAAGGTTTTAGATTTGCTGGTAGAAGTGAAATAACAAACAAAAGAAAACATAAAAAGAAAGTAATTCTTGGAAGATGTAAGGATTAAAGTGCTCTTTTAAAAAAAAAAAAAAAAAAAAAAGGTGGCAAGTTTTGCCAAGATAAAGCAGACGAGCTGCTGCTAACATCAGGAGGCTCCCAGTGATACAGGCTACAGAGCAAGTGGGGCAGATGAAGACAAACATGACAGCTTGGAGAGATACCAGAATACTTTCACTTTGCAAAACTGCCTCTTTTAAGAGATTCGAAGTTACTATCATCTCTTCATTTAGCTGCCTCTTGTAGGAAAGCACGTAGAAGGGGAAAGCTGCCCCGGCTGCTGCATTCGGGCGAGCGGTGGACATGCCTACCCCACCTCCACCAGAACCGGACCCGCGCAACCCGGGAAGGCAAGGTGTCCTCACTTCACTCGCAGCTGAGAATAAAAGCCCTTCGCATCTCAACTCCCTCCAGCCAAAGCCTAATTCACGTCAAGCACGGGTGAAGAGCAAGGGTGAATTTGTCTTCTGGATTCTATTTTATTGTCCTGTTCCACTGTGTCCAAGCAGAGCCAAAGCAGCTACGCCGACACATGACTTCTATTAGGTTCAGGGGATTGCTGCCACAGCTACATTAACCACAGGGTAAGATAAAACAGCATATTCCCCTTCTGGTGAATATTTCCAGTTTAACACTAATGGAAACTCCGGCCAAAAAATGAGAGACGCATCCTTGCAACTACTAGGACTGGTGGATTTTCTCCTCCACGTTCGCTTGATGGTTTTGAATTAAATCGAATCGGAGGGCTGAGAAGGAGTGCTCTCCCAAAATAGCGCAGTTCAGTCTCGTTGCAGGGAAACCGTGGGTCTCCAATTTCTGCTGCGGACACGGCCTCTAACGCAGGGGTGCCAGGCCAAAGTCTCCCGGCACAATTTCGTCAAAACCTCTTCAAGTCAAGACAAAAGTAAAGCCATGAGTACTCCTTATTGCATGCGTCTCTGCTGAATAGCTTGGTATTGCCCTATTCCCTATGACAATGGAGTTAAGGGAATGAAACATGTTGTTTGGAAACAGCAAAAAGCTGTCAGCAGTAACCACTGTCAATACTCATGCTGGGCTAAGCTTGGTACTCCTGCTTGTCATTTATTTATTTACTTTTAAAAAAATATGTTTGATATAAAGTGCTTCTGTATGCAAGCAACAATGCCAAACTAATAAGCCAGTGATTAATTTTGTTCTTGTCCTAGGTTTGTTTTCTTCTTCATAATCTACATAAATACATTAGAGAAAACATTCATTTGCCTAGAGTTTATGTGGTATGAAGCAAACCCAGAAGCGTTTTGCAAAGGCAGCTAGTTGTCACAGAAGAACTGGGCGGGTGAGCAAAAAAGACAGACATGAAAACATATTTAGAGAGCTGCATGCAAGCTGTAGAAAGGCACAAGAGACACTATATTAAAAAAAAAACCCACAAAGAAGTTGCTCAGCACTTTTAAAGATGCTGCCAATCTAAGAAATGGTCTTGCAGACTTCAGTCACAATTACCCCAGATGGCGAAGAATAGCCAGATGGTGAAAAATTAAAGAAAACCCAGTAATAACTTTAGAGAGAAGAATAAATAAAAAGGTTTTAATGGAGGTCTTCACTGGTCACTTTGTGTAGACAGTGGTATTTAAGTTTTTTAATACATTATTAACTGTATGTTTTCCCTTTAACAGCCAGCAAAAGGCCTAACTTTGCATAGAGAAATCTGATACTTGTCACAGAGACTTTGTTTTTATTGCTGTGCCTGGGCTGTAGCAGAACAGTGCTGGTTGCAAGTTTTCTCAGATTGTTTTTGGTGCCACCAACTGCCTTGTTCCAAAACAGTAAAGGGCACGCTCCTTCCCAAGAGCACGGAGGGAAGCCATTCATAGAGTACAAAAGGGCTGTGCAACTAGTCAGATCACTCCAGATCTCAGAATATTCTTCATATTTCTCATGGTAACTGTTTTACAGACAAAGGAGAGGAGAACTCACTTTGCCAAATTAACACCCACCCCACCCCACCCCCCTCACAAAAATTCTTCAAACTACAACAAAGCCTGAGAAACAGAGAACAACATCACGTTCCATCTCCCTTCGGGGCAGTAGCAGCAGAGGGCCCACTCCTGCTTTCTTTGCATGCCCTCGGTTTTTGCCAACTCCAGTGGCAGTTTGGGTCATGTAAAGAATATGGAAATAGAAAGAGAAAACGGTCATGTTCCCCGTGCTGGATGGTGGGAGATCATAGAATCATTTAGGTTGGAAAAGACCCTCGGGATCATTGAGTCCAACCGTCAACCCCACTCTACAAAGTTCTCCCCTGCACCATATCCCCTAACACCACGTCTAAACGTCTCAACAGTCCCCTAGAAAGACCTGGAAGCAACAGCACTACTTGCAAGAGGTGCAACCCCAATGCATTAGGTGGTCATTTAAATAAAAAAAAAAAAGAAATGCCTATAAAACATTTATATTCTATTATACTTGTGTGTATTTCTATTGTACAATAGAAAAAATATTGTGTATTTAATTTCTTGCCACATAGTATTGGAAAACTATTTTAAAAATGCTTTGAAGAGTATTCCAAAATGTTGCTGGTATTGTTTTCATAATTCCTACTTAGCAGGCTACAGAGAAGAAAATGTTAATGAATAAACTAGAGAAACTTCTAAAAAAACATCCTACAAGTAGTTTTTCTGAAAATTATATAAACCATGTCAGCCCATCCACCCAGATGTTTGTATAGCCACCCAGGCCACACTATAGCAAAACCCTCCCATTTCAGAAAATAGACCCACAAAAGCAAGGTGTCTAAATCTTTGCAGTCATTCAGAAAAATATCATGGTTAGTGACGAGCAAATTTATTTATTGTATTTTACGCTGTGCACATGAACTAGTGTATGAGATGCTGGCAGGAAAGAGAGCCAAATTCAAAACCAAGGCCTTTGCTTTTGGTTTTAGATAAAGCATAGGGATATCCCTATCCTCTGAGAAAGATGGCGTAATAGCCCAGCACCACCTTCTACCCTAGGAATCTCTCTTTACTACTTCGCAGTTTCTGGTTCCAGTGAAGCATAACCAGAACTGGTAGGAAGTCGTTGCCAAGGTTATCTCTGGTAACTAAATCCAGCCTTTATGTGGTTTTAACAGACAATTTGAGATGGAGACAGACAATTTCTTCAAGGGAGAGCCAAATAGCTGACTTCCAGAGTGATGTAATCCTGGAAGGTCATTGCAAAGTAAATGCGTAACTGCCAGTGTCTTTATTGTTGGTTGGTTTGGGGTTTTTTTTCCCCCTCCCTCTAGAACACAGGAAATAGGAGTGGAAGTCTTCAAGCACGCAGACCAAAGCAAAGCCTGATACCTCCAGATATACTGATACTCAAAGCAAACAACAGGGAAGAGCTTCCCTTCCAAATAACATGACATTTCCAGCCCTCACTCATTACTGACACAGGGATGACTCCTCCTATTGCAGTTCTGATTCATCACCCTAAAGACCATGGAATTTGGACAAGGGAATTCCAGATATGGAAGAAAAGACCTGCCTTCTCTTGGTTGCAGTTTGGTTTTTTAAGAGCCCCAGAAACTGATTGATAAACAGAATTCAAGTGAGTTGGTCCAATGCAGATTACAAATGCAAATTGTTACTGGGATAAGTACACTACGTGCATGTCTATCCCTCGGGATGACTAACATTTTCAACTTCACAACTTCAAGCGAATATGATGTTGGGAGCTAACAGGCCAAAACTTCTTAGGAAGCTCTCAAAGAAGCAGGATTCCTCATTAAGTTTAAACACAAGAGGTATAAGTGATAGTTACACTCACTCCGAGCAAAGGGTCCTTCAACTACCTAGAAACAGCAGCCTGCAAAAACGCAGGGTCCATTTGCTGAGCAGCTGCAGCTTCAAGTTTGTGGTGCCAGTAGCAAGTGGAGCAGAAAAAGCATGAGAAGGGTCTTGACTCAGGCCACCAGTGGCCGTCCTGGTTTCCCAGAGCAAGTCGGACACGCAAAGAGTCTTCTGCGCAAACATAGCCGGAGACAGCCCTTGGGACCACCAGCAGCCACGTCTGCCCTCACCCCACTTCCCAGCATGAGGCAGCGGTCAAAAAGAGGATGGTGGGAAGTCACCCTGTAAGGGCACTAGTCCAAGTGCCCTGACTCATCCACAGTTGAGCATAAAGAACTGCATTGTAGAAATATAAATGAAGTAGGGCTTTCAAGCCAGAATAGCAAACTGGGTACCAATGCCCGCTCGTTCCATAGGTTTGTATCAAGAGTCTTTTCCCAAATTGTGGCAGAAAGAAACGAATCGACTGTACACAGTAGCTGTTAAAGTAGTTCTATGAGTTAACGTTACTTGAATTTTTACCAGTTCCCCCGAAACCTTCAAGAACCTATACAAAAAAAAAAAATTCTAAGTCTTTCCTTGGCTTTCTTTTTTCCCATTATTAACTTACAATCTTTACGGTCTGTACTAAATAATCAATATTAGTTAAAATCTTCAATTCTCTCTAGAGGACAGCGCCCTCCAGGTTTCATAATAAAATATCATGATGTTCACCAGCCTTGTATATCATATATATATTGTAAAATAAACATCTGAGGGCAGCCATGATTGAATCTCAACTCCATAGAGCCAAGAATTTTCCACTGCCTTTTAGAAAGCAGACAATATTTATTCCTTCCTAAAGTTCGCGCTTTGCGAATAACATTCTTTTCACGCATCCTTCCTGGGATTACTCTGCATTCTTTGCTAGCCCTCCATGCTTCCTTATCTCAGTTTGCATGAAATGCAATCATTCAAAATAGCAAACTTAACTTAATTGCCATAGACAAGTGTTAATAGATTTTAATAATGCTTTATTAGAATTTATGCAAATTGGACTGCACTGAAAATCTGAATAAAATCCTAGCTCTAGCAGCCATTTTTCCCCTATGTTGTCTCTAAATACAGAGCAGGAAGAGGAAGTTTTAATTAGTAATTTCTGATGGAATCTGCTGATGAAAATGCCCTTCTTATGAATAGATATAAGTGTCAAAGATTATCTTTAAAACTCTGAGTTTCATGATTCATTAATTAGCACTGAGGGCTTTTCCCAGGGGTGATTTAATACTAATTTGAGCCTACAGATTTTTTACATTAGGATTTTTATCTCGATAAAAGTGTGTGTAGATGATGCCACAGAACAGTATTATGTCAATTCTACTTTAGAGTATGCAGTTGACCCACATTTTAGTACACAAACAGCTAAAATTACACAACGAGAGAGAAGGAAAAAAGTAATGTACAAGTGGCGACTTTTGAACAACTAATATAGAAATAATCCAAAAATAATCTATTCTAGTAAGTAAATCAGAGTTAAAGTGATAAAATAAAAGCTACTCAAGACAAAAAAAAAATGTTGCTGTAGTCTTTATTTCCTTTTGTTGTTGCTTTCCCTTGGAAACAAAATCTCCCAATGTATGGAAGGTTTCTGTTTGCAGGATAACTTGTTGATGTCAGTGGGAGAAGCACAAATCAAAAACCACAAATGACCTACATACATATATATAAACTCATGAAAGCATATTTACTGTAACTAGATAATAGAAAGGTACACAATGATGGAACTATTTTTAGTTTTGCCATTATTAATTAATAGCAGCAGGCAAATATTTCAAAACAATTCTTCCTTTTACGCACACCTATCTTCATAGCTGCTGTAATTCGCACACCAAGGAGCATACAAATGCACCACAGTCAGGGAATCCCAACAGGGTAGAGTTCCTTTGGAAACATTAATTCTTGACGTTGCTGACAAAGCTGCCCTATTTATTTCCTCCTGAATCTATCAAGAAACACAAGAAAACCCTAATGCCATAATGAGACAAAGTGATATAGTATTACTTCAGGTCTTAGAAACAGCCAACCAAAATATTTTCTGTTGACAAGCTCCACTGAACAGCGCAGGAGCCAAGTGTTACATCACATGTGCCAGATAACAACTTCTTGTACTATACCGGGTTAGGAAGATCTGCCAGCAGAGTATTAATACTCGCCCCATTTAAAGATAAGGAGATCAAATTACCAAATCCTTGCAGTGATTTACTCAAAAGGAGTGAGAGCCTTGGCTGTGTTTCAGTTGGTGGCAAAACTTCAACAAAAGTAGGATTCTACCCACATACTTACTAAACCAGATCAAATCCTTCCTCTTCTAGTCATTGCTCACTATAAAGCAATTACCAGCCTTTCCCTACAAACACTGTACAAATCAACAGAACTTTAAAATTCACATACAAGATAAACAAAGATCATTTGTAGCAGATACACAGTGCTGTGACATGCAGCAGCTGTAACTCAGAATGCAAGACAGTATTTAAAATAAAACCAAACAGAAACCCATCCTACCGCAAGCAAAGGCTGAAGAGCAAAACTGGAGTTTGATTTTTAATTAAAATGGAGTGAGACCATTTTTGAGAGGACACTACTTTTAATCGTTTGAAAGGAGGTATGAAAGAGCACAAAGGAGTGCGAGATTTACCACTGAAACTATGCAGATACCGAGCATTTCTCTCTGCCTTTTGAAAGTCTCCACCCACATACCTCACCTAAGATTTACTGGCTCTTTCCAAGCCATCTGAAGTGGCCCTGGCCACTGCAGCCAGACTGGCTGTAGGGTGTGAGCGAGGCACACAGCTTGGAAGGAGAGCTGATCAACCAGTGCAAACCCATAGGCTGTCAATGACTTCAAGTCCCCCAGAGCCAGGGACACTGGGGGTCTGGGACAAGCGGAGGCTGCTGTCTTGAAGCCAGCAAAGCCGCACCAGTGACACATGCGATTCAGTTGCTTTGAGGGTTCTTTAATTGCATGTAAGCTGACAACACATAAAGCTAAAAATAAAAAATATAGGTTTTTCAAATGGAAATGATGACTAACCCTTAATGATAATTAATACCAGACATTCTCAAAGACCTTTTTTCACCTACAAATGAAACTAATTACTAGGATTTCTTGCTCATAGTTTGCTGTGTTGCAGAACAGCAGCAGCTGGGCTGTCTTTTTTTATTTACTCTTGAAGGGCTTTCAATAAATCTGTTTCAGATTTTGTTAACCCTACTCAACCTCCACACACCCCCCTTTCTACTCCCCCCTCCCCCAGTACTCATTCATAAGTTACAGCTGAGTAGAGTGATTTATAATAGTGCAATGAAGTGCAAAACATGCTCTGGCAAAGGAGCAAATTCCTCCGCCTTTCCTCAGATACCATCAGGTGTAACTGCAAATCCTGCCATACCCTTAGTGCTGAGAGAGGAGATAAGCGAGACGGTGACTTTTCCTCCACAAACTTGCCTGATGGAGTAGGACGCAATGGAATTACACCCTCCTCCCCCAGTACTAGCCCCATCATGCCCAGCCGTAACGCATAAAGGGAGGAGGTCAGCTAATCCCTGGGCTTCTTTGAAATCCTCTTGGATACAGGCAAAGGGATAGGGAGAAATCCTCTTACTCTGAGTTCAGGTTACATTTTGCAACTAAGAAATGCCTGGTAGGAAGCGGTCCACAGGGTTCTCCAAATCTGAGTGCGCATACGTAACAGAAGTGGTGTTCTCAAACTACCTAACATAGATGCGTCTGGTTTATTGTCTAAAGACTTCCCCCCGCTGCAATATTACCATGCAGTAGCTATCTGGACCAAAATAAAGTCATTGCACAGGACTATAAACACAGCTCTGCAGGATGTATGATTTTATTGCACGTTTGATATTTCATTTTATTTTGTGTCTTGACTCCTGAAGCTAGGTCGAATTCCCAGCTTTCCTCAAACAGAAGTAAGCTTTGAATTTGACTAGTTTTGAAGAGCATTTTGTAAATGGGAACCACGAATACAAAAAAAAAAAATGACAACTAATTGCTGTTAACCTCTGTTGCAGCAGTACTGAAATATATAGCTGCTCCCACAGCGGACAGCACAGTTTGACTATTTCAGCCACACAAAGTCTTAAACGAAATATTACATTGTAAAGGAAACTGGTCAGCCTTTCTAGTTGGGAATAAATAAGTCAGAGACAACGTTAGTATAGTTAGTGTTATGTTACGCAAGAGCCGGCTGTGTTAAGATGTATAGGTTTACTACTGGAAACAATTTGGTTTTCTTTGTTTGCTTTTTTATACAGAGCTATGAGTCTCGTTTTCTGTTAGGTCTATGTGGGGTGGTGAAGAACACTTTTGAAGGTAAGTTTTGAAGAGCAGTTTTAAGTTAAGCATCTTCAGCAATTTGGAAAGTCTCCTGAAGAAGGATCCAGAGCAAAGACAGGCTGCACCAAACCCAAAGACGTCAACCCTAGCTTTTATCGACATTGAAAAAAAATAATAAAATGCAGAGTTTGCCTACTATTGGCAATAAGGGAAGAGGCAGAAACTGCTTCCATCAGCACATCTGAACACAAATTGTCATGTTCACTTGAAATGAAGCTGAACACATTTTTCTTTTAACTGGATGGTCAGCCATTTGTGTATTTTATTTTATTTATCATTAACTTGCTAAATAAAAGAGAATCGGGGAAACGTTGCCTTTGTTCTTGATGAGGCATTTCATCAACTCATAGCAAAATAGAGGAAAGTTTTCCAGAAATGTTCAGTAAAAACTAAGGATACTCAGGTGACTAGAAAACGGAGAAAATCTTCTAAGTGACACACATGCAAAAAAAATAAAAGGACTCTCCTGATCTTGCAGACTTTTTTCAAACCCTTTTTGGTCACATCTTCTAGAGGTATTTGCTGTTCAAAAAGTCACTTTTCAGTCATCAGTATCTCCCTTATGGTAACTTCAATCAAACCAAGAAAAACAGGACACCTTGGTAGGGCTGCCTGGGCTGTTACCATAAGTTTTCAATTCTATTTTCGTAGTACGTGCTGTCACGGCACGTTTGCAATAAAGCTCAGCAGTGGCCCTTTGAGGACGACAAAGCCCCGATGAAAACTCTAGCACTACTGCACACACCCATTCTTGCGGACCAAGTTTTAACCCTTGCTTATTTAAAGTTTTCTTGCAGTTTGATCAGTAAAACACACCAAGATAAAAAGTCATTGTAAAGCAGATCTTTCAACTTGTTCCTGAAATGCCACCCGTGTTTCCACTATTAGGACGGGATTTTTACAGCATGGTCTTCAGCCAGGATGATGTTAAAGCCCTTCGTAAACTCAAGCCCTGACCTAACACATGGCTTCGAAGGATCTGGGCTCTGCTTGGAGTGAGAGACCTGCACCTATCTGCACAGCAGTACAAAGAGTACACCTCTGCATCACCCAAACCCATAGAAATACAGTAAAACAACACAAGACCACAAAACCCTCACAGCATCTCAGTAAAACTCAGGTAGCACATTTGCACTGAGACTAAAAGGGTCGGTTTTTTCCTCTGGGAAGTAACTCAATTGAAAAAAAAAAAATCTAAAAAACCCAAACCTACTGCATAGGTCTGTTTTGTGGCTCAGGCATTACAGCGTTTTCCTCAGCTCTGCAGAGCCAGCAGAAATAAGAGGGGAAAAGCTTTAGTCCAACCCAGTTGTGCGCTGACAACACAAGCTCTTGCTGACTTGCAGCCCCTTGCCCCAGTGCAAGCACTCCTAAGGACAGGGCAACAGCAGCACCACCAAGGAAAAAGGGAGGCCTTATGAAAAGCAAAGCTATGAAAGATGGTGTGAAACTTGCCTGGCACTTGGAAGTACAGCTGTGTTTCCATAGTAGGAAACAGCATCTTGGCTTCTCTGCCCACTCAGAAGAGGTGCAAAGCAGTTTTCTGTTAATGTGAGTGATGTTCCTCATGATTTTCACTGGCTTAGGTGAGAGGCACTCAGATCGAAGGTCACTTCATTAAAAAACATGAGCACAAGCCGCAAATGAGGCACACTCGGTAATCAGGAGTGTTTATCATTCTTACCTTAAAGCTTACAGAAGTCCAGGTGAAAATGCCTGGAAGATACCAGTCACTCAGCATGAACGGCCAGTTCAAAATAAGCTTTTCTGGATTTGTTTTTTTCTTCCTTTGCTTCCAAGCAAAGCACTGATGTACTGACACACGACTGATATGCACACCCCTTTAAGACAAACTATAAAATGCTCTGTGATCCATAACGAGTACTGAGGCTCTTGCCCCTTTCTCCCTCCCTGCAACATATACCCACAGAAGCTAAAACAATAGGACCCCTGGAGATAAAGCAGAGTTTCCCAGCTTTGTAAATGAGAGAGGAAAAGAAGTTCGCTGCCACATTCAAAGAGCCGGTTGCAACCACCACCCTGAGTCATTTCCCACTTGTTTATGAAGTAAAGTTTTACTCAGGTGAGTTGCAGAATTCCTTACGAAAAATAACTCAAGTACCACACCCTGAAATGCAATTTGAGTGTTTTATCCTGTTTTTATCTGTGAGCAAAGGAGAAACTGCAAGGAAACATTTATTTCCCTTCCAACCACCACATCTACCTTGTTGTCAAACAACAGCCCCCAACTGACAACCTCAGGACCAAATATGTTTCCTGTACCAACACTTTGATCTCCAATTGCAACTAACCTAGAAGGGTAATAGTTACATTCGAGGTCACTAGGAGGTCCCGACCTCAGTTATATCACCCTTCTCCAAAGAAACTTCCACTTTAATCATCAACTTCCGGGTAATCTATTAGTAACTGGCATAAATCATACATTAAAATAGGCTGAAGCACTGTCACAAGAGCTAGAAAATGATCCATTAAGCTCTTCCTTCCTCTCCCCAAATTGGATTCTAACTTTTAAAAAATAAAAACAATCAAAAGATTTAATCAAGGATGTGTCTTATACTTTCAATTCCTCAAAAATAGGCAGGAGACAGGAAGGACAGGAAGAGTAACCAAAGACAGCACTGTCCTGTGATGTTATGAATCCTGTTCAGTGTGATAGGTCGTGTCAAAAAGCACATTTGCACCCTTTCCCCTATGCTTTCTCACGACCACCATTCCAAAGACGCACAAAACTGAATACTGAAATGGTTCAGAGGAAAAAGAGGGGGGAAATTTTTTTTTTTTAAAAATGGTGAGACTTGGCACATGTAAATTTTGCTGCCTGACTTCACCATCACTGATTACAGCTGACGGAGAGTTAATAAAAGAGCAAAGCTGGCTGTCAGAGCAGATTAGTGTGTGCAAAGGACAAGACAAAAGAATAATGCCGTCATTATTATTTATGGTCATTAACTGGGTTGAGTTCACTTCTACAGTACCCTACCTGAGCAGTAAAAACAATCATCTAAACATGAAATACTACATTTAGAGTTAAAACGCTATAATTTTATCTGCGTGTTGGTGTGATCTCTTTTATAAGAGGCATTTGATCCTGGAATTAGCCAGAGTGGGTAACACAGATTTAGCTAACGCAAGCAAGAAACACATTAGATTTTTTGACCTTACAAAAAAACAGTGTTTTTCTAGTGGAGGAGCAGATAAAAGCTCACTGTCTCCTTGTTGAGACCTATTGAAAGAATGGCACTGTGGGAGGGACAGGGGAAGCTGTGGTGGAGTTCAATGGAGGGAGAATAACCTAACACAAGAGAGGAAAGGGCATCCAAGGGGCAGTAAAAATGGGGGTTGGGGTAGCAGGATTCTTGGTGGGAGAATGCAGTGGCAGGGACCTGAGAAAGGGTGAGACAATGGAGATAACTCAAGCAACTGCTTTGAGCAACAAGATGAACTCCAAGTGCAGAACAGGCAATCTGGCTTGAAGAGGGGACAAGGGAGACTGAGGGACAGAAGGAAGATCAGAGAAGCAGAAGTGTAAAGGCTGAGAGAGAACAGGGTGGCACATCTCACAGAAAGCACCATTGAGAGGCATCATGAGAGAACATACGCTTTGGAGCTTGTGTCCAGAGGAAAGTGAGGCAGCGTCAAATGCTACTAGCTTAGCAGCTGTTCTGTGTACATATGGTCAGAGTAACTGTGGGAAGTCCTAACTGCAGGTCAGCTTTCCTGACCCAGCACTCCAGGAGCACTCAAAATCCCTGAGAAGGCTGAAAACCACATCAGCCCTTGCTGTCTGTCCTGCTGCCTCTCCTTATCTCATTTGTTTCTTTCTTTCAAATAAGGTCCCAGGGCTTTTCTTCTACAAGACCTGAGCTGAAAACACCAACAAACTCTTTGTCCTTGTCTGGCAGGGTGATGGCCATAGCATACTGTCAGCAAGAAGGTTCATGAGACACATGCAGACTATGGGCCATGGGATAGGACATGCTCTTGTGCACACCTTGAAATCCCTTCTCATCGCAAGACAGAATGGTGTCCACCATGTGACTCCAGTCACTGTTACCTGATTTTAGTCATGTGAGATATGCTTCATGGGACAGGGGTGGGTCAGGGTACATATCATCCACTGGTGACCCCTAAGTTTTAGTCTACATTTAACTATAGTTATTAAATAAAAGCCCAGAACAATGGTTCAGAGGAAGAAAAGGGTTTTTAGGTGGTCCTGATGTGCAGTTCATCTTTATTATACATACCACTACACCCTAATTCAGAGATTGCCTACTTTCTGCTTATCCCTGAAGAAAATTATTTTTGTCTGTTTTTTAAAATCGAGAAAAAGTAGTTTTGCAATGTTGCAATTCGTTATACTTGAACTACAGGTTTAAAAGGAGAAACTGAAGCTGCTCGTAAATGCAGTAGCACCTCAACAGGAATTCTCAATGCCAGACCCCTGTGTTGGTCTGCGCGTTTATTCATTTCCAATAGAATGAACTGTTGGTTTAGACCTAGAAAGACTACATGGCTTTGCCTGTGTGAAACTGTCTTCACGCTGTGCAGCTATGGTTGCTGTGGGAGAGCAGTCAGATTCACACTACACTCTCCTCGATGCCAGAGATGGAGATGCCATCTTATCTTCAGCAACAGGCTGATTTTGAGATTGCATCCTTCTAAGTGGATTCTGAGTAGGAGAATGAAGAGATAGCTTCATTTTTTGTGTAAACAGACTTATTGTCATGGTTTAGGCCAGACTGACCGATGATGGACAACAGATGCTCTCCCCCATCTCTCGTTATGAAGAGAGGAAGAAGAGAGATAAAGAGATTTATGAGTTAGAAGGAACTAAACTACTTTAATGAAATATTAATAATAAAATAAAAAGGAAATAATGAAATAGATACAATATATACAAAAACATATCAAGCTCCCAGCATGATGTCACCAGCAGGCACTGGGGAAGTCCCAGACTGGACTCAGTGATGGATGGGAACTGGATTCCAGATCTGGAGTCAGGAACGCACATATCGGGATCAAACGCAGATGAACAGACAGGGTCCTCCTCAAACGTCAGCCACTGAAGAAAGAGAGACCGATCCTTTGATCCCTCAGCTTTTATACCGAGCATGGGGCAGATGGGATGCAATACCCTGTTGGTGAGTTTTGGGTCACCTGTCCTGTCTGCTCCTCCCCACAGGTGGGACCCCTCTATGTTTTTCCGCTTTCAACCCTCCAACAGGGCAAATAACAAAGTTAGCCGTCCTCGGTTGGTATAGCAATAAGTATAAGCAAGAGCCTCTCTGCATACCATTCCTTGGCATTAACTATAAACATCAATCTTATCACTCTGAGAACGAACAGTTTTCCGCACAATATGCCGTTAATTTCAGAGAGTTAGAAGAGCCTTAGCTAAGAAGTAAAATTACTGAACAGAAAGTTGGTTCTCTTATCTCAAACCAGGACAGTTATGGCACTTTTCTCATACCTTCAGCCTTTGGGATAAAGAAATTATTTGCTTTGGCAGATTTAGTTTAGATGATATTTCTGTGCTGGTGAGTAAGAATATTAAAATAGTAATATATTTTACATTCTTAGCTATTTTCTTTCTGCTTACTTCTAAATAACAATGACACCATGAATTAACATCCCTCATACTACAGTCTGAAACGTGATGCAGTTACAGAAACTTAGCCAGTGACAGAGAAAGCCCAGCAGTGGCATTCATTGCCACACCAGGAGCAGCACAGGGAGACACCAAGCACTGTAAAATACCAGTATCTATAAATACTCATTCCCACAGACTGCCTCATTGCTGAATAGCTAAGATGACAAGTCAGCTGTGGAGCACCACACTTCACAAAGGATGGGGCGATTTCATTCTTTGCAGCAAAAACACCTCGGAAAATAGAATAGATGGCTCTGAGTGGTGCAGATATTCTTACGAAAGACGCTCAAATTGAAACCTGGATTCTTCCCTACCTATTTTCAAAAGATTAGGACAAATGTAAGCATCTTCACCTAACTTTGGCAGTTTTGATTCAGAATATCTAAAACACCTGAAGAATAATCCATCATATTAAAATTCAGGTTTTTAGATCGAAAAGTGTTACGAGAGCAAACCTAAGTATACTGCTGATATCAAGTACCAAACCTAATTCTGGTCCAGTCCTATGTTCCTATACAGCATTGGCCATAGTTCCTATGCTGAGCCCCAAATAATAAGGTTTTCTCAGGTCACCTAAGGATGATGCCAATGAAGGAAATAATCAGATCTGTCTTCAGATACATTGGACAATCTGCCTAAACAATTTGTTCCTGCCCCTGGAAACTGAGGAAGGCTGTTTTGCAATTTCATATATGTAAATAGCTTTGCAAATCTGACAATAGATGATGATGGCACACACAAACCCGTGAGCAGCCGTTCCACATTTTCTTGATGTCTTACAACTGTAATTTAGCAAGCCAAGCAAAAGACTGAATGTGTTAAGAATTAGTTTCTCATAATCTTACTGCAACTTTTGCTGAGTGTTTTGGTGAAACTTGCCAGTTTCCAATGCATATCTACTGCCATGGAAACAAACTGGAAGGGCCAAGAGACAATCCTTTTTATATATAAAAGGTATCCTTATAAAGTATAGCTGCACCTCATAAAAACAAGCTCGGCAACACATTATTCAAAGGCAGTTAAAGGCCATCAAACACAATTTGGGCAGACTACTGATGGTATTCTGAGATCTTTCTGAAAGAAATTATATGCCCAGGGGATTTAAACATGTGTATGACCAAGCACATATTATAAGACACCTCTGCAGAAACAGTATGCTACAAAGTGTGAATTCAATGCTAATATTAGGTAGGCACAGTTCAATACAAACAGGCACTAAGCCTTCACCGATCCTATGAGTAAAGGCAAACCCATCATTCTCTTGTTTTATGACAATAACACTTTGCTGTCTTCTCAGAGGAAAACTTTCATAACCCAACAGCTACCAGATTGAATGGACATCAGCTGAGTCACCATGACATTCCCCTCCTTGGTCACTTACATTCTTCATCCATATTTTATGAAGTAGTTCAAACTGCTTTTTTTAAAAATATGACAGAGGGAAATGTAATCAACTCATAGTTTTACAAACAGATCTCAAGGCTTTTCAGTAAAATCTGGCTTCTGTGCAAGCTTGCAGAACAATGACTAGATGGAGTTCTTCTTTTGAAGTTTTGTTTAAGAAAATTCTCCCAGGCTAAGACTCAGTAAGTTACAGTTTAGCCTGGAGCAAATTTTTACAACCAAGTTATAAACCCCCGAAATAGGAGTTCATAATGGAAACAGCTGCTCAACCCTAACTATAGCGGGTGCAAGTATAATAAAAACTGCAGGAGTTCACATTAACAATGGCGTCCCCTTACACTCTTTCCTGTTACCCATCCATTAAACGAGCAACACTACTTAATAGAAGCAAAGGCAACAGGCTTCTCTCTTTTCCCTACACCCCAGCTTCTTCCCCTCAACAACAAGCTAAGCAATTTATAGGTGGTAAAGAGCACACTCTCCAACATCCAGGTCTCTTTCAGCAGGGCGCACTCAAGGTAGGCTCTCCAATCCCTGTGTTACACATCAGCAAAACACCACTGCAGTTCATTCCAGGCACGATGCACAAATATTGCACATCACACATCTGACGTCCTGATACTTGGGCTAGGGAATTCCCACTGAATCTCACCACCAGCAAAGCTCTTCATTTTTTTTCCCCCCTCTCTGGGCAATACTTGCAGTGTTTTTATACACAGTTTTGTACGTTTGCCAAAGAAATGCAGCACAAACTATGTCTATATGTATGTAATGTCAGCTCTGCACTATCATCGCGTTGCTTCCTTTCCCCAAACTGGCCCTTGATTTTCCATATGCTGCTTTCTCTACCCTGGTAATCCCCTGCCTCTTATTTTCTGCAGGTTACGAAAGGACTTACTCTTAAGGGACACAGGTTATCCAAGCTGCAGGTTCTGGGTGTGAAAACATGGTAACAGTTGAGGGTCAGTCCTTGCAGTGTCTACCTAGGATAGCATGAGGCTACATGCCTACACAACCAGGTGTAAAAAAAACACCAGGGGTTCACAATGACAGCAGTGTCCCTTTAGATATCTTTCCATTTCCTTTCCATTAACTAACAGGATGTTTTTGCACAAAAGTTACCAATAAGCTGTATTTTAAACAGATTCTGGCTCACAATGACACAGTGGGACTGTCCCCCACCCATCCAAGCAGTTCACACCACAGTCAGAGCACCTGAGCAGCCAGGTATGGGAATCTGCGCAAAGGCCATAAACCCAAAGCTTTCCATAGAAGTTTTCTTTTCAATGCAACTAGGCTCATGAGAGAGCTATCAATAATATTGATTTGCAATAGGAAGGTCATTAGAAAGTGAACAACTTAAAAGATAGGAAAGGTACTCCCTCCGCAAGAAAGTAAAAGGGAGGGATCAAAGCTTGGGATACTAGGCAGGATTTGGAGGAGGAAAAAAAAAAAAACCACAACATGTTTGCTCTTATCTGTTTTATCTCTATGGGTTTACGTTGGGACTATCACAGAAAAAGATGTGAATCGTATCTCTGTAGCCACAGTCCACCTGAAAATAATCACATTATACAGCTTAGTTATAGGGAAGAACTGAGTGCCTACAGATTTGTTAAAATATTTCTTCCTCATTATCTTCCTCAAAGAAACCTCATCTTTTGTGACTCACAAGTGAGTAGCCTTCCAGAGTCACATTTGCTGTCTGCAGGAATTACAGGTAGGATCTGCTTAAACAATATTTTTTCTATAAACAAGAAAAGTATAAAATCTCTATCTTGACACTGATAATAGTGTCTTGTTTACATACCACATCACCACAGCTAAAGGATTCTCTTCTCTGCACATGATCAAGCAAGAAATGAAGTCTAGCTCTTAAAAATATTGGTTACTCAGTTAAGAAACAAGTCCATCAATGGAGTCAATATCTCGTCCCTACATGCGCTTATGGAAAGTAGTTTTAGCATCATGTGAGAGTTCACAACAAGGGCTTGTAACACTGCCTTAAACACAACCAGGGGCAGATCACTCAGGAAGAAGTTCTCAGATTTATAATGCTAGATGATTCACCTCCCTAAAACAGTAGCAAGCCACAGTGTTTATGATGATCTAAATTACAGTGGAGCCAGGAGTCTCCGGCAGAGACCAGAGAAGCTCTTTTCCCTGAAGAGTTAACCACCCCAGCCAGCAACGCTCCTTCCCATTGCATAATGCAACAATTTTGTTTCTCGTACTAGACTTCGTCAGTACCATCAACATATCATACAATCTAGTAATACATCAGATGCCAGCAGATAATACTGTTATTATATGCTAAGTACTAACACTGCTGGTTCTGGTAACTAGTGTTGGCGGTGCAGTTCGCTGTGACACACCCGCTTGTTTCCTCTTAATGAGCCTGAGCACCCATATCTGGGCGCCATCTTCAAAATTAAGTGAAACAAAGACCATATTGTCCATAGGGAAACCAGGTGAGAGCTCCTCTGACTCCTCCCGGGGCAGGCGAGATTGGGTCGTGGTCCCGATGCTCTGCCCTGGGCTCACGGGTTCCTCCCATCTCAGGGGGGGGGCACCGGAGCAGGGAGGACTTGCCTGCACTGCTGAGAGCACAGCTCTTCCTTAGCTTTTCATTAATGTTGAAGTTATTTATCCTATTTCTTGGTTTTGATCAGACTGACACCCTCCTCCTTATAAGCGGTGGTGCATACCAGTAGGAAAACACAAGTCTTCTCACAGCTCTCAAGCCACCCAATCTCACAACAGGGAAAATGCTGTCTTTTCCAGACTAGCGTAGAAAATAGTAGCTTTTCATAGATGGTTGATGGGCCTCTGTGTAAATTGCACTGAAATCTACTGGAGCAAATTACTGACTGTCATCATTAATGGCAAAGTATTCATCAGCAAAAGACTTTATCACCTTGGATTAATGCTATGAGTCAATATTTTTAAATGTAGTATATTTCATACATAGATGTGATCATTTCCTCTAGATGGACATCTATGAAGGAGGCAGTTGGATCTTTCTACAGCTAAAACGAGGCCCTATTATAAAGCTCAATAAAAGCCTAATTTTTGAGCCTGCACCTTCTTGGTAAGTATCACAAGAATCTCTTTCTGATAGGCATGATGGTTTCTAGGGAAGAGTCCATGCGGTCTAGAAAGAAAAGTGAAAATTCTGTCAAGCTGGGACTTTACAAGGCATAAAAGCAAGCTGGTTGTGTCAGCTCCCTGCAAATTTGCCAACAGAAGTAGATACCCCTGAGTTTAAAAGACATTTCTTTCAACAGTAAACTTTTTATCTCACTAATTTAAGTAGCAACAAAATAAAATACAAAAAGACACACTCACCCTTCAAATAAACACATCATTCATAAGAAACAAAGGCTCTTGGCATTTCGAACCTATAAAAGAAACAAAGCAAAAAAAAAATTCTAAGGAAACGGATAAAATCTGCCAGCTAGGTGGTAAATTAGGCTCAAAATGCCCCCAGATCTTGCTAGATAAGTGACTTTTGCAACTATTCAAAACGAGCATAAGGCTCACATTTATCTCCATCCCCCCCTCTCTGAGGCCCCCAAACCCTGATGATCCTGTCAGCCATCTCGCCGGTTAATAGCAGAAGAAATGCTGTGCAATTTATCTGATCAGACCCCATGCAGCCGCACTACCTAACTATCAAAGATTGAGCACTTACAGTAAACCACTGGTAATTAACTCACAGAGTAAAGGAGAAATTAAACCACTGTAAATTCCAACAATACGAAAGCAGGAGAAAATCATAACCTCATCACAGATGCTCTATTAGCCAGTACAGACCCTACATTTGCCCGAGTGTGTTATTCAATCAGCCTACAGCTTTAAATAATAATGAGCTATTTTCTACTATAATGTAATAAATCTCAAGAGGACTTGATCTGGAGTGATGCTGAGGACTTGGCTCCCAGCTACTCTCAACAAAAGCTGCGCGGATACAGTATCTCTGGATTTGGCCAGTGATAAAGACCTTCTGAGACATACAGTATGTATGACAAGCAATTGATTTATTTTCCAAAGCACATAAAGGAAGGGGCAGGAGGGAAAGAAAAGGATAAAAAAAAAAAAAGAATGGGATTCTTTTTGGTAAACCAATAGTTAATAGACGTCCAGTTGGACTGATTCTTTAAACACTACCATAAGTGTTTTGATGCACCATTCAGTGTACAAATGGCACTCTAAACCCTACATGACCATCTTCTTCGTATTGTTGTTTAAAGCACAAGCAAATATGGGTATACACCTACACTTTCTCTAGACAAATACTTATTGCAGAATCTTTTTATCTACTAGACCAAGTGTAAAGATTCATTCCAGGAGTTCGAAGTTTATTTAGGTCTTACTACTTATTCTGAAATGCTTGCAATGTAATATTTAATAAGAAAGTAAAATTCCTCTGAAAGTCTAAATGAAACAGCACAAGGCTGCAAACATACAAATCCAACCTTTTCTTTTATATAATACAGGAATTTCCTATACAGTCTCAGGTATAGGATTGATTTCCAGAGTTTGTTTGTTTAAGGAAAGTCTTCAGAGGAAAATTTTCATTTGTTTGACAGTGCAGCAAACCACAACCACCCTTTTTGCAAATTATTTTGAAAACCTGAATTAGTAGCTTGCATATTACCAAGTCCAAATAATTAGAAACAACATCTAGTAGTTTCGATAATCCGCCCCCCCCCCCGCCAGTTTAAAATAAAATGGCTCAGTTGATATGATTTGCTGTTTGATTTCTGTTCTCAAATGTAAGGTGTTCCACAGAAAACTGAGAAGGCACAAAAACCCTTAGGAAGGCTGTCAGATGGCGATTCAAAATCAGAATATCTACAGTTAGCCTAAACCTATGAAATCATAACACTTCCCTGTAGCACACAAAATACAAGCATACACATACATGTTTAAAGGTACCATATTTCCAAAGTGTTATTTCAAAACCTTGCTGTCCACAATCCACCACTAAGAGCGTCTTGGCAGTTTGCATCTTGCTAACACCACCATTTATGTTCTGCACAAACCTTATCTGTAAGTGTTTGTTTACAGTTCAGTTATGTGAAAACTTTCTCTTTGCTATTTTATTCCATACCTTTCCTGAAAAATTCTATTTGGTTTTTAGGCAATATTTTACTCTGATAAGAAACACGGCCAGCTGTCTGATGGAAGTGGGCTTCTGCTACTGGTAAAGCAAGCAGGTGCGACCCTTAGCAGCAGTTTTGTTGGTAAGAACTCTAAATACGCGTACATTACATGTTATAGGTGCTCAACTTAAAGAATTACTTAAACTCATAATGCTACTTCTTCTTAGCAGCCCACTCTTTGGAGCAAAACTCTCTGAATTTCTCCTTACCGATCACATCGTTATCATAAATAAGTTCATGTCCCAAAGACATCGCGTTAAAGGAGCAGCTCGCGCTGAATTCACAGATTTTACACAACACTAATCCACTCGTTAAGTCTCAGCCTTATGTTCAAAATATTCATTTTAAATGAAGCCTCAGGGAGAGGTGTTACTCCTGGCCTTAAACCACTGCTGCTCCCATTTCTCCCCGCTCCTCAGGACATCTCCCTGAGGTGTCCTGCGTTCCAGGCTTGCCTGCTCGGTTTCATCTTACTGAAGCGCGCAAGTCATCCCAGGCACATTTGCGTTCTCCAAAATCTAACTCTTCAGCCCTTCCCAGGCACAGTTCGATAGAGGTAGCAGCTAAAACAGCACACAAGCAATGTCTTATGGTACAAACATTGTAAAGTCCTACCACAGAAACTCAAACTCCCAGGGCCACGTGGTTAAAGTGGATACATCTGCATCACTGTCCGAACTTATGCATTTGCAAAATTCATAAACCCAGGCATTTGCATAATTAAATCTCTTCATTTACTAAATATCCTTCATGGCCTGAAATCATGTCTGACATACACCTGTAACGTGCTTGAAGGCAGCTGCCAAAACTGGGGGTGTTTCAGAAAGCAGGTCACCATCCTCTACGTTCTGCTGCCTGAGCAACGCCAGCGTGGCTCACAACCCAGGCATGCGGGTAATGGCTGGCCACAGGGATTTACACTGGCTGAGTGAAAATATTGCCCAGAAAAACCTGCTCGCTACGAGATTTATACACTAATGAGCACAAAATTCCAGGGGGAGAAATTCCAGACATTCCCCTCTCCTCTCCACGCGAGAGGATATGCTCTTTCAAATCTTCTGCTGGGCAACTGCGCATCCTCAGATTTTCCCACTGGGTTCACTTCCATCCACCTCTCTGGTTCATCAGCTGCTGCAGGGCATCTACGAAGCGGTACACGCTGCGCTACCATCAGTGCACTGATGACACCCAGCTCTGTATCTCCTTCCTTCCTGACCCAGACACGGCTGCTGCCAACCTCAAACAATGTCTGGCAGAAATTGGTTTCTGGAAGGCGGCCAGCTGGCTGCTGCTCAGCCTGGACAAGGCAGAAATGATACTAATCAGCAGGGGGAAATGCTTTGAGGACCTGGGGAAATTTGTAACTGCTCCATCAGCTGAGGGCACGTGTCAGGTCAGCATCCTAAGAGGTGCACAATGCAAGCACCGGGTCAGGTTTCAACTTCCTCCCAAAACTTGAAGCTCCCAAACTCACCAAAGAACGCTCACTCACTTTTTGTTAGATGCCTGCTTCATTTTGAAAGACCTCATCACCTTTCCTTTAAGTTTGACTGTGAAAACTGCATCAGGAGCCTAAATAGATGGACGAGAGTGCCACTTCCCGCCCTCTTCTGGATGGCAAACTGAAACGATTGCAAGCCTGCTCCCTGATGCCCAGAACATCCATCATTATAAGTCATACAATCACCTGGAAAAATAATAGTCACTTCTAAAAGTGACATTCACTAACGCTTTAGATAGAACTTTACAGAAAAGAAATTTACATCCTGCCTGTGAGAAGCAGCAACTTGGCCACCTTAAAAAAAAAAATCAAGCAATGAGACAAGATCTATTTTCCTGGGTCAAGTCCAAGGATTTTAGGTAAATGGTGAGTTGCATGCACTGGGACAGATGATCTTTTATCTACTGAGACGTTTTGTGCTTCTCAGTTCTGTCCTTATAAGGGACAAATAAGCCCACATTAAAATTCCCAGCACTTTGCAAGTGGTAATAACTCAATGACTTAATTTACTCAGTAGCAAGACATGAAAATTTTGGAACCCAAGAAGCAAGAACAGATGCAACAACTACATCTTACCAAGAGTGAAGACCAAAGCTGACAGTATTGTATTTATCTTTGAATTGCACTTGTGAAGCAGACTTTTGGGGTGTCGTACAAAGCCATGCTGATCACTCGGGTGCTATTAGAAACCGCTCTTTATCCTTTTATAGCTTTAAATGCCAGCCTGCGTGCTCTTCTGACACTTAATACTGAACTTGACTTCCACAGCACTGTATGCTATTCCTGGCCTGGCCACAGACGTTAGAAGTATGATGTGTCTTTTCACCGTGTCTCGATTTTGTACCAATAAAATGGGAATCATTGTAATTATTTCCTTTTTGAAGTACATACCAATGGAAAGTGCTGATAAAACACAGGAGATGTAAGAACAGCTGTAGCAGACTCTCCCCACATCAGCAGGTCAAGCTTCGCAGCCAGTTTGACACCTTGAGCTCAGCTGATCTCAAAACAGCCAGGAACACTGGCGGCATAAAGTGGGCACACCACTACACGGATGGCGTTCGCAAACTGTTTTTGTTTGTGATGGTACAAGCTAAACTCAGGATTTAGAACAGCGGGTAACGCAAATAAAGTACGCTGCATTCCAGCAGGAAGCAGACTTCCACAACTTGCAGAAACTCAGCATCTTCAACATTCAAAATGAGGGTTCGGAAATATCCAAGTCACCCAGTACTTTGGGTGAAATGTCACCGTGGACCGGCTGACATGTTTGGTGAAAAAGAGGCTTTTGCAAAGCTTTTACAAGGGTTACCCAGTGGTCTGGAGTTAAACAAGATGTGTGGGGAGGAGGAAATACCTCTCAATACTCCTTTATCCACTGGCTCAGTCGTGCCTTTATCAGCCACATCTTGTAACTCTCCTGATTAAAATAGTGATACAGGCAAAAAACTAGACTGGGACTAGGACTCGGGTTTACGTTAGAGGTACCCAACTCACAACTTCTTCATTTAAGCC
The DNA here is from genome assembly GCF_964199755.1 of Larus michahellis. Lineage (NCBI taxonomy): Eukaryota > Metazoa > Chordata > Aves > Charadriiformes > Laridae > Larus > Larus michahellis. The sequence goes on along the minus strand of NC_133897.1, from coordinate 74,980,823 downwards.
AGCTACACATTATACCCATCTTGCTTAATCCATTTCCAAACCACATTAAAGGCCGTAAAACTGCAACAAGAGGGTCTTTGCTAATGAGCAGTATCAATAGATGATAAAGCTACTTAGGACAACATTATTTTGGTCAGTGCAAGGGAAGAGAGTGTAGTTTTACGAGCATGGGGGTTTTCCTTTCTATAGGTATCTTCTGTTTAACCATCAGACTAACCAGTTTTACTTGTGTTCATTGTCATCTTCAAATAGACATTTGACAGCATGGTAGGCCAAAGTTAAAGGAAGAATTTCTGTTTGTTGACTGTATTTATTTTTTTTTTAAATATCTATTTGAAATCACACACTTTGTGCCTACCGAGTTATGTTGAAAAATACAGACTCCACAACTCCTAGGGTCTTACAGGAACTTGGAGGCTGGGGTTTTTTTTTTGACCAAAATTGATCTGACCGTATCCCTTTAACACTAAGCAGAGGCGATGACGTTGGTGAAAACAGGCAGCTTAGGGGAGGCTGAGCAGCTCTCTTCAGCACAGTGTGTTTGGGACAGCAGCTCTCCAGGGTAACAGACAATAGCTTCATTTTTTTAAAAAAAAAAAAAAAAAAACCCACACCACAAAGGAGAAAAGCTGTGGAAGCAAATTAATTTGGAATACGTAAAGAGGATTATAAAAGAAAGCACAAACTTTCCTCCTCTGCCAAAAGAAGCGATTTACTGTGTGTACATCTTTGCCTTGTTACAGTTTATTACGGAGCTGGGTAGCTAAAAGAGAAAGAATTCAAATAAGGAGAGGCTAAAAAAAGGCTGGCTCCTACTGTGAGCACAGGGGTGAGGAGAACATGGAATAATACATGAAAAAAGCAGCTCATTGCAACAAAGTGACTTGTTAAGCCTTCAAAGTCTGTTACCAGTGCTCCTCCAAGCAGTGTAACTGATTGCATAGCACATGGTAGGGGTTCAATGGCACGTGTTTCTGACCTCCCTTTTCTAAAAAGAAACACTCCACAGCCAAAATACAACAACCTTCCTCATGCACCTACACGCTGTGAACACCAAAAAGCAAATCAAGTTGCTGAGCGTGGTACATGGCAGAATAACAAGGGGTCATGGGATGAAAGCAAGAAAGAGAACATTTTAGGCTGAACATCAGGGGGAAAAAAAGACTTTTGTTCAACTGTGAAAACGCTACATGCCCACGTTAAAAATTAGCTAGACAAAGCACTAGAAATTACCTTGTATACTACAAGTCTGCACTGGCAGAGAGATGGAGCAGAACTAATTGGTCTCTGCAAACCCTAACTTCTTATGATGCTTCATAAAAACGGTCTACAACAGTTCCTAGATTTAACAAAGGCTTGCACTTAGAAGAGAAAACAAAACTGGGAAAAGCAGAACACCTCCTGCAAGCTTATTTCCACTCGGAGCAGCACAGCGTGGGAGGCGCAGTCATTCAAGTGCGTTATGCTCTGACTTAAGTCGAGAGAATCATTTACAGTGAATAAACAGGAACGATAACTTTTTTAGCACTATTATCATCATGAGTTTCTTAGCACGCCAGAGTTCTGGGCGGAAAAAAAAGAATAATAATAATCAGCCCATTTTCTTTGAGGAAAAAAATGAGTCACTTTGCCTGTCTACTGAATCTTTTCACATTCCCCCAGCTATGTTTGAACTCAGACACCAGTTCCACCAAATTCAAAAGAGGAGCTGATGTCTCAGGGATCGTTACATTCCTACACGTTTCATGACATGCAGCAGCTGGGAAAGACTCAGATTGATGTTTCCATTGGGTCCAAATTCAGCCATAATCCACTTTCTGACAGCAACTGGCAAACCAGTGAACTGGTGCGTCCTGGCCAGTGGGTCAGCGGTTACGTAGCTCTGGGCTAGCGCCCATCACTCTTGCCCAGGGGGACTGATCTGGGATGGTGCAAGAGGGACTTCGGAGAGAAAAAGACCTGCTCGTATCCACAACTCCCAGAAAATATAGTGCAAATATACATGCTCTTCATATTGCCAATGTTTACTCTGTGGATGTTCCCTGTAATAATCAAGGAACGAATTCTTGAATTCTGCTGATTGCAATTTGTCTCAAATATGGCAAGTAAATGTCATTGGTATGCAATTGCAGCCACATATTACATTAGGAAAGAGAGTCTCAATATCTATAACAGAGGTCATAAATAAAACGAAATAGAACATGCGAGATGAAATACCTTTCCCTGTTTTTGGTATAAGCATATGATTTCCATTAGTAAAAGGACCACTGTAAAATTTACTGCAGAGGAGCTGATTTTCCCTTGGTAGCCTTCTTCACTATAGATCTTCAGTATTTGTTTGCATTTTGTTTTATGTTTTCGTAAAAAAAAAAAAAAAAAATATAAGAGTGGCTTCACTGTGCAGAATTGATTCCTTTAGTGCCTTATAGGCAACGACTAGGAAGGTGTGCTCCATCTTACAAAAGTGTTGGAGTACCTCAGCTTGAAATTCAACTTTTCAGAATTATCCAGGACAACAAAACTTAGCCTGCCTAATTCTCACATATGCAGACGCAAGCACCTGCAAGGCAGCTTTACACTTAATCTGAGCAGATATTCTGCTCATCTCTGTTCTTGTCAGTAGCACATGCCATGTAATTACCCTACCAAATAAAGCTTCTAGCTGGTGCACTTTGCAAGTATTTAAATAATACAACAGATAAATGCAATATGGATTATGTCCTAATAACGGCTGTTTGTAAATGATAAAAAAGCATACTGCTGGCACCTTTCCCCTGAAATCTTAAACCCAATCCCAGGAAAGTACTAGAAGAAAAAGTTATGCTTCAAGACCTATGTGTCCATGTTAAATTTAAGAATTGGTTTAAGTACTTTCCCTAGACGAGGGCCCTGAGCAAGTGAAATATGATTTTCTATTTAAAATATTAAAAAGATACAGGCTGCCCAAGTGTTTTACATTTCTTTTCCCTTCTTGACTTCTAATTCATTTCTGACATACTGTTTCCTTTCAGTCTCTTGTCTGTATCATAAATCTATCTGTAATAATTTGGCCCAAGTCGCACACTTTGCATGGAAAAGGATCTTGCACCCTCCCAGTCAGAGGCTGTGAAGGACAATGGCCATAATAAGTCTGTACAAAGTACAACTTCAGTAACCAAAATATCTTATTCAGGTATTTGTAACTTTACATCCCATGCTACATCCCAGTGTATTACATAGACAGCTGGAATTAATTCTGCTACTATTTACTCCAGAGTAAATCAGCAACTTCCACTGAATTTAAGCAGCCTAACATCAGGAGTAAATGAGATCAAAATTAGGCCATGTTACATGAACCTTGCCTTGCAGAAACGTTACTTGTACTTAGAGTCTCTGGGTCCTCAATATTAACAGGACTGGGACACCACAAACTGTAGTCACACATATGCATCTTACAAACGGGAAGAAAGCGTTTGAAATTTGTTTTCAGAATAAAATACCTTCAAGTTTAGCTTCTTTTTTTTTTTTTTTTTCTTTCAAAGCTTGCACAGAAGTACCTGGTCTCTGTGCAAATGTGACCCCAAATCAGCTGGGAAAAGCAGGAGGGTGCTAACTAGGCACTGGATCATCGGGCAATAACCCAGCAGTTGACAGGCAGTTTCACAGCCCTATCTCGGTTCTGCCCGATTGCTCATTATGTCTCTCATCAGGCACCCTGACACACAAGGGTAAACACCTCCATTAAATTACTCAGGAGCCACAGCTCAAGAAGATGGGACAGACGTCTTTCAAGACTCTTCAGGTGCAGAAAATGTTTATAGAGTTACACCCGGGATGGAGTTAGTCCCTTATTTTCTGTAATGGAGACGAAAAGAAATGAAAACTGCAACAGCAGTTCACTGTACCTGTTCTCCAGCTACTGATCTTAAGACCCTTGGTGTATATATGGCATGTTCACTCCATGCTGCTGTACAGGGCCCTTCATATTTTGTGAAGTATGATACCAAGCTTTGACAATTCAGACAGCACCGATGAGCAGATACCTTAACCTATCAAAAATTAGTTTTACATATCTAAGATCACAATCCTTTCTTCACATCATTAGGAATTTCTGGGGAACATTAAAGCCCAGATTTCTGACATTACATTCCTTTTCCTAACTCCTTTATTATGTTTTAATAGCACCTATTTTTTTTGGTTTACGGCTCTGCTTGTCAAATTTGCACAGTGGTGAAAATATGAAAAAAAAAGCCAGAGAAGCAAACCCTGACTAAGTGATAACATGACCATGTTTCACGTAAACATTTGTTATACGTAGTGTTGCTGCTGAAGCTACTGGACCGGCCACAGACCCTGCAGTTTAGTACCACTGCCCTCAGTAGCAGGCAGATGAATAGCAAAACTGACGTGTCAAGCGTAAAGCTAGAGTAATTTGCACTCTTATGACCAGATCCTGAGCTGGAACACAGTAACCATAGCTTCCCCAAGATCAACGGCATGAGGTCAATTTTTTTATTATTTATTTATTTTCTATCTCAGCCGACAATTTTTAATCTGAGTGCTGCCAGGAAATCAGAGAGAACATTCGGCATTTGTTAAACCGCTGAATTAAAACTTCTGAGTCATAGTTCCTTTCATCCTGATAGCCATGTTTAAACACACATTTCATATTACTAGAGCTGCGAGAAATTCAATTATTTCAGATCATAGTTATTTGGAGAAGCTTTTCCCCTCCCCATTACTGATTCTGAAGGACTTGAACATCTCCTGAAACTTCCCTGTGGAGCATGCATGCAGCGTTCAAATAAACTCATATATTCAAAGCCTGTTTTACTCATACAGAATAATACATCCTTTTCTGAGTGAAAAGATGGTGAAAATCAATTCCCTTTCCTCGTGGACTTTCTGGAAAGGAAGCTGGAATACCTTGTAGACCGTGGTACCCTTGTCTTCCCTATAGAAGAGAGTCTATGCTATGGAAAGAAAGGTAAAGTCTAGTTGACACACAAGCCAACTAAATCAGTAAAAGCACATCAACAAGATGGGCGTTTGCCCCATATTAAAAGCATGCGCTGCCTTGTCTTCACCTTGAGGTAGGCATCGTGTTAGTGAATGCTGAATGAAGAACGCACAACAGGTAAGAGGACTTCTCCATTTATCTAAAAATTGCCTCCATTGTTGCGAGTTGCTTCATACTTCCCTGTTTTTCCATACGTATCCCAGTTTGTCTTTCAGCATCTCTTTGTAGTTCCTTGCCAGACCACTGGATTTCTGTCCCGCATCAGTTCTCCAGCACTCTGCCCTGCTCATCTCCTCCTCTTCTACAGTACTACAGGTGACCTCATCCATTCAAAGGGATTCAGTTATCATCACACGGCCAATGACTCTCAAATTCACCTCTCCAGAAGTAACCTGTCACTCAGCTCCCATTTATAAGCACTTGCTAACTATGCCAGTGATGCATATGCGTAGTAGATACAACCAAAAAGTTCAAAACAAAATAACATGTGTAGGGCAATGAAAGCTCTCTCTTCTTCCACATGGAATCCTGTTAAAAGGTTGCAATTTCTTTGAATTAAATTTACAGAGACTACAAAACGCAAGAGAGAACCAGTAAGGACTAGAGATCCATCTGAGATCTAGGAAGACTGCACCTATAAGCAGAAAAAACACAGGATGAAATTCAACTTGGAAGTAACATAATATAGTTTTGTTTTGTTGGTTTGTGTTTGTTTTTTTGTTTGGTGGTGAGGTTTTTTGTTTGTGAGTTGTGTTGGTTTGTTGGTTTTTTTAAAGAAAAAAAAAAAACTTCCAAACCACACAAACCCAGAAAGCAGCGATGGGTAGGAGAGGCTGAGGGTCAGTAGCAGATAGTAAATTAGACATGAGTCCACAATGCAGTCTGACAGCAAAAAAGGTCACCACAATTTTAGGCTGCATATGCAGAGACAGCAAGTAACAGGGAAGTAATGGTTTTTATCTATATTGATCGGGTGCAGTCTACTATGGAAAAAACATGCTCAATTCTGTGTTCTGTGTAAACAAAAACTAATGGCAATTTGGAGAGAGCTCATACAAAACAGCCACAGAATAGCTTGGAGGGCTAGCAGAACTAACCAGGGAAGATGAAAAGCTGACAAAAAGCAAAAAAAAAAACCAACAAAAAAACCCCACAACCCAGACATTCTCTTGCAAAGCAGTTAGTACAATTTAAGAATTGAGACAATTTAAGAAATGAGACAAAATAATTGATTGTTGAGGATAGGCTAGGCAACCTGCTTGCTTTTGCACCGAAAGCAATCAGGACTCACTTTGAGCATTACCAAATCTGACTTGGAAGGGTGTTAACATTGATGGGGCAATTATTTCCAGAATTGCTGTCGCATGTAAGTGTCCAGGCTGCACCCTGGGAATTGTTTCTGGCTAACACAATAGCTAAGAAAAGCACAACACCACAGAAGTCTCTGAAGAGCAGATGTATCAAAGAGGAAGAAAACTTATTTAGCATGGCAAAAGGGGACTTCAGTGGAACTTGTGGAAGAAAAATTAAGAGGTAGACCTGGGCTAAACTGTTGGGCAACATTTCTTAAGGCAGAGATCAATCAATCAGTCAGAATGACCTTGTATTGCCCTACTGCCAAAACGCAACCTGACACAGTGGTGTTTCAAGGCTTGAAGCTACACGAGAAGGCGTATTATTGAGCTGAGGTGGACAGCCCAGGCCAGTATGTTTTGAATGAGCACCTCAAGGCAGCTGGTGTAAGCTCCTTCTTGCAACATCCTTAGATGTAGAGTAGTCCTAACATTAAAACCCACAGAAAAGAGAAGATTCCTGGCAGTATTAAGGGGCTCCCAGCACCATTTCTCTTCCCAGGTTTTTGAGGACAGGTTGATCAGTTCATGCTCTCCGCTGACCATAAAGCAGTAAAAGTCATTAGAGCACCGAGGCCAAGCTAATAAGCTCACACAGGAATCAAAGCCCATGAACTCGGGCTCTGCATCATGCGGTCCTCACATGTCTCCTGGCTGGGCTCAGGGTATGGGCTGAGCCTGCTCCTGTCTGCAAATCCAGCTCCTGATAAAGCAGTAAAGAAGCCAGTGAGGGTCCACACAACAAAGCACCTGTGTGAAGAGGGAAGGCAAGACAGAAAAAAGAAAGAAAAAAAACCAACACAGCAAGAAAGCACTAGCATCTCAATATGTCGTTCACAAGCAAAACCATCTTGATCTAGTGTGAGATAGCAAATGGAAGCAAAAGGACTGCTCTTTCTCAATATTCTATGCCATTTACAATTCGTTTAGGCAGTCAGTATATGTCAACGCTCCTTTTAAATCCAAGCTGGAAATGCTTAGTATTAAACTGGCAAGAGTTTAAAAAAAAAAAAGTAAAAAGACAACACAATAACAAAAGAAATCCCAATCCCTCTTTTCACTGAGGTGCATTGCCTTGCTAATTTTGCTGCGGGGAAAAAAAAGCAGTTCTGGACAGCTGGTTAAAAGAAGCTGTTAATTTAAAATAACCTGTTTGTTAATTGCTTTCAACCTTGGTCAGTTGGTTTCTGCACTCTGAACCCTAAAGGTAGTTTGAAATGAATGCATCTAGGGAGCGAGGAGTAATTAATGCAAGCAGGCAGCCATGTCTGGAAGACAGAGGTTACAGTGAGGGGAGGAAAGGTCTGAACCGGTGCGTGGGCTCCTAGGAACTGGCCCTGATGCTCTTTCCCCCTTCTCCCCTCCTTTTGCCTTCTGCTGCAGAGCTGCAGCTACAGCTGGAGCCCTCTGCCAAAGCAGGGGTGTCCCACCACCCCCCCAGGCACACCGCCACCACCAGTAGAAAAAAAAAAAAAAAACTTTGCAGGCAGCGGCTGCAGCGACAGCAGAAGCAGCAAAGTGAGCAAGCTCACCACACACAGCCCCGCTGACCACCCTCCCTCCCCACCTCCACCAGGACCCCAACACTCCTCTCCTCCCCAGGAGCCACGGTGGCCACCTCACCCAGCGCTATGGCACCAGCCCCCTCCTTCCATAAAACTTCCCTGGCTGCAAGATGCACAGGGCTCCCCACCAGCTTGCAGGCACTGGGGGAAACGGAAACGTCCCCCAGAACCCCAAAACACAGCCCTTTTTTTTTTTTTCCCTAAACACATGCAGCTTCCACCAGGCCGGCACAGGCAGAAACGATGCCCTTCTGCTCCTGTTTTCCCAGTGGCCAGGGGAAGGCTGCCCCGTGACCACCTTCAGGGAGAGCAGCAGCAGGAGGAGTGGAAAGAAAAAAAAAAGGAAAAAAAAAAAAAAACACACACACACAAACCACACTGGAAATTAGTCACTCGTTTTACAAGCTGCCTCAGCTTGGTTTGCTGCACGCTCGAAATAGAAAAACAACTGACCTGTGAGTTATTTAAACATGAGCGTAACATTTAGAGGCACAAGGCAGGGCGCACAGATTTTATCCGATTGATGCCTGCCTGACCCCTGCGAGTCCTCGGGTGACCCAGGCACGCACAGCCACGTGCTGCTGTGGCCAGCAGTTCCCCACCACCTCCGCCAGCGACAAGCGAGGATTTGGCCCTGCTTCACGCTGTCTGAGGCACACAGGGGCAAAAAAATCTCACCCAGAAGAGCAAGCAGGGCTAACAGGAGCCAGGCTTGTTTCCTTATAACAAACATGGCATCGTTCTCGATAGATTTTATTCTGGCAGCGGCCTGGTGTATTTTCCTGCGACGGTGAAGCAGTTGCACAATGCTTAGGGGGAGCTGGGAGCCACATCTCTGAAACAGCCCTTCCAGCAAGCTGTATACGCTGGGACCCGCTGTGCTTCAACTTGCAAGGGGTAGTAAAGAAAGCTGTGTTCAGGGAGGAGGTTGGCAACACAGTCTCTTTCTCAACTCCATCCCTTTAATGGTTACCAACCAATTTTAGCTGTTATGGTTATGTTCTGACTTTTAATCCTCATTAGAGTAGGGGATATATACACAACATGCCTTGATTTCATGATTTGTATCGCAACAACCTGTGCCAAAAACAAGGACGGACGGAAGGAAGGCCTTGATAAAAGCTGGTCTCGAGCTTCTACCACAACCTAAGCATAAAATCATCCCAATAGACAGAGATGGGATGCTTAATGTGCTTAAGGAACTTGATGTGCCTCCACTACTCTCAAAATAGGATTTAAGTGTGATTTAATTTGGGGCTTAAGTAGCCCAAATGAGTCCATGTACAACGCTGAGCTTTACAGCACGTATGTGTCTTATTCTCTTGAACATTCCTACAAGTTTAGCAATCACATTGGTCCCTACTTATACCTGGGACCACCAAGCCAGACCTGATCTTGATGGCAGAGTGCATGATGCTGCCCAACCAGTTCCTATTCAAACACTTCACTAAAGACATTGTATCAGAGCTATGGTTTTAAATACAGTAATGTTTCCCAACCACATTCCTAGATAGAATAATGTGAAGGCTGAAGAGCCAAGCATTCAAAGTACAGAAGAGATCATGAAGATAGCTTGCTCACAGCTCTGCAGGCCACTACTTTGAAATACGATGTCTTCATAAGATTACAGCTTGTCAGCTGCAGCAATGCAGCACACAACGCTGACAGGGAAATAGTATAATGTATGTATATACACACACATATTCTTCAGTCAACATGCCCTGTTCTCAGCAGCCAGAGTACAAACTTTTTGCCCTTTTTTTTTCTTTCCTAAACACAGCATAGCTCCAGGTTATCATTCCTCCAGTGATAAGCGTGTTCCCATTCTTCCCACACTGCTAAATCCAGTAGTGCCTTAAGAGGCTTTGTCTGAACAATTTTCATCACCATTATTGATAGCTGTATTGATACAGGAGGTGGCCTGGTCAGGTTGTAACGACTCTTTGAACTCATGAGTTATTTATGAGTGACTGCTAATTTGCATCACACAGCAGATAGTCCTGGTTAGGCAACACACACTATCATGTAACCTCCACGTTATCTCATGAAGAATACAGACTGCCCCCATCCAAAATACGCATATTGCCTACAGTGAAATCCCAACTGTACCACAATAACAGAGCCCAATCACAAGCCAGCACTTCACTGCTAATGCCCAAGAGCGCCCTTTGCAAGGCATTCTCCAGTCACAACAACATCATATGGAAAAACCGGGCCAGGCGCGGGGGAAGTGTATTTTTCCAATACTGAAAATATTTTCCTAGAGAAAAACGTTTCTGGAAAACTTACACATCAGCCCCAAAGGAGCTTTCCATATCTTTGAATCCACATTGTCAGAGAGTGGCCCTCTCACCTAGTCCTTTTTTGTTAGCTTCCAGGCTGAAGGGAGCACCCCTGGACTTCCATTTTAGAGGGGAGGTAAGCACCAGCCATTGCCCCTGATTTCCATGACAACTGCAAACTCTCGACACATCTTCAGATTTGGTTGCTGGTGTTTCTGTCTCTTGAGCTACCGCCAAGCTAACTCTAGCAGCAAAATTATCATGCAAAGGCATGTGGTCCATTAAAAATACGAGTCACGTAGAGTTGCAGGGTGATGTCACATCAGCTGCCCCTGATGATAACTATCAAAAGTTAGCATAAGCCTCCAAATCACAAATGCCCTGGCTCTGATCCGATTTTAATGAATCTGCTTTTACGATTAAACCATCACTATAATTGGCACTGGAAGAGCGTTGGCAGTCTGCTGTGGTCGCCTTCCCTGCAAAGCGTGTTTGTGATGCTCATCTCTGAATGATGCATAGTGTCTGCCTGCCTCCTATTAAAAAAAAAAAAAAAAAAAAAAAATGGTACGAACAGCGGCTGGCAGGCAGACTGGTCAGCAGTGATTCATTCCCTGGCAGCCATGATGAGCAGCTTAGGCTAAATTCAGCCTTGGTGGAGGTGGGTATTTCTCCATTTCCTTTCACGGCATCGTATCTACGTTACATCAGGTATGAAGTTTGGCCTTGTATATTTATTTAAGTACAGTAACTGCCTTTTACTTACTGCCAGCTTTTTGCAAGAATTATGCTCTAGTTTGGGGAACAGCTTGTTAGTGCAGCTGGAATTGCACTGCACTCTGTAGGAAGATAGTGGGGAGCAGGCAGGGAAGGGGAAGAGACAGAGGGAGTGATGCATCTTGTGTACTTAAATAGCTGGGTTGTCGGGGGGAAGGGGGGAACAATACACAACGGGCAGCGGCAAAAACCACACCAATGCCTAGGAGCTGGGGAGAGGAATTTACACACTTCACATTTTCTCATTTCTCTCTGGATAAGAACTGTGTAGTTTATCTAACCTTTTAGGCTGTGGAAAAGGGGGGATGTGAGTTTTTGAAGGCACTACCATGCATGTGCCTGCATTGCAAAACCTGTCCTTGTCCTTCCCCCCATGCCCCCCTGCAAGCACGAATGGTAGATAAAATTAAAAAAATTAAGCTGTCATTGAGCATTGTGGCACCCAGGGTGCTAAACATTAGGGAATTTGGTGAATTTCTCAAATAGATTAGAAGTTAGCATGAGGCAAATGAAAATAACATTTCCCACACACACACTAGATAGAGAGCAGAAGGGAGAAGGGGGGGAAATCTTAGCGGTTTCTCCTCCCCTTTTGTTGTCCCCCTCCCCTTGCCAATATTGATATTGCTCTGCTTTTTGATCTCTGCACTTCTTTATTTTGGCTTCACAGGTATCAAGGGAAAATGGCTAGCAGTGAGTTCTGTAGCTTTTCCTGCTCTGCAGCCCCTCTGGCTTAGCCAGCTGGATCACACTGAATTAGTCAAGTACTTCATTATCTCCCTTCTCTGCACATTTTGCTCCAGGTAATAAAATGCCCAAACAAGAGAGCCAATGCCTTCTGCTGCACTGTCTGTGAAGTTTCGTTGTTTTGGCCAATTCCGCATATCAGCATTGTGCTATGGGAGGGCATCACTTTTCATCCCTTGCCTGCAGTGCTTCCCAATCTCCATTTAGTCACAGCAGTTAGCTAACCATGTAGCTGTTGATAACATAGCACGGTTTTGGAGCCCCTCAGCCCTCAGGAGGTCTGGGATTTCTCTTCGCAGTGTGGGCCTACAGGAGGAGCGGCGGCTAGCTGGGAGAGCCAGACCAATTACATTGTGGGGATGGATGGAGTGCTACGTGAGAATTGCTCTTATTAGCAGCCAGTGGGATAGGAGTTTTGCAGGAGGGCATTTTTCTGCGGTGGTGAACCGCTAGCCAGATATCTAGGTCAGGTAGAAAAAGCCGTAGACCGAAAATCCAGGCAATCGCTTTGCGCACCTTTCTTTCGTGAGGTGTTGTACTGCGCCAAGGGAGGGAGTTTATTGTTATTGGTCACGGGTTTATTTCTTTCCCCCAACTTATTCCCATCCCCTATAATGTCACCTTCTGTTTTTCATTTGTATTTTTCAAAACAAATGCTTAATAGCTACTTTTTGATCTTGGTGGTTTGTTTTTTGTTTTGGTTTTTGGGTTTTTTTAAATACATTTGTCCCCTCCCCCTGCTCCAGGGGATTCCCCCCCCCCTCCCCAAGATGACCTTTAGTTAAAGCCATAAACTAGCTTGAGGCAATCTCTGGCAGCTCTGTCATGTGATGGGCAAAATGGGCCATATTTAAATCACAGGGAAGGGAACAGGAAGAAAGAATCTAGTTCACCTCCTAGTATTTAACCTTATTCACAATGGCCAGTGCTGGGGGAAAAAAAAAAATATCCTTAAGTTATTATCTATCTGGGGGTAGGAATGTGAAAAATACATGCTGAAAAGAAGTTTGCCTTGCATTGAAACCTAAGTTGCAATAAATCAGTTTTCCCTGTGTGAACAGAAAGAAAAGTATCTGAAAAATAAAAGTAGATATGTATTTATTTCAGCAGCCACCTTTCGTCCATCCTTCTCCCATCAAGTCCTCCAAATTTCCTGCCTGGGACATTCCGCCCACAGGGACATGGGGAGGAAGGAAACACCTGAACCAAATTCCATACTAAGGCACACAGTGCTAAGGAAATTCAAATTCACAACACTGTGAAAGCGGGGGGGGGGGGGGTGGGGGAGCGCTATATATGCATATTAAAAATTTGATTCGCAGCCTGCTGAAGTAAACAGCTGATGCCTATTGATTTCAGTGATCTGTGGATCAGTCCTTAGTGACAAAGAGAAGGATCTCTTGATGACAAAGGTCCAGACTGTAGCATTTAGATAAAAATATTAACTGCAAAATACTGCTAAATTAATCCAACTTCTTTTGATTATTGATGTCCTACTGTTTTCTGCCTGAAACAACGTACACGATGCATCAGTCATTTATAAATTATTCATTCACAGTTATTTTGGCAGCAGCTTCTTTCCATTTATCAACTGATAAACGTACAAGAGATAAGAAGGGTAATTTTATAGCCCCTTGACAGTTACCTTTGACATGATTTCCATATTTAATAAGGTAAAATACAAATGGCATTTTGAGGATTCCAAAGTCCACATTATAAAGCTTTACAGTAACTTCTGTATCCACATCACACGAGACGGGTGAGCCGAGTACATACAAACCTCACAGGCACACGAGTCCCTCCGAGCTCACTTCCCAAGTCTGATTTCAGCAGCTCTGAAATGTGCCCCTCGTGCCACCAAATCGCAGAGTCTTTTCACAGCTGCAGCGGGAAAGATTATGGTTGACTTCAGAGGCTTGGATAACGTCCAAAGAGCCACAGCTCTGGGGACTGCTGAAACCATGAGACGTAGCCAGGTCAAGAATTTATTGTTGCCTGGCCTCATTTCTAGAGATCTCATCCATATTCCCACCCGCGCAGCTCCTGGACGTTTCAGATCTCTGCCCAATATGACCATAATAGCAATTCCATAAACTCAGTGAGATTACGTCTTAAGCGCCCCAGGGTTAAAGGCTGGCAAAATCAGGTACCAGATATTCAAAGACCACCTCTGTCTCTCTGCGGATATTCATCTGTACCCTTGTTAGGTCTGCAACCCACTGGACTACAGTACCACAGCGCACTACATGCGGCTGCCACACGCTGCCAGAAGTGTAAGCCACTCCAAGCAAACAGAAAGCAAGTGGAATGACTTCCATCCTAGCAAAGAATGACAAAGCCTTTGAAAAGCACAAAGCCTTTGAAAAGCATCTAGCCTACTTTTTCTTCTAGCATATGGGGCAATTAAAGAAAGATTATTTTTTTTTATTTTATTAAAGGAAAATAAAAAACCACCACACTACTTTAAAACAGCAGAGCAGGAATGAATTACAACAGTACCATTAAACCCCAAGATCTACAGAGACTACCAAAATCCTCCACACCTGATAAAGTACCAGGAGACCACTGTGAGATTTGTATGCCGCTTCTACAAGTCCTATAAGTATTGCACATTATGCATCTAGAAGTAATTACAGCACAGCCAATTAACTGTTGACTTGCTCTTGCCCTGTAATTCTAGACAGTATTCTTTGTGGAGTTGTACTTTCAGGAGTAATATTATGCAAGAGACATTAGCCACTGGTTCATACCTGCACGTACTTCAATAAATCCTACTACTGTTCATTTGTGAGACACTAAGCGCTGCATAATATCTACAAGGACGCAAGTACTCCGTGCTGACAAGTCCACCATTATATTAAGGTGTCTTTGCTAACTCTTTCTGCTACCCCTCCAGGAAAAGGAAAAAAAAAAAAAATCCCAGTTTTTTTCCAGTTTTCCAAGACTGGGAAACTCCAACTGAGAGACGCAGTTGGCTGGGACAGATTTCAAAAATAAGGGAACATGGTATAGCCCAGCCATTCTACCTGTGCTCCTTTTAAGTGTCAAGGAGACAAACACAGTTTGCTCGCCAACAGCATCCAAGAGACACATCACGGGGCAGTCATTACATGGTCGCATACCCCCCTGCCCACATACCCCCCCACACCAGGGGGTTTTCTCCACCCTGTCCTTGAAAAGCCAAGTCAAACAGTCTCATGTTACTTGATGGATGTTAGAGTATGAAAGGTCAAATTAGAAGCTGAGCTACAGTATAATTTTATTTATTTTTTTGATAAGTGCCAACATATTAGGGTATTCTGCTCTTAGGAAAACAGTTCAACAAAAACAGCCCACTCCCAGCGATGCATACAGCCTTCACATGCCCAGCTAGAATGGAGGAAACAGGAGTAAAGGCAGTGAGGTATATTTTCTGTCATCAAGCTGTTATACATGTAATTAATTCTGGTGTTATTACTATTATTTGTTCTGAACAAAAACTAACGTAAAGCAAAACTCTAGAGGTTTGGGTTAAGCGTTAAGGGCTATCCAAACGCAAGTTCTTACCCAAAGCTTTACATTTGGGGAGATTTCTTATCACAATTTTTGTGCTAGTGAATGCTGCCGGACTGACAACTCCTGAGGCAAAAAGCTCCTGTTTCCCCAGGGAAAGAGGAAGTACGAGGAAAACCGCACACATTTCCCGCAGCAGGGCAGGGAGAAACTCAGGTCTGCAAATATAGATTCCTTTGCAGGACTGGAAGTCAAACTAGGGCTGGAAGATACCACCTGGGTCATCGGAGACGCAGAGGTTAGAAGGATCACCTACAAGAACCACAGTTCCCCATGCACACCACATGCTGTAAGACACCCGCAACGCCTCTCCTCCCTGCATCCCATAATCAACTCTGGAAATCAACTACGAAAGACCAAGCTCCTCAAAACAAAGCTATGTTTTGCTGCAGTCTCTTCCTTTTCAGGACTTCAACTTTAGGCAGAACTTTGCCTGCCGAGAGGCGATTTTCTATCTTAGCACGCCGTGGCTGCTCCTTTTGGATATGGTTCTTCGTTCTTCCATATTTGTTGGTTTCTTAAGTAAGACTTAAGTTTTATTCCAATTATATGGCAAGCCCCAGGGCTCAATTCAGATAAGCATGCTTCTGTTCCGGTGCCAAAAAAAACATCCTTTTTTTTTTTTCTTGCAGCCATCATAAACCAGTCACCCTAGAAAAACCAGCTCTTTGTTCTTGGGGAAACAACTATTGTCAGAATATTTTACATGTAAATGAAACATGGGAGCTCATCTTCCTCTTTTATTTGTCATTGCAAGCTTCCCCCATTTACCATTCTGCTCCGATTTTCCCATTTAGCAGTGTATGGAATCTGCAATAGTGCATATTGTAATATGCAAATTGTATATAGCATTTTGGTGTCAGACACACTGAAATTAAATCAAATGGAAGAAAAAAAAGGAAAGAGAGTGTAATAAAGGTACCTTTATGGCCTCAAGCTGTAGATAAATTGTGGTCTGTGGTAGTTAAACAACAGCTGTTCAGATTTAAAACAAAATTATGATAAGGATCCCCAGAAGATAACACCTCTTGAGGTAACAGCATTTACCTAAATGCATCTGTTAGCAGCAAACACCGTGACTTAAGACTGTTTATGTGATAGTTTATTCCCATTTGTTTTCCTTCTCCCTCCCTCCCTCCCCCCACTCGCCTTCGTTAGCGAGAGCAAACCCTTCCACGGCAATCCGGACCTCAGGGGTCCCTGCGCAGCCTCTCCACCTGCGTGGGAAGGACAGCCAGCCTCTGCCAGCCGCACACAGGTGGAAGCAGGCTGCGAGCCCTCCACACTGGTAAGGCGCGAGGATTAAAGAACAGCAAGAAACCAAATTGCTACAGTTAAAGAAAGAAAACAGCAGGACTAACACGTTTTAGTAGGGGTACGTACGCTGAGACTCAGCGATCTTTATACTCTTTGCGAACAGCAGTTCTTTAAGAGCTTTACACCCAATAAAATTTAAACTTTTATATATATTTTTTTTTCCTTCGTTTATTGCACCGGGGGGTTTTATTGCAGACGTGTAGCAAGCCACCCATATGGAATTTCACAAAGTGGCAACCGCGCTCGGCCCGAGCGCCTCAGACCAGCCCAAACTGAGCCCTCAGGTCAGCAGCTTCAGAAAGCTGGTTTTTTTGCTCCGCTTCGTTTTGTTCCTTCTGCCCCTCGCCGCTCTCTCACGGCTACATTGCGTTGGCTATCATTTTAATAAATATTAAAAAAATAAAAAGGAATCCCAACAAGAAGGAAACAGCATTAGGATTTTAGCTTCGGTCCCATGCTGGGAAAATTCCTGCTGGGGAGGATGGGGAGAGTCGAGTACCCGGCTTTCCCCTTTTCTCCTGCTGCTCTTTCTCCCAAGGATGCAGCCGGCAGCACAGGGCGTGCAGGCAGTGACAGCCCGCCGTCCCAGCAGCTGCCCACGGGGAACACCTACACACCCCTCCATCTCCTCGGCAAGCACGAGTTTAGCAACAGCGATTCATCATTGAGAGAAACATTAATATTTTACCTTAGTTACCAAGTGCACCCGTTCAAACTTTTATCTAAAACATTCTTTATCATCTTTTCATTAAGTTCTCAAGAGCTAATGGTTTCTGAGTTCCCGGGGTAAGGATGATGTTCTGAATAATGAAAGCTCATTATTTCTCCACAGAATGCTTGTTAATTCAAATGATGATATTAAAACTATAGTAGCCTTTAGCGCTGGGGTGATTTCTAGCATACTTTATCATGTATCAATATATACTCTGTTTGTCAAAACTGCCCAGGGCTGGGGCTGACATTCTCTCTGGAGGAGTCTAGTGCTTCAAGAGGCACTGAATACACCAAGGTGACAACTTGCAGAGTTTGCGCCTCTAGGAAATGGAAAGATGAAACTTGAAGTGCCATTGTCCCCCTTGATTTCCTTATTAGTATTCATAAAGAGACAGTATGCTCCTCTTTTTCTAGTCCTCACAGGCCTTCCTTTTGAATGAAATAAAAGGCGCACGCACACACACAAAAAAAAATACATGCAGAAGTTTTACATATGAAACATACCCCTTTGTTGTAATTTAAGGGATCCAAAATATGTTTCTGTAGTTAGAGGTAGGCATGCCTATTGCTTAGCCACAATAAATTCTTTAAACAAAAAAAAAACCCAAAGAAAACCACACACATTTAAAGATGAGGCACAGACATTTTTTGCCTTTTTTTTTTATGACTTATTCTGCATCTCCCCTTTCCCCCCCACCCCTCTCCATATAGCCAGGCTATATTCCCCAGCAGCATAGCTACAAGCTCCCTGACATTGCTGCCCTCCTTTCAGCTTTGATCACCAGAGTACTGCAAATGTTGTCAAGGCCTCACTCTCCCACCATCCTGACCCTCTGAGAAAAAAAAAAAACAACAACACACCACACACTAAGAAAAATCTCCATCCGTATGGAATCCCTTGGTGAAAGCTAAAAATAGATCTGCAATGAAAAGGCCAATTAAAGTGGCCAAGAAGCATATTTCTCCAAATAACAATACATTTCCTGCACAAGGGCTCTTTCCACCCACCTCCTGCAGCCTGCATAAATACGCAGGTCCTTATCCACCTACAGATTATATCATCACCTCCCATCAGGTGTTTTGCGACAGCAGGCTTCAGCATGGAGGGGAGAGAAGATGCTCAGTGACTCCAGACTGGTCACAGTCTACCCTGGTCCTGCATCAGCATCATTTATTTCCCCTCAGTGATCAACAATGTAAAATTTGAGTGTTAGTAATGAGTGAGCCCCTCCTGCATCCACCCCAATCCTTCATCCCTTCTTCCTCCAGCCTCCCAGAAGGAAATGTAATTCTGAGCATCATGCCAGCCCCACCGGTACCAGGAGCAGCCAGGTCAGCATTCACGTGGGCTACAACACACATCTCCGTACCGTCATCACATAATTATCTCTCTTGTGAAGGATTTGCTGGACTTTTGCCCACAGGCAAAAATAATAAGAATATGGTAAACTTTTTCCATCTTCCCCTACCGGTCTATCCTTAGAGTAGCAATTAAATATTTATGTGTTTTAAAACAGCTAACTGGCTGAATATTTCTTCGGTTTTGCACAGATGTAAGACTGAACTGCAAGTTTATTTATGCTACCTCCCATTCTTAAGCAGAAAATAAATTAAAAAAAAAAAACACTTTTCCAGCCCTGTTACACAGGAGGAGGAAGAGGAGAGAAGGAAAACCCCATGATTTCCACACCCCTATTCTCCTGGAGGCATGCCAGCATCTCAGACACATCCCAGCAATGACAGCTTCCTTGGGAGTGCCCCAAGGCTGATGCAGCGCTCGGCTCAGGTACACTGCTCCTGCCTTCAGGACATGGTTCTCCGGGAGCCCCGCACCAACCAAAGGGGCTGGGTGATAATGCAGAGTGTTTCCATGATGCTTAAGGCCCTGCACAGCCACGCAACAGTAGTCAAGTGCCACACACCGGCAGCGCTGAACCTGGATCCACAGGCATTACCTCCTGCCACAGCCCAAGGGAGCTACGCCATCCCAGAGAAACACGGAGGTGCCCTCAGCTGCCCCATCCTCTCCTCAAACAAGAAACATTCACGATGTAAAGCATGCAGCTAGGCTTATTGCAGTGCCAACGTTGAGGGAGGCCACCAAAAAGCACAGCCATGGCATTTTCAAACACGGCACTCGTCCCACAGCATTATCCCATCCCGCAGAATATGCCTGCGCTTGCGGCTAAAACCAGGAATACCACCCTGGAGTCTCGGGGCGGGGGGGAGGGTTGCAAACTGTTGTGAAATTTGTTTATCCAGAGGAAATTAATTGCAATAGAAAAATAATTGTTTCATGCATTCTGATGGTTTAAAACCACCCATCAGTACAGGGCAAGATTTGTTTTGTAATTTTAGCACGGACACCAACAGGTTTTCAGCATAGTATCTATATGGCGAAAGGAGCTTGGTTCCCTTCACTGATTTTACTCTACTTTATGCCATCCTCACCATGCAAAGTCCAATTGACTGGTAGAAATACGCCTGATGAGAATGGAGGTAGCAAAAGGGAATAAACCCACATATGCCTTTCAAGCTGTTCCTATAGTACTTTCCAGTTTTATATACAGAGCTGCACAGAAGTGGCAAAACAAAGCAGGCTAAACTATTAATTACTTAGTTCTGTGATAAGGTATGTAAACCTACAGACACACATTTGTGTAATTGTACTTGCGTGAGCAGGGCAATCCGCGCTTTTCATACATACATAAACATCCACAAAACCCTCTTGTCAGACAGTCCATTTTTTAGCAAATATCAATAAAACAGCCATTTTCTCTGCAGGGCTGGGAAATAAATGGCTCTGTGTTTTCAGGACAGATTTATTCCATTTCACAAGAATTTCAGAATTAAACATTTTGACATGGTCAAATTTTCCAGCCAAACGATAGTGAATTTAAGTGGAATGCAGCATTCCAGCTTTTGTCCTGAAGCTAGACTGCCTCCAGCAGCTCCAAACACACCTCCATTTCTTTTCTTTTAAAGAAAACCTTCATCGCTCAAGGTTCTTACACATTTCTAATTATCAAAAAAAATCCTGGTATTTTTATTGTTTGTTTTTTTTTTTTTTTTTTTTTTTTTTTTAAACAGGACAAGCACTGTTGACAGAGTGCAGCACTGAAAACACCCCACTTATGAATCAAATCTAAGGTGGTTCCCCCCACCACCCCTTCAGTTTCGGGGTTGAGTCTATACCCATTAATTCCTCTTGGCAAACCTGGCATGCTAGTGACACCAGAAGGGAGTGAGAAGAGGACATGAATAGTAGCATGGTGAAGAAACTCTCTTTCCCATAAATTGTGTGGCCAGCAATCTTAAACCGAACTGGTGATCTAGACTGGCTTTACTTGACTACACAGAAGCTCTGGGCTTTCAAAACGCATTTTGAAGAAGTTTAGCCAAGTCAAAACCATTTGCAAGCAAGCGTTTGGCAAGATCAAGGCCATAAGTAGTTCAGTACCGAGTTCTAAGAGTGACTTTGTGTCGAAGCTTAATTTGCAGGACAGAATCCTGCAAAAACTTGTCCTGGTTTCCTTTGTACACTGGCACGCACAGAACAGTCAAAGGAAATGTCTGCAGAAACAGAGCCCAGGGAAGCCATCACTGTTGCCCACACAGCGTCACAGCGAGGAGGCTATTGCCCGACTTGTCTACTTTCTGATCTAACCATTTTAGGAGCATTGCTTGCAGTGGCTACTGCAGCACTGAAAATGCCAGTTATTTAAAATATTTATGAGTCACTTGTTCAATGAAAACATTTAGGGAAAACAAAGGTGGAAACTGACATTTCTTTTCTTTATAAATTTATTTTTGCTCCAGTAAATTGTAGCTTTTCTTCATCACCGGCATTAGAACCATTTTTTGTGCAATGCAAGGTTCCCGCATTCAGAAGATCCTAAGGCCTTGCACTTCAAGGGAAAACATCAAATGCCACAGGACACAAAAGAAGTTGGGGAAGTTGGCAATTCCACCCTGGAAAGTTTACTAGAGAATTAGAGGTCCCAAACATGACAATGTAAATAGGAAAAAGAAAAAGCCATGAAATTAAAAGTCTTCCTTTAGGAAGCCACGCTTGGCTAATAGCTCCATAACCACGTCTTGAAACGGTGCTCAGCGAGTGGCCGATAACCCTGCAACACTGTATGGTGACAGCCCTTTGAGGAAAAATAGACGTTTCTGCAGACAGGAGAGACGGTACGTACAGCCTCCGAGCTCCCCCTCCGCACCCTTCCCACAAATCATGAGCACCAACAGGCAGATACATCACGGCCCCTTTCATGATAGACCTTGGCTCCGCCGCACGCCCGACCAGCGAAACTGGTTCTACACGCCCTGGGAAAAAATGACAGCTTCTCCTCGCAAGCTGCACCGACCATAAAAAGGTGGAAGAGGCTTCCATGCATGCCCGAACCTGCCTCTTTCAAAATGCCTGCACGCCCAGCGCAGCAGGGGAGAAGCTTCAAGGAGAGCTTCCTTGACCCGCTCTAGGTCGCTTTCCAGCCCAGCATGCAGCCCCACCAGGTCACGGGTGGGAAAGTTGCCTCTCCGGTGCCCAACTCAGCGGCCTCCTGATCGTGCAACTGCCCGCCCTGCCTTCCGTGCTGCTGCTTCTTCCTCCAGCCCCCTTCACCCTCCTCCTCCTCCTTTTGCAGCATTGGCCTCACTCTGCAAATGGGAACAAACTGTCCAGAAGGCGGCAGGGGGCCAACCTCGCTTTGCCTTAGGGTAAAAGGAGCCAACCGTTTTTTTCCTGGAATGTGCTCCAAATTTCACACCCTTTCCTCCACCCCCCCCACCCCACACAAATGTGGGAAAGAAGGAGGGACCGCACGCACAAAAGGGTATTTTCACACATGCAGACAGGGCATGCCAATGCACACTGCGCTGCTCGGCATGTCCTCCCCAAACTCGAGTGTTACTCGCCTTTAAGAGCCCAATTATTGAGGGGGGGGGGGGGAACCACAAACAACACACAAACCACCAAAGACTTAAATTGCTAAAAATCCCATTCCAGCACATTCTGCCCTCAAAGGCTACCCAAGCTCCTGAAACTCCTTTTGAGCCTCCACAAAGCACAGTGGAGAGGGCAGAGGAGGCAAAGTGGGCTGCAATCTCTCCATCGACATTGCTGAACACCAGGGCACACGGTTTGAAGATCCCATGGAGCCCCGCAGCCCTGTCAGCTGCCTCCATTCCCACCTCACATCCAAGACCAGACCAAAAAAAAAAAAAAGCATCACTACTGCCACACTTTTGGAGGATCCAAAAATTGATGTCCTGCCCTCAGCTCTGCCAGATCTCACACCTGATCTCCTCCTCTATTCGCAGCATGGAACAACACTCAGGTCTTTTGCAAGCGTGTGAAGCTAGAAGGGCGCTTTGGGCTGGGCAGCACAGAAGAAAGGGAAAAAAGCATTCAGATACATGATGAGGATAACTAGGCGAAGACACAACATCACTTCAACAAAAAAAAAAAAAAAAAAACAACACAAAAACCACGAAGCTAGCAAGCCACCCCAAGCTGAACAAATGAACCTCATGGCTGAGTTAACCTTTCCAGAAGTACTGGCCTCAAGTCGGAACTTCACTTGAAAGGCTTTCTTAAAAAACAAAATAAAGACAAACAAGCAGTATAAGACAGAAAGAAGCAAAACTTTGAAAGCCACAAGGTTTGAGGCCTTAGGCTATTCCTCAATATCCCTCAAAAGTTCCAGGCATTTTGCCAGCGCAAGAATCTACCTTCTCATGCATCTTCGTTTACCTTTGCTTACGTTCAACCCCATACTTTTACTGTCCTCTGGCTGCTATAGCGATTCATTAAAACATCAGTGGGAACCTCCTCCCTATCTTTTAATAGCCATGTTTACTACAAGATTTTTCTCCCCAATTAATTATCAATATTACTGTGGAAAAAAAATCATTTTTACACTTTATAAAGAACATCTTTTAAAAAGTCTTCTAAGCACAGAATGAATGGGAGCGGAAGTAGCAGCCCCCTGTGAGGGTAGTCAGGGTGCTTTGAGATTTTTAAGTGAAAATGGAAAGCTGTAACTACAACAGGAAAAAAAAAACCCAAACAAAATCATGTACATGGATTTCCTCACCCCTCTCCTGCAATACACAGCACATGAGCCTGTATAATCCATTGATGTGAAACATCAGCAAGGCCGGACTGCTGAGGGATTTACATAGGTGCGGCCAAGGTATAAGGGATAACGAGAATATCTGGAGCCAGATAAATATCAGAGGGTTAGAACAGCAGGGAGTGAGGAGGCACCCAAAGCAGCAGTTCCCTCCTCACCCTGCTCCCCGCATGGGGAAAGGGACAGTGGGACATCCTTCAAGATCCACTTAGGGGACACGAGCACCAACCCCAGTGTCTTGCCAATGAGGAAAAGAGGGAGCAAGCCAGCTTGGCTTCCTGTCCTCTCTGCAGCCACAGCACTGCCAGATGACCCTCTCCCTTCTCCTGAACCCTCCCCAGAGATAAAAGCAACCCCACAGGGTCCCTGCTAATGGCTGAGGGCGCTCTCACCCGTCTGCCCTTCCAGGCCCTGAGAAAGCCAAAGATGAAGCATTTGAAAAGGATGTTTGCAACCATCTTCAGAAAGGAGCTGTAGGCACCCAGGGACACGCAGCTCAAGGCTGGGTGGCGAATTTGTACTTCAGTTTTTGAGGAGAGATGAAGAGGAAGCAGCAGGGAGCAACGGCAGGACTCTTTGGCAATAAAAGCACATTTTGTCTAAAATTTCCACAGAGATTTCCAATAATCGCTTGGTGGGGGGTGTCTTTAAATAAGAAACAAAGATGTTTGGCCAAAAGTAGAGATCTCCATTTGAAAAAGTTAGCACAAAATTTTCTACAGAAAAGTTGGCTTTGGGGTTTTTTTTTTTCCCTAATACCTAGGATTAAATACATTCTTTATATGTAAAGACTGAAAAATTTGTTTTCCTTCTAAAACCAATTGACACTTTTCAGCTCTAGAATATATTGAAGTGAGGTCTTTGTAGGATGAGCAAGTGCGGAGTAACTTTCAAAAGAATAAAATGCAGTCCAACTCAAACAAAGTATGTCCCACTTCAGGAAAATTATGTCCATGTCTCACATGAGTTGAAACCAAGAGGAGGCAACTAGGAAGCCAAAATCCGATCAAATGGACAACTGAAAAAGACCTAGGTAAAAAAATTCTTCAAAGATGGTAATGGAAGTAGAAGACCAAAGGTGAACAAGCAAGATGAGAAGAGCAGCAGGAAGATGGACCCAAAGCACAGCAAATGGGTAGTTCAGGAGTCAGAAACTCTACAGGAGTAAACAAAAGCAATAGCAGAATGGAGATCATGGCCCCAGGGGCAATCCTAAAGCTGATGGGACTGAGGCACTATCTTTCATTTACACTGATGCATTTTCTACAGTTTATAGAAGAGATGGGAACTGCACAAGACACCTAGGACTCTTACAGAAATTCTGTGTGTTTACGATAAAGAGAGCGATGGCACGATCTTTTACATGTACGTATGTATAACCAGCACAAGAAGAGTTACTGTGTGTTTAACAAGCCTGGAGTATATTCAGAATGATTAGAATTGCCAGACTGTGGAACACTTAGAAGGTAAAGATTAAAAGAGGAAGATCAGGATTTTCAAAGCTGCTTAGACATTCAGAAATGTTAGATGTCTCCTTCAATCAAAGCACCTAAGCAGCTAAGGTATCTAATACTCACTGAAGTCAACAGAGCAGGGTGCCTGACTCCAAGGCAGTTTTGCAATTGCTCTCAGGCACCTGCATAGGCTGGAAGAAGCTACATCGCCTTTTGCAGATCTGACCCTGGGTGCCACAGCTGGGAACCAGAGGATGCTCTCTTCTGCAACTGCCTTCAGCTTAGAGAGCATTTGGGGGGGGGGGAGGAACAACACACAACAGGCCTGATGAGAGGAAGCTATATAAGCAGTGCCAAGTGATAACTACCTGAAAGGAGGTTATAGAGAGGTGGGGGTCAATCTCTTCTCCCAAGTAACAGGCGATAGGCCAAAAGGAAGTGGCCTCAAATTGTACTAAGGGAAGTTTGTATCAGATATTAGGAAAAATTTCTACACTGAAAAGGTTATCAAACATTGGAACAGGCTGCCCAGGGAAGTGGTGGAATCACCATCCCTGGAGGTATTTAAAAGATGGGTAGACGTAGTGCTGAGTAACATGGTTTAGTGGTGGGCTGGGCAGTGTTAGGTTGGTGGTTGGACTCAATGATCTTAAAGGACCCTTCCAACCTAGACAATTCTTTGATTTGGTCAGATATAAAAAAAAAAAAATACACACACACCCCTCTAGGAGACCCCAGGACTGACTTAGTCTCTTCCTCTCAGGGGCTCTACCAGGCTGGCAGGGACCACAAGTCCCTTTCCACCACAGGCAGCCTCATCCCATGGAGGGAGCCAGGCAGCAGCCCTGGCAGAGGCACTGCCCTCTCCTGCCGCCTGTGTTTCATGACTGCTCACCAAAATTGCCCAGCAAGAGGTGCCAGCTTGCAGATAATAGCTCCTCTGAATTCAGGTGGCATACGTGCCGCCTGACGAGCCAAGTTTCTCCAGAGCTGTCAGGGCCTGATTTTTTTGGGGAAGATTACGCAAGTACACGCACAAGGAGCACCTACGCAGCACACGAGCCAGCCAAGCTCCCTCTCCTCCCTCTGCCTGCCGCAAAGGATCAGGCCCACCTGTGGCTGGGAGAGCACGTTTTCCCCACATCTTACGCAAAGCTTGGCTTGCTTTCCACACTGCTTCAAGCCTCACACAGAATTGGGAAGGAAAAAAAATGAAATATACCGCAGCAAGTAAATTTGCAAGAAGCGCTGCAGAGTGACCAAGACATATAGAGCATTATTTTATTATTCCCTACATGCAAATTCTCTTCTTTGAAGCATATTAATTCAGCTATGATACTCTTTATATTAAATATGTACAGTATAGAAATATACACCTTAATAGCATTGCTCTTAATTTTTACCTTGTTTCCTGTCTTCTCTACATTAGTCTGCAGAATCCTGTTTTTCCCCCCATTCTCCACCTCCAGCACAGTCTTTTGTGTGCTGCCATGAATGCAGCAACTCAGAAGTTCCGCTGCTAAAGACTAATCGTGGTTCCTTAGATAAGGTCTGACCAAATTCTAGTGAAATACATAACCAAAGCTACACGAAACAGCCACATCCCCCACATTTTTCACGTGCTATGGTGCAGTTTGGATCACAGCCTGATTCAGAGGTAGAGACACACTGATCCAATACAAGTGACTGGAAAGATAGCAAGCATATGGTGTATATCAAGTGATTAATTTTCAACATTAATTTTTAAACATTAATTTCAGCTACTTTGGAAGGAAGAAGAAAGCAACTGCCAAGTTTAGTTAATTTTTGTTTTTAATAACTACATTTTTTTCTTAAACTCCTCCTGTAGTAAGTAAACCGCTTTGTAATCTCAATTAAAAAAAAACAAACGTATTCTCATCTGAAATTTGGTTAGAAACTACACAAGCCATAAAGCCCTGAAGTAAAGGATTTAAATTGAAGTGGAACCAATACCTAAACAATAAAATGACAGCAATACAGAAGTTGCAGAGATAAAGTTGAAAGTCTTAGTACATATCTAAACAACAGTTGTAGTTTATAAGCCCCAGACATAATTCCTCACAGCAAGAGGGAAAAAGGCAAGTTGAAAAATAGCAAAGTGCAGCTTGTCAAATGCAAAATAAAAACATCCCCTAGCTGCTGTTTCTGTATGCTGGGAGCATAAAAATAATATATGAACAGGGAATGTGACAACCAAAGATGGCCGCAATGATTGTTAGAGCTAAGAAAACATTTACTTCTGCGTTTTGTTCAGAAATGCTGCTGAGTTTACAACCTGTGTCAGTGCAACCTTAGCCAAAATGTAACAGTGTTTTCCTAAAGAATCCAATTAATTTGTTTTTCAAGCCAGTCGGTTACACGGGGCTGATTCATTCGTGCTTTGCTCCAGCCAGTCCTTCAAAGTGCAACAATTACCTTGTTAAAAAGTTTAATTTTATTTTTTTTTAAGCTTATGTAACACCAGGTCAAATTAGGCTTTCATAACTCCACCATAAATTCAGTGGAAACCCAGAAATTCCAGTGTAATAGTTTTACTCAGGATCTACGTGCTGTAAATAGGAAAAAACTAGACCTATTAAATGGGGTGACAGATCTCAGAGTATGATGCAGTATTATGTAACTGGGTACCCCATGCACACCTCGGTTTTCCTTTAAAAAAAAAATTTGAAGTATTTAGGTTTAGCAATATTCTCTTTGCCTCACTTATGCCACTTGATCCCCATCTTCCAATGCTCTTGGCTTCAGTGTTACCACCCCAGTTTCAGATGTTCTTCCCCCAACCCTACCGCATTTCTTCATTCACAGCCCTTCATTATTTTTGCCAGCGCTTTTAACGTAGAAATGGAAACATTTGGTTAAGCCTCAGATTTCCTTAGACTCCGGAGAAAAAGCTCAAAAAGAGAGGCAAACACCCCAACTTCCAAACCTGGCTGATCAATCTCACTCAAGTAATTCTGCCACTTTCACCATCATATCCCGCCTTAGGCACACAGCAACACGAGACGAGGAACTGAAAACCTAACCTGTGCCAGCAGCTCCTTGCACAGCTCCCCACCATCGTCTACCAACAAGGAGAGAAACCTACCCTGAGGGACAAGCCTGGAAGTTACCTCAGTTCCAGGAGAACAGCAAACCACAACCTATAAGCAATCCTGAGCTAATTGCATTGGAGAAAGGTTTCTTCCAGGATCTGAACTAATTTTTATTCTTTTTTTCCCCCTCGCTGGACGAGGGGTGCCGCACATGCTAGGTCGTCTCCCCCTTCACACTGTCCAGTTTAAGTTTCCTACTCTTGTCCTGTACCCCAGCACCGTTTGACCCTACTGTTCCCTGCTCCAGACCAGCATTAGCTCATTCTGGGATTGGGTTGCTCTAACCTACCCTGCTGATATAAAACTCAGGAGGAACTTTACATCCAACATCAAACGAGAGCAAATGGACTAACCAGCCCCAGGTAAAGAAACAGTGCAATGCTGCTTTTTGTACATCTCAGGGGTTCATACCTCTATGCAGTGGCAATGCTCAATATTTATTTTACAAAGCCCTTTTGTCTACCATCTTGGTTTTACTGCCTACAGTTAATCAAGAGTGAAATTAGCCTAGATCTAATCAAGAGTAGGTTGAAGCCCTGTAACTGGATCCATGGACGTGCTTGAAGCTGTGCAAGTCTGTAGGCAGTTTACTAGGTCTGGATCAGAGTCCAAGCCCAGGATAAACGTGTCTTAAAGCACCCATTAAACACAGGATGAAATCAATAAGATGTCAAGTGTCACTGATGCGGCACTGAATGAAGAGTTACAGGAAAATACACTCTAGAAAAGAAACTGTATGGTACAAGAGAGAACTTATTTAAAAGCTCACACTGTGGGCTTGGTCTTGCAAGGTCAAAAGAAGGCTCAAGGGCAAACCCAGCCGCCGGCCTTAGCTACCTGTTTGGGTGCTGAAAGTTACTCAAATGCCTCAGGTTGCCTGAAACACACCCTGGTGTTCAAGAGAAGCAGCTTTGCTTTACCAGTCAGGCCATACCCGAGTCCTGCTTTCAAGATATTATCAGCCATGACAAAAGGGCATCAGAAAATTAAAACCTTACTGGGAGGAGATAGGCAAACAAGCTAAATTCCAGTGGCCTGATATCTATGAGATCTTCAGCTCACTGATCTTAACAAATTGCATTTACTTTCTTGTTCACCACTACACTATTGTTGATCAACATCCATGTCAGTACTTTCAGGTGACTATCACTTAATTCATTAAATAATTGCAGCTAATAACCAACTACTTTGGGACTACAAATAGCATCATATGAGGAATCTCAGTGTTCGTGAAATGACACATAAACCCTACATCACTTGCTGAGGTGCAGCAGCAGCTTAATAAATAGAAGAATGCCTTAACCAACAGACAGAATCCTAAAAATACAGGTAGATCCCACATTGGCATCACAGGAAGATCCCAAGCAGTGTTACTACTATTCACGACTTCGGTTTTACATCTCCTCCAAAGAGACAAACCTGCTCCAGAAAAGTGAACTATGTTGCACACAGTAAATTTGCTGCCCTTTGAACGCACATTTCTAAGTTAATTGTATATTGCTAAATGCCACTCAAGCCCTGCTGACATTCTTTATCCACTCAAGCCACAGCTTTCTGAGGTTTATAAAGTTAACCAAATAATTTGGTTGACTTCCTGCCTATTAATTCAGAGGGCTGTACGTTATTCAGATTACTCGAATAGATGAAAACATTAACTTTATTCTAAACTTCACTCTCATTGCACTGATGAGACAAGCTCCCTCCATATAACATTTTAATTTAGTTTTCTCTTGCCACTAAAAGTTGCTTCCAGAAGTACTGCGCTATTTCAAATTCACAGAAAACTCAGAAGACATAAAGCAGGGTCGAGGGGCTTTTGCTTTTTCAGTATGAAGCTCAGTAATGCTGAACAATGCTTTAGTTCAATTATTTTTAAGCATTTCAAAACTTCTCCTTTGTGATTTTATGTTCCTTCCTTGCAGAGCAGTAAAAGCCCATTAGAGAGTCCCTGCTATTGAATGTTTTGTGAGTGCTCTTTATATGAAGCTATATAAGAAAGCCATATCTTGGCTTATATAAAAAAAAATGTGGACACCTATGTCTTAGCAAAACATGAATAATATATAAGTGGCAGGCTTCAAGCCCTTCCCACTGGAAGGCAGCTCCCGTTGCACAGCTGTCCCAGGCGCCCAAGCACTTACAAAGCGTTCAAACACAAACAAACCTGAAGTATATTTCGTGGACCCCATCAGGTTATTTGGTGCAGGGTTTGAAGGCAGGTGGGGGGTGCTGGTTGTCGGAAGACGGGGGGAAAATACAAAGAACAGATGATCACAGGGTTCAGCCAAGCCCAGGCCAAGATCCCCAACACAAGTACCTCCAGGCTTGGCGGGCAACATTTTTTCAAAGCTCCCAAGCCACCTCAAAAGGAAAAAAAAAGCAGTTCTCAGAAGGGTTGCAGACACGATAAGATTAATTTATTTAGGCATTAAACACCCTAAAAAATGTTAGGTATTTAAATAGTGTTAAATAGCCGGTCCTTTGGTGTTTTAGTCCTATTGTGAATTACTCTGGGACAAAGCCATTGCTGTATTTGGAGTCCTCTGTGCTTTTCAGCACTCTTTCAGATAGACTCAGCCCCTCAGTCTCCATCATTGCAGCATCCAGAGGCAATTCCAGCCCAGAACCAGTCCTTTGTAACTGAAGTGTCTGGGCATTATGGTCAACAGGCTGCTACAACTTAAAGTTATCTTTATTTCTCTGGGCCTGAGAATCAAAATCAACTTCACTTAACTGAGTGCAGTCTCACTGATATGTAATTGAACAAGTGATAACCATCAGGTCCTTTGCCTGGAGAAGCAAGTGGTTAGCTTGCGCACATCAAGAGACTGATTTAAAAATCAATTAAAAATCTGACATGGGGCAATTTTCTGTCTTAAGGGATTTCAAACCTGCAAAGCCAGTGGCTGGGGTCCCACAGAACAAAGAACACGCTGTGGGGTGGTGGGGTCTGCAGCAGGCACGCCTCAAATCGTGCACACGGCATTACGAACAGCTCATGTATTAAATTGAATTTTACTAGGCTTCAGTGGCTGAATTGGACCCAAACAAGGTATCCTTAGTATGGATTACCTCCTTAGTAAGGATGACTTTACATAAGTATAATGGATGCAGTTTTCTAAAGCTTAGAAAATGTCATGTCTATTTTAATTAAATAGAGAATGTATTTAAAAAAAAAATCAAAAACACATTGCTGATAATGAGTTAATAAACAGTTGCCCATAAAGAGCCAGGCACTTGTAGATACTTGTGGTTCAAAAAGGAGCATCGTGGCATTTCTGCAATTAATCTCCTTCACCAGTGACATCTAGCAAACAAAACATAACTTATGCGGGATATAAACTACACCGAAAAACAAAGTTATGCAGGATATCAGTCATAAGACAGAGACAAATAACAGGAGATGCTTGTACACTCAGCAATGTAATCAAACAAAGAGAGATACCCAAAAAGAAACATGGAAAGACAGAAGGATGAGCAAGGAAATTAACCACCGCAAACAATAAAACTCTCCATAAAGAGTAGCCAGGGAGGGAGGAGACACTTAGCACCAGGAACATATAAATTCCTCTTGCAGTCCTGGACGGAGACTTCTTCAGCCCTAATGTCTCAGCATTACACCACACACTTAATCTGCTCAGACCTGAAGCTGACAGCATGATGAATGCTACTAGCTCAAATACCAGTCTCTAGAAGTATCTCATACCTGCATGTTGAGAGGATGATTTGTGTTCTCTAAACTACGAAAACTCTGTAACCAAGCTTGCTCTACAGAAATTATTGCTTTTCATGACCAAAATCATCTTACCTACCAGGCTTATCTGGTAATATTATATTGAAAAGTATGTTTAATTCCAGTATCTAGTTGATATCAGAGTTCAGATCATGCTACTTAAAATGAAAAAACCTGATTACAAAAAAAAACTGCTTAAAAATAAATTCTTAGATTAATCAAGCAGCCTTAGAGGCAGTCAGAAGTGGTCAAGGTAGCTACGTTTAAATTTTATGATTTATCTTTTTTTTCCCCAACACATACATGTTTCTGTACGTAAGGATGCCCCAGGGCATGGATAGTACAGAAGAGCCAAAAATTAGTGAGACCAAGCTACCTTTTTCTTACATCTTTTGTCCCCTAAATAACACCTTCCAAAAGATTCCCTTCTGGCACCTCCACTGAGCAAAACGCAGCCAGCAGCGTGCCTTGTCTGGAGCAACACAGGCACAGCTCAGCCTAACATTGTGCGTGGTACCTGGTACAGAAACCGGCTGCAGCCTCTAGGGGAAGAGCAGCCCTGATCTCCTCCATCTCTCCTGGCAGGAAGGCATAATGTCCCTGTCCAGACTCCTACCCCAAGAGCTATTGCACCATGTCCTTGCATGCATCTGTTATCACTGAATCCCTTTTGCCACAAGAAAGATGGGAAAAGACCAGAAGAGGGACCCCAGAAATTAAGAGTGTTCCCAGCTACCTGCATTTCTCTTCTGTCCCTGGTGTTACTTCTGGCTTTATGCAAGTGCTACTTCTAGTTAGATTAGATTATTTCCCTTCCCCCATCCCTTCCCTTGGTTTGGCCATGAGACTAAAAATCCATTATTAACACAGCTTTTCTCATTAATCAAGGTAACCTTTTTTTTTTTGCTTTCCAAAGTTTCTCATGTTCTTATCTTTGCATAATTGAGCATTTACACTTCAGAAGAGCATCACCTGAGGGAGTGGGGGCAGATTTGGAAAGGTTTGGGTTTTTTCCCCTTAAGTTTAAAAAACAAGAAGAAAAAAAAAAAACTTTGAAAGGGAATGAAGTTAAATTACCAAAGCCTTAGGGCAGAGTAACTTAAAGACTGATAATGTGTAAGAGTTTCTCTCATTCACCACAGAAACTAACATTTCACATGACAGGAAATCAACAAGCAATAGAGTTATAACATTTTGTCCTTATATAGGAGCATCTTATCAAAAGAGACCAAACAGCCTCCCAAGCCTTCGTTTTGCAGTTATCCCTCCAAGGCAATGAGACAAGCAAGGCATGAGGCAAGAGACAATGGTGGATTTTCTGAACACTTGTGTTGGAACTCCACCTCATCAGATCCAGCCGTTCCCATGAGATGCCACAGGTTCGATCAAAGTCTGCCCAGTCACAAGCACTGTCCTAGCAGAGCCCTCTTTCCTTGGGCAGGATGCTCCATGGCCAGGTATTCTGGGCTGCCAGGGCCTCGGGCAACCTTACCAGGAAGGTCTTGGCTTAACCAGGGCTTATTTCACAACCCAAAGGCTCTAAAAGCCCCCCAAAGCAGTGCAGGCATGCCCTGCGTGTCCCCAAAGTCAGGATCAGCCCCGAGCTTTTGGCAGTGCCTAAATCCTGACCAGAACAAGGCAGCACGAGCATCCCAGTGAGCCAAAAGCCTTGTCCATATGTTTTGCACATGTGTCACAAGGACATTGTTTCTAAAAATAGCCTGCTGCTTAAGGCTGCGCTCATTTCTTCCCATAGGTAAATTGTTCTTTCCGTAACATTATCATCTTCTACAATAGCCATTTTGTACTCCCTCTTTCCATAGACCAATACAAGAGGTGGATTTTTTACTATAAAAAGGAGAATGAGAGTAGGATAGTTATGAAAGCAGGGAACAAATACCTGCAACAGTTGTCTAACAGTCCCATTTTATCGCCATGCTGAAAAACGTCATAAAAGCAAAAGTACTGCTTCCGAACAACAGCCGCATAAATCCACTCTCAATGATGCAGCTAATTTGTTACAGGATATTTGTTATTTTAGGCTTGATTTTCATGGAGGAAAGTAATGCGTTTCCTGCTGTTGTTACTGGTGGTGGGAACATAATTCATCATAAACATCAACAGAATCCAGAAAACAATTCACCTGTAAAAAGCTGACTGCTGTGACCAAGAAAATATCTGAGGCATTGAAGAGAATCATAAGTAGTTAGTAAAACAAGTAACATTCATTCTCTTTTTCACCAGTTACAGAATATTTGAAAAGCATTACAGCCACGATTTTGCCTCACCAGTTAATTTGTGGCACCCCAGAACAGAGGCCATATGGGTGAAACCTTACCCCCAATACTGCTGGGAAGGTTTCTCCCAAATATGAAGGAGGAGAAATTTCTCTCTACAAAAGCAAATGCAGAGACACACTATAACCCGGATTTAGGCGCTTGGGCAGCAAGTCAAACCCTTTACAGATCAGGCATACAATGGCTAAATCCTACCTTGGCATGACTCGAGCTACGACCCTTTGTGTTCCCAGCACCACAGAAGCATTACGTGCTCTCCTGCAAGGTTTAAGTTCGCAGAGGCAGAAGAGTCAAGCCCTTCTAATGGGTCTAAACCCATCTAATAATGTCAGTTTTGCATGAAGAGTCGTTACTGAAGGCTGCACATGCTTCCTAGAGATATATACACTCACACTAGTTTCTCAGTCTGTCTTTCCCTGGTCTTCTTACATTTGCTTGCCTGAGATCAATGGATATCCAACCTCACATCTAGACACAAAACATTGCTATTTGGGAGAGGCTTCTGGATGGGAGATATTTTAAGGCTGGTCAGTCCCAGAATCATGGTTAAGAACTTCCGTCCTCAAAAACAAATCCCAGGCGGCTCTCCAGACACTTCATCATCACAGGCTACAGAAACTCCAGATCAAACCCAACACCAACCCGTCTTAATGTACAAAATCAGTTTGTGCCCCAGCCCCCTAAAGTCCAAGGGCTGGGACCTTGCTTCTATAAAGGTCAAATCAATCAATAAGAAACTCCACAACCCCAAACTGTAGGCACTGACTCCGTCAGAAATGGTTCCAATTTAAACCCTGAAACACTGGCATTACCCGTGCCAGACACTTCTTAAAAGAAACCGTGAATAGAGACCATTTTCTTTCTGTATCACACAAATTTATTCCTTGCTGCATTTTGTAACTTCTACAGGCCTACTTACTGGGACTTTGATTCTTAGCACACCTTCAGAAAGTTTAGTAAATAAATTAAAAAAGACATTCAGCAGCCACAAGTTTGCATTCATTTTGAAGGCTGTTTAAAAAAAATAAACAAAAAAAAATGTTGGAACATCCTAAGCACTGCTACTGCCACTATTTCCACTAATGCGTACAAAAACTGATTCAATTTAGTTTTCATTCTACATCTTGCAACACTCGGGCTATGCTTTTACTCACAAATAAAATTTACTGAGCATTGGAAGATTAGGAAAAAGCAAGATGTGCTTAACACTTGATGCACTTTATTGAAAATTTAGAACAAGCAAGGCTTAACTTAGCTCTAAACCTAATAAATACTTTAGTTGTTTTGTGTTATGGGTAGCGTTCACTGGCTTGCATGACTAATTAAACAATCTTGAGTTTGCTTTGAAGGCTAAGCCATCCTAAATGGCTTTAAATTACATTCTATCAAGCTAAGCTTAGAATTAAAATCCTCATTTGTAATAAGGAATTTTACTGTGTATAAATGCTATTAGAGGGCCTGTATTGGAAAGTTTAGTAATTTGGGTGGTTTCAGGCCCTCACAGCAAATGCACAGAAATCCTAGCTTTCTCACAGCTGTAGTCTCCATAGGTATTAGGAGGTGAAGCTCCTCTGGGGAGATTCGGGAAGAAAAGTGCTTCTGGGGGAGAGTTTTGCAACTCAAGGAAGAGGTGTCAGTCTAGTTGGGGACAGAAGGCAGCGGGTCAGGGAGGATAGTGGTGAGAAAGGACACGCTTACCACATAACGAGAACCACCTCAATATTTTATCTGCTCTGGGGATGCTCAACCATAACCCGTGACTACTGGCACTCTAAAAAGAGGTCACCAGCGCATTTCATTTATGGAGTCATAGACAAACTATTTGAGATCACAGCTCCTCCTTTGTAAACAATGCTGAGGTGCTCGTTCCCTCTAAACCCTTCTAAACAGGGGTATTATTCCATCCGCAAACATACAAGTCACCCCCAGGTCGGCAGGGAGCCACTACCCAGGTTGCAGAGCCGAGTCAGGCACGGGAACATCACTCAGAGCAAAGACAGCATTTTGCCGCGAAGGTTTTGCACCACTATCACCCACTGGCCCTGCAACCCCTTTTTGTGGGAGGAGGGAAAAGTAGCTGCATGCAGTAAAAAACGCATCTCGCAGCCCCTTGTAATCAGGCTGTCTCCCACACCACCTCTCTGGGATAAAGCAGATAACCCACGCCTGCTGCAACGAGCATGCCGAGGACTTCTGAGCACAGCAGTTTTGAGCCCCAAACCATCTGAACCATTCCAAAAAATACAAACGCTCCTGGAGGAGGATGGTTTTCCCCGCTTCAAATAATTAACTCATCTTTTTCATTTGTCCGGCAGGACTGGAGCCGAGCCTGCCGCA
The DNA here is from genome assembly GCF_964199755.1 of Larus michahellis. Taxonomy (NCBI): domain Eukaryota; kingdom Metazoa; phylum Chordata; class Aves; order Charadriiformes; family Laridae; genus Larus; species Larus michahellis. The sequence goes on along the minus strand of NC_133897.1, from coordinate 74,944,441 downwards.
GGAGAGGCATAGCAGACCACTTGTCCTTTTGGCTGCCGCCTGCAGTGCATGTGGTGTGCTTAGGCAATTTGAGTCACTGCTCATTAAACAATGGTTCCTCCTTCTCTTTCATTAAAACCATCCTCAAAATCCTGCCTGGCATCTCCCTGCAGTTTTGTGGCTTTTTGTGCACCTGTGTGTTTGAAGGGAAGGCGGATCTTTTTTCCATGATCACTTTCCCCACTGACCTGGTGTTTAAGAAAAACCATACATTTTCAGTGTTCGTCTTTACTTTCAGCTCTTCCGCAAACGAAAATGTGAAGCCATCCATGCTTTCACTGACATGGCTCTGCCTAGTTTTCTTTCCCCCTTAACAGGCTCATTCATGTGTAGGAGGCTTTTGATCCTGGGTTTAGATATTCAACCCTGCTTTACATAACCATAAGCAATGGCAGGTACTTATGCAAACTACAGTTGGGTCCTTGGCCCTGCGCACAACACACAGAAGTCTTCAGCCATCAACAACTGCCCTCTCCTTCAAGCTGTCCCTTTGCAAAATAAGCCACTGGCAGACTGAGGGAGAAACAAGACGCAACACAGAGGCAAGAAACTTCGTCAGGGACCTCCGGTCCCCACAGCTTGTTTTGTGTGGTGATGCGCAGCCTGCTGACCAGGGACCGAGGCCACCTGTTACCTCCAGCACAGACACATCACCCCTGCTCCAGCCCACCACCCTGCTGCTGGAAGGTGACGTAGGGTTGGTAGGGGGGCTGTTCAGTTAAACTCTGGTGAAAATGGGGGTATAAAGGGGTGCTTGTTTTGTTTAAAGCTGCTACTTAATAGACTAGTGGCTACCTAAAAGTGGAAGTTAGGTTCAGTGCCTTTCAGACTTCAAGAAATTAAATCCCACCACTCCTACCTCCAGGGCAGAGTCCCTGTTATCCTCACATGGGCCAGGGACAGGCTCCAGGAAAGGGGGAACCCCCAGCAGGTACAACTTGTATTGCTAGGCCACAGAAACGCCTTTAAAAGTAGTTCCAGAGTTTTCCACTTCACAACGAAATTCATTTAAGGGGAAATGGAGATTGTCAGAAATAAAAACATTTGACAGTGAGTATGTTAAGCAAATTACTCATTTTAGTTACTTCAACCACTAAATGCTTCTTTAGTTCTCTAGAAATTCATCCTTTCCACAGCTGCTCTTCAGGGAAGGCAGGAGATTCCCTGCACACACGCTTTATATTTCCCCCAGTTCATCCCTCCAGGAGCAAGCACACAGCCCTCACGCTCTCTGTGTAAGAGCACCCAGTACAGTCACAGTGTAAGACATTAAAGTTACTCACCACGCGACTTCAAAGCTCCAGGAAGCCAGCCCCTGTAGGACATCCCTGTGCTCCACCACAGCATTTTTTAATGCATGGCCCCTGAGACTTTAAGGGCTATGAACAGTTCACGGACTCCTGTCCCCTCCAGTAACTGCAATAGTCTCTCCAGACAGAGAATAACACGGGCCATGTTTGCTTCCAGAAATGATGCGTTGAGGAAACAAGTACACTCTAAAATCACCACAGAGCTCTACTGCAGAATTCAGCTTGGTTCTGCTGGAAGCCACCAAAGCAAAGGCAGCCCAGGCAAGCAGGGGCACCACCGAGAAGAAGAAAACAACGATCCTGCACCAAGGCACAAACCAACCATCCAGCAGGCTTGCAGGAAGGAAAAGGGAAATGAAAGGAAAGGGGGGGAAAAAACCCCAAGACACTAACTAGCCACAGGTTCTGCGTAACTATAGCATCTGATTGCACTAGATGGGAGGCAGCCGTGCCTGTCACCTGGGCAGCCTCCACCCACTCACCTGGGGAAGATCTCAGCTCACAGCCACCAACTTCCCATCCATTCTTTACTGTCAAATTCACATTTAATCCCCTTGACACCAGGGCACAGAGCTAAAGCTTTTGCAGACCCTCAGCAGCACTGCACCTTGGCCTCTTCCCTTTTCTGATGTATCTTCTTTAATATCTGCTGATGACATCTTTGAGCACCTGTAAAACCAATATGAGGTCTTAGAGAAATCACCACGTTACCTTCCACTACACAGCAAGAAAAAGAAAGATAAAATAAATGCTGTTATTAGATATGGATTTACTTAAGGAAAATATTGTTAGAATCTGAACAAACCCCTACAGTTCTATGCTGTGGATAGTACAGTAATGAAAAATATTATTGGATATAAAGGAAAGTTATGACACTATAATGTAACACAGACAAGTGAGAAGACTTATCAGTCATTATCTAGAATACAGTGGACTCCTGTGGTTTCATTTTTCATTACTAATTTAATGTACTTACAATGCTACATGATAAAAAGTGAAAAAGAATAATAAGAAGTGAGCATCATGAGAACAAAACAGGATCTGCAGAATTCAGAGATTTCGATAAGTTACTTGAGAAAATGTCCAAGATCCCTTGAGAGCTGAATAACATCCATTAACATCCAATAAAAGATCTAATAACAAAAACGTAAAAGAAATCTGAAAAGAACATTTTAATAAACACAAATTATGAAACACATTTCTTTACATATCACAGTTCTGCCATAGGAAATTATTTAACGGAGAGAAAAAAATCAGTTTTGCTAGGAAAGGATGCTTTGCAAATGTTAGCTCAGCAATCACAGTCCTGTGATTCAATGTAAGCAATTTATTCTGCATTCTCTCATGAACCCTTAACCCTTAGGGTCTTGCAGTATACTTTCCTGTAAATGGCAAATAACCCCATGCAAGTAAACAGACTTACACCACAGTAAAGCTGGCATGGGAAGATAATCAGACCTTGCATTTTTTGCTGGGAAAATGTTTACAAATGTACTCCGCGTGTCTTCTGGGGCAGATTCGTAATTCAGCAAATACAAGCCAATGCCACCTTGAGCTTGGTGGTTGAGCTCAGGTCAAACAAGTTTCCAAGGCTAACTAGAATGAACTGTCATAAGAGCTCATTTAGCCACAAGTCAGCTAGTAGCAATACTGTTAAAAAAACAGTATCAGGGATAGATCAGGGAACCCTGACCAAGACCACGGTGAAACATGGCCATAGGTTGCATTGCAACCTATATGTAGGACTCTTGGTATTTTCCTTCCCCCAAGTGAGAGGCACTGTGTCGTAAGCTTTTTAAAAGTCTAAATTAAGATTTGTGATCTGCTTTTTTTTTGTTAATGTTTTGCCTTTTATCCCGTAGAAGAATATATATTAGTAAATTTAGTAACTTGACAGAGACCTTTCAGCGCTATTGGGGTACCAAACATCCCACCGTGACCTTCAAAATCATAGCAATAAACATCCGTGTTTGAACATTGGCTCACAAAGTAGAAAATGCAGAAAGCTGCAGCAGAAACCACTATGTCTAGGAAGAAAAGCTGCCTACTTGTACATATGGAAACTGGCGGGGAGGAGATAGAAGATACCGTGTTAATACAAATGAAGGAAAACTCCAGTTGGCCGCAAAATTATCCTCACCAGTAATATTTCCTTCAAAGCAGAAACTTTCCCACAGCTGTTTTGACCAGCTTGGGATGCATTTTTGTGTTTGTAAAATGTAATTAAGGACTGCCTGCTTAAGGGAAGTGAAGGATCTGATTAAAAGTTATAGAAAGGAACGGAGGGGGAACAGGTTTGGGGGGTGCTAAGGGGGGCATGATCCAGCAATATTGAAAATAAACAGTAAAAATCCTTTCAGATGTGTAGCATTTTATAATGGAACCAGCTTCTCATGCTTAGCAAAGAGTGTTTTCTTTAAAAAAAGGAAGTCTGTGAAGGCTTCCCTAAATTACCTGTAGCTGAGGCAAAAACCGTTGTTTTCCTGAATACCTTTGGACGTATTATTTGCCACCAATTTCTAAGGTTGCTTTTCACAGCATTTTGGGACACCTGAAGCTTGTAATACTAATGTCAGTAGATGCAAACCATCTGTCTCCCTTTCAAAGAGTGAAGCTTTCCCTTGCAAACTCTCCCCCCGCTTCTCTTTCTCACGCACTGAGGTGAATTTTCAGCACCTGAGTTTTGCTTCTTTTTCCAGCTTTATGAGCTGTGTCATCTGTGACTGAATGCCATCAAGTATCACTTAAGCCTATTTCCACAGTAAGGAAATATTGGAAGTTAAAACTGCTCAAGAAATGCTCTCTGGTCCCCTTAGCAATGCAGAGCTTGATTCGGAGCAGTGGCGAACAGGAAAAATTCTGGATGGAGCGCGCAGGAGTGATGTTTGCTCAGCATCCCTGAAAATCGTACTTTGGGTATGTGGGGTTGAAATCCAGAAATGGAGGTAGCAGTATATGGTTTTGAAAATTTAGCCTTATGTGCATTTCAGACTAAAAATTTTCACACTGGTCTCTTCGTAAAAGAAAAATTTCTCCAGAGCGTCTTACAGTATCCTGTGTGATGTTTGGTACTTAGGGAAGTTGAAAAAAACATATATCCACTGAGTATAATAGAATATTGGGTTGTTTATTTATCTTTGAAAAGCATGTTGAAAAGATAACGTTCAAGGAATCTCAATGGGCAGTACATATGTTTGGTAAAATCTATTTTAAAGATGGATTTACTTGACAAGCCTATCACTATTTTAAAAAGCATGATAAACATGTGAAGCCAGACATCTTTGTTAAACTATTAAGTGTGAATTCATAGCTGGACATAGTGCCTGTGTATGCACAGTTCATTAACCGCACAGCTATTTGGTCCAAGGCATTTACAAGCTCTTCTGTGGAAACTTGAAGAGAAGGAACCCATGAAGTCTTTTGGATTTACGGAGCAGTGAGCAGAGCTTTTAAATACAACCAACTGTTCAGCCTCAGACTAAACTCCTTAAAGTGTGTTTGTAAATCCACATCCCCACTAGGTATGGAGAGAGAAGCTGTTGAAGTTGCTCTGGCAGCATCTGTGGGACTTTCTAAGTCGCACAAGCTTTTCAACTGTGGGTCAAGGACCAAACAGCTAATTGGCAGCAGACAGTAAACTAAGTTCTTCTTTGTCACCCTAAAAAAAAAAAGAGAGTGCAAAAATAACACCAGGGAAAAGCAAAGGCCACAAATAATCACATGCTTGTAAGTCAGGAATGTGTAAGTAATTAGCAAGTCCTGCAACATTAATGGTACCATGGTGAGTGTTTGTAGGAATTTTTTTTCTGTTTTAAAAGTAAAATGCTGTGCTTTGCTTGCTGTGCCAAAGGGCGTTAGCCCCTGGGATTTCCTGGTGCTGGCAGTGCGTTTCAAGGAGGAGGAGGATGCTCTGGTTCGTCTGGCAGGACGCAGAGGGCGGGTGAGTAATGGTTACGCCTGGACTGCCACCCTCACTGCAGGAGCCAACAGTGACCTCCGCATGAAAAATGGTGCAGAAGAAGTGGGCTGGACGAGGGGCTGCCCCACTCTCCCACCCTCCCCTTCATAGAACCACAGAATGGTTAGAGTCAGAAGGGACCTTAAAGATCACCTCGTTCCAACCCCCCTGCCATGGTCAGGGACACCTCCCACTAGACCAGGCTGCTCAAAGCCCCATCCAGCCTGGCCTTGAACACCTCCGGGGATGGGGCATCCACAGCTTCCCTGGGCAACCTGTTCCAGTGCCTCACCACCCTCACAGTAAAGGATTTCTTACTAATATCTAATCTAAATCTCCCCTTGTTCAGTTTAAAACCATTACCCCTCATCCTATCGCTACACTCTCTGATAAAGGGTCCCTCCCCACCTTTCCTGTAGGCCCCCTTTAGGTACTGGAAAGCTGCTGTAACGTCTCCCTGGAGTATTCTCTTCTTCAGGCTGAACAACCCTCAGCCTGTCTTCATAGAAGAGGTGCTCCAGCCCTCTGATCACCTTTGTGGCCCTCGACTGGACCCGCTCCAACAGGTCCATGTCTTTCCTGTGCTGAGGACTCCAGAGCTGGATGCAGTACTCCAGCTGGGGTCTCACCAGAGCAGAGTAGAGGGGCAGAACCACCTCCCTCAACCTGCTGGCCATGCTGCTTTTGATGCAGCCCAGGATGTGGTTGGCTTTCTGGGCTGCGAGAGCACATTGCCGGCTCATGTTGAGCTTCTCATCAACCAGCACTCTCAAGTCCTTCTCCTCAGGGCTGCTCTCATATGGTGTTTCACTGCAGAGTGAAAACTCAGGCGCAGCTAGGAAAAGCAGCTTAAAGTTTGCCACGACTGCGGGTTTGAGCCCATGCCCGAGGTAGCTGGCAGCAGAGGAAACGGCACAAAACTCGGGTACCACTGATGGTAACACTGGGTTCGGCTCAACCCGTGCGAGGGCAGCTTTCCTCCCCATGGTGTGTGATACCTACTCCCAGCACATGCAAAACCTGAACAGGGATAGCCAGGGCAGGAGAGCTCGGCTGCCCCACCAAGCTCTTCTGTAATACCTTCTTCTTTTGAGGCAGGGTGTCGTAAGGAAAAGGGCCAGGTGCTCAAAAAGTGAAACCACATCTGAACCGCATTGAATGCACAGGCTTTTCGTTTCTAAGGCATGCAGCAGATCCCTGCTTTTGAACACATTCCCATTGGTATGGCTGGAAATTGCTAAAAGCAGGTGCCCATCCCCTGACCTTGGAGTGTGTAGGGCTGATGTTCTCTGTGAGCTGCAAACCTGTCCCTGTACCCACTGACCACAAGCGCTGGACAGGTGTGACATCAGAAATCCCATGCTTAGTCCTCCTTTGTTGAAATATTCAGCGTCCTTCTCGCTCAGCTATTGACAACATGTTTGCTTGTTTACTACATCCATTGTTTCCTCGCATAGACAGATCACATTTCTTTAAACTATTTCAGAAACACTACATTCATTTGAAGCTGAAACAGCTTCCATAAAGATTGCAGCAGGACCACACATTTACACACAGAAACCAGATTTGTGCTTGGTGTGGATTGTCTGCATATTTACTACAATGCTCATTTTCTTCTTTGAATAAAAGTGCAGATTTTTTTCCTCCATTATTTGCCAGCGCTATTAACTAGACGCATTCTTCCTTTTGGTTGTATAATCTGTGTCCTTCTCTGATCCTCCCCAAAGTAAACAAGTCATTTTTGACTCCAGGACACCGTGCCATCACCGCCACAACCTTCCCTTTACTCTATCTGTGCCGTAAGTAAAGGTGCTGTCGAATCTCCAAGAAGACACCCTTTTCGGCTGGGGTAGGTCGGCGTTGCTCTTGGGGAGTTGCTGCTCTGCTGTTTACCCTGCCTGAGCTCCTACCCTGGCTCCTTAAGCACATGGTGGAGGTCCTCAGTGCCCAGGATGACCATGCCCACATCGGAGGATGGACTTGCACAGTCATCCAGGGCAACATCGGAGGAGCCGGGGCATTGGAACCACAGCCATCCTTCCCTCTCTCCCCATCTTTGGTTTGGCAGCCTGGGAGAAGGGAAGGGCTCTCCGTCCCCCACCCAGGGACCCCAGGGGAGCTGGGGGCTCACGCCTGGGGGGTGCGGCACTCAGGGAGGTGGGGAGTGTGCAACTGGTATGGCCCTTTGAGAGCGTCAGACCAGCGAGCTAGGAGGCTTTGCAGGGGGAGGCACAAGCTGGTTTTAATGGACTGCGTGGAGTCTGAAAGCTGGCTCAGCTGCCTGTGTAAACACAGCCAGTAATACCACTGATGTAAAACTCGTGTTGTGAGACAAGAATCAAACTCTTTTTATTCCCCCTGTACCTTGTTCAAAGCTTTATCAGGCAGATGAATCAGATCTCGGTCTCCAAATGTCACAAGCGCAAGGTTTCACCGACTCTCCCTCTGTTCCCCAGCACGGGCAGAGCAAGAAAGCAGCATATCAGGTCCTGGCCACCCTTCCTTATACTTGTGTTGGGGTTGGAGGAGCCACAGGAATGCTATGTACTCCCACTGCAGCCACCACGTCCCACGAATGGGCTTATAGTTGGAAGATCGACTTAGGGGAAGAGTACGCAGCTTCTTGGGGCTGATTTGGGAAGTGCTGACAGGTTTCACTCTGCACTGGCGTTGCTGACCAGATATTGGAGTCACATTGATCAGGTGCCGAGTGACCCCTTCGCTTTGCTGATAGTCGTCAGACTCCTGAAATCTGAGGAATTCAGGAACTCTCTGGGGAGATTTTGGTGGAGCGTGCTTCTGGATCCAAGGACACTCTGCCAAGAGGCACCATCATGCATGAGAGCAGATGAAATAAAGATAAATGTTTGTTTCTGGGTCCTATTCATGAACGAACACATTTAAGGACATCTTTTTAACTAGGAGAAACTTCTGATTTGAGCTGTGCCACATCTCCCGCTCTTGTAATCTTCCAGATGTCCTGTTCGCTGGTGGTTTTCTTCAGGAGTGGTGTAACTCCCTTGCCCCACGGGGGCTCAGCACCTTGCCTCCCTTCAGCCTCCTGCCAGGCAAAAGCCCCCACTGAAACTACGTCCCAGGGGAGCTTGAACATCTCAATAAAGCCCATGAGGACATATTTTTGGAAGAACAATTTAGTTGTTACTTCTGAGCCACCACATGCAGTAGCAAAATTGTTCTTTGACACCGCTTTTGTGAAGGTTTACTGATACGGCTTGGTAACACCACCCAAGGTGAGGAAACCTAGTCCTAAACCTTGTGGGTGTGCTGCCGCGACTTACTTGCTTCATGGCTTACAGTTCAATTCATTGCAAGTCAATTACAATTATGGATGTTAAAAAGATTTGAAAAGGGAAACTAGAGGAGCACTGTTGATATGGATATTTTTTCAAGGACAGGAATAAAAAGAAAGAAATTTAAATGGTGTCATACAGGTGAGTCTTAAAACAAAAGACATAATTTCCATTAGTAAAATACTCCATTTCCACTAATACTCCATTTCCACTCTGAAGATTGATACTACGATTTGTGTAGCTCAAAGCCACTTGTGCCTTTCTCACTCTTTAGATAGATAGATAAAATTCCAATTCATTTCAATTGAAGGGTTTCTATTTAAGTGCTGTTGGTATAATCAGTCTATTAAAATGGGAGGTGTTAATTTTCCAGTAATCACTACACTTTCTTTCTGTCTCCCAATTGAAAGGACAGCCTCATCCTGCATGGTTAAAATGTAGTAATGCATTTAATGCCAGGCCATGATTTTAGACCTCCAGCTGTTTTACTGGTTGTGTAAGTAAAAATAAGATAATGCTATGCTTGGTAACCATGGTTTTTGTAGGCATTCACATTTTACAAATCACTGCACAGTATGCAAACCATTATATATATTTAAAATGTTTAAAATCAAGCCTACCAGGAGTCTACCACTTCCATTATTTAAGGAGGGAGACTGCTAGACTGTGAAGAGCAATATATTCTATCAAGCTACTCAGTGGAGTTATATTATCAGTGCAAATCATGTAAAAATATGTGCTTCAGCAAGGCAAGAAAGGAGCATTGTCTGTTATAAAAAGTGTGCTGTGGGAAGCTAGATGGAGTCATTGGTTTGGCGTAATATATGAGTAAAATCTTATTTGTTCAAATCATAAAAAGGGAAAAAACAGTGCAGAGCGTAGGCAACCATGAAGTACTTGTTTATTCCCTCCCTGTACAAAAACCTGCTTCTACTTCAAACAAAGGAACCGAGTCTCATCTCCTGCAATTTTAGCCAGGTGTAACTACTCATCTGAGCAGAGATCTTCCTGATTTATGCAGGCAGGAGGAAAAGCAAAACCAGGGTCATGAAGAAGAAAGTTATTGATTTGTTCCATGCGCACAGGCAAAAATATTATACCTCGCCAGCATGATCATAAGCATGTAGTTAAATCCAAGTAAACCTTAACTGGAATATTTCTTTGTAAGAAAACACTGGTAAGTGGAGCTATTGACAGCTACATTTTCAAGAGCATCTGCTTTCAGAAACAGCAGCCATTCAGAACAAATGTTTTTGGAGGCAGATTGTGCAGCTCTGATTAGGACTACAGGCAAAGATAATGGATAGTATTCAGCTGCACCTGAAATTGCCTTTAAAGTTCAGTATGGAATTTGTAGCAGGAGTAGGAAAAAATGGCCTCTGCTTGTGCTGTCATTTTTCAGAGAATACACATGTAGCACTCTGGACAGTTAGAGCTTTCAATTTTAATTAAAAAATGGTAAGTATTACGCAGTACAGTCAGACCTGATTTATCGGGGTGGAGATGGTGTATGCATGTGTCTGGGAATACAAATGCTTTGGGTATTAATCAGGCTTGCCGTATTTATTTATTTTATATATTTATTCAGATTGACCCCTGTTTGCCAACCTCCAGCATTCAAAAACATCAATCAGCGCAAAATCACAGCACTGGCTTACAAAAAAAAAAAAAAAAAAAGGAGAGGAAAGAAAGAAAAATGTTATTTTTCAAACCATGGTCTTTGTGTTCTTTGTTCTTTTCATCTTTAGGATGCAGTTGGTAACCTTCAGAGGAATAGAAACTTCAGAGGTCCTTCAGAGGAACAGAAAACAACATGGCCCCGTCCACCACCCAATAAAAAAAAAAACACAAAGTCTGAGGTTTAAGCCAATAACCCATCTTCATGAACAGAAGTGGTAATTAAAACTTTGACTACAGCAAGAAATGCATATGAGAGTGGCGGTAGCACTAGATATAATAGGTATTTCCTGATTCATGCCCAGAAGGTCCCGCAAAGATTACTGTAGCCCGAGAGCTGAAAGCATGTATTCTGCCAACAGTGCTCTGCATTGCCTGTTTGAAAGCAGATTTCAGCAATGTAAAAAGGCCATTTGCTTAGCTTTAAATCAGGATGATCCCCAAGTGCTGCTCATCAGAGGAGGAGTTTCAGCCCCACATCTTGTTCATCTTCCCATTTTCTTGGGAAACGAAAGATAGGCAGCCTACAGAGAGCTCTCCTTCTCCTCTCCTGCCTCTGCTGTGGTCTGTAGGCTGTTTCCTTCCCCCAGCAAAAAACATCCGACATAAGAAAGAAGTAGTATTTCAGCAGCCTTAGCCAAACAGGAGGAGAAGTGGGTTTAACCTGACACAGCAAAGTGGAAACAGACAGAACCAATTTCCATCAGGAGTGACCACAGTGCTCCCATATCACTGGGGGATTTTATTACTTACTTCCCTGGATTAGTGCGTTCAACTATCAAGACAAACATCTTGAAATATTTTTCTTCACAGTGGACAATCTAGAAGTCTCGTGAAGGAAAACCACAGATAGATAAATTCAAATTCTGACGTTCTCTGTGTTTTGGCCACAAAATAATAATTTCACAGATCACTCACACCCTATTCTTTCCGCTGGAAATGTATTATAAATTCTTTAATAATATTTTTCACACACTACGTCTGTGAAAACCTGCTATACAAGCGCTATTTCCTCTTAACAGACATCTGACAACTTTGCTCAACAAATGCACCCACACAGAATGGAATTTTATCTATATGCTTTGCATTCATGAATTCCCTAGAATACTAGGAAATAGCTGCTTTTAAAAACAGGTTCCCAATATCACCTTTCCACCGCACACTTCTGTGGGCAAATCTGTCTGCAAAGTAGAAATAACGATTTGCCTTTATACAGTATTTTCAACTATAAAACAATTTGCTGCTTGTAGAGTAGTAGCTGTGTCTTTGCATTTGTTCAGCGTCTTGCAAATGTAAAAAAAAATAAAAGTACTGTCATTAGAATAAGTTCAGCCTCTCAGACAAATAACATCTGCTAACAAGATGCCCCTACACTGCAGATGGCACTTGCTTCCAAACTCAAACTACCATTGTAAAATATGTGTCTATTCACAAGTTAATGAAAATGTGGTCTTCTGTGTCTGTTCTAACTTCAGTGGGGACCACTTGAGATTACACAGGTTTCCATCTGATGAAACAATGTGGTCTCATCACGTTGTACTTGCTGTGTTCCAGAGTGAAATGCTTTTATGTGCCTGAAGAAAGTGAGAAATAAAAATGCACACGTCATTTCAGAGACCTGGTCTGAGCTATAAAGGACTCAAATTTGAATCCAGCCTTTTACTGGCCCACAACTCATCACCGGCAATCAGAATAGCTTATGTCATCAACCTCTTTAATTAAAAAAATAAGATTAAAAGGTCGGCTTATCTTCCTGAGTTCCCATCCTGGGAAATCTAGGCAACCTTCAGAGCCCCCAGAGGATCTGTGAGGGCTCCTCCAGGGCTGCTGCAGATGAAGAACCTCTGTAGCTCAGCAGCCTCCTGCATTTGGAGGAGTACCCTGCGGACAGCTCGCAAAATGAATTTGTCCTGTGATGTAGGCATGCCCCTCCTATTGGCTTCAAGAAACAAAGGAAACCTACTTCTTTCTCCTCTGCTGGAGCGTGATGTGAATTTGTTACGGAAAGGTTCTTCCGCGCAGGGTCCTGCAGACAAAAGGGCAGCCAGGCTGAACCCCGTGGGTGATATCTGCACCGAGGCTCTCTGTCAGTGGGAGATGAGGGGGTGGAAATATCACCTGATGCTCCTGAAAATTTGACCTAAAGGGATACCTATCACCAGGCTAGCCCCCACATTTTTCTAAACATCTCAGAAACGTTGACAGTATGGACGCCATCCACGTACGAAGGCAGGTTCACTTTACCTGCAACAACAGGACAGAGGTATGTTGTACACTTTCCTCGCCACTGAACACTCTGATTGCTCTGGGAAGGCACAGGAGAGTGCAGAGCCACGGCACAGTGCAGCAAGGATAAAGTCTGGTAAGGCATCCCCAGCAATGGTCAGTCTGACTTCCTAGGGACACACGGCGGGTACCCTGTGGTCAGACCTATTTGTCCCCTCAGCTTGTCCAGTCGCTTTTGAGCTTATCGCCTGGGTTCAACCAAGCCAAGAGGTAGGATAGAAGTGTCCCCATAAGTTTTATGAAAAGAAGTGGACAGGAAGATGCAAGAACTTAAAAGTGCCAACTGAGGGAAAAGCTAACGAGATCCATCTCTCAGCCAGCAGAGGATCCATGCAGGAAGGAGCTATTGGAAACCAGGCTTCATTATTTCTGGTGCTCATGGAACTAGTTGTTTAATCGTGTTTTGTATTCATAAAGGATTTCTATGCAAAAGACAAACACCAAAGCAACTCTTCTTTTGCAACATGCCCATCTTTATGAAATCCTCACAATGGCTGATTGTATTATTTAATGTGCTCACATTCAACAGTTTTGGATCCTACACATAATATCTTCCCATCAGTCTGGTGACTTGCAGCTTTTCAACTTTGGCCGTTGCTGATTCATCAGCTGTCTGAAGCAGTCAGCTCTGCTGTGGTTTTTGTGACTTCAGTTCTAACAGCTGGATCCGTTCTAAATACTGAGATTTACCAAACAGCAATGCCATCCACAAACAGGGACGCAGGGGGGAACAGAGGACTTTTTTAATTCTGAATTTCCTTTTTTTCTTCTCAGTTGTCAAGAACATAGAGGAAATCCACCACCACCAAACCTATGTTGCTCATAAGTACAGGAAATGAGCATACCACAAAATCCAAATACCCCAATGGCCTATGCGGCCTGTGTAGTACCCTGCTCCACTTCTCTCCAGAAGGGAGAAATGCTCTAACACAGAAAAGGAAAAACAGTAAAGAGCTTTTCCCTGCCTGTTAAGTCATGCTATCCCATAAAGCTTGAAAGGATTTGTCTGAACAAGAGGGATGGAGATGAAAATCAGCTGGTCTATATGAGATGATTCCTAAGCAGTTTGGGAATGTCTTCACCCAAAGTACTTAACAAAATGTGGGTGGCCAGAACCCGTGACATTTTCTTACTCTATAGCCATTGTGGGGTTGTTTTTTACAAAAGACAGGGAAGAGGCAGAAATGTGTCCTGAATAAATCATAGTATGGGTCTTGAAATACAAAATACAATAAACTCCATGCTCTTTTCGGATACACCTGCTTTCTTCTTCATAGGTCACCAACCCCACTAGAGGACTTAGTCTTAAGCCTGTGCCAGCGCTCAGCTGGCATGCCCAGCAGAACACTACATGGTCCCTCAGGCGCAGGAATCCCCTGGGGTAAGGTAATTTTTAGCCACGGAAAGCTCAGCAAAAGTATTCAAATAGCACAGACCTGCCCAGTGGAGAACCTCACTCTTTGCCTGGAAGGCTCTTGGAAGACACGGCTAACTGGGTGAGTGAGAGTTACCTCATTCCTGATATGGGAAAGATTTGCTAATAAGTGGGAACCGACGTGAGTTATGTGGTAGTAGCAATGAGATGTCTCAGTAGGCTTGAGCAGGTCCCTTGCTTGCACATGTTCCCTGGTCAGTAAGGAACAGCTTACTCACTGCAGACTCCAGCAGCACGTAGACCACAGGTCTCCACCTCCCCGCTCTCCCACCCAGGCCCTGAAGGAGGAAGAACTGTTACGGGCTCTGACCCTGAGGAGCACACCTAATGTGAGGTTTGTGAGGAAACCAACTAAGACAGCAATGCAGCACAGTGGCACCTGACTAAAGAGCTAAGTGGCCTTGTACAGAGCTGCAGGCGTCTCTCCTTCCAGCATCATGCTTTCGCCATGATACCGGACCAGGTGACACTGCTGCAGCTGATCAGCAGCATTTGGGCACCAGGGCTGGCCTGTGCTCCACCACCTTCCACCTAGCAAGGCAGCAAGGTGTGACTGTGGGGACACTGCTCATCCCTCAACCATTGCCATCTGCAAAATGCAAGGCATCGGAAAATGCTTTCTCGTGTGACTCCTTGGTGACAGCATTGTCATGCTCTGAAGATGTTTTAATGACAGACTTTCCCCGCAATATTCTAGTTTTTGTTATTTTTTCAGTCTGGGTATTTTGTAAGGCTTCCTGTAAAAGTCACCACCAGGTAAAATTTCAAGCAAAGGCTTCAGTAGTCCACACCACCCCATCTTTTGGACAGACCTTCATCTCGAACACTGTGGGCAGCTGAGGGGGGATGATGGGGGAGGCCATCAGCATCCACCCACAGGCTGCTGAACCAGAGCTCTGTGAGACAGTGCCTGTCTGTAAGGTGCTCTTGGAGGTTTCTCACCAGATAAGTGGATTATTACCCTGGCTTGCAGCTGCTCCTGAGAAATAGGTCAACGTCAGGAATAAGCTTTGCCTTTCCCTACTTGGCAGCAGAACCACCCAAGAGGAAAAGGGGCTGCTTGTAAGGTCCGTGTCCAGGGACCATTAAACTCCTGAACAACGGGTGGCCTCTCTCAGTGTCTCCTAAAGAGGGAAACATCCTTAAGGTCAGTGCCTGTGGTTTTCATTGCATTAGATTTAGGTATATGTCCCATAGTGGTGAGATATTTCCTGCATTTATACTTGCTCAGCCCTGGTTGAATTCATTCTGCTCTGAGCGAGGGAAACAGTTCTTGGTCATTCATGGGTAGCACTTCGCTTAAGAGACACCCCCCAACACCTCTGCCTCCCATTCGCTTTTTGGGTGGAAACTCCTGTGCTGAGGAAGCATGAAGGTTAACACTGATGCCAGTGATGCTGCCAAAATGTGAGCAAGAGGGGTGGAGCCCGTGCATGGCCTGACCTTGCCCACATCCAGCAAAGGTCACTCTGAAGTGAAGGAAGAACCTCAAGCAGGCTTGGAGGGAGTTGTTTTGGCCCACGCTGCCCACACGTTTGGCAGCCGGCTACGAGGACAGGAGCCAGCACACTGAAAAAGCTGTTGCTCACTGCGGCATTGCTCCAGCTTCCCAAGTGAGCCCTGTAGCAAGCTGCCGACTCATTTTCTTCTGGTTTTCTCAGCCCACCAGTTCAGTAACTGCAACTAACGCCCCCAACACCAACCACCTGCCCTCTCTCCTTACCCACCACATATTTGCACCTTGAAATTGTGCTTAGCCCAGATCTCGGAGTGGGGTTGCAGGTGGAAGTAAAAGGGAGCTACCGTGTAACGCCAGCAATGCAAACTTGAGATCTCAACTCTCATGTCAGCCATGCCTACTATCAGCAAAAAAAAATGATAATAATAACCTGTAGAACTGGGAAGAAGCGCAAAACAAAGCACTGAAATCAAGGATATGCAACTTAGCTTTGATATAAAGATCTCTCCATCCCTCACACCCTTTCCATGCCATTATACCTCAGCTGATAACTTTCCAGCACAGAAAGTTTGCAAAGTTTTCATTTTTGCCTTTATTTTTTTTCCCTCATTCCTCTGCAGAGATGCCTTGTGGTTTAAATCACTGAAAAATATTAGGATAAAAGCCTTTTCCCATTATATCTGGTATGGCTGGAGAAAGACACAGGGAAAGTCTTACAGGAAACATTCTTCTTGTAAGAATTCCAGACCAAAAAATCAGGGTAACTTCCCATTATTTGTAGAGTTTATCCAAACAAACCCTTTTTGCACATTTAGCTCCCGCAGGCACTTACGCAGTAAGGGCCTGATCGTCAGCTGGTGTAAACTGGCTCAACTCCATGAATTTTTAAGGAGCTAATCCAGTTCCCCTCGGCTGAGGATCCATCCCTGGGATGCTCGCCCCGCATAGCTGCGCTGCTCCGTGTGAAGAGGGAGGCTCTGCCCACCGCTTTCCCCAGTGAAACCGTACAGGAGGCAGACGCCGGGAAGCACCCCCCAACCTCCCCGCCTGTCGCACAGCGGCAGGTCTAGGGGATGTCTACCGTGCGAGCCCGCAAATTAATTTGCCTCCTGCCCGGGGAAGGCGTGCTGCCGGGGCTGCCGCACCCGGAGCTTTCTGGAGCGGCACGGCAGATTTAGAGCAGGCTTCGCCCAGCCCCCGTTTCCACGTCCCAGTAACCACATGCTGGGGAGTGTGGGAGAGCCGCAGGTGACTGACCCCGAAGAGCGCGGCAGAAATTCGCCCCGAAAGGCTGGCAGCTGAGCAGGGCTCCCCAGCCCAGCTGGAGCCAGCAGCCGAAGGAGGGAGAACGGGCTACAGCGGCCCCGGGAACGGCGCGGCGGCCGGCAGCCTGCCGAACAGGTTGCTCCCAATAAAAGTGGCTTCGCCACTGGGTTGAGGCGGCGGATGAATTAATTGTGCCATTTCCATGACATTCTGCTGCAGCTTGAATGTATTAATAACTGCTCATCCCCGAAACAGCTTTTTCCTCCCACACGAGGGGGGAAAAATATCCATCTGAATTTTTTAGATTATGTGACAGGCTTGCAAACTGTTGTTAACTTTATCATTTGGGATATGGATTAGACTGCAGCACATTAATTTATCGGGAAGTAAGAGCTGCCTGTTCATCTCTTTTCTGTTATGACATCTGCAGTGAAAGCACGATGGGGGCCAGACAGACAGTGAGTAATAGACTAGAATATGAAGTTTGGTGGGGGAAAAAATGGCAAGGTTTTCTACAGATATAATTGAACCCATTAAGCAAAAAATAAAAAAAACAGTCAGTGGTCCTTTAGCAGATATCGCTCTTAATGAAATTGCAGATAATGAAACCTGCCAGTTAAAAGCGATATCAATTCACATCTATTAAAGCTGGCACGGAAAAGTCAAGCGAAAACTGATCCTGCGATTGAAGACGTTTTGCTGGAGTCCCCAGGGCTTTGTAGCCACCCCTCTCTTACTCCCCACCTCTTCAGCCCCCACAGAGGGGGGACTCATAGACACCCCCTCCCCCGGGGACAGTGCTTGGGGATGCAGGTTTTTACGCCACTGCTTGCCTTTTGCTCCTGCCTGACGGACCTGCCTGCAGGGCCACATGGCCAAAAGGGTGGGAAAGGTGAAGGGCTGTGATTTGTGGGCCAAAAGAATGCATGAAACATTAAAGAGAGCCTCGCCGGCAACCCAAATTGTTAATGCAAACTCTCCAGCTTTGCAGAAAACATATTCCCCTTGTCATTTTCATTCCCCCTTGGACTGTTAGTCCTCCAATTATGTGAACAGCGACATGTGAACAATTACGTGGCACAAAAAGTGTGAGGCTTATGCGCTTAAGTTTGTCCTCTTGATGCCAACGGGCAAATCTATTTACATTATCTATATTTAATCTGTAAGGGTCAGTGTCCATGAACTTCCAGACTGAACTTGCCAAGTCATGACAGAATGGGAAGCTCGCAGTTCATTTTAACGCTTAATGCTAAACACAAATCAACTATAGGGCACAGTGTGCTTTGCCACTGTGGGTGCCACCCCTCAGTTTTATCTCTCAGCTCCCCGGGGACCAGACCTGCTGTCCCAAATCCTTCAGGATTTCACTCGTCATCAAGGTATGCTTGCCTGTGCCTGGATGCCATAAAATTCAGCACACGCGGCTAAAAACGGTTCGCAAACATTTAGTCAAAACAAATTCAGCTAATTCATGCTGAAGGTGTTCCCAGGCCCTTTTTAATTCGTATTATGTAAACAATCCCAGCAGCGACTTTTTCCTTTGTTCCTATTAATTCGCCGGGTGCGTGCGTGCGCGAGAGGCAAAGATTTATGTCAGGAGCGTTCGCATAGCCTCCTTGCAGTCTCTTTGCTTGGATCCCCCCTTTCTATTTGTAAAAGGTATCCCTGGCCTAGCCCTGACGCAGAACAATGCCGCACAGGAACAAAGGAATGGCCGGGTGCCGGATGAGGCCATTGTTCTGCCGCGCTCTGTGCCCGGTCCCTGCCAGCGGCCGAGACCAGCTGCCTCCCAGGACAGAGCAAGAACCTCCCCCCCCGCCCTTAATGAACCATCATGGGATGATCTGCCCATAGGGGAAGTTTTTTCTTACTCTTCATCAGCTATCTGTTTCCCAACGCCGTGAAGCATGGGAGTTTGCATCCCTTGTACTTTTTTTTAATCTAGTCTAATGTAGTTCTTATACAAATGCCTAGTCCGGTTTGGATCCTGCTAATCTCTCAGGCTCAGTGGTATTTTGTGGCAATAAGTTCCCAGGGTTAATTAAGTGTTGTCTAAAAATATTTCCTTATCGGTTTCAAGTCTTCTTTTTCCCTTTTTGTGCTTCCTTTTGGAGTGATTCTTGCTCATGAATTTTGAAAAACTGGCTAAATGAGATCATCTTTTCTAACCCTTTCAGTATTTTTCATTGTCCACCCAGTTTCCCTCCTTTTACTTATATCATCCCCCAATGGAAACAGTAGGCACCTTTGGCCTCTTCTTGTGAAGAGCCCTTTCCAGGACTAGATCACAGCCCCTTTTTATAAATATGTAAATACTAGCAACCATCCAGTCCACTCATACAGCCTGACACCAAGAGCCTCAAAAAGTTTCCGTTGCCTTAACAAATAGACCAGACAGAAGCAATTTGAAAACAATCCACCAGCTTGGACAGCATCCACCGAGGATCGATTGTCATTCACGTGGGATCGATGAGCTCAAACCCATCAGAATCAACAAGTTTGCAGGGCACTTGAGAAGGAAGCGGTCAGAAAGGTAAAGCTGTCTTTGCCCTAAATCGTCTTCCTTGATAAATCCAACCGTCTGGTTTGCCCAGCTCTCCTTTGGTCATGCAGCCTCGCTGGGCCGTGTAATTGCTGCCTTATCAGAGAGATACGAGCCTGCCCGTCGAACAGATGCAAGTTTCCCCTGCTCTGGTTCAGCTGGGAGCCTGCTCGGCAAAGCAGAAATAAATCACGGGGAACTTGCTGTCATTTTCTCCACCTTCCCGCACACCCTCCGCCGCCGCCGCCTGACTGGCTCGAGCTGGCGTAGTTTTTAAATGAAATCTGGGAGACTGGCATCAGCAGCCTTGCCTAATTTTTAGCTAATACCTTGGTGGGTTCTGCGTTCGCATCTGGCCGGCGCCGTCATGCTGAGCCTGATGATAACAGGCTGCTGCTCTTTCCGAGCAGGAAGCCGGGGTACCGCTACCGACAGCCTAAACAGAGGCTTGTTCCAAGCACAACTGCACATCACAGCCAGCGAAGGGTCTGCGGCGCGGGACTTCTCCCAAGGCATAAAAAAAAAAGAGGTGGGGGGGAGGAGAGAGAGAGAGAGAGAGAGAGAGAGAGAGAGAGAGAGAGAGAGAGAGAGAGAGAGAGAGAGAGAGAGAGAGAGAGAGAGAGAGAGAGAGAGAGAGAGAGAGAGAGAGAGAAATGTGTTAACTGTGCTAACAGTGCCAAGTAATATGCTTCGTTAAAAATTTAATCACCTGCAAGTGCAAAACAAGTGCAAAGCAATCATGTTGTAATTAGCACAGCAATTAACACCTCCCTTTTCGATAGCACATGCATCCTAGGAAGTGCATGATTGCAAGTGTTTATGCTGCTGACAGACTAAGTTCCTATAGAGAGGAAAAAATTGCTTAAATAGATTTTTTTTTTCCCCTTGTCTTTTTGGCATTTGGGCTGTTATGTGTCCATGAAACCCCAGCACCAGCTGCCATGTTGGTTTTGTGTGAATGCTGCTCCATTGCATAGTGTAACTAACCACTACGACTTGATCTGGAGCCTCCTGAAAGATGGCTGCAAACCTCTAGAGCCCCGCTGCGCAACAAAGATGTAAGTATTAAAATTGTGACGTGATTTTTTTGCGGACTACCACTCGTCAAAGAGCAAGCACTGAGCCTGCACTGAGATCCTAGGCTCAGGACAAACCGGAGCTGTGGCTTCAGGATGGGTCTGTAGCTAAAATACGCCCAGCTCCATAGACCCTCCACCAAGGTCTCTCTTTGACGTGTCCTCCCATTCAAACAACAACTTGTCCCCGAAGGCTGCGCTGGAAGCAATTTCCTTCAGTTTGATAAGCTGGCTGATGCAGAGCTGGCTTGGGAAAACACCCTCCTGCCAGCTATGCCCACGCGACTGCTGCTCCTTTACCCACGCACTGGGGTGCCCATGTTTGGCTGCTTGTCCATGCTGTCCTGCCCCTCATCACTCCCAAAAAACCTGGGGTTTGGCTGTCCCACTCCCAGTCCTGTCCCTCTCCCAGACTGGCTGCCAGTTCCTTGTGAGACCACGTGCGGAAGGAAAACTGACTCTCAACGTTAGCTTGAAGAAGTTACATAGACTTAAATATTCAAATATATCCCATAAAGTACCCTTATTTAGAGGCTGTTCAACTTCAATAAATGGGCTGTGCTTGTAATGGGACACCACACTCAGCATCCTGGCAGAAACGCCGTGGCTCTCGTGGTTGCTCAGTACAGCCAAAGAGCTGGCCTGTGAGCTTGGCATCCAAAAGCTGAGTGCCAAAAAGTAAAAGCCATCTTTGAAAACATAAACCGTGAGGCCAGTCTTGACGTTCCTCCCCTCCCAAACGCTGAGACTGTTGAAAGGTATTTCCACCACATGGCTCAGTATTGGGATTCCTATTTGCCAAGTGCTTTGAAGATGTTAAAGCCACAAACAACGTTACTATCAGGTCTGAGCCAAAGTAACAAAGAACCCTGCAATAACCGCAACTCCTGAAAAAGTTACTTCCTACGTCAGTTTGCTCCATATCCTCCGAAATTCACATTTTCCACACCATTAATTCCAAGAATTAAGACAAAATTGGAGCACAAATTCAGCAATTACCATAGACCCAAGAAGAAAGCAAGTAAAAAACAAAGCTGTGAAAGAACAGCGGTACCTTTGCTATCCCAATATATTTTCCTATTTCTCGAGCTGCTTCTGAACTGAGACAGAAGCCAAGTCTGATACGGAACCAGTTTAACTATCATTTCAACACAGTTTCTGACAACACTGGGGCCCCACGTTCACTCTCCTCCCTCCAGCCAGTCGACCTGTGTTTCACTACAGAACTTTGGGTATCCCAATTGTATTTTATTTGAGGTTTTGTTCCCAGCACTCACTAGCCTGCTGGCACCATTTTCTGCCCCCGGTGAGCACTGCCTTGGAGCCAAAGATCTTTGAGATGGTTTCTTCCCCCTCTTTGTTAGGATATGAGCACATATTCTTATATTTTTGGCATGGTCTCCCCCATTGCCTTCCTGCCCTTCAGGCTACACGTCAGCCTGCCCCCTCCCCCTGAATGCAGTTCAAGCATCCAGATTTTGATGCTTTCAATTGGCAGTGATGGGCACTTACCTCTAGGACACAACACATTTTATATTATTTTTACGAGACTCCCATACTATGTGGGCTATAGAGACCTGAAGTGCATCCCCTAGTTCTGCCTGGGGCTGTGTTGGAGAGGAGTGAGAAGAAGCTCCCGGGATCTGCGTTAAAAGGTCTGCCACCACTTTCATGAGAGGTTTGGGGTGATTTCCCTGCCTCTGCTGGAGTTCACCTTCTCAAAGGCATACTGCTAAATCATCCCTGCCAGAGATGACTTACCCCCGAGGCTCATAAAAGTACTTCTGAAGAGCAGTCGTGTTTGTACTTGAAATGCACTGAAATAAGCCATGTGTGAGGGTTGGGGAGGAGGGATCCCAAGGAGAATACCCCTGAAACACCAACCCAGGGTCCTCATCTCAGCTGACAGCACATTGCCAATGACACAAGTACAATACCATGCTGTACTATATGTACACACGGCATGTTTTTCAAGAAGATCTCATACAATGTGCAGTCAACACCTCCACTAAATAGGACATGGTTGGATTCCCTGGTGCCAAGTCCCCTTCTGAACACTAAAACGGTGTCTGTCAAGCCAGGGAAAAAAGTTTGTATGAGTCGCTTGTTAAAATGTTTGCAGCACAGCAGAAGGTTTAAGTAATGGGAGCCTCTGTTCTCTTCAAACCATGAAAAGTTGATAGTTATCACCAATAAAAGGTTAGGAAAACCGCTGGGGGTAAGGACAACCTCGCACGCATAGGAAACTACAAGTTAGTGTAACTGTACAAAAGCTCATGGTTCAAAATACACACAAAATACATCAAAAACCTCTCATCCTGGGAACAAGCAAAACAGTTTATGCCCATGGGACGCAAGCACAGGGGGGCAAAGCCTCTTGTGGACAAGGACCACAGCAGAGAAAAATATCTGGGAAAGGCTCGTGGGCCCATCGCTTGCTAGCAGCTGTCGGCAGGGAGTTGTTACAGGATCCTATGGCAGCCACATATGCTTGGGTCTGAACAGAGAGGACAGTGGGGCTGTTACAGGGGCAGACCGTGATCTACTCAAGGACATGATTGGCAGGAAGTTGCCTGGTCCAGAAATTGCTCCATGGAGTATGGAATCACATGTCTCTCGATGGCTTTGAGTGTTAAAAAGAAAACCCAAAAACAAAAGTCTGGCTTATCAAGTATGTACAACACAGCCTACAGCCCTGGGCTACCCCTCCTGGGACTACTTCCTCCCAAGATGGGTCTTTATAAGACAAAAGGAGTCCTCAAACAAATCCTTACAGATGGACAACAACCACGGCCAAGTTTCACTGGCAGGATTCAGCTGTGTCCAGTGCCCTTGCTCCCTGAACTGTCCAGACAAGTCAAGAGCACCACTATGTCCCTTGAGGATGTCTTGGGCATAGTTCTCAGTATCACATTATAGTTGTTGTACTCATGGCATTCAAAGCAGTGAAAGTGGGTACTAAAAATCACAGGCAGTTATATAGCTTTTTCAGTTAGCAAGGCATATGCCTAAAAAATAAGGGATGAGATGGGAAAGAAAGGAAAGCACTGAAGCGGTGAAAGGAGACAGGAAAACCAAAAGTAGCTGAACTGCAGATACAAAAGGCTTCGGAGGTATTTAGGCTTGGGAGGTATTTAGGAAAGCTAAAATCCTGCTCCATTGACAGAGAGCAAATTTTACAGATTTTGTGTGCTAGGACCGTGAATAAGATCTCAAAGTCTGTGGCTTGGCTCCCTCTTAGTGGGAACCATGGAGTTTGGGAGGGTAAGACACCCCTTTCTCACTAATAACCCACCTAAAATTGACAGGCACTGCTCTCCCACAACTGGGGAAGATAACTCTTCTCACTGATATTTCTGACTCTGGAAAGAAAGAGGGTGAAAAACGCAGAGAAAAAAAAATCTTAATTCCCACTCATTTTGCATATCCAGGTTCCCAGGCACCCATCCCTTTTTTACTAAAGGGGGGGGAAGAAATATATTTAATAAAGATCTGGCAGGAGTATGATGAAATAATGAGTAGGATGAGACCATGTTACATAAATTGGCAAGGTTCCAGCTTGTAAATGATTAAAACAAAAGAAAAAGGGAGTTTCCATGAAGACTAACGTAAAAAGCATTTTATAATCAAAAGGCCTGAAACTATGGGGGCTGATGGGAATGTCTAGCAAAACAAGCCTGTTCTGAAGCTTCCAGATGATACATGGAAACTTAATCAGCTCATCTCAGTCAACCTTAAATCAAAGAAGAGACTGATTGGAGGTTCAAAGGGAAGAGTGGTTTTGTGGCTCAAGAACAAGAGCGGGACGCTTTCCCGATTCTGCCACAGATTTCCTTTGAGATCTTGGGTAAGTCACTTACTTACTTGTGTGATATTAAATTTCACAGCTATTGGGTACATTAGTTTGCCTTATATGCATATTCCAATTTGTCCCTGGAAGTGGACTATTACATTTATATGCCTGGGTCTTTACACCCACACATACCATTTCACGCAGCACCGTTGCTAACAAGCAGGCCTTCAAATATCCTTCTATAATTTCTTCCTCTTTAAAATACGGAGAAGCCCCATATACCTTGATAGCGGTGGTGTCACACTGAATTAGCGCTTCATATTCCTAAAGATCTTTGAGTAGATAATGTTACGGAAGTGAGAGAATTCTCTGTAATTTACTGCTATGAGTGAGTGCTTCCCTCTCAGGTAGACACCAAAAAAAGGGAAGCAGCTTAAATGGTTGCAATCTCTCTGCTGTTAAGAAAAGCATCCCTTCGCAGTTCGCTGGTAACTCTTGCTTCTTCTTTACCCAAAGCCAAATCCAGTGACATTAAAACTGAGAATTACAACATCAAGAGAGACACACATCTCATTTCTGTTGGAAAAGAAAATTTGTTACTCAAAATCAAATGCTAATTGGCTCCAGCCTTTTAAACTAAAGAAGCTAAGAGGCCATGGAGAACGTACAGATCTTCAAGGGGAGTTTGCTAACCATATGCAGTTAGAGCCCAACCTTAATGTCTTTTTATCTTCCAGGTTTACAAGCGTATGTGTATACGTGTGCACATTTCTGAAAGTCTGTTCTTTTGTACACTGAAAATTCAGATGAAAGTCAAGAAGAGGAAGGTTAGATCAGGGAATGAGGACTCCTTTATACTGCTTCCAAGCTCTGCCCTGATGCATTGTGTAACCTTGGGCAAGTCATTTAACTTGTCTTCCTCATCCATCAGATAGAAAGATGATGCTTATCTGTTGCATGAAAATGAGTTAATTGCTGTTTGCCAACTGCTTTCATCTCTTTGGATGAATCAGATTGAGTCCATATATGTGAGTGTATATAATTTTGCATGTGTATTTTTATTTGGAGCTCACTTATGTCTTGGAGCATAGCTTCTTCAGGTCAACACTGGTTATCTGCTTGGCAGAGAGCCCCTATTGTACATTTCTGATGTAATGCAAATCATAGCAACGAGAAACACATAAGTGAAAGGTATTACTCTTATCATCATCATTAGTTGTTGTTGTTGTTATTATTATTATAGTTTCACACTTGCATGAGGAGATAGGACCACTTTAAAAAATATGGCCCCAAGAAAGAAGTCTGCTGTTCTTGGGAATAAGTCTTTAAAAATAAAAGAAATGGGAGAGGCATAGGCCTGGAGCTGCCTCTGCACAGATGTGTTGATGTAAAGTTTCCCAGGGGCATCACCAGATCTCTAAACAAACTTATTTATAGGCTTTACCACTCAGGAACTGACCTATGCAAGTGCTTGGCCAGTGGGTGGTTCTTGCCAAAACAGTAAATCTCCTCCCTCAGGGAGGAGTCATAGCGCTCAGGACTTGTTTGATTTTTGGAAACAGAAGGAAATTGGAGTGAGAGGCTCAGAGAGAAATAATAAGGAGAAATTCTCTAAACCATAGACACAGCTCTGGAAAGAAGTCCAAGGGCTGTATAACGCCTGGGAGCAAAGTCCTTTTCTTAACCATCAGTGGATGCACTATGGACTGTGCCTCGTCTATGACATGTGGAGCTGATGCTGCTGTTGAAGGATGTGGAGTTGCCTGCAGAGGCCAAAGGGGTCACCACTGCTTTGGGAAGCAGGGCCGGACTGAGCAGCAGACAACAGCAATCTGGTGTGTTTGGAAGGTACGATCTTTAAATATACATGTGTTAACTATAAACTCTTGTTGTTCTTTCATGCAAGGCACTCCACTATCAGAGAGTTTCTTCAAAAGACCCCGGGTTCTCCAGTCCTATCTGACCCATGTCTCGCTATCGACGCTGCTACCTTTATTGTGCGGTAACAGTCACTTTGCCTCTCTGGAGCACTCTCAGAACCACCAGCTTTGCAACTAAGTTTAGACTTTAGAAAAAGCTTTAGCCTAGTGACATTTCTCACCAGAAAAAGACAACAGGTAAAAGGTCCAAAACCCAGATTTGCTAATGTCTCATCCTCTGCCCCAAGCACCAAGTTGTCCTTTCTCTGGGGTGAAATCTCCCAGTTTATGTTTGTGTTTGAAAGCACTGCAGAGAAGATGTTTCTCCCCACAGGCAGGCTGCAAAACTTTGAAACAGCTGCTCTTCCAGTCTTATGGACCACAACAGCAACACAGCATCCACCATATCAAGGTGTTGACACATCACGTCTGGACTCATTCCCAGGATCCATGGTTCTGACATCCCTCTTTGCCTCAGAGAAACACACATTTTCTACCCAGTGATTCTTCTAGTTCCTCCTTCCATAGGACTGAAAGAATGGGGAAGATTTTATCCAGCCTTTCCATGCGTGGTTGAATTTTGCCCGTAAGGACTTGTTTTTATTCATCCCACACTTTCGTCACACCAAGTATGAAAGACCTAATAGACTGGGATGCATTGTATGTTTATTGGATGAAATGGCAAATGCTGTTAAAGTGTTAACTTGCGTGATTTTTTGTTATAGATTGCAGTGCTTGTCATTATTTAAGTTAGATTGGTTAGCTCATTTTGTTGTTTCACTCTGCTTGCTTTACTTGCTATTTATTGGTTGACTTATATAATGAGTATGATTAAATTAATAGGTTTTAGAATGCAAATTAGTTTCTACTAGTGTTTATTAGATACATCTATGGATAGGGTTTAAATAAAAACACAGCCTGAAATCAGAATTACAGTGCATTCTAATCTCAGTGGATGGCAGGGGCCTAACTTACTCTTTGTTACATTTAGATATCTGGAACAGCTCTCTAGTCCACCTCTGAAAACCACTGAGGGCAGATGTTGGCGCAAAGTACGTTTATGTTTTTTTACAGGGGCCTAACTTTGCTCCGATACAGACATGTGGCTCCCAGTGAAGTGATCAGCTTTTGTGGGCTACAGAGGACTTACTCACTGTTGTAAAGGCTCCACAGAAACACTAATTAAAGACAAGCTTTCAGCACAGGTTAGAAAGTCCAAAGGATAGGAGCTAAAGATGCTGGTTACAATGGCATAAAATAATCTGAAAGATGCACTTTCCTATACTTCCTGTGCCTCCAACTGCCTTTTTTCTAGCTAGCATGTTTTGCTCCTTCTCCTTTCTTGTGAAAGATCATCAGCTGATTCCATCACAGTAAACCATTTCATGGCAGAAAAAAGGTCTGTAATATTAAAAGGGGTGACTGCCACAGGGGAGGGGCACCTGCATGTTTCCATGTTTGCATGTAGTTGTCAGTTATTAGCAGTGATGATTCTTGCCTCCATGGAGCTCTTGAGACTCACGCTCATCTGGCTCTTCATGCTGGAAGGACCAGGAAGAAGCATTCTTCCCAAAGCATCTTCGCAGTTGTTCTCAGTTATTGGTATGATACCAGGTCTATCAGGACTTCAAGGAGGGTCATCCTGGCTCGTCATACCAAACCAGACCCCGTCCTCCACAGAATCAGCTCCCCAGTTCACAGCGCAACCACCGACATTGAACCAAAATCCGTGAATTCTCCCTTTGCTGCCCTGCTCATGGGGAACTGAGTCCTTGCTCCCGGCTTTCCCTGCCCCTGCCACCCTTGCCCTTTTGCACAGCCACATGTACCTGGATGGTTTGTGCTTCGCAGCACATTCTGCTCCTTTAAAAGCAATTACCGGGGGAATGTTAGTGATGCAAACTTGTTTAAACCTGAGCACAAAGTTAAGTCAGCTTTGTAATTAATTGCCTCATCACTGCAGTCATCCTCCAGGAATGCTGCGCTGCTGGTTCATGATCAAGTAAGAAAGGGCCAGATCGCCAGCAGAGATTCCCCGAAGTGACCGAAATCCTGAAGCTCCACAGCAAGGTTGGGCCTGACCCTCAGAGAGGATGAAGAGGGAGAGGCGTCATCAGTCCCCCACCAGCCCAGCATGAGAGGTGGGCAGGAGTGTGCCAGGAGAGCACCCGGTGCACCATTCGTTTTGTCCTGGGGAAAGGATTGGTTTCCCCAAGGCACGGCCTCTGCAGACATCCCCCCAGGGTGCTTTGTCATGGCAGGACCGCTTTCCACCAGGTCAGGTGCCGCAGAGCCCTCCGGGGCTCACACTCATCCCTGCCGTGGGAAGGAGAGACCGTAAGCAACAAACCCACTAGCAGCACGCAAGAGATAATGGAAACAGCATGGGACTGAAAAACATGTCATTGGAGCCCTGTCTAGAGACACCAACGGATGAGGAGGAGTGATGGTGGCAGTACCTTCTCCCTCACGTACCTGCAGTAAGAACTAATGAAGGTGAAGCAGGCTGAAGCCATAAAACTCCAATTACAATTATCTTCTTTCTACTTGAGTCTAAATGCACCGTGAGTGAGCTTGTTCAGGAAGTGGTTTTACCCCCACACTCTCATTGAGGCTGGTCTCTGCTGTGCATAGGAAGGGGAGGAGGAGGGAAGAAAAAGGAGAACCAGCTACTCTACGAGTGACAAGAAGGTGAAGGGAGAAGAAGAAAGAAGAAAGTGAGAAAACAGGATGGAGGGAGATGTACCTACAAGGAGGGAGCAGAGAGTGATGGAAAGGGGTACCAAACTGAGAAGCGACCTGGACAACTTCTGGATCAGCTCATGGCCATCTCTCCAGCCTTCGTACCTCTTAGAAGGCCGCTGTCCATTATGGAAGAAAAAAGGACCGAAGGGGAGATAGCTATTTTGGATAAGAGCTGCTGTTAATACTTGTGGTTACTTTATAATTGCTAGTTACACTCCAATTAAAGAACTACATAGAGGAAAAGACCAGGGTCTAAATTAAAGGCGAGCTGAATGATGTGGCCAGTGTAAACCTCAGCACAGGTCCTGCGCAGAGAGTAGCCCAGGACATATAACAGCCCTCATCACTATGTCTGCCAGTCACCAATGCAGTCCCTAGATTTGATGCCTCTGGTGAAGAGAAGACACCTTTGCATGGATTTCTGGGACAACTTTCCACTGCCGGGAAAAAACAGGTTGTTTTTGCCAGTTCTCCTACATAGCTGTCAGCCAGTGCAGAGACACCAGCTCACAATCTCTTTCCCATGCCGGCAAGTAGCTCTTCTGCAGGGATCTGGGGGAATTCTAGCACAAGGAGGTAGAAAGGGCAATCAATGCCTATGATAAGATACACTCCAGCAAACTGTTTATAATTTTTCTCACTGGGTTGTAGATGACCTAATAGGCTCTTTTCCCATCTCTAATTTCTATGAATCTGCAATCCTATTATTTATATTATATCTTGAGGGTTTCTTCAAGAGTAAATGATGTAATTATACCCTGCACCATAACATTTCAGGATCTAGTGTAATAGAACTAAATATGCAATTATGTGGTTAGTAAATGTAACAGTACAAAACTCAAAATCTATATCCATGTACTGTAGCTTCATAAGAAGAATTAGTTTCCTGTTATGTACACAGCAGATGTAATGTAATTATTGCTAACTGAAAAGTATCACCAGACATTCATATGATACCAACAAAAAATGCCCCTCCAGCCAATTCTTCATTCAAACATATGAAAATGAGAGAATTCGCATAATTCTATCTTATCAGTGAAGTCTAGGCATATATATTTGATCCCCTGCATATCAAATCAATACTTCCCAGGCTTATAGATACACGGTACCCACAAAGAATATACACGCATACACAAAGTGAAGGGTCAGATTCACCTCTGGTGTTATTCCAGGAACTTCAGCCGAGTTACAGGATGGTAGAAGACAGTCCATTGTGCAACCTGTGTGGATTACAGTTGGAATAAATAAAACTAGCCCCCGACATTTACACAACACTGTGTGACAAAAAGAAAACAACATGAAAGGAACCACAGCCCTGTGGTTAAGGAGCTAATCCTGGACATGGGAGATACGGTTTCTACTCAGAGGTTTGCCACAAGTTTCACATATGAAAAAGGAAAAACAAAGGAAAAGGAAAATGATGAAAAGGGGAAAAGGAAAAGGAGAATGAGAAGAGGGAAAGGGAAAGAAAAAAAAAAGGAGAAGGGGAAGGGGAAGGGGAAGGGGAAGGGGAAGGGGAAGGGGACGGGGACGGGGACGGGGACGGGGACGGGGACGGGGAAGGAAGGGAAGGGAAAATATCTTTATCATGGGCCTTGTCTGCAACAGGACAGGTTACCAGTAAAAAGTGTGATTTTGCACAGGCTGCATTCACCTAGCACAAATGCCCTTTAATTTCTACTTCAACCCAAATGGGAAATTGGCCTAGCTGTACCAGAGGAAAGCACCTTCACTTAATTATTAATAACACTAGTTTAAAAAAATTATTTGAAGGGTTGTGACAGCTCTAGCTTTAGAAATCACACCTGGCTTGGGATTCTCCTTCCACTAAGTAAGGCAGCTACCCACTGGTTGAGTGGGTACAGTGGGAACCCTCTGGTTAGGGGCTTCAGCTGCAAAACCAGGCGGTGAAGAGGCAGGGCCCGCTGAGCCATGTGAGCCCTCGTACCAGCCCTGCTGCCTCTTGGTGGAGGGGTGACTTCTGACAAGGGCCAGTATGCCAGAACCTAAAGAAACGCGAATGTTGTTTTCCTGTAGAAACTGTATGTCAATTATCCAGGTGTAAAAACAGATGATACTTCAAAGGAGTGTTTTATTGCTAAGCAAACATCCATCAGTTTTTCAGCTGCTACAGACACCAGGCTAAATACATCCCTCAGCAAATATATGCTTACATCCCCACACGTATGTTAGACCTATACCTAACAGGGAATAAAAGCCTGGTAAACAGTCCTCACCGTATACTACATGTTGTCCCAGCAAGCCACATTTGCTGTACACTAGCACATGTTTACAGCAATGTCATAACATTTAGCCGTAGGCATGAGAGGAGACAGTCATGGTGGAAGTGTCAGTCACGTTGGATGCACCGGGAGAATATTAAACCTGTGTGAATCTTGTATGTCACACATAAACACTGAATGGCACTTTTTCAGGCTTTGTCCCTGGCAATTAAATCTACCATGGCCTTACTCAAAATGTCCCCTTTGATGAAATCAGACTCCCAGGGGCATGGGAGTTTGCATTCAGATCATGGACACAAGGAGATTTGTGCTCAGATTAAGATGTGTTCAGGAGGCTCAGCATTGCCAAAGAATATTATCTTGCTCCTTAGAAGCAACGTGAACCAGCCACCACAGGTGCCCAGGTACTAGACTCCCAAAGTTTGAAGACCATAAAGAGCTCTGAACTTTGTTGTGTTCTACTTTCCATTTACCACAGGAGGATAAATAACACACCATCCCTGCCACGGAGCGACAGTTCACCTGGATGCCTTAAAGAACCATATTGTTCTTTCTTGCCTTCTCTACAGTAAGTGATGGCTTCTACTTAATACGGCTGAACCATTAAGATAAAGGTTAACGTGATGCACTGCAACCATGTGCGGTTGCTCCACTTTGAGGTGAAATAGTTGGTCATATTTCCCCCCACCCCATATTTCTGTCATGCTATTGGCACTGGAAGCATTAGCTTTGTAGTCACAATTACATGAGAACTAAGTAAACTGCAGAAATTTGTAAACTGTTGCACTGCTAAATTAAATGCTGTTTTAACTAACAGTTAATAGTGTTTACTGCTGTGTAATAGTAATTTTCATTTTTTACTGTATCTAATGACTTTCTGATGACTCAAATTCTCTGTAGGGATACCAAATCATTACATTAAGGATGAGTGATTTTAGTATGCAATGACTGATCAGTACAATAATATGTAGACTCATGCTTCAGCTAGTAAATTAAATCATTTACACCAGAGCGTTTGTCAACCAGAAGAGTTCTATTACAGTGCTGCATTCTAATGTAGAGTCTGCTCAAAATAAAACACATGCTATATAAAATCTGTGCTACTTTACATACAAAACTCTTAAGGAGCAAGGATTTATCATATAGTAAGGCCATGAAGAAGGACTAGTTTTCACATAGAGTGGTTTAGTCCAGAAATTTTGAAGTTAATTTGGAAAAGCACAACAGGCAACATACAGGTATGAGCCTACTAAGTTGCATTAGGCATCCAAATACTACTTGAACACTTCATCTGGTACTAATGGGACCTATGGAAGTGAAAATGGCCAGAGTTTGTGAACTTTCAGATAAACATACAGGTGAGCCAGCATCAGGACTTGATACGATCACTGCATCATCCCCAGACATGAAGAACAAAAGGGCCGTTTACTTTGGGATACAAACACTTGACAGGTCTGCTGAAATTGAGTGGTAGAATGTCTCTTTGGCGAATACCTCATCACGATCTTATTTTAAGAGACTGGATCAATTCTTTGCTTGAACAGGACTTAAAATGAAACCTCTTCCAGCATTTAGCACAGTTTCCTAGCGTAGGCTTTGGTTTGGGCCCAATAATTATTTTGATGTCAAAATATTCAGAAGAACTGAGAAGATGCGTTAGTGCTTCAGTGTTTCAGGAACTTGTTGTTTTAGTGTTTGACTTGAGACACCAAGGGGCCAGTAACATGAAAGCACTAGAACTTCCATTTGCCATAATTTGAACCAAAGGTTCTCTACTGTTTGGAAAAAATCAGACCCCAAAGTCTCAAGGTTATCTCCCAAAGGCCATGCACCAATGTTAAACCATTGACTCCATTGACTTTGACCCAGTCACGCTCATGTAAATATACGCAATGAATCAGAATGTCAGTTTCCATCAATATACAATAATGCCAGCCAGAAAATATCTGTAGGGACATAATGTTTCCTTGGATGAATTTTCCCCGTTGTCTTGTGACACATCCTGTGACACACTCAGGAGAAAGCCTTGGAGGACAGTAGGGGATGCTGCATCATGTTTGCTGAGTTCATCTCCCAGATGTGGCAGCTTACTGTCAGAGAAGGACTCCGAACTTCTCATAACGGGAGAGAGTCGTGACAAAGGGAAAGGCTCGCTTTGTGAACATATTTAAACCCACATGAATATATTGCTTTTCAGGAACTTAATGACTCATTCGATTTTTACCCTTGGGATATCCAGAGTCACAAAAACAGTAGTATTTTGACTTGTGAAGTCTTCATCGTAAAAATGCTTTCCGTGCTACTGCATAAGAATTAAGGTTCTCTGCCAAGAGCTGAAAAGTCAAGTTATCATGACTAGTTTACCACTTGGCATGCTTCACTGAAAGGCACTTAATGGACAAGAGATGAAGTCAACAAGTCTTCAGCGATGCCTTACCACCTAATTCAGTGGGCATCTCCTGCACAGAGCATGACCCATAGCTCTACGTGACACAACTGAGTATAACATACGCTTTTTCCTCAGCAAGACCTTCCATACGAGCCAACTCGAGCAAGATTGGCCCCTTGAATTCTTTATTGTTGTTGTTTGCCTAAGCATCCTTATAACAAAAAAAAGGCACAGCAAATGCTTTTGAGCTTTTTGTTTAAAATATATGAGTGTTAAAATGTCCTAATAATCTGGAGGCTTGCCAGTTTGTAGGCAGGCACTAAGTGAGGTTTAATTTTTGCACAGAAATCAAATATTAGCAAGGGGAACATGAACACATACAAAAAGACTGCTCATCTGGCCAACATCTGGTTTGATGGGGCCATTATTTCAACAAGTACTTACAGGCAGTTTTTTGTTGTTGTTGCTTCCTCCCAGAGCAGCAACAAACTGGTAGTAGAGATTAAAATTTCCATATCATTCCCACACATACAGTCATGCTGTACAAGTTGCCCAGAACTCCTAATACTTCCCCTTCCCTTTTTTTTTTTTTTTTGTTTAAAAAACACTATTATATTTAAATAGATGGGAGGGAAAAGTGAGAAAAGCAGTTAAAATTGTTACTTTCCAGCACGTTCTTGCATTACAAGTTATGACAGTGGTTATTACACATGTTTAAAGAAAGAGCTAGAATGCAAACTTGAAAACACTTCTTCCAGGTGTAGGTTGGGAGGTGAAATCAGCCATCTTAAGACTCGGTGGCACTCAGTTTCATAAATGCACACATATTTGGAAGTTCAGGCTGTCCCGTTGCTCATGCTGAGCCTACTGATCTCCATCTGGAAAAGCGTGTCCTTTTTTTCCCCACCGAAAGAGAGGTATTCTTCCTGGAATCATTTAAGGTGATGGGCAGATTTAAAGGCACATACAGCATTTATTGCTGTATGTGCAGAGGTATCTGTGCTTGTTTCCAGAACCACTCTTCTCCCTCTGAAGACATTGGTAAGTGTGTACCTTTCTAGGTAAAGTGGGAGCCATCACCAGTCCTGTGGCTCAACTGAGCCTGTGATAGCCACACGTGCTCCACTGTATCTACCAAGTCTTCCGGTGTTGCAAAACATTCAACAGCTTCAAACAACAGCCATGCTCTCAAAGTCAATCAACTATGAGGAAGCAACCAACCACCGTCCACATAAAGAAAAAACATAAAACCCAAGAATAACCTGGGCTATAGATTGCAAACTAGTGACAGAAAGAAGAGCAATGCTGGAGAACATCTGTATGCAAAAATGGAAATTAGAGATTTACCTCCATCACTGCACTGATTAATCTGCTTTTCATCCTAATGTCATTTCTTCTGCTTGTAGCACCACCTGTCTTTATGCTGCTTTTCTTCTCTGACATGGCTGTGACCATTTCTGAGGTTTCCCTACTGCATAAGTCAAAGTTATAGTTACACTTCCCCAGAAGCAGTTGCATGGTAAGTATGAGCATCCATGTACTACAATCAAGCCATTCCACACAACGTACAGACACAAAGAACGACGAAGGCTGATCTGTCTTGCCACAAAAGCTCAGGATGCTAGTTCAGATTTGAACTGACGCTCTCACCTTCTATCTCAAATTCTCATCTCACCCAGAGCAAACCCCTCAGCTCACCATGGAGTGACGCAGACTGTGTCATACTCCCTGTTCGGGTTCAGCCTGGCCATCAGACCTCTGAGGCAGGGGGTCTTCTTGCTCCTGGGCTCAATTCTGCTGTCTGCTGGCAACAAAACAGGCAAGACTATGGTTCCAACATTTTTTTGGGTGGGGAGAAAGGAGACAAAATGCAATTACACAGCTATTCTTGTCCATTGGTTTGAGACCACACATAGCTTTCCTTCTGAAGGTATTGATACATCTCTAATTGGTAATAGTCTCAGGTTTGGGGTGGCGGGGGACAGCTGGCAGGTGCATGTTTGTATGGAGAGGCTTGCATGGGGCAGAAGGTGGGAAGGAGACAACGTGCTGCTGCCAAAGAACATGAGAAAATAGACAGTGCATTCTTCCCACCCCAACCAGAGCAGAAGCGGAGTCAGATAGGAACACAAAATCGAGGCAATAGATGGCAGGTCGCTTTGACAGCAGGACGGTGACAGCACAGCAGCAGGGCTGAAGCTTAGAAATGAGCTTAGCAGCTGTCTCTGCAGGCCCGGGTAAGGCTCTTTGCTGCAGGGAAGTCTTCTCTCAGGCTTTCCTCATGCAGGTAAACGGCTAACACAAGAGGCCCAGAACTCTCCTGGAGATCAGCTTTTCTTCAACTGCCTTCATACAACTTGGTACCCTTCACTCTCTTGCTGTCTTTCAGCAGGCTGCCTCTCTGCTTACAGCAACTTTGGCAGCCCCACCAGCGGCCGGCTCTGTTTTCTGTACATCCCAGGTGATAATTAGTTGGTTATTTCTCGTCTTTGATTGACATAGCTCCTATTCCAGCGCAACACAGAACTTGTTTTCGTCACTTTGCAACTTTCTCAAGATGCCATTAGTGGGCAGCGTGACACGAGGTGAGGTAAATCACACAACACCACCATAAACAGATGGGCAGGTCCAGATTCAGGGCTCCATCGTTGCAGTTTCACTCTATAGGAACTCTGTTGAAATGAATCTTGTCACACATAAGACCAGAGTTGCATATTCAGCCCACAGTGGGGTCATAAGACACCGCAATGGAAGAGCATTCATTGCTATTTCTAGAGAGCACTTGTGCCATACAAGTATATGTATGTTCTGTGAACAAGTAAATATAAGGTAAAAATACATGCACAAAGAGGAACAGAGTTGGGGTTTCTACAGAAACTCAGAATTCCTAACTTGTATAGTTAAAATTAACAATATCCCTTGTTAATGGAGTTGTGGGGACAAAGAAATGTTAAATTATTTTTTTTTACTTTGTTATGTGTGAACACTTTCAGTTATCTTTCTCTTTTCATCTCTCTCACATGTACATGTTCATGCACAGTTTTTTACATTATATATATTTTATATGCAATAGGCGCTGTGTAGCTTTCCTAACTCCCAATAATATTAACAAGAGTTACTCATGTAAATCTCCCATTCACTGTTGGAACAATAAACCTCAGAGAGTGTGAAAGCACTGCATTAAACTCATTTTTCTCCATACTGATACGAATATAGGACACTAACATCCAGATTAAATGACACGCATAAACCTAAGGCCCCACTATTGCTGGATATCATGCATCATGCACTTATCTTTCTGTCATACGCAACGCTGAGGGAGAATGTTCTTAACACAATACATCTGTATTTCCCAGAACAACATCTCTTGCTAGGAAGACGGAAGCAGCACCAGTACTTAAAAGCTTTCCACACTAAAACACCCTACGACTGCCTGTAGCTTACAACCTTTGGCTCCAATTGTGCCGTATATCACACGCTAAGTAGAAGTGGGACTGATCAGAGCTTGGATAGAGGAGCTCCAAGGAAAGCTTCAATATGGCAGAACATTGTATTAGTGGCTCACTACACGGTGCATATCCCTAGCGCTTAATATTGAACCAGTACTCCAGATGTGACCCGCCGGTGCTGATGGAGGTGCTAGTTTTTAAAAAAAATAAAATAAAATCACAGCTGCAACCCTTTTTGAGGAGGAATAGTAATACATTGCCTCCATTTTTGCACAGAGTTTTGCCTCAATTGCATTGCTATGCTGAAGTCACAGAATCAGTGCTCGCAAAGTCCATTAGTAGCTGCAAAGCAGTGACAAATAAGGAGTAAACTTGGGGACGCTGTTGTTTCCACCCACAAATGACCAACAGATGAAACAATTAAAATTAAGAAATGGGAGGATTTTGGTGCACTGGAGCTGGGAAGGGGAAAATTCTTTCCAATACGGTTACAGACACGGTCCTATTACCATAATAAGGCAGGCTGATAGCCTTATTCCAACCCCAAACGGTTTATTTCAGCAGTGGGCATAAAGCGAGCCCTCATCATACCATCTGCCAAGTACCTTTGGGATCAGACGGCATGGAATGATCATTAAAAATGTAAGAAGTTGCTGTTTACGTTAATAAAAACACAGGTTCAAAAATTAGGTTGAAAAAGCAACAACATTGTAAACATGCCTTTAAAACGAAAGCCATTTCCTCTTGCAGTGAAAGGCATGGTTTATTTTCATCTGTTAGGATGTGACTACGCCGAATCTGGCTTCTGCTTCCTCGCTGTGCCACTCTCGAATGGAGTTTGCACTCCCAGAAATGAAGTGTGCGTTGCACGTGGGACTGTCTCTGCTCTTTCACCTGGACAGAAATAAAAATCAAGCTCTCCTGCTAACTGTATTTCAACCCCTACACCATTACTTCCAGCATTTTTAATATGAGGGTTGGGTAAAATTGAAGCCTATACTATTCCTTTTTTAAAGGCTGACCTGCAGTTCTGGTTTACAAACCAAATGACTGTAGTCAGGCATATTAGTGCTTTAACCTTTTTATTACATTACATACATGAAAACAATTAAGGCTGGGATTCTTTCCAATGTATTATCATTTTCTGTTCCCTCTGGCCTTTTTCCATCCGTTTCAAAGAATGTACATAGCATCAACTGAACATTCTCTCATGTTTTATTTTTTTGTTTCTTTTCTTCTTAACAACTGTCATGCTTTCAAGATCAGCCAACTATAGAGTATCATGCAACAGCAGCAGCCGACAGCAGCGGCGGCGAAAACAACAACAAAAAGTTTGGGGGTTTAAAACTCCTCATAAAATTAAATCTGAGATTTAAATTCTCCCTCATATTTTATTGTCTTTTCTTTTCTTTTTCCTGTGGTAAATGGTAATTAGAGTCAATAATCTTTTGCTGAGAGAGCACCTTGTCCTCACAGTGTTTATATCATCATCATCAAAGATCTGCCTTAAGGCCCTGGCGTGTTAATAATTTAAGGTGTGCACAGCCTAGTTATAGCAGGAAGCCTAGTTATTGAGTTTGTAAACCAGCTGATGATTTATGGGAACACCTTGCATGAGTCATGCTCATTAAATAAAATACTTCAGTTTAATAAGGAACATGGGGTAAACAGTTCTTCCCGTTACAGGGTGACTGTGCAATTGGAAATTGCTGAGTTTTGTCACCAGCTTCGCCACTGCTATTTTGTCTTAATTCTAATGTCAGGGTCAGCTTGTCTGTATGTGCGTGCACACACGTGCATGTGCACGCACATTTCCCCTTGAAGCACAGATAGAAAGTCTTTCACCGATGCTCTTTTTTTTCTCCCACCTTCTCTGTCTCTCCCTCTCTCTCCATACAGCTGTTTCATAAGTTACCCTCTGATAATGAAAATGTTAAATCTCTCTTTAAAAGGCTACTAATTAAGAAAACAGAAATGTTCACGGAAATAAAATTACAAGGGAAAAAAAAATCAATATATGGTTGTTAAATGTAGCTTGCATTTGAGAGCCATAACCATACTTTACTTTTAAACACTAGAGTTAACTCTGACTCATTAGAAATTCCTTGGGAAATTGAGGCAGTAAAAGCCCCACACATTGGCCTCTTCTGTTTTACCAGAAGCAGGCACGTTTTGCCCACCGCTTTAGAAATCCACTGTATCTCCAAGAGATTTCAGTGGGATAAGGTAACGTGTCAGCATCTACCCTCGGACAGCAAACATACAGACAGTAACATCATCTGCATCATCTACTTCTTGTTGTATTTTTCAGCTTTCTTTTTGGAAGCCAGGGCGCGGTTCCTTAGGGGCACTGGAACCCCCCCAATTCCCACCAAAGCCAGTGGCACTTGAGCGCTGGGAGTGGAAGGGGCCGGTGCAGCCATGGCTGGAGGCTTTGCTAGGCTGGAGGCTGCTCCGGGGCAAAATTACAGTTGTCTTCACCGGGGGGGAGGTGGGACACGCAGAGTTACGATATTTCTATGGAATAATGGGAGAAAAAAATTGAGTAATAATGTAAAAACAGTACATATCCTTTTCTTGATGGATTTCGGTCTTACCATCCCAAACCAAAGGCAACTCAACTGGGTTTAGTTAAACTGATAAACAAATATCAAGAAATTAGTTTTCAAAAAAACAGCCAAGTTTTCCGAGCAACTGAGCATTAGCAAACATGCCATTATCCCTGCAGTATTGATTTTTGTGTTCTTTATGTTTCCTTTTATATGTACCTTTCTGTATTCTTTTCACACGGGTGACACAGCTGTAAGTTTAATTTTCTGACTAGTAACTGAACATCCTCGAATACAGACAGCCTGTCAGGCATCATTAATAAATTTGTTAGAGAATATTGGGTCAGATCCACTTGTGGTGTAACTTTTGGACTTAACAGCACCACAGAAGCGAATGATCCGACCGACAATTTGTAAACAATGGTTTGAGTCCTCCCTTTTTTCCAGGGAAAATAAAGCATGACATAACAGGGTATACATACCACTCAGGCCATCTCTTCAAGATAGAAATGCTTCCCATTGCTCTAATATTTGCATTTTGCAATCTTTTGTTTGTTTGACACTTGTGCCAATGTAAGGGAGTACTGTGATCTCATTTTGCACACGGAGAAGGTGGCACGGAGAACTCCTGGTGAGACCCGCAAACAAATTTAGGTACCCCGAAGAACGGGGTTTCAGGACTCTCCATTCACCAATACACGGCAGACGCAGAGGCAGAGACCCTCAGAGACAGCACTGGCACTGCCGGCCAAATCACACAAACGATCAGACCAGCTGGCAGAAAGACGCCACAGTCACCACACTGCAAGGGATGCAGCCCGGTGACCATGCTCCAAGGTGTCCACCCAATGCCTTCAAGGACCGGAACAGCAATGGTTAGGGCAGAGCAAAGCAGGCGAAGGCTCACTCCGGATTCACCTCTTTTCCCATACTCTGCCGCAAAACAGCCACTACCGGTCATCCCTAGTAACAGCACACCCAGCTGGGCAGACCTTCAGGGATTCAAGTTGTTCCTCCAGGCGTATGTGCTGAAGGGGCACCCAGACGCCGACTTCTTGGTGCATAAGGGCCTTAACCACAAAAACCAAAGTTTTTTCTGCACAGCAGGCTCACAGCAGGCTCTGCCCTCCTCCCTGCAAAGGCTGCTGGTTGCACAGCTGCGGTGGCCCAAAGTGGGCTGCGCAGCCCCTTGGCCGAGCCCCGGGGCTGCTTTGAAGCCCTGAGCTCCTGCAGCGTGCTACCTTGCATGCACTGAGGTGTCTGACCTGCAGCAGCTGTACTAAACGCATGATCGGGTGCTTTCAGATTTCAGTTGTCTCCAACTCAGGTGGCAGCTCAGTGAGGCGTTTGAGAATGTAAATTTTGCAAGTAGTAGGAGTTAGGCATGTCCTCTTCACCAAAAATGTCTAAGTCACTGACTCTGAGGCACACGAGGAGCCTGGGGCAGAGCAGAGAGAAAAAATCAGCTTCTTCAAGGCCCAGAATAAGTGCCCTAATTCATAAACTTGTCTTCTAAAGGGGAGAAATCTTCATAATCTCTCAACCATGACACTCCTTACTCCTGGAGGCTATGGCAAAGGTGATGTGGGAAGAAAAGACAGTGGACCAGGGGAAGAGTATCCTTTTTACAATTCAGTCATTGTACATGACTGCTTTAGACTCTCTTTTTTTGCTCTTCAACTTTATACATTACGGGTTGTGATTGCCTCTTCATAACCACACAGAAGGCAGAAAACAAAATGAGGCTCAACACCAAATCTTAGCCATTAATATTCTCAGCACCAGCAGATATTAAGATTTTCCTTTGCAAACATCAGGGATCCACTTCCTTCATTTTGGCTGGAGTCAAGAGCAAGAAGTTTGGATGACCTAATTACCAATATCAGCCAGAAAGAGCGGTAATATGAACTGTCTCCCTACCATAACAATAGCCCTGGCTGCTGTGGGTTCCTGACCCCTGTCGTGTAAAATAAGTTAATCTCCAACCCTACCCATACCAGGAGACTGGAGGCATGATTACAGGCTGCCCAGGGAGGTGGTGGAGTCTCCATCTCTGGAGACATTCAAAACCCACCTGGACATGTTCCTGTGCAACATGCTCTAGGTGACCCTGCTCTGGCAGGGTGGTTGGACTAGATGATCTCCAGAGGTCCCTTCCAACCCTATGATTCTATGATTCTATGATTAGTTCCTGGTCTCTCTCCAGAGTAACACTCTCTTACTACCTTGTGCCCAGAATAAACTAAGTGTTGGCAAAAGAGGACCAAATTAAGCCATTTGCATCCTTCTATCTAGAACGGGTAAAGAACAGCAGAGGGACCCATGTCCAAGCTGTACTAAAGAGGAGTACTTCTGCTACTGGAGGCCAGCAATTGCCTTTGTGCAATCTGATTTGCTACAGGAAAAACATACCATTGCTTCTTCCCTTAATGGTAGGTATGGTATGTGGGCAAGTGGCTTCCTTTGGAGATGGGCAAGCTGGTAATTATGATTATTTGCATTGGAGTAACACCTAGAGACTGGATCCCTACTGTTCTAATCTATATAGTGAACAGTATATACAGCCGACGTAAAGGATTTTCAGCCCAAGTATAGGAACACCATGTTTCAGGTCTTGGAGGTTTCAGATGAGCTAACACAATTTTGGATGATCCTTTGAATTGAGGTCAAAAATAGTCACAAGGTGTAGAAAAAGGAACGAGCATGAGTATGGAACCGAAAACATACGAGGAGGAAAAACTAAATTAGGACATTAACTAATAAAGCAGGTATTGAGTGGAAAAGGACTTGGCAAGATCTGAACAAACTGTAGATTATACAATGGAAAGACACCAAAACAAGAGTCTCCTCTACATTCACAGGCAAGTTAACATATCTAAGCAAATTCATCCTCTAATTGGCTTCAGTTAAGTGCTCTATTCAGAGCACCTTTGGGATAATTCAGATGCCTGGCAAGTGAAAAGCTTCTGGGAATTAAGCAAAAGAGTCACAGAAACATCCCTAATGAAACATTTGGAGAGTAACAAAGAACCTGATACCTCACCTGCTTTTGAAGACTGTTTGTCAGCAAGGCAATATAGGACTGCAGTCCAATTGAAAATTGAGAAGAAAAAAAAAAACGCGGGGGGGGGATAAAAAGAACCTGCTTTGAAACTCCTGGATTCATGAATATGAGCAGAACTAAACCA
Source organism: Larus michahellis (assembly GCF_964199755.1). Classification (NCBI taxonomy): domain Eukaryota; kingdom Metazoa; phylum Chordata; class Aves; order Charadriiformes; family Laridae; genus Larus; species Larus michahellis. Next base: position 74,901,807 of record NC_133897.1, on the reverse strand, counting down.
TGGTAACAATGAGTAAGTCTGTAAAACGCTACAAATCATATTAAGGATACCATTTATCATATTCTGCCCAAACTGCACAAATCTGTCCAGAAAATTGCAAAATGAGCTCACGCTCAATATAAAGGGAGGGAGGCATTTCAAAAGACTAATATGAAGCAAATGTTAGCCCTGCATTTCCTCATGTCCTGTCTGAACCAAAGTCAGCTCGCGTCTGTGCTGGGGCGAACTCAGAACTTGACCCAACCTGACTGGATTTTGAAAGCGTGGCTCCAGATGAGCAGCCAGCAGACGGGGTCTGGGTACCTCCAGATAAAAATCTTTCCTTGGCAAACCAAGATAAAGGCACCGAACAGCATGTCATCCTAAAACAGTCAGAAATCTTAGTCATAGCCTTCAGTGTTCAGCCGGGGCATAAAAACAGAGCTGGAGATGTTCCTTTGTAGATAGCAGTGCGCCCACCGGAGATAAGATAACTGAGTGAGTGGTTCTGTAATAAATAGCGGGAGCAACATACAACAGAATCAGTGAAACAACAAGATATTCCTGAAAATTTTTGGTACACGACTGATGGTTACCTATGGTAGTTAAACCGGAAAGGTCACCGAGTTAGCTGCCTCTTTTTTGCTGTCGTCTTCTGGCTCAGTTTTGGGTGTTTTGATACAGTGTTGCATGCACAGCACAGAGCAACGGATTTACAAATTATAAATCCTAGTTTGCTCCACATGCATTTCCAGTTAAGTTAGAAATAACTGTTGCAGATTGTAAGTGGTTCATCTGACCAATTCTCCTTAATGTATCAGTCAGCAGCACCATGCCAAGCCTACGCTATGCAACGTCAAACAGCCTGGCAGATGGCAAATGATAAAGAACTTGATAACAAAAAGTCTTGGTTGATTAAAAAGGCTGATATTTGTCATCGTTAGAATATCATAACACACCTCACAACACTTTATTAGGCTCACCAGTTCGGGGCAAGTAGGCAGAAGGCAAACCAGAATCCTGCCAACTTCTTGAGCAAACACAATCAATCCTGAGGTATAGTTACAGAAGAAGGTTATGCCAGGACAAGAGCAACATCCAAAGTTGCCAAATAGCTACTATCTAAATAGGCGAGATTTCAGCGAGTAAGTATTTGGGAGCCTGACATACTTACGACTATTGTGGCTGTGCCAAAGTCAAATATGAGAAGCCTGCATTACAGGAAGGCCTGCAGGAGGACCTGGAGCTGCCGGCTGTACCTTGAGGACATCCAAAAGCAGTTGGCATGGCTCCTGCGCTGGCAGAGGCGACACATGCCCACCCCGATACTGACGACAAACAACAAAATGCGAAAGCGACGCAGATGCCAGGTGCTGCTGAACAGATGCTGGAGATGAGGAACAGAGCACATGACGGGCAAGTCCCGGAGGTGCTCAGGACGTGGTCGCTAACCCAAGCCCTGTGAAGCTGAACAGCCTCTTGGCACCAAGGGGTTTCTGGTCTTCTCCCCCACTACCTCCCCACATGCACAATATGGGCATTCATTTGAGCATGTGTTTTTGGGGCAGTGGGAAGAGGTTGCTGCTATTTTGGCATGTTTACTTTCAATTTATTTTTTTTTTACTCTTTTCAGAGGTATGGTTTAACAGCAGTGAAAAGACACTGACCCCTGCCTTGTGGCAAGGACATAGTCCTCGTCTCCCTGGCCCAGGGCAGGAGCTCAGGGCACAAGCTTGGCAGAGCTCCTCTCTGCCAAAGATATAAAGAACAGGATCCTCCAAAGGCTGGCCAAAGACATCAGCTCAGGTGGCAGAAGTGGCAGTGCGATGGTTCAAGGCCTGAAAAAGAACTTACATCATTCCTGGACAAAAGAGACAGCAACAGTGACCAGTAATTGCTACCAGGATGAAAAACTGCCAGAGAATTTAGCTCTCTATTATTAGTAGTAGTAGTAGTAGTAGCTGTAGTATTTTAAAGGATTCCCTTATAATATGATATAGGATATAAAGAAAGCAAAATATAAGCTTTATAGAAAAAGGACTCTGAGAAGGAAACATTATGGCAGCCTACTGGATCTGGTCCACTGTTGGGTAAGCATGTCCCAACAGCCAGAGAATTTAGCTCTATTATTATTATTATTATTATTATTATTATTATTATTATTATTATTATTATTATTATTATTAAAAAGGATTCTCTTATAATATGATATATGATATAAAGAAAGAAAAACATAGTTTTTTTAGAAAAAGGACCCTGAGAAGGAAACAGTATGGCAGCCTATTGGATCTGGCCCACTGTTGGGCAAGCACGTCCCAGGCACAGACTGGGGACAGTGTTCTTACTATTGGCCATGAGACGCACAGGCTGAAGCGAGCTCAGCACGGCTACACCCACAAAAATCCCAAGCGCATTGTAAATCCCTTTGAATGGTCCGCCTAGAGATTTCTGAAGGATTGAGTCACTCAGGCAAGGAAAAGCAGACAGGGGCACGGGTAGCTCAGAGTCCCGCAGGAAGAGTGGGCACCCCAGAGCATCGCCGGGGGTGGGGGAGAGCTTTTTGAGGTATCCAGCTGGGGGAGCACACCAGAAACCTGTCACATCATGCAGAGCTACCTGCACGGGTGTTGCCCATGCTGCAATCAGAATAGAGTGTGCAAAGAGAAATGAAAATACAGTGTCATGTGCTTTATAGAGACCTTTCAAACCCAATAGGTGCAGGGCGCGTGGTTGGGAGGTTGATGCCCTCACTGACGTGCCTTAGCAGTTAGGGACGCTCCAGCTCGCTAGATTAAAAACTAACACGCGGTGCTTGCGCTGAGGTCAGAGTTCTGGTTGCAATGCAGATATACCCTGCCTCAGACTGGGGAAATAATTGACATGGGAACAATAATGAGAAAATCAATCTCTAAGTCAGATATCATCGACTGCAATGAAAATTCTGTGCATGGAGGATTTGCAGGATAAAGACCCAGGTTTTCGTTTAGGCTAGATGAGTTGGTAGAGATGCAAGAAAAGATAATGTGGTTAATATTGCTGTCCCTGTTCCCCTACACTTCCGGCTGGAATTCGAAAGGAGTATGGCCCAATGGCTTCCCAGGGTGATTCTTCAGACAAAGTTTTAGGCTGCAATTCTGTAAATGTTCAAAAATGTGCACGATTAAGACCTTGTGAGACTGGAACATTACACTAATGGTCTGGGCTACTGCACCAGTATGCAGTTTCATTAAATTTAACATTAGAGCTAATGTATCGGCAAAAAATACAGCTCAGTGTCACCCTGCGTATCTCTGCATGTATGTGGGACACTTCACCGCATAAGGCCCACAGTTCTCGTGCTATTATTTGCAGCAGTTTGCAGCTTTACTCAAAGCCTTTAATCAGTGCTCCATTAATTCAGGCAGGGTCCAAAGTGTAAAAGAAGCCACCCTTTCCCCAAAATGAATACTATCTGAGAACACTTAATACCATCATGAGCCATTCGCTCTGTTTTGCATGATGTTATCTTCATCTTCTGTCAACAGTATCTACTGAAAGATCGATAGTAATCTTAAAGAAATGTTTATTATTGTCTTGCCTCTCACACCTGCCCCATCGTACTTTGCTCTTTGTCTTGGAGGCAGTAAAAGTGCAGCAAACTACAGCAGGGACATGCCTTCATCTAACAGCGTTGTATTTTTTTGTTGCAGGATTACAGTGCTAATTAAAGACCGCATGTCCATCACCACTGCTACTTCTTGACTTGGAAGAGGGGAGTATTTCTCCTCCAGGAGCTCTCTCTAGAAATACATCCATAGGCACTTCTGCATGCTTGAGAGAGATGTAACACACACAAAAAAACAAAAAAAAGAAAAAAACGCCAGGCATGGTTTTAGCCTGGATATATTCATCAGTGTGAAGTAGTAGGATTAAAATTTTCTCCGTGAAATGGAAAAGGGAAAAAAATGTCAGGTGTGAAGGTGGCAAATGGAAGAAGGGGCCTAAGGGGGGCACGGGGTGTTGAGAGGGATGCGTGTGTGGGTACCAGGACCGTTTTAGCAATAAACCCGGCGGGAGGCTCCCTTCCTCCTCCTCATCTCTCTCGAACGGGCCGCGTTTTGCGCGTTGCTCCCTGCGCGCATTCTGCGCGTCCCTGCGCGGAGCGGCGCTGGTGGGGGGGTCCCGTGCCGGCGAGCGGGCCGCGCCGAGCGGCAGCACCACCCCACACACACCTCGGGGGGCTCCCGGCCCCGGCGGCGGGCTGTCGGCAGCATATCGCGACCGGGAGCGTCCCCCCGAGGGCGGGCGGCGTCGCTGGCGGCCCCCGCCGGCGGCCGCGGAGAACAAAGCGGGGCCGGGCGGGAGGGCGATGGGGGAGCGGGGTCATCCCCCGGCGAGGAGCAAACCCCTGGCGTGTATGTTGGCGGTGGGGGGGGGGAAGATGCGATTTAATCGGCTGTCGTGATTGTCACACGGCGCGTGCCTTCAGGGCAACCTACTCATCCACCTATTCCAAGAGAATTTCGTTGGTTTTAGCGCTGCCCCAAGCGAGCCCGGCCGAAGGGGCCAAGCGGGCAGATCGCCCCGAATTAAACATAGCCGATTTCCCTGCTCTTACTAAAAAAGCCCGTGTTGGGGCCAGGCGTGCCGCTCCCCCGAAATCGGAGGCAAATTCTGGGACTGACGTCACCTTATCGCCGATATATTTTTTTAATTAGGTGGCAGCTAAATGAAGAGTGATGTAGAACATTGCGAATATAATTATCCATTGTGCTGCAGAGAGCCGCCTATAGATCTTTTTTTCTCCCCCCTCCCTGTCTGAAAACTACCGAGAACCTGGGGAATTCAAATAACCTTCCCATCCCTGTGCGCGGATGGAGCCTGTCAGACCCTGTGCAAGGGCTACTGACAAACACAAAGGAGCAACAATAACTGCACACCACTTACAGCACTGCTAGACTTATTCATTCATCGTAACATAATAATTTTAGATGGCCGGCGAAGAGAAGCATATGTTTCGGGCAGACATCAAAAGAACAACCAGGCATTTAGATAAGACAACTAAAACTCAGTTTTAAAGTTTCAGATCTAATCCTGGGTAAAGACCAAACAAAGAGTCAGAGAGCAGAAATTACGTTATTTAAACTGACACCACCTAAATCGGATCCTTTCTTCTGCGATCTCGCATAAACACAGTGTGTTCATCACATCCAGCCAGCTTCATTACTATTTATATTACCGTACACTGGCTGCGCGCAGTCAATTCATAATTGTCCAGTTTTTCTAATTAATCACAAAAGATTTTTGTTTTGCCTACAGCTAGTTCTGGGGTGACTCACAATGGCAAGCCAAAGCTCATACATCAAACACAGACCCTCTTTACTCCAGCCTTCTGCTGGAGGAGGCTGCTGGGCTCCCCTCGCCACGCTGCCGCTCAGGGGGCATGCGCGGCCCCGGGCGAGAGAGAGAGAGCGAGCGAGAGAGAAGAGCCCCGGCACTCTGTCCTCTACCGTGTGACTCGTTATTTTTATCTGGTGCTTGCAATTCTCAGCCCAAACCCGACCCACAGATTTTTTTATTTTTTTTTGGGGGGCGAGATTTCTTAAATCAGAGGGTTTGATTTCCCCCCCTCTCTCTCATATGCATGCGCATGCTCCCCTCTCCCGCTCCAGCGAGCTGTTGGGAGAGCTGTGCAGCTTCAAAGGAAGCGAGCTGGATCAAATATTGCGTAAACTTCTGCGCTATCAATATTTTCTTAATGAGCTCAACGTAACCAGAGGATGCTAGCAGAGGGGCAGAGCCAGCTGCTGGAGATCTCTCCACCTCCGATAGCGACAAGGCTGGTTGGTGACATTTGCGGTAGGCCAGGTCGCTCGCGCCCCCTCCGTCCACACCACAAAGAGCGGCTACTCAGATGAGTAAATGCTTTTGGCTGCAAGGTGGGTACTTGTGGAAGTAGCAGCTTGCCAACCTGAGCCAGGCGACGGTGATTTGACCTCTATTTCTTGCGCTGCCAGAGGTTTAGGCACGCCGAAGCTACTCCGTGAACAAAGACATGGGGCCCTTTGGCTGATAACAGTATAACACAATGTTATTTCTGCACACACATTAAAAAAATAAATGCAATTCTTATTAAAAAAAAAAAATCTCAATTTTTTCTCTTTTTTATCGTTGATGAAGTTTTGTAATACCGAAAGTCAGCCCAGTTAAGATCAGTTGGATTCACGTGAAGAGCGGAAAGCAATAGACCCATGCTGCCTCTAAAGTGCACGCCAACTTAAGGCTACAAATGTTGTTAATTACGTGGAAGCTGTCTGGTAAGATGCATCTATCGATGCAATCTTCCTTGATCACATTCTGCCCACTGCTGGGTTTGCAAGGAGTCAGCACAGTGGCAGGAGAGGAGCATTTTATTAATAAACCCTACGCAGAACCCCGTGCTCAGCCTGGGCATTTTGGAGTGAAAACGGCTCTGAAGCCAAAGCTGGTTTCTGTAAAAGGAAGCATGGGCAAGCAAATAACTACCAAGAGCAAAATAGGTAGTTTTTTAACAGTACGGAAGAGAAAAACGTGTTTTCATATCTGATGGCATAGAGGAAAGGGTATCTCTCATTTATGACAGGAGATTTCAAGTGGAGTTGTTTGGGGGAAAAAAGTCATGTCTAGAGAAGCTGAAAAAACATGAATGAGCAAAAGGCGATGTTTTCATAAACTTCTGTCATATAGATTATTCAGCTTGCAGCAGACCCCTTTCTCTGCAGATGAAGGAATTAAAAAAATTGGCGGGGGGCGGCGGGGGGGGGAGAAGGTTCCTAAGGCTCCTTTTCTCAGGTCTCAGGGGGATAAATTGTAATGTAAGATTTCAGAATGTACACCATACCTCCCAGTGTGGCCCAGTTGCAGACATCCTGGTCTCCTTGCTTGGGAACTTAGAGCACCCCCAGTAATCGGCTGTTATTTTTAAAGTCAGCCAGGAGAAGAGTACTCCACAGAAACCCCTGCAGGACCAGAGTAAGGCTTATACCTCTGCAGATAAGATAATCTGTCAAAGAGCAGATTCAAAGGACAGCCCATGAGAAGTATTTTTGAGGGATCAAGCCAAACTGCTTCATTCCCAGTGCCAAACCCTAGTTTTCCACTGCAGCGTCTGCTGCTTCGCCTGTGACAGGAAGAGGTCCACCATCCCACCACAGCAACTTCTCAGATACGCTGCTCTGGCGCCTTTCAGGAGCCTTCCAGGAGCCACTGCAAGACCCTTCCCCTTTCCCACCGCCCATCCCATAGCAAAGTCTCCCCACCTTGTTAGCCCCTCGCTAGGACCCACCTTTGTGGTGGCATGTTGGCCACCATCGCAGGTGACACCAGCAGCCCCACCTGGGGACAGGATCTACAGCCTTGCTCTCACCAGGGTAGGCGGGGGGGGGGGCGGGCTGCTGAAACCCTGGTGAGAGCAAGGCTGTAGATCCTGTCCCCTTTCCTGGCTTTTTTCAGTCGCAGGGAGCCAGATCCAAAGCTCACTGAGCCCAGGGGAATATTTTTCAATTGGCTTCGGCAAGCAGGCGAGGCGCCCATGGTCTGTTGCCACCTCGCTCTAAAGGCGGTAATTTTGCTGGGACAAACTGCTTATTACCCAGTGGCAAGCGTAATAATAACCACGGGCTGTGATTCCTCCTAAGGAACTGAGGACCTGAATTAAGTATTATTAATACCAACAATATTGCGCTAACAGAGGAAAAATAGCGGTATTAATATTAATGTTATCTTAATGGCAGTGTAAATATAAGGTAAGTAGTGTACCTGGCTCCTGAGGAGTGGGAAGCCAAATGATGATTTCCTCTCAGGGCAGTGATAAACAACTCAGTCATACTGAGTTTACAGTTTTAGTAATAATTGGCTTGAAGGAAAAAAAAATATATATATAAAGCACAGTCACAGGTTAACTACATTATAATTACAGGGTGTAATTTCAGCCCCTGCTCCTGGAGTGGAAGGCAGAGTTTTTATCTGATCAGCTTCCGTGTGTAATTCCCTGCTAGGTCTGGGGCTAAGCATTGCTGTGCTGGTTTTAAAAATTACTAAGCAGATATACAGAGACTGCCACCCACCCCGGCTCACGGCGAGCTGGCAACAGGCTTGGGAGCAGGACCTCTGGCCGTGCTGGAGCAAAAAGCGGTGGCAGTGGCTGCATGGCCACCAGCGTCCGTGGGTCCCCACGCCACCTGGGCAGGCTTCTGGAGCTAAGCCTGGTGGTGTTGCCCAAGGTCACTCCGGGAGTGCCCGGGATCTACAGGTATGGTGGCCCCGACTGACAGCAATGATGACTCCTGTCACCCTGGTGGAGCCGGGACAGGGTGTCTCCGGACAGCTTAGGAAATCCTGATGCTTGATCACCTTCCCAAAACACTCTGCCTAATTCCTCCCAAAACCAACGAATAATTGGTCATGCCACATGACCGAAAAAGGGACCTCCAAAAAGGCTCACTTGTGAATAATCATGATTGATAGGCAAAATTGGAAGCTGAGAGCAGCATCAGGGACCGGTCATGACTTGAGTGACGTCTTCTGGGGAAAGGGTAGAAACCCACCTTCTGTTGTTGTTGCTGTTTGAATTTTCACACAGACACTTTTCTATTTTCTCTGGAAAGCTGACTGTGACACCAGCCTCCAGAAAGGGGAGGAGGGAGGGATGCTATTTGTGTTTTTCAGCTCACCATCCCCTCCCTGACAGAAATCTGTTCAGCTTCCACAAGGGTCATCCTAAAGCGGGGGGGAAGGTTAGCTCTTTGGCCTTTTTTTGATTCTCAACCGTGTCAGCCCACACATTTTAGCTAGGACAAGTCAGGCCCCTTTCCATGTGTTGTCAGGTGCAGGGACACCCAGAAGCATCAGATAGATAGCTTTTCCCACTATGCTCTCTGCAAAGTCTCAGGTGACTTACCCAGTCTCTCATGGTCTGCTGCATGCAGACTGAGACCAGGCAACTGAAATATCTGATCAGGCTCCAAATTCATGAGCTTGTCCCACGAGCTAGGCATTGAGCAAGAAGGCCGAATGTTTTCTCGTTACACAACTAATGATGAAGGATAAACTGTGATGAAGGAAAATGTTTCTCGAAGAGGCACAAAAGCAAATCTCAGCATCTAGGCTAGGTCTGGTGATGGACAACCAGATGGACAATGGGTGGTGGGAATGGAGGCCCCACAGGTGCACAAGCGGCACAGGTGCACAGGAGCAGGGCCTCCACGGGTGCACAAGCAGCATCAGGAGAGACCCCATGGCAGAGCAGAGCCTTGAGGAAGGGGGAGAAAGGATGGAGTTTGCAGAAGGACCTTTTTGTAACAATTTGGGACTTTCTACCACAGAGCCATGTGAAGCCCACTTCTGTATTTTCTTGACCAAAGCATCCTTCACTTGCACTGTTTAATAGGGAGCAACTCGACATGTTGTACAAGCTGATAATAGGTGTGCTACGAAATATAGGGATTTGAATCATAGAATCACAGAATCATAGAATCATAGAATGTGTTGGGTCGGAAGGGACCTTTCAAGGTCATCTAGTCCAACCCCCCTGCAGTCAGCAGGGACATCTTCAACTAGATCAGGTTGCTCAGAGCCTCATCAAGCCTGGCCTTCAATGTCTCCAGGGATGGGGCCTCCACCACCTCTCTGGGCAACTTGTTCCAGTGTCTCACCACCCTCATCGTAAAGAACTTCTTCCTAATGCCTCATTTAAACCTACCCTGCTCTAGTTTAAAATCATTGCCCCTCATCCTATCACTACATGCCCTTGCAAACAGCCTCACCTCCTCTCGTCTTTTAAATCACTTTTCTCTCTATCTTTATTTTTGCTACTGAGAATCTCCACAAAAGGGGCATCCTTGCCCTGTCTATCAAGACATTACCATTCCTAGCTTCGTTATTTTGTAAAAGGACTTCTAAGGTTGACATAAAGACAATTTATTTCAAACAAGCCGTACCTGGGTTAGAACTAGGAAGCCTACCCAAAATGTTGGTATTTACCCCCCTTGCAAAAGGCACTGAGGCAGCGGTGGAGCCCGCTCTGCCGGAACGCTAACAGAACTGTGGGTTTCCTCTTATTTCAGTGAAAACCTTCCACGGGAACCCAGGCAGCAGGAGCAGCAGGGGAGGTGGCTGGCAGTGACTTTCTGTCACTCGTGTATTAAAGGAGCGGTAAGACCAATGTAATATCTTGATGTGCCGGATGTTTTTGCCTGCTGGTGCTGAGCTGGCCGCTCTTCGACAGGGCTCGACTTGCACAGGGATGTCTCCTGTGCTCTGTTCCTGCCCCTGTGCCCTTGCCCCCTCCCTAGTTAGTCATCCAGTTCCCCTAACAGGTTCTTTAAAATCCATCATTTTAGTGAGACCCTTGATCACACCTGGAGCACATTTTTATCGCTGAAACCAAATAATTTCAAATAGGTGGGGTGACTCAAGAAAAAGCTGGGAAGAACTTCAAACAGACTCCAAAATACCCATCTTGAGCCATGGGGCAGGGAAGCCGCTTTCCCTGGGATGCTGGAGAACAGACTGAGACTGATGCGCTGCCCAGAGAGAGATGATTTCTGCCCTAAATGTGCCCCATGAATAACGGGGCATAATTCTAGTCAACCCTTACATGGCTCGCAGCGCACGCAGGAGACTCCTCACTACACTCGCTGTCCTTCCTTGGAGAGTAGGCCCTACGCTGTGATTTTTTTATTTTTTTATTATCAGGCTAAAGAGGATATATTTTATCATAATGGTTTCAAATCCAATGTGTACAGGCCAACACAAATAGGGTATTACAAGTTGAAGAACTGTACCTCAGGCACCATTTTATTAGAACTAGTGTTTACATCAAACAATACATCCTAAGTACTTCATATTAAGCTTGGACAAATCATTTGCCTGAGGATTAGGGTGTTGTGCCATTGAAATGTAATCCTTCTGTTGATTTTTTTTTTTTTAAACTGCCAAACCAAACATGGTAAAATCAGCAACTGTTAAAAAACCAGAAGGGTAAAAACCTTAGCCTCAATTTGACGTGTTAAATAAAACAAAGGGAAAATTACGAAGGTGGGTTTGCAGACAAGATCTGAAGAGCAGGTCAGATTTTCCCCTGCATAGATCAGAAGAACTCTGCAGGGAAACGAAAAAAAAGACCTAGCTGTGGGTTTAATTGTTCCACCACGGAGGGTGAGGAGGGAAAAGAGGGCTGGGCTGGCTGCTCCCTGTAACACGTCGGTGACCCTAGCACACGGGCATTTGTGCTGAGAGGGGAATTTTGGGAGTGGAGGCAAGGGCAGGAGCAGCAGTGGCCAGGGCGGGCTGTGTCCCACGAGGCGATGCCCCGTGCCCCGGCGCAGCCCGGGCAGCCTGCCCTGCCCCAGGAGAAGGGCGGGATGGCACAAGGGTGACCCTCGCTCTTCAGGGGAAAGGGGTATCCTCTGCTCCCAGAAATGGAGGAGCGGGTGCTGAGACAGGACTCGCAGCTGTGTAACACCAGCTGTGAGGAATGGCGGGCGGCAGGGGCCTGGCCCAGCCAAAATTTGTCGTGTTACGTGAATGGGAATCAGGCTCGACGCCACTGGCTTTGCAAAAGCAAGATGTGCCCCCTGCACACCCCTCATCCCTTTCCACTATCCAGGAAAGCACATTTCTCCCCGTGTCTTACACACCCGTGGTATTTGCTTTTACATGCCTGCGCTGCTTGGGCCCCTTTTAACAAAAGGCACCCCCAAAGGATGAGTGCCCGGGCACACAGGACACCCCTGGTGGGAGCTGCCGTCGGGTACTGGAAGCCAAAGCTTGACATCAAGGTGATCACAAAACACTTTCCTTCTCCTGACAGGGATTTAAGCTCACATCAGAGGCAACGGGACTATTACAGAGACACAGTCCCTGAACTGAACCCCACAGTAATGCCATGGAGGCTGTTCTCAATAGGAGCCCCATAGTGATGGCCAGAGAGGATACATTTCCATCCCAGGGAAGAAAATATAAAGCACGGTTCGGGTATAAATGTCTGATTGTATTGAGGGCAAGGACTGGGACCCTGGCCTCAATGAAGGGAAAGAGAAAACTTCCCTGGACTTCTGCAGGACCAGCATTTCACCTGGCTGGTTTCTCTCACCTCCAGCAACGTGGTGGTTCTCACACACTCACGTGCACCTTGTGCACCTCTTCCCTGCTGTCTCTCCCTTCCCTCCTTCCAGAGCCAAGTCTTGCTTCCCCTGTGGGCGCCCTCCATCCACCCCCACGCTCTTTCCCTGGCCAGGCACCCCCAGACGTTGCTACGGAGCTGACAGCTGATTCCTGAAACCTCAGGAATCAAGAGGGAGCATCAAGGGGCAGCAATTCTCTGTCGCCGCCTCTGCTACTCCTTTGCCAAGCAGGTTCAGGCTATTCAATCCCCCCGTTTCTCTAGAGAGTCACGAAGATGGAACAGGTGCAATGTCAAAAACCGACACCTTGTTTTGGGTACAAGTGTGCCAATAATGACTTTTGTTAATAATTCCAGGGGAATCTGTATTTGGGAAATCTACCACCCAATACCTTTCAGCAGTATGAGGTAATGAGAGGTAAACTGGGTTGTCCAGCCACCAGTGAATGCCAATACCAGCACACAGTTAACTGGTCACTGGCCTTCATGACTACAGCTACAGCAAAGACCTGCTCAGAGGGATCTGAGCTCAGTGAAGCTCTGCTTCACTGCTAAAGGCACCTGCGCTGCACAGCAGTCAGAAACAATGACGTGGCCTGCTCACAGAGTATGCCTTGGGAGATACTGATACTTGGTATTTAAGCATATCCATGCTTCTGTAAGACTTTTTACAGCCAGAATTCTCCAACAAATTACATTTCTATGCTTTGGTTTTACCTATGCGTGTCCGTGCCTATTCATTTATATATATGTGTATAATACTGCATCTTTGGGAATGACACGCTGAATAGATCTAGATCTTGATAGAGAGATACATATGGATATAGATATGAGAGACATCTGTGAAGAGGTTACCCAACACTGTGACAAGTGATGGCATGTGTGCACATCCAGAATCCATGGGGCTGACCCCGCAGTCAAAGAGATAACTCCCAAGTTTAAAGCTAAGGACAAGTTTAAGTGTTTCTGCATAAAGAATTCAGCCATCACTGAGGCAATCACCTCCGTCCCTTTGGAAATAAGAGTCATTGAAGGCGACAAGAAAAAAAAAAACAACACAAAGAATCGCACTTGTGCATCACTGGGAAGAAAACCAAGGGTTATACCTAGGAAACTAACTAGTAATTTGCTAACATGCTCCCACACATGCGTGCACATGCACCAAACTTATTACTTGCCTTACTGTAGTTGAAAAAAAAAAAATAAAAAATTTAATTGATGTTTTTCTACCAGCCATGAGTTACAGGCATTGGCAACTAAACTCAGCAGCAGCTCTTTGCCTGCTGAACTTTGTGGCTGCCGAGGCATGTCGCAGACCTGTGAGGGCTCAGCAGCTGGAGCCCGGCATGAGAGCCACAGAGGTGCATCACACCCCGCTGCCTGCCCACCCTCTCACCAGCCTCGTGGGCAGCTCACGCCTTGCCACAGGTGGGCTGAACACTCAAAGTCGTGTTTGCTGCAGAGAGCCCGCTATCACCTACCGCATTCCCATGCTTCTCTCTAGGACTTCTGGATTCACCAGATGTTGTGTAGGGGCACAAAGCTGCCAGTTTGGTTGAAAATCCCAAAAGTTCTGCTCAGGCAACACTCCCATGGGGCATCTAGATGCCCAAGCATTTGAAGGTCTTGTGGCTGGGATTGTGCTTGCAGGGTCTCCATCCACACACCTGGTTTGAGGGGGATCCACAAGACGCAGTGTGGATGCTGCCTTGTCCCTGCTCATAAACAAAAATTCATCGACGAGTGTCAGGGTATAAAAGAACTGCAGCAGTGGCAACTACCACTGTTTTCTGGAAAACAGCACAGCTAATACGTTCAAAAACAAATCTCAGGCTCAAAATTGTGCTCTCAAACTCTGAGCCTTTTTCTGTTGAGTCGGAGCTGCTGCGCGCAGCTCAGCGTTTTGTTAAACCAAGCCACGTACTGAGAGGTGTCTTGATATTTCCTCTCCTTATGGGCCCATTCTAGAAAGCTGTGACTCCCGAAACAGCAGAGGAGAAGGGGAGCGTTGACTCGCTGAAGCAGGGCTCGTACTAATTGGATCTCCCAGTAGGTCCGATCCCGTCTGCAGACTCGGCGTAGTACCTCTGAACAAGGCATCGCTTTAAGAGCCCCACTTTGCCAGAGCTCCAAGTATCACTGGTGGCTGCTGCTAACTTTGCTTTAAGCAGAAATTTCGCAGAGATCACACATGGGTGAGCAGGTTCAAAAAAAAAAAAAAAAAAAAGAAAAAAAAAGACAGGAGGTAGAACCTGAAAAATTAGGAAATTACAAGCAAATAGGGAACACAGGCAGGAGTATTGCACACAAAGGGCAATAAACATATGGAATAAATTAGGGGAGTAGGCAGTGGAAGCAAAGCATGTAAATGAGTTCCACAGACACCTAGGTTTGTTGCTGGAGAAGGAGGGGATGGGGGAGGAGGATGAAAAAGCAGGAAGGTGGAATTAAAAGGGCCTTTTCCTGTTCCCATGGCCTTTTCTCGTGGTCCTTGTACTATCCGTATGCTTAGGTATTGCTCAGACCCCAGATGAATAAGCACGTGATATTTGTAGGTACCATATGTACAAGCACACCTAGGCACACAGTTTCTCTTGGTTTACATCAAACGCCCAGCCCACCTTCAAAGAATAGTCTCTATCACAAATTAAAATATGAGTGTCTTAATTTCCCTGAAAACTTGAACTCTCAATTTTACTGTCCTCCTGAGAGGACATGGGAGAGTACGGAGAGATATATATATATTTAAAAAAAAAAAAAAAGAGGAAGAAAAAAACGGAGAAGAGAGAGAAATTCACAAAAGCATGTTCTGACTTGAAAGAGCAAAACACAGTATGCCTATTCATGGGAGAGGAGCAACAGATTTTATAATATTAAAAATAGCTTGGTCACAAACTGGAGCTGCCAGAGGTAATCTTATAGCACTGGTTTTACTGGCACTTTGATGTCTTA
This sequence comes from Larus michahellis, assembly GCF_964199755.1. Classification (NCBI taxonomy): domain Eukaryota; kingdom Metazoa; phylum Chordata; class Aves; order Charadriiformes; family Laridae; genus Larus; species Larus michahellis. Next base: position 74,886,734 of record NC_133897.1, on the reverse strand, counting down.
CCCAGAACTTAACACTACATTATTCACTAAGAGGTTTGTTCCCACCGCGTGACGTACAAACATCGCTGCTATTAGCACGAACAGGAGAGCCGCATAAACGCAGCGGAGAGAATAGCCCCTTGTGCATGTACACTTTTTACGATAACGCTGCAGAGTTAACTTTTGGGGTCCTTTTTTATTTTCCCCCCGTGAGCCCCACCGGGTTCCCTTGCGGTGACTTGGGGTCGTAGCTGCGGCCGGGTTTGGCTCCCGGCCCTGGGACGGAGGGGACGTCGCCCCAATCGTCGGGGCAGAACGGAGGCGAGACAGAGCTGACCGCTGCAGCGGGGGAGACGCTAAATAAAAGTGGGCTTTCTCCTGGGTTGTGCAGGCGTTTTAATTTATCCTGGCGCTAATAAAGCACCTACTGTAGCCTGGGCAGCCGACGGGGCTGGGGAATGGCAGTGGCAGCTGCTGCAGACAGAAAGAGCCGGCCCAGGGTGTGTAAATTGAAGGTTTCACGTGCTCTGCAAAGAGTTTCGTCTGAGCAATATAGAGACTACAGAGACCATCACAGACAACCTAATCCGCCGCTCTGCAACGCAGGTGACCAGCCCTTCACACCCTGCAGCCAACGCGAGCCTCGCAGGGGGGACCTGTTTCCATGCATACTCTTGCTTTCTTTTCCCACTACGTGAAATTGGGATAAAACACAGGAGATTCTGCAATCCCATTTGAATTGCGTCTTTTAAAAGCAAACGGTGCAAAAGAAACACCCACCGCCACCATTTAGGCACTGCAAATTCACACATCAAGCAGGAATTAAAGTTGAACGGGAAACCTGTATTCTCATCTTTTGCGTTTGCAGTATCCTTGTATTTAACTTCTGCATGTCTTGAGCAGTGAGTTTATAAGTATAGTCTACCTCCTGATATCAGCCATACAAGCACACAAGACTGGCACGTTAGTGGGATTTAGTTAAAACAAATTTTATTCATTATTCTAACCATGGATTCAGGCCAAATCCTTCTTTGCCCCCAATAATCTAAAAAAAAACACCGAACAACAAAAGGTGCTTGTAGTTGTCTTCCTGAAAATTCACACCCTAGTGCAAACTCTTTCATATCTTCCTTTTATTCTATACATCTATACCATGCTTGTTTCCCGCCGTGCACTGGAAATCCTGTACCACTCTACGTGGGGGAGCAGAGAAAAGTGGTTTACACCAGAGTTTGAAAGGCAAGGGGCTTGCATTTCTTTCCAGCTCTGTGTGGGGCGGGATATTTGGACTTGAACAACTCTTTTGGTGCTTTGATCCCCGTTTAACTAAAGGACTAGCGTCGGCACTGTCCTACAAACCGGAGACGGAGGTGTCATGCGCCGTAAATGCACAGCGCTCGTATGGCGTTCCTCCCCGCTGGAACTGCTCTGCTGACGAGCGAAACAGCAAAAGCTCCCCCTTCCTCCGTTCAAGGCTGCTCCTGGCCCCAGATCCCAGACAGCCTGATCCCCAGGCCTTTCCCGGCTAACAAGAGCTGCCCAAATAGAGGATAATTTAGGGGCAAGCCATCTGAGCGGGGTCTGCGGGCAGTACGTTTCCCAGGGAAATTGCTTCTGTCTTTGTAAGCCCCAGCACTGGTGAAGTTTATCGTCTCTCCCATCTAGGATGTATTATTACGACAGGAGGAGGAGGAGGAGGCGTAGCATGCTCAGCTGTGGTTGGGGTTAATCGAGTATCTCAGTGGACACTTACCACCTAAAACCTTTGCCCAGTCACTATGCAAAATGCCTTGCTAGAGGATCCTTTTTTTAGGAGAGGGTAGGATATGTGTGCTTTCTGCTACCTTAAAAGTAAATAATCATGGAAAATCCCTTCCTTTTTCTGCTGTCTTCATTTGGTACAGTTTCCTGCCCTGTACTTAAGAGGGGATAAAATAAAGCCTGATCTTAACAGGATTCCTGATGAAAAATGAATGGATTGCCTGAAACACCAAGTAACAATGGAAAGATAAACTATTTTTTTTTTTAGAATAAAAACTCCTTCCTACCTTGGTGGCCACTTCGTGAGAATTGACAGAGGGGTCGCTTCTGGATTTCGTCGCACTGCTACCAACACATCACCGTTTGTCCAGGTAGCTGCACTGCTGTAGAATGTACAGCTAGACACAACGACCGCTCTACTTTTACAGACAGGGGACCCATGAAAATTACTAAATTCATCACCTCCCAATCTCCTAGCCCCAAGATGTCCAAAGGTGGGGACACCAGAATATAACCCTACACCAACATGGAGAGATGCAGACAGACCTGTTTGAAAGAGGACAGATATTTGTATCACCCTCCTCTACAACCAGTTTTAGGCAAAACCATAAAAGTAGCCAAGTCTCTTGGTAGCGAGTCTGTTCCCCCCCCGCCTCCGACATCAGCGGGGCCGTCTGGCTAATTTCCTGGGAGACACACTGGAAAGGAAACAGGAAGAATTACGGGGTTTGGCTGCCTTAGATTCCACAAGTTAGAGCCTTAGGTGCCAGGGCGTTGGCAATAACCCCCCCTGCACCCCAGCAGCACGGAGGCTCCTCGGTGCATGGCTCCAGAAGCAATTTTCTCTCTCCAAGCAGGGCCGCGAGGGGCACGTAAACACTCCAAGCCACCGCTCTCCCCTGACTTGTGGAGCCTCTCCTTGCCTAGCTGACTTATCTGACTCACTCGGAACGAAATTTGGAGAGGAAGGACTGATCGTGCCCTCACTTGCCTGGGAGGCATTGCTGAACCATCATCGGGAATGGCCTGATTGCTATGAACAAGGGGAAGCACATTTTGAAGAGGCCTAGGCAGGGATGCCAAGACACATCACGCTGCTCAGCTGTGTTCAGAGTCCTTTTGTGGAAGTTCACAGGAGGCGCTTAGGGACAGGATGAAGGGCAACGGTTGAGGAGCCACAGGTCCGTCCATCACGCGGAGCATCCTACGGAAAAAGGGCTGCCAGGACGCATTCTGCCAGCAAGATTCATGCGGAGTACCAGAGACTGGGTCTGGGGGAGGCCACTGAGTTTAGGGACAAACAACCCCTTTGAGGAGCAGCCGGAGAAATGTGACACAGCCGCGGAAGAAACGCAGCAGTAGATGCAGGCAACCATTCCCACCCTGGACACTGCCCAGGCAACAGCGAGGAGGGAATCTGAAGTGACAGTACTGCTTTCTTGCTCAACGAGGTGAATCCAGGACACAGGCACAGCTTAAAATGTGACTTCCCCGTCACTTTGGGTTCAAACCTTGGCATTATTTATAGGCAGGGTTGTGGGGTTTGCTTCCTTGCCTTTAGAATTTTTCCTTCTTGTGAATTTTATCAGTAAAGCCAGAGAGTTTTATCAGTAAAACCAGCAGAGAAGGATCTGTTAGGTAGGGTTGCGAGGGATGACACAATGCCTCGGCAGCTTGACCTCTTTGTCCAGGTCTCCAAATGCCAAGGCCTGGGAGTGGATTTTCTAAATTGAGGAGTCCCCGCCAAACACAACGGGTGCAGACTGTCCCATGTATCATCATCTGCAGGATCCAGCTCTCCATCTGGCATTATTAGGTGATCTCCCAACAAATGTAAGCTTGAATAACATAGACTCTAAGTACCCTTTTTGTCTTTGTTTTCTAACTTACACTTAGAAACCAGCCAGCGAGTATTTTTGGTAAAATTTTCACCTGCTTCCAAGTCAGTTAGACTGATCTTAAGATAAGGACATAGACACACAGGGATCAGATTTTTAAAGCACTGAAGTACCTGAAAGTGCAGAGAGACACCTAGCTGTTTCCCATTGCTCTCAGTGCAGAAGAACTGGGCACAGACTAGTGAATTTATTGCCAGTACCTCTATACTGGGAAAATGTGAAGAACAAACTGCAGATTACAGAAGGGACACGGTGCCTTTCGCTTCTCTGAATGCCAACAGCTTGCGAGTCATGTTTTGCAACTTAATCCACACCAGCCAGCCACGTGTGTTGGGGGCAATCTTAGTACAGGAGCCTGTGCTAATCAGTTATAATTAATTATATTCCTCAAACAGACAACAAAAGTACGGTACTTGTGTGCCGTGCTATGATCCCATCTCCTCCTACCTATTCCCTATGGCAGAAGTTAACAGAAGAGAGTGCAGACCTCACAGGTCCCAGCCTGGTTCCCAGTCACCCCACCGCCATCACCTCCATGCCAGCACACCCACCGAGCCATCGTGCTGGCCAGGAGGTGAATGAGCCGCCCCACTAAAAATGTGCCCATGCAGAACACGCTGTGAGCGTTCACACTAAGAAAAAAGTGAAATGTTGACAAGTTTGGGCCTTAAATATGTCAGCATTTATTCTTATGGCTTAACTAATCATTTTGTATAATGTCGGTTAAGAAAATTTACACTTCCCAGTGAATAGTGTATAAACCAAGACTCACATGAGGGCAACTTTTTTACAAAAAAAACAGTAAAACACTTCAAAATTATACTGGCAATGGAACCGCAACCAGCATGGCAATTAGGCACAATGTTAATCAGATACAAGCAAAACGAACCAGAAGATAATTTTATTAGCCTGGGAAAGATGGTCAAGCTCCTCCCAGCTCTCTTTTACCATTTCCTTTAAGGTGATGATGACGATAAATTTATTATTAGATTCAAATTCCTCCTGTTGTTTGTATCTCGAGAGTACAACTGGCTTTACAATAGGGAAGTTAAAGTCTCAAGGAATTAATTGTGTACAAAGCTGCTGCTGCACAGAATCACTTTTATTTTTAAATCTGTCTGTCCGTTGCTATTTTTACTGTATTTATCCTGATGAGAGCTGCACCCACACCATGCCTCACACAAAGGGGACCAAGGAAACACACCTCAGCTTCTCCAAAATCCATACTCTGGGCTGTGAGCTTCACTTAAAGCCTGTCTTCAGGAGACGGGCAGGGCACTGCGGGCACCTTCCCAGCTTCCCACTCAGCTCCTAAATCTCCTGGGCGCCCTGCTTCAAAGAAAGCCATCGCAGGGCCGGGGCTGCCTTGCAGCACACAGGATGCTGGAAGCCCTGTTTGGAGGGCTTCTCCCCTGATAGTACATCTTCAATCAGCCCGGTGCAGGAGCCCACACACCCCAGGGGTGGCACAAAGCGGCATCCACCCCAGGGGGGAGCACCCCTGCCATGGCAAATATCGGGGGTTCAGCTCCCCCGGGTGCACTAGCCAAAGAGCACAGCGGGATTAAATAGCACAAGCCTACACCGGCAAGTGGGAAAGCGAGCGGCGGCGAGCATCCCTCCCTCTCCTGTCCCGCCTGCACTCCCTGCAAAGGGCGGCGGGATCTCTCTGCAGGTGTTTGCTGGAAACAGCACATAAATGTTTCAAACGCCGCTGCCTAGGTGTCACTCCAAAGCTGTAAAGAAAACGGAAGGTGGAAAGCCCCAGCTCAAGCCCTCAAATATCAGATACCCTTCTCCCCCCTGTACGATTTTACAGGCTGAGGAGTGATGTTTGCTGAAACCTCCGTTTGACAGCTTTTCCTGAAAAACTCAACATAAAAACCAGCCTCAGAAGTGTTAGCGACGTTGCCTGGAGAAGACCTCTTGGATTTACGGGCAGTAGTAGTTAATACTTAACCTTTAGCTGCAGTGAGGCAGCTGTGCTGCGGGGTTAGTAGGAGTCAGCGTGTTGGTAAACGATAATTGCACTGCACATACAGCCCTGAGCTGCGCACCCTACAATTATGGGGGAAGGTTTCCTGGGCCTCTTGCAAAGGCCCTCAGGTTAGGAAAGCCTCGCCAGGCAAGCAGGAAAGACACTTCTCCTCCCTGAGAGACAGACCCTAAGGCCAAACCCTAAAGCCTCTTAGGACACGGCACAGACAGCACCTAAGAAAGAAGGATACATCAGGCCACCCATGTCCTGCTGGGAGCAAGAGTTGGGGGTGACATCTCTCCTATGTCTTTACGCACTGAAACATATATCCAATACCTTGAGGCACTCTTAAGTTGGTCCCATCAGACCAGTTGGGGGTGGGGAGGGAGGTAAATGGGACACTGAGCTCAGGTATACAGTGCTCCCTGTGATTGCCATGGGATGACAGAACCAGTGCTCCCCTCCCCCTCCATTTTGACTTCCACCCCACCACGTTTCCAGTTATGACCCTTCTCTGGGGTGGGAGCACCAACCATAGGTCTCCTCAACTGCTTTGGCTGAAAGAGCCCCTTCCCATCGCTTGCCACACTGGTGGATGGGAATACCTTGGGTGCAGCCCGACATGCCTGCAGACACTGAGAAAGTCTCCTGCAAAGATGGAAAAGGGTCTACGGAGAGCAGCGACGCTGGTGACTCTTCACAGAAGACCCATCTTCTTGACACCTGGCCAAGTCTGGCTCCTCTGGAAATAAAATAAAATAAACAAGCATTAAAAGAGACTGTCTTCCATAGGAGCCAAGGAAAAGGCAGTGTTTCTACTGTTAAACATCAGTAATACCAGCAAAACACCACTATGGATATTTATATGGGGCCAAATCACAGTCTTGAAGTCATTCGCTACAAGGGCTTCACCTGACCTCTCTCACACTGCAGGCTGTCGTGTTTTGCCACGTTGCCAGTCACTTGGATTGGACTCAGTCACATCTGCGCGGACATCCACTCCTCTGCCAAAATACAGCAAGGGATGGCGACCTGCTGCTGCCCTCGGTAGCTTATTCAAGTGGTTAATCGCCTGCATGTGCCTTATCTCGCATTTGAATGAGTCTGGCTCCAGCTTCTGGCCTCCAGTTTTGGAGAAGGTCCTTTCTGTGCCTGGCATTTTCTCCCCGGGGGTGGGTATTGTCATGCAGGGCACTTGTTGCTCAGCCCAGGCTTCCCCTACCAGGCCAGTGGCACCAGCCCCAAAGGCAGAAGCGGAGTCACAACCTGACACTAAGTAAACACCCCGGCTCCATTTGAATGGAAGGGCTGTCCAAGTGGCCTCCAGGAAAAAAATAAAAAAAAAATTAAAAAAAGGCTTGCAGGGCTCTGCCGTATTTGTTTAGGCCCCCTTTGCTGCCCAGGGGAAGGGGAAAGGAGAGGACAAGGGCTCCTCAGCCCCTTTCTCCCAGCAGTTCCATCCCTGGCCGAGTGCGCATCTGTCCCACCCTCGCCCCTGCTCCGGCTTGCGGCTCCCCTGGAGCTGAAGAGCGAATAAGACCTCTCGGATCTGGCCTCTAAGCTGATAATTGCAGCCCCTTCACTGGCACAAGGCGGCTCTCATGCCATTTTGACCCAAACTATGTCTTCTTTCTGTATATTTTTAATTAGACTCAAGAATGCAGAAAAACCAGCGTGAGATCCTTTCATTCCCCTTTGTTTAATATCTGTTATTATGACATTAAGTGTAGGGTTTTGTTGTGGTGGAGAGTTCAAAATCCCCCTCGGTTCTGCTGCTGTAGCCATGGGTTTGCAACGGTTTTGTGTACATTAAAGTGGTCATTTTCGGATTAGCTCTTGCTTTCCCTTTGATGCATATGAAACGCTGAGCCAGTTAGTTGGAGAAGGCATTTTACCTCTTTTGTTGCCCTTCCTCACAACCAACGTCAGGGAGAGGACGAAAGCCCCCTGGCTCTCTCTTTAAATCAGAAAGGAATTTCCAAAGGGTTTAAAGCTTTAGTTGCCACTTCTGTCTGGGGTTGCCTGACCAAAAATAGATGGGGTTTGTTTTCAAAAGAGCAGGCGACGAGGAGCCTCGTAGTTGATGCTGCTGCTGTTGTCGTCGCCTGTGCGCCTGTTCCCTGGGAATTCAGGAGTCCCGAGAGCAGCAGCACAGCTCAAAACTTTTCTCTGGGATACACGGGTTTTAGTGATGGGAATCAGCATTTTGGAGCAATTAAAGTATTTTTTTTCCCTCTCTTGTCTCTTCCTCTTTTTTTTTGTCTTTTTTTTCCCCTTTTATTAATGATTTGGCAGTTAATGGGAAGCAGAACGAAGGTTTGATTGAACAAACGCTAGATTTCACGTATGCCTCACATTATACCGACAGCCCTATGATTTCTTTCCATCTGCATAAGACCTACACTCTGCATGCTTATTTCTGGGGGATGTCTGAGATTTTCTTCCAAGGAGAGAGCGTTTTCCAGCCTTGAGCCCTTCCCACCTTAACCGTTCATAATCTTACAACAAATCCTAAGGGCTTTCGATTGAAACAAAATTGAGTCAATTGGGGAAAAAAAAATGGGGGGAAAAATAGTTAATTAGGAGAAAAACAAACAAACAGAAAAAAAAACAAATACACATGCACAACTTTTCTTTCATCCTAGAGATCATCCCAAATATTCGTGTGAAAGTCGGGCAAACCGGGGGAGGGGGGAGTAGGAGGTCAGGGGGGAGGAGGTTGTTTATGTCAACACCGCTCGGTGATGGAATAATGCGCCCCAACGTGAAGTCACAGCCGCGGGGCATGTGAAGTCACAACTTCTCCAGGTGACAGGTGCCGCAGCAATTCAGATGCGAGGGAGCCTCTCCCGCCCCCGCCAAAGGCATCAATAACCGGGGAGCGGGGGGCTGCCCCTGCAAACGCGGCTCCTCTGCTTTACATACAAATAGGGAAACAAGGCTCATGAAATATTCCTGATCCAACGGAATTATTTTTACCTAGGGAAACCTGCTACCTTTTTTTTGTTGGTTTTTTTTTTTTCTTTTGTGTGGGTTTGTTTTTTTTTTTTTAGGCGCTAATACGTGCCTAATCAGCGAGATACGTTTTAATTTAAAAGCCAATAGACTGCAGCTGAACTACGCTACAGAAATCCGATGTAAGGATAATTTGGAGTATTCAAAACCGCTGAGTCAGCGGCGGAGCCCATCTCCATGGCTAGAATATTGTTTCTAACTCCCGCTGCTGTGTTTCGCTTACTGTTATACCGATTGTATCGTGTAATTATTGTTTGTTTTCCAAAAATGTAATTACTTTCTTTTTTTTTTTCCTTTGTTTCCTTTGCAACGTTAAATCTGCCAAATGCCTGACTAAGGCAGCTCCAGAAAATAAAAAGAAAAAAAAAAAATTTAAAAAGCTTAATGAAAGGGGAGGAGGTCTCTTTCTCTCTCTTTAGCCGAAGATTTTTTTTCTCTCGGGCACCTTCTTGCATCGACGATTTAATAAAAATACCGGCACGTGTAGACCAAAACCTTTGGAAGCGCCCAGCCCGGTTTGGGGAAGGCACGGGCTCCCGGGCAGCCCCACGCGTTTCTCGGGTGGCTTTCCCTCCTCGCCGCCGGCACGATGGGGGGGGGGGGAGGGGACGGGCAGCGATTCCTCCCAGAGCAATCTGCGAGGGGGTTAATAGTAATAATAACAATAATAACAATAAAGCTGTTGAGCTGTTTCCAGCCTGGCGCTGGGGCCAGGCTGCACGGCGGGACCGGGTGGCCGGCAGCCAGCGGAGGGAGGTCTGGAGGGGGGGGAACCTACGCGACCGCTTTCCCTCGCCGCAAGGCACATCGTGGGGGGGGGTGAGGGGGGGAACGCGGAGCGGCTGCCGCCGTCCCCAGGCGAGAAGCGACGGGGATGGGGAGGGATGCCGCCCCGCAGTCGGGAAAGCGGATCCCGGGCCATGGAGGATGGATGCCGCCCTCCCGCCGAAACGGGCCGTTTCTCTTTCTTGGGGCAACTTTTAAAGGGTCGGCCAGGGGTGGGGGGCAGCCCGGGGACAAAGAGGGAAGGGCTAGCGTGCCGAAATGTCGGACATCCTTCGGCTCTTGCAACGCCGGAGATGTCCTGGCGGGAATCGGAGGAGTAAAATGCCCGGAGCGGCGTTCAGCATCGCGCCGGGAGAGGCTACTCGTCTTTCCCCTCTTGGATCCGGGAAGAGTGAAACCGTGTTAAGATCGGCTTTCCCCATAAATTATACCTGCTTTAGTCAAAACGGTGCAGAAGGGACAAATCCACGCACACGCACAAACGCCAGGAAACCTCCCCTTCACTTCCCCGGCGGTTTCCCCTGGGCTTGCGGGCAGCGCCGGGGGACCGGGCAGCTGAAGGCGCTTCTCACCGCACCAGCGCCGGATCTTGCTGCCGGGCTGATTTTTTTGAAAAAAAAGGGGCTGGAAAGGGTGGAAAAATCTCGCCCTCGCCTTGCCTGGGGTAGGAGGATCAACCGCGGTTAACTCCTGTCCTCAGGAGCGTGGGTCTGGGGGTTCCTCAGCACGGAGAAACAGACAGTCCCTGAAACCGCCGGTTTTATTTCTGGCAAACAATGCTCCCCCAGCCAGCGTTTGTGTGCGAGACAAGTAATTGTGCTCCCTTGCTTAAATAAATCATTGATGGGTGAAATTACACATGCTCACTTAAAATGTAATGTGATTAAGAGATTATGGGACCGCAGTTAATATGTTGCCTCACAGCTTCTGGACCCAATTCCTGACACCAGAAATCTATCAGCCACAACTGTCCCTCCGTGCAGGGGAGGCGGCTCCTCCTGCTACCGGCAGCCGTGAGGGCTGGCCAGGGCGGGGGGGGGGGGGATCTCCTGCCTCTGCCGCCCGCGAGGGCCAGAGAAGGTGAGAAGCAGCGTCACCTTTATTTATTTGCGCTCAAATAAATAAATAACTTGTTGTTGTTCGGGGGGAGAAAAAAGTTAAATGGAAAGGCAGGAGACGGGGCGGGGGGGAAGCGAGGGTCTGTGCCTGCAAGCTGATTACCTCTCATCTGAAAGCTGCTCCATTTCCTCACACGTCGGGTAAGTCCTTTATCATGAGGTGGCACAAGCCCTGCCGGGGGCTATTGGTCGCCCCGAGGAAGGAGCCGGGATGGCAAGCGGGATCCTATCATCAGGCTGCATAATAACCCCGGGCTCGCCACAGCTGCGCTGTGACCCTTTGTGATGGAGCCGATAGCGCTCCCGTGAAATAATGTCCTCCTTTTGGGTGTGAAATTACCATGTTTATTAATTGAGCTAGACATGAGGGTTACCTTTTTCTTTCCAAGCCATGAAAATTTGTGATTCAGGGCAAATGGTTCCCCCTTCCCCCCTCAAGTTGCGTTGCCAAGGGGTTGGGAGAGCAGGACCAGCTGGGGAGAGGAGCTATTTTGGAGGGTCGAAGCAGGACCGGGCTCCACGGCAAGTTCAGCGCAGATTCACGCACGGACACTCCACACCCCCCTCAGACGCGAAAGCAGTGTCCCCCTGTCCCGCCCCCCCACCCCCCAACTCCGGACAAGCACCGCGGGGAAGTGCAAAACGCATCCCAAAAGGATGGAGGCCGGGGTGGGAAGGAATGCGCACCTGCGTGGGGATGCGCGGCACCCCGCGCAACCCCACGCACGCAGCGGAGGAGGTGGGTCGTGCCGAAAGAGTGCGGCTCTTCTTCTCCCTCCCCACGCACTTTTTTTTTTTTTTTTTTGCGTTGCAATTAGGCTTGTAACGAGCTTATTGCCGTATGTGTTTCTGGGCCAATAATACTTGTATTTAACCTAATTAAAGCCGACCTTTTAAAAGATCTGAAATATAAACACGCCTTTTTTTTTTCTTTTTTTTTTTTTCTTTCTTTTCTCCCCCCCCCCCCCGGTTTCCTACTCTGCTTTAGCAATTTAACGTTTGAATCTCTGGGCTGGAACATGCAACCTTTCACCAGGGGAAGGAGGGAGGGAGATGCGGGGAGGGGGGGGTGGAAAGTAGCAAAAACCTGGAGATGAGGCGGAGGGTCTGGCTTTGCCTGAGCATCCGCGACAGGCATCCAGGTAGGCAGCTACCTACACCTTCCCCCGCCTCCTTCTCCCCCCTTCATCTTCCTCCTCCTCCTCTGGCGGGCAGCGGGCGACAGGCAGGGTGCCCAGGAGCCGGGGTGGGTACTGCTGCCCCGCCGGGGACCGGGACCCACGCGAGGACACCCTGCTCCGGGGGAGGAGGGAAGGGAAGCACATCTCCTGCGCGCCGAGCATCCGCGCAATTTTCATCCGAGCGCTGCCTGCCGGGGGGCGGGCGCAGCTGCGTGGGGCCCGACACGAACCTCCTCCCACTCCCGTTCCTGCTCCTGCCTGCCACTTCCCAGCCGGGGTGAGGCTGAGAGGAAGACTGGGGCAAAGCCCCTGAAATAAGTCGGTAACGAGTGTGTGCGTTTAATGCCTTTTACGCCCATCACACGCACAGGAACTGAACGAGCCTATTTCCCGTGAAAGTCCATCCTCGCAAAATTTTAGCGACTTTTCTTGCGATCAATGGGAAATTTAAACTTTTTTTTTTTTTTTAACCGGGCAAAACCGAATATGCTAATTTTATTTTTTTTTACTTTTTTTTTTTACTAGGTAATCAAAATTATCCTGAGATTTTATTTTTTTTCCCCCTGAATGACATTACAAAGAATTTTGTTAAAGAAAGCCAGACTAATTGCTGCCAGAAGAGTCTTTTCATAGAAAAGTCTGGTTTTCATAAGGCAGTTTCTGTGGGTGTTGCGGTTAAATCTAAACCTAGTGGAGAGGGGATTTTTTTATATATATATTTTTTTTTTAAGGCGATTTTTCTCAGCAGCAGGAAAGACCCACGCTTTAGTGAAAAAAAAAAAAAAAAAAAACAAAACCAAACAAAAAAACACCACCACCAAAAAACTATTTGGGGACTCAGGAGGCAAACATTGCGAGGAGAAAACGCCGGTGCGTGTTTGCCGGGCGGCTCTCCCCCCGCAGCAGCTTTTCCCGGTGCTCCCGGCAAAGCCCCTCGCAGTTCCCGCGGCAGCTTCGCCGGGGAGGGGGGCGGATGGAGGGGTGCGAAGTGCGGGCATCCCGGCGGTGCCCCGACACCCCGCCTCGCTCCTCACCTGCGGCGACCCCAAAGAGCTGACGGGGGAGGCGGGACCCCCTCGGAGCCCCCCCCAACCCGGCCCGCCTGGCAGCCAGCCCTGTTTCCCAGCAGCAAGGCGGGCAGGTTAGCAGGCATCGCGCCCCCCGCCCTCTCCAAACCGCCTTAGGGAGCGCGGCGGCCTTCCCGGGAAAGGTGGGCCCGGGGTGGGGGCTGTCCCCCATCAGCAATCCCAGAACGAGCGAAACAGTCCCGCAAGGATGTAAAGATTGCGCACATCTTTCTCCTTCCCCCCCCCCCCCGGCCTCTAATTTTAAATCTCCCTTGGTTAACCATCCTGCCTCCCTCTCCTTTCACTACCTCAGCTCGGGGCTCCTAGGAGGAATTTTTAACCCCCTTCGCAACATCCGCGACCGCCTCGCCTGAAAGGGAAGGGAGGAAAAATAATAAATAAATAAAAGACGGAGCCCTTCTCTGCCGTGGGGCAGAGCCTGGCCCACGCCGCCCCTCCGAGGGTCCCGGCCCGGCTCCCGCGGGCCTCCCCTCGGTCCGGCCGGGGAGGGTATGAGCATCCCTGCCTCTCTCCCTGCCCAGCGGCTCTGTCCCGCGGGACGAGGGGGCAAAGCCGGGGTGAAGGCAGATTCCTACAAACCCCCTCCTTCTCCCGGCCACGGGGGGGGTGTCGGAGGAGTTTTCCAGCCGCTAATTCCCAGTGTTTGCCCTGTCACCAGCCGCACAACTCCCGAGAGGTGAAGGTTTCACAAACACCCTCCCTGCCCCGGCGCGCACGGTTTGGCTGCCCGGGGTGGCTTACCGGAGCTGCCCCCCCCTCACCTCATCAGGGGAGAGAGCTCAACCACCGGGCGGGACGGCCTTTCTTTGCTTTTCTTTGCTTTGCTTTTTTTTGTTTTGTTTTGTTTCCATCAACAACAACAAAATACTCTGCAGGCAGAGCAAACTCATCCCGGTGCTGCTCGGTGGCCCTTTTGTTCCCGGTGGGGCGGGAGGCCCCCCCTGACACCACCACCACCCCCACCTCGGGGAAGGGGGAGCCGGCCCGGCTTGTCCACCCCTCGGGCAGCGGGGAGCCCGATCTTCCCCTCCCTCCTCTCGCCGGAGCGGGGACGTGATAAAAGGAGACAGGGCTCTGAAAGGATTTGATTGAAATGGCGTGTGCCAAGCTGATGGGAGCCAGCGAGGGACAAAGCGCCGAGGAGCCATGGACACTCGAGCAATTATTCCTCCACGCTGAAGGTGGATTAGTGCAATGGAAAGAAGCATATGTTCGGCCTGGGGCGACACTCCCCCTGGCTGGGTTTAGAGAATGAGAGCGGAGAAAGAGGCTGAACCTGGAATATCAACTATCCGGGAGACAGCCCACCCCACCCCCTCTTCTCCCAGCCTCTCCAAAAGTCTCAGGGATGGAGAGATAAATACACACGCCCATAAAGATAAATAGATAGATACGCACATACACACGAACACCCATAAAGGTGGATGCACGCACACCTCCACGTACAGCCACATGCGTACACATCCCTACACGCGGGCAGACAGAGAGGCAGGGAGAAAGCAGCACCCTAGGTGAAAAACCTCCCCGGGTATGACAGTGCGAACAAATAAACAGCCGGCCTCCAAGAGGGTCGTAGCAGCAGCCAGTCCTGCTGGAGGCTCCAGTTTCCCCGGCCCTTTCCCAGAAAACTTTCCAAAAGCAGCTGCAGCAAGTGACGAGGTGATCTCTGTCCCCTCTACCAGGGCCCTCATCCAGGCTCTCCTGGAGATACAGGGCCAAAACCCTCAATTGCCTCTTTTCCACCTGATATTCTTCCAGGCCACATCCACCTCCAGCTTTCTCTGCCTTTCCCGAGCTCCCTGCAAAACCCCCTCCTTGACAGCAGGATGGCTGCAAGCTCTCACAAGGGCATGGGGAGAAGCCCCAGCAGCCAGCCTGCCAGCCCCTGCCCCAAACACCAGCGCCACAGGAACAGCCCGCACCCAGGCTCTGCGGCAACAGGACACCCATCAGCTTCTGGCCTGCATCATCTACACCCATACCAAGAGCCACAGGCTCCAAAACCTGTGCAGGGATGGCAGGAACAACTTTTTAGCGCTATTATAGCGTAGTTCATCAGGCCTAACGAGGAAAGGAGCACCGAGACCAGATGCAGACCCTGCCATCCCCCCCCAGCGCTGCCCCACTGCCCTTCCCCTGCCTGGGTGCACCGGCATGTGCCACAGCGTGGGGTGTCTCCCCAGCTATGTCCAAGCTGCCCTGCTTGCAGGATAGAAAGGTAACCTCCATCACAAGAGAGGAACAGCCACAGCATCAGAGGAGAGGCAGGACAAGCACAGGCAGCAGCATCCAGCAGCAAGGAAGAGAGCAAAGAGGACGTGCTGGAGGGAGGGGAGACGGCCAGTAGCTGTAGAAGGGAGGGAGGACGAAAGAGAGAAGGGAAGGCAGCTCTCCCCTTTCTCCTGGGAGCTCCGAAAAATGCTCTGCTCTACAATCAGAAACATGCCCCAAATATTTCACACCTCCGCTTCTTTATCCTCAGCTTTGGGGCTCAGGGTGGATCGTACACAGAGAGGAGGGGGCTGGCTGTGTCCAAAGCAGCGCCGAGGCAAGAAGTTTTGCAGGATGAACAAGCAGGTAGGAACATAACCAAAAACCTCGCGTAGAAGCAATATACATCCCCCAGACTGCGAGTGTAAGTCCACAGCCCACACTCCTGCTAAAAAACAACCCTCTATTCGGAGTCCCTGCATCTGTTTTCAATAGAGTATTGCAAAGGGAACGGACTATACCACAGGCAACAACAGCACTGGGGCCCGAGAGCATCTCTGGATGGAGAAGGTCTTCATGTAGAGCCTACAGATCTCCTATAGAAACTAGGAAGTGTGTGTGCACAGCACATTTGAGCAACGACATGCTGAAATGGCTCAGACTTCACACCCGTCAGTCCTCCACCTTCCTGCTCCAAACACAAGATGATTCCTTCTACACCTAGGTTGTGCTTCTCCAGTTTACTGGTTTGAAGGTGTCTCCATGACTATGAACAGGACAGCAATCACGGAGCTTGGAGTAACCCCAGGGCCCTGGTTTGGAGAGCGAGGGACTCACACAGGTTCTCAAGGACAGACTCTGAGCGCTGGCACCTGCCTTGCAAAATCAGAGCCTAAAAGAAAAATGCCACCGGGAACCAACGGGTTGCTCCTACCCAACCAGAAAGCTCTGCTTAGTCTTTGTCTGGTTTCCATGCTGCGTTCACTCAGTGAAGGTGCTCTACCCGCTCCATTGGTTAGATAATAAATTTTGGCCCTTTGGGCCACCAACGTTGAACTCAGCACCAGAGAGACATGACTACAGGGGTTGTAAGAGAGAATTAAAGACCACAGACCTGTCACCTTTGTATCTACAGCACCAGAATGGAGGAGTAACAGTTCAAGGACACAAATGTTTATGACCATCATAAACTATATTTCTATTTACCCTGCCTAAAATATCAGCTGTTTCAGCCAGCCAAGAAAGCCTAGAGACTTCAACTAGAAGAAGAGAGACAGGGTTATTTTGGTATTCTGAAGCTGGTAAGACTCCACTAGTCATGAAATCCCTTTAGTTTTCTTCTCCTTCCAATCGCTTGCTTTAAACTACTTATTTTGGAGAGTTTGGGGTTACCAAACCACATATTGCAAATAGAGCGGCTCCAACCTATGCAGAATAAATGATTTCAGAACCGGGCTTGGCCAATTTCTTTTTTTCTCCATATTGGAGATAAAAAGAAAGGAACACATTCTAGTAATCCCTGCTCATTTTCATGGCCATTCTTGCACCTGTAACTCAAATAATTAAGCCATTTGTTATTTATATTGCACTTTCCCCTCCATTCTAGATTTCTAACGATCTGACCCTGTTTTATAGCCCTGACAAAGCCTGAAACCAGTGTAGACTTCCAATAATTGAACGATATAGGGAAAAATCTTTAGCTGGAATGAAGCAGATGTTAGCTTCATGCAGTCCCCTAACTTGATTATTCTTTGGACACGTTAGACAAGCATTAGTGATTGATAATGACGCTAATTAACCCCTTTCCTTTCCAAAACAGCCAACAAACGCCAGCAGGATTCTGCAAACACCACACGCAAAGTAGGGTGGGTATCAGCATCCGCTGGAAGTGGATCAGCGACACAACTGTGTTGCCCAGCGCTCGACAAAAATCTTCTCCCACCGACACTGAGCCGTCTCTGAATCTGCTCTGAGAGTTAACCGCTCCTGCAGGGAGCTGAGATGTAGCCTTTTGATTCAGAAAAGGTGTGCGGGACACCATTTCTTTTTTACACCCCCGACTTTTCGCGTTCGATTATCGAGCGGAGGTTTTAAATCACTTTGCCCTCACTAGCTGGGACGCTGCTCCCCCGTCGGGAGGGCGCTTGTTATTTTAGCTCCACTTTGGGAATGCGAGGGCTGCCGCTCTGGGAATCTGGTCTGGGCTGAGACATGCACGTAACCAAGGAGGGAGAGGGAAGTGCACATTCCGGAATTTAAATGCGACGCAGAAGACGAGTAAACAAACGAGGAGCTGATCTGATTACGCAGTCGAATTTATCATGGACAATAAAGAAATCGCCTCTAAATGTAAGGGTTTGGATAAATGAATACTCCTAGCAAGTGAATAAAATGTATTCAATTAACTAAAAACCTCGTGCACTTCTGAACTGAAGTGGAATCGACTGTAATTGATTTATTTGAAACCAGAGGTTAAGGACTGAATTAGCTAAGTACAACTGGGTATTTCAAGCCACTGACTTCTCAAATGTCAAATCCCTTCTATTTTAAATATTATTTCAGCTGCGGGGCATTGCTGTCCTGATGGCTGTTCCACCAGTTAAATCTCAAATTATATTAATATTCGATTTTTGGAGGGTGGGGTAAATTATGGTACAAAGAGGAGGGCTGTCCTTGTTCACAGTGAAAGAGCACCGAGCTGTATTTTGGTTCACATGTAGGAATTAGCTTAGCGTGGCAGCAACGGTCTAACGTTCAGCCACCGCTCACCCTCATTTCAGCCAATCGGGGGGGGGAGGGCGGAAAAAGGCAGAAGCAGATTTTTGTTTATTGTATAAAAGCATGACCTAGAATTTCACTGCTGCGCATTGATCACAACGTTAAAAACGCGTCCAAAGAACGCTGAAGTAATTAGCGCGTTTTAGTAACTGCATATTGGTCACAGCAAAAGAGGCTGAACCGAAGCTAGTCTGATTTCCATTATCGCCTGTAAAACCCTTCCTTAGAAATAATAGCAATAAAGAAATCTATGCAAGGTCATTTCATTTCTCTTTTCTGGTGGCTTGCTAGTGCAGCAGCAGGATACTTAAAATGCGCTCTCCTAGCGTAAAGTAGCTAATTATATCTTTAAAACATTATTTATTATGACCTTATAATGTTCTAGCATAAGACTGCTTTATACATTGCCCAGTATAAAACGATTATATTGGGTACAGGTTTCAAAAAGTAACAAGCATCTGTAAATCCAGATATGAATGAATGGTATTTAATAAGATTGTTTTCGTTTAAAAATGAGTATTTATGTGTTGCTGTAGAAAGAGCAGCAATGTATTGCTGTTTATGAATGCTATTGTGCCTGAGGTTAGGATCCCACACACAATCTGAGATGCAGCCAAGAAAAACAGCCCTGATAGACAATGCTTCACTTCACCTGCTACAATACTGTGCATTTCATTTATGTCAAGAATATGTACAGTTAGGGTTCATTCACCTCATTATTTTGTTACATCTACTTTACAGTTAACCAGTCTCTCTTGGAAATAATAAATAACTGTTCTTAAAACAATTGCAGCTTTGCATTCAAAAGATCCACTTTCAATTTATAGGAAAAAAATATTCACCGTTTTTATAAACTGGCTGGCTCTCGAAAATAGAATTTAGACTCCACCAACTCTCTTTCTGCTTGGCAAGATTGATTTTACACTGCCTTCCATAAGTAGATTACCAAAGCAAAATGAAACATCTTGGGCTTTATCTAATGCTTTGCTTCACCAGCCCTACCAAACGTCAAAATATATGAGCAAATGTTAATTCTCTTTGCAGCTTTATTGTAAACACCTCCCTCTTAACCTCCTCAATTTCTGCCTGAGCACAAAGGGAAAAAAAAGGAGAGAGACAGAGAGAGAGGGGCAGGGAGGGAAGGAAAAAGAGAAAAATCAGCCGCCACCACCAAAATATCATCAGCACTTAAAGGAGACCATCTCTTTAAAATGCCTTTACATTCTAAACTGCATTAGCCTCCCTTCCTATGATATAATATAATCCAGCCTGATCCTGACTTCACCTACCCCCTGGGCCAAAGAAAATAGATTCAAAGTCTGAATTCTCACATGTTTTTACAACCCATCTTCAAGACATACGCTCCATTTTTTTAAAAGCAAGCTCCCCTATTTTCCAACTGGTTTCCACAAGAGGAAACTCCAAGATAAAAATTTCAGTCCCTTATAAACCGACACCACCATCTCAAAATGTCAATCTGTGCATGCCACTAAAACACGAACCATCAATCAGAAATAATCCGTCTCCTGCAAGATTTCACTAAAGTTCACAACCGTGAGATGATTTTGTTGGCATTGACTACGGAGCTTTTCTTTTTTCTTGAGGGGGAGGGAGCACCCGGCTCTGATTCACCAGTATATCATTTTTTTCACAGCACCTAATTTTCGGTATGTGCTCGGTAATGATTTTTTTAAAAATGTCCTTCTCGAGATAATGGGGTTTTTTAATCTCTGCTCTCCGTTAAGACAACTACATGTACAAAATTTTATAGGCTTATAAGTCTGCAAGCTATATATAAACGTAAATAAAAACCTAGAGGTCAACATAAATAAAATAAAACTTTATTTTTTAAATAAAATTATGTTTTGGTTAAAGAAAAGATAGTGTGTCATTTTGTTAGTAGTACAGACAATTTTTTATCCAAAAGAATACATTGTGCTTTATTGTGTCATTTGTCTGAATACAGACTCAGTGGAATATCTAAATGATACCCTGCTCTGAACTCCAAGTTGAAAGTAAGTTTTTATTATACTTGAGGGAAACAATGGGTTCAGCTGCTTATTGCAAGGAGCAATTGTCAAGGGAGAGTTAAACTCAATTACTGTAACCATACTGAATAAAAAATACTGCCAAGAACAAAAATACGCCTGGGTAAAGACAGCCACTGAATAAAAAAATCGACATAAAGCGTATCAAATATTTATTTATCTGGGCAACAAAGGACTATGATACATTGACAGGCATGGAAACTACTGCCGGCACAACTCAATACAATACAACTATAACTGCTTCCAATATGGCCAGTGGAAATACAGGATACCAGGTGGTCCCGAATGTTTGAAGTTCTTTGGAATAAAAGAAAAAAAAAAAAAAAGAAAAAAGGAGAAAAACAAAAGAAAGGGAGAAAGAAAAAAAAGAGGGGGGGGAAAAAGGAAAGAAAAGCTAAATCTTGTTTTAAAAGACAATATTAATTTATTGCTCTGATGGTGCTTTCGGGAGAAGGACAGTGGATGAAAATAACTTCTTTCATTTTCCACAACACATAAGGGTTGTAAAACCACTAACATGTTTAAAAACCTTGCCAGGGTCCAACATCACTTTATTTTATCTTCAATGAGAAACTAAATGTCATACTAATTATATATAAAAATTCATGGTTTTTTATTTGTTCAGCTGCTTCATTGTCGCCTTTAACATGCTACAACAGGGCTAAAAATGATGAATCCCAGAGAAAAACCCCCAAAAAACCTCTGATATCTAAATAAGTACCATGAACCACATGATGAACTAAGAGGGGAAGATTTAAAACCCACTAAACAAGAGGTAAACGAGATCACCAGATAAATAAAAAAAGGCTTAAAACAGACTCACCATATTTACAATTCCCATTAAATTACACATAAATAAATATATACATACATGAACACTGATTCCCTTATATAATAACCGTGAATCGTGTTGCAATAGAAAGTTCAAGTTGGTCGCTTTACCTTGGACAGGAAAAAGTTCTACAACTGAAGATATGACATGGAACTGCTTGTGTTTTGTGTTCAAGTTTATTCACAATACTGATAAAATGTCATCAGTCCTTTTTGCCTTTTGTTTGTTTGCTGTTGCTGTTGTACTTTTTTCGCTTTTTTTCATTTTTAATATGGCTACAATCTTAACTGAAGTTTATGTAAGGGAAGGTGGTGATTCAGTCCGGTGAAGCTCATAGACTTTTTTAAGTATTATTTATTTCTTTTTGGTTTTTTTTTTTTATTTTTTATATTTTTTTAGAAAAAAAAAGTCCTTTTCTTTTTTGTTATGTTTTTGTGTTTGTTTTTTTTTCCTCCTTTTGTTTTATTTTAAAAAAAAAGTTCACAAACTCAAGACAGAACTTTTTTTCTTTGCTGGCTCCGTCCCCCTGTTCTGTTCTCTTAGGCTCCAAACTGGGGTAAAACGATGGTGGCAGCGGGGAGAGGGAAGGAGGGGATGGTGGCTGGTGGAGGGGGGGGAGTTAAGAGGGAGCAAATGGAAATGTGGATGCTGGGAAGGGGTGTGGGGAGAGGGGCAGAGCAGTCCTGCAGAGTCAGAGAACAGGATTGGCAGGAGGACGCTCATTCTGTTGCTGTAGCCTGGGGTGCTGGGTGCAGGGGAGAGGGAGGAGGGAGATGAACAGATCGATGGGTTATGAGGGGGAAGGGAGAGTGTGTGGGGGGGGTGATCCTCACTTTCGGTGCTTCTCCTCTTTGTCGCCGCTTTTGGTGCTGTTGTCTGTGTGGCTGTTGGGATTGTTGCTGAGGTACATTTTGTCCATGGCCTTGAGCGCCTCGGTGAGATAGTTCTGCAGGGCGGTGACGGCAGCGCACACCGCCGGGCTCCCGAAGCCGTGCGAGATGAGGTTGAAGTGGGTCAGGCAGCTCTGGATGCCCGGCTCCAAAATGGGGTTGGGCCGCGAGTTCCCCAGGGGAGATCGGTCCTGAGCCAGCAGGTCGGTGAACTCTTTACAGATCTGTCTGTAGCACAAATGGAGCAGAGAGACAGAGGGAGGGAGGGAGGGAAGGGAAGAGAGAGGGAGAGAAATGAACCATCACTGGCGGCGGCAAAGCCTGTGCACGCTCCCTGCTAGCTAACATGTGCCCCCAGGATCAAGGGGGCTGCTGCCCACGAGTGCACACACACACACACGCATGCTCTCTCGCCTCCCCCTTCCGTCTACGCATCCTTCCCCCTAATTCTCACCCTTCCCCAGCACGCACAACCCTCTCTCCCTTCACCTCCCCTGCACACACCACTGCGCGCACACACATCATGCCCCGGCCCGAGCCAATGCACGGACAAATAACAGGCACACACAGAGACACACAGTCACACGCCTCCCACCTACCCCCATAGCACAACCCCCCCCCAACCACACATCCCAGCCCCCGATGGATTTTTGGAGCAGCCAGGTAGTTTAAAGTTCCCCAGCGAGGCAGAAGGGAATAGATAGGGTGCAATATGCAAAGGGAGGTTCAGGGATTTATACATGTCTCGGAAGATCTTATTTTTTTTTGGGAACTGGAGAGAGGTGCTGGCCTCTTCCTTCACAAGGCTCAAACACGCCCGTGTGTCAGGAAGAAGGAGCGAGGGCTGAGAAGGGGAACCGAGGCTTTAAATTAGGGTATTCCGAAATATTTATATATGTACACCTCCATCTCCAAATCCAAAGGGACCTTCCCACAGAGGGGAAGGCTGACGCTAACCGGGGTCTGGAAATTTCCTTCCAGGGAGGTGGGAAGAGAGGATATGAGGGCACGGAGCAGAAGTTAGGTTATATCATCCACTCACTGCACCAACGGTTGGGGAAATAACACACCTTATAGCAAGAGAGCTCAGAGGCGTGTTGAAACAGTTCGTATTCTAAAACCCACATTAATGTCTTCCAGCCATAAAGCGGCTCCCATCTTCTGCCTGCGCCCTCTGGCACTGTGCCCTTTGGTGACACCTCCATTGGTAATTAAGGGCTACTAAACAACCCTTTTAATTTCCAGCAAACATATCAAAACAATCATTTTCTTTTCACGCACCACCTGGAAGTCTAGGCAGCCCCACCAATGATAAACTCTGCTAGCATTTTAACTGCGTACAGATTGCCATTTAAAATATATTTTTAATATCCCTATATTCACTAAGTAACAGAGCTGCTTAGGCAGAAAAAAACACTGCAGATTTTAATGAACTGAAATCAGTTTAATGTGCCAGTTTTATTTTACTGTCAATGGGAAGCCTTCCCCTTCTACCTAAACTGATAAGCTAAGTGAAAAGGCCCGGAAAATGTTTTGCTCTGAAGAATTACTCCTTTTTCTTTAACTAAACATCCACCCACAATTTTCACGACTCGCTTTCAAGGTAATCTGCACGAACTGACTTGATGGAAACCAAGCTGGGTTATAGAGTTCTCCTCTAGCAGGAGGGCAAATACACCCCCTTAGAATTTGCAAAACCATCAGCCACTGGCGATGTGGCAAACGCTCACAAATAAAAGCCCCAAACCCGGGTTCGTCGCCCTCCCCTCACTTCTGAGCAACATGCCAGAAAGGTAAATGTCTTACTTTGTAGCTAGAAGCATGTTTTTTCTTGTGACTTGCTCGTTTGGATCGGAATGTTGTCGGTTGAGAAATTCAGCTACTGCTTTGGCAGGAAATTCTGTCTCACAAACGTACCCAAAATCTCTAGCTAGATGTACTGCTTCTCCTGAAAAGGGAGGCACGGGTGGGGATGAGAGGGAAACACACAGCTCATCAGTACACATCGCACAGAGGCAAAAATCCATTAGGAAAAAAAAAAAGCACTAACATTCTACTTGGGCTTTTCTTCTAAAAGGCTTGGACTTTTTTTCTTTCTTTCTTTGAAAAAGGCAGGGTAAGAAATGCTAATTGCATCTTATCTTGCAGGAGTTTTCTTTGCTTCAGTCGAGGGCAATGCAAATGTGTATTTTCATGACAATCGTTACAAGTGAAATCTCGCATAAGAATTTTTTAAAGTTTACATTGACTAACAGATACTTTTAGACAGGCAGGCTCCATCCACCTAGAATGTGAGCTTAGATTTACATATCCATACCTATACGCAGCCGTTTACATACATTTCATTCACAGCTATTTACTCTGGAAATGTTTCTTTGCCTCAGCCACCTCTCTGTATTCTTTTGCAATGCATCAATGATTAATATTGATCATAATTACTCCTAGAGCTCTTCTAAATAAAATGCATTAAACAGCTAAGTGTTTAAAATTTAACTTGATCGCATATAATTATATGTTCACCCCCAAACGATTAACCATGAGAATTTTAAGGTCATTCCACCGAGTCTGTCTGTTTTGTTGATTTTCAAATCTTTGGTTTTAATTTCCTGAACCAGTTGGTTTTTACTGCAGGGCTTCCTGCCATTAGCTCTAGCTCCGGAAGAACGCATGCGCCAATTAGAGCTTCAAAGCCTCAGTCCAGTGAGCTTGTTTCCATAAAATGGAGCGGATCATAAACAATAACAGTACTCTAGAAACTGCCTCATCGCTACAGGACTCAAAAGCCCCAGCAATGTTTACACTATCATCCCCACCCCCAAAATTAGCCACCATCGCTAAATTATCTGGAGATTGGGCCTCTGGTTTTGTTTTGTTTTGTTTTTAAAAATCATTCTTTTAAAGCCATTGTATGTGAAATCCAAACAGAACAATAGATTACCATAAAACCTTCTCCATATTCATTAACATCACAAATAATGTTTAGCATCTACCAAATCTAGACTTTTTACAAGTTTTCCCCTTTCGATTTTTTACTACAGCCTGTCGATGCACTTGCAGCAGCCTTTTCAAAAACATGAAGACAGAGTAAATTTTCACACAGTATAAATATAGTGCGGCCACTAATACCAATGTTTTTTAAAAAAAAAAAAAAAAGAAGCCCGGCATTGCACAACGCTTCTTTCCTTGTCCCTTTGAACATGAAACACTTCTCGCAGAATGCAAAGTGACAACAAAACAAAGCAACAAATTCCCTCCTACACGACCAAACTCAAGCTAAACCTGTGCGGCCTGAGCTGAGCCTGAAAGTGCTTTGCAGACTGAACCGGTCTAAAATGTTGTTGAACCCATAAGCGAGGGGAAAGGAGGGAGATCTATTTGCTGGCCTTGGGTTTACTTTGTGCCCAAATCGGTCTGAGGCAGCAACGGCTTCAAAAGTAAATGACTGCTAACTCTTGACTTTCCCACCTCCCGTTCTGACAGCGTAGGACATCTCAGGGCATGAAAAGTGAGTCGCAACTTTTCTGGCCAGAGCAAAGTTGGAGGAGAATAATATAGCCAAGGGAACATATGCTCTGAAAATGAGAACCAAAAGGGAGCGGGGGGTGGCGGTGGTGCAACTTTGAGGCTTTCAGGACACCATTAATTCATGGCTGAGGTCAAGGATTCCCAAATTAATTCAGGAAGTAATGGTCACGCATTTCTCAAATGCAGATGTCAGAAAACTTAAATGATTTACTGTTATGTGGCTACGGGCCGGGAGGGAGAACAAACTTAAAGTAGCTGCAGTTTCTGACATTTAAAATTGCTTGGCTGTCCACCTGTGGCAGAAGGACGGCAGTGAAGTGTTAAAGGTTCTGCTCCCCGTAACTTCCAACTCAACACTCGGGGGTCACTTACGGGGCTGAGCCCACAGCCCCTGTTGGCAGGGATCTTCCCTGTGCTGCTCCCACTGAGATCCACTTACTCTGGGGAGGGATTATTCACTTGAACGAGGGAGCAAGATGGGGCCCTGAAAACGTTTAATTCAGAGACTTAAAAGCAAATAAATGGTGGAATGCAATGCTGAGTCTGCAGGACTCACCAAGTCCGTTTCAGGTTAAAATGAAAGGCAAAGGCACACAATTAACATTTTTTTCCGAGGCATAGAAAATAACGCCCTTCCAATTTCCAACAAAGCAGCACCGACTCGGGGGAAAAAAAAAAACAAACCAACCCAAAACCAACTTTTCTGCCGTTAGGCAAAAGCAACAGGCACATTATCCAAAGGCTCCTTGAGTCACTTACCCTCCACCAGCGACGTGAGCAAGGTAACGTTAGCAGCTTTACGCCTCCCGGCCGGCAGGTTTAATCCTATTTTGTCCAGTTTCTCCCTCAGAGATCTCCCTCCGTTTTTAGACTTCGCCCTGCCCCGCACAAAAAAAAAGGCATTGAGACACGGGGCTGGCGGGGGACACATGCTCCCACTGTGGCTCCCACCCACGGATCACCCTGACATATTGCCTTCCCATGGATGGGGAGTTAAAGGGGTTTTTTTATGGGAGGGACATGTTTGTGGGGCTGAAGAGCGGGTGTTGCTGAGTCTCAGACATAGGGATGGGGCTTTGGATGGCTCCGTGTCTAGGGAATGGGGGCTCTTACTAAGGTCCAGATCAGCCCCCGGGCCGGCAGGGAGTTTAGGCCATGTTGTGGCCAAAGCTGGACCCCTGAGGTGCCACCTGAGCTCCCAAGGTGCCATGAAGCTGTGTGTGTGGGAGCTTCTCCCCACAGCCCCCAGACAGCGCTCCCAGGCGTCATGGGGGAGATGGATTTGTAAAGGTGGGCAGCCCCCCTGACCCCCCCACCTGGAGCACCCCAGCCCTCACACTGATCCCTGCCTGGCCCATCTGTGGCTTTTCGGCAGAGCCGGGCTGAAGAGGTGGGAGCCGTTTTAATTAATGCTGGGTGTTACTCCCTGCCCGGGCGCTGCCTAATTGCCTGGGTGAGGCCCAGGGGCAGCAGGGTGGGTGCCCACTGGTAACCTCCCCCCTCCCGGTGGGTGTGCGGGGGGGGGGGGGGGGGGGGAAGGGGGTTCATCGCCGTGAAGGGACGGTGTGACACGGGTCGGGGGGGACACACCGACGGACGGACACACCGACAGGGCGGCGCTAGGCCTTCGGTGGAGGGGGGGGCCCACGCAAGGCTGCGCATTGCCATAGTTACAGCGCCCCCCCACACACACACCGCCTGGCAGCGCGGCCCGCCCCCTAGCGGCGGCCCCCGCCCCCCCCACCCCCCGGCCCCCGCCTGGGCCTTCCTCATCCTCCTCCTCTTCCCTCCATCCCGCCAGGCCCGGCCCGGCGGCAAGCGGGCGTTATTCGTCGCCGCCATCACCCCGCCTTCCCCCCCGCCCCTCTCTCACCTCCGCAGCACTCCGCCCAGCAGGGAGGCGTTGAGGCACTCGGGCGGCGAGAGGCGCCGCTGCACTTCCGCCACCGTGACCTTGTACTTGGAGGTGGAGCTGAGCAGCGAGAGGCGGCCCGGCACCGAGCAGAAGACCTCGTTGGGGTTCACCACCCCGCCGAAGAGCGCGTCCTTGTTGATGGGGATGGAGGAGACGGCGTTGTTGTTAGACTTGGAGAGGGACACGGGGCCTGCAGGGAGGGAGGAGCAGGGAGGTGAGGGTGAGGAGGAGCGGGGAGGGACGGGGAAGGATGGGGGGGGGTGTCCGCCATCACTGGCCAGCCCCGGCCCCACACCGCCTGCAGGGGGGACGGGGGACCGGGGTCGGGCGAGGGCAGGGCGGCCGGCGGGGGCACCCCTCTGCTCGACGGAGGGAGAAGGGAGACAGCGGGGCAACCCTCCAACCCCAGCAAAGAAATTTAAACATAACCCGGTCTCCCCCCTCTAACACCCCCCTCCCCCCCCCCGAGCCCGCAGCGGGCACACGCCGTCGGGGGCGGGGGTTGGGGGGGTGTTGATGGCGGTTTGTTAAAAGGACGTCATCACCGGCCGCGTTAAGACGTCACGAGCAAGGCCGGCCCGCAACGGGCACGGCGGAGGGCGGGCAGCGCCCCGGGGAGCGCCGCCACCAGCCCCGAGGTGGGCGCTCGATTCCCCCCACCCCACTCCCCTCCCCGCCCCGGTTGCCCGCCCCCCCCATCCCGGTTGCCCGCCCAGCGCACAACTTTCAGCGTGGGAAAAACCCGTAACGGGGCGAGGAGCCGCCACGCGTGTACCCCCGGCAACGGGAGCCAGCGCCCGGGCATCCCATCGCCCCCCAAAATAAAACCCGGTCCTTTCCTCCCCCGGGCGGGCAGTGGTGGCCGGCGGGGAGGTACCGGGACAGAGCCACCGTTCGGCTTACGGTCCCCGACCGGGCCTCGCCGCCCCGGCGTGCGGTCGCCTTCCCCGTCTCCTCCACCCTGCCCCGCAGCCCGACCGAGCGGGGGGCTCTCTGCATTTTGGATAGATCGCTTGTGACATTAATAGCTCTGGGAAGGCTAATAGATACAACAGGAGTTAAACGAACTCTTGAGATTACTAATAAAAGAGCCAATTATCATGTCGACTTGGAAAGAGCATCTCTTAAGATTTATCCCTTGCACATCTAATTTGACGTGACAAAGGCTCCACAGACGGGGGGGGGAGGATGAAACTTTGAGCTGGCTGGCTGTACAGCCATTGAGGTTAGAGAGGAGAGCGGCTCTGTTCAGCACCGGTGGCCGCCGGGGGACCCAAATTCCCGGCGGCTGGACAACCGTGGCACCCCTCGGTGCGGGTACCAGTCAGCTACGCCTGCGGCCCCGCCAGTTTTAACTCCAGCAGCAGCTCCCTACGCAGGATCCAAACGCAAACCAGCCGCTTTACACCGACAACTTCCTTTGCAAACTGCCCGGGTGCCACCTTTCCCAATCCTTCGGCCGTCCGAAGAAAGACGGGAGAAGAAAAATTGAGCGGAAACGCGCCGTAAATATTTTGCACGATTTTGGGGACCAGGCTTCTGAGCAATTCAGTTCCAAGCGAAGCAAGCGCACAAAGCCAACGAAACCCAAACCGCTCCGAAGGACAGACATCAGTTTGCAGAAGCTCGCCCCTTGTTCGCCAACAACCCGGCTCATCACCGCCGTGATTTAAATAAGAAAACCCGAAGAAGGAGGAACAACGTTTTCTCTTTTCACAGCCCAGTTTACCGACAACGATTAAACCCCGCCGCTCAGCCGGATCCACGGGGCAAACCATGAAACCGAATTGCTCGCTAATGCACTCAAGTACCGGCTCGGATTTTCTAGATCATCTGCTAACATTTTTCCTCGTTAACGACAACAATAATTAAAATACCCGGCAAACGTGGCCATTTAAGAGGGCGGATTTCAAGCCGCATCGCCCGTTTTCTTTTCCCTGCCTCCAACCTTTTGGCCAACAGTTACATGCCAGAGGAAGAAGCCCAGGGCCGGGGGACCGGGGGTGGGGGTGGGGTGTTGGGGGGAGGCCGGGTAAGTCCTCCCTGCAAGTAGTCCCCAGCCTGTGACGACATGTTTGGTATGCACAAGGAAACGGCTTACCTTTCTTAATTACAGTTTGATCTGGGATGTTAATACCGGGGTCTTCTACGTGCTGCAACAAAAGGAACAGGCAGGGATGTAAACGCACAATCACAACAAAAGGCGGGGAGGGCTGGAGTGCGGGAGAAGTTGTGTGTGTTTCCCCCCTTCCCCGAGAACGGTGCAGGGAGGGAAACGAACACATCCTTCGGCGGGAGAAGGGATTTAGGGGGGATTTCCTTCATCGGGAGGAATGCTGCATCCCTCCCAGCTCTTCCTCCGTTCCCCAAGAAATAGAAAAAAAAAAAAAAAAATCAAATCACCCCCACACCCCCGGGGCTTGCCCGGCCGAGCCCAACACCCAAGCGGCCACCAGCTCCTGCGGGTTCCCTCCGAGTCCCCCCTTCCCCTTTCCTCCTCCCCGGGAATCGGCCCCGGCCCGGCCCTTCCCCACTCCCGTGCCCGCGGGAGGGAAAGCACAAAGGAGCGGGGACGGGAGCGGGGACCGGTGCGGTGCCGGGGATGGGGATGGCGGGGGGGGAGTGTCCCACGCGGCCCCACGCACCCCCGGGCTCCCCCCACTATTGTCCCCTCGCAGGTTCCGCGGTCGCGGCTACAGCTGGGGTTCGCGCGGCGGAGTCACGACGTGATTAGAAAGTCAAATGAAATCATGTTTTCTAATTCCAAAAACTGACAGGCAATATAATGTCTGGCTGTGTTTACAAATTAACACCAGTGCTGCTGAGATAGAAGATTTCGCAATCGTTACAAAACCCAGGCATTACCATTTAAAAAACTATTACTTCCTTCTCTAGTCTTTGTCCAACAATAATACTGATTCTAACATTTTCCATTCTGTCTTGGATTTATGCTCCTGTTAATTGTGCCTGATCTCAATGATTCCGGGTGGATGGTACTAAGTTGCTTTATTACAGGTTTTATTATACTCAATGCTCTCATTTGTAACTTGCCTAAAGTGCTTCTGGATTTAAGTATAATTAAATTGAGAAATGTTCAGAAATGACTACTGCTGCAGTTCTTGTGTTTTAACTATATGGGGAAATATGATCCCTTTATGCATGCACCCTAAACCCATAAAGTAAATGTAGTGTGGCATAATACTTTTATTTGTGTTATTTCTACACATATTCCATACAGGGAGGACTGTTAAGTTTAAAATCCCACAGAGATATTTATGATTAAATAATTTTCACCGTCTATTTGATTTTCTTAAATATTTAGCGTTCTTTTTTACTAAAGGTTAACTGTTGCAGCAACGGAAAAATTAAAAACCGACCCTTTCCTGACCCACATTTCTATAAAGGATTTTTTTTAAATAACTAGATAAAATACTCCTGAAAGATACATCCTCTTATTTTTATGCTTTCCTTCATGCAGCCTGCTGATTCAGTTTTGCAGAGAAAAAAAAAAAAATTGGCTGGGCTGGTTTAAGGATTTAAACCAGATGGCATTTGGTTTTCACGAAGTACAGCAATGCTATTAATTCATAGATCCCTGAAAGGCAAATCAAATGATTTGTACTTAAAATATCTGCAGAGGAGGCTTCCCGAATGAGCCCACTGCCACGGAGCACCATTGAGGAGAAGGAGAATTCGAGGGAACATTTTAGGTCATGTTCTTCCTACAGCAATCAGAGGCTTGCAGTCAACAAATTAAGTTTATTCTTACTATTGCCTCCATGTTATTTTATATCAAGTTTAAAGAATCGACCTGCTTTTAACGGATCCAAATTGGTTACTAAATCCTCCACTTTGGGAAACGTATGCGTTTATTGCAAAACTGCTAAACATAACCAGCGATTTTCTGTGGCTAATTTAGCCAGATGAGGGCTGTAATAAATTCACTATTTTTCCCGAGTATAATTTACAAAAGATTTCAAAATGACCCCCAAAAATAGGTAAGTTCATCTGAACATTATCCTTGCAACACGAAACTGTACTCATTAAACTGTCAGCGAATATATTGTTGTAATATTTGATCCTGTAATTTGGGATGGCATTTCAGCAAAAATCACATCCAGATACCACAGTTCCCTCCTCCTCTTTCCTCCTGCAAATCGAGCAGCTTCAGTCCCTCCGCATGAGCACTGTAGGCTTTAATAAATTTATTGGCATGTTCTAATTCCATTTTCGTGGAGAAACCCAGAAAGATGAACTTTGATCACAGCCTATCGCATTGCATAAGGCCACTTTCCTAACTGAACAATAGCCCTGGCTTGCTTTGTAAATAGCCCGTGCGCTAATGTCATGCTTAATTAGAAATCATTTTTTTAATCTGTATTTATCGATAACAGAATTAGGTCCCCCAAATAACGTATCCTCCAATAGGCTCCCAACATTTAATTTAATATAGGGTGTAGCAGGTCTGGCTCGAATTTGATAACCTATAGCTAATGATTTATGAGGTCATCCCTTTGCACCGCTGCTAAAAGAAGAAGGCAGTGTTTTAATATACCTCTTCCCTGATTTGTCAATTAATTCCTTTAGAGAAGAGGATCTGCCCCTATCCTCTTACAACTTCGGATTTCGTTATCCCATATGCCAATTCTGTAATCACGGGAAACCGATTTTTCCGTCTTAGGCCACTTTCACCCACTTTTTCTTTTTTTTTCTTTTTTCCTTCCCCCTTTACGTTTGCCTGGGAGGACATTTAATGAGATCTCGCGTTTCAGACTCGTGTTTTTCCCAAGGCAGCGAGAAATCCCCAAATGCACGGCCCTGTGGTGATATTATATATTCTTCCAATCGTAACAGCTTATTGTCATTGAGAAGGAAAGATATTGTTAACGATGACAGTAATTTGATTTATTTATATTTTAGCGGACGCGTTAGCGGGGAGGCGTCGCGCAGGGATGGGCTGCGAGAACCTATTGTTCTAGGTGGGGTCTTCGCCTTTCCCTGGGGAGGGGGGTGTCTTTTCTTCCCTCCCCCTTTTTTTTTGGGGGGGGGGGAGGGGGGTGTCCCCCTTCCTCCCCGTGAAGTTTGTCTCCCGCGGGGATGGGGACGGGGGGGAGAGGGGCGAGCGGGCCCCCGGGGGGAGCCCCTTTTGCTTACCGGCACGTCCTCGATGGCGTGTGGGATGGAGTGGAGGGGCAAGTCGGCCAGCCCCGAGCCCAGCCCGTGGGGGGCGTGCAGCAGGTCGTCGTGCCGCCGGTAGTCCCTGCGTGGGTCCAGCCCCGAGAGCTGGTGGGGCAACCCCCGGTGCGTGTGGAGTAGCCCCGTCTCCTGGCTCTGCCTCTGTCCCGGCCATCCTGGGTGTTGGGGCTGCGGCTGGGCATGGAGGGGGTTGAGGCTGTAGGGGTCGTTGACGTGGGAGTAGGGGTCCTGAGACTGGGGGTAGATGGGTTGGTAAGGGGGGGGGAAGTAGGGGGGCTGGAAGTCGGCGTTGGGGGTGTGGGAGAGCGGCGGGGCGCTGGTGTAGGGAGACTGACCCACGGTCCCCAACTGGGGTAGCCGGGCTGTCCCGTTGCTGGTACTGTCGTGGCGCTCCTGAGGTGGAGAGGGGGGGTGGGGGGGGAACGACAGCGAAGGGAGGGGGGGGGGGGAGGGGGAGGGAGAAGGAGGAGGGGGAGAGAAAAGAAAAACAAAGATAAAATCAAACTGTTTCTCCTCAAAATCGGCTTGAGAATTTCACCTATCGGGCAAAGATGGGCAATTCGTCCGCTCCGAGGCGGAGAAGAGCAGGTCTGGGGGTTTCTCTGCCTCTAGTTTCCCTTCGCACACAATTAAGAGGCAGTCTCGCTTTTTAAATAATAAGTATAACGGCAATAATGATAACAGCAATAATAGCAATAATTATAACAGGATTGTTTATAATAATTAATAAAACATTGCGGCGATACAACGTGGATTCCCAACAGATCGCGCCCCGGCATTTCAGGAGCAGGTATTTCCCGCAAATAAAAAGATTAATTCATAAGTGGGCATTATAAAAATAATAATTCTATCACGACCCAAAAATCCTCCCTCTGGCCCTGGACAGAACCGAGACAAATACCGGCGCTGGGATTACTGATAACGCATCCTGAGAAAACCCTGGAAAATCCAAGCCCACTGCCATTTTGTTACCAGAAGACGCCGAAACAGGCTCTAAAACAAACCGTCCGTTCCCCCCGCGAGTTTTACAAAGGTTTCGGGGCGAAGACACTGACACAGTCCCCCGCCTACGGGGAGAGCCCTCCCGGTGCCAGGCCGAGCGATTTGGGAGCGGAGGGGGCCGCCGGGGCACCGGGGAAGCGGAGGAATGCGCCGGGCAGGAGGGGGGGAGCATCGCCCCGAGCCCCGCCGCACCGACGGGGCCAGCGGCTACCGAAATGTTCCCGGGCGTTTCGGCACGGTTCTGCCGGGAGCCGGGCAGAGGAGCCCACAGGTACGTCCGGGGAAAAAGGCATGGCCTCCACGGAGGAAGAGGAGGAGGAAGAGAAGGATTCAAGGGAAAGAGCCAGGATCCCGAAAAAAAGGGAAACGAGAAAGCTGAAAATATCCCGTTTGCAGGTGGCAAGGTGAAGAAATCGAAGCGGTAGGGTCCAAGCAAAGCCTTTTGCCGTTCGCTCGAAGCAGACCAAAAAATAAAATATAAAAAATAAAAGGGGGGGGGGGGAGAAAAAAGAAAGAAAGAAGGGGACGTAAAAAAAAAAAAGGTAAACCACCGAATTTATAAAAATGAAAGAAAGCAAAAAAAAAAACCCTCTCCGGAAAGCTGGATGCGAAACCCCGACCGCCACCGCCGACAACAATAGCAACACCCAGCACATACCAAACCCCCTCCGAGAGAAACGTGAAGCAACTCACCATAGCCGAAAAACTGTGTACTAACATCTGCGAAGAGTCGGGGGTTACAAGTCAAGGTAGAAAAAAAAAAAAAAGAAGAAAAAAAAAAAGGCAGAGGAAAGGGACCGGCGGAGCCGCAGCCCCCGGCGGAGCCCCGCGGGTGCGGGCGGTGCGCGGGCGCGGAGGGAGCGCGGCCGGACCCGGCGCTAGGCGCGGGCGGCGGGACCGGGGCGCCGGGGCTGCTCCTGCACCGCGGGCGCGCCACGATAATCCATCAGAACTTGCACCGATCTCTGCTGCCCTTCATCGGGTGTTGCCAAGGCGAGCTCTCTATCCTGGCGTGGTGTGAGGAGCCAAAGTTGGTTGCTTTTTTTGTTTTTCCTTTTTTGTTTGTTTGTTTTGCGCTTTTTTTCCCCCCTTTTTTTGATTTTGTTTTTAGCGTGTGTGTGTGTGTTTCTTAATCCTTTTTTTTTTTTCCTCTGTCTCTTTCTTTCTTTTTCTCCTTTGACTTAGCTGCTGCTTCACTTGAGCTCCTAATAACAGATCTGCTGCCTTCCTGGAGACTCCTAATAGCAGATATTCATGACTATTAATATTACACGAATACTTAATAAGGGAAGAATGGCTGGAAATCGAGCGTGAAGCGAGAAGGCAACTCAAGGCAGAGCCTGTTCTAAATGACGTCCATTGAATGAAGAATCAGTGTATCTAATCAGAGATGGGGGAGAGGGAGAGGGAGAGAGAGACAAAAAGGGAGAGAGAGGGAGCGGGAGAGAGAGAGGGGGGACATGCTGCTGCGTCTGACGAATCACAGGAAAGGGGCAACATTTTAAAAGGTTGCAGGGCATGCAAAAGTGAAAGAGAAAGAGATCCGGAGAGAGGGAGAGGGTGGGAGCCAGGAGGGGGGTGCGGAGGGAGGGGGGGGGTGGGAGAGACGGGCAGAAGGAGAGAGAGGGGAGGGGGCGCGGGATCCCCCCTTCCTCCCCTTCCCTTCGCTTCCCCTCCCTCCCCCCCCCCCCCCTTGCCGCCGCCTCCCGCTGCCCCCAGCCCCGCGGTCCTTCGCGGGCGCACCTCGGGCTGCGGCTGCTGCGCGTAGCCGGCCTCAAAGCCCAGGGAGAAGAGCGGCTGCTGGCTGCCCGCTTGGCTCTTGCCGCCCTCGGCCGTGCTGCCGCCGCTGCCGCCGCCTTTGCGCGGGGTGGGCTCCGCGGGGCCGCCCGCCGCCGCCGCCGCCGCCCCGTCCATGCCTCGACGGCGCCCCGCCGAGGGGCTCCCCTGGCCGCTGCCCCCGCGGCGGCCGCCCCGCGCCGCCGAGCCGGCTCGCCTCGGTGCCCCGCGTCCCGGAAA
The DNA here is from genome assembly GCF_964199755.1 of Larus michahellis. Lineage (NCBI taxonomy): Eukaryota > Metazoa > Chordata > Aves > Charadriiformes > Laridae > Larus > Larus michahellis. The sequence goes on along the minus strand of NC_133897.1, from coordinate 74,851,517 downwards.
CCGGCTGGGAAAGTTGGGGTTGGTTTTTTTTTTTTTTGTTTTTTTTTTTTTGGGTGTCTCCCCGTCTGGGTGTCAGCCCTCCTCCTCCTCCTCTTCCTCCTCCTCTGGTTCGAGCCCAGCGCCGAGGCCAGCGGGCTCCCGGAGCGGGGGGGCTGGGGAGCCCAAGGAGCATCCACCGGGCTCCCCGCGGCCCCCCTCTCGGAGGATCCGGGAAAAGACAGGGGGGGAAAATGCAGGAGGCGGCGAGGCGGGGAGGGAAGGGAAGGAAGGAGGGCGGGAGGGACGCGGTGGGGCGAGGGAGCCGGGGAAAAAAAAAAAAAAAAAAAAAAAAAAGGCAAGGCGAGCGCTTCTCCCGGCCCAGACAAGCCGGGGCTCCGGCGCAACCCGTCGGACTGGCTGTGCAACTCCCAAACAAACTCCCTCAAACAGGCACCGCTCCTCCGCCGCTGCCCCGCCGCAGCCTCCGCGCCGCCGGCGCCCGGCTCCGCGCTCCGCCCGCTCCCTCCCGGCCCCGGGCGCGCAGCGCGGCTTCTTGCCGGGCTTTTATTCCGCTTTTCTTTTCATTCCACTCCCCCCCCCCCCGCCTTACTCCCCGTCTTTTAAAGGCAGGTCCTATCCCCGTCAGGGTACAGTCACCCTCTTTTCCATCCTCTCGCTCCCGAGGAAAACGCGGGGAGCCAGCCGCACACGCCCGCACAAAAGCCGGCGGGCTCCGGCGGAGCGGCCGCCAGTCCCTATCCGTCTTTGGTAACACCTCGCTGCAAAGTCCCATTAGCGCAAGGCAACAAAAGCCATTCGCGATGAAATCCACACGCTCGCACGTGTGCACGCTTGAACACCGATCCTGGGGGGGAGGCAGGGGGAGAGACACGCTTTCCTCCCGAAATCCAGCTGAGGAATACATATATTATTTTCTTCCGGCTTACCAAAAATAAAATAAAATAAAATAAAATAAAATAAACCCACCCCTGACACCTCATTCCTAGAAATCAAACATCCGCCAGCGAGTAGATCTAAGAGCTCAGCTCCCGCACCGGGAGGCAGCTTTATCCCAAACTCCTCGATCCGGGACTAAACCACCAAATCGTTTAGTCGGCGGCGAGTCTGGCGAGTCCCTCGGTCCCTTCCCTAAGCTACAGCATCGCACAAAGCAGCGGCAGGATCGGATTGGGAGGGTGGCCCCCCCTTCGCCCCAGACTTGCATCGTCGGCAAGGCTCCGCCGAGGCTGGGGGGACCTTCCCGCGTGGGTCACGGCCAAATCACTGCGTTCATTTGCAAAGTGGAGTCCTTTATTGCGCGGTTTAAACGCACTGCACGGATAACTTTTGCGAAACGGGTGGCAATAGTATTCGTTGGTTTGAGACTAAGCATGGGTCCCAGGCATCACTCTTCTTTTTTCCTCTTCTTCTTTTTGTCAGATTAAAAGACACTCGCCTCTTGCTAAAAATACGGATGCACACAGACACATAGGGAGATGCGCGCACACAATCTGTGCTGAACGGCTCCAAAACCAAATTAGGTGGCTTGTAATTTTTTTTTTTTTTTTCAAGCGGTTAAAATATTATTGCTCAAAGCAATGGAAGTGTGGCCCTGAAAATTAGGAGGCTGGGGGAACACCGCTCCCAAACCCGTGATTTCTGTTCAGCAGCTGACCCCTGCAAATTTGCGCAGCTCAGTATAATCAACCCGCAGCTACATCGAAAAGGCTGAATTTAAGCATCGGTCCTGAGCCAATTTATTGGGATACCTCGGGTACCTGGCGTGTAAGAATAATTATCTTCCCTTTGTCTCTTTGCCCTTTCATTCATTCATTCATCCGTCCATTCATTCAGCCATCCATCCATCCATCCATATGGATGAGTGTAGCATCCTACAGAGCCTTATCTACGAAGGATCTACCTATAGACCAGGCTGCTGCTGGATCCTGTTTGCCTTTCCTCACACACTTCCAACAAAGCCGGGTTTCCACAAACCCCGAACTTCCCGGGGAAGGACCCCAGCCCCTCTCCAGCTGCAGGACTGCAAGAAAGCCTGGCGAAGGAGCAGAAGTTTTCCTAAACGAAATTGAGAGACGGAGGGATGCTCGCAGCTGCGGGGCCGGAGAGCTCTGCCCCAGCCGGGGGAAGCGCTTACCTCACATTCCTCATACTTGATATTATCCGTCAGTTTCCAAAGCATTTTCATGGATTGGCGTGAGACAGAGAGAGGATTGGGTTCTCCCTGCCTTTCCCTACGGTGGCGGTGCCGGGGCGGCGTGGGGAGCGCGGCTGGCGGAGGCTCTGCAGCGCTCCCGTCCGCGCTCGGAGATCTCCCTCTAATGGTGGAAACTTTTCCCTTTTCCCAGCTCTTTACCCACAGCCTAATCGCCTCATTAGCATATCAACAACAGCCCAATTGCTCGCCAGCACAACAACCTGCAGCGATGGACACAGGTAGAAAGGACCCACGAGCGAGAAAAAAAAAAAAAAAAAAAAAAAAGGCTTTCTCCAACCCTCCGAGCCTCGGCGCGGGGCGGGGGGGGGAACAACGGGGCCCTGCCTGCCTGTCGCCGCTCCCCCCGCGCCTCTGCCTGCCAGAGGGGAGGAAAGTGGCCAGCGAAATCAAAGAGGCGACCGTCCCCTCATCTGCAGAGAGTTTAGGGCTAGCCATGAAGCCACCCCCTTCCCCCCCCCTTTTTTTTTTTTCCACAGGGTTTAAAGATACCAAAGCGAGGAGACACGAGACTCGGGTCTTGTTCTAACGAAGGTTATTGTCTGCGGAGGCTTCTGTTGCCCTCTGGTTTTGATTTGATCTTTTTGGTGGATATTTGAAAAGCTCCTTTCTTTTGCAAACTGTTTAGTTCCTCTTGGCTCTGTTGGCTATTGGTCTTCAAAAATAATAATAATTAAAAGAAACCAAACCCCAAAAACCCAAAACACAAACAAACCCAACATAACCTCCCAGATAGAAGTGGGCGAGCGGTAATGTGAATGCAGCAGGAGCCAAAAAGTCTTTTGCAAGCGCTTGAGCAAAGGGACAAAACAATGACCATAATAAAACTTTGGTACTTTCTTAGGTGGAGCGCTTCGTTTGCTTAACAATGTGCCGCTAAGTGAGCTCTCAGCCCCCCCTCCTCGGGGGGGTTGCTTTTCCACCCTTCTCCTCTTTTATTTCCCCGGGTGCCCAGCCTTGATCCATCCACCAAAAGGCTTCGTTTTCCCCGGTTTTCTTCTTTTTTTTTTTTTTTTTCCCGTCTCGCTGATCCCGCGCCGCTCCTAACGGCGAGGCATCCTGCTCTCCGTGGGGCCGGCGTGCCTCCCCACAGCGTTCCCCGGGGCCGGGCATCCCCGCGTGGGGTTGGGGTGCCAGCACCTGGCTGCCCTGCCGCTCCCCGAAACTTCCCTCTGCCAACCGCAAAACCTGCCCTGTCGGCCTGGGAGACCCTCCCGAGGCCACCCCCCTCCCCCCCGACGCCGGGGGAAAATGTATTGCCTCCAGGAGCAAACGGGCCCCTCCGCTCCGCGGGGGGAAGCCGCCGTGGGCCCTCGGGGGACCCGGCACACGCGTCCCCACGCCGGGAAGGGTGGCAAAGGCGCCTCCAGGCTCTCGGGCCTGCTCCTTCACACACACGCACATCTATATCACCAAAATTGGATTATTATTTTTCCCCCCCCTCCTCCTCCTCCTTTCCCCTTCCCCCCTCCTCCGCCCCCCGATGCTCTTTTTCACCAGCGCTTTTGTCTGCAAGTGGCAGGAGAGTAAATTGTTGTTTTTACTCCCATTGAGGTTCAAATGGAGCTGGCAGATTAAGCCTAGTTAATGCCTCCGGGGGGGGGGGGGGGCGGGAGAATGAGAAAAAGAGGAGGGGAGGCGGGTAACGAAGGGGCCCATCGTCCCTCAGCGCAGTCCTGGCGGAGCCGGGCCGGCCGGGACAGCCCCCGACCCGGGACAGCCTCCCACCCGCGGCCGCCCGGGACTCCCGTGGCCAAAGGCGTGGCCCCGGGGCAGAAGGCCCAGCTGGGCCCGTGTGCGGGGGTAGGAAGGAAAGGGGAGGCTTTCCCCGAAGAGACACCCCCCAACCCGGGGCAGCGGGAGGCGGCTGCTGCCCCCCCCCCCCGCGGCGGGTCCACCCGGCCCGGCCCGGCGGGAGGGGGGGCCCGCAGCGGCGGGGAGCGGGAGCGAGGAGGGCCGGGGAGTAAGGAAAAGTCGGGAATAGATTTCAAGGCAGATAGCCCGTAAGTGCGATTACATAAGAGTTGCCTTCAGTGCAAAAAATAAAAAAAATTTTAAATCCTCTCTTGGTCGCTTCTCCGCGCCGACCTGATAAAAAGACGCCACTTGTAACTGTAAAAATAATTAAAAATATATTTGTTTACTGCATTTTCTTCCCTTTTTAAAATTTTTTTTGACGACTTACTGCTACCCTAAAAAAAATAAAAATTAAATAAGGCAGCCCGGAGAAGGAGTTGGTCGCGAGATTTTGAAAAGTTGGGAGCAGAAAAAGAAGCTAGGCTCCCATCTTCAACTGGACTGTCCTGGGGAAAATAATAATAATAAAAAAAGGTCGTTTTCGGTAATAAAAGCCCGGGTGTTTGAACGGGACGGTTCCTCTTCCCTTTTATCAGCCGGCAAACGCCGCGATCCGGCCCGATCCGTGAGGCTGCAGGGATTTCCAAGCGTCTCCCGCCCCGGGACCAGCCGTAACTCCACGCGTGTCCTCTCGCCCCTGGTGCGGGTTGGTCCCCCCGGCCCCGCGGGGCTGGGCGAGGCCCCGCCGGGCCGCGCTTTCCCCCACGCCTGGCCGCTTTCGCTGATGGGTGCTGCTTTTCCTTCCAGCCCATCCCCGCGGGAGCGCCTTCCGCTGGCGCGGGAGCCGGCAGCGTTATTTTACCACGGGACGGGCTCGGGTGGCAGCTCACGGCGAGATTTCAGTCCCCGTCCCCCCAACTTCCCCGCTGCCCGTTCCCGAAGCGCGGCGGGCCCCACGCCACGCCGGAGGGCGCTGGCCCCGCGTGGGGTCCCGGCGCGCTCCGTGGGCAGCCCCAGGGCTCCTCCGGCGGGACGGGCGCCGCCAGCCCCGGGCAAAGGGACGGCGGGCGGGCGGGCACACGCCGCCCTTCGCCGGCCCACTCTGCCCTTCGCCGGCCCACGCTGCCGGGCAGCTCAGCCCCGGGCCGGGACACCCCCGGCGGCGGCGGGGCAGCCCTCACCCCTCCCGGCCCCAGCCCGCCACTCTCTACCTGTTGCGGCCGGGGGCAGCTACCAGCACGGGGAGCCGCAAAACTCGCCAACCCCGGGATCGCGTTTGCCCCCGCTCCCTCGCAGCCCGTCACCTTTCCCGCTCCAGCCCTGCCTCCCGTCCCAAAATAACAATACCCCCCTCCCCGCCCCGGCACAGGGCAGGAGGGTCGCCTTACCTGCCAGTCCCCCATTTTGGCAAGGATAGACATCCTGGCTGCAGGCTCCGAATCCCCAGGTGCCTGCCGGTCATGGACTGCGAGGGCGAGCCAGCCGCCCGGGATGCCTGTGGGTAAATCCTCCCCTTACCTGCGCCGGGACTCTCTCACCTGGCCATAAAGAGCTGGGTGCTCCCTGCCTGCGCCTGCGCGCTGCCTCCGCGCTGCCTGCGCGCTGCCCCCCGCCACCCGACTCCCACGGCCACCGGCCCGGCCCCGACGCCCACCGGGGACCCCCTCCCAGGGCACACGGCAGCTGCCAGCTTCGCTGCTCCGCCGCTCCCTGAGTCCTAAACCATAGCGGGGGGCAGCTCTGCCCGCCCGCATGGGGACGGGCGAGCACCCCCCTCCCCTCCCTCGGGGGGGCCGGTAGGTTTCCTCGGGGACAAGTTACCAGTGAGTGTGTGCTCGTAGTAGTAGTAGTAATAATAATAATAGCATCAGCCCCAAAAGACAAAGCACCGGGGGGGCTGAACTAGCCCAAGTGGGTAACGGAGGCGCTGCAAGTGGCCGGGGGCGTCCACGGGGAAACAAAGAGACCCCCAAGTGCAGACGGTGTTCCCATCCCCTAATACGCGGGGCGGGGGGGGCGGGCGGCAGCGGCCGGGGGTGGGGGTTGTGACACCCGGCGGGACGGGGTCCGGCCCGCTGGGCTGCGTGGGGTGAGGATGCTGCCACCCGCTCCCCCCAGGAGAAGCCGGCCTGTGACAGTCTGTGGCCCTAGGACTTCTGGGTGTCCGTACCCCTTGTTCCCGCCTGTGTTTTTTTCCCCTCGGGGATTCAAGTGCCGAAGTGCCCTGGGAAGTTGCCAGGGCACAGCGCAGCTCTGATTTCACGCCCCTGAAAGAGAGGGGGCATGGCCCCCGCCCCATCTCCAGGGGCTGGGCACAGGGGGAAGCGGGGGCGGGAAGCAGTACTCCAGCTACAGGATTTTGGGGAGGGATGCACTTAATTTCCACTTCGCAGTTGCACAGCGAGACCTTCGCATTTCAGAGGCAGAGGAAGGTGGCACCGCGCCCCAGGTGTGGGGGTCACTTTGAGGCCTCTTAAAAGCCGGGGTGCGTTGCCCCCCACCTATGAGGCTGTGCCGGGTCGGGTCTCGGGTCAGCCCGCAGTAGAGAGAAAGGGAATGCACCCTCTTACCTTCACCCTAAAAGCTTGGGGACAAGGACCTTGCAGAAGGAGGGACAAGCCCTGTCTCCAGGCAGGTGGGAAGGGGGAGGCGAGAGCCGGCACCCGCAGCCATTCGGCTCCGGGGGAGGGCCGGGGCCGCGTGCACGTGAAGCCCCAGCTCCAGCAGTGCCGGGGTCTCCGCTTCACGCCGCCCCCGCCCCAGGGAGCCGGAGTCGGTGGGGACCGGCCGGTCCTGCGCGGCGGCGGGGCGGGAGGCGGTCAATGGGCCGTGCGAGGCGCGCTTCACACCGCCGCTCCCAGCGCCGGCCCGCGGTGTACAGTTAGCGTCAAATTACAGTAATTAGCCGGGCACCGGAATTTAATTACCCAGCCCTGCCCCTTCCCCACCCCTCCGGTGCCGCGGAGGCTCCTTCCCGGGGAAGACGCGGAGCAACGACGGCCCCCTGCAAAAATGGGAGAGGGATGGGGGAGATGTGCGACGGTTTTGCGGCTGTGGGACTCCGCCGCCTCTCCTTTCCCTGCTTCCCGGCAACCCTGCCCCTCCGAGCCCTCTCCGGGAGACGGCGATTTTGGCCCCGTTACGATTGTTTAAAAATGCCTTTTTTTTTTTTTTTTTTTTTTTTTTTTTGCGGGGAATTAATCCGATTTGAAGGTGGCCTTCGGCGAAACGTTGCCGGTGAAGTTGGACGCCACTTTTCCTGCTGTCCTCCCGCTGGGATCTTTCCCTTCTTCCCTGCCTCCACCTCCCCCCACGCAGGGTTAAATTTCCCCGGTCAGGACCCTGGTCCCGCAGCCCGGCTCTGCCCCGCGGGACTTGGCAGAGAGGCGGCCCCGGCACAGCCCGCCGGCGGGGCGGGGGCGGGGACCGGGATTTTGGGACTACGGGGCAGCCCTGGCTCGCTTCGGGCTCATCCCTGCGTGTTTTTTTTTTAGCCCAGGGGAGGAAGGCATGGGCTGGGTGTGCTGCAGACCCCGGGGGTTGCGGGGCGCTGCTTTTCCCCTCCCCGAGGCGTTTGGTGACCGCACTTCGGGGGGGGTTAATTCGGCTTCCCTGTCCCGGGCGTTTAGAGGGCTCCTTTCCCTCGCAGCCGTAAGGGCAAATCCGACGGGTAAAAGTGGAGGGGTCTGAAACCACCCCACCCCGGGCTTCTGTCACCCCTGAGGTGCCAGCTCTGGGTGTCTTCCTCGTCCTGCCTGCCCTGCCGCCTGCCTCCTCCCCGCGCGAAGGGAAGATGAGGCTGAAGAAACTTCTCTCCCCCGACGAAACAGTCTCTTTTACAGCAAAGACATATGCAGCTTTTTTTTTATTTTTATTTTTTTTTCTTCCCCGGTCTTTGTCACACCGGCTGGTTCACAGCTCGGCAGTGATTTTGGCTCCGAGGAACATCGGAGAGAGTCACCGCGGAGCTCCATCGCCTCTGATTTATACCTGATGGACGCGCCAGGTCCCTCCCCGTGTGTCACAGCGCGGGCAGCAGACGGGGCAAAGCCCTGCCCGCTCCCCTTCCCCTCCGCCGGCAGCACTGTTTTGGCTAAACCCTGGCACACATCTCTTCCCAGCTAGGAAACCACAACAGGGGGTTGTGGATGCTCCATCCCTGGAGGTGTTCAAGGTCAGGCTGGATGGGGCTTTGAGCAACCTGGTCTAGTGGGAGGTGTCCCTGCCCATGGCAGGGGGGCCGGAACTAGATGATCTTTAAGGTCCCTTCCAACCCAAACCATCCTATGATTCTATGAAGAGATGATTTCGGGGAGCCCGGTACCGAGTTTCCCCAGCCGGTCTGAGTTACCGGCGGCTCCTTGCACCCCTGAGCCGGGAATATCCCCACCTGCCTGGCCCCCAGCCGCCGGACAGGTCTCCCCTTCTCCCTCCTGCCTGCCCCCGGGGGCAGGAGCGGTGGGATAAACCCGGCTCCCAATGCTCTGCGGGGAGTTGAGAGTTGGTTATTCCTCGCACTGTTGCTTTTCCCTTCTCCCTGCCCCAATGCCGCCCGGCCGGGGAGGCGCTCGGCGCGGCTGATTTTCACCGGCTCGCTGCCACCTACATCGTCTTTTTGTCTTTTTTTTTTTTTTTAAATTAATTTTTGGCGGTGGCCGGCCTGTGCCCGTGGGGCCACTAGCAGCCCAGCCAGGGCCGGCAGAGGCGCTGCTCTGCGCCGTCTGGTCCCGGGGCTGCGGCCGGCAGTGGGGCGGGCTTGCACCCCTCCTGGGGTGTCGGGAGGGACCCCCCCGGGACCCCCCCCTTCTCCTCTCCCCTCCTCTTCCCAGGCTGAACTCCTGGCGCCGGTGTTTCTGGAGGGAGAAAGGCGAGGTTGGTGTGGGTCTGCCTCGGCTCTATGGGGGCGGGGGAAAGCGGGGCACCGGCTGCCCGCCCCCGGATTGAGGGTCTCCTCCGCCCTGGTGACGGGGCTTCTTCCCGAGCGCACCTTTGCGCAGAGGGGGAGCAGAAGAGGCAAAATCCGTCAGGGCATAAAAAAACCAAACCCCAAAACCACCCCAAAACCTACAAAACTAAGACAGAAAAGAAAAAAAAAAGAAAATGGACACGTCCTCGCCTTTCCTCGCCTCGCACTTTGCGGTCCGATAGGATTCAATGAATTTTGGGGGGCCGGTGCCGGAGAAAGGCGGGGGGTGCTGCTTCTCTGTTTTTCACAGAGATGTTTTTCCTCGGCTTATTTGGGGGGGAGGGGGGGGGGTTACGTCTTGCTTTTATGCCCTGCCGTGGGGGAGCCGGCTCCCGGGGTGGAGCAGCCTCAGCCCTCTCCCCGGCGGGTCCGGGGAGGTCCTTCCCATGCGCGACGTGGGGATGGTGTGAAGGGGAGGAAAGAAAGGATAAGAGAAGGAATCCCTCCGCTTCCACCCGTGACCGTCCTGCCCACAGTGCAGTCTCCCAAACCACGACACCCGGCAGCGCATTTTAACAGAGCTTGTTTTCTTTCCAGTCCGTTTCCCACGGGAGAGATGCTCACCGAGTGCAACAAGTCGCTTCAGCCTCTCCCGGCACCTCACGAAGCCAAAGCCCCTTCCCTCCTCTTCCTCCTCCCGCTCCCCCCGCCGCGGCTTTGCTCCGGGACACGCTTTGGAGGGGGGTGCGGAGCGTCACGCGTGGGGCGGGCGAGGGACCGAGCGCGGAGCCGGCGCCCCCGCGGAGGAGCGGGAGGAGGATGACGATGAAGGTAAAGATGCTGTGCACCCAGGTTCGGCACTGCCGCACCTCTCCGCTCGTCCCCTGCTGCGCCCCCCGCCCAGAGACTCCCGGGGCCCCCGGCCCGGCGCTTTCAAGCCCCAGAGTGTTGTCAGGGAGATGAGCAGTTTGGACATCAGCTTTGCGTATAAATAGCTATTTTTATTTTTTTTTTCCCCAATGCCAAATGAAGGGGCAGGGGAGATCAGAGTGCAACTTTTTGAAAGCGAGATGAAAACTTTTTTTAGGGGGTGGCGGATGGGAGAAAAAGCAGTTTTTCCAAGGAGCACGTGGGTCTCGCCTGCCCCTTTAATATTTATTTGCTAAACTGTCTACGCTAAAGCAACTAAACAAGCAAAACCGGGAAGCAATCAAGAGTTAAACCGGAGCGCACACTGCGGTACCAGCGCAATCCATCTACTGAGGTGTTTGCATGAGCAACCACATGGTACAAATTCCCATGCTGTAGATGTCCTATGGAAATGTAACAGGTACATTCAGCTTCCCCAGGTACCTCTTTCTCAACCTTGGCCCTTTAGGGCTGGGCACTATCATTGCCATCGCCAGAAAACGAGCTCCTAAAAAGACAGTCTCTATGAATGAAGCATTGGTAGGATAAAACTCTGTGCTTCAGCTTTTTTTATTATTATTATTTTTATTTATTTATTATTACGGCAGAAGCAGTTGTATGGTCTCATATACGAATCTTTGTGAGAAATTTGTCTTTTTTGTAAAGCACAATAAATCCACGCTAAAGGCACCAGACGCTTTTGTCTTCAGAAAAAGAAATCTATCCACTATAAGCATGTCAATATCTGATTATTTGTGTATTCCAACCTGGCCACTTTTTCTGTTGTACATTTCATTTTCTAAACAGAAGAAAACCCCCACCCAGTTTTAATAAAATAGTTGCATTTGCAGCTCGGATATAAAATTGGAGTATTTTCTGGGCAATTCTGACTGCTCACATGTCCTCCAAAAAAGCTTTTGCACAGGCAACTATTTTGCCAACAATCTCATGGCTGCAGTAGACTGCAGTTTTACTGACCATACCACCCCAAAATAAGCACAAATAAGTTTTATTTGACATCTATTTTTAATTTTTCATCAATAAAATTGTCAGATGAAATGCAGAAAACAGTATGCTGCCTAAAGCCCTTCAACACGACCTGCCCGATCAAAGTGTTATTGCTAATATAAATGTTCTAGGAAGGGCTCCTTTTCTTTAGGCGAAGCTTCGGCGCCTTCGTTCCCCCCTCTGCCCTAAAATCCACTGATGCAACTGCACATATCCACCCAACTGCACATATCCTGAGTACGAAACACAAAGTTACGCTCTAGCATTAAGTCTCTACGCGGAGAGTTTTGCTTGGATTAAGATTTCGAAACTCAGCCTATAATAAGATATGCCATAAAACCTCAAACAACCCTCCTCCCCCAGGGATATTTATCTTACACATTTAATTGCCCAGTAAAATAAATTCTGTATGTGTACACTTATATGGGAAGGATTTTGATCTGGTAATTCTGGCGTATCTTCTGATCTGTAGCAGCTTAGAATGAGTCTGTACTAACATCCCTAGAAGCTGTGGAGAAGCAGAAACTGTGCCCTGCTAAATAACGCCTATTCAGCTGCTAAATATTTACACATAGGCAGGAATAAGCTTTCCTTGTAATGCTATCTCTTAACTATATATTAGCATTCAAGAAGAAAAACAAATGCAAGTCATTTAAGAATAGGCCAAATCCCTGCTTCTGCTAAAGCAAATAACAGAGCTCCGCTAACTTGCGTGGGGCAGAACGGGGCTCCTCCATGTTACTTACCTTCATGTCATATTAACACTGTCATTTTTATAATGACTTCCTTCTCAGAGCACTCGCTACTGTATAATAAGCTTCAAAAACCCTCGAGAGGTGCAGTGTTATTACTTTATCTGCTTTACAGATAAGTAAACCGATGCAAGGGGAAGATAAGGAATTTCCCCGAGGTCTGCAGCTGGTTTCCTGGAGATCAAGTGAACGAAAAGAAGGAAAAGAAAGAAGGAAAAGAAGGAAAAGACGGAAAAGAAGAAAAGGAAAAGAAGACCAAGAACCAGGACTGAACTAACCACCAGACCAGTATCTGCTCCTCCCACTGCTGGTGACAACACATCCCACAGCCAGGAAAGTGGTATCAAGAGGAGCAGCAGGTGATCAGGATCCATATAAAACAGGTCATTTGCAGTCAGATGCCTAACTGTGCTGTTTTATAGCTAAACTTGGGCACCCGTGTTCGAAACTCTCAGCTTCTCTAATGATACCGTGGAGTTGCATCCATTCCGGCATGATATGATACATTGGAAGTAGAATTTCATTCTTTAGCGCATTGAATAAAACACCCTAATAATTCCAAGACATGTTTAAAAAACAAAGCTTGGTATTACCCACAGCAGAGTTTAAATAAAATCTACTTTGATACATCTATGCTAACATTAGAACTGCTGTCTGCAAGGCGTATATTTTAAAGTGTTGAATAATTACAAAAAGCCGTATTACTGGAAAATGACTGTTGGAGGCTCTGATGTCCAAAACAATATTAATCTGCACAAAAAAAAAAGCAACCTCTAAGCGATTTTTTTTTTTAAATGAGAAATTTCCAAAGCTGTAGTCTTTAATCTAGCCCAGCTTGCATGCAGCTGCAATACATTTAGCCTTTAACATTAGCTCTAGCCATTGTCCTAGCACATGCCTACACCCCACGACACTTTATGGTATTAAAAGCAATGCTGTACGGCCAGAGCAACTTGTCACTAAGATGTATCACTTGGAGGAGAGTAAAACAAAACAAAACAGTGAACAGTGTGGCTTTTTTTTTTCCATGGCAGCCTATACTGTGGGTCTAGTATGCTTGGCTCGGTTGTGTTTATGTGGTGTTTTGTACCAGCGTGTGCTGCCTGCCTCCCTGACAGCTACAGAGTAAAACCTCTGGAAGTGAGTGAAAGAGCAGGCCATGTATTGGATAATCTGGTATAATTGCTCCATACAGCCACTGAAGGAATACCAACCCGCTATGTGTGTATAACCTAATGGCAGTCAAGAGCTGATGTAATCACTCTTACGCTGGCCTCCTCCCTATTCCAAAGGGAAAGGAGGGTGCGGTTGGAGGATGGAGGTTACGGCTGACGTGCACCCACATTACAGCCCTCCCGGGAATTTTCACCTTGGTGTCCATTACAGCAGCTGCAGACACCACCGCGCCAGACGCAACTCCTAGGGACAAACTGCCTCAAAAGAGGTTTGGACCATCATCATCATCATCGCACCCATGAAAGCGAACAGGTACTCAGAGATCAGACAGCAAACTTTTTATTTTCCAAAGGGCGGTATTACAATACTAGAGTGAATTTAGCTGGGCCATTTGTTCGGAGCGAGTTTGGGGCTGTTCTTTCGAAGCGCTGTGCAAGAAGGACAAAGTGATGCCTCAGCCTCCGAGGGGAGCCAGGCCCCCACACCTTCGGCGGCAACTCCTTGGGACTCCTCCTGGGAGAGGCGCAGGGTTATTAGCAGCCAGCAGCCACCCAGCCTGTTTACACCAGGCGAGTTTAAGCGATTGCGAAGCCCCAGCGCGTTGGCAAATGAAATCAGGCCGGGGCTGATAAGCTGCTCCCTTAACACTACCCGCTCCGGAGCTGAGCCCTCCCCGCTGCCTGACTCCTCGGCGTGAGGAGTCGGCCCAGAAAAAAGCCACGCAGGAAAAGGCTCAGGCTTAGGTTCCTTTTCCTGAGTCTTTGGCGCCCCTGTGCGTCTCCTTTTTGGGAAATCCAGTGGCAGAACAAGCCCAGACTTTTCTTCCTCTAACCTAGCACCAGAAAAAACCACGCTTGAAGGTGGGAGAGCTCTGCAAGGGCGGCCTGGGACACTGCTACCCACCAGCCTGACCCTAATTTGAGCTGTGCAACTTCCCCCTCCTTACCTGTCCTCCTTTAGGTGCCGGAATTGCCCTCTTTGGCAACTTCATCTAAAGTGACTAATGTTTTTAGAGTGCCACTTCCTGGAGTCATCACATTTATCATCATCTTTTCTACATCCCTATATCTCCCACTATGCATGAGGTGCAGACTGGAAAGAGCCTTAAAGAAAAGAAGTAAAAATAAAGCATTTGAAGTATCCTAGGCTCTCAAGGGGTCAGATTTACAAATTGAACAGGCAATACTGTGCTTGTGGGAAATACACGCCTGTACCTCTGTATCGGATTGCAGTATAAACCCCTGCATTCTTCAAAGGCAAAAGCAAAGGAAATTCAGCATAAAAACTTATGAAAATCCTAAGAGGAACTGTAAATATTTTTTTCTGTGAGTTAGGTGGCATTATTTGTCACGCATCTTCAAGATAACTGGGACACAAAGGAATGAAGTGAATCGCCTAAGGGTACAGGGACGCTGTGAGACAGCTGGACAAAGAGGAAAGAAACCGAGCCAGCCTGAGTTCTGGCAAGATTTACCCTGTCAGAGGTCTCAGTATAAAACTGAATCTCCGAAGTCTTTGTCCTTTTTCCTGTCTTCCAGCTGTCAGTACTTAGTTCAAAACACGTAAGAGAGGTACATGTCTGAGGGGTGGGGTGTTTATTTGGGGCTATTCAGAAAACACACGCACTCCGCAAAGTGTCACTGGAAAAATATGGCATGCAAATGCAGACAGGCTATCACTTGCCCCGGAATCAGAATCACCTGCTTCACACTTAACCTTGCTAACCTACAACAAGCCCTCCTCTCCTGACGCCTATCTCACCCTTCCCTGCCTTTAGACAGATGGCCCCAGCTGTAGGCAATGTAGATGTAGGCCTGCCCTGCCTATATTTATGGGTGGGTGTTTACCCTGCCTTTGTTTCCCACCTGGGGTGCTTATTACTCCTTTCACCAGCTCTTCCCCCACAGCCTCCCTTGCTACAGGTAAATCTGGCCCCTAAGGCTACAGCTCCCCACACCAAGAGAAGCTGTCCCAAAAGGCATCTCTCACCTCCCTCCCCCTGATTTCTTGTTCTGTTTCCACCCTTCCCCTCCCCTCACACAGTATCGGGTTGCCCCACCGAAGCTCTTGGTAAGGTGCACTGCTGAAACTATCCGTCCAGCTTAAAAATAACTTGGCGAGAGAAAAGGGAGGAGGGTGCTTAAATCAAGGGACTTGTCCTGGGTAAGGACCCAAGACACCTATCTGCCTTGCTGCCCACCTCCCTGCTGGGATACAAGCGTGTCTTAACCTCTGCCCAGTCTTACAACATGCTACAGGTTGAGTTTCAAAACCTGTCAATAAGCTACTTCTTAATCTTCTTTTAGACCCATTAAGGAACCTGAGCTTTGTTAATAGTCCTGCGTCCATGTGGACCCTCCCCAGGAGGAAAGCCTTCCCCCATGTTCCTGGGAATCCTGCTCTGGGCAGCACAGATGATGGGAGGATGGTCTTCATCTCAACGGGGTGTAGCTCTTCTGCTTACGTCTGTTTTGTGCTCTTCCTGCGCAGAGGGAAAGTGGTGCTTCTTCGTTTTGGAAGGCCAGCGTTGGTTGCAAAAGCTGATGGCTAATTGAGTGGATGAGTGTGGGGTCAAGTTCAGCCCTGGGATGGTGTGAAATTGATTTCCAGTGCAGGAAAAGGGTTTCTATATTTTTCCCCTACGACAGGGCCCGTTAGCTAAAGAAGGGATCTATCCTGCTTGTGAGGGAGCAAAGCACAAATAGAGGTCCTAAGGGCTGTAAGCCCCAACTGCCTACACTAATGGGTCATGTGTTGGCTTGACCCGGTTTACAGGCTGTTGATTGAGCATAAGAATTTAGAGCAGGAACAAAAAATTGTCCCATAAATAGGCTGTCTGCATTTTAAACTAAATTAGCCCCTCAGTGAATGGCCTCCTCTACTGAATTACAGCATGACTGAGCCTGCGTTGGGGATTGAAAGGGATTCATGTGGCTGGTTAAGAGCAGCATTATTAAGATTATTATTGGGGGCTGGATCAGGCCCAATATGAATGCAATTATTCAGGACCTTTGAGCTACAATTATGTGTGACAGAAGAAGCCTAAGTAGCTGATGGCAGAGAGAATTTGGCCTTTACGGCCATGTAACTCATATACAAGCAGACAGGGCTTAGGGCACTGACAGACGGGTTGTGGTGAAGCTTGCTGTGCTGGTTGAAGATGTTTCCATCGCCAGCCACTCACTCCAATAAAAGAGCTGGCGGAAGGGAATTGGTTCCTGAGCCTCAGTTGCTCCTGGGAGAAGCTCAGCACCTCAGGCTGTGGTTTCACACCATGGAGAGTTCAATGACAATAGTAGCCTTGAGGGATTCACACAGTCTTCCTCAGCCTCCTGTCAACTTTTTGCAGACCTGCTGGACTGATTCAGTTCATTAAAGAAAAAGAAAAAAAAAAAAGGGTGGGGAAATTACCCTCTCCTCCAAATTTACGCAGATCAGTTCCTGATTATAGTCCGGCCTAAGCCCTCAAGCCCATGGAGCTGAAGGTGTAGGACGGGGACTGCCACCAATTTGGAAACCAGGGCCTTACCTTAAACTGCTGTCGAGGGTGTTTTTCTCCTGCCTCCCTTCCATTCCTGTGCCTGGATAGTGGCTTGGCTCCTGCTGCAGGACAGGAGGGCTTGTCCTCGAGGCAGTCTCTTCTGGCTGGCCTGTCCAAGCAGGGAGACAGAAAGCAAGTAGGAAATCAGAGTGGAAACAGCATGGAAAAGAGTGTTTGGAACAGCACGAATTTTCACATGCGTTTTCACCTCCAAGTTCGTCCCAGCTGGTTTACACGCAGCAGAAAACACTACCTCTTTATAATGGGTGACTACCTACAATTTATTGGAACTGAGCTGTTGCTAAACACATGGAGTAGCGATGTATTAACACATTGTAAAAGGCTGTTTGATCACCATGGGATTCCAGATGAGCTAACAACAGAAAATAAGCTGTGATTCACAAATGACTCATTTCAGCATTTCTCTTTGATGCAGCAGTTCAAGCAAGCCCTGTCTATGCACATTCAAATGAGTTCACTGAATAGTCATTGAGCTCAGCAATGCCACGCTTACAAAGTCGTTTTTACAAAGTCTAAGTACAGTTTTTTAAGTATAAAAATTGGGCAATTTCTGGCAAGCCGTGACAATGCGTGACTCTTAGTTGCTCTTGCCCGGCAAGCCCTTCCTACACTTAAAACCTCGACACCAAGTATTAGTTTCCCATGATTCAAGTCCACCATATCCGAGGGTCCTGAGAAATCACTCCCTGTGAATCCCGCATCTCCTGTCAGGTTGGAAGTAACAGCAAAGGGTGCGATGTCCCAGCGGGACGCGTTTCCCACGGGCTCGGCACGACGCTGCCCTCTCCTCCCCCTCTTCCTCTTCCTCCTCCTCCTCCTCCTCCTCCACCACCTCCTCCTGGCCTCCGCTACCGGTCGCGAAACCTCGTCGATACTTTAGTCAGCATTGCCACCCAGTGGCAGAGGGGACAAGTGACAGCGGAAAAGCTTGCCGGCCGGAGGAGGGGGGCACCTTCGTTAGTTTGTTTGGTCTCTATACCCGCTGATGATGCGGCTCGACAGTTGGCCCAAACTTGGGCAGCGACCTAGTGGTTGGATGTAGTACATCACTTATTGATAGCTTGCGGCATCACTACAGTTTAGCACCAGTTTGCTGTTACCCGGGATGTTGTGGAGAAGGAGGTGAACTTTTAAAGTAATCTGGGGATGGCGCGCTAACTGAAGGGCACCCACCCTGTTTCAGAGAATGTCTGGCAGTGGATCCTAAATCCTACTTGTATTTGGAGGTGTTTGGGGTTTTTTTGTTTGTTTGTTTTTCTGGTATAGGTATTTGGTGCTTTAGTAGAAGTTTGCTTTATTATTGATTTATAGATTGCAGAGCTGAGTAAATTACAAAATGAACTCTCTAATGCATTCGCCTGGCCCTAGAATTTTTTCCTGAGATGCTGCTAGCCAGGGTGCTCCCCAAAACCTCAAGCATTAAGTAGCCAGTGCAGAAGAGTACTGGTAAAAATAATCTGCAAAAATATAGGGTCATTCTTTTCCCAAGAAAACTTGCAATATTTACGTTGGTCTGGTCTGGTCTGGCCTTTGGAACACATCTATCACCCACCCACTTTCATGGCTTGGCCGTGCAGCCATTTCTTATTGCCCAGCGGGAAATCCTCTGAATCAGCTGGGTTGCAAAGGACCAAAGCCCAACCCAAAGGAGCCAATGAATGACGGTCATTTTCCAATACTAATTGGACAAAAATCCCCCAAATCAACTGCTTGGGTTTAAGTGCTTGCATTAAGAATAGTCAGAAGGACTGTTTTTCTTTTTGCAAAAGCCAGATAGATGGAATAGCACAGAGGTTACTCTGCAAGCCCCAGTACAACTGCTGGTCCTGCTGCCACAGCAGAGATTCTCACCACAGGACAGAAGGTGCTTCCTGGTGAATGCCAAGGACAGACTGCTTGGGGACAGTATGGTGGCCTGCAACAGTTTTGCCACAGAGAGCTGATATATGACACCAGTGCCTATGCAGCTGAAACCAGGGTGGAATATGTGATGCTTAAGACCAGGCAGCCATCAGGAAGAAGACCACCCTCCTGGTGCCCCTGTGGAAGCAGTCAGGTCCTAGCAGAAAGCGAGAACATGCAGAGGCTTCATCCATAGCTCCCCAACTGGCTGTGTAGTTTTCCACATTGGTGTGGCAACAACAGGACTGGTTGAAGGAAGAGAGAGCAAGAACCCACCTTTGCGAGAGAAAGGTAAAGCAGGGGAACGCCGACAAACATGGTGTGCTTTTAGACCCAATCAAATAAGATGCAAACCACCACGAATTTTATGCTGTACACAGAGCAGCATCACTAGAGCTCAGTCCCCGAGCAGGCTGGATATTAAATTGATCAAACTGGTAATGAAAGTGGGAATTACTCCATCTCATTCGACACAAGGCAGGTGACCTTATTAAAAAATATGCCAGTGTATTTAATGGGGTAGGGCAGTTTCTTGGGGAATTCACGATTAATGTGGCTATAACTCCAGAGATCCCACAGCTAACGCCCCTGGAAAAAGTCTTACTTCCACTATGAGATGGCCCAGCTGAAATTTTTGAGATGGGGCTGTCTGAACACAAGGCACATGAATTCACCCACTGTTTTCTGACAGAGAAGCCAAGTCACTCAAGAACTGCTGCATTGAACAGAGGACATGGTGGCCTCATGCTGGACACGGCAAGCTGGGTATGTAAGAAAACTCAGAGCCTGCTGAGGGATGCAGTGTGCCTTTCTGCGGTCTCTTCAGGCTAACCACCAGGAACAACTTGAACTCCCATACTGTTTAGTCACCACCAAAACAACAGAAGCTGCTGTCTGAGACAATGACTGCATGTAATGTCCTGAGCAAGACCTAACTTGGAGAAACTTCAGTATCCACTGACAACAACCGGCCTGGAGCAGGGCAGTGTTTGCAGCTGTCTTGAGCTATATGTATGTATATGAAAAGGACCTGAGAGTGAGAAAAGCAACTGTCTGTGCACTTCTTGAGAGAGAGCAGGAACTTAGGAGGATCATAACATCCCAGCCCAGTATTATGTCCCCAGCAGGTGCCAGAAGTTGAGGCCTATGGAAGAGCAAAGGAGAAAGGCAAGGAAATGTGGTACTTCTCCTGACGGCCTTCCAGGCCAGCTCCAACCATTTGCAGACCAGGGTCTTCCCAAGATGGAGATGGTTGCTGTGTATTCAAGAATGGTCCTCTCTCTCATGATCTTACCCAGCCACTTCTTGAACAGAGACCACAGGGAGATGGTGTGAGCAGGGATTTAGGAGTAAAGCAGCCTGTTTTCTTCTGCTTGCTGTAGGTGAGGGGAAAGAAGCCTTTGTGCACATTCATTACAAATAAAAAGGAGTATAGCAAAAACTAACCTAAATATAGGCTTGGGTTTCAGGCCAGGGAGCATTATCAGTGTGAGCAACAGGCAAGAAGCTGTAAGTAGCTCCCAAACAGAGAAATTGAGCCAAACTGGAAGAAAAGAAACAGACACTTGCAAAACTTTGAGACTGTGGAGTGGAATTGCAGTTCAAGGCAGGGTCCAGGCATGCTGCAAAAGGAAGGTCCCAGAAAGCACTGTGAAATAACCAGTCACAGGACATAAAACCCATGCCAGGTATGTATGGTAACTGGGGAACCCAATAAGAAAACTCTGGCCTGGGAGAGGCAGTTGAGCAGGAAAGGACCAGGCAAGAAGAGGCTGGCTGCAGGAACTGAGGAATGTGCTGTTGTGCGAGGCAGGAGATTTCCAGTAGTTTTCTAGCCTCTTTACAGCCTTCCAGTGACCCAATATGGGGAGACTAGATTGTCCCAGCTTCAGTAATGCCATCAGGGTCTGTCTTCAACCTCACGGTGACTGGTGATTGCAGCAACTGCCCTTCCCATAAGAGAGCCATAAAAAGTTTTTGCAGAAGCAGTAGAACAAGGGACCAAAACATAAGCATGAGCCTCCACCCAAACCAAAAGCAAACAGGAAGGTGCTTGGCAATTTGAAACACCCAGGAGTGGAGTTTGGGGCTTTTGCTGAACGCTGTTTTGGGGCTTTTGCTGAACGCTGTTTTGGGTGTGCGTACATCAGCATCTCTAGGAGATAATCAGGAAAAAGACATGGAGATGGATGTGGAAACTTAATAGAGCCTGAAGCGGGGCTGGTTCTGAAAAGGGTAATACTGGTTAATTGGTGTAGATGGCAAGGACAGTGGAAAAAGACTGTCTTCACAGCAGGACAGTGGCAATTTTAAGTGCAAGTTTGAGTCTTACACAGTGTGAGGCAGATACATCAACTTCCTTTGCCCAGACTTTTGGTTATACGAAGAGGAGACCTTGGCACACAGTAAAGCCTCCAGAGGGAAAAGGAGGCAATGGAAGCTAATCTTAGGCTAAGCCTTAAGAAAAATGTTATACTTTGGGTTACAAAACACAGCACTTCTGCTGGAGGGAAGAAAACTGCAGCTGCACAGCACTGGCTCACTTCTTTCCCAGTTTGGCAGCCAGCGTTTGTCACTAGTCACAAGTTACTTGTGACTTGTCGTTACTCACTAAGAACCCTGCAGGCTCTAATGGTCATGGATGTCTAGTATTACCTCCTGAGCAGACCTGGAGTGCAGCGTGATGGGGACGCTTTCAATACTAAAGCCCTGTGGGAGACTCTGGAGCCCTTACAAACCAGGTGGTAACTCACTGCTGCTCACCAGCGTGGTGGGGTGGGAAAGAGACTTTTTCAAGGCAAGTCCTGTCTCGATTCTACCTAAACCTAACAAAAAGTCTGTCCCAGCCAGGAAGACTTTAAGGACAACAGATAACTACCGCAGCCCTCTGGAAGAGGATCTTGATAATTCACTGAAAGAAAACTAAGAAAAGAGATGGGACAGGCATCAAGCTAATTTGTGTTCTGATGAGAAAAGACATGAGAGGTGAAATACCTGTAAATAGGTAAACAGTTACAGATTTATCATTTATTACATTATTTTTCTTTGTGCTTAGGATGAATCACAGAATTTTCATACAAATGCTTTTCCTTCTAGAATGGTCCAGGACTACCCTGAGCTTATCAAAATTGCAATGCTAATGGTAAGTAGTAGAGATGACGAGTATATTTCTAAGTGATGACAAAGTCCTTCTGTTAACAGTTCCTAGATGTAATAGGATCCCCAGCCCGGCGACAGCCAAGCTAAGAGATACTGTAATACAGACAATCATAGGGAAGAGAGCTGGGAAAGACCTAGAAAATTACCAGGTCTGGACCAGTATGACCTGCAAAACTGCTGAAAAAGCTACGCCTAACCTGCTCCTGAAAACCATCAGCAGGAAAATTCCAGCCTCTCCAGACAATGTAATCCACATTTAACTGTTTATCACTACAAAGCTTTCCTAATGTCTGATCTTCACCTCTCCTGATGTTATCTCAGATGATTAGTTCTTGTCCTATGCACAGAGAACATGAAGAATCGGCTACTCCCTTTCTATTTGCATCAGGATTTGCTTCTGGTTTTGCCTTTTTTACATATTTGAAAACTTTCTGGCTACTTCCTTTTTTAAAATGACAACCATATCTATTCTGTCATTCCTGACAGGTCCCTAGATCCCTATGGACTCTCTGCCCATTTCATATCTGGTAGCAAATTATATTGCCAGAATAAAGAGCATGATAACGCAAAACGTTTAGTGGAGCCATTAGAAAGAAATAAAAGGAGTGACCCGTGTAGCTGCTCTCTTGCTGGCACAGCCAGACACATGAACCAGCAGGCAAGGCTGTGGTTCGCCTTGTTTGGCAGAGGAGATCAATCCCAACCTGCAGATGGAGTTGCTTTACTCCTCTAGCTGCTAAAGGCACCTGCAGCTGGGAACCGGCCCTTGGCCATGCAGAGGCCGGGCTGCAGGGACACTGCCCTGACCTGGCACCTCCCTAAGGGTCTGGCACCAGCTGCCCCACTTCACCCACTGAGGGAACACCTCGAGTTTGTGTTCATAAAGCTAGCAAGTGCCCAAATATTTGCAAACTCCAGTGTAAGCTACCTTCGGACACTCCTCCAGCGCAAATAATAGCTGCATGTGTACATTTGTACTTTACTGTACATTAATGCATATATTAATCTGCAGTAACAAAATAGATCTCTCCCCATGCCTTGACTACACTAGCGTCACCTATAAAATCCAGTCATATTTAACAGAAGAAAACTAACTTCCCCACCACAGCCTGCCTGTCCTCTATTAGGACATGTTTAATTACGTCTTGCTTTCTCTGCGCAGCAAGATAACTGAGCAGGGAAGAGAATGCCGTGCTGTTGCTCCTGAGCAGCTGATGAGGAGTAGTTTGCACAGAGGCGAGTACGTGTCCCCGCTGGAAATTAATTGGAGAAGGGAGCAGTAGAGTGCTCTGCTTCAGACCAGTAGCAAGTCTGACTTGCAAAATGCGCTCTGCTAGAGACTAGGCAGCTTACCTGTTCCTGAAACCTTTATATCTTAAAAGTCTACTGCAAATTCAGACAAGCAGCGAAGTTCCCACAGTGTAAGAGGCTCTGCGTCTGGAGCTTGGGAGCACGGCAAGACAAAAGCAGTTGGGATGGTGTACTGTCTGGCCCGTGCTGTTTGCGCAGACAGATGTGTTCACTGACTGTGTACGATTAGATTACTCGATGATTTTACCGGACCATGTGAGCTGAGCTACTGTTTACCTTGATGTGTCATTGCATCTCTCCTCCCATTTGCTGCGAGTGCTGCTGCGTTGTGACTGTCCGGTGTCAGTGCGTCTGCCTGGAAGCTCCTGTTTCAGGTAGGCTCGTATTTTTTTCTCTTCGAATCACCAGATCATGGCTGACTGGGAAGTGCAGGAATGCCAGGGGCTGCTCTGAACAGGAAAAAAAGAGAGGGCAGAAGAAAAGAGATAGAAATAAACTTTAACTGCTCTTGTGCTAAGACTGCTTTCTCTTTCCCTGTGTCATACAGTGTGTATATACCTTCTAGCTCAGGCAGGGTGTGTGTGTAAGGCACGTGTTAGAGAAGATTGCTTCCAGGCAGGGTTGCTCCAAGAGGAGAGTTTTGGGGAGACCGTGCACGCTGCATGGCATCCCAGAGCAGTACAAGACTCAGCACAGAGCAGCACAACACCAAGTTTCATCTTAGTGCCAGAAGGTGTGACGGATGAGGAGATCCTTTACTTAGGCACAAAACAGCGCACCGTGACTACCTGCATTTCCTAACCAGAAAAACCACACTGAGGAGAAGTTGTTTGCTCACAATGGCCTTGCTGTGATTTTAACAACGGTGCCAATTCAAACTGACAGCTTTGCATGCGAGGGTCATGAAAAGGAATGTCATGATACAGATGGTTTTGTCCTAACAATAGAATAGAAAATACCAAGTGACTCCAAATAGACATGAAATGTATAATGTTTGTCACTACTAACCGAGGCCAAACAGGAACTCGAAACCAATGTGCAAAGCCTGTGCATCTTGCTTTTTAATTAGCTGGCAAATTAGCTGAAACCAATTACCTATATTGATTAGGGCCAGGAGCAGTTTACTGAGTACTAACTATATTCCGAAGATAATATCCTCATTATCAGGAAAGGTCGGTTCCCATGCATCCACAGGGAAGCCATTTCAATTGCTAATCCTACTGGGGAGTGTGTTTCCGCTACAGGAGCCACACCAAAAGTTCCTTTCATGCTACAATGAGAATTGCTACAATGCAGGTCCAGGGAACAATAAAGAGGAGCTACACTGCAAGTCTCAGTCAGCAACAGTTTTATTTCTACTAGCACAGACCCCTTTTATGCAGCCTCTGTCAAATAGCATGGTGTATTTGATCTTCTATTATCGTTTTGGCCAGTAACTCTGTTTTTGCACCCAAAATATGCAGAGGCCCAATACAATCCACAACAGGAGAAGCCATGGGCATCATGAAGTCCACTGCCACTTTGCTGCTCTTTCACTGACGTTTGCCATGATATGGTTCAGATTTGCATCTAGATTTGGCTTCTCCTTCATCTGAACTTATGATGAGCCTGTAAAATTAACAACTCACTAATACCTGAGAAAGAGTGTTTCCATCGAGGTGGCTCATGTGACTTGCACACTCTATTTCTTTGTTTCCCTGCCCTTTTTGTGTGTGTGTGTTATGTGTGATTTCTGCCTATAATTGCAGGTGTGGATCTTACTTCACAAAGATCACCACAAGGTAGAACTAGTGAAAAAAAAAAAAAGTTTTGAAAGCTTGGTTTTCCACAGCAATCATTTGCATGCATGTTTTCAGGTTTTTTGATACTAACTGTGCTGGAGAATTGAGGTACCAGGATTAAGAAGTAGAACCACGCATGCAGCCTTCCTTCCCTGAAGGCTCGTAGTACCAAAGGATCATGGTTAGCCTGGATTGCCGCAACGGTGTTGGCAGCAACGTCTGTGCAAGAAAAACACCACCACCAAGGAAAAGCTAAATCTTGCATTTCACTCCTATGATGAGCAGGCCTATCTCTTGTTTTCTGCATGTAGCTTACTTGTTTGCTAGAGACCATAGCAGTACTGCAAACTTCAA
The DNA here is from genome assembly GCF_964199755.1 of Larus michahellis. NCBI lineage: Eukaryota > Metazoa > Chordata > Aves > Charadriiformes > Laridae > Larus > Larus michahellis. Next base: position 74,826,688 of record NC_133897.1, on the reverse strand, counting down.
CACCTAAGAGAAAAACAGTCTCCGTATACACACACGCATGTATAAATATATATATTTTAAGTTCTTAAAAGTCTTCCTAGCTGTGTAGTAGGTTACACAGTGCCTAAAACAGAGTTTTAAAAGCACCTGAGCCGTCAGTTTCAAAGGCATCTAAATGCCTTGGAAGACCTCAGCCTTTGATACTTTAGAAAAGCTACCTGTGTTTTCTGCCCCCAGCTGAGACTTCTCCAAGAAAATTGTGGCTCCTGCAGGAATGTTGGCACCTGCCCCCCTTTTTCCTCCTTCCACATTTTCCTAACTCCAGCTGGATGGAGGTCTCATGTTAAGACCATGGCACAGGGGAAGAAATGGTTCTTGTAGCTAGCTGGCTCACTTGAGCAGTTGGGAAGACATTGAACTCGATGGTCCATGGAGTGCACAGAGGAGAGCAAGGGGCTGCTGGCCTTATAGTCACTGGTGGTCATGGCAGTTTGTGCTACTAAAGTGTTAAGCAGGTGAGTGTTGTTCGCTCCTAGTTCACTCCTAACTCACTGTAACAATCAAATTAGGAAGGAGCAGTGGCTTGAAGCGCTCCAGGCAGGTCTGTGCACATCAGGACAGCATTCACCAGTCACTGCACTGGGATATGTTGTCCCTTCACAGTGGTGTTTGCTGTACATTTCTTTGCTGGACTTGGACAGTGGTCTCAGCATCTGCTCATCTCTCTGAATCCCCAACAGTACAGTACAGTACAGTACAACACTACAAGCTGTACCGTTGGGCTGTGGCAGCATTTTCCAGATGATTTCTCATCAGGCGAGTAAGGCGAGTCTCCGTTACCTCCTGGGACTTTGCACACCTCTGTTGCAGCCCCTCAGCTCCGTCAGAGCCGTCCTCCTTCCAAAGGTGCTGGTGTCCACAAAGAAGGCTGCACTGGATCTCCAGTGTGACCACAGCTGTCCCTACCTGTCCCTGCTGACGCCCTGGTGAGAAGCTGCTCTGCTGCTTGCCATCAGCGGGTAAGCTTGACTGACAGGTCTGTCCTGCACCGGTGAGCCTCTTGGGGGACAATCTAGCCACAAGTCCTTACAAAGTTTCTCGACTGCTCCTCTCCTCATTACAGCTTGTGACTGTACCTGATGGGTTGAAACTCCTGCTTGCAGCCTTCAATCTGTTTGAACGGAGACTCCCAGCAGTGTTTGGGGCCAGGATGGGAGGAAAGCGCAGCTTCTGTGAGGGACCTGCCAGCGCCTGAGGTGGCTTGTCTGCATGAGCTGGAAGGTTGGTGATAGTATTTCTGCTTTTGTAGCATGCTGGACTGCCCAGTCAAAACATTTATCGGTGTAATCTCAGATCATCTGATATTTCCTCAGCATTACTTCATGTTGCATCAAAATAACGTGATGTTGAAAAAAGTTAATAAGGTCCAGTCATGCTGTCTCATGGCAGCAGATCCACATGAACAGACTCGGAGTTGGAAGAGGGAGAGTTACCAAGTATTTCACTTCAGTCAGAGCCATGCCAGAAGCTCATTGTATAAACATGTTGTTATACCAAATGCATGCAAGGCTTTTAGAAACAAGAATGTCTCATCAGAAAGCCTAAGGTTAGCTTAAGTAGTTTAAATAGCAGGTTTCGCTAACCCAGCTCCTTCTGATGGATGTAAGCCCAGAGCTCATCACAACTCATCCTTAGCTGAAACTATTTGGCAGATTTCAAATTTACAAATGAAGAAAACATTGCTGAAAAAACCCAATGGCTCTGATATAACTCTACACAGAGGAAAAAAGACTGTCCTGCTTCTAATACGTGAGTGTTGGTGGCCTTACACAGTAGCATGGTATGCTGAACAAGCCTTTCGTAATTCTGAAGCAGCGATGACTGATACACTTGGGTGGTTCAAAAAAATACTTCCTATAAGTAAAAAAATAGAATAATGCAAGAGGTAAATATGAGGTTTTCCTGCCACAGGGTGCACGCACAGGAAGTTTTACAGCTATATGCAAGGAGAGTGGGGAGGGTGCAGTTAAGAACATACCCATAAATTGAATTCAGGGACACTGTGAAATATGTAGTGCCGTCTGTTCGTTGCCAAGGTAGTAATTATGCAATGTGTCTGTTTAATCCTCAGGGTGCCATGAAGCAGCTTCTGTCTGCAAGTTGTTCGTTACTTGTGCTGCTTCCACAGCAACAATGTCTATGAAACTATTAATATTGAAAGTAAGGACGGGCAGCTGCATACTATGCATCAGGTGGACGCATGCGTTCTCCGGCAGGAAGCAAGCGCAGCCAGCAAAACAAGCTGTTTGTGGTGTCTGATCTGATCTCTTTGCAATATTTCAAGTGAGACTCTTTTTCTGAGCAGCAATGAATATTCTCAGGTACTGCTTCGTTGCTGTTTTGGTTCTCAGTGTTTCACTTCCATTTGTTTTCTACGCTGTTGATTTGCATGCACAAAAATCTCTTCAGAGGCTGAACCTCTCTGTGAATTCAACTTTAGCAGAAGCCTGTAATGCACTTATTGAAGATAAGGCACCCTTTCTGAAGGAAAATGCTTTAAAAACATCATTCAGCGAATCCAGTTGCACGGAGTACATCACGCAGAACCACTACATCACCCGCGCCCTCTCGGCTGAGGAGGCCGCCTTCCCTGTCGCCTATGTCATGACCTTGCACAAGGAGTTTGAGACCTTCGAGCGGCTCTTCAGGGCGGTGTACATGCCCCAAAATGTCTACTGTGTCCACGTGGATGCCAAGGCGCCGGCCCCCTTCCAGCAGGCGGTGCGGCGCCTGGTGGGCTGCTTCCCCAACGCCTTCCTCACCTCCTGGGCGGAGCAGGTGGTCTACGGCGGCATCTCCCGCCTGCGGGCTGACCTCCACTGCATGAGGGACCTGCTGGCCTCGGCCGTGCCCTGGCGCTACCTGCTCAACACCTGTGGCCAGGACTTCCCCTTGAAGACCAACCGGGAGATTGTCCGGCTGCTGAAGAGCTTTGGGGGCAAGAACATCACCCCCGGGGTGCTGCAACCCCCCCACATCACCGCACGCACCAAATACGTCCACAGGGAGCAATTATACACTTTCTTTTCTTTCATGTTGAGGACACTTGTGCATAAGGCGCCCCCCCCCCACAACCTGACCATCTACTTTGGCTCTGCGTACGTGGCCGTCACCCGACCCTTCGTGGAGTTTGTGCTGCAGGACCAGCGTGCCATCGATCTGCTGGCATGGTCCGAGGACACCTACAGCCCTGACGAGCACTTCTGGGTGACGCTGAACAGGATCCCGGGTGAGTGTGCCTTCACTTTTGTTTTCTGTAGATACACACATGCACACAGAGAGACATACATCTGAGGATGATTTTGACAAAGCCTAGATGCAAAGTTTAATTGATATAAATTAATCATAATGGATATAAAAGGCTGATCTATCAAATAAGCTTACTTGCCCTTTTTAACCATTGGGGGAGAGGTGACTGTGCCGTGCAGGATGTGCGTTACCATTCTGCATCTGAGCAGGAAGAAGCCCAGGGGATCTAAGTGCAAATTTAAATCCTTGGACATTTCAGCTGATTTAAGCCTTTTATCTGTAAAAACTGAGGTGAAGAAAAGAGGAGGAGTAAAGATTAAAATATGTAAGCTATGTAAGCATTATAGAGAAGATCTTAATTTTGCTGGGGGGAATTTTATTCTTCCACAAATAGAAGTCAGTTCCTCCCTCTCTATCTATTATTCCAGAGCCAGAAAATCTGAGTTCAGGCTTGAATCTGCTTTTAGTCATCATGTGCTTTTCTGCGGGCACACACATGTGCACACACACCAGCTCTCCAGTAACACCTGCAAAAAATCCCTGTACTCATAACTATTGCCTTAATTCCATTGTACATAGTCAACGATTTGTTCAGAGAAACAGAATCAGAACCAGTATTTTCATCTTTACCTTATATATTTACAATTAGTTTTACCTTGTTCATACAACTGGGAAAGGGTCAGAAGATGCACAGGACTCCTCCCCCATGCACATTGCTTTTAGAAGTATCTGGGTAGGACTTTACTGCTCCCGACTCCCTAGAGCTTCACAGCAGCCCTAGGCAAGGATATAAGGAATGGAAGCAAGGATGAATTTATTCTCTTGTCTTTTTTTTTGCCTTTCCACCCTCTGCCTCCTGTAAACTTGTGGGAAACGAGAACAGGTAGCAGTAACAGAGAGGCAGAGCATGTCTACTTCAGCCTAAGCAGCAGACTGTGGGTCCATCTCGCAAGGCCAGCCTGCTTTCAAATGATCACATAACTCTCTGAGAATAGCGCTTGATCTTCCGATAATTGTATTTTACAACTGGCATGCACATGATGCACAAACAATTACTGATTGAGATATTTACGGTATAATCATCAGCATATATTATTTGTAGCTAGCTGACTTTTCCAGGAAGCCGGTCGCTGTGATCTTATTATAGCTCATTGCCTCAAAAGCAACCTGGGACCAGATATGTTCTCCACATTCAGAAAGCTTTAGCTGGTTGCCATTTGTTGTACTGCACTGTGTAGTTTACATAGGCTGCGTATTTCATTGTTTATTTCCATGATCATCACCATATGCTTTCCAGTGTTGCACGTTGGCGTAACACTTTTTTGTGTGTGTTCTCTTTGCATCCAAAAAAGGAATCCGAAAAAGATGAAACATTTCCACAACAGATACGTTTTCTTCCTCTTCCTTGTTTTCCCTGCCATCACTTTAGGGTACCTGGCCAAAAGTGGCCGCGCAGGTCTGACAGATGTACTCAGGGGCTGATGTGTCCAGAATTTTGAATCCAAACTTGTAAGCGTAGCATAGGGTGTCAGACATGCACCTGAACGTATCCAAGTCAGATCCAGAGCTGGGATGAGAAGTCGTCTCTATCAGTGCATGGAATGTTAGCCTGGGACTCAGTTCCCAGCTCTAACAAAAACCTCACGTCCAAGTTTGACCAAGCAACTTCCTTTTAGCTTTTCAGGCATATCAAAGGGAGATAATGGTGTCAGGCAGTGGTCCAGGTGTTAGTACAAATAGTTGGAGGCCTCCAGGCAAGTGGAGACATCATTTAAGGACCAGTTTGGATGTACAGCATATCATGAAAGAACTAAACCAAATAGATATTTGTGATTTCAGATAGCCATGATAATCTCAGTTCAGATAAAAGATAAAAAAAGATTGTTTGGTCCCTGAATCTTAAAGTAGCATGCTTATTAACCGGAGTCATGCAACAAAGACCAAGATTTACTTTTTTTTTTAGCCCCACCTAAAGGCTAAAGACTTTCAATTCCCATTCAGTTGGTTTTCAAATAACAGTCTTAAGTTACCTTTGGTATTTCTGTCAGGCCACTTTTCTCCCACGTGGCTCCTGTGTGACAGAGAATTCTTGAAAGTCACTTTTGAGATAAGGAAAAGAAGCATGGGGGAATTAGGGGAAAGTATTTGCAAAGTATCTAGGCCTGAAGTGACTGGCCCTAAATCATTTCCCCCAGCTCTCACAAGAAGCACGTACCACTGCAGTGCAGGTTAACAGCCATGTCCCAGCCCAGCAGCGTAACCACTGGGCCACCTTTCTCCTCTCTGCTCACATAGAGCAGAAAGTAGGTTCTGGTCACCATGGCTGAGGTGGGGAGAGGCGTGCATCCACAGTCCATGCTACTGAGTCCTAGGGTATGTTTACTGAATCCTCTTCCAAGCCAAGGTCCTGTCCCCACTATCATGTGATATGGTCACAGCATATGCATGATTTGGGATGCAGGCAGTCTCAGGTGATAATCCCTCAAGGGTACGCACTATGTACATTGATGTATGCTGGTAACTTACATACACATACTAGTAACTTACACATTGCTCAAGTGCGAAAATAAAGGTCAGGATGAGTAACAGCAGCACTTCTCATTTAGAGACACCAACACGCTTTTACAAGGGAGATCGGTGCTATTATTCCCCATTCATAGAAGCAGGCAGAAAAGAGCAAAATGATATTCCCAGTGTCTTTAACCAGGCCGTGGGCAAAAGCAGCACTGGAGCACCGACACCTGACTTCCAGTCTAATGCATTGGATTAAACTGCTTTTTCAGAATTGTCTCACCTGCAGAATAACTGAGCGTGGTTGCACTGTCGCTTCTGCATCAGCCCCATTTCTGTACTACGGGTGAGGGTGCACAAGACGGCTCAGTGCTAAAACCTTATTGTTGCCAAAATAGGGGATTTTCTCCTGCTCATCCCTTCCCACTGCTTTCTGCCCAGCAGTCCTGTTCCGGGACTTTTGCCATTTCAACACACTAGATCTAAAGAAAAACAATCTACTTTTTTTCTAAGTCTCTGAATTGAATTGACTTGGTGTAGAATCTGGTCAGCACTGGAGTCAGCACAAATTAAAGATGGGGGTGAACATGCAGATATGAGCAAAAAGGAGAGGAAAATGGGAAGGAGAGGAGGAACAGGAGCCAGCCCTTCGCCTTTCAGTCAAAGCCTGGCTCGATCCACCTTCTACAATGCCACTTGCATACAGGCATTTTTTAACATCCGAGCTTGGAAGGATAGGGCAGAAATATTTAAAGGCATTGCATGTATTTTATCAGTATCAACAGTTTCTGTACAATTTTCATTCCAATGCAGACAAGATGTATTTGGGAAATACAACACTGCTAGTCAAACAAATTTTTGTTATTGCATTTAAGACATATTTGTAGGAAATGAGGATATGAGATAGAAGCTTTAACTTAAAAGTCCCATGGGTTATATCACTCTTACAAACTTTGCCTGTTTAAAACTCACGTGCTCAAGTCTTTGTGCTAAAGCTTTTACTTATAGGAAGTTCTCTCATGTTGATCTCAATGAAAAAAAATCGTAACTTTGTCTGCTTTAATTTTAAAAATTATACCGTGCACACCTTCCAACTGACAAGTAAGCTATAAGGAAATATTCAAGAGTGCATCCTCACAGCCAAAATAAACATGTTAAAAGGGCTAGCCCATAGTCTGATGAACAAATGTCATCTGCGTGCCACGGGTAGTTTACTGCAATATCCTGCAAAAATAGCATCTGTTTTCTACTTTGGCCTTTCTACTAGGTGCTGCTGGCACCAGGTTCATCTATACAGATGGTCTTTCTGTCTTAAATGACCTAGGTTAACGCCAGCCTGGAAAATGTAAAAGAGTTTATTTGTAATCGATCCTTGCCCTGGATTAATACACAGTCCTATAAATGGCTCTGCTGGCAGGACCAGAGGGGCTTAGTGGGAATGAACAACCAGGACGTTCAGGGACAGTGAATAAATCACCAGGGCCGGCAGTATTTATTTAGGTAAGAGGCTCATCTCCCAGAGTACTTTAACCACCATCCTCACCCCTTCTCTCAAAGCTGTGATTGAACACACTTGTGCACGTGCAAAGTCTCTTTCCTAGTCTCCTGCAGCTGTTTTCCAAGTTTCTTGTTCAGGTTTCATTTTAGGGAATTTCTCCCAAATTCAGGCATGCCAAGAATGTCCTATTTTATACAGACTCTTTCCAAGTCCCTCTTGACAGCTTCTTGCCTAGTTGGGCTCTTGTCCTCTCTGCCCTGTTGCAAAGAGACCAGAACTGTTACTGCAGTCTGGGAAACATACCCGAGGTGCTGCCTCTTACCTGCTTTACCAGGGTACGTGCAACAGCTTCTGTTGTTGTGGTGGAGCAGCAGCATTTTAATAGTTGCTGTCTTTAGCTTCAAAACTTAACCAACATGCATCAAAGTGCCATACCATTGAAAAAGCAAATGAGGTCTTAGCTATTTAATCACGAAGAGAGTTGGCAGAGCATCCTCTACTCCACAGGGCTTCTGACCAGAGCCAGCCCTGAGGTGCCCTCCACTCTGTTCACTAGCGGATATGAAGAACCTCTCCATTCCTAGGGGCAGGAGTTGCTACAGCTGGATTTAGAAGTGAATTGCAGTCAAGACTCAAGAAATCGGGTGGAGAAGCAGAGAAGTTTGGGAATGACTCTTCTGGGAGCACACAGGCGCAGTGGAGTGTTGTACCACGATATCCAAGCAGGCCAAATACTACAAGCAATCTAGGCATAACAAGAAACCCAGCTACCACCAGGAGAAACTGGGTTTTGCGTCTCCACTCTGATGCTTTTGGGGAAGGATTATTCCTAGCAAGGTACCGTTCCCCCAGGCTTCACTGTGTGGCTCCACAAAAACTGCATCAGCACAACTGAGGGCTATGAACAAGAGGAGCAAGAACTTCAGGAATACGCTTCACGTCGCATTGTCACTGAGGGAATCGGTTGGAGAATCGCTGCCACACAACTAGCCGGTGTGTCTCCAAAAGGCACTGTGTTGCACAGACAGAGCACAGCGCTCTGGATGCAGGCTTTGCACAGATACATTTGCTTTGCTGATTGTGGTTACACAATTAACGTTTTAGTTGTGTCGTAGTTTAACCCCAGCTGGCAACTAAGCCTCACAGAGTCACTCGCTCACTTTCCCCAGTTGGGATGGGGGAGAGAATCAGAAGAGTAGAAGTGAGAAAAAACTCCTGTGTTGAAGTAAAGGCAGTTTAACAAGTAAAGCAAAAGCCACGCATGCAAGCAAAGCAAAATAAGGAATTCATTCACTACTTCCCACTGGGAGGCAGGCGTTCAGCCATCTTCAGGAATGCAGGGTTCCATCACATGTAACGGTTACTTGGGAAGACAAAAGGCCGTAACACCGAACATTTCTCCCCTTCCTCCTTCTTCCCCCAGCTTTATAGGCTGAGCATGATGTCATATGGCATGGAATATCCCTTTGGTCAGTCGGGGTCAGCAGTCCTAACTTTTTGTGCACTCCCAGTCTACTCACTGGTGGGGCAGTGTGAGGAGCAGAAAAGGCCTTGATTGCTCAGCAACAACCAAAAATATCAACGTGCTACCAACATTACTCTCATCCAGGATCCTTGTTCCTGGATGCCACAAAAAATCCCTGCATGAGAGCATTCATATCCAGACACACTGCTTTTTTGACCTTACCCCAAGTCCAGCGTCGATAACCCCATCCCAGTACGCATGTCTCCAACTCAGATGCATGTATGGCAGGGAAGTATTGGGGGGACACCAGGCTCTGGGGGGATCACTTGCCAGGGGCATCGATCTCAGTTTTGCAGAGACGCAACGAGTGTTGCCAGTCCCAATATAAGGGCTGTTAAATCCTTAGCAATCCCCTCAGGCTGTGAGCGGCGAGGCAAATTTTGCACGTAGCAAGTGTCTGGTACAGAAATCACCCACTCATTTCCTGTCCTGTGCCTAGTTATGTTCCGGCAACTGAGCAAGGCTGCAGATGTGTCCTGCCCTGCGGGAGCGGCCCTTCTAAGCTCCCATGATAAGACTCCTAACATGTGGTTCCTTTCTCTCCCTGAAAACGCTGGCGATGCAGCAATGGTGCCATGCTCAGCAATGTTTTGTTTCCTGTCACTGCAGAGAGCAACAGCAACTAGTTCGGGGGACATTTGCCCTTACATGGAGTGCAAGATGGTTAGCAGCCATGCCAGCCGTTAGCCACAGTAATGCGCCCCTCTTCCCTGCTGTCTGGCTGGCTGGCACAAAATTCACCCAGCCACCCATGGACAGTATGGTCCCACCTCTGGGATGTGCCTTGGTCATGCACATCCCTCCACAGAGATCACGAGTGGTGCTTGGCAGTCACTTGGTTTAAGTCAAGCTGGGGTTCTGCAAGGAAAGTGCCAGGGCAGAACCACTTTTATTCCTGGTTTCTGCAAGAAGCCTGCAGAATGGGGACCTGCTGTGGGTCATATGTCCCAGAGACGGGGGGTAAAAAAAGCACACTTTTGCTCTTGTGCCAGCCCAAAAGGGACATTGGGTACACAGCATGCCATTGCTGCCTGCTGCAAAACTAGACAAACTTTACATCAGCGTGAATAGGAGGTAGCCAATTACTAGAGGGGCTAGCCCACAGTGTCCTGTGCAAGCCCACAAACCCAGACCGCACTCTGATCTGAATGCACAGATCCCAGAACCACCAGGCCTCCAGCAGCTTCCTGTCAAGCACAGGCATCTGGGGACATCCACAACCTCAGCCTGGTATCTTTGAGGTTTTTTCTCCTGTTGCTGACAATCTGACACAGAAATTGGGAATCTGTGGAAGATGATGTTGCATTCCAGCTTGTGCGAACTTTTCCAGCTGTGTGCCAAGCACAATTTTAAGTGTTTTTGACGCATTTGCATACTGTGTCTGTCTAAGTGCAAACAATCAGACTCACCCCAGCTCTCTCCAAGCAGGATGAAGGTTGCTAACATATTCATTCATTTTACCAATGATCGGGAAGAAATGAAAATGTTGGATAGTTTTGTCTGTGAGTGGAGTGCTAAACCACCCCCAAAACTTTGAAAATATGTCTGCACCATCCTGATGTCAGCTCCACGGTTGGGAGCTGAATGGTAGACAGAAAAATAAGGAAAATAGTTGGCAGACGGTATGTCTCAGGTAATGGCAGGCATGTAGCAGGTAATGCTGTGAGTCAAGCTAGTACGTTCTCAAGAGAGATGGAAGTTGTCCTTGTTAAAATTTCACTGCAGTTTATCTGAAGTAGTAGCTTTACATCCAAATGAGAGCTGGTGGCTCTCAAGGAACATCTCATTCACCTCCCTTGGATATGGGTGTGAGATACAAGAGTAATACCAGAAAATTCTGAGTAGCATTGCTAGCAAATTAATAAATCACGTTATCCAGCTCCTTATCTTTAAGGTTTTATATGGCTGTTTCCTTGTACAAACACACAGACCTGTGTTTTTTCCAGACAATTAAGTTTGCACTGAGCTTCTCACTACAGCAACTTAATCACTCAAAACTACTTTGGTACCTCTCCCTCCCACTGTAGTTTGTAGACAGGCTCTTGGAACAACCTTCTCCACTACACATGCATCATACTAATATGCAATATTGCGGTTATTTTCTGCCTGTTAAAATTGTTCCTTTTCCTTAGCTTAGTGCCCATCCTTCAAAAGACAGACAGACAGACGCAGAAGTTTTTTGATATGATTCCAGACAGTGATGCTGGTTGAATAAGCCGTGTTCCAGAAAGTATTTTGTACCTATGTCTGCAGCATTACTCATATAACTAATCCTTGCTCTCTTGTTCATGTTCTCCATTATTTTAATGAGACTTCCTGATTGAGCAAGAACTTCTCATAGCAATAAGGCACAAAAATATAGGGATTTTCCTGTGACTGTTATTGAGTCTCATGCTTGCAAAGCTGTCGTAATCTCATCATCAAAACCTTCCTCTTTTGAAAAACCTGCTTAAGGGATGGTGTTGCAACACACTCACAGCAATCACTTTGTGGCAGAATTTCCTCAACAATTACTCTTGTGCTCTATCCACCATTCAGATATTGTAGTTAATCTGAGAAGATATAACTTAAAATAGGGTTTGGTCTCTGTGCAATCCGCAGTCATTGGAATTTAAGTACTGCTTTCAATAGGAACAATACCTTGCTTCTCAACCAATCGTTTGCTTCTCACTAAAACACTACTCAGTGACAACAGGATAAGGAAGGATATGTCTTCAAGAAGTCTTTTTGAAAAGCCACAGCTAGTAAATGGGCTTGTGTTCCTTCCCTTGCTTCTCTGTCTTTACAACTATCTGACATTGGTGTAATAGGCTTCGAACAGAAAAACTCCTTGAATAACAGAATCAGATGACAGTAATTTAAGGAAGAACTTTTTTCTTTCTAAATTCTGTCATCAGGTAATGTCTGTCACAACTCATGCATGTAAGCAGCTAAACTCCAGCTCAGCTGCAGTAACAGAGACTTTTCTTGACGTTCCCAGATGCTGAGTTGCCAACAGCCGTTGGTTTTGTTAGAGGGGAACTCCAGTCAGGCTACCTGAACCTGTCCCTTCCTTTCACCTACGAGCAAATTCATCTGACCACGCCTACAGCTGTGTTATGTGTGTTGAGAGACAAACCCCGATGCCAGCACCCACCTGGGCAGCTCGGGTGGAAGTTGGAAGAGCCATGCCTGAACGGGTGCCAGGGTGGGCACCAGCAGTTCCTGCAGAGCGGCTCTCCTGTTGGCTGTCCTCGATGCCCAGCGTGTCCCCACAGGTCCAGCTCACTCCCACTCCAGGAAGCAGGTGTTTCCTGAACAGCCCCGTAGAGTTCAGCTCCTCTGATGCAGGACTGCCCCTAACCCTACCAAAGACACTAGAGTTAGTTTATGGGTCAATAACAGCTCAGAAAAACTTAATTCAAAACATATAATCAAATGAAGCTACCAGAAATGAGAAGCTTTCCTTATTATCCATCAGGTGATTCAACACAGTAGGTGCAGTTTAGCTCTGTTATGACTGTCAACAGCCTCACAGCTCAAGGAGAGGACATGCATTGCCTTAATTCAGACTGCTGTCTTGAAAGAAGTAGTTTCAAATAAGCTTCTGTTTTTCCTGAGTTTTATTTCATTCTCTCCAGGTTCTGAGGTCTGCTTTAAAGCTTGACAATCTTGAGTTTATTTTAGTTAACCCCTCACCCCTCCACACACACATTTTCGCATTTGCATATCCCAATGAAATGAAAATTTATGGTGGCAAAATACAAAATTGAGCCTTTGTACATTTTTAAGGAGGGGTGGTGGGGTTTTTTTGTCCGTTGTTTCAACTTGATCTTAAAAGAAAAATCTCTTCTTCTGAGGACTCCCCCATATCTTTACTAGCCACCTCCCTCCCATGGACAGGTGGGAGAGCTTGTCTCGCAGGACAAACAAGAAAACAGACAAACCAGGATTTCAGAGCAGATTGTTCTTGTATGCTGTCTCATGAGCCCAGTCAGACAAATTTTTGTTGCTGTACAGGGTTAGGAGGCGATCGTTTCCATTGTACCTACATTTGCTCATCAGCTTTTCTCCATCCTCCTAACACTGACAGTTTAACCCTAATTTCTCCCTTGAGCAGCTCTGTAAAATGACAAAAGCTGAAAAAAAAACCCACTCGAAAACAAACCTAATTTACTTCTGGAAAGCCTAAAAATAGATTGTGAGTGAGCCTGGGAATGAAGCCCTGTGTCCAAGAGTGGGACTTCTCATGCAGCCAGGAGGGCCGTGAGGGCATGGTGGGCCCCATGGGGTGTGCATCCCCTTGTCCCCAGCAGTGCCCGTGCCAGCCTGGGGGCTCAGTCTGGAAATGTGTCAGATGCAGGGAGCACCCCAGGGTGCTGGGCCAGCCATGGGTGGTGGCAAGGCTGCCCTTCCCCAGCGTGGGAGGCGGCTGGCGGGGGTGCATCTCATGGGTCGGCCTTGCTTTGTTTCCTCTTGGTGTGGGACCGCTCAGGAGGTGCCGGTGTTATGGTTTGAGGAACCTAGGGCAATTTATGGTCGTTTAGACAACGATTCTCTCACCCGACGACCCCTCCCCATCTGGGAAGGGGAATCGGGAAAAACAAGGAAACACGAGGGTTGAAATATAAACACATTTAATAGAGTAAGACTAAATAATCAACATTAATAATACTAAAGAACCAGTAGTGATACTGGTACCAATATAAAATATACAAGGATTATAGTGAGACAAATATATGAGCAGGAAGCTGTGCACTCCCAGCAGGGGACAGCAAATGTCGGACGCCACGAGTGCTATGGCTTTTGGAGGAAGGAAAGGCCTCTGCGGTCTGGCACCGGGGCGAGGACTTCTCAGGATCACTGCCGTTAAGGAAGAGAGAGAAAACTCCTCAGAAAACTTTCTATTTATATAGAATGTGATGTTCATGGTATGAAATACTCCTGTTGGCCAGCTTGGGTCAAGTGCGCGGGTCTCGCTCCTCCTCATCCCCGCACCTGGCTAACTCAGAAACACTGAGACCTTGAAACCCGCGTACCATAGCTGGCTACAAAGTAAATATTTTCACAAATTCAATATTTCACAGACACCCGAGTCTTCTAAAAGTGCAGTTTTCCCAAGCATTAGAAGAGGAATTAGTCCTGTGTTGCTCAAACCGGGACAGCTGGCCAGGCCAGGGGTGGGCCGAGACTGGCAGCGTGGGCCATGCGGTGGCGGCGGGTGGTGGTGGTGGTGGGGCTGCTGGTGGCCACCGTGGGGCTGCTGGGCACTGCCATGTTGCTGTGGCATGGCGGGTGGCAAGGGGTGGGTGGAAGGGGCTCCCAGGCAGCCATGGCACTGGAGCGGGCGTGCGGCACGCTGCTGGCCGGCCGGGCCCCCTGCCTGAGGGGCCCGCAGCTGCAGCCATGGTTGGGGGCAGCCCCCTGCAGCACCTACGTGTCCCGCAGCCACTACATCACCCGCGCCCTCTCGGCTGAGGAGGCCGCCTTCCCCCTCGCCTATGTCATGACCGTGCACAAGGAGTTTGAGACCTTCGAGCGGCTCTTCAGGGCGGTGTACATGCCCCAAAATGTCTACTGTGTCCACGTGGATGCCAAGGCGCCGGCCCCCTTCCAGCAGGCGGTGCGGCGCCTGGTGGGCTGCTTCCCCAACGCCTTCCTCGCCTCCCGGGCGGAGCAGGTGGTCTACGGCGGCATCTCCCGCCTGCGGGCTGACCTCCACTGCATGAGAGACCTGCTGGCCTCGGCCGTGCCCTGGCGCTACCTGCTCAACACCTGTGGCCAGGACTTCCCCTTGAAGACCAACCGGGAGATCGTCCGGCTGCTGAAGAGCTTTGGGGGCAAGAACATCACCCCCGGGGTGCTGCCACCACCCCATGTTACTGCACGCACCAAATACGTCCACAGGGAGGGAACCGGGCACAAAACCTCAAGGCTGGTCACCCCCCAGCTGCGCAAGGCGCCCCCCCCCCACAACCTGACCATTTACTTTGGCTCTGCGTACGTGGCCGTCACCCGACCCTTCGTGGAGTTTGTGCTGCAGGACCAGCGTGCCATCGATCTGCTGGCATGGTCTGAGGACCTACAGCCCTGACGAGCACTTCTGGGTGACGCTAAACAGGATCCCAGGTAGGGCATCAGGTCCGGGGAGGGCATGGAGTTCCCTGCCCCAGCACTTGCCGCCACTTGGCCATTGCGTGGTGCCAGCCCTTTGTGGTGGCCACCATGGCTTTCTTCTCCATGGAGGTGTTTCCAGCTGTGGCTCTTGCTGGTGCCCACCAACAGGTTGTCACCACTCCTGTTGTTTCACATGCAGAAACACCCATGCAGGTGACAGCCTGTGTTGTCAGCACTAGTGGTAAGCAATGAGCCTCCTTGCGTTTAGTGTCCTGGACGTTTATCCACTTGGCTGACCTGTCGTCTAGGGAGAACAGGGTAAGGGAGGTCCCAGGGATGGTGGGCTTTGCTGTGTGTTGGGTTCAAGGACACCGTACGCCTTCATGCTTAGGAGCAGCTGCCCTGGTCCATGAAGACCTAGGGACACAGCTTGGCATCCACTTAGCTTCCATCGTCTTTGGCCACACTGTCTTACTAGTCCCATATGTACTTCCTTGTACCATCTTGCTTCTCCAAAAGCCATCAAAGGGATTTGTTTCCACATCCCTCTCACGCACTAGTGGGCTGCATGCCTTCACATGTAGGGGAGAGGGTATGCACTTGCCCCCCTATACATGGCCCACCCCAAGTCCTGCATGTTTCCCAAACATAAATACATGGCCCCGAAGTCCAGCAAAAGTTGTAGTTGATTTCAAACAGGTCTTGCAGAATAATATTCCCGAGGGTGATATGTACACCATTCCAGGCAGATTTCTGAAGTACAAATTCCTGTGCACCAGCTTATAAAGTGCAGGAGAAAAGCTTGGATCAGTTGGTGGCACGTAAGTGTAAAGAAGTTGTCCCTTTCCCTAGAGAGAGATGCCGACGAGGAAGCACAGGCTGCTTCAGTGGACTGTCGGAGACTAGCCCATGGGCAGCTAGGTTTGAACTGATGTGTGGGTTTGATCCTGGAATCACAGGTACAGGATTGGAAGGTCAAGGCAAATCAGGCAGCCTTTTATGCTGCAAGATTCCCAGCCCAATGTCGGTTTATGTGTGTGTGTTACCGAAATGCCAACGCAGTGACTCGTTTTGTGTAAGCTGCCTATGTTTGTCTTCTTAATACACAGTAGCAAGGAGGAAAGGGAGTGGGCTGTCTCTTGGAGCCAACACATACAGATCAGCTCTCAATGGAATTGCACTGACAAAAAACCAGGAAGAGCTTTGCAGAGAAGCAGGCTCTGCTGCCTTTCTGCTGTGAATGAGGTCCAGGCTCTGAAGCAGTGTTTTTCCTGCCTCCAAACTTCCGCCACCGTGGGAAGACATGAAATTAAAGGCATTGGAGGGGCTGGCACATCTTTCTAGTCACTCGTGTCTGTCTTCACGCGCGAGCACTGCAGTTCTGCTGGTGGCTCTTTCTAAGACCTGGTGGTGGCAAACTTGTTTCCAGGGCAGTGCTCAGTACCGCTGCCTGTGAGGTGGCTCTTCCCTTCCCTCCTCCTTGTTTTTGGGGAGAAAACTCCACTCACCTTGATGGAGTGGGAGAACGAGAGCTGGACAAAAGTAGAGTGAGCAACTCATGATGAAGTTTATATTAACTTCTACCATCAGCACCACTTTTCAGACAAGCTGTATTTATAAGAATAGGACCCCCGAACATCTTCTGAATCTGAAATCAGTCGCTCAAACAAATATTTAAAAGAAAATGTGGTAAATCCATTTTTTTTTCCCAGTGCTGAGCTACACATTCCCCCACTCTTTAATTAACTTACAAAAATGCCTAGTTTACTCAATTTGGGAGATGGTGAATAATGTGAAGTCAGTAGTTTTGTATTCCTGGAAGGCAGTGCCTTCCAGTGTTTTTGTGGATGTCCTGGGATTGTTCCTGTTTTGTCCGTCATTTTTCTGCTTTCCCACCGTGTCAGCATTTTCCAAGTCTTTCTGCACACCACCACATTTACTGCCATCTGTTATGAACAGGTTTTTAATTTGGGATAGTAATGCACATCCCAGGCCATTTAAAGTGTTTATCCCCTGCCATCACTGCCTCTTTTTGTCTTTTTATAAAGTGTTATCTTGGCTTAATGCTTTCTGCGGAGGAGTAATATTTTCCGAATTTTCCCCAGGACAAACCCACATTTTTTTGCATGTTATTTTATTTGATAACAGCCCAATATACAGAGGGAGAGAAATAATGTCACGAAGTTCTGGTTATAGCTGCCACATATATCTCTGTTTATGGCAAAGTGCTATGGTGGTTCTGCTGTTGGATCATACAGTTTTTTTGCATCAGATACAAAAGTCATGACTCGCTATTTGCAAACCACCACCCTTACTTACCAGGAACAAGCTATCCTTAAAAACACAGAGCAAAGCAAGCAAACAGAAGAAAAACCAACCCTGATGTTTAACCTTTCTCCCATCCAATTTCTCAAAAAAAACCAACTCCAAACTCAACCGCCCCTGACATTATCCAGTGCCTTTAGGATCTCGTTTCTCCTTCCCTGCACTTCTCTTACAAGCTCACAAGTAAAACAGTTGTTGCGTTATGGTGACTCTACTTGTTGCCATCTAAGGAAGGAACAGAAAAAAACAAAGTAGTAACAAAATCTTACTTTGCTTTCACCTTTATTTTTTAGAAATCACCAAAGTTAGGATGATGACACATTCTCAGCTACCGTTTCGGCACAGAGGGCTTCTTGCGTGTGCTGCAGTCACCAGTTGAAATTGTGCTTTACAGAACCGCTGGCAAATCACCCTGTTTAGGATTGTAGCTAACCAGCAAAGTAAATAACCTATATTAATACACATTTTAAATGAAGTTAGGAAAATCAGGAAGATGGGCTAATTACCCTTAAAGAAAGAGAGAGGTCAGAACTGGAGATTAAAACGTCAATTTTATTTTAGTTAAAAATCGTATTTGAAGGGCCTAGGTTCCCTGTCTCTGCACAGGTCCCACAACTGCAAACCAGTGCTAGTATGCATTCGGTATAAGCTCTAAAAGGCTTCGTTCTCATCTCACTGTAAATCGAGGAAAATGGCTGTCTTTCAATATACAGAGTTAGTACAAATGACAGATAATAATACAAATGTCATGAAGATGTTTTCATAAAAAGCTGCATGGTTCCCTCCCTGACACTCATACACGTGTTTCCTTTAAAAAGAAAACAGGAGTAAGTAGGAATAACAGGTTTTAAACATCCCTATTAAAAATCTGGAAGAAAAACATTTGAACATGTTTATCTGTTAAACCAGATTAACTTTTGCATCAGCTATGATTAGGGTAGTAGCAGGGTTAATAGTAATTATTAATAGTAATAATACTTAATACTGGCATCACTATTGAACTCCCCAGCCCCTGTGTGTACAACACAGATCAACGAAAATCGCAGTTTTGCTAGTGAGGAGGGCTATCTGCTACGGGGGGCTGTGGGGTAGGGGCTGAGCTTCAGCGGTGCGTGAGCGGCACAGAGCGGCGATGCCCAGCTTGCCTTGTCACCCCCTTGGGCGCGTGAGGAGCAGCCAGGTTGGTACAAATCCTCTCCTCCCCGGTCACCGCCACCAGCCAGTGCTGGCACTTCTGCCGCGTTTGTTAAAAAGCTTGAGTGCCAGGTAATCCTCAGCAGTAACCCTGCAGTAATTCTTTGCACTTGAGCAAGTCAGTCTTCTCCTTTGCTTTCAGCTTCGTTTGGAGAAAGCAGAAATAACATCTGTGGTTTTGTACCTGCTGGCTCCCCACACATTGCCTGTTCTGCCTTTTGATAGCTCAGGTACAGCATTCGTCATTGCTTGCTGGGCAGGAAAGAAGAAAAGATGATTAGTTTTTTCCAAGCAGGCAGATAAGTTATATACAAGTGTTTGCGCTACAGTGAGAAATTGTAGCTTTTCCAGCTTTTCTTAGCGAAGTGGTTTGTACATCAGGTGGCAGTTACACAGTCCGTATCATTGTTTTGTTCTTCAACGACTGATTGAGCCAATAAGAAAGATAAAATTTGCTGAAAGGGTTGGGTTCATAGAAAGCTTTTATTATTTTATACCTTGGGGCTTTGGTTTTTTTTCTGTATTCTGAAGACAGTTTTAGAAAATACTTCAATGAACTTCTTTCACTGAATTGAATACAATACTGCAGTACAGACCAGGCAGAAGGTTTCCCTCACTGTACCTACCTGATCTGCTCTTGCTTTCGGAGGCAAAGACGTCATCCCGTGGCAATGGTCTGGTATAGTTACTGCTTTGTGCTGAAGATACTGAAATCCCCTTGACTCACAGCAGTTGCCTACACATTGCAGACATGTTGCCTGTTTACTCTTCAGCAAATACCAAACACTGCATGTTCAGCATTTCCCCCTTCATTACTTAAAATGGATGTTTGCCAGGTTATAGCAGGACTTGATCATTTACTGATGAGGAGAGGTCCTCTGACTGGTTTATCTCCTAGATAGGTCCTGTGACCTGCCTAGACTTATATATATAATTATATAACATTACAGGCTATAATTGAGTTTCAACAGCTCCATCCAGTTGTATCATGCTTGAATTTGTTCTGTTAGCCTCTTTTTTGAAAAAAAAAAAAAAAGAAAAAAAAGAAGAAAGTATTTACCACCAAATTCACGTGAAGATACTAGGTGTCAGTGGCTCAGTGTTCAAATATCCCTTGGAAGGCAGTGCTGGTTGGGAAGGTGACATGAGTACATGCATGCAGTATCACACTGAGGCTGCTGCAAAAGAGGGGTTTTATTTCTCAAGTGAAATGTTTAGGTCTCTTGGGCTGACATCTTGTTTATGTCACAAAAGCAGCTTTCAATGAAGAAACTTGACAAAAAGGCTAACAGATAGGCATCTGTTGATACATATTCCATACACATCCCAGTTCTGTGGAGAAAGGTCCCAGAGAGTGGACATAAACCTGAACACATAGCTGTTAAAAGAACTAATTATTTGATTTTCTATTCTCTAATTGCAGGTGTCCCAGGCTCCATGCCCAACGCTTCATGGGAAGGTGACCTGAAAGCCGTGAAGTGGATTGATATGGAAGAGAGCCATGGAGGCTGTCATGGTAATGTGTACTTTTTGCTCTATTTCTTCTTCCTGTTCATACAGTGAAAACACTCGACTGTTGTTTCTGTACTCCTATAGCCTCTGATCATAATGTGATACCGTTTTTAGACAGCACTTCATTGGAGAGAAGACATTAAAAAGGAGTCATCTCCTTCATAGTCCATATATGAATGATAGTAGCCACATAAACAGTGAGGAAGCTGGAACAGTTGCTTCTTCATCAGGAATTTTATTGAATATATCAGCCTTGGAAAGGTGGAGATTTGACAGCGCTTAGAGCTCACATGAGTTAGCTGACTATTCTCTTGAAGGCCTTGGGGGAATTTTCTCGCAGGTGGGTGGGAATAGCCCACGTGTATGTCTCTCGCTGGGACGCAGATGTGCTAGAGCCAATGGCAGTGTGCATGGAAGGTGTCCTGTGTGGACTCGGATAAATCCCAGCTCTCAAATGGGCACTGATGCCTGCCAGAGCCACAGCTGACGAGGAACCTAAGGACCTGCATGCTGGCAATGATGATTGAGCTTTGACTTTTCCTATGTCATGTTATTTCATGATGTAACATTAGCAGTAGATAATCTTCTGTATGGCACACTCAATTTTTCAGTCACTTGTTTGTACATTGCGTACTGCTACTAATTCTGACATATCCAAGTGGAATGAGAAAGGGAATGCCAAAATGCTAATGATACGAATTTTATTTCAAGAATTCTTAATCCATAACATAGTTGTTTGTGTTGAGGGGAAAGTTTTTGAGAACTTCAGTCAACTTCAGTTGCAGCAGTTTTATATCGGCATAACTACATTGAAATCAGTGAAATTACACCAATATCAGCCGGAATTAGTTAGTGGGAAATCTAGTCCGAGCAGAAGTATGAGTTTCTCTTCACTAACAGAAGGAACACTTTGGTGTGTTTCAGCCTTGTCTGAGAAAGAGTCTCAAGTAGTAACACTTCTTTTCTGAACTATCTCCTTATTTTGCTCACTATATATTCTGAAGTAACTTTCTTCATTTCATCCCATTTTTCATACTTATTCCCATTGCACGTCCTGTAGGCCATTTGGCGTGTTTCTTGTGTAGGAAATTATTTACAGTGGCTTTGCAGATAAAACTTCTCAAAAAAGAATGATTTGGATCCTTGATTTTGACATTGTTTTTTTTTCTTTCTCTTTTGGCAGGCCATTATGTCAGAGGGATTTGCATATATGGAACAGGTGACCTCAAGTGGCTTTTTAACTCTACCTGTATGTTTGCAAATAAGTTTGAGCTTAAAACATACCCCCTGACTGTGGAGTGCCTGGAGCTGAGACATCGGCAGAGAACCTTGTCCCAGAGTGAGGTTCAGGTGGAACCCAACTGGTATTTTTAGCTAGCAAAACCCCAGGCTACAACACCAACAGAAGCAGTCAAGAGAACAGCAGCAATCTTAATTTCTGCTGTGCCAGAAGCACGAACTCATGAGATGGGTTTCCTTAGGGTGTTCTGTAGATGCAGCTCGGGTCAGCTTGTCTCATCCTGCCTGCAAACCTCACCTCCCACTTAACACCTGGCGGCCAAAGCGCAAAAGATCCAAAAAGAGACACCAGGGAAAAGCTTCTGTTGCAGCTGGAGGATCTTTGCACTTTTGACATTTTTAATGGGCTGTTTTCCAGCCCCAACTTTTGTCTTGCTACACTGTCACTGCTATCTTTTTCTATAAGACTGTATCATCCCTGCCACTTCTTGTGTCTAAAAAACAAATGTTCACATTTGGTAAGCAAAAAGGTAATGAGTCACGGTCAGAAAGATCTTAAAAGCAAGAACGCAACTGCTGGTTATACACGCAGATGCCCTTTTGTCAAAGATACTGATATTTACTGCAGAGAACTGGTGGAAAAGCACTGGAAATGGAATAAAGATGCTGCACTTCCCAGATCTTACCTGTTATTTATATACCTGTTGGGACAAGGTTTGTAAGAGAAAACAGCATCTTTTACTAAATCAATGGGTGTGGTTAGAAAAATCAGATAGGCTTTCAGGCACAGGAGCCCTTCTCCATGTCTGAAAAACAGGGGCTTGCATATTTGTCTTGGCCGATTAACAGGACTGGAAAAAAAACCCAAACCTCTCTACACGCAGATTGTGGGCCACCAGTGTTCTTAGATTGTTATATGTAAGGACACAGCGGGAGAGATGGAAAGCGGGGAAGGAAGTAGCAAGATAAATATTTTCAGGACTGAAAGAACAGTAACTGAGCTTTGGCAGTAACTCAGGAATTCTGTGTCATATGTCGCTATGGCATAAGCCTTCTTCCCAAGTATACTTCCTTTCATCTTCATACAATGTTTAATGCACATACTTAACCTTGGGGTCCACTTCATCACAGCCCTATTTTTATTCCCCGATAACAGCCACTAGAGGGAGGCCAACGAATAGCTGAGCAGATTTTCCCTTCCAAGTCTACATAAACCTTTCAAGCACACAAAATCTCAACAGACTAGGCATATCGCAGAGAAAAAAATCAGTGCTCGGGAATATTTTTGTATGGCAAACGGAAGGCAAAAGTTACGGGTATCAGTCATTGTGTTCTAAAAAACAAAGCAAGGAAGCAAAACTATGAATACTTCTTCCTGTAGCTATGACGGTTGCATTTATGGGGCGTTTTAGCAGCACTGCTGAGCGACCTGATTAGCAGCATGGAGGCAGTATAAATCGGGATGCCTGAGTCTAAGGAGAGTGTGTGTGCTGCTCTCCTGTCTCTCTTCTGAACAAGCGAAGATGGCTCAAAGAGTACCTCTTGAATAACAGCAATTTACCATCAACTTTATTAAACCATTCCTAATTCCAGGGTCTTTTAGCAAACTGGATTGCAACCTGCAGCAGTTCAGAAATGACAACACATCACATTCAGACATCCTGAAGCACAGCTGGTAACCCCCAGGGAAGGGTCTGAACAGGCGGGATCTGCTTCAGTCAGCTTATTCTGCATTTAGAGCTGCCAACACCTAATAGTGCTGATCCCTGCAGAAAGGCACTGAGAATTTACCTCCAGAGCAGAACTTTGGTGGAAAACCTGTTTGTTTTTTTGGGGGGGAGGGGAGAAGAAGAGGGCTTTGCTAACTTGCTGCCATGGTGGCAGCTGAAGAGAGAAGTATTTTGGAGTCATTCTTTTAAAGAGGGAGTTTTAGGGTGTCCAACTTGAGAGGTCTGGAATCAGCCCCCACTTTGTTTTACTAAGCTGAATATTCGGCAGGTTGAAATATCCCAAATAAAATAAAGGCATTCTCATCATTTTATGTGAATATTTAAAGTGGCACAGAGTACAAACAAGATTACTTTTCATTGTTCAGACTCTGCAGGCAAATGGCAAAATATCACCCAACAGCAGAAGCAATAAGCTTGGCAGTTTGAAAATACGGATATAAAAGGGTATTGTACTCTGAACCTGATGTATGAGCAGCTCCATGACCCTGCAAACTTCTGTGCCTGTTCTAGATACTGCAACATTTTTCCTTCATTCCCTAGCACCTCAGAGATTCAAAATACTAAAAATGAGCGAGAGAAGGAGCATGTGTTCCTCTTTTGTCACTCTATAGGTGAGGTAGGGAGGAGAGGATGTTTGGTGGAGCACTTCTGCACCTTCTGTCAGGGGTAGGGAAGAGACATCACCATTGCTTCACGCCTTGCTTGCTGTTGTCTTAGCCTAGGACCAATCTTGGACTTATCATCAGGATTTGTTTAACTGGTCTATTAATACAAGTACGTAGTTGCGCAAGACATGGAGTACTCTGCCCTGTGGCTGTACAGCATCATAGTTGGGCTTGCAATGGGGTATACGAGCTGACAGGGGTGGTGCTTGCTAAGTCTCAAATTAAGTGGAACTTTCTCCTACAGGGTTTTAAAGTTGCTGTTGGGTGTGAGAGTTGAGAGTTTCTTCCCAAGCTTTCATCTTCCTAAGACACACTATTACTTCAGGTCCAGCAGGCATTGCCAGGTGCTCGTTTTCCACCCCACAGTGCAGCACCTTGAAGTTAATACGAGAATTGAGACACTCATTATCTCTCAGGGGCTGATGCAAGGCAGCAGAAAGGGTGGCAGTTCAGGTGCGGACCTGGTGCAGTCAGTGCTCAGCGTGGGGTGACAAGCAGAGCTGATGCAGATGGAGACCCCGTGGCCATGCGTTCCCCAGAGCCAGCCGACACCAGCAGGAGCTGCGGTTTCAGGCTTACACAACGGCCATGGCTGCTGGTCTGCTGCTCCCCATTGTGAATAACTTGCAGGTTTCACGCTATTTCCCTTTCAACTGAACACACCCAAATACCTCCAAAAATCCCCTGCCCCTAGAAAGATGTATGCTCCGCGTGTGCCTGCAACATTGGAGTTGTGCGCAGCAGCCAAAAATGTCTGTCAGCGCGTGCCAGGTTGCAGGAATTGCAAAAGAGTCCCCGGGAGCACAGCTGTGAGAGCGGGTCCAAGAAAAGCAAGATACAACACTGTGGCTCCTCCTCGCGTTCACTGCAGGGCTTGAGGCTGCTATCGCAACCCCGGCATCTGCGCAAATGCTGCTCCAGGGCTCCTGTCTAGAGGCCTGAATTAAATTCCACAGAAGTCCCCAAGCAGGATTTCTTGAAGAGAAGGGAGAACGAGTCTGAGGCCTAGCTTGTGGCTCGATGTCTGGCAGCGGTGCTGCAAAAGCCAGCCTAAACCACAAGACTCCCAGCCCTCCCATTCCCCCTCCTGCTAGATTTGTCCACACCCTAGCTATATCAATTCCTCTACCAAGAGGCCAAGCAGTACTTCTGCCGACCCAAAAGAAGAGGTGGCAGCGATGATCCCAGGACTAGGAGCCAGGCAGCTGCTCAAGTCAATCTAGTGACAAAAAAGAAAAAAAGAAAAGAAAAAAGGAAAAAAGGAAAAAAGAGAGGCTCACCAGGGTATCCTCTTAACTTCACTTAAGGAATGAAAGTAATGCGGATGTATTCATGTTTTCAGTTTCACCACTACTATCAGGCATCACCCGAGAGGTCATACAGTAGCCAACTAATATGAGTCCAAAATCAATGTTCCCCAGACGAATAACAGAAATGGTATAAAAGCAAGGAGGGGTGACACTGAAGTTGTAGAACAGAGCAAAAGCCAGGAACACTTTAATGGGCTTGTGGTCTGGTTTGTTTTGCTCTCTCGCAACATCCCACTCCCTGTCCTGCAAACCTTGTCTCAATTTATGGGCCCCACAGCTACCACAAACCCAGCATTCTGGCATCCACAAGTGCCAGACTGAAGCTTTGATGCACATGAATGAATCATCGCATACCCACAGGTGGCATAAAACTAAAGTGGCCGGTAGGACTGCCTTCTGACTGGCTTCTGAGTCAGTCGCTGGCTTCTAATTCAAGACTCTGGCAGACCTGACTTCTGTGGGCTGTGAAGTCAGCAGTGACATCAGCAACGCCAAACAATGAATTAAGTAGAAGCCACAGGTGCTGCAAACATCACGGAGGATGGTGCCAAGATCTGCTGCTTCGCACACACTGATTCAGAGGTCAAGATGCCGCGTTATGCTGTGACGTGCAGGAATACAATAGCATCCTCCGCTTCCACCAGGATCCAGCCTGTGAACACACAAATATCTAATGGACATAACATCTTGACATATGGCTTAAAAAAAATGTTTTGCTGGCTTTGCTCCACAGCAGAGAGGCTGACCCTCTGCAAATAAGTCCATTCTTAATGGATTTGAATGAAGATGGATTTTCATTGCTCCAGATTCATGGTGCCACCCTATAGCTATGGTTTTGCTTGCCATCTCCTTCCTCTCCCCACGCCAGAGAAGCCAGGGAAGATTCAGACCTCTGCTAACAGAGGACCATCCAAGAAAAGGTCTTTGCCTAGCAAATCCTGCTGGCTCAGGGCTGCTGACTGCCAGCAGGTATTTTAAGGTGGCACGGTGGTGGTTTGCTCTGTGAGCATGAAGGCACTCTTTAGGAATGATAAACAACTGGCTGGTGTGTGAATGTCATTTTTGGGAGGGGCACCTGAAAGAGGCGGGAAATAGGTACTAGAAATAGGCCTAGAAATAGGTACTCAAGGCAAAGCAATGGCATCAAGTAGGTAACAGGTAAACCTTACTATCTGATCTGATTAGGTATGCCAAAGCAAGACCAAAGGTCCTGCTTTAAACAAAGGAGCCAGCCTGGTTTTGATCAGCAAGTCATTGCGGACAGTCATTAGCACTATATTGGCTAGATGCTTCAGGTTCCACTGCAAACCCTATGATGTGCCTGAAACACAAATATTTGGCACAAAAATGCAAATCAGGTTGCCCCCACAAAAGACAGCAAGCTTCAGCAAATGTGATCCATATTCTTAGTCTTTTCCATGCACCCACTACTACAGGCAGTAGAGGGGGTCTTAAGAGGATAGACAGAGCTCAGAGCAAGGGGGACCAGAGAACACTGGGAAGAGGAGGACAGCTGACAAGACAGAGAAAGCCTGAGGACAAAAGTGGGCAGGAGGCAAGAGAAGGAAAAAAAAAGATGGGAAAAGGAAAACAGCACGTGAGAGAATGAACTGAGAATGTGAAGAGCTGATGAGCTAAATAGAATAAAAACACTGTTTCGGTAAGCGTCATTTGTTCAGTGTAAGCCTTCTTTTCCAGATAACCAGGGGCAAACTGCTGGTTTGCCATAGAGCTCATAAAACTGCAATAGGTGGCCCTTTTTTATCTTGTTTTGTTTGTTTAGCGAAAGCCTGATGACCTTTTTGTCAGAATAACTTTCTTTTGGTCAAAATATGTTTGTGCTAGTCTTTTAACTATTCATATACAACAGAACAAAGATCTAGCCTGAACACCTCTTCTCCGGAGTCTTTTATGGAAGCAAGTGTGGAGGAAAGTTCATTGCCTTGTGAAGGAATTGGTCTGACCATAGTTTGCAGTGTGCAAGCTTCAGCTCTTCTGATTTTTTTTTCCTTGCAAATACATCCAGGCCCAAGAATAGCTACCATCAGTAGTGCAGTTGGGGAAAAAAGCCCCACAAAGCAGAAAGCATGATCGACAAGTCATTTGTGTTGTTCTACAGGCAGGCCTTGAAACTTGCCAAGTTCGGTAAACCTTTGGGTACACATTAATGAACAAGCTCTGCCAGGGGTCAGAAGGTAATTTGCTTCTTGTGTCAGGTGGGCCTCATGATATTTTCCTTTCTGTAAAATACATAAAAGATCTTGTCACAAGCACAAACCTCAGCGCTCAGTTCCCAAAGCATGGCTGGGAAGGAAGGAGGTAGAGATCAGCTGGGAAACTTGCACCAATTTCACAGAGCTTGTGTCACACAGAATCATGGACAAGTTGAGGTTGGAAGGCACCTCCGGAGTACACCAAGTCCAAACTCCCTTTCTCAAAGCACAGTCAACTTGCTCAGGGCTGTGTGCAGTTGGGTGTTGAGTATCTCCAAGGATGGAGACTTCACAGCCTGTCTGAGTGCCTCTTCCAGTGTTTGGCCACCTTCACAATGAAAATGATTTACTTACATTTAAATGAAATTTCCTGTATTTCAACTCATGCCCATTGCCCCTTGTCCTATCACTGGGTACCACTGGGAAGACCCTGCCTCCATCTGCTTTACTCTTCCCCATCAGATATTTATACGCATCGATAAGATGCCCCTGAGCCTCCTCTCCTCCAGGCTAAACAGTCCCAGCTCTCTCAACCACTTTCTTGTATGAAAGATGCTCTAAGCCCTTAATCATCTTCATAGACCTTTGCTGGACCTGCTTCAGTATGTCCATGTCTCCCTTGCACCGGTGAGCCTAGAACTGGACCCAGCGCTCCAGCTGCGTCTCACCTCAGAGCAGAGAGGAAGGATCATCTCCCTCAACCGTCTACCTTCTTTGCTGCAAGGGCATGCTGCTGCCTCATGAGCAACTTCTTTCACACCCTGGGATGCCCAAGGCCTTTCTCGCAAAGCTGCTCTCCAGCCAACCAGTCCCAGGCACCTCTGCAGCCCCAGAACGGGAGAGCTACACCCTCCACCCGCCCTCGGGAGCTGGGATTGCATCCAGTGCAGTGCTGGGGCGGCTGCTCCATGTGATGCCAGGGATTGTGCCCTGTAGCACATCACTGCCATCACTCAGCATGTGACACTGTGCTCAGCAGAGCTTCTGGGCAATCCAGATGCCTTCTTTTGATATCTGTATTGGGCTTACATGGCAAGGTTGTGGTAGCGGGAGGGCTGCAGGGAGGGCTTCTGTGGGAAGATACCAGGAGCTGCCCTCATGTTGGGCAGAGCCATCTCCAGCTGGCTTCAAGACAGAACCACTGCTTGCCAAAGCTGAGCCCGTCAGCGATGGTGGCAGTGCCTCTGTGACAACATATTTAAGAAAGGGTAAAAACACTGCACAGCAGCAGCTGACAGAGAGTGAGAAAACACGAGAGAACAGCCCTGCAGACACCCAGGTCAGAGCAGAAGGAAGGGAGGAGGAGCAGAGATTCCCCTGCATCCCCCGGAGAAGACCACGGTGAAGCAGGCTGTCCCCCTGCAGCCCATGGAGGACCACGGTGGAGCAGATACCCACACTATAGCTCATGGAGGACGACAGTGGAACAGGTACTCACACCACATCCCGTGGAGGACCTCACACGGCAGCGGGTGGACATGCCCTGAAGGAAGCTGCAGCCCGTGGAGAGGAGCCCCAGCAGATGCAGGTTTTTCCTGCAGGACCTGTGGCCCCGTGGGGGGCCCACGCTAGAGCAGCCTGTCCATGAAGGACTGCACCCTGTGCAATGGGCCCACGCCGGAGCAGTCCGTGAAGAACTGCAGCCCGTGGGAGGGACCCATGTTGGAGAAGTTCGTGCAGGACTGTCCCCCGCGGGAGAGACCCCACGCTGGAGCAGGGGAAGAGAGCAAGTTGGAAGGAGCAGGGGAGATGAGGCATTTTGTACTGACCGCAACCCCCATTCCCCATCCCCCGGGGGAGTCCAGAGTGATGGTGAGCCTGAAAAAAAAGGGGACAAGATGGTTTTATTTCGTTCTATTTCTGACTTTCCTAGTGTGTTATTAATTGGCAATAAATTAAATTAACCTCCCCAAGCCGAGCCTGTTTTACCCGTGTCGGTAACCGGTGATTAAAGACCTTTTCTCCCGCGGAACCGCAGGCCCGGGACGCACTGCGGCTCATCCACCCCGCCAGCCCCGCAGGGGCCGCGGCGGCACGGCTCCCGCACCCGCCTCCACCCCGCGCCCCGGCCCCGGCCCCGGCCTCCGCGGCCGCCGGGTCGATCGGCCTCCCTCCGGCTGCCCGTCACGGCCCAGCGGGCGGGCCCTGCGGGGGAAGGCGGCGCCGCGGCGGGGAGAGCGGCCCAAGGTCGGAGCCGGGGGGCGGCGGGGCGAGGCCAGGCGCTGCCCGCAGATGGAGTACGACTGGCTGGGCTTCGGCTACGCGGCGCTGGTGGCGGCGGGCGGCGTCGTCGGCTACGCCAAGGCAGGTAGGTGCCGGTAGCGGCGGCGGCGGGTGTCCCGGGCCTGGGCCTGGCCCGGCGGGTGTCCGAGCGGTTGGGGAGGGCGGTCTGTGTCGCTGCCGGGCCCACCTGAGGCCCCCGGGAGGCGGCGGGGTGTCGGCCGGCCCTGGGCCGCGGCGGGGAGTGACCCCGGCCGATCCCCCGAATCCGGGTTGTGGGGAAATGGTGCCGAGGCCTGCAAAGTGTCTTAGTTATAAGAAACCCCACTCCAGTGTCCTTTTTTTAGATTGTTCATGTGGATTATTTTAGCGATGGACACTTGTTTGGTTTGCAGGGTAGCTTTGTGCGTATACTTAGTTACTAACTGCTGTGTCTTTCATTCTATCCAAGGCAGCGTCCCGTCTCTAGCTGCCGGGCTCCTCTTTGGTGGCTTGGCGGGACTAGGCGCTTACCAGCAGTCCAAAGATCCAAAGAATGTGTGGCTCTCCCTCGGTGAGTTCGCTGGGCAGCCAAGGACTGAGCATTACCGGTAGCAGTGGGAATAGTAACCTTTTCTTCTTAGCGCGTTTCAGCTGATCTGTGCCCTTCTATTTGTACAAATGTTGTAAGTGGTGGTGGCAGGAGCTCCTGTCCCACAGCCCGGAGGTATTTGTGTAAACCTAAAATGTAGATTGTCCTTGAAGCCGGCATTGGTGAGAAATACCTGTCTCCTCTGCCAGAGGAGATACCGTGTTAAACTAATGTAGGCACAGGAAACATACATGAAAAATGTTCGGTTGTGAAGCAGGGTTTTTAGCCTGTGGTCATGGAATAAGCATTTTTGCAATAGTGACAGCACTGTGACAAGCGCTGTGTGGCTTTATGGAATACTGGCTTGCACAGGCATCTCAGAAGAGCAGTGTATGTTTTAATGCATCATACGCTGTGGAAGAAACAGTCTGCAGTACGTAAAAGAAAGGAGGCAATGATACATTCTGCTTGCTTACAGTAGGTGGGACAAGAAGTTGTGAGTTTAGCTTGCAGTTAACCCTTCAGGTGACAGAGGAGGATAAAATGCCAATTGAAAGTATTATGAAGCACTGGAAGAGATCAGGTGGGCTTCCATCACTGCAGGACCTTAATAACTGGTTAAACCAGTGTCTGTCAGGAATTGATCTTGCCTTTGGGCACTAGGTTAGCCTAGATGACCTCTTGAGGTTCCTTGTTCTGTAACTACGCCGTAGTATTATTAGTGTTATGATACTACAGTATTACAGTGATTTAACACTATTTAAAACCAATAGGACTTGATCACATAATGTGCTGAAAGGCTTTAGGAAGCCCGTGGTAGATACTGCAGAGGACCAAACCGCCTTTTCAGTGAGGAACGAAACATAAAATGCAGTGCAACATGGAGCAAAGTTTCCATTTGTGAACTGTCTCTTCTGCTCTGTGCATCTCCAGCGTGAGTTTTTTAGGCAGTGTCGTGACAGAAAGGTGAGCAGCTTCGCTATGCCCTGATGTGGTGCATGTAGCGCTTGCAGGTGGACCTCTTGAAAGCGGTGTTACGTCCCAGTGTAGGACAACTCTTTATTCATCCAGTCCTCCTCAGTCCTGCTGCAGTGTGCCCTTGCGGCTCCCACTGAGCTTGAGGTTGGTCACAGTGCGTCACGGGTAGAAATCCAGAAAAAGAACCTTGATGGAATATCTTTAGCATACCTTTTGCCCTGTCTGATGCAAACAATCTTGAAGCTTTGGAGAAAGTTATAAAACACCTGCACCTGCCTTTCTTCGAAGAAGAAGCAACGGCCCTGTAATTTTTATGTGAATATCGATGGGATTTTTTTCCCAGACTTAGAGATTAAATAAATTGGAGTAATGTTTAAAATGTTAGTTGCTTTTCAGTTTGATCCCTTAAGTTGCTTTCTGTTTACTAATGTGTATTTTCAAATGGGGTTGTTTTATTTCTAGCTGTAGAATTTATTGCCACCTTCCAGATCAGAATGTCACAGAGAAACAGGAACTGTAACAATATTTGCCTCCCACATAGTGAACTTTGTCACTGTCCCAGCTTTCTGGCAGTTTTGAGCCTATCTGTATTAAAGTAAATAGTCATTCTGCAAATCAGGAGAAGCTGAGGGAGGGAGAGTGGCCTGCCCAGAGGATTGGAGGTGGTGGGTGATTAGACAGTAGTCTTAACCCTGGTGAGATCTACTCGCTTCTACTGAGCAGTGGAGCACGCTTACCAAAGCTGCTGAGAAGCTTGCAACAGCTCTACTGTTTAACAAAAAGAAGTAAAATCATAGAATCGTAGAATGGTTCGGGTTGGAAGGGACCTTAAAGATCATCTAGTTCCAACCCCCTGCCATGGGCAGGGACACCTCCCACTAGACCAGGCTGCTCAAAGCCCCATCCAGCCTGGCCTTGAACACCTCCAGGGATGGGGCATCCGCAACTTCCCTGGGCAACCTGTTCCAGTGCCTCACCACTCTCATAGTGAAAAATTTCTGTTTGCATACGCTTCCCTGCGGCGAGGAGGGAGGCGTTCCTGTCTGTAGACATATGCCTGTTTGGTTGGCACCGCTAGGTGTCCAAGCACTGCGGTGCTCTGCTGGTGTTTCTGTTTCAAATGGATCTGACTGGGCTTCTTTTCAACAGTGGCGTCTGGAACCTTGTCTGCTGTTATGGGAATGAGATTTTACAACTCCAGAAAAGCAATGCCTGGGATAGTTGCTGGTGCCAGGTAAGTCACCCCTCTTTTGTTCTTCTCTCTGTTTTTGAATAAGCATTTTATTTAACTTATTTGTGGATTATATTGTGATTAAAATGTTATGCGGCAAGTTCTGTGAATGATGAAATCTCCTGGCGGAGTTCAGCTAAATGAAATCATGTCAGTGTTTTCTTCCTCCTTGTTCTTTATGGGATTTTGTCCTCCATCCCTTTTTTTTTTTTATAACAACTATTCTGTTCAACAGTTTACTGATGGTTGGACGGCTTGGATTGCAGATCATGGAAAAGCCTCTTAAGCCCTAAGTCCGCATCAAGTCACTTGAAGATACCTGATTGAGAAGCCTGAAAATGCAACTGCCTAAATGTGCTGCACAAAAGTGGAAAAGGCACTGTCTGTCCATTGTATTTTTCATATCCTAACACATGTGGGTTGTGTTTTTAAAGGACTGACATTGAGATCCCTTGCTACGTCTTCCAAAATGGTATTTGTCTTAACAGTTTCTGCACTGTGAAGCAAGAAAATATGAGTATAGCATTACCTTAGCTTCTGGTCCTGCAACTTGCTGTAGGCAAAGACCTCTTGGCACTTGCACACGGACAGTTGCAGGATTGAAACTTAAATGTACATCTGGACTTGTCATTCTAAAATCATCTATACCGCTAAAACAAGGGGAGGGGAGTTGCCAATTTGTCACTAGTAATTAATATAACAAACGTGCTTATTACATTACTTCTCCCTTTCCTTGCCAGTTTATCCAATCATGATGTTTGTCAGTCAGGGACTTTGTTCTCCCAGCACTGTGTGCTCGAACCCGGTCCCAGAAAACACAATCACGGAGCAGGCTGTCGAGGTCCTGCTGTAACACAATGAACGCAAACCTGTTCTTGCAATCACTTGTAAGTGAAAGTGCGCAGCTAAATGTCATTTCTTTCACTTTTACAGATTGTAACTCATAAATCAAAAATATGCTGTATTAGATAATGCTGAATTGTAGGCATAGTCTTGCATTTCATGAGGATTAAAATGTTATTCTAAATAAACGAACAAATTATTATTACAAACTTCTCTGTTCTGCACACCTGTTTTTAACTTTACTTGTTCATCTGGATTTATACAGTTCGGTGCCTTTCCCGCAGTGTCTGGATATATTGGCAAACATGAATTGTATAAATAACCTCTATTCCATTCCCTGACTCTAGTGACTTGTAGATATAAAAATCCCATGAACTGGGGGGAGGTGTAGAGGACAAAAGCCTACACACTACATATTCAGACAAGTGTTCTATTAAAGTAATTTTATTTTCTTTTTTTTTTTTTCTGAGAGGAATCATCTATTTCAGATTTGAAAAATGCTCTATGAAAGTTTATTTAAAGACTGAAGGGCTCAGTTGATCAGTCTTTGTCCTCAGTTGATTCCCTTGATGCCTGAGATAGTTCTAAATATAAACCTGCCGTACAGAAATAATCCTGGGAGCTGCACATGGATGGTAATGTATCCCTTTTCTGCTCTCATTTAACTTAACTTCCCTTTCTGCACAGATCCTGAGCTTTGATTTCCTCAGCCTTTCTTCTTTGGTGGCTGGTACTGGGAGAGATGGAAGCAGTGGGGTTGATCCATTAGAGTGATGACTCTGGAGTTGGTCCGAGTTCTCTGAATTAATCAGGCTAGTACCTTCGCAGGAGGGTGACATCTTGTGGTCTTCTTCCCTTCCTTCCTTGTCGCAGTAAAACAGGCAGTGCAGAGCCAGTGGGGTGGCGGTGGCTAGGCTCTGCCAGCAGTGCAATGGTGAGGCAGGGCTGAGGTCAAGCCGGGATGCCAAGTCAAGCAGGGTGGGCTCCAGATCAGCAGGGACACGGCCAGGCAGGGACTCGGCTGCAACGCAGCTCCGGCAGGGCTCTCGGCAGCCTTGCCCCTGGCCACACAGCTTGAGTTAGAGCCGGCTTGAGCACAGGCAATGAGGTCTCCTGGGAAAAACTACTCGGGGCACCTTCCTAGAGCTCTTATTCCTCATCCTGCAAAGTTTGGCTTCAGGTGCTCAACCGTATTTACTTTTTCCTCCTACCTCTCTGCATAGAAACAAGGACTGAGCAGGACAGCAGATAGTTTGCTTATAAATAGTCCTTTTAAAGTGCCTAATCACAGGCTGCGGACCCAGCGTTGGCACGCAGGTGTCTGAATGTCTTTGCTCTCACTTGAAAAGGTTAATAAGCCACACATCAGCATTTAAGATATTTCTCTAAAGTACTGTATGGGTTATTTGCCTCTTCATACTGCTTTTGAAGCAGTTATTTTCTGTGGAAGTAAGGTGCAAACATCCATCCATCTCCTGCAATAAGCAGATGCTTCAGCAGTTTTCTAATTGTGTAATGGCAGTCTCAAATCAGGTAACTTGCAAAATTGGCCTGCAATTGTCCTTTAATGGAATAAAGACAATAGAAAGCAGGGAACTGGACTGATAAGCTTTTAAACTCTTAGATCAAAGTGTTAAGCCTTGCTTTAGGAAAGCGGTAGCTTGAATTAAGAACTGCTTGTAGAACTCTTATTATCACTTTTCATGTTCGGGAGAAACAGTAGTAATCCAGACAAATGGGAGAGAGAAAAGCTTGAGCCTTACATACCTCTTACTCCCCTGGAACTTTATCAGCATATACTAAATTTCTTAAGCATTAGATGGCATTTCTGCACTAACAGTTCAATGTGTATCAATGCATCTGAGTTACAATGACTCGAGAAAGCCTATTAGCCTCTTACTACTGTTTTTTCTTGCTGTTTGCAAGAATTTCTTAATGCTTGTCATGCTTTGATTATGAACATGTCAAGGTTGTTATGGTTATGTCAAAGCAGTTTCGATGTACATTAGCATATGGTAAGGACAACATGTTTCTTCTAACCGTATTTAGTGCCATAAATAATACCTATTTATTTTTCTGCTCTAGGTGACTTATGGACAGGGACACATTATTAATTAATTCCTTGACCAGACTGTGATTTTAACTAAGTCAACGGTGTCTTGTACTGGAGATGAGTGATTCATTTATCTTGTTTTTTAATTATGAAACTAATGCATTTATGCCTGTTACAGAAAGTCTGAGGTGGTCCTTCATTGCCATAGCCAGTTACAGATATATTCTACAGATAAATTCAGATGCATTTAAATAGCATAGGGCCATGTGGTAGTACTAAGGGCATGACAAATACTTAAGCCTAGGCCAATGGCGATTGAATTAAAGTCTCCAGGGCATTACTAACCAGATATCCCCATCCCATTGTAGCTCTTCCAGTATTAAAGTGGCATTTTCTTTAGGTGCAATTTTCATAACAAAATACTTTTTGGTACAAGTATGGTAGATTAAACTGACTTCCGGTAAGTTAATGTAACCCATGTATTATGGCACATTAGGTCAACAACAGGAATTTATATTTTTATATGCAGTTATAAAAGTCATACAAATACATTTCTTTTTTACAATGCTTAAAGCAGTCATGAACAGCTTTACACCTTTAAAGAACATACAAATTTTGTACTTTAAAATGGCAGGTTTAATGTAATTACTAAGCCTCAAGCATCTGTTCTAAATGCAGCTGTTAACAGAAAGAGCGTAGATCAACATCCTAAAAACAATTTGTTGTACATTGCAAGGTCCTTTGTGGGATATTACTATAAAACTTAGTATAGAAGCCAGGGAAAGTATTGAATGAGCATATATGGATTGAGGTATTGCATTATTAAAGCTTGTGTTTTCAGGTACCTAAGTTGGCCTTTAAGATCTAAATCAGAAAGCAACAGCCCAATACCCTCCCTCATGTAGCTTACTCAACTTCTGTAGCTTAGGTTGATCACCATCATCAAAAACATGTAGAAGTAGGTGTTAACTGATAATTTATGCCTTTTTGGCTAATTCACCCTTAAAATGATGACAGCCTGCAGTGATTCAGGCTCCTTAAAATGCCACTGTGACACTCCCTTGACAGGACAGATATAAATCTCCACAGATCTTTGACCAAAAATGGTCATAAGTTAATCTAGTTGAATCTAATTTTTAGGCTTCACTACAGCTTGGTGCAAGGTAAGTCTAGCGTTCAGAACTTGTTTAGCTATTTTCCAATATTGCTATCTCATTCTGTAGCCATTCATGGGCTACATGGGCCAAGTTTTTAGACCTTCCCTGTATAGTATTTATCCGTGGTTTGCTTATGTCCTGCTACAAGGAGTCAGGTTCTCATTGCTGTTATGAATATTTGCACATCACAGACCCTAAGTAACTCTTAGCTACAAGTGAGTTCTGAAATCTTTGTATGAGAGCGTGGTGTTCTTCACCAAGCCCGATCTGTGCTTTCACTTTCTGGTAAGGAACCAGCCTAATACCTGAAAGCCTGATGCTGCTCTGCTTTAGGCCCGCTTCTAGCTGCTTGTGTACATGAAAACAAGCATATGCTGATAGTGGACATTGGATTGGGCGAACAACTGTAACAGTCGCTTTAGGAGTACAATGATAGGAGACCCTCTATAGAAAAATGTTGAGTGAAATCTACTTCTCAGTAGTTTTGGCAATATGTGTTATACAATACTTAAACAAATCCTACTTTATAGCCGGTATTTTACACAGCATCATAAATATATATTAATATTTTTCTTCCACAGGTAATAGAACACAAGGTCTTTTTTCCTTCTTCAGTATTGCATAGTCTTAAGAAAAGTTTGAGCAAATAGGCATTTCAGGTTTCCAGTGCAGGAGAATTGAACACAGCTCACGTATCTACACAAGGATGGCATTTTCTATCTGTTTCCTCCGTATTTGGCCACCCAGTCTGTTCTTCCATGTACTGGCTGAATTGCTGGTGGGCGAGTTAAAATAGTCACGTTTTTTGCTGCTGAATTGAAAGTAGGACCTGGTAATGGAGGATGAGCAGCTTTGGTTTTCCAGGAATAATCTGAAAGGAACAAGAACTCTGAATTAGTTACGACTCAACAGGTATTTCACTCTTTTACACAGAAAAGAATGAGAGCTTAAAGATAACCTGTGGTACACAAGGATGCTAACAGAGCAGGATACTTTGGTCTGTGACGTGCTGTCTATACTTGTTTTCAGATAAGGTTAATGTTTCCTATAGTTTGTGTATGTTATTAGTCATTCTCATCTACTGGATATTTATTTTGCATCAATCCCGTGAGAAAACACAGACTGAAATTCAGTGGAAAAACTGATGTGTCTGTCTACAACTCTGTATCTCCTATTACAAAACAGCTATAGAATGGAAGTGTTCTTTCCTTTATGTCATATTTGAAAAAACATATAACATTGCTAAACTTACTAAAAACCAAACAGCCTAGACTGAAGGACAGCTTCTGGAGACCCTCTTGTTCCTTTTTGAGATTTTACACCTTTTATTCCCCTCCTGCTTAGCTGAGAACTCCGGTGTACGTGGTGGTGAGTCCTCTTCATCTGCATTTCCCATTTCTCTACTGATTTCATAGGATCTGTTCCAAGTCCTCAGTTTTTTGGTTTTTTTTTTTTTTGTCTCTTATATTGGCATCCACCTGGTCTCAGGCACTGTGAGTAGTGCGCTACTGTAGTGCACTACTTTATTCCCGGCCTTCCTACTCAGATTTCCCCTTTCTGCATTTCAGATAGTCACTGCTTCCTCAAGCTTCGTGTGATTATAGTAATTGCCCTGCTGCAGGGGCTGACTGCTCATCACCAATTCTGTCATTTTCCCCATGCCTTTAAAGTCAGTCATTTGGGACCTCTCATATATAAAGAAGAAATTCTATTGGGATTTGTGTGTATAAGAAATATATATAACTCCTACTATACCTTAGCACTGTTTCCTTAGCATTCCTCAAGTATGTTCTCTGCCCCTTCCATTCCTGCTTTTGTAGTTTAGTCATCTTTTATTAGGTCTCACTGATACTTTTTTTTTTTCTAATTACATTTAACATGTCATGGATAAAATACTTTTTGTGTGTGTGCCTACATATCATTCTGTTTCTTATGAAAGTCCACCTATTTTTGGTGGTATTTTTCAATCCATTCAGGAACGGGTGCAGATCAAGACATTTAAAAAGGAGGAATCTCAAGGAACTGAAACTGGGGGTCAGGTCCCCACCTCTTTGAAAATTAATACTGTTCCTTTTTATTGTAGGCTGGCATTCCCTATCTTTCATCAGCAAGTACGATTCCAGCCTACCCTCTCTTGGCAATGAAGGTCACTTTTCTCGGGTCTTGGCATTGCGTTTTCCACAGAGAAATTTATCTTTTATACTACATTATATTATTTAAATTATGGCATTAAAAAACTTAACAGAACAAACGAAGAGAGCAGAAACAATTGAGACCATAACTTATTTCAGTTTGGATAATACAAAACAAAGGGTCAGCAAAAATGTTAATGTTCAAATACCGACAGATAGGAGATAAAACCTGCCATTTGCTTCATCTTTATCTCTCTTCCCCTGCAAGTCTGCAGACTTTCGGCTAAATATAAGGGGTTTAAGCAATAGGATTCTTGCTCTTCTCCAAGACGTTGGAACAGTCTCTTAATTGACCTCCATCTGCTAGCCTTTCTGACTTTTACTACACATTTTCCATTTCTAATTACAGATTAACAGTGAATTTATTTCCCTTTGGATCACCATACGTAATTCCTTTTCATTCTCACTATTCACAGCAGTCTAGAGATAGTTGCAGATTTTGTCCTCCTGTGAACTTCTTGATCCACACACTGTGACAAATCAGAACTCTCGCTGTTGTGTTTCAGCAGTGAGTTGATAAGATAATGAAGTGCAGCTCCAGTCTTCCCTGGTGGGCTGCTGATCAACTCAGACTCAGAACATGCATACATCTAAGTGTATTTTATACATGTGTGCTATCTCTTGTCTTCCCTCCCCCTCTCCTTCTCACAAGTCACTTGCAAGTCTGTAAGGGGAACAGGTAACTCAGAAAGTCAGCAAAAAGACAACATTATTAAGCAGGACCGTATCAGTTTGGTCTGCCGTAGGTCCTTTATTTAAACAATTCATGACCAGTTGAGGGCCTTGCTATTTTCTCTGAAGTAACTAGAGAGGTGTGCTGTTTGGTTTGGACAACAGTTCTAAATCTTCACTTGCAAACCAGTTTCTCCTGCAACCTGAGGACTTCAGTTCATCTTCTCTGAATCAGAAACATATCAACAAAGAAGGTGCTCAGTATGTCATCCACACTGTAGAAGATCCAAGGTAACATTTACATTCAGAACAGATTTCACGTTGTTTTTAACTGATGAATAGAAGTGTCTTTTAATGTCTTTGTTAATGCAATGTACAGCTACTCCATTACTGTATCGTAACTATTAAGAACTGGCCATTTGCATTCTCATCTGGCCACTGTAAGCATAGATCAGCATCATTCAGTTGCATTAAGTGACATTAAGCTGATTAAGAGACCCACACAAGACAGCCCCAAGCTACACGGAAGTCACTGTCAAGAAAATTCCTTCAAATCCATTCAATTATAAGGCTTTTTTAAAAACTTGAATTTATCTATTTTGCATACTTAATAGTTGGTGACTGTATCAATTCCTACTAGCTACACAAATCATG
Source organism: Larus michahellis (assembly GCF_964199755.1). Taxonomy (NCBI): domain Eukaryota; kingdom Metazoa; phylum Chordata; class Aves; order Charadriiformes; family Laridae; genus Larus; species Larus michahellis. Next base: position 74,787,011 of record NC_133897.1, on the reverse strand, counting down.
GATTTATATTTGTGTGCAGTCTATGTGACCATTTACTATAGAGTTGTGGAGTTATATATTTTTACAATTTGCTTAACCCTTCACCACTCAGGAACAGTAGTTTAGCAAATGATCCAAACCTAGAATTACAGAAGGTTTGCACCTTTATTTTCTCTTTTACCTAACAAGTGAGCACCCAGACCCCTGAACTAGAAGACAGGGATGGGGAGCAGAATGAAGCCCCTGTAATCCAAAGGGAAACGATAAGGGACCTGCTTCAGCACCTGGAGGTGCACAAATCTATGGGGCCGGATGGGATCCACCCAAGGGTATTGAAAGAGCTGGCGGAGGTGCTCGCCAGGCCACTTGGTATCATTTATGAGCAGTCCTGGACAACCGGGGAGGTCCCAGCTGACTGGAGGTTAGCAAATGTGACACCCATCCACAAGAAGGGCCGGAAGGAGGATCCGGGGAACTACAGGCCAGTCAGTCTGACCTCGGTGCCTGGGAAGGTCATGGAACAGATCCTCCTCAGTGCCATTACACGGCACATGCAGGAGAAAAGGGTGATCAGGCCCAGTCAGCATGGGTTTGTGAAGGGCAGGTCATGCCTATCAAACCTAATATCCTTCTATGATAAGGTGACCCACTTAGTGGATGAGGGAAAAGCTGTGGATGTTATCTACTTGGATTTTTGCAAAGCTTTTGACACTGTTTCCCACAACATTCTCCTGGAGAAACTGGCTGCTCATGGCCTGGACAGGTGTACTCTTCGCTGGGTAAAAAACTGGCTGGATGGCCGTGCCCAGAGAGTGGTGGTAAATGGAGTTAAATCCAGTTGGTGTCCAGTCACAAGTGGTGTCCCCCAGGGTTCGGTGCTGGGGCCAGTTCTCTTTAATATCTTTATCAATGATCTGGATGAAGGGATCGAATGCACCCTCAGTAAGTTCGCAGATGACACTAAACTGGGCGGGCGTGTTGATCTGCTTGAGGGTAGGTTGGCTCTGCAGAGGGATCTGGACAGGCTGGACCGATGGGCTGAGACAAATGGTATGAGGTTCAACAAGGCCAAGTGCCGGGTCCTGCACGTGGGTCACAACAACCCCATGCAGTGCTACAGGCTTGGGGCAGAGTGGCTCGAAAGCAGCTCAACAGAAAAGGACTTGGGAGTGTTGGTTGACAGCCAGCTGAATATGAGCCAGCAGTGTGCCCAGGTGGCCAAGAAGGCCAACAGCATCCTAGCCTGTATCAGGAATAGTGTGGTGAGCCGGACTAGGGAAGTGATCATCCCCCTGTACTCGGCACTGGTGAGGCCTCACCTCGAGTACTGCGTTCAGTTTTGGGCCCCTCGCTACAAGAGGGACATTGAGGTGTTGGAGCGTGTCCAGAGAAGGGCTACAAAGCTGGTGAGGGGTCTGGAGGACAAACCTTATGAAGAACGACTGAGGGAGCTGGGGTTGTTTAGCCTGGAGAAGAGGAGGCTGAGGGGAGACCTTATCACCCTCTACAACTACCTGAAAGGAGGTTGTAGAGAGATGGGGGCTGACCTCTTCTCCCTGGTGACAAGTGATAGGACGAGGGGAAACGGGTTCAAGTTACGTCAGGGGAGGTTTAGATTAGATATTAGGAGACATTTTTTCACTGAAAGGGTTATTAAACATTGGAATAGGCTGCCCAGGGAGGTGGTGGATTCACCATCCCTGGAGGTGTTTAAAAAAAGGGTAGATGGGGCACTTAGGGACATGGTTTAGAAGTGGCTCTTGTCAGGGTAGGCTAAAGGTTGGACTCGATGATCTTAAAGGTCCCTTCCAACCTCAACAATTCTATGATTCTATGATTCTAAATAATAGTAGCAATAGTTTCTCTATCAGGACCACCTACCTCTAGACACCTACATTCAATTCACTTATGTTAAAAAAAAATTTATGCCCAAGAATTTTATTTACAAAACTTGAGGAAAACCTTCCTAAGGTGCTCTTTGTCTCAGATATGTATAGTGAAAGGATATTTCCTACCTGATACAGGTGCACCAAGAGGGGCTAGCTGTATCCGTTGTCCAGCTGATCCAGCTTCCTTTTTATGAAAGGATGGGATGTATACTCCTGATGGGTTGTAAGCAGCCCCACTTACAAAGCCAGGATTTCCTGTTGAAATTACAGAGGTTCAGTACTTTCAGTTGCATTCAGAAAATCTTGCCTAGTCACTTTTATATAAGTCACTTCAAAATACATTTGCAGCACCACAAGAGAACGAAGTATGAGCATTCTTTAAAAACTCCCTCGTGCTTGTCTGTTGAAAAAAAAGTATTATGTCCATTCTTTGCTTTGTACATTAGTTGGACCCTTTATAGCACTTAACAGACTGTGTAAGTTGCAGATCCAGTACATGATCTGCAATTCAGCAGGAATAAAGACAAGAGAGGGGGATGAACATTTAATTAATACTTTCATTAAACTTAGACCACAGAGAAAGGTTTACCCTGAGGTTTAGAGAAAGGTAGCATCTTACCTTTTATGCACAGCTATTTGCTCTACTGGAAGCTGGTTTAAGCACTTCAGTATTTGAAAACTAGTGCTCAACAGTACTCTTGTTCTCAACATGTTCAGCCTAAATCTGTCTAAAATAATGGAACCAAACTGCTCTTGTGGGAAGCGGTGCACCGCTTGAAATTGACTTTGCCAGTTCTACAGTTAAAGGCCTGCTATAAGTGTCAGACGCAATTACCCTCTTTCTTTAATCCTGGTTATAATTCTATTGTGCCTAGTTTTGGTTCAGATATTTTTTTAAAGAAGTGCTACCTTGGGAAGGTTGACATAATCATCCTCATTTGGAAGCTGAGAAACATTGCGCATTTATATACAAAATTAGTACTGAAATTATTGCCTAATGGCAGAAAGATCTGTAACAGTACTTAAACTCCCTGCTCCAAGAAAATGTCTTACTTTCTCCATGGCTGTCATCACCTGGGACAGTGTTAAGACTGCGCTGGCACAATGTCCAGAGAGAAATGCTTTTCTCTAGTGGTGTGGTTCTGTATTCCGTAGTATTAAATTTATGAACTACAAGGCCATACACAGTAGTTTTAATTTGACCTTTATCAAGTGTGAGCATTTTAATCATATTAATATTCAGCATGGTTTCAATGGTAGTTCCAATAAAACACGGAATATCTGATTTGACAGTTTTTCTGTCTCCTAAATCTCTGCCTTCAGTGCAATCCCAAAATCTTCCTCTTCACACAAATACTCCCAGTTTTCTGTGATAATTTCAGAGCTCAGAGCAGTGGATCTATAAGCTGCAAAACTGGTAATCTACAAACCCAAAAAATTATCCTCCAGCTGTGTTGGGTCATTGCATACCTCCCTGTTCAGGAGTACTAACAAAAAAGCATTCAGATAACTCAGTTTTCTCAGTGTCCCCAAACTGTTGCTTCTATCAGTTCCACAAATAGTTGAGTCTCTGTGTGGCTTCCTCCCTGTGTCCAGTTGATGCCAGTCTCCAGCACAGAAAAGAATGACACAAAAGGCCTAGTAAAAAAATATAACTTTAATAACGTATTCTAATACAATTTAACTTTCTTGTAGTCTTTAAGTTGTTCTTCCTTTTCAGGAATTTGCCTGAAAAACAAAACAACACAGTTTTAGTGGTTCGTTCACCCGCCTGTGCACATACACATTCTCTTATTCCCCCAGTGCCTAATTATTTCACTGGGCATGGTTCAGAGCTCTGACGGCTCAGTAGCATCCCTTAAAATTCTGAGGTCTGAAAATAAGAATGTGATAGGCCTCAATATAACTTCAAAAAGACTACTTCTGTCTGCTTCTTACCTACAGCTCAGGAAAGCTGCCTATCTTGTCAAAAATTGCTCAGCCACTTTTTGGTTCTCCTTACCTCTTGATGTTCAATGTCCTTTATGAGCTTTCCTGCAGGAAATGGAAGAGTGCAGCCAGGAAGAACAGTCTGGGTGAAACAGAGAGGTCTGGAGTGGTGATCTTTTGTTGGATGAGAACAAGGGAAGGAGGGAAAAAAAGTTCAATATAAAATAACAAAATAACTACAAATAAAAAAAATAAGCCTACTGAAAAGCACAGTTCCTTACCTCTAACCGCTGCCGTACAAAAGAAGGGGTGCTTGCTATAGAAGTATTGATCCATCAGGCATCCAGGAGGTCTGGCAGCAGGTGTATAGGGAAGTACTCACGGCCGTGATGTCAGCAAGTATAAGTGTGGCCAAGGCCATGCCCCCTACTTGATTCTTCATAAAGGACAAAGTCATTGAATTGTTTGAGCTGGGTAGTGAGTTCAAAAAACCCAATGAATAGTTGTAATGGGGCATACCACACAGGCAGTACACCCCAGAGGGGTCAGAAACTGGGGGAGAGGTGAAACATTCCAGCAGCTTTACAATGCTTGCCGTGAACAGTGTGTTTGAATACAAACTAGGCTGCCTGGAAACCTGAGTTTCCACCCTCTTACACTAAGGTAGCTCCACCAAAATCTCTGCAATCACAGGGCTGTAAAATCAGTGTAACACAGAGAATGAGAATGCAGTCAATGGTGCAAGTCCCGAGTGCTGTTAAGAACAAGCAGTTCTTCAGGAGAGATGCATATGCTGCTGCTTTAGGAGCGCTTCTTCACCATTATCCGGCAATAGTCCAGTGACACGCGGTGGATTATAGTTAGGGTAATAAAATACTCTCTGTCTTTTAAAGCACAGTTAAGTGCCAAGAGTCCAGAAATCACAATGAAGAGACCATGATTTTACAAAACAGATTACAACTGAAAATGAAGTACATGATCACCTTGAATCTGCATTATAAACGCATTTTTTTTTTTACAAGAAAATGTAAAACATAAATAGGTAAGATACAAAGAACCAAGCTATAATTGCTATAAATTACCTTTTGGATCCTCTAATTTTTCATTCAACCTTTCTTTGCATGATAGCTTTTCAATAGGTATAATTAAGTTCTCATCTGTAGACAAGGAAAATGAAAGGAAGAAAAAGATGGAAAGACAGAACTTTAGAAAAAGTGTATGAAGAACATGGCTACGTGATGTAAAAGAAATGAGGGAAAACAAAGCAAGAAAGAATAAATATCTGACATTTTTGGAACTTTTGTCTCATTCCTATGTTTTCTCAAGCAACTCTAACAAGTTACTTTACAAGGTCCTTTCTAATAATGGAATACAAATGTAATTTACCAACAATGCAATAACATTCCAGTCACACAAATGCCTAAATCACAAGTTTAAGCACTTAGACCTATCTACAAAGTTGACTGATCATAACGTTACCATTCTTCACAAATAAATCATTTGTAACTGTTTGCTCTTATCTTATTTCACCGTAGGGCAATGTTGTGGATGAGGAAAAAAAAAAGAAGCACTTAAATAAACTAAACATAGTTATTTAAACAGTAAACAGTACAGTGTCAACTTTCAAATCTGTCAATATGAAAAAAGTAAACATATATAATTTACATGTGTTGTATTTCCGTGATGGGTGCTGCAGCTATCCTGGTTTCATGTGTGTCTGTCTTAGATGTTGTTGACTCACCAGCATATGAAACATCACATGCAATTTAAGATACCGATGGAAATGATACCAAGTATTTTCAAACATACAAAATAATCAGTTTTAGGTTTTATTTTCTTTAAACTTTTGGTAGACATTCAAAGTAAGCCAGCAAGACAAAAGCAGGATTTTTACCATTAGCATTCATCTTAATTTTATTTTCAGTGCAATTCAGTAGGTAGATGTCTACTGATGCATACTTTTGGAAACAGCTCTTTGCTTTTTTGTGCCTAATTGCCTTGCAAGACTATTTTATGAATATACTAATTAATTCCAAGGCACCTGGATACTATATTTCAGAAAATAAAAAGGTACATATGATGATTGCTTAAAAAGTCTCTTGTATTCCATAAAAATTCTGGTAGGCACTGTTATTTTTCCACTGCAAAAAACCTTTCACATAATTTCAGATGAACAGCTTACAGCTCACCTGACTTTCAGAGGGAAAATCAGGTTCGTTGATACTGCAGAATGGCTACTGAAGTTCTATTAGAAAGGGGTGCAACATCTGCATGTAAACAAACCTCCTAAAGTTCTTTCTCTACAAGAATTTAAGGCTAGGTGGTTTACTCGCATTAAAGTATTTGGGAGTGACTCATGCTAGCTGGACAATGGCTGCAAAGTTTTTAAGAAGGTAACCTCCCATAACAGGGTGATGGGACTGTGTACCTAAAGTACAGGGCTTGGTGGTCAGAAGATAGATTTTAGTCTCGAGTATGATGCTTTCCCCAGTGAAATCTTAGATAAGATGTTTAACTAGTCTTAGTCTTCACTCTATAAAATGCTGATAATAGTGTTCTTCACAAAATGCAGTACCAAAAGGCATCTTGCTGCAAATTCCTTGCTGAAAATAAGGGGAATTTTCATGCAGCAAAGTATTTAGGACAAGGCTAGTAGATTTCTAAAAGACATGTTTAGAATATTAGGCAGTACTTCTATTACATGAGCACACCACCCACCGTCTTGTTTTCAGATGTGAGACTGCCGTTTGATTGTGTTCCACGGCACAGTGACCAGGCAGTAATGAGGTCAAACTATTTGCTTAAATTAACACAGTGAAATAATGGTCTAAGAGGATTATGGACAAAATTTGTCTTGATAGAACTTTATAATAGGGCTGGTCTATACTTCCTTTACGCTCTGAAAGCAAAACACATAGTTTACGTATGAAGAAGTTGTTACTTTAAGAGTCTGTCATTAAAACAAGAAAAAAAAAGTTAGCTAATAAGCTAAGCCTGACAACAGAAGTTAAACCAGATGGTCTTAACTAAATTAATTAAAGTATGACAAGATATAAGTGACCATTTTTAATTACACTTTTACCTGTAGTATTTCTATTGAAAGCCACTCCTCCTCCAGTGTGTGCCAGCGGTTTAGAAAATAACTGGTTGTTCCAGGTTCCTTGTGATCCTTCTTTACTGACTGCTACTAAAGAGACACTCTTAGGGTTTACACCTTAGAAAAGAAATTATGGAAAATGTTATAAATATCAATTTTCAAGCATCATTTAAGCAATGAAAAATGTACGTTTTTAGAACAATAAAACAACACTGAATTATTTGTGGTATAACGTAAACACCATTAATGTAAAAGAACAATGTCCATTGATTAGGTCAGATTTTTCAGCCAAACCATGAAAACTAGAGACACTGACTTAAAAACAATTCTCTTCATGCTTTCAAGAGAACTTTTCAAAGCCTTTTTAGTACAGTTACTTGTTTTGCATAAAACCATAATATCATTATTGATACTTTTGACTCTCAAACAATTAACACAAACTAAAAATACCTATCAAAAACTAGGGTTCTCAAGGCTGAAAATAAACTACTTCTTCAAGGGATAAATTAAAAAGTAGGACAAAGAGGTTTTGTTACTTCAGTATGTTATGAGCATTACAACAACACAGCATGAAAGCAGCTCCCAGATCTAGCAGTAACAGAACTAAAGTAATATGTAATACGGATAAATAACAAATATGCTCCTTGGAGAGCTATTATTCTCTTAAGTGCTGAAATTAATTATTTTTTACACCTATGCATTTCTCATTGAAAACTCTACTAAAATCAGAGAGACATCAGAAAAGATAAGACATACAGATGAACTTTCCATTTGTGTTACCTTTTGATAGGGAAGCTTCCCCCGCCCCCCCCCCCCTTTTTTTTTTTTTTCTTTTTTTTTCTTTTTTTTCTCTTTTGGACTTAAACTGTTGAGTCTCTGGGCATCCTATTTAACATTCAAGAAGTGATTTCATATTCAGAAGTCATCACTGGCCTAATGAATTTCTGAGGAATTAGTGATACATTACAACAAAACAACTTGCCTGACAATCAGGAATTTCTCTGTCAGTCACCTAAATTCTCATATGTGGATTACAGTAGATGTCATGATACACTTACTGTACATAAATTACTTACTGTAATTGTGCAAACTATCATGGTAATAAAGAAAAGATACTGAGACACCAAGGAAATTATTTGGTTATGAAATATATTCAGAATAGTAACTGAAGGAAACATTCCCTTTTCTTTCTCCTCCTTCCCATTTTTATTCCTTAGCAATTACAGCATTTCATGTTATTTTCCTGATAAAATCACCCAGATTTAGACCAAGCTATGTATTTACTTTTAAGGAGGATGACTGCCTTGGGACGAGAAGTGAGCGTGTGAATTCCTACCAATGCGAGTGGCTGATACTTCTAAACACTTTCTACGAAGAAGGGTAACTGAGCTTACCAGAACTTTAATCTCAAAAAACCCCAAACCTCCTGACACTGCAAAACTGAAAACTATGCACTGTATTCAATTCACATTACTGAGGGTTTTATGTATTACTGGTCATAAGAGGGCCTGTGAACTTCTACGGTGTACAAGTAGCGTTGAGCTCCCTTCTACATTTACATAGCCAGGAATTTCTGCATCAATTGTGATATGTTCTGCATAAGTCCAAAAATTGAAAATTTAGCCTGGTTACGAAAAGCAACATTATCCAGCGTGAAATCCAAAGTTCAAATGTACTGTACGTAGCTTGTTCACAGCTTGTATTTTCATATGTTTTGACTTTTACCCTTACCAGGTAGATATCTTGATTGTCTTAGATAGTACTGCTTTGCTGATGTATTTGATCTTCCAGAATCATTTCTCATCAGAACCTTATTTTCCCCTCCTGGCTGGATACAGCATGAAGCTTTTTGTTCTGGCACACTAAAAAATGAAAAGTGTTCAAACAACGTGACCAACAACTCGGAATACCAAAAGCTGATCCTAGCCCAAAGACTACAGTGCTCTTTTCTTATCCTGCTTTCATCAGCAGTATTTATTCTCAGAAAGAAACAGCCAAATCTCATACCTCATGAGAGTTTGACCTGGGACTTTGAAGTAAAAAGTGTATTCCATGCTACAGAATAAAAGCAAATGTGGGTAACTGTGGCAGAACTTAGTACCAAGCTTAACTGACAAAGGAAGTGAAGTTAGTATATCTGATTTTAGTAAAACACACAATTTCTTAATAACATGACAAACACCTAAACCATACAGTGTCTGAAAACAAATTTGATTCAGTTTGGATGTTACTGGCACAGTCAACACCACACCCAAAGCAGCTCTGCTCACGGAGCTCTTTGCATTCTTGCAGGATTTTGGTGATTTAAGTTTTAGCAAATTTGTCTTAGTTTATAAATCTACTAGACACTGTTTACTAAAAAAAATAAATAATAATTATGTGATTTTATAATTATAAGACTTACCTAAAAAGACATTCCTTGTTTTTCTTTTCTTTTAACAGTGCAATGCTAGGCTTCTTTGAACATGACATTCCAAATTCAGTGTCATCCAAGTCATCCCAGCTGTCCACAGCCTTTACCAAAGTCTGACCCCATCGTCTTCGGCAGCTTTTAGGACCTACTGCACCATTCTGAGGGCCATTAGCTGCTTGTTTCTATTTTAAATAGGAAAAAAAAAAAGCTTCAATTCAATTCTAAAATTTTGTATTTTGTATCTAGTTCACTTCCTGACTACCACTTAAGAATTTTGAGGGAATTTTTTCCATTGTGTTGTGCCTATTTTGATCATAGAATGACTTTAAGCACAAAACATAATAATAATGCCAGCAGGTATTTTGAGCGTAGCTCTTTTGGACTGTCATCCTTAAATTGCTCAAATCTACCTGAAGTAGCGAAGTTAATGTTCTACTTGCAGACCCAGTTCAGTGCTCAGCCTCTACTACTGGTATCTTGCTGAACTCATGCTCTCAACGGTGGTAAATGAACCATCAAGAAGTAGGGCACAGTGGTGCAGAACCTTTGCAGCAATCACACTCGGGGTTTAGAAGTGCCAATTGTTGTGGCCCCAAAGTAAATGCAGTAAATAAAAAAAAGTTAGTTGGGCCTTTCCTTAACATTCCCTTCCAAATAAATTATTAGATTTTAAAACTGTCCTTTCATCTGACTGTTTGCTTTCCAGTATTTTCTGAACACCTATTATTTTTAGCATACTTTATATTGTAGTTCAATGAGTATAAGTGGAAAGCAAAATGAAGATTACAAACCAAAGTTTAATATTCATCTTGCTAAAAATCTTACTTGTTAAATTCTTACAAGCTTAGGAATTGGATGAACTTTCTCAGGTATTTTCCTGCTTGAGGCAAGCGAAGTTCTCCCTTTCCATTTCTGTACTGTATACTAACAATATTTTTGTGAATTGTTTCTCAAATGTCAATAAACAATAGCTACTGTAACTACATTACTGCATAAAGATGTCAGTAAAGGCTATTATAAACGAACATACATTGTTGTTACAAGCAATCTAGTATTCTGATTTGCTGTAAAATTTCAGTAAGTGGCCAGTTATGTCCTTAGTTAGTACCTAACTATCTGTATTTCCTCAAAAGAAAAAAAGGAAAAGTATGACAATATTCAAGGGATCGCCTGGTTGAATATATTAAGAACTCTAAAAAAAACCACCTAAGTATTTGTTGAAGACAACTTACTGGCGATGAGTTTTTATTGATCGTTGGAAAAAATGGTTGTGCCTGTGGCTGCTGCTGCTTTGGTAGTTGCTGGTTAGCTGTATTCTGAGGCAACTGAATTTGCTGGAGAGGCTGGTGGTTAACCTTTGACAGGGGCTGTAGCTCTGTTTTGTCAGGTGCCTCAGGTGAAGACAGAGGTTCTGGCTTGGATATAGCTTCCAGTTTAGGTAAAGCTGGCTTTGTCTCTGTTGGCTGAACTGGTTTAATAGGAGTCTGCTTCTCCAGATACTGTGGAGGAGGTCCTAAAACTTGGCCAACTTGAAAGTAAGGGTACTTCAAAGCCTGGAGAAGAAGATATAACATAATAATTTTACTTCAAAAAGTGGACTTTGGTAACCTCATCAAGGATCTAAGCAGGTTTATGGAGCAAGCTCTACAGCACAGATGCAAGATGGATGCATGAGATCATATGTAAACAGTGTGTACTGATAACTGTCAGTTCTGTATTTTAAACTCTTCCCATCATATAATTTAGTAAGACGGATGTACTTGTACATGTTACAGCAGTCATGTCCTTTCTTTCCCGCCTTTCTTCTAGGTTTTGTGGAGTCTGTGTTTTGAGGTGCATTTTACATTCCACACTATTCTATATTAATGCAGTAATGAATTTCAATCTTAAAACAGGTAGTCTCCACTACCTTTACCACATGCTTTATTACATGTTTCCACAGCTAACTACATTTTGGCAACTTGATGAAGTGCTTTTTTTTTTTTTTATTAAAAAACCCAAAACCCAGAAGTGTGATGATTGCCATTTAATACTAATGTATGGGTTTTACAATTAGAGGATGTTAACAAGCAAAGTTTCTCCCTCGTTTTCTTATCACCAGCTTTCCCTGTTTTTTGTTTTGCATTGAAATACATTCACTGTGCTTGCTGTGCCTTCATGGTGTTTACTGAGAAACTACAGCATTTGTCTTCAGGCAGATGTGTATTTCATTCTTCTCTGACCTTTTCATGTCCACAACTAGATGCACAGCACGGACATACCTTATTAGCACAGCTCCTCCTATGTCAAAACACACTCTGCTACTCCTGTGTAGGATCCTACTCTTTGTTACTTCTCAAAGAGATGTTCTGCCTCAGCTACACTTGAGAACTGCTGTCTTTGTACACATTTCCATGTATATGCATTAAACTCTCCCTTTTGGCTGTGGATTACACAACTGCTGCAGCTGCTTCCTTGACAATTCACTCAGGCAAAAGCTGGTTATTTGCTTTCATAAAGCACCATGCAGTATTCTATGTAGAGATACACAGCACCGGACTACAGTTAGATCTCAGTGACTGTAACAATAGATATGCTTTATAAAGTGGAAAGAAATGGTTGCTGTACTTGGTACCATCTGCTTAACCACTTCTGAATCACTTAAATTACATCCATCTTGCATAACTTGCAATATGTCCTTTTTCTTTCCCAATTGTATTCCCCTTTTATACTTTCTAAATAGGATTGCATTAGGTATGAATAATAAAAAAAAAAAAAAAATCAGTAGAATGTAACCATCTTTAGTACTTGAAACATGTTTTTTAAAATTAACTTGGAGAAAAACTGTGACCTTTGCGACCTATTGGTATGTTCTTCACAAAGTTCTTTCCTTATCACTTAGTAGTTTATGTCCCATCTCCAAGTAAAAATAATCCTTAGCTCTTCTATACTGCATTCCATCTGCAGCATCACAAAAACCAATGCTGAATTTTCAATATCCCCATTTGTACAGATGGGGGAGGAAAAAGAAGGCAGCAGAAGTGACTTAGAGTTACAATTCGGAAATTTTCAGCTCAGATTTTTCTCTATCCTGTACAGAGAAAGTTTTAGAATATGCCAATACAGAAGACAACCTTACAGAAATACCTAAAGAGTTTATGATGTCTGCTGAGACAGGTTTAGAACTTTCTCTCCTCACTACTCAGTCTCATTCCCACCAAAGTGTTCAAAATGGGGAGATGTTTCTCTGGCCATCAGTATTATGACAATCAATTGCTTTCTGTATCTACAATTTTTTAACAATGCAAGAAAATTCAGTCTTATACTTAATCATTCAGGTGCTCAGACCTGAGTTGCTGTAGGTCTCTTCTTTGGATTCCAGTTCAGCATATCACTCATAAGCTGTATTGCTTCATTGCTTGCATTTGGGATTAGAGTTTTTAGGCTTATAGGGACACATTGTGGGAAACGGAAATTCATGGCAGAAGCAAGGTGGTATCCTTCTGGCCACTCACTCTGTTTCAAAGGAAAGAAAAATAAGCACCAAAAAAGAACAAAAACTATATATCTTTGAAACATTAGATCAAATTTAATTTTATGCAGCTTGAGTCACGCGTGGTTTGTGTAGCTCCTTCCTGTATAGTGGAAAACAGGCATTCCTGTTTTCCATTACAATTATTACACCACCAGTGAACGCAGCCCTTCGCTAGCTCTCCTGTAGGTAAAGCTGTAATCCCCACTTGGATACAGTCCACCTGAAGGAGAAGAGAGCGCAGCAGTACCAGGAGCAGGACCAAACATCCCATCTACCACAGAAATGAGCTCAAACAGCTGACTTCAACGTACCTTCTTTTATGGCAATAGTAGAGGTGAGGCCCTTCCACCCAGCATACCATGGTTGTGTAACCATGATGAAACCTATACAATATACCACTGACTCCACCATTAAGACAGTCAATGATTAAATTACAACTAGACACTACTGCAACAGGAAAAAGCCACGACCACCAGATTAAATTTTGGTTTTAAGTGTTTCACTTTCCAAAAGTAAACCCTGAAGTCCTTTGCTGCTTGATAACTGCATTGTTTAAATACAGAACCATAGGATTATCAAAGACCTCAAGAGATCATGTAGTCCATGCCCTTGTCGCTTTGTGGTAGGTTTTAGTCTCAAAAAGCTTCCAGTTCCTGGCACTCCAAAACCGCTCTAAACAGTCTATTCCAATGCGTAATTCTCCTCAGGATTAGAAAAATGCAGGTTTCTCTTATAACAATAAAAGACCATTGCTGAGTATGCTATCATCCATGGATACCAAGAAGGACTATTTGTTTCTTGTATCTAGAACAGCCTTTTTATACATTAGAAGGTGTATTTCTTCTCCTTTCTTCCCGTCTTCCTTTGTATAGGCTAAAGAAACCCAAACAATTGAATTCCTGGGTCTAGGCTTTTTATGTTTTTCTTCCTCTCCGGACTCTGATTTTTCTCTCTTGAAAGGCAAAACTTTAAACTGGATATAATATAGCAAGCGGAACAGAAAAATTAGTTCATACGTCAGTTGACAATACTCCCTTCTCTACACACTGGTATGGTATTTGTCTTTATTGCAACAAAACACTGTTGACATACAATGCACTATACAGCTCCTACATCCTCTTCTACAGATGTGTTAGCTGTATAGTTATCCCCAGATATTTAGGCGGATGATTATTCCTGCCTAAGTACAGCTGTCTACACACTACTAAAGAAAAATTTTTAAGCTATATCTCTAATTTTATAAAAAACCCTCTGAATTCTAATCTTGTCTTCTAGCATACTCAGTCCTTCCCAGCCTGCTATCTACCAACTTAAGTAAAATATATTCCATCAGAAGGCCTTTAACACAATTTAAAAATTTCATCAGATGCAGAATGACTCAGGAGTCCTATTAGATCTTTCATTTTGAATGTGAACCAGTAAAACTTACTCTCTGAATAAGGCTTTCAAAACAGGTATGCACTTACCATGCAGTTTGTTTATATAAATATGCTGATGAGAATGTTATGAAGGACAGCATCAGAAACCTTACTGAAGACAATGTACGATATTAGTGCTTCTCCTCTATCCCCAAAGCTTGTTACACTGCTACAGGAGTAAACTGGATTGATTTGACAGAATTTGGTCTTAAGATACCATGTTAGCTGTTACACATATTTTTGTGTACAACAGTTTTAGCTCTGTTAACATAGTCTATGGTAATCAAAGAACTCAAATATAATTATAAACCAAGTCTGGTTAAAATAAGCCTCAAGACTTCAAGTGACTTCCTATTCCACCTCAGAGAATTACTTGTTCATTTAAATTAATGGAGATAGACAGACTCTTTCCTCCTCAGCTCCATCTCCCTCCTTTATTAGAGTTGGTGACATTCTATCTGCTAGAGGTAGTGAAAAAGGAAGGATTTATAACAAAGAAGTGAGGGCTGAGTGTTGAACTGCTGAAGTGCAAGGATAGGATAGGAAACTAGTACAAGTGCAAAAATAAAAACATATTCCAATTTATAAAAAAAAAAAAGAATTTGGAATTATTTAAAGTGCTATTGACAACCTTCAATTAATGAAAGTGCATTTCATTACTCTCCCCTTTTCAGATCATCATCCGCTTTTTCATTAAATTGTCACACTAGAAGCGTACCATCGTTGCCAGTACTTGAATGGTGCAACTTATTGCTTTATTTATAAAATAAATTCTGATAAAATAAATAAAGCAACATTTTATAAATAAAGCAACTTCATTTATAAAATAAAGGAAAACAGTTGACTGTCACTATTTAAAAAACCCAAACTCACAGAAGTTGTTAGTATGCTATTATGGATTTAAACAAAGGAAGGCAAATTGGAATGAAGGTAGCTTCTGGGCATAATTCCTGCAATTCCTTATTGCAGGATAATGGAATAAGTGAAAATTAATGTCTGAAAAAAATGCTATTTGTAAAACTATCTGCAAAACCAGACTACTAAAGTAACTGTTCATATTTTTCAGAACGCAGAACAGAACTTCACTTGTAACAAATGCATCATTTGTTGTGATAATTCCTGTCATAATATTTAAGTTCTCTTCTTACACAGTGATCTCCCTGAAGAATGCCTCAGCATTGTCATAAGGAGACAAAATTCCCAAGTCTGCCTAGCAGATGACAGGGGCACAAAGGAACTAATTATTGCTTCCTGATCCTAGAGGGCTAACTTTACAGTGTCTCTAACCCTTAGGGTCTTTAGAAGAGGCTACAGTTTGCTCTGAAATACTCAGCTGGTAATGCTCCCTGCATCCCCAAGCTTGCTAGTCAGGGAACGTCAGAGTGTAACCAGTCAGGATTTGTTTCTGTTGAGCTACGTACAAGGTTAGGGAAAAACCACAGCAGTCAGCTCAGCACTGCTCTGCTGCTACACACAGTGAAATCCTCTCTCTGATTGCCTTGCACTTGCAGAACTTGTTTATGCTATACATTGAAAATGTTCTGGATGGAAGCTAGTATGTTGCTCTTTCGCAGATACTCTTACTATACATCAAAATGTTCTTCTTACTATCTTAGGCTTGAGAGCTGCTGAAGAAACTTAACATCTGTGTTTGAAGACTCAAGTCTTAAAATAATGCTCATATTACACGTAATTTCTGATGCATAATTGTCATAGCAAGCACTGGTTTACACATCATAGCAATTTTCACTTAGTCTTCTAGACTCAATTTTCACTTCCATAACGTCTCATCTGTTATTCTCCACCTCTGACCTTTTACTCTCTGCTCTGTCATGAGTTTGCACCTGTTTCTCAGTATGTTCTCCTGGATGTTTTCCCACCAATTCAAGCTCTGCATGTTCCTAGCTAAGCTTAATCTATTTCTGTTTTAAGTTTTCTGTTCCTCATTTTTCTACTGATAACAGCTCATTTACTGGACAGGAATTATGCTATATTTTATACCAGTACAACGCTAATGAAATTGATGTTTTTCTCTCCCACCCTTAGATTTTCCAGATCTAGAAACTCTGTGTTCAGTCAGTTACTTCACCAAGTTCTGTTTGCATCCTTACAGTACTGATAAATATCTGCCATCTCTTACCTTATTCTCCAAAAACCATTTATATTATATGGTCTTTTTTCCATTTATTCAATATTTTGAAGGTAAGCTTATTCTTTTCTTGTGTGTTCATATACCTGTTTGCTCAAACAACTTTCTAACTAAAGTAAATACATTTTTATATGCACTACCCAAACCTTCCTTGTAATTTTAAATAGTATTTAGCCTTTCCAGAAAATAATTGAAAATATTTCCTCTCTAAAATACTGCACATTTTTCCTCCATTACTGTTTATTGCTAATAGTATTTTTGAGATATCTGTGTTTGAGATCAAATGTTTCCTTTATGCTTTAAAAATAAGAAAAGCATAATTTGTCTTATTTATGGTACCTTCTACAAGCTACAAATTCTGTGTGCCAGCCTAGAAGAATTACTTTCAGAAAAGGAAAGCAAATTGGCTGTGGCAAAATGAAATCCGAAGATACTTCTGATTTTCTTTCCGATATGCGTAGCTTAAAACAACTAAATTGAACAGTTTTATCTAGCTTTCATCAGAGGAGAGCAAGACTACACATAACGGTATGATATACAACAGGTGCTAATATATAACAAAAGACTAGCATTATATGTCTTAATAGAAGCTTAAAAGAAATACAGTTGAGAAAACCTTAAGTCTGCAAAAAACTTAGTAAAACAATAATTTATATGTACGTTGCAAAAGAGAGATAACATTCAATGTTTTATAACAAATTTATGTAACTTGTTTTTTGTTTTTAAATACAATTGTGTGAGTTTTTCCTAAATCTTACCTTCTTTGGAGTCCCTAATACTTGGCAAATTTTGAAGATTTCATCTACTTCACTTGTGCCTGGGAAAAGAGGCCTTAGTGTGTATAATTCAGCCATTATGCTGCCAACTGCCCACATATCAATAGGTGAACTATAAATAGACGATCTTAGTAAAACTTCAGGAGCACGGTACCTATAAGAATGGAAAGAAATAACAGAAATTAACAGAAATTAAAGTGGCAAGAGAAAGGTAATTAGTTAAGATAATGTATCAACTTATTAATATACTTACCACCTGGTAGAAACGTAATCTGTATAAGGTGGCTGAGATCTTAGTTCTCGAGCCAAACCAAAATCTGCTATTTTCACAAGTTCTGGTCCAATACAGAGAAGGTTTTCAGGCTTCATATCTCTATGAAAAAATCCTAGAGAAGACCAGACAGAAAAGAATAGTGAATTATTTTGTCATCATTTCCTAAACAGCAACCTCTAATAAAGTAATCCAAAATTCACTTCGGGATATTTTGGCAGAATACAGCTTGTTTGGTTGTTTTTTTGTTTATTTTTTAAATTCAGCATAGAAGAATGGTAACCCTCCCCCAATAAGTGCACACATTTTCTCTCCAGTGATTATGGCACCAAGGGTTCTTAAATTAACAAGTGTCATTAGCACACTAAGGAAAATGAATTGGCAATTGCAGCAATATCAAATAACAAACCAATTTCAGAATGAAATCTTTTGCAAAAACTACAACTGCTTTATCAGTTTTGGATAATGGAAAATTGAGCATCTGACGGACTTACTTGATTTATAAAATTCCTTCAATGATTTTTAGCTAGTTTATTTTTCATTGTGACAACCATTTGCAGACACAGACATATAAGAAATATCAAAATTATGCTACGGAATGCTAATATTAGTGATGCAGCCATATGGAGTTTCTTTAATGCTTGCTGTTGGCTTGAGCACCTGTATACCTGGACAGCGGATAAGTTGCTAAGCAAATAAATTCTGCTATTTAATCAGTACACACAATTTGTTATAAATCAATTTGATAGAAATTCACTTGCTACAATAAAGTGTTTGATTTCTGCATGCAGAAAATGAAAACCACTATAAGAAATTGGCTGAAATGATTACAGTGAAATGTAAATGTTCAAATTTATCATACCCACGATTCCCAAACACTTATGGATGTAACAAAATACTCATTTGTAACTTAGAAATGGCAGTTTTCCTTAAATTCTAATTTTCTCATTTATTTCACATAGAAATAAGGAAGGAAAAGAGAATGCTAATAATCAGAGAACAGTACGTGACATTGATCAGAAAGATGTAGAAATGGCATTTTTGGGTATTTGATAATACTATACAGAACTAATTATGTATTTGAATTCATCAACAGGCCTCACCAGGGTAGATGAAAGCCAATCAGAGATCACTGGGAACTTTCTTATTTCATTCTCAGCTAATATTTTATTGTCTTTGGGAAGTTTTAAGGAAACCAATGTGATGTGAAGGACAAGTACAAAATAAAAGAGTTGAGCAAGACAGTAAATTACCACTTTTTTTTTAAATGCAAAGGAGCAGTATTTGAGAATGCAGTGTGCAGACAGATATTAAAACTGGGCATTAAAGGTTTTCTAAGTGCTGTGAAATTTTTGTTGTTGTGGTGAGCACACAGCACCTCTTATTTAGACTGTGTATGTAATTCCTAGAAAAGTTCCTATCTCTTAAAATATTTATATCCAGGTTGTATTTGATAAGGAGACTGTTTGAATTTCTTAGTGAACAAGTTATTTTAATATTTTTTTAGATGTAGGATATCATATTGTTAACAAAGACAGGCCTCTGCTTTGTTTCTAAAATGATTGTTTCTTACTGACCTTCTTACTGTGTAAAAAAATAGTTAGTTACTGAGCTGATGTTACAGATAGTGGTAATGAGGAGACAACCTGTAGTTAATCACCAAGGATGGAATAACAAGAAGTAGTTAATCACTTCAAGGTTCTTCTATATGCCAAGTATGTACTCCTATACCAATTAGGATAGTTATGGCTACTTCAAAGAACATCCTTATTATCTTCAAGAAGTTGGCAAACTTACAGTAAACTTTTACTGTCCTGAGATGACTCAATACCTTAAAAGGATAATGTGAGGAAGGGTCTCCTTACCCAAACAACCACTGAGACACTCACACTTGTACAGAAGTGTTTTGCTGATGCAGCAAAATTTGATACGTCTGTGCAAAAAGACTATTTGGTCATCCTAATGAATATGTAAGCCTAGGTGGAGTGATGTATTAGGTAGGCGGAATTATGAGAATATTTTGTGTATAAGTAATGGGTGAATATCCCCGGTAAGGTGTGCTAGATTTGTGGGTTTTCCCCTAGCACCCGACGTCGAATAAAGCAATATCTCCTCTCTAAACTACTTTTGGTTTTGAGGGCTTTTATTTCAGGTAACAATATTAGCTATAGTATCTCAAGACAGGAGAAACTGCCATCTGTAAAGTATCAATGCTCCTTAAATAGATCTTTTTGAGGAACAGAAATGCATAGCATAGCACAGCATACAAGTTTCTTGAGTTTTTTTACCAGATGAATAAACAAGGTGGGAAAAAGTACTGAACAGTGTATGAACAATATCCAATGCTTTCAAAAAGAAAGAGAAAAAACTGATTATAGGAAAACAGTGTGTACCTTCAAGTATGGCTTAAAAATGCACCATACTTGAAACAGGTAAGAATAATTTTTATTAGAGATAAGTAATAGCTTTTGCCAGATATTTTTATTCATGTTATTACTGTGCATTACCCCGTTTTCTAAAAAAGCACTACATAATTAAACTCTATAACGAAACCTACCGTGTTTATGGATAAAAGCTAGCCCTTGTAAGATCTGATACATCATGTTTCTGATGACCGACTCCGGGAACAACTTGTTTCTGTGAAGAAAGAGATTAACCACTTCACATAACTAAAAAAAAATAATGTATTTTGAGAACACATGTGTTTCTTCATCTTGCACAATACATCACGAGCAAACAAAAACAGACCCATCCAGTTTTGCGCACAAAATAAGATAGATGCAACTAGTTCTCATCTCAAAACTCACTTGCTGCCAGGCCTTAATTTCACTCACTTTAAGTGCTGCACAGAAGTTCATGATCCTGTCTCTTCTGTAGAAGCTGGGTGTCAGTAGCGTGCTTGAATATGGAACGCACAGTAATGTAGCAAGGAACAGACTGCACCTGCAGCCCTATGGTAGGTGTGCTACCCAGTTGTAACCTTAACAGAACCCTGATTGAGAGCAGTGCTTCTCAGCTGCAGGGTAACATTGTGTTAATATCGCTAGCGACTATCTCATGGGCCAACCTAAGAGCTTTGCACATTAGGAAATAAAGGTGCATGACCATGCCTGAAAGAAACACACATTTAAGGCAAAAGTATTCAGCAAAGAGAAATGTCACTGAAAAGGCAGGTCCTATTCCAAAGTCCAGCTTGCAAGCCTTGCTACGTACTGTTTGTCCGTGATTGCAACATCACACAGTCCATATATAGGTATTTCTAATGAGCATGCATGCATATACATGCAGATGACCATCCCCACCTTAAGACAAATCCATGAGCAAAAGCAGAACGAACAGTGTTTATCCAATCCTTCATACATTAAAGTGAAGGCTAATAAAGAAAAAAAAAAGTATTTGGAATTTCTCTCATGGCTCTACACACCAAAGACATGCAAACTATTGTGTTAACAACTGAAAAAGCCTTATTTCCAAAAGGCATTACAATATGAAATATTGTAATGCAGAGCAATGCGGAATTCTACTCTCAGATAAGCAAGTGCAGCAACTCCTGTTCACATCAGTGGGACTGCAAGAAGGGCCAAACCCAGAAATTCCAATGTGTTCTTCAGGATAGCATAAGAATCATTAAATAAAGCATGATGGCACCCTATTTGTTCCATGAAAAATACATACCTGTCCTTCATTAACTGATAAAGATTTTCCTTCATGTATTCAAATACAAAGTAAAGGTGGTCATTTTCTCGTATGACTTCTTTCAATTTTATTACATTGGCATGATTTAGCTTCTTCAGAGACTGTAATAGAGCAAAATATGGCTTCAGAGAATTCAACAGTGACTTTGATTCCTTATCAGAATTAACATGTAAAAATTTCTAGCACAGAATTTACAAAACGTGTCCATCTGACAGTCTGTATTTATCTTGTAATCTGTGTCAAAGAACAACAAAATAGCATTTTAAATTAACTTCAAAATAAAAGCAGCAACAATATTAATAGTAGTTCAAAACTTCTATTTCTAGGGATTACATCATAGCTGGGGTGAAGATTAACACAAAAACCTAATTCCTTGCAATGAAAGACAGTTCTGAAGCTGTAACAGCTCTTGCTCACAGGACTGTATAAGAAAACCCAGCAAGTATTTTGTCACGAAACTTTCATGAACAAGGACTCTCTTACAGGTGTTCTTTTTGAAGATACTGATTACAAGTTAAACCAACTTCTTTGTTATGGAGTTTTGTGGTTTGTATATACAAAAAAATCAGATGCCTGAAACATGGGATGACGTGGAATTTAAGTGCAGGGTTTCAAGTGTTATTCTGTCATTTGGCTAGTCAAAACTCCCAGTGCTTTCTACAAATGCCTCAAATACAAGCTATAAGGACTGGATATACACCTAGAAATCTGCCAGTAAAATGAAAGACTAGGATGGTAAAACACAGAAACATACACAACACAAACAGAGAATTAATTTCTTTATCTTCTCTCAAAGACAAGAGGCTTGGCTATGAGACATGGCCACTGCTTGAGAATAATGAGATATTCCACAAACCAGCAGGAGCTCTAGGAGTGCCAGCAGCCCATGGTTTTGCAGAATCTGTCACCCCCATTTAAAGTGTGCACAGTTTGGCCTTATGCTTGGACATTGTAGATGCCCTTTTCCTTCATGCAAACCTAACCAGACACTTATTTTTAAATGTGGTGTGTTCACCACTTTACCTTGACTTCTCTCAAATTCATACATTCATCCCATGAATAGAACTTTCTTTTCATTCTGAAATATAAGTTCAAGATAAAGTGTTTTCAGTGAACAGTACAAAATACTTTTAGAACAAAAAAACTGAACATATTTTCCAAGCGTAGCATAAGCTGTATTTTGAACTCAAAACATTCTAGAATACCCATCATCAACATAATTAAAACCAAACTCAACTCTTAGAATTGCTAACATATTTTACAGGAGTAGTTAGCCAGAAAGACCGTGATACTCCACAGTATTTATAAAAACATCAGGGACACACAACCCCTTTGTATCATTTTAAGTGTGCTCTTAATAACAAGGAAAGCAACAGTGACGCTGCACGTAAGACATGGATATTTCAAACCAGAAAAAATCCCCTCTTTGTGCCTAGGTTGCACATTCTAGGAAAACAAGAAAATTATATTTTTGGAATCTGAAAAGCATCTTGACTGCTTAACATTATAATTAAGCATCTGACTTGATCAGTCATTTTTACAATCCTGTTCCAAGCTTTTAAATACAAAATAAAAATAGTTTCATTTTTTCAAGCAATACTCATACATATATACAATAGTCTCTAAACTAATCGTTATATATAACAGTATAATACATTTATTTGTAAGTCTTGCATAAATACAAATGTGGATATTCCGTGTTGCTCAGATCTTGGGACAGTGTTGGGAATGGCATGTTATTTGCTGTGTTTCCGTAAAGTTCTAGCGCCTAGAGCAAAGAGATTTAAACCCAAGATTTTCACTAAAAATAAACGTATCTTCAACAAAAACTGTCCCCCCTCAAATCCCAAACTTAAAAAATCCCACAAAAGGATTCCAAATCCTGAAATAATGCTAATGAAAAACACTTCCCACAAAATGTTGTTGCTTTTGCCTAAAAATGATGAGAACAATCAACCGCAGATTATTTTTTTAGCTTAGATTAATATTAATAACTTAGGTAACAGTACTAGCAGTATATGGAAAAACCTGAAATTCTTAAAACAAAAGTCAGTCAATTATATTACAATTATCTTTCTGCAGAAAATCCATAAATGGAGGAAAAAAAAAATATCTCAGCAACCTACAACAATTTCTGCTATTTCAACTTACACTTTACATCCTGCTTGCAATTCTTCCCCACTTCCCTAGTACAATTTTTCTTGTTTTCTAATAATCTTTTTAGGCAAGTATCATAATGCCAATGATTACGCACAACACAACTTCATTAGATCCAAGGAGACCGTCTTTATTTAGCCAACCAGATCGTTACCTGGTATTTATCATGTAGCACTATCTGAAACTTAATGCAGGACCTATAAAGATTTGGTGGGGTGGGAAGGTATTGCAAATCTACCCATTGAGATGGGTATTGTTACAATTCATATAAATAAACAAACTCCCTAATTAATCAACTGCACATTCAGTTTTGCTTTTCCTTTGGTGTTAGCCTAACAACGTTTTTAGAAGGAAACACATTCGAACTGAACAAAACCAGCATGCAATTTTATAAGCCAAGATAAATCAGTAACTTATACAAAGTGATGTGTATCACTATTGTTCTGTTAGCTGAAATGTGATCCACAGTCACCTTGTTAATCATCTTAATTAAAAAAAATAATGTTATATTAATTTCCTCAGAAAAAAAAGTCCCTTTTTTTTTTATTTTACACAGATGGCAGACAACAATAAAGTTAAAAGTGAAAATCTTTAAGCTTTTGCAAGTACCTTAACTAAATTTAGGTGTTACATACCTTTTGATAGCCACAAGTTCTCCTGACTCGTTGCTCTTCCCCATCAAAACACTGCCATAGGTGCCATCACCTAGCTGTTTCATGATTGTATAACGGTTCATTTTCTTTTAAGACCCAGATAGCCAAAAGCTTATGAAATTCTAAATGTCTTCTGTTTTAATAAGAGATTCTATGCTCTTTGATTTTCTTCAGGAACTCTTCTTCCAGACTGTTTTACGTTGGTGAATGTCTTCTCATAATGGAGCAGGATATTCACTAATCTCCTCCAAATTCCAGCTACTTTGAGATCCAGATACAAAGTTTAAGAGACAGAACAACATGGTCATTCTCACATAGATCCTTTAAAAAAAAAAAAAAAAAGGGAAATATGTAATTTTATAGTATTTTAGTAAAGGGTCACTCTACTATTTGTATCTAACAGTAAAAACTCCCAAACTCCCAAATCTGTATCTGTTCTTTAAATAGAACACTTCAATATAACTAGTTCCTTTAAATCCTTCAAACCACAGAAGGTGCCTAGTCTAGGATTAGGGTTAGAGTAAGCAGGGACCGGAGAGTCAAGATTACCATCATAATTCCCTAGAACCAGAAAAGCGTGTTTAAGGTTGATGTCCTCTGACGGAACTCTTTATTCTTGATTTGCACACAGCAGCAGCTTCCTAATCTGTAATGAAGCCAGGGCCGAAGTTTGGGAAAACAGACAGAAGAACCCAAATTTTGCACAAGGTGCTATGGTAAACCTAGGGTCTGAATGCTGTGTTTTGGATTGGTAGTGCAAGCAGGCTCGCTATGCTTAAAGTTAACTGAGGAAGGGAGGTGAAGAAGCAAGATAAACGCTGCCTTCTTCACCAAGGTAAATCAAGATGTTTTAAATGTACTTGGATACTTTGCTCTGAAGTTCACAGAATTCTTACTCTGTAGCCACAGTTAGGATTAGGCACAGTAATGGCTGAAGAGTTAAGCTTATTGTTCAGTTTTACAAGGCCTGGAGAGAGAAGTATAGAGCTAACGTGCATTGGTATGGAAGACTAGATCTGAACCGTCATTTGGAAAAGAATCCACATTAAACAATTTTGAATCTTCGTCTTTGAATATATGTAAACCTTAATGTAAATCCTGATCCAAACCTGAATCTGAACCCTAGCTTTCATTATACACAACACTATCTGTCACCAACGCTTCAGATGAAGGCCAGTTCCCACAGGTCATATGCACAAATCCTAATTCTAACCTTAGCACCGGCTGCCTACTAGATGCAATCCTAAAACCTAATGTTAAAGCACTTATGCAAACTCATAATAGTCATCCACTTATTTTTGCAGACCTAGGAAAATGCTACCAACCAATCACTGTACCATTTGCTCACCATAACCCAAATGCTTAAACGCAATAGAAGCACTGACTGCTAATCAAATTCCAGCATTATCTCTACCTTTTGCCTCTGCTATCTGAAAATGCAAAATAAAGCTCAAATCAACTGGCATCCACTGACAGCCTACCTCTACAGAAGATGCAGGATTCCGCATGCAACTCTATCCTGTAGTCCTCATCCTTATGCCAGAAATAGCTACAGGCTGGTATGGCTGTCCAAACAGATTAAGGAACTGAAATTCAGCTGGTAATACGGGTCAGCCCTGAGATTCACAGGCCTGGCCAAATTCACCAATAAAATCAGACTCTTACAAGTGTGAACGCAGCATTCTCAAGCAGACTAGCCTACTGTGTAAAGGAAATATCTGCCTGGACAATACACTGATGTTTCTAAACTGGTATTACTTGAAAGGGTGCTTACCCTTGGAGAAGGCATAATGTGCACCTTGTTACTCCCTGTTGCTTTTGTTACCAGGGAGGAATCTTACATCAGCTGTTAAGATGCCAGTAACAAGTGACCGAGTGGACATCTCAATTTATAATCTTTGTACCAGACAACCGCCAGTTTGGCAGTGAAGAATATAAATAAGTTTTTATCCATCCCCCCACACCCCCAAAGCCATAGCTACGGTAAAAAAGATCGCTAGTTAATAGTGTATTCCATAACAAAACAACAAATTTACCAAAAAGTAACAATCATAGACAATTCAAATTATGATTGGGTTTTAAGTTAGGTTTTCATATATTTAAGCCTATTGTTTTTCTCAGAATTCAGCTTTATAGCTTATTCCCCAAAGTACCTGCATGCACTCTTTAATACCTTGGTCTTTAATACCCTGAATAATGCCATTTCTTCACCAAGACTATTTGGTGACTCCAATAATGAGGAGATGATCAAGTGTTTATGCCAAGCTAAGATACATACCACATACATATCTTGCAAGTTATCAGTTGTTAGTTTTATATATACATATATTGAAAAAACAAACCAAAAACTTTCTGGAAGTATTCTACTACACATTTTAAAACACAGCATCTGCATCTAAAGCATCAGCAATGATAAACTGCTTATGCATTTTATGTACAGGTCTACATAGGCATATAACACCAAGTGAAGTTACATGTAACAGCATTTCAGCGCCTGTGTTTCTCTCTTTCAACAAGCATCATTGTACATTGTTTAAGACATGGTTTTCGGAGGGGATTCACCAGTGTCTGCCAAAGATGGCCCTAGCCTAAACTCCTAGAGTTACATACATTAAAAATTTGGAGAACTCGCATGCATTTCATGTCCAACCTTTTGTTAACAAAGTGACCCAAAATACCAAAATGAAAACCTCTGTATTTGCAATAAACAGACCCTGATCTAGACACAAACCGCAAGTTTTGACCTTGAAGTCCTCTAATTTTGATGCCTAAATCCTATCAGCTTTCCAAGTAATTTCTGGAATATAAATTAATCACATAGTTTTACTTTTTATTCCTTTTGTCCAATTATTCCTTTTGTCCAATTCTATTATTTTGGCATGTGCACTTGAAACCGCATCACATAAAGTCTTTCTTCCCTGCAGAAATGCTATGTAATGTAACACATCACAGACACAATTGTGCATTTTGTCTGTTCTGTAATATATTTTATTGCCTTATTCCTTTTCTGCTGTATACTGTAATTTTTAGGGTATGAAAACACTAATCAAGTGAAGCACAGAAATGTCAGCACATTCTTTCAATAATCAAATGGAAATGTCAAAATTACTCTACTGAAGTGCACAAGACCAGGTGTGAAGACTATGTACCTTGACAACAGTACCATCATACGTACCACATACATGCACCACCACACTGGTGCGCACTAGGCCATTCCACTAACGACTCTCCTGAAAGAGTTGTCTTGGTCACTTACAGTTAATAAGAAAGGCAAACGAGGGAACTCTTACAGTGGGACATCATCAACTGAAAACTAACCAAATGCAGTGGGAAAAAAAGGACTGCAGGTATCATGCTTGACTCTAGGCTCTTCTCCAACTTCTTAGAGAATTCATCCTTCACACAGAAGTATCTAAAAAAATGACAGAGTTCTGTGGACAACTAAACAGTCATTTTACGGCAATGCTATGGCACACAGTAGTCCATAAGAAGTGGTGGAGAATGGCAGAGGTTTGCTGACCAAAAAGTACAGTGCTGTATCCTGCAAGACTCTAACCATACTTTGCACTACAGGTACTCAGCTCAGATGTGCAATTTTTTCTCTGTGGTCTCTATTTTTTTCAAGTTTGGAGTTCAGTTTTCTCTTTTGTACCAACCTGGGGAAGAGCAAGGGCTCAATTTATGGTTAACACAAGCCTCTGAAGTAACTTTTCCCATCATGAAGCTTATATTATAGTATTTCCTCAGTTACATGAAGCTCAAAAATGTAAAATTGTCATAATAGTCAGCTACCGAACTGAAAAGAGAAATCCTACTGTAAACAACAGCTTGTTTTATACTCTTAATGACATACTGCCCATAATCTCTTCACATAGGATTAAGGAAAGATTAAAGCAGGGGACAAATAGAGGACAAAATACAATAGGTTGAAAGAATCTAGTAATCTGCGTAAATTTAGAGAATCTGAACAAGTACTAAATAATTTAAGCAAATTTCCACTTTTACTGTATTACTGGTGTTTTATTTTAAGCACTAGCTACAACTTTAAATTATTTTAATATCTGAATTACATTTCAAAATTTGACGAACAACAGCAAGTCATCTGCATTTCTGTTGTATAAGTATTATGCATTACCAAAAGTTTTGTTTGCATGCTATCGCCTACACTCAAATTAAAATACAAACTAGAATATATGACCCAATAAAGACCTCCCACACAGATAAGCAAAACACATACAACCCAATTTCACCAACCTGTTTACAGCAACCGTTGAAATCACCAAAACCATTCAAAGAAAGTGGTACTACTCTCAATGATCAAAACTGGCAGTATTACACAGTACAGAAGGTATGCTGATACAAATTTTAAAAGTCAAAAAACCCAACCAAACAACCACAAACCAATGAACAAATTGTTGCTACAAGAACGTTCTTTGTAGTGACTGTGTATTAGTGAAGCTGGCAGTAATCAGGTCGCATGGCAAGTGGATTCAGTTCTTAAGATTAACTACAAATCCATTACTCTAATCAAAGACCAGTCGTTATTTAGATGCATGACTGCTCAGCTGCAAGCAATAAGTTAATAACACTGACAATAAATACTTGTACTTTCAAATATTTACTGCTTTAAATAATTTTTTTTTTTTAAAGTATCTTCAAAAGTCTAAAATATTGTTTCACTTCTTTGTATTGGGCATATCAAAAAGCAGCTTGCTGGAAATATTTTCCCTCATTTTGTTCCAAACTAGCTTTGCTTTCAAAACAAAATGATCCACACTAACTTTTTCAGGACGTTTCAACAGCAACCTGCCTGGATGCTGCTGCCCCACGCCAGCAAGGTTACCTCTTCCCACCCTCCATGAAACCTCTTCCCGCAGTGCAATGACCAGCAAGTACAGTGAGTTTCAGGACAGCAATGGTTTCAGCGAGACCTGCTGATGGACTTTCAAGTCTTCAGCTTTAGGCAGCATCCAGAAGGAAGAGAGACTACCCATCTTTCAACAACTCCGCACCACCGCAAGTTTCAATAAATGCCCGTTTCCCTGCCAATTTTAGTTTCGCCTGATGACAGTCATCTCCCACGAGTGCACAGCCGCCTTCCTTAATATATGCTCACAGTGCAAAGGGGGGCACAACTCTCCTCTCGCTTACTCAGGCCACGAAACTCAAGATCACCCGGCCTGAAGTTTCACCCTGGTTCTCATAAATAAAAATTCACCTCCTCTCATTAACCCTGAACTTGTCAGACTGTCAAGGCCCGGACCTGCCTTACTGGAGCCAAAGCAGGCAGGGTCCCTACCTACACACGCTCCGCACCCAAACAGAGCCCACCGCTGCAGAGCTGAGCTCTCACACACGCGAGGAAAGGCCACTAGTGACCCGGCCCACCTCAAATCAGCCTGCGGCCTGGCAGAGGCCGTCCCGCTGAGGGACGGACGATGCACCCCAGGGCTGCTCCCACCTAAACCGGCAGCTCCTTCATCCTGGTGGGACCCCAGGGACGCCCCAAACGGCACGGCCCCGGATAGGCGGGAAAGGCTCAGGGACGCCCACCGCCGCCCCCGCCGAGAGACCCAACCCCTTCCCCGTCAACCGAGCGCGGCCGGCCGGCCACCCACTCACTGCAGCGCTGCAGGCGGTGCTGGCCGGCCGGCCGCCATCAAGATCCCGTCCCACCCGACGGCCGCCGATCGCCGCTGGGCCGCTCTGCCTCGTCGCCGGGGCGACGGAGCGGGGCGGCGGGAGGGGCCTGCCGCCGGCCCCGCCCCTGCTCGAGGCGCGGGCAGTGCGCAAAGCGGAGGAGGGGGACAAGATGGCGGGTGGCGGGTGAGGGGCGGTCAGGGGAGAGGGGACCAGGCACAAACGCAGTCAGGCAGCCAGCAGCGGCCGGCGGGATCCCTGCCTGGCGACGAGAGCCGTGTCACCTGCTTCCGGAAGGTGGCACCACAATACGCGAGATCACCTTGAGAGTGTCTTTGCAGTTATTGCTGTTCATGATCATTAAAGGCGCCAGCGAAGCCGCTGCGGCCTCAGGATGTGCACAGAAACTCGTGTCTATAATACTCGTAGCTGCGATGAAGCCTGCCGGCGTTTTTATTATTTACTGCAAGCAATTTGTTAAATGCACACTGCTGATACTGATGCAGGGGGGAAGCTTCGAACGCTCTAGGCATTCTAAAATATATATGCATATTTCTATTATAAAAATAAACGTGAAGTTTCTCAGTCCTTCGTAACCCACATTTTCCCAGGGTGAGCAGAAGGCACGGTTAATAAAGATTGCGTGTTTAGCGTCAGAGTCGGAGAATAATTTTGGCAGTCAAGTCTCATTTTAAGCTTTCAATTCTCAACGTTAGTTTGAACTTCCTATTTTTTTAAAATGTTTTTGAGAGCGGGGGGCAAGGAAAGGAGGAGATCTTTTCAAGATGGTAACTACTAGTGGTACTGTGGAGGGAAAGGCAGAAAATTTTTTTACAAATTCAGATTCATATCTGCTTCAGCAAGCAGGCTTGCTGAGTGAAAACGGGAAGCTGTCTTAATTATATCTTTCTTTTTTATTACCTTTCTTCCTCCCCCCCTCCCCCCCCCCCCCGGTGTTCCTCATTAACTGGTGTGGTAACTTTGTGGTGGTTTAAACGGCATTGACAGATTAATTGCTTCTACCTCAAGTCAACTGTGTGGAACGTGGGGCTATGGGAATCGGTTTTCTGGAATCCGAAGGATTTGATTGCTTACGCATAGTTTGCTGAAATGAAAGTTAAGGAAAACAACGTTGTATTTTTCTGAAACAGAATATGCCCACTTCCTGTATTGAAATGAAAACATCAGCCGTGCCTCCCCGGGTAAGACGAAGTTCAAAGGTGAGACTTGGACCTGGGGAGGGAGAAGGTGCCATCGCCCACATGGGTGAATTCAGGCAGAGGTTCGACAGGAGTCGATCATACGTGGCAAAACCTTTAACCATGTGTTCACCTGTAAGGATGTGTTTGAACGCTGTTCAACGCATGGACGTACATGATACTGGGCGTACATGACGTGTGGAAGTAGCTCTCCACCGTCAGTGGAAACGGTGCAGGTTGCCCTGCAGTGTCCCCTCCCTGTGCTTCTGTCCTTTCCTCTCCCTCTCCTCAGTTTAGCCTCATCGCACATCAGCCCTTCCTTCCCTGTGGTGGGCTCCCTCCTCCTCCTCTGGTGCTGCCACACAATTTCTGTGGATATCCCTCTGGCTGCCTTCCACTGCAGGGTGCTGGGGCTAATGTGAATCTTCCTGGGACCTTGCTGGGCTTGTGTGCCTGCGTGTTAGGTGGCCTGTCAGACTGGTTTGTGAAGCCATAATCCCTTCTCCAAGGAGATTAGACCGTGGAAAGGAAGGAAGTTGCAGTTGCTTTAACGCTCTTATCCAGGAAGTCCCTAGAACAATGTTCTTCGTTGCTTCTGGGGCATTTCTGGTCTAATTATAGTAACTTATAAGAGATCTGTCACTGACAAGGGATCTGATATTTAAATAATCTCAATAGCAGTTTTGCAGAGGTGCAGCACTTAAGTCTGAATTCTGTTACCAGGACTTTGTGCCTGTCAGTTGTTGGTACCTTCCACAAAGCTCCCCAGCATCTCGCGTGGGTGAAGGCAGAAAGGCTGTAGACAGAACTTGCCAGCGTTTAAGCCAACCTGCAACACGGTGTGGAGCTGGAGGATGAGCACTGCAAGCCAGTCACTTCACACCCCCATGTTGTCACAAAGATGGGGGAGAGAGGAGCTGCCCTGTGCTCTGCCTGTGAACCGGGAAACCGAAGGAAAGGCAACAGGCTGGAACAGAGGCCCGGGAGCTGCCGGGATGTTTGTGAGCCTTGTGAGAGGACCTCCAAGGGGACATCCTCCTGCACCTGCTTCCCTGCTCATTTTACACAACAACACGAGCAGACCCGCTGCTAATTTTCTGTTGAAAGAACCCTCTTTGGTTGTGGTCCTTAAAGGTGTCAATACTTTGCTCAAACTCCAGCCTAAGTACCCGAAACCAGCTTCTCCCCAACGCCATCACAAGTGCCAGCATGCGTGTCGAAGATAATAGGGGGTTGTGTAAACTTCATTTGGTTTCTGCTTGTTTGAATGAGTTTGAGCCAGGCTTCTGTGTGATTACTTGTTCACACCTGTATCATCCCACTGATGTTTGTGTTACATCGGACTCTTGTGAGCCCACGGAGGTGTCCTGTTGAAATGCACTCTCCGTTTTGCACAATCCCAACTGTAGCCCTACATAAACGGTAACAGGTTCACCCTCCCTTTGCTCGTGACAGACAGGTGTTTACTTTACGCAGCTAGAACACCTAAGGCTGTTATCCAGACATGGGACACCACCGTACACCAGTCTCATTACTTCTCAGGCAGAGGGGTTTTAACCTACCTGTACTAACTTTTCACTCTGCGTGTTGGGAGGAACTGCTTCAATGTTAAATGTCCCAGTTCTCCCTTTTTTATCTGCATGTGACTGCTACTGAGAAGGGTGGGAATGCCATGAACTTTCCTAAACGCATCTCTAGAACTGCGTTCTGCATCCTGCTAAACAGTGTCTCTCAAGAAACATGATCTACGTTTGTGAGTGGGAGTCACTTGGTTGTATTAGATAGCTTCCCCCAAAAAGACAGAAGGAAAAACCCTAGAAATCCAGAAGAAATCCCAGAAAACCCCCAGGAAAAAAAAACAGCACACCAAACCCAAACCAGTGTCAGAAATCATATTCTGCTCTGTTGCATTGTCAGTGTCTATAGAGTAGCTCTGGTTTCTACCCGCAGAGCTCAGAGAAAAGCTTGCCTCTGTCTTTAAAGATGATATTCTGACCCCCAACATGAGATCACCTGCTTCAAGCTCAGTAAGCCCCAAACAGCCAAGTTTCTGCACGCTTTGTTTCTAGTATTTAGTGTATTTGAAGAGCCCAGAAATAACCTGCTTTCGGAAGAGGAGTGAGGGCAAAGCCAATTGTTCAGACTCTCAGCGGAGGTCTTTGGCAGGACTGACTGGGCGGACACACATGGCCTTGGAGTGGGACAGTGTGCCCGGCTCTGTCCTCCCCGCAGAAGGAGATGCGACCACGGAATGATGCCCACGTGAAGTTGCGTCTGTCAGATGTGTGACATATGGCTGCATTCGGCAGGTACGCGGTTGAAAAACGTTGTCAAGCAGCCTCTTGTCTGTGGGAGGCATCCATTCAACACTTGGGCTTTTAAACTTTACCATTAAAAGGCTGCTTTTTGGGTACAAAGGGCAGCCTCAGCATGGGGGCAGATGGCACTTTACCTCAGTAGGGCCCTTGTAGTCCATATGAAGCCGGAGGCACAGGTGGCTGAGGTCTGAAAGCACCTTTTCCCCCCCCTCCCTCGGTGGCTTTGCCATAACAACTGGAATTTGTTAGATGAAGATGTCTGCCGCAGTACAGGATGCGGGCTGGTGAGGGGCTCCTCTCATGTGCTCGAGGCAGGACCAGAAACCGCGCTTGAAGGGGATGATTAATGGAGGAGAAGCTGCTTACTCAGGGACCGAAGGGATCGCATCTTTCTTCAGGATTGCTGCTTGGCTTGAGAAACACGCTTTTAAAGTAAATTCTGTAGCTATATAAACCAAAAAGGAGGCATTCAGTTTCAGCTTTTTTTTTTTGTTTTGTTACAGAAGCTCGCATTGCCTTTATATTTATATATTTTGGAGAGAAAACTATGTACAGCACTAGACTTTATCCATCTGATCCTTTATCTGAAAGAGGTAACGTATGTCTATCTTGTCCCAGACACTTGTGCATGAAAGGGAGCAAAGTGAAGAAGGATTGCAATAACCTTTAGAGTAGTTTTATTTGTTCTAGTGCTACAGATGATGCAGTGAGGTAATTGCTACCGTAGCTTTTTACTGTGCTTAAACAGCTGTCATGTTTATTAGAAATAAGTCCACATCTTAGCATCTTAAGCAAGTAGCATCTTAACACAACTGGCTGCATTTTCTTAACGCATGTACAAAGTTCTGCTTAAAAGGCTGCGTTTAAGAGCATAGCATAATGGTTTAAGCATACAGCTACAATGACAAGTTTTATACCAGTAACATTAACAGCACAAAACCCACACAGCTTAATATTTTAATACACTTGAAGCTTGTGTTGTGGTTGTCTAACTCTTCTAAAATCAATGTAAAATGGAGCAGTTTACAGCTTTAAAATTTTCTTCGGCTTTCGCATCTGCTGTGAATCTTTCCAGATTTTTTAGTCATTTTGTTTTGCCTTATTCCCCTCCAGTGTGCTTCTTTTAAACTTAGAAGGCTGTAAATCTCAATTTTTATTCTACACACCAAATGCTGTAATATGATTTGGAGTACAGATGAAAAATCTCAGTTTTGTAAACTGGCATAGCGTTATTTATTCCTGAACTCTAAAACATTACATCAGTCTTTCTCGGTGGTAACTTGGTGGGGTGTTTTTTTGTGTCCCCCCCTTTTTTTTTCTTTTTTTTTTAAGATCAGTGTATGGGGTAATTATCAAGCTGATGTTGCTCACCTGAATCTGTTCTCGTCAGGAATTTAAAACACCTGGTGGAAGAATTGCCCTGAGAGTTTAACATGAGCCAAGTGAGGTATACAGCAAATACCCTAAAGGACAAGGTAGGCTTGCTGCAGATGAATTCATTTAGTGTTTTTGTAAATTCCAGCTTTGCATGGCTTGAATTTTTAAAATGCTGGACAATCCACTACTGAAACAGGATGCTATTAGCTAAATTCCGTTGGGGCTCAGTTTCACTTATCAGACTGTGCACATTGTTTTCATAAAAATACAAAAAGAAAGAAATAATGATTTTTAAAAGTTGGGTATTTGTACACCATGCTTTGCAAGTAAGATTTGTTTTGCAGTTTGATGATAGCATCACAAGGTTCTGTATGTTGAAGCCAATTAGCCAGCTGCTCACATTAGTTTATGTGGTGCTTTGTTTTTAACTGTGATTTCATGTTTATTGAAAGGGTACAGTAGCATGCTGTTACTCAAAACATAGCAAAAATATACATAAAACTGACTTTTCAAAAATATTTCAGTGTCCAAAAAGTTAAAGATACTTAGTAACTTAATAATGATGATGATAATAAATTCTGTCACT
Source organism: Larus michahellis (assembly GCF_964199755.1). NCBI lineage: Eukaryota > Metazoa > Chordata > Aves > Charadriiformes > Laridae > Larus > Larus michahellis. The sequence continues at coordinate 74,751,950 of NC_133897.1, read as the reverse complement.
CTGACCAATCCGCTGTGTCTACATAGCTCCCTTGCTCAGCATGCACAGTTTGGGTATGGGTTCCATTCCCCCTTGCTAGACAGCTTTCAAAATACCTCAGTTTTAAACCAGCAGTACTCATCCATTTCTTCTTCTTTCTGGCCTACTGGAGAATTAGCTAAGAACTTGGGGATGCCAGTCCTTACATTTTCGTTGTTTAGCTCAGAGTGCCTAGAAATTTTGTTTTCTGAACTCTCAGTTTGTTGGTTGCTTCATTTCCAGAACAGTGCTGTCATGGGGAGTTATGATTGCAGAGAGAAAAATGACTAGGAGGAATCCTTTGGAGGACGGAGAAGGATCCAGTGGAGATGCAGTGCAGAAAGGTGTGCCAGGAAGGTGCGTTCAACACTGATCTGTACTGCTAAGCAGCTAGCATCTTGCATTTTTAGACAGGATGGAGTTCTATTCATGGATAAAGTGAATTTCTGCAGCAACACCTGCGTAGCATTGGTCTGACCAGCTTGCCAGACCCTTTTAGACAAAAAGCGGTTTCACTGCGAATGCTTTTGAGGACCATATGCATAACCCTGACACGCACACAACGCCGGGCATGCTTGGTGGGATCACCTGAGCCTTCTTGCCTCCAAAGCCAGATGTTGTTTCTCAGTGGTGGTGGGGCTATGCCTGGGCTTTCCTTTTTGCATAGAAAGGCTGGACAGTCAGAGCCCTTGATGCACGGGATCAAAAGGCAACATGAAGTTGGCACGTAGGTTTTTCATTTCTCATTTCAGAGAAACCTAGCTGGTTTTTCCATTCATCAAATGGATCACAGCAGGTGAATGGACCATTCAGATCAATTATTCATCAAATTGTCTTGCTTTCATTTCTTTTATTTCTTACATTTTCTGTCATTTCTTTCAGTTGACTATAGTCTATAGCCACCTTCCTTCGTCTTTTTTTCCCATTACCTGGTAAGTGTTTTCTTTTTTAGCGATGGAGTGTTATCTCTCAAAGCTGGAGGAGTCTGGCAGGAGTTGTGGCTACAAGCGGATTGCATCCCCCGTCAGAGGTGGCTGTTGACTCCCAGCGGTGCTGTGCCTACCCACTGCCTTCCCCCAGGCATGTCTGGGGCTCAGCTCCTTGTGCCATTTTAGAGAATAGGTGGGGCTGGTTTGAAATTTTGTGCGAAATACGCTTTGCTCAGCACAGCTCCAGAAAGGTACTTTTGGGGGATAAGCTGTTGTGATGTACTGCCTCCTCACCTCTCCTCAAATCCCAAACCACTGGGCTTAGCATGCACATGGTCAGCACGAGAATATATTTTGCCATGTGCACGTATTTGCCATTTAAGGCAACATTTAGTCAATATTCAGCACTGTCAAACTGTAAGGTCTCGCCTTCGTGCTCAGCATAGCTGTTCCCCAGCGTTGGTCCATATCGATAGGTCTCCATACTCTCAGCTGGTTCAGACTTTGTGGGGACTGGGTCATGCTGGTAGAGCAACGCCGACTTTATCATTCCAAAATCCTCCTGAATCTTCATCCCTGAATAGATAGTGCCTGAGACGTTTTCTGCCACGTGAGTATAGCTCTGAAGATTTTTCATGTCGCAGAGGTTGTCGCTGTATTTCAGCGTGGACGGCTTGTAGGCCTGGTAGGACACCTTGGTGGTGGTTGTGATGACGGTTTGCAGCGGCGGGGCTATGGGAGAAGGGCTGGGACCATACCTGCAGGGGTAGTCCCCACCACAGTAAGGGTGGTTAACACTTGTTTGCATCTGTCCATAGTCACTCCGTTCTCCACTGCTAGTTTTGCCCCAAGCTGGTTTCAGTCCGTAATGTCTGCCAGGGTTATCAAAGCTCTTATCATGGGCGGTCACAGTATTGTAGTGAGATCCATTCAAACCAAGGGGATCAGCATCGATGGCAGGACTTGTCAAATCTTTGTAAAATGTTGGGTAAGGGCTGGAGCTTATAAAGGTAGGAACTCCGAACTCATAGCTGCACGGCCTGGGCACATAGATCCTTGGATTGGGGCACTTTGGGTATGGCAGTAGCTGGTCCTCTTGGAAGCTGGCTGGGTCGTAAGAGGCTTTGTAGAGGTCAGTGTTTTGCAGTGAAGGGTAAGACTGGGCTGGAATCGGAAAACCGGTGTCTGTGATGATACCGACCCTTTCTGGGCCATCCATGCAGGGCAGATTCTGTAGGTTATTGGCGTAATTGCCGGTGTCGTGATACCTTCCTGCCTGACAAAGGCAAGAAAATCTTTGAGATTCAGGAATCAATACTGCCTGCACATCCGTATGTGTCTCAACACTTGTGCTACTGCTCATTTCAGCCCCAAATGAATGGATTGATTTTGCCCTGGGATCCCCAGCACATGATTCTGACATCTTTTTAATTGACTAATGACTTTGACTTACCTCCGAGTTGAGAGGTCTCTTTTTCTGGGAATGATGAGAAGAGGACATTTGTTTCTTAATTGTACTTCGTCTTGCCTCTGCCTCCAATTTGCTCTCTGGCCTGGGGTGGTCATGGACTCCTTTAGCCTAAATTAGGATTAGCAGAGAATTAGATGTGAACGGGAAGGGGGTAAGAGAAGAGAAGTAAGTTAGAATGAGAGGTAGCCACGGCACCATCTGTGGTTTGGCACAAGAGAACAAAGAGGAGAAACTAACCAACAAGGAGGGATTAAATGTAAAAATAAATAAAATAAATCATGATTTGCAGGTAGATAGATGGAAAAAGTACGGGAGAAGTCAGAGAGGACTGCAGGGCTGATGAAGGATCAAAGGTGTTACCTGTCTTTGTGACATTCAGGAGTAGCTGATTAGAACCAATGGAAAAAAAAAGATTATAAATTTAGTTTGATTGGTTTTCTGCAGTCCAGGGTCTCAGTTCTGCTTTAGAACAGCCACTGTTAAAACAGTATAAATAGGCCTTAAAGAGGTTTCATGCCACCAGATGACAAATGTTCCCTACTCTAAAAACAGTAAACATTTTCTGAAAAGGACTAAAAAGTATACCCTGGAAAGCCATCCAATGATGCTCTGCTATTGAAACATCTATGGATATGCAGATCTATGTACCCAAAGCTATATTAATATATGGTGAAACAATATATTCTACATGTCCTTACTCATTACATTTGCATAAATGGATCTGCATATAGGCTCTGATACAAATTAGGAAACTTAAAATAGCTTTTAAAATGTTCTCCTTTCTCAAATAGAAATTAACTTCTAAGTGAGGATTTTTCGACAATTTTGATGGTAAAAATCTTCAGTTTTTGCATGTCTGTGACAGAATATCTGAATAGTAATAATTGTAATAATTCAGTTGAGAATTTGAGCATGTGGCCAGTTTGCTTCCATTTACCGACTGGAGAACAGAATCCACTGCAGTGTGGGTCAGGGGAAAAAAAAAAAAATCATCCATCAGAGAATGTAATCTCATAGAACAGAAGCTTTTCATGAAATTTTTGTCCTAATGTTGCTAAAAAAGAACAAATCAACCTGAAATTTCAAATTTCAGCTTTCTAAATTTCATTTTTTTTTCTGGCAATTTTTAAAATTCTCTTAAAATCCAAAGGTTATTTTCACATGAAGTAAAATTTTCCCATTTCAACTTGTGCAATTTCAATAAGGCTCTTCTTTTCCCATTTATTTATTTTAGTAGGAAATAAGTATTAGGTCCTTGGTGAGATTAAGTTGTCAGATGCGCCAGGGTGCAGGACAACCTTTTTGTTCATATTTGTGTACTGCAAACAGGAGAATTTTAGACATCTGTAATGATGTTATAGTTAAAATTGAATATTGTTAACACTCAAGTGCTGCTTTCAAGCAGACAGCCAAGTGTTATTGTTTTATTTGTTCTTGTCAGGTTTGTACTACAGAGGAATTCAGTCATGGACCAGGAGTCCACCAGGCTCACCATGGTCAGTGTTACACTAAAAAAGAGAAAAAAGGGGGGCGGGGAAAAATCTCTTTCTCTGGATATAATTTATATATGCATTTATGTATGCATGCTTTTTATGGAAAAAAAAAAACCAAATTACCTGTCTGTCTCTCGGCTTACAAATCACTTGAAGACAACCTGTTTGTGCTTAGCCTGTTCTCATCCAATGTTATCATTCCAAATGCAAGTCATAGGAACCATGGGATCTTCTGTTAGTGATGAATTTGTTCCTCTGTTACAATAGCTATGAAATTTTGAAAGTTTGCTTTGATTAATTTTCAAAGAAGGTGAAAAGTCTTAAATTTGTGTAGAATCTTTTCTATAACTGCACCAAGCTATCTGGTATTAATCATCGGTAACCTTATGTTGTTGAAGCTGGTTAAAAAATAGTATAAATATGAGCAAAGGTACATAGATCTCAAAATACCAGTCAAAAAAAGGGAATTAAACATTAGTGAAGAATGTCAAGCACTGGAGAAATAACTTCTGCTTTTTTGAATGTCCTAGCAAAAAAAAATGTTATTTTTGTATTATTGAAGATATAACCTAAACCACACCGTTCATGGATTCCTTCAAAACAGTCTGATCTGGGGAATCCTAAAATGTTTTGTTGTGATTGGATTTAATGCCTTAATTATTGGTAATTCCAGGGATGTGAGTAATTTGTAAAACTGGAAAAATGCGTGTGCACGTATGTATGCATGCATTTTACCTGGAAAAATATTGCTTTGCCATCAAGCCTCCAGAAGTTAGTGACTGGGTAGCCACTGTGTCCGCGGCAAGGGATCAGCTCAAGGGCCGAGTTACAGTTTGGGCAGGCTTTCTCTGCAAATAGAGATAAAGAAACTACTGAAGACAGCAGTTAAAGGCAAGGATGTTGTCTGAGAGTAAACAGAGCTCAAAACCAATATGATCAGTCTTCATAGAAATTCAGATCAAAATGCAGTGTTCAAGGAAATGCAACATAGACCGCCAAGCATAACTGAATGGTATGGACTAGAGCTGCGTACTTGATATAAATGCTAATGAGTTAAAGGATTTTAGATCCATTTGTCCCCTGCAGTATTTACAGACAGACACTGGTGAAATTTGGAAATAAATGTATTCATCACAGTCTTTGCAATTATCGCCATAGTCTGCATGCAAGCGAGGGCGATCCCAGTTTAGAAACCAATAAATCTTTAGAAAGAAAAAAATGGGATCCCTCGGGCATCCCGACTCTCACTTTGCTGCTTCTGCCGAGCCTTGTCGCATATGGCGGGGCGAAGCTGCAGCCGGGCTCCGCCGGGCAGAGCGCAGCTCCTGGCACACACCACCACCCCCAGGCAGGACTTCTTGAGGATCTGGCAGTTGTGGTTGTTGGTGTTGCGCATGGCCCAGCCGCTGAGGTGTCTCTGTGCGTTCTTCTCCTCGCTGGAGTAGATGAACCGCACGTAGCCGTCGGGCCATTCCTGGAAGGCGTCGAAGTGCTTGGGCTCCTGTGGCAGGGCAAGCAAGGCAGCAAGGGAGAGGGCAAGACAATATTAGCAGGATATTGCAACCTGATGGTTTTGCCCTGTAACAACATACATAATGGGGAAAAAAGGGCTTTTTCTGTGACCACTCAAGCAGCAGGAAAAGAATAGCTCATTCAGAAATGCTTTATAAAAGGGGAGAGGCAGTCTGAGTTTCCACATCTCAAAAGAAAGTCAGGATCCTTTCCTCTTTTGCATTATGACCACTGTGTGTTATCACAGATGCCTCTTTGCAGTAAGGTTACCCAGCTGTAAGAGATCAGCCTTATTACCAGAACTGATCTACCACCGACGCGCCCAGGTAGGACAGAAGCTGCCCTGCTCCTACTTGCTATTAATTTCTCCTCACTGTGGAATTGTGCACCTGCAAACTAGAAATTAGAAGTTTTAGCTAAGGAATGGTTTCTTCAAGTGCATCTAATGTAAGTTGAATAAGGCTTTGGACAAAAAATAAAAGTTAAAAAAATTGTCATTGTAAATGTACTTCCAATATAAGTATAGTAGTTTGGAGAAAGAAAATTTGACCAAAAAAAAAAGTTAAAAAGATTGGCATCTTAAATATACTTTTACTATATACATTGTAGTTTGGAGAAAGAAAATATCAATTTTGGATGTCACTGGCTTTCCGGAGTTCCTTAACAAAATATAATTATCAGAGCAATGAAAGAATGACCAAGATTTTAAACTCCAAATATTTACAGTATAAATAAGACTTCCTGCAACACTTATTTGACATACATATGTACCACATATGAGGAATCCCAGTGAATGGAGGTAAACTACCAGCATTTACAGGCTTCAGCCATTCTGTAATTGCATGGGCTCTGTAAAATTAAACAAACTCTAAGATGAAAAAAGTCATGAATTAACAATGTATTTGGAGCTCACAACTAGAAAAAAGCGAAGTGCTCATTGACAATAAAACGTCACATCAACAAACCAATGAAATATTTAGAGAGCTTGAATTATAATAGCAGAAAATAGTCAATCCAGGGTTCTTTTTTACTTTTCTTTAAATGGGGAATGAGGGAGAAGGGAAACACGCTAAACAGCGGAGCTGAAGGTTGTTTTAGGAGTTCACAGACAGCCGGCCAAAGCTGCGTATCAAATCCATATTTTATTACAAGTCATTTTGTACGGACTACTGCAGCCCATCAAAACCCATATAATTATACGTGGAAAGGTGCAGGAAAATTGAACCAGCCGTAAAACGAAGCTTTGCTCGGGGGGAAGGTTTTTTTTGTCTGGCACCCCTGCCGCCTCGACCCGCGTTATAGACGGACGGGGATTTTTCTACCGCGTTCCCCCCCAACCCCGGCCCCGGCCCGGTACCTGCGGCAGCTTGGGGTCGTTGATGTCCCAGGTGAGCTTCATGCCGGGGGGCAGCAGCGGGCGGCGGCTCCCGCTTTTTTATGCCATCGGGGCGTCCCCGGGATGTGGGGGGACTCCCAGCCAGCCCCGCCCCCCCCCCCCGGGCAGGCAGGGTCTGCTCCCCCCTCCGCCCCCCAAGCGGGCTCTGCTGCGGCTACCTGGAGATGGGGTGTGTGTGTGTCAGCTGAGGGGGGTCTTGCTTGAATCCACACCCCCAGCATCAGCGGGGGAGGGCGCGACCTCTGCAAATGTGAGTAGGGTCTGTAAGTCGGGGGGTGCCCCTGATGTTTGATTTCGTAGCTGTCTGCGGCTTAAAAAAATGCCTCTGGAGGGAGTCAAATAGGAATAACCGGCTCTTCCTCAAATGCGGGCGTATACCTGCGCTTCGGATTTGGATGTAAACGAATTAAGGGTTTTTACGCGTGTTCTCCCTTCCCGCTGTGCTCTGTGACACAAGGCTTAAAACAGAAACCCAGAGTCGGTGCTGTCCTATCCATCAGCACGTTTTAACTTATTAAAAAGTTACAGGTAACGTTTTTTTGTTACCTTTTTCTTTTAGGAAGAAGTAGCTGATGGGGCTTTTGGGGGCGGGGTGGGGGAATTTCTTTTTAGCTCTCAGAAACAGAAAGAAAAAAAAAATATGGGTAATATAGAGACGGAATCGTTGAATGACTAGTGCTGCTATAATCCTTTGAAGGATCCCACCTGTTACATGGGATTTTCTCATTTGCTTCTGTCCCCTCTAAAAATTTACTGAACTTTACCTTTAGTTGTGCAAAATAAAATAAAAGCTAGGCTGTAACAGAAAATGCTAGCTGTGACCCACCCCCACCAGAGAGGAGCCCCCCCCGGCTCCTCTTTTGTACCCCTCTGCTCGGACGGGGGTCCCAAACGCCGCCACCGGGGTGCGGGGGTGGCCCTTCCCCGCCGCACAGGTGCGGCTTTTTAGTGCGGGTGCGAAAACTGGCCTCCTCCCCCCCCCGCTTTTTTTTCTCCCCCACTCAGAGCTGAGGGCGCGTTAAGTTTGCCGAGGGAAGGTGGGCGCTGGGAGCTGTGGGAAGTGCTGGCTGAGCGTCTCCCCTTCGCCTCACTCGCCGGTGTATCCAGCATCACCTGGCTACTATCGTGCGAGGGTCGTGGAGAGGGGGCGAAGTAGCCCCAGCACCCTTTTCCCACCCCCTCCCTGGTTCCCGGGTCGCCCCCCGCCTTGGAGCCGTAGCCCAGAGCTCCCCCGGCCATGGACCAGGTAAGCCCTGCTCCGTGCAGCAGGGAACTGGCAGCCGGGATGGGGGATGAAGTGGGAGTGGCGGGGAGAGGGGACAGGGATACGCAGCGTGGTCCCCACGCCGGGGGACACCCGCGGGGCCCCGCTACCGCCTCTCCTGGTCACGGCTTTGGTAAACCTCTGGTTTGGAGGTTTTGTGGGGATTTTGAAACTTTACGTAGGAAATAAGGAAGGAAAAACGGCCCTCTAGGAAAGATGGGGTGAATCTTCAGGGTTTTGGGCTTTTTTTCTGTGGTTTTCTCTCTTTTTTTCCTTTTAAAGGAAGGAAGAAGTGAGGACCGTAATAAAGGGATGAACAACAACATGGGAGCTATAGCAGAAGACTATGTAAATATCTTTAAAATGTATCCTTAGTTTTATCTTACAAATAGCTATGTATATATTTAAAGGTGTGTTCTTAAATGGATGTGGGATGAGCTAGAGTTTTTAGTATCTTAATGTAATGTGGTAGGTGCAACAGACACCTTAATCTTGTCCTCAGTAAGCGGGAAGAAATGATTGTAAGGGTTGCGGGGCGTGGTAAGAATTACAGACTGAGAAAACTAAAGGAGTTGCTTGTTTCCTTATTGAGCATCCTTTAAGATGACTCAGTTTCAAAGGTCCTGTCTCTTTTGGAGATTAAGACTGCTATTTCACCTTCAGATGCAACAGTGAAAGTAGAGAAACAAAGTAAAAACAAATAAACAAAAGGCTTACAACTTTTAAAATAGCATTACAAGTGTTTTCTTATAATTAGTGCTGCAACAATTCAAATGTCCTACTTAGTTGTTTGCTTCCCCTTGCTCCGCAGCTTGAATCACTTCTCACTGATGCTTTTAAGGGGAAGGGATTTCAGAAAATAAGCAACCTGCTTCAGGAGAGAGAAATAGAGCCTCCCCAGAAATACAGCGAATCTCTCTTCAATCAGCTAGACAGAGCACTGAGAAAGGCCAGTACCATAAGTAATCTTAACCATTTTAATGCCTGGCTCTATGGGTATCAGACTAATGAAGCACAGCGCTCTGTGTTTCTGTAGGAGCTGGACAAGAATGAGTTCCAGAATGTTTCGCTGCTGCTGAAATGTGTTCAGGTCTACTTTAAAACTGATCTTCAAGAAGGGACGAGTTTGTTTATTGAGCAAGGACTGGTAGAAAAGATGAGTATAATATTGTATACAAGTTACTGATGTGATTTAAGGTGGCTTACATCAGGAAAAGGACTCCAAGGAAGGGAGAACTAGAGGATGGCTTGTTGGCCATGCAGAAATGAAATATTTTTTTTGATATATTGCATGAACTGAGTGGAGGAAAAATGCTTACTTTCATTTCATTACTTTTAGTATAGTAGCTAACATCGTGGCATCACTTATTACCTGACTTCATGGGTTTATGGCTTTTTTTTTTTTCTTTTAAACTGACAATGGAAGGAGAGGATGAGTTTTGATGAGTCCCATTTCTGAAATGATACAGACTTTATAAATGCATTTTAGGGGATCCAGCAAAATACAGTTTTAGTGATAGAGTTGATGAGCAGTTTGTGCTTTTAAAATTTTAAAAGCTGACACGCTCTTTATTAAGTTCCCTTTTTAGGTATGTAGAAACCAGATGCATTTAATCTGCAATTGCATTGTATCTTCTGGCACAATACTGATTTCAGCTTGTAATACTTGTAGTAGCAGAAATGTACTTGTGCCGAAGGTGAGCAATAGCTGGATCTAGCATACCTAGGAGGGAACAGTTAACACTTGCTCTCTGTTTAGCAGCATTGTACTAAGGAGTCCTCAGTCCAAAATGTTGTAATCCTGCCTTGTGATTATGCTTCTCAGGGATACAGTTGCTCAAAATTCACGTATAGAGAGCTTATTAATAAAGTTTTACCAATCTGAGCTCTGTATCTCTAGTGAAGCATAGATTTCTAGCTAGCCATAGGTGTGTGATGCTGTGCAATATGTTTAATAACATAAGTGTTAAAATAATGACTTTGAAAAAGCTTCATGAATTTTTAAAAAATTATTTCACTGTGAATTGATGTCCTCTAGAAATTTCCACAGGAGTTTGAACGCCACTAGCACTGTGCTTTGTGTCAAGGAGGTCCTGAGCACCAAGAGTGGGTGCCTTGAGATAAGAAAGACAAACAAAAGGAGGGAAGTGGGGGGGATAAGTCCTGCTGAGTGGGTGTGAGGGTGGGACCTTTCATGTCCTCCTGGCAAAATTCGAGCTCCTTAATGCTGTGTAGCTTTTGATGCAGTTACATGACTCTGAAGTTCAAGGACTAAAATAAAACCTGTCTATGCGTGTAAGGCTTCCTGCAGATATATCTAGTATAAGGATTATTAACCCTTCTTCCCGGGTTTTAACTGATTTTTTTTTTTCTTTTAACTTTTACCTGGTATCTTGGTTTGAAAGAACAAGAGCATTTCTGATCCTCATCGACCCAGACGAGAATAAATTTCTGATGTTACTACTTGAAGACTTCTTTGACTCTGCATTGGTATGTACGTGCATTAAGGGGGCAGAAGGGTTGCCTTTCTTAGATAAAAAAGCCATCATTTGCAGACAGTTTTCTGTTAAAAAATGAACAGTCACACAGACCTTGTGCCCCAGGACTGAGCCTGGGACGTGGCTCAGGTGGTGGTGACGGGCAGTGTCCAGGGGTGTGCTCTGGGCTGGTGTCAGGCTGGGGTTTGACACACCTGGAGAAGCTGCTGCAGGGGGGCTGCCCAGAGCTGCAGCGGTTTCTCATTTTCTAATGTGAAGCCAAGTGCTTGTTTTTGCAGGAAAACGTGCAAGAAGTTCTGATGCATTCTGCAAATAAAAGCTTTTGTGCTGAAGCTGTCTTTTAAAAGCACAAGTTACCGACACTGAGCTGCACCTTACATGCAAACGTGTTTGCCAAGGTGGTCCTGGTGACTTGTTCCTATGGTATTTAAAACAGCTGACTTACTTTTAAAGAATAAGCTGAGCTGCTCCCAATTCTCATTTAGGTTTCTATTTTTAAATATTTGTAACTTTAAAGGTATCGGAGGCCTAGTGATGTAAATTTTCAGTAGGAAGAATGCCTTTATCTTCCTTCCCCAAGCTGTTTCCCCAGTCTTGTCTGTAGCTTGCCAGAACTCTGTCACTTTGTGCGTCAGAATTTATTTGGATACTCATGACTCTTTTTAGGAGACCTGATAAAAGATATTTGAGCAAAATCAAATTTTCTTCTTTCCCTACTAACCAGATTGGATTTATATGAAATACTCTATAAATTATTTATTTGTCAAAATATGATTTCTTTGTCTTCCATGTCCATTTTTTCCATATGTTTTCACTGTGGAGGATTAAGTGGGTTTTTTTTTTGTGTTGTGGGTTTTTGTTCATTATTACTTTTAATTTTCCTCAGTGGACTTTAACGCTCTTCAGATATCATATGTTACGATATCTAGTACTGGAGTGTGTAAACATAAAGTGTATTTTTACATAGGCCCACATGTGCAATAAAAGTAATGCAGTGATGCCAAGATGTGGGTTTTCCAGGGAAGCTGAGAGCATTGCACTCTCAAGTGCTGCTGAAATCCCTGGGGGAAGTGGGTGCTTCGTTCCCTTGACCCTCCCTGCATAATGCCAGCCTGTATGATCGGGGTGAGCATAAGTGACATCCCTGTATCAGGTGGCACTGTGCTTTTCCTGATGTGGGTACACTGATGTCTTATGTTATTTAGCCCCTGAAAGGTGTGACGGTGGGGACATAAACACCTCAGCACTTTGAGTATTGCTGTTCTTGGGTTGTCATGTGTTAATGAAGGCTTCCTTTACTTTTTCCATCAGGTGATTTGCAAGTGCAGTAATGAAGGTCAGTATTTTTTTTTCTTACCTCCATTCCTCGATATCCTGAGTCTCAGTCTCAGGAACACCTTTCTTTATTCTGCTTGAACTCTATCCCCTTTCTCTTCTCCCCTCCATTTCCTACCTCTTCCTCCTCTCCTCTCTGCAATGTTTTCTTTAAATTCTTCTGCTGATTTCTCTCCAGTTAATTTTCATTAACAGATCAGAACACAAAGCCTTTTACTGTTTCTTTTTTGTTTGCTTGTTTTAAATATGCTGAAAAAAAAATCTAGCTTGGTGTAGTTGTAATCTAGTGGTATCTTGTTTGAATGGTCAGCATCAAATATTTCAATTGGTCAGAGTAAGTGGTGCTTCTGAAAGGAGTTCAGGCTAGGTGGTCTGCTCTTGCATGTCTGTTCCTAATGGCTTCAGGTGTTACTCCATTGCTGAAGGCTACCACCTCTGCAGAATAACATGGTAACTCCTTCAGCCGTCCCAACCGGGCAAGGGGATGTCTGTCTGTCTCTTATTCATTGCAGTGGCAAGATTTTGTCTGTGGCTGCAAATGGCTTTCCAGTAGGGTGGGGGGGCAGGTGCTCTCAGAAAGAGCAAGTATCTGTGTACCCAGACATCCAGGCTCACCAGTCATGTGAAAATGAAGTGTTACATTGTGGGCCAGGTAACTTGAGCTTGTTCATCCTTGTAGCTTATTCCAGTGGGAGCAGAATGAGCAAGAGTGTCTTGAGGTTAATACTCCAGTGGTTTGTTCTGTTGACTTTGACAAAAGCTGTATATTATGGATTTATCTCTTGTGGTTAGTAAGTAGCTTTTCCTTTCTGTACCTATTTAAATAGTTACCCAGGTCAGCAGTTAAAGTATCTGGAGCTTTTGTTACAGAGAAGTTATGAGTTCCCTTTTCTGTCTAGGATTAGATTGTTGGAAGCTTTGTTTTAAAATGTGTTCCAAGTTGGGATATTTTAACTCCTTCAGCACAACAAACTGTAGTTGCTTCACCTGTCTTTTATATGGAGACCAGCTCAGTGCTAGCTGTAACCTTTCAAACGATTTTTCTAGGGAAGAAAGAGTTGGTGAATTTATTTTTACCCGAACTAGGGCATCTAGTGACAGAAGAAAATATTTGCTGCGCTCTGCGTCAGGAGGTAAGACTCCTACTAGGAGAAGAAAATTACAGATACATGTGCACACAGGAGTGTGTAATCAGATACAAAATGTGAAAAATATGTTACTGAATTATTTCCCTTACTTTTCTGCCCCTTTTTCTGCGGGGGGGGAAAGGCTTTGAGGACCCTCAACTCTATACTCAATAGTGTCCCACGGGAAGAGAGAAAGAAATTCCCTCTGTCCGAGGAGATGTGCTCGCTCACGTAAGTGGCTTTACCTCCAGGTCCTGTAGCTAAACACCGTCTTCCCTGCAACAACGTTTAAAGTTATTTCCACTTTAACTTGTTGCATTATGTTGTTCCAGGAAAGACCTTGCAAAAACTATACTGGAGGCTGGTGGTAAGAAGTGTTTAGTGGTTATTCGTATGAAAGTGGGGTTCTCTGGCTTTACTTCATCGGCTTCTTTATTGTAGATGGAATTATAATTTAAATTATTTCCTTATCAAGATTTTTGGGGAGGAAAATCAGGTGGTACTTTAAGAAAACATTAATCAAAAATTGTTAGGTGCGACAATGCATTAGTTCTTTCTGATTAGTATTAGTAATTTGTATTAACTAATAAGAAAAGCTAAACTGATGTATGTAGAAAGGCAATTAGACCAGGCTTATGTACGTGTTTACAAACCATGCTTCCTGTTAGTCTTTAAAAAAATAAATTTTAACTACTTCACCACAATGTGGACAAATTGCAGTTAATAAGGTTTATAGCCTCTTGAGTGAAATCTTTTTTGTTTTCTGCTAGCGATAACACTTTCTAGGTCATTACCGTGGTATGTCAAATGTAACTGAATCCTGTTGAGTTAGTGATGAGGCTTCGCTCTCATCCCCTCCCTGATCCCCAAGAACATCACGCACTCGTGTGTGTCGTGGTTAGCGGTGCTCTGCATCTCAACCTTGCTGAGCCAGGGGGAGCTGAGGGTGCCTGGAGCTAACACTTGGCTCTTACCCTCAAGACACGCTGTCTTCCTAGGTGAAACTGAAGCTGGCTGGTGAATAGGACTGTGTAGTATGCAAGTGCAAGAGTAGCAATGCTATAACCCTCTGTTATGCTGGGGGGTGATATTTATCCTGTGCTTATGTTTACCACATAGATTATGACCTTCAGGTTGCCCTTTCAGAAGCACTTTGTAGGTTAATGACAAAAAAATGGAGGGATGACCTTGTTCACCACTGGTTTGAAGATAACTATCTTGCTGAAGCTTTCAAAGAGATCAAGGATAGAGAATTTGAGACGGTGAGGGTCCTTATTTTGAAAACAACATACTTGACAAATCTGTATAGGGGCTAGTTTTGGTTGAGCTCAGTCAGGATGTCCTTGTAAGAAGTTCCTACAAAATCGATTTTATAAATACACAAAGTTATTTAGTTATTTGTGGATGGAGGTTCGTTTTTTAAATTTTTTAATCTGGCAAATATAAAATGGCATATTGTTAAAATAGCTCTTATTTCTAAGTTATTTTACTTCTAAAGCATAAACAAGTTAATTTTTGTGGTTTATGTTTGGAGGCTTGCTGGTCATAAGTGGGGTCCAACCATTTGTAGCAACTTGAGTGTTTCTTCCCCAGTGGCCTTTGTCATGACACTGACTAGCCAAAAGTTTATAACCGCAGTAGAGGTTACACAGCCCAATAGAATAACTCTTTGCAAAGGAAATGTAGCCTGACTTTTTTTAATAAGATGTCATTTATCTTGAAGGACTGCAGAAAATTTCTTAACCGGCTAAATGAAAGGCTTGGGGATGAAAGAAGGTAAGCTGTGAACCAACAGACTAAGCTGGTGCTGTCGTTACTGCGGGGGGGGAAAATGAGGATTGTAAACTGACCTCAGTTATATTCCAAAGAAAAGGATTTGCATCACATATATGAATAATTAAGTCCTTAAGAAAGTGATTTTATTCGTTTTATGGTGGTTCTTTTGAAAGTGAAATTAATGAAGGCAATGCATTACTAAAATACTATATTCTCTAAGCTTCTCCAAGCTTATTTTACTCTTAGGAATTTATTAAATATTTTTGACAATAAGATTAGTAACCAATCTTAATGATTTTGTCTTTCATAAAGTCGGACTCTGATGTTGAATGTGTCATGTGAAGTCTGCTTTTCTTCCAGAGTCTATTCATTTCCTTGCATATCTGCTTTTGCTGACATGAACGAGGTAAACAGTCCTTAACACTGTGACACCTTCCCTGCAGTGTTACTGCTGTTAAAATGTTACTTTCTGTCGTATATGGTTTTGTTTTTTTCTTCCCTGTTTTTCATAAGAGAGCCTAATTTTCTGGAGTGTAGAGCATAACCTTCTATTCTAGTTGTACAGCCTGCTTGTTTGTCACTTAGTTCCCAACTTACTGCTGCTGACTTTGCTTTTGTGTCAGCCAAATGATAGAGGCAGCGCTTCTCTTCATGGTGATGACAGACGAGAGATCTCTAAAAGGAAACAGGAGGACAGGACAACTCTGATTCCTCTGGCAGAGCTGCTCCCAGACTGCCAGAAAACAAGATTAGCCTGACACCTGTGTAGGAGAGGTCACAGTTATAGATCCTGCAGATTGCTTTACTAGCCTTTAAGTAAATGTATTTGTGGCACCGTTCCTGACATCAAATCAAAACCAAGTCGATGGAAGCGGTTTCCACTCATTCTGCTTATTTCAAGTGCTCAGAAACACAGAAAACTTTCAGAGATTCTTTCCTGCCACAAACATGTGGGCATTTGCGTGAAGTATTGCCTGTCCCTTGGCTGATGTAGAGCAACATCTGACTCTGCAGGTCCAGTTGGGTGAGCAGTAGGCTGGGAACTTACAGGTTGATCCCAACTCTAATTTCTGTAAGGTATGCGTATGTGTACACATGCACATAGGGCAACTTCTTCCCATTTTGTCGTCTTGAAGAAAACTGAGAATAAGACAGCAGTTGTGTGGTTTTCTGGGAATGGCAGCACTGCTGTTGTGCTTCTGCAGATGAAGAAGCCATCAGACGAGAAGCTGGAGGAGTTCTGGATTGACTTCAATACTGGTACCCAGAGTGTGACTTTCTATGTGGACAGTAATGAGGTAATAGCAAAGCCCAAGTGGCCTTGGGCTAGCTACCAAATGCAGTGGGTCGCTTGCTTAGTCCTTCTGATGTGGTGGTTTTGGTTTTCGAAGGGTGCTCTTTGGGAGTCTGTGAGGCTGTCGAAAGAAGCAGTCAGCAGTTACAGCCTGAAGGGTAAGGTTTTCCAACCGGTGTTATTCTCTGTTTGGCTGTGGGCTCACAAGACAGAGGGAGCCAACCTAAAATCTCACCATCACTGGAGAGAGTTCCTGTATCTCGCCCTCTCCCTGTTGCGCGCTTCAGTGGTCACCTTGCACCAGCTCTGCGTGTTGGACTGTCTGTGGGTCCATAACCTACTTGCTTGAGTTGAGGGGTCAGTTTATAGATGTGTTAGGGAACAGCATAATCATCTAGATCCGGTGAGAAAGAAATGAGTGAACAGAGTAACTGGAAATGTGTGGGCAAGATATAAAAGAAACTGTTTTAAAGAAAAAAAAAACAAAAACAAAAACCAAACACCAACCCAACAACAAAACAAATGGCCCCACTTTTTGGTTTTTGGGGTGATAGAATGAATGTCTTGCTCTAAAACGACTTAACTGCTTTTTTTTTTACACAGAGGAGGATGGGCAAAATATTGTTAAAATTTACATGAAGATTCCTGCTATTCTTAACAAAACAGAAGCAACAAAAATCAAAATATCTTTCAGTGCAAAGTTTGAAATCTTCAGTGTAGTTAGAAAAGTCCTGGGAGACGAAAAAATGATGGTAAGCTCTTAGTACGAGTTCTTCTTTTCTAAACTATATTACTTGATATACATTGGGCAAAACCACTCAGGTTTGTTTTTTGTTTGGGTGGCTTTTTTTTCATGTCTGTTTATCATATATCTGTCATCCCCTTGAGGATTTGTGACTCTCTGTATAGATGTTCTTATTTTTGGCCTGGAAGAGAGATTAAAGATGTTCAGGGGACTCAGACTTAGGGTTTAGAAGCTGGAAGGTTAAACTGGTTTGTTAATCAATTCAGTGTGATACAATTATTTTTGCTGCGTTTCTGAAGCAGGAAAATAAAGCCTATAGCATTTAATTTCATAACTTGAAGTATATACATTCTCTTATATTAGCTCAAAGCGTTACATTGCACCGGATGAGCAAATTGTGACACAAGAACCTAGAGAAGAGAAACAGAATGCTGCAAGACACAAATCTTTGATTTTATATATGGTACTTCTAGATTAAAAGTAGAGTACTTTTAAAACCTCAAGTTTTTAATAAGCTAATGTAAAAACAAAAACCACGGGGGGTGATTTTTTTTTAAAATGTTAATATGGCTAATTTTTTATACTTGCGATTCATCCACACAACGTGATTGGCATTTGCAGAAAGTCTTCCATGACAGTAAATAGCCATAGTAGAGCGGCTGTCATTTATCCTTGCAGGAGCCGAGACATTTCCAAATGGTCAACTCCACTATCATCCAGTGATTTGACGATGAATTGTTGCTGGTGATAAACAACTGTTAGTTATGTTATTAAGTAGCTGACTTCGCTAGATAAAGATTTTACTGTTTTTAAGGTCACTTTCACATGAGATTAACTCACACCAACAGATAAATTTGACTGAAGAGGAGTCTGTCCATGCTGGGAAGCAAACCAGGCAGAATGAAGCAGGTGATTTTTTTAAATTATTATTTTATGAAGTTTAAATTGTTCAGTTTTGAAATGAGTATCTTCACTTGCAGTCCACAGCTTGCAGTTAACCACATGAAAAAAAAAACCAAACCAAAAAATGGTGCAACCCCCAAGCTCAATCTTCTACTGTTCGTATCTGCTGAGCTTGGTAACTGGTGTTTTTGGTGGACACTGGGTCTCTCTAGCTCAGGGAGTGAGGATGGGGCACCATGGCCATGTGCTGTGGGGCTTGCATAGGCAGAGGAACGGCTCGTGGAGGCCGGATCCATGCACCAGCAGGTAGCCTGGCATGGCACATCTCAGCTGGTGGCAGACCTCTGACATGCAAAGAGAGTGCAGTAGGGTTTCTCCACCTGCAGCTGCAGTGCAGTGGGATGCACATATCCATCCTCTCTTGCTTGCCCCATGCGTGGTTCCTGGTTTGGCTGTGCTGTGCGGGTGCCTGTGCGAGATTCCCCTCAGGAGGGGATCGTGGTGTCTGTGTGCCCGTGGGTGCACAGGTCCCCCGATGGACCAGCGCTTGCACTTTGGCACTTGATGTGTTCTCTGTGCAGCGGGTGTGTGTGGTGGGGCAGCCTGCAGGGCTTCCTGCAGGGAGGCCACTTCTGTTTCTTTCCAGCAACAAGACATGATAGAGAATGGTGCGCTCTGGTCCCATTAGCCCACGCAGAGCAGATGATGCCCTGGAGGCGCTGGGGGCTGTTGTGGAAGTGCAGCCAGGGGAGCAGAAACACTCACCTGCAATCCCTGTTTGTAGAGGGATGAGCAGTAGCTCAGGTCCTCTCTGCAGGAGGTGACCTGCTGCTGTATGCAGGGGCATTGTGAGTGCTGCTGTAAATACCCTGTGTTGCAGGGCTGTCTCTGTGTGCCCCAACTACAAATGTACATGTGTGCCTTACAGTAGGAAAGGCTCTTAGCTGGACCTGGAATAGCCGTTACTTCCTTCTCCTCACCAGCCCACAGCCAATGATTTGTATTTCTTTGAGTTGGGAATGTTGAATTTTCTGTGATCAATAGTGTCACTTTCCATGCTGCCAGTGAACGTCTGCAGGATGTTTCCTCCCAGGAACACTGGTCTGAGTTTAATTTTGTTCCAAATACGATAGATGTTGAGGGAACGCAGAGCCTGAAGTAAAGGCATGATGCTTGGGTGCCTGCCCAAAAGGAAGGTCCAAGGCCAGCACTTGTCCAAGGGGAAGAGAAAGTAGCTCCTTCCTTTCCCTCTACCCTGCTCTGAAGTTCTTCTGCAAATCTCCACCAAGGCTGTGATCCATAGTTTGAGGAAAAAGCTGCTTTCAGCACAAAAGCAAGAGGCATGCATGATCAAAATTGGTATTAATCAGGAAATGTTTCTCAGCTCAATTTCAGTATCAATTTGGGAGATGGCTTTTTTCTGTATAGTTGTCTGAAGACTGGGATATGTCCTTGCTACCAAATTGGCTGTTCTTCAGTTTTTAAAGTGATTATTTTTTGTGTGGATTATTCCTTGGTGTAACTCGCTTAAGGGATCCTTCCAAGTCTTTTAAGACAATGAACTCACAGCTTTCTTTCTACTGCTACAACCCATCATCTCAGAAAGTGAATCAGAAGCTTGAAGAGCTCTTAGGTTAGGTAGCGTTCTTTATGTGCTTATGTTAAAAGCAAATTTTTATTTTTCTCTTAGTTACTGTGCATTTCAGATTCCTCCAGGTGAATAGGCAAAAGGGATACTTGCAGCTCTAGATGTCTGAGACAGTAAGTTCTTCGGTAGTCCTTCCTATTTTCCTTGGGTTACAACCCAAAATGAGCTAGAACGGAAATCCCAGATTCTGGAGGTGCAGGTGAGGGAGAAGCTCCTTCATCAGTGTCCACCATGAAGCACTCAGAGGTACAAGGTGGGCACTACTACTTGAAGCAATCAAGGAGTAGAAAGGGCAGAGTAGTGAAACAACTTTTGCAGTTGTCTGGTGGAGATTCAATGGAGGGAAACAGAGATGGTGGAAGATCCTGCTGGTCTGTTCCTTTAGCCAGACACAAAGGGTTGCTCTATGTCTTCAAGAGCTAAGAGTGAAGGTAGCAATAAGATGATAAACTTATTCATATAGTACGAGGGGCTTAAAAGGAGTAGGCTCAAGATGATATTTATTTAGTATTGCAATTCTGCACTAGGTAATTTGGAGATGTTTGATGTTTTTGTTCTATTAAACAAGATCTTGAGGTGTTTGTGCCTTATAAGTTGTATTGTTATGCTTTTATACACATGTGTAAGAATGGAAAGGAAATGCGTGTGTGTGTTCAGTAACTGCAACAAAGTTCTCGCCCTGTTGCTGTCCTGCAGTGGTACCCGAGTCCACTAATCCAGAGGGCGGGAAAGATCCTTCGAACTCTGAAAACATGGACTCTATATCAGACAGCTTAACCTCTCAGCAGAGCCAACAGTTAACAGGCACCGTACCAGTAAGTGTTTGGTGTATGGTGAAACAGTCCATGTGCCCTTTTTCCCCCTCCTCTAGTCTGCTTTTTTTATTAGGTGTCGTTAAAACCTTCTTTCAAAGAAAACTAGTCTGTACCCAGGTATGGCAATGTTTTCAAACTCCATCTTATATTGGTGAGAAGTCACACAAACACCTGCCTCCAGAGCTGCAATTTTGTCAAAACTGCTTTAAAAAGAAATAAATTTTGCTCCCTCTTATTAGGGGATGGTGAGATGCTTTTAGTGAGAAGCTCGTAGTATTGCTTTTATATGCAACCTAAAATGTTTTTTTTATGTGTGGTTAATGATGAACCTGTCATCCAGCTGTTGCCACAGGCTAGCACTGAAAATCTCTGCTCTGCTCCCCCTCCCCCAAACCCCCGCTTCTTTATTGGTCTTATGCATGCTCTGTTCATGGTTTCATGTCTCCGAGCAGAAAATGGTTAATTCTGGTGTCGCCATGATTACAGTGAGCCAGCAGACTGATGTGGAAGATGCTAACCAAGGCTCAGGTCAGGCATGGCTCCCTTCAGTTCCTTAAGTCTGACCCAGTTGTGTGTCACCCAGGTGACATGGTGAAGGCTCTGCTTTTGTGGGCCTTACAGCAAAAGCAGATAAAGCATTTAATAGTAGCTCCAGAGGGTGAAGCTGTAGTTTCCTTGCCTCCTTCAGCAAAAAAGACCAAAACTCTGTCTCCAAGGATGAAAACTAAGCCTAGGTGAGTGTCTCACAGACAAAAAGTTGCAAGGCATGTTTTTTCTGGTTTTGTTTTTTGTTTTCCCTCCCCTGGGTTTTAATGCATGTGATCTTGAGGTTTATTCCATCAATTATTAAATTGAAAACAAAGATTCTATTTTGCCACCGGCTGGTTGTCCAGAGTTAGAGCACTTCGGTGTTGCAGGATGGTGATGTTGGGTTACTGGCTTGGTGGCTACTTTGGTGTGACCTGTTAAACCAAATACAAGATGAGCATACAGCTGTATTGCGGAATTTAACTTCAGCTGTGTAACCGGAGCTCACCAGATATGTAGCTGTTCATAATGAGGATGATGACTTTTGTGAAAGATCATGTGAATTTGAGTTCACCTTGGCATTAGTAATACCTTTTTTCAGAGCTTTGCAGGACAGC
This sequence comes from Larus michahellis, assembly GCF_964199755.1. Taxonomy (NCBI): domain Eukaryota; kingdom Metazoa; phylum Chordata; class Aves; order Charadriiformes; family Laridae; genus Larus; species Larus michahellis. Next base: position 74,730,581 of record NC_133897.1, on the reverse strand, counting down.
ATTTCTTAGAGTTTACGAGCTGGCCTTCTGTAGAACTACTGATTAGCTGTCTTCCCTATACACCTTTTAAATCACTGCTTTGATACTAATTGGTGCAAGTGTTTTTTTCTAGTGTTTTTTTCCTCTTAGTACTTCGCAAACTGACTCTTTGGGCTTTAAATGAACAGCCCCTCAGCACTGCATTCCCCTCATGTGTCCTCTTGTCCCCAGTGAGAAGCCCCTGGAAGAAGAACCCATGGAGGAATTGACCTCCGTGACACCAAAGGTATGTTTGCCTTGGGGCCCACCTGAATGAAGAGACATAGGGCAGGGAAGAGGTGCTCTGGTGGAGTTGCAGAAGAAAACTGGGATGCATTGATGCCCTCCTGCCCTTGAGTAGTGTCCTAAGCCCATGTAGTGTCATTTGTACCTGATGTAACATGCCATTCAGCACCAGGAGCAAGCTGCAGAGGGTAATGGCTGCTGGCCTCAGCCTAGTGTGGCCCAGCCATGTAATTCAAGCTCAGCTGAGTTCATTCAGTATATACCTCCTGGCGGTGGTGTGCTATGCTTATGTCCAGGAACATATGTGGGCAACCAGCCTGGCCCTTTGTGGGACAAACTCGCATGTCACAGTCTTGGGCATGGTCTGCAAGGGCAAAGGTTTGGTTTCTGAAGGGAAGTGAGTCTTGGAAGTCTACAGACATATTTATGCAGTTTTGTATCTGAACTCTAATGATCCTCCCGCACTAGATTTGTCTCTGTACTCCTGGCATAGGAGCTTGCAACCTGGATAAATTAACAATGAGTAACTGAGAGCCACCTGCAGTTGTGTTTCTTCAGACAACTTGCGCACTTGGAAATTTCTTTTGATATGTCTAGGTATAAAAAAAATAATCTATGCTCTACATGAGAGAAACTAAATTTCCAAAGCAATAACTTTCATTTAGAGGAAGAAATCACATTTTAGACTTGTTCCTGGGTTTACACTTCCATGGACTACGTTTAGATTCAAAGCTTATGAACTCCTCCTTTCTGTATCCTCACCTTCCTAGTTTTTAGTTTCAGGACTCCAGTATTTTCTGGTAGGAAAAAACTGCAGGAAACTGAGATGGATGGCTGTTGCAATAGGGGTGAATGATGTTTCCTGGCACTCCTTATGTCTGCTTTTAGCAGGCTCTGGGATAAGAATGTGACTTTGCATATTGTAGTTTTAGATCCTGCAACTCTCTTTCTTTTCAGAAGAATGTTACCTGGGAAAAGAAAAACAGAAAAACAAGTTTGGCTAAGCAGAGGACTGAAGGCAGGTATGACACACAAGCCCCGTATCTATGCAGGGTCTCATGTACCTGGTGATTTTAGAGCATTTCTAGCACTAATGGAGGGAAGGAGTGCCCGCAGGCTGGATCATCTGAACAGAACAGACAGCTAAACAAGCAGGAGGCTATGAAGGGTTGTAATGTCCCAATAGGAATCTTTGGGTCCCCAAGACAATAAAGACTTCAGAAACTAATGCTAGGCTGCCAAAAAAATGCCCTCACCTCTGTGATGCTGTGTCAGGTTGGCTTTTCCATTTTTTCCTCACCCAACTGTAATCCTGCCTGTCCTCCAGTGAGTTGGGTTCTGAGTGGCAGCTTCTTTCACAAATACCTAAGCTTTTTCAGATATTGTCCCAGTTCTTTGGCATCGTGCGTCCTAGAGTTGCAGGACTGTCTCTTTCTCAGTTTGTCCCCTTCCCTCACACCCATACCTGAACGGTCTGCTCATATTCAAAGCTAGTGGCACTGCCCGCAGAAGCACTCGAGTTTGAAGACCATATGCTGTCTGTGGCACTAGAAGTTTTGTCTTGTTGCACCCTCCTCCTGTGCTTTCTGCCAGCAAAGTGTTGTCCGCGAGTTAATGCCTGCTGCTGGGCAAGAGAGTAAATGAATTGTACGTGAGGATCCCTGCTGCCATTCTGGCTGCTCCAGGGCTTCCTTGGGTGTCCTGCTTAAGTCTACTGGCTCTTAGCTTAAAAAAACAAGTGTTCAGAAGTTTTGGGGTTTTTTTTTATCGCTTGGAGATAAGAATTGGAAAACGTGATGCAGGACTTCATCATTACTACGAGTTCTGTGTTTTAAGACCAAATAGCTTGATGCAGCAAATAACTGTAAACAGGACTGGCACTGTAGAAGTTCGAGATGGAGAAGGTTTTAGTTCAGTCGTTCTGCTCCCTCTAGTGTTTTACGTGAGAATGACCATGTCTTTCCTTCCGGAAGCTTTAACGAGAAGAGCTTAGTTCTTTAGTCTTCTATCCTTTTGCTTATAAGAAGGGAAGGGTGTACTGTATGTGGAGAGCTAATTGTAGGATTTTTTTAAATAGCTGCGATTTGGAGAAAGAAATAAAAGTACACTTCATCTTAATTGTTGAAAGGCATGGAAAAAAATCTACATGCATACAGAGAAGGGATTAGGGAACAAACATTAAGTACTAGAATGTTCAAAAGGGAATTAAATGGATTTTTTTCCCCTTTTAAGTACTTCTGAAATTTTATCTTTAAATTCATTCATGACTTCTTCCTACCACATACTATTAGTGACATGTGGAAAAAAAAAAATCCCTCCACTATATAAACATGGATAGGCTAACCTGTTTGTATCTTCTTCATATTTCTCTTAAAATTAAAAATCTGTAATTGAAAGAAATAAAGTGTGAGAATTAAATAAGACGATAATGGAGGCTAAGAAGGAAAGGAACAAGTATTTCTTAGAAGCTGAGTAAATCGCATTTTTAAGCATATAAAGTATTTGACTGTTTATAACAGACTTCATAAGAGAGTGGGGGAAAAAGTTATTCCCCCCATATTCTCAATGAAGTTCTATAGGGTAACTGTTCATGATAGCATGTCACTGCCATGTATACGTTGTCTTGCAGGAAGGACTTCTATGACTTTGAAAACTCAGATTCTGCAAGTCATGAAAAGGTAAAGTCACGGCAGAAGCTGTTAGGAGATACACTAAGGTCCCCAGCTTAGCAGCTGACAGAGCGGTAACTTGAAGCGGGGGATATCTCAGGAGTGAGGATGGACATGCTGTTCTAGCAAAACAGGCAAATGGGAATCTGAGGTTCTCTTTTTTCAGTATTGTGCTATGCATGGAAATATCTTTTTTTTTTTTTTGGGGGTGGGGAGAATGCTCATCACTACTTGAATTTTGTGGTGAGTAATGTATGATAAAACCAACTGCAACAAATTTGAGCTGTTGGTTGAGTGAGGCCAAGGGATATCTTTGCAACTGAAGGCCAACCTCTGTTTGCATCTTACTGAATTTTGAAAGCAGATTGCTGAGCATCCTTTGCTTTGCGCTCCTAGGCTAAACCAGAAGAGACTGAAATCTGTGTTGAGCCACACTTTGCATGTTGGGAATCCCTGGTTAAAGCTAGTCCTCACAAAACTTATGTTGGAAATTCTGCTTGACTTATATTTGCAGACTGTTAGGAAAATTGAATAAAAATGAGTGGCTCTGCCTGCTTTGAAACTTTGACCAGTTTGGGTTTCCCCAGGAAGCTGAAAACTTGCTCCTGGTGGCTTCCATCAAGATGGCTTCACCGTACAAACACTGCTGCCTGTTAATTCAGAGGCGATAGGTGCTCACTGGGACACCCCAAATTTCGGTTATAAACTGGACACCGACCAATCCTCGCTACTGCCACTGGGTGTCAGCATAAAACCCTGCTTCATGGTACCCTGCCCTATGTCCTAGCAGCCCTGTCCAAAGGTTGTACAGGTACTGTATGCTGCTACTAGTGGTATTATTGCTTAAAATGACGCTTCTTATGACGTTATTGCTTAAAATGAGTGTTAGTCATAAAGCAAGGAAAAGAGGAAGTAATTCTATTTAAGAAGACAGATGTTGGCCTGTTATAATTTATGGCACTTCCAATGAACAAATCCCACTCCATTAAAAAGTTGGATTTTCATGCTGGACTTGTAATCCATTCATCCTCTAGCCCTTCTGAGTTCTGATACATTTTAATTTTGTAGATTATTTCATGGGGTAATTGGACTTTAAGACAAATGCCTGCTTCTCTTTTAGGTTGCTGAAGCCAAAGGAAAGATTCTTGGCCAAAAAGTTTCTTCTCAAAATCAGAGGTACAGGATTATACATGTACCATTTATGAACCTTTTGTTCCATGATAGAAGAGTTCATTGCTTTAGTTAGGCTGTTTTAAGTTGGGATCAAAAAGGTTGTGAGATGTTTCTAGTAAAATAGTTCCTTGCTTAGCTGCCACGGTATCTGTGTATGTTGTCAATACTAATATTTAAAATAGTACCTGAGAATATAAAAGTTACTGGAGAGAATAATAACTCCTGTCCACTTTGACAGTAATAAGACTTTAACTCTTAAACATCCTCCTCCCCTGATCATATACCTAAATTACTGATTAAATTTTTGAAAAATGCTTAAACCCTCTGCCTCGCCTTGGCCACTTCCAGTTATAGCAAGCTCCCAGGGACTTGCCCCTCTAAGGATGTAGCCTGTTTTTTTTCTTTTAAAAGGAATCTTCTAGGTATCCCTGGATTGCTACTTTCAGAAACGAACCAAAGAAGAAAAACTTGGCTAAAGACTGTGCATTAACAGTTTGGTTCTCCTGCTGATCTCTATAGGAACCCTCCTGCCATTGCTATTTGGCTGTGCTCCTTCTGCACTGCACTATCGCAGTGTCTGCTAGTCTAACTTGGGTCTTTGTGGGTTACTTGGCAGGAGTTATGAAACAGGAAACAAGAATGAGGAATCAAACATGCTCAAGAGAAGTCTGGTAGGTTGTGGGTGTTTTGATGGCTGCCTGTATCCGCCTGTACGAATTGGCTGAAGTTTAAGGCGTACCCAGCCCAGAGGTGGAGGAACGTGAGGCTGGTAGCCTCAAAACGGCCTGCTTGTTGCTGCTGAAAGCAGTGCTCAGGGTGTGCCAGGACTGACAGACCCATGAGTGAATGTCTGTGTTCGTTGTTTTTTTTTTTTTCCCCCCTCACTGTGCTGTTGGCTGCAGTTCAGGCATGCCAAGGCTTTCCTCCTTGTGAGAGCTCTCTTATCTCGATGCAGGAGGCAGGGGGAAGGTGAGGTTGGAGGATGCTGTAGACCCCATGTTGGCAAAGGGCAAGCATGTGTCTCTTGGTATTTTTATACTGCTGTTTTCGACAGATTTCACAGCTTAAAATATTTTAGGTCTTGCACTGTGGGGAGTAAGAAATGGAATAATTTGGGAGTAAATGAGGGGGAATGGCTGGGGGCCTTCTGGGTAGACAGAGGGAGCTGACTGCACAGGACTCACTCTTAATCGTGTCTTTAGTCCAGTTACAGGAAGCATCTTTTCTCTGAAAGCAACAATGAAAACACAAGTACTGGTCAGAGTGAAAAAAGCTGGATCCTTGACCCTCAGAAACGGTCATTGCCAAAATCTCTTGACTATACCCGAAAAAGACCCAGGGTGAGAAGTAAATTGAAAGGTGAGCTTGGCCCCCCGTTGAGCACGATGTACTGCACTGCAGATAAGGAAGTGGCTGATGATGATTTGAGAAGGAGGATTCAGCTGAGTCCTGATCCAAGTAGGAGAGAGCAGGCTTGAGGCTGGCAGTACAGGGTGCCCTGTGGAGGAGGTGCCTTGTGCACCCTTGTGCTCAAAGAACCGGGCTCCTGTCTCTTTCCCTTCAGTGAACGTACTGGAGTTCAAACATCTAGGTGGAAATTTGGCACCTAAATGTCTGTGTGGGTGCAGCCCTTTGTAATGGGGCTGAAGAGCTCGTGGGTGCTGACCTGATGGCTGCATTAGTGCTTTTGAATGCAAGGAGAGAAGGATCTCTCTGGAGCTGTCATACCTCCTCCCTACAACTTTCCACTCTTCATTTCACATGTCAGTTGTATTTCTGGTGAATAAAACTTGAGAAACCACACAGTTTGCAGAGCATGGCACCCTGCTCCCCTGTTTATACATTGACAGGCCAATTGTCCTCGGAGTGATTTGCAAAATCAGATGTGATAATCTCTAATAATAGCGTCCTCTGCTCAGGCTTGACCAACAGCAGACCTCCCCTGTGGCCATGCTCCATGGCTTCTGGGATCTCCAAATTCAAACTAAATTGCCCAGAAAGAGCTGGAATCTCTCTGTCTCTCTCATGGAGGATGAGCCTTGCTCAGGTAGCTGGTGGCTTCTGTAGGGATGAAAAAGCAAAAGAAAGCTGAGGGAGAAATTATGCTTTGTACTGTGTTTCCGTGGAAGTTGTTGTTCTCACTGCAGTGCCAACCCGTGCACCCCAGCTGGGGTTTGGGGACCACTGGACAAACTGCTCAGCTTGCTTCCTTTTTTTGACAACTGCTCTGGATGCAGTGAGTCGTGTACATTTGCACCATCATTTAGAAGCTTTGTTAGAAAGGGGCTTTGAAGCTTAATGCAAGTGTTGTGAAGTTTTCCTCTTGTAAATGCTTAGAAAATCAAACTCGAAGCTGAGCCAGCTGCGATACAAACCTTATTACAAACCCTTATCTGGGTAAGCCACACAGTTATATTGTCAGTAACCAGGTAAACTTTTCTCCTTGCAGTGCTTCCAATGTCTTCCGCAAGTAGCGGCAGTGACTACGAGACAAAGAAGGTAAGGAGCTGTCAAGCTTAGGTGTCTCGGATTTAAAACACGACGTACGCAAAACATGTACAAATGAGTAGGAATTAAACAAACTGGTGTTATCTTTCTTATCAAATGTTCTGATGGACAAATTTGCCTAGTAAGTGTTGCTGAGTCTGTGTTGGTGTACTAGAGGCTGGGGAAACAAGGAGGTCTTAGGAAAACACAGGAAACTTAACAGAAACAGCTGTGTGTGAGCCCTAAGCAAGTTGTTCTAAAACTATAATATTTACCTGTGATAGATGGAAAATTGGGCAGGAATTGGCATGCTTGGTGTGACATCTGCCTTGGATGACGTGGGTGTCACTCCAACAGGAATGAATTTGCCTCTAGGGCTATGCTGATAGCTACAGCTGCCTATCCAAATACCTGCAGAAATCCCAACTGAGTTGTACCAGACTGTGTCTCCCTATTCTATTCTGCCAGCCGGTGCCTTGGAAAAGTTCATTTTCTTCTCTGTGTTTTTCGGGCAATTTCCAGGGCTTTTATTCCAAGTCCTGTGCTCGTGCTGAGTCCTGTTTCATGCACTGTCCTGCTCCACTTTCAACTACAGCTCTGGGAAAACTAACCATGGGTTATTCTAATAGGAGAATTGGTGGACAAGACATACATCAGGCAAAATAAAATACAGTTTAGCAATGCCAGACTTTTCCAATGCCCAGCTGTTAAGTGCTGTATATCAAATGTTTTGGAAAGGTCCCCACATAAATACAGAAAATTTGGGAAAAAAACTCTCCACAACTGATAGTTGCATTGAAAGCTTTTATTTTCCCCCAAATCTTTTCTCTTATTTTTTTGACTAAAATGCTTTGATTCTGCTATGAGAACTTCATCCACTATGCAACTATAATGGCTAAAGGGAGAACTTCTGTGTGCATTGAACATCAGGGCACAGATCTCCCTCAGTGTTGGAGAGAGCTATCAGTATGTTATGCATATTTCAAGTGTATCTCTGCTCTTAGTGTGTTTAACCAACCAAACAAAGTGTCCCTCCCCAAAATCAACTCAACCCCCTACTTCTGTATTAATGTTTAAATAAATTACATGCTTAGACTTGATTTTGTTTTAGCAGGAAACATCAAGGCAAAGAGCTCAAAAGGAGACGCTTAGGAAAAAAAGCAAATCCAGCTCCAAGGGAGACAACTTACCTACAGTGGATCTTGCTGGTATTTCTTTTTTAATCTTCTTCAATGTATTAGAAAAGTTGTCTTGATATGTGTGCGGGTGTGTTTGCTGTTTTTAAAATTTTGCCTTTTTCCTTCACATTTTCTTCATAAGCATTCTGCTTTGTGATATTTCTTGTAATGGCTATGGCGGCTGGATATTGTTTGTAGATAGTCTCTTGAGCAGGGAGAACATTAGCTGGGGCTAATGAGAGGTGAAGAAATGAACTTAATTGACAGCCAGAAATAAAACAATCTTTGGACTGAGTTTGAGCCTCTGTCTGTTTCCTGTGTGAAGAGATAAAGGAGCAGGTGGTGGATTCTTCTGGTTTTTTTTCTTATATATGTCATAAAATTGAGCTTTCTAGTCAATACAGGATTCAACCTCTATTGCTTGTGTCATTTGGCTGATCTCTCATGCAGATGAAACGCTCTCAGAGGAGCTCAAAGGGGGACCGCTATCACTTGATGCATCTGCCAAGGGCTATTCTAGTGATGAGGAGAAGGCCACGCAGGTGCAGTACATGGCGCTTAAACTCCTTCTAATCTGCTGTTAGTCATCTAAAAACTGTCATCTAAAAACGGTGCATTGTGTTGCTTTGCTTCCTGTAACTAGGGAAACCCCTGACAGCTTGTCTGCAGTGCAGGGTGGTACCTTCTTACTGTGTTTTCCTTCTCTCCTTAGAAGTTTCTTGATGCATCTGGCAAATTGTCAGGAGAAGAAGAAAGTTTTAAGCGGAAGGACTCAGGTTTGTTAGTCTTGATAACATGGAAGAGCTGTTTGAAAAGTAGAAGGGGGTGTCGACAGAGTTCTAATTTTTCTTTCAAAGACAAGTAGGCACTGAGATTTTTGATATTTGAAGGATACTTTTTTTGCACAAGAAATATCTTCCATTCCTCTGTTTTGTATACCATGACAGGCTATGGCAAGATGCTTTTTGTATACGTTCCTGAGTTTATCACTAACTCTTAAATCCTATCCTTGGATCACAGGGGAACTACTAGGATAGCTATTAAGAGCTGGGGATTTACAAACCCGGTGACCCAAAATAAAATATATGAAATAAGTAAAACAAGAAGCTTGAAAACTAATTTTTAATGATGTGAAAGTGCAGTGCAACTTCTTTTTTAAAAAAATAAGCATCTCTGAAAGCTGTTGACTTTCTTTATACCTAAGAATATAGACGCTCAGACCATGATTATAAGCATTTGGTAAATGATGACTTGTATTACTGCTGCGGCTTTTTTAATGTAAGTGGTATTTTGGACCTTTCTTTAATGAAGCAGAACTTGCACAAGCTAATTCAAAGCTGTTGCATAGTCTCTTTGGTGATTGGAAACAGCTGAAATTCAAGAAAGTTGAGCAGCAATGGGCCTTCTTCATCCTACTATTCCCCACGCTGATGTAGTTAAGGCTGTCTTACAGGTATTGTGACTATGAACCAAGTCACTGAAGCTTTGGTCTTGAACAAAAACATCCGCTTTCTCATGAACTGACAGTTCTGTATTCCCAATATGTCTCTTACCTGTCCAGCACTTGTAGGATAAGGTTTCACTGCACCAACACATCTGCTTAATTTTGGGGGAAGGTAAGTGCTGAGGACTTAATTTTCATCACTGTTTACTGTACAGTCTTACAGTTGGAGAGAAATTGATACCATGCAAAGGTGTAAGTAGGGTTATATTCAGAAATTTCAGATGTGGTCTGTGACTGCATTTGAACTCTTGCTCTGTGAACTCTAAATCTGCTTCAGTGTGCTCCTCATGGTCTGACCGTCCCCCTTGTCCTGGGCTCCACCACCTTCCTGCTTTCTGCCCTATGGAGACTCCAGAGAGGTGGTTGGTCAAACAAACACCTCACTGAGCTCAGGAATGTGGATAGTGAGACAAAGGGAGGATGCTTTTTTGCAAGTTTTCCTTAAAATACAGGCTGCAGCCTCCCTTACCAAGGGTTTTCTTGGGTTAAAAGCAATTGTATAGCAACTCTAGTGAAGATGCAGAAAAGAAGGCTGTTATGGGCATGAATAGTTTTCCTCCCTCTTCTGTTTTTATGTGTGTCTTCTTTTTTTTTTTTTTAAGGAGCAGCTGAAATTAACTTAGGAACAAATGGGCATAGATTGTGAGCTCGGGCTGGGAAAGAGAATGGGAAGCAGCTGGACAAGAGGGTGTTTTTTTATGCTTAGAGAAGTGGGCCAAGAAAAGAAATTGTCTTTAAGATGGAGATACGGTAGCTTTCCAGTTATCTGCATAGCATTATGCAGTCTAGTTGTTGGCTTTTGTGAGTGAAGAGACTTGCTGGTGAAGTCTTATCCTGTTCTGTAAGTGTGATGTCAGACCCTACAATGAAGTTGCTTGCTTTTCTGCAGTATTGGTAATCCCAGTGGTGGTTTCTGCTTGAGTAGTTGGTAGGTACTGCCATGTACCTCATGCAAAAGAACAGGTCTTTTCTGAAACATTTTCTAGTCTCTTTCTAGGTATATTAAGGGGCACTGACATTAAAAAGCCTAAATTTTCCAGTTGGGAAACAAGTCATTTGACGTCTGACACTTTCTATGTACGAAAGAAACTTTTTGATTCAGTAGAGAATGAAGCAGATATCCAAACAGGTAAAGTCAGGCTAGCAATTAAGGTTAAGCGTTTAAATGCTTTCAGCTTTTCTTTTTTTGATGGTAGAAATCATAGTCACATGGAAGCTTGAAGAGAGGTATCTGTAGGGAGGATATCTTCTCCAAAAGTCAAAATGGAGCAGAGGGCATGTATTGCGACACTGCCATTGGATACCACGTATGTAGAGTAAGGAACTTTGGGTTCCCTAACCCACAATCCACTTGGAAAGCTGCTCAATGATGTCTGCACTTTCTCGTCTTTCTGTATAGTGTTTTTCCAGAGCTATTAAAAAAAAAACACACAAAACTGAAAAAACCATGCATAATGAACAAACTAACTGCAAACACTGCTAATTCTGAACAGAAGAGAGGGTTAGGCTTTCCGTGCAATGAACAAGTAGAAGACAGTGAAACAGTGGCCTGACTTTTTTGGGGGGTTGTTGGTTTTGTGTTTTTTTTTTTTTTTTTTCCTCCCCTTATGCCGTGCTTTTGCCTCATTATCTGTAAATATGTTGCTCTTTGTGTTTGATTAGTATTGTGCCTCTTCTTCCATGCTGCTTTCTAACATGACTTTCTTGATGCATTTTGGGGCAGTTTCTGTCCTGGAAGAGCAAGACTCAAATTCCAGCTCTATAACAAACGTTGTTGTTCACATGAATGATGAACCCTTCAATAGCAGGAGGGTTTATATTCCAACAAGCCCTCCAGCATGGTACTAACTGGGCATACACTTTCTTCTAGGTCAGAAAATGGATGATAGTGTGACTGATGCGTTTTTTTCCAAGATGCTGCATGAAGACTTCAGTGATTCAGGGGTGATTACTGCATTTGAAAGCTTTATCAGCCAACTAAAGAAGTTGCTCTGGGTAATGCACACTCTCTTAATGTGTGTGCCATGTGTGGTGTTTTCTCATGAAAACACATGAAATTACCTTCTTATGACCAGGGGAACTGGTGTTAAATATCCCTTCAATATTTTGTGGCCCAGAGCAGGGTTTTGGCTGCAGTGTCTGTTAGCCTGGAGCTCTTAGAAATATTCTGCAGTACCTGTATACTCTGAGAAGTGTTACAGGAAAGGTGGAAAAGAAATTTTCATTAGCTTTTTCCTTTTTTGTCTTATAGATATGCTGGAACATCAGATTTGGTTAGGCATTTCAAATACTTTCCTCAGAGGGAAGGGATCAAAGCTTTTTGAAAGGTAACCCTTTCAAAAGTGACAGTGTACCTACACTGGAGCTGTGGGTCATTGCCCTTATGGGCACATATCAAAAATGCAGAAACTCCCTTTTGGACCACAGAGCAGTTTCACTGCAATGTAAGACAATGCAACTTACTCGTAATGAAAATCAGAAAGCAATACAGGCTACAGCTATTGACTAGAACGTGTGTAGATCCATAAGGACATGCTTGTATCTTTGAGATTAATGGTATGTGGAGGTGTTGGTTGCACAATTGGTGGTATATGAGCTGTGTATTCTTGGTTCACTCAACTATATAGACATACTTGAGATGCAGTGCAAAAAACCAACCGCTACTGTTGATTTAGCTATAAAAAGGTGAGCATTAAACCAAGTTTAATATGAGAAGACAGTATCTGACCCATCACAAAATCCCATGTTTAAAAGCTCTGAACAAACGAGATGTGTCAGAGCCAACTTATACTGGATCAGCACTTTGTATCATGCAACCATGACCCTTTTTTCTTTGAGCTGGTGCTAGGTGCTCACACTAAACTTTTTGTCACTAAGTCCTTGAATCAAGGCTGGAGGTGGTTGCATTTGCAAATCAGTTATGATTAAAATGCACACAGTTTGCATTAATGCTGATCTAAATTAGTGCTAACAAAGACCTGTTTTTGTGCAGTTGTTAAGTGTGTTGCAGTATGGATGATGCACACTTCTTTGCTAGCTGGATAATGTGACCCTGACCTGAAGTCGCATGGGTTACATAGAGGTTTGTTGGTGTAATTAGCGTGGGTGAACGAAGTCAGTTCATATTTGCAGTATCCTGCCTACATGTCATAGAATCATAGAATCATTTAGGTTGGAAAAGACCCTTGGGATCATCGAGTCCAACCATCAGCTCCACTCTACAAAGTTCTCCCCTACACCATATCCCTTAACACCACATCTAAACGAGTCTTAAACACATTCAGGGATGGTGACTCCACCACCTCCCTGGGCAGCCTATTCCAGTGTCTAACCACTCTTTCCGTGAAGAATTTTTTCCTAATGTCCAGTCTAAACCTACCCTGCTGCAGCTTGAACCCATTCCCTCTTGTTCTATCGCTAATTACCTGTGAGAAGAGACCAGCACCAAGCTCTCTACAATGTCCTTTCAAGTAGTTGTAGAGAGTGATGAGGTCTCCCCTCAGCCTCCTCTTCCTCAAACTAAACAGTCCCAGCTCCTTCAATCGCTCCTTATAAGATTTATTCTCCAGGCACTTCACCAGCTTTGTTGCCCTTCTCTGCACTTGCTCCAGCACCTCGATATCTCTCTCAAATTGAGGTGCCCAGAACTGGACACAATACTCAAGGTGTGGCCTCACCAGTACTGAGTACAGGGGGACAATCAACTCCCTACTTCTACTGGTCATCTTGCTTCAGCTTAAATTTAGTTAAGATGGTTTCCACTAAGCTAAATGGCAGCCAGTGGAGGGATTTGTATTCCAGGGAAGGGTTTTGCAAACTAGAATTCTAGGTTTTGGCTTGGGCCATTGCTTATCCCTAATGGTGCATCCTGTGTCTAGTCCCGGTACAAAAGGATGGAGACCAGCGCACAGAACACCCTGAGGACTTCGGAGAAGAATGTGTCCACCTTGCTGAACCAGATACATGAGTGCAGGTAAGTTGTCTGCTGCTGGCTGAAAACAGCATCAGCTTTATGTAAATTTTGGTTGATATGAAAAAGAATGCCTCTTTGTAAGCAAACCTGACAGTAAGATACTGCGCTTACTATGGTTTGTAAGGCAAAATAGCGTGTGTCTCTCCTGCTTTTCTGTAAGAGTTTTAGAAGCATGGCTCCTGTGACTTATCCTGCTTTTCCTGTTAAGGAGAGAGGGGATGTATTAATTAAGGCAAAACAAGCTTGAGTTAAGAGCAGTTGATGAAGCAATCCTTAGACTGTCTTCTGATTGCTATTGGTGTTCACAAATCTGTTTAAAAACCCTCTTATTACACTTAGGAACTTCTGTTTCTACATGTTTTAAGGAAGAAGCCAGACTCTGATTTACTTAATGAAGTGGGGGAGAAGAAAAGTAAGGGGTCTGTTACAGACACTTTTCTGTAGTTTGTTTTGATGTACACAAAATAAGTGCCAGTTAGTGGACTTTACAGCTACTCGCCAGATGGGCCTTTAAGAAGGTCCTTTTGCCTTACAAGTTGTCCAATTTCTCAGATAGGAGATAGATAAAAAAGTCAATTATAACAGTTATGGATTTGTTATAAGCGAAATACAAGCGCAGCCTACAGCCTAAGATATGAGTAAGTCTATCAGGCCTTTCTATCTACTACACTTTTAGTTTGCAGGATTTAGATCAAACATAGTATGAAATAATAGCCTTTAAAATGCAAAATACCTGGTATCAATAGGATATCTATGAGCAGAATTTGCTTGTCGTTAAGGTACATGCTGAAGTTTGTGTTCCAAAAACAAAAAAACAAAACCAGGGAATGTTTTGGGGTGGAAGATAAGAGTTTTGATGGTACTGAGCTGCTGCTATGCTTTGATGTTATTAACTAAGTAACCCGGGGCCAACCAGAGCCGCAGGACAGCGGGGATAGAGCTGTGCCAAGTCTGTCCTACCCCAGAAGGATAGTTTCTAAAGTCACCATCAGATGATGGCTTGGCATCCCACTGCCAGGGGAAAGGTGGCAAACAAGCGAATAGAAATCACTGGCGTCCTGTGGCAATGCTGTATATGTATATCAAACCTATGGTAGGAAAACCCAATCGGAGGTTATTTGTGCCAAGATGCTCTCTCAGCTTGGGAAATCTCTGCTGAAATCCCTGGAGGCTGGGCGAGTATGCAGGGCAAGTATTGCAGTGGGAATCCCGTTTTATGCTCTGTCCTGGGCATCCGTTACTGGCTAGTTTTTAAGACAAGCTATCTAGTTAAACTCGTGCTCAGTTTGACCTGGTACAGCTAGTCATGTGCTCTGTAACATACCTGAGAACAAAACTGCCTCATGTAGTTCAGCAAGGACGTTTGCTTCTGCCTAAAGGCAGGTTTGGTGCTGAAGGGATTGTCATCTGCCTTGTGCTACTCCACATTAAACTGTCAAACTTGTTCCTGTTCTCCCCATCACTAGGCTGAGTAAGCTAGAGACCTTTCAGAAGATTGTTGTTGAAGAGCTTGCCAGCCTTGAGAAGGAAATTCAAATCTTAGCAAACATGGAGAAGGATGTAGTGGTATGTATGACTTCTTCTGTGCCAGCCCATGAGGTACCCCTTCCCAAGTAATGGGGGTTTTCTTTGGGGCTCTTTTTAGGACTTCTGGAATGAGCAGTTACTCAAACTGAGTTCTTTCTGCAACCAGCAAAAGGAAAGGTATGTCTTTACCAGCTGTCCTGCATGCTCACAATTCCTCTGGTGGTCAGAGGGCACTAGTTAGGCTCGTGGTACCCTTGCTGGTATACAGGGAAGTATTCTGAAGTCAGCATGTTATCTCCACTTGGTGTCCATTGATGGAGCCTTTGCAGCCATGTGAGGGTTTTGAATTGGGACTAGGGTGCAATGAAGGCCTCTCTGCATGGGAAGCTGTGTAAGACAGGCACATACCTCGAGAAACCTGTACCAGGATTTGGAACAAGAAGTACCCTCTGGTCATCTCTGTATCTACAGGTCAGAGGTGGTAGGAGGCGGCAATCATTTCCTATATAAAAAATACTGTTTGTACAAATGCTGGGCAAAAAGCTGCAAAAGGGGCAATCTTGATGTTCACTTTTATTGGTAAATGTCTGTTCAAGTTTCATCAGTAAGTACTAACATTTCACAGGCAAACTAGCCAAGCTCACTTTCCTTCCAGAATTCAGTCTGTTGACTCAGCCCTGGGTGAAACAGCAAAGAGTTTTGCCACCACTATCCGGAACACAACGGTATGTGCAGTACACGAGCAGCTCTGCACGGGTGGTGGACTCTGGACTGTGGCCTGACTGATAAGTGGTGGAAGTGAAAAGATGAAACTGAGGTCCTGGGGAGGGGAAAGCTTTGGTTAGCTGATCTATGGGGCTGGTTCCTTACGGGACCCACAATCCTAATGCGTGAAAAGCATTGAGAAAGCAGTGCTTGCCCTGCTAGGGACTAGGGAAAGTGGTGAAGAAGCACTTGCCTAAGGGAGAAGTTAAGAACAAGGATTATCAGGTGGTGATGCATCTCCTGGGTTAATAGCTCAGGGATTCCTTCATCCAGAGGCTGGCTTCTGTGTTGCTAGTGATCCTTAATGCAGTTCTCTTCTGTCATTTTGTCCCGCTTGCCCTTCAAGTTGTGCATCCGTGACATCCTGTGGCTAGGATCTCTGCAGCCTAACAGCACCCTGTATGCTTTCTCTCATCTGCTTTTTGGGTCTGACATCTAGCCTTGATGCCTCCAAGTTTGCTTTCTAAATACCAAATGTATTCATTTGCCTTTGATCCCAGTTAAATATTCTGTTGAAGTTCTTAAACTCTTCAGAGTCTAATCACTAACTTATGCCCTTGTTTTAATTAGTAGGTTAAGCTGAATACTCTGTTAACTTTGATACAATGCTTAGTTTCCATCTTGTCCACCCCATCACATGGGCATGTATATTTGCTACTGCTGCTGTTCCAGCTTTTATGCTCAGACCCGAACGCTTTGGGGGTTTGGCATTCCTGTAACAAGACTGTGGGATTACTGTGATGTGTGCGATGCTCTGTGCCTGCACTGCACAGAGCTGAAGAAAGCTCCCTGTGTCGAAGCCGTGTCTGTGGTCACCACAGTAGACTGGGCCTGGGATTTTAGAAAAGACGCTGAAAACCGAGGGCTTGTTTCCCTTAGTTGTTAAATTTCATATTCTGAGCCTTTCCGGAGGGAAAAGTTTCCATGATGAGCACTGAGCTGCTCGGGGACACAGGCCTTTCACTTACCAGAGGTGCTCCTGGTGAAGGACGGACACCTTTAAAGAGGGACAGGGCTGAGGAAAGAGCAATTGTATCATGGGAGCTCCTCGTCCTGCAGCGTCTAGTTCTAGGCTGGGTTCCAGGCTTGAGAATTAAAAGCTGAATCTAAACGTGCTTCTAGGATCTCTACAGTTTCTTTTCTTATGCAATATAAGTGTTTTTATAAGCTTTTGAAATGTTATTCATTATCTTTTTTTTTCTTTCCCTGCAGTATGAACAGTCAATGAAGAAGACAGTAGAGAACAACGTGTTCATTGTTCCTTCTGACTAGCAAACCCCTGAATTCATTACTGCTCTTAATATTTGAGCACCTTATACAGTGTAGAGAAGATGATCCTGTGAAGGATGTTAAGCTATTTTAAATGGGAAGAAAAAAAGGGAAGCAAAATAACATTGATTTTGAGGCTTTTTTTGCTTAGGAAAGAATATACACTGAGTAGTCCAGTTTTGACCCCTGTGTGTTGATAACATCAA
Organism: Larus michahellis; assembly: GCF_964199755.1. Classification (NCBI taxonomy): domain Eukaryota; kingdom Metazoa; phylum Chordata; class Aves; order Charadriiformes; family Laridae; genus Larus; species Larus michahellis. The sequence continues at coordinate 74,713,566 of NC_133897.1, read as the reverse complement.
GTTTTTCTGATGAAATAGAAAACGAACTAAATATGATTTAGCCACCAAACTGATGCATATACTGGCTTTCTTTTGAGTATTCTGCTAATACCTTTGTCAAATGTAAAAGCGTTTAATGACTGATTCTAAGTAAACTATTGTTTGCATAGGCTAAAAGTCTCCTCATTTCTTTTGACTTGATGCACTGTGCATGCCTATGTTAAGGTACTCTAGAGTTCTGTGTACCCTGCATGGGGCATGTTAAGGGTAGCCTTTCTCGTGTGCATCCAGCACTGTGGGAACCTCTGGCTTGAAACCAGAGCCACTCAATACTGGGTATTGGCCGGATGCCTGATGGCATACTGGAGACTGTGGAGGGCACGAAACTTTGGAGCATTGCAGAGAAAACGGCAAGTGAAGCTGGAGAAATGATTTTTAAAACCAGTGACTACTGATTTCTGCGAGAGTTTAAAGTACAGTGAACAATGTTGAGATTAAGTAAACTAGCATCAAAGGTCTCTTGAAAGCAAGTAGCAGAATAAACCATGCTATTTAGTGCTGTCTTCTGCTTCGACAGAGTTCCCTAATCTCAGTTGCCCTTCACAAGCTGCCTTTAATGCTGTGGCAGACTTTGCACGTGCTAGTGCATCTTAATGAATTTGTGGGAACATGGCATGTTTCCAAGCTCTGTGTTTCTATCTACTTATCTCATAAAACCAACCTCAGACTGTTGCGTGGGTTGGAGTGGAGGGAATCATTCCCTGCACGCAATGTACCTTCATGACAAAAACCCACTTCTGGCAGGGTTTGTTTCACCACTGAATGTCTTTCGGGGAGGGGGCTGAAACCATTCCTTCTCAAGAAGATCATGCAGGGTAGTGCCAGTGCAGACAACAGTGAGAAGCTGCTGTTGCCATCACTTCATCGTTGTCTGGAGATTATGCGTATTCCTTTAGTTTAAGTAGTCCTGACTGGAGTTGGCATGAGTCAGGACACCACCTTTATCCCTGTCAAGGGCAGTGGTTGAATCTTTCCTTCTGGGCTGGTTTAAAAGAAAAAAACCTCTCCATTTCTGCCCTTCCCGAAGCTCCAGATGCACAAGTCTGCTGTCTCCTATTCACAATGTGAAGGGCTGAAGCTGTGCTTTTGCATCCAGTATGTTGCACTTATTCCTTTGAGGGCTGGCCCTGGTGACCTGACTAAGGTGCCATCTTCCTGCTGCTCTTCAGTGTCTTCCCAGCTGCTGTTTGAACCCAGTCTCTCAAAGCACTCAGCCAAAGTGGCTGTGTCTTTTGGGAGATGAAGCTGTAACCCCTGTGAACAGCTCTGCTTGTGCCTGGTAAAGCTGTTTAGTTTTGCAGCCTGGTAACAGAGTTTTCGGCATGCTTTGTGTCCCGCTGGTATGCTGTGGTTGCACCAGCAGTGTCACTAACCAAAACAGGCTTTAAGATACCAGCCTTGAGGGATCTGAGCATCTCTTCCTATTGCCTGGCTGTAGCAGGTGCAAAACAGAAAACCATTTGGGGCTTTTACTACCTGAGTAGTAATGCAAGGTCCTGGGCCTAGGAGTGTGGTAAGGGCTTGAACTGCCCTGTTGCTTGTTATCGTAACCCAGAGTTCACGCTAGTGAATGTAAAGGGATGCTTCGTGCAGTGTTGTTCCCTGGTCTAACTACCGAGGTTGAGCCTTCTAGTAGTTCCTGGGTAAATGCCTACATCCTATGGTTTTATTCCCCACAACCTGGCCAAATGTGATGGATGCAACCAGGCCTAACGTGGTGCTTGAGGTGAAGCAGACCTCAAGAAGAACTGAGTGGAGCTTTCCACACTGTGCCTGTTGTTGTATACTGAATTCTGTAAAGCCACAGAAACAGTGTTGATAACCTGCATCTTGAGTCATGTGTCATCTCCTTCGGGGTGGATGTTGCCTTGGCTGGTTTGAGCTTGCTCATCTGCATCTCCAAGGAGCTTACTGCTCAAAGGGAAGGTTTGAAATAGGAAGAGGGTGAGATGTGATGTCCCTCTATGGTTTAAGGATTTTTAAAAAATCTTTTTTTTTTTTTAAGTATGACAATAATGGTTGATCTTTCATTTCCAAGATATTGTTTGGCTTCATTGCTCTCTAAGTTAGAGCTGCTAAGCATTTAAACTTTGTCAGCAGAGGGGAGTAGATGTGTAGCAAGTCTTGTTTTGCTACATTTCCCCACACTTGATGTGTGCTGACAGAATGCTCTCTTGATGTCTCCTGCGACTGTAAAAAAATTTTTCATCCAAGTATCTTTGCTAGATAACTTACAGAAACAAGACCGATGCTCACTATCTCTTGCTGTTGGTTCCCTGTGTAACCTGTCACTACAAAGCTTGGAAGGTGAGTGTTGAGCACTTCACAGGGCGTGGGTGAAGGAGAAATCAGGATCTCTTACTTACCAGAAGTTATCATAAAGTTGTATCCGCTTACACTTGCCTTTAACTGTTTTATTGGAAAAGTCTGAACCCTAAAAGGCTGCTTTTAGTGATAACTATGGGAGAGCAGAAAGGGATGCCATACAGCTTAGTTGTCTCTTACCCCTGCACTTCTTTTTCTACCCCTTCATATAAAATGCTTTACCTATTGAGAAGCTCAGTGAATTCTAGCTTGGTAACCTGTGAACTGCCCAAGCTGGGAGGACATGCTGGAAATTTTGGTCTTTCCTAATGATCTTACCATCCATAGTCAGCAGCAGTTGTGTTTGGAGACAGCATCTGGGGCAGGAATGGCTTTTTCTGATTTTTGGACAGCCCATCTCATACCACTTCCTACGCTGTTGGGTCAATTCAGTGTGTTTGAGCTGAAACCTCCTGAGGGTCTTAAGTCCATTTGGCTTCTGCAGATGATATCTTTGCAACACAGACCTGTAACTGGGTTACCCTAATATTTCCTTTTGGAAAGTAGGTAGCTGACCTGGCAGGTTTCCTTTGCCTGCTTGCTTACACTCTTTTAAGTGTTATTTATCCAGCTATTTCTTTTATATTTTATTCCTTTCAGTGTAAATAGATAAAGCTTAATTTTCAACCTGTTCTTCTGAACCAGAAAAACAAAGATGATGCAGGTGCTGAAATGCAAAAGCCATATATCAGTACCCAGAAAAAGAAATGGGAAATACAAAGTGCAGGTTAAGGACAACTGCTTTGTGCGTTTTAAGTTCTTAGCCAGCTTATTATTAAACCTCGTTATAACCTCTGCTGTCTTTATGGCATATCTCTTTCAGGGCACGATGCTGTGCCAAGTGCTTGTTTACCTGCACGTTTCTTATCAATGCAATGGTCCATCCAAGGTCTAGAGGGCTCCTGTTACCCAGTGGCGAGGCTGCATGAAGGCTATGCAGTGCCAGCGAAGGGGGTGTCCTCTGTGGCTGGAAACAGGCAGAGTGACCAGAGGAACTGCCTGTTTGTGCTTGCCCTGGCCTGGGGTCAGCTTGCCCCGTTCTCAGTAAGGTGTGCTGATAGGGGCTGGCAGTGCCGCTGGGACAGGTCCCGCTTCTGCAAGTGGTAGGGCTGTGTCTAAAAGAATGGTGCATTGGAAAATACACAAATTTCCAGGAACAGCGGAGAGCTATTCTACATTGGAAACAAACACAGCAACAGAGCCTTTCCTGGTCATATATTACAGGGCGCGTTTTGTTTATCATGAGCAAGAGTTAAAAAAGCATTACTTATAGCCAAAACATGAAAGAAGCCCTGTAAAGCTGAGCCTTGTCACACATCAGCAGCCTGATTTCTCTTCTTTAGTCCTAGTGTTCCTGGAAGGGCCTTAGTAAAGCTCATTCCTTCCTCTCCATTCCTTGGGAGGCTGCTAACATCCAAAACCAGTGAATCAAACTGAATAGCTCTTTCTCTTCCTCTTTACTTCCCTGTACTCCCACATATACGCTCAGGGGAGACCCAAGCAGGGTCAAGTGTTTGCACATCTCCCACCGTGTTTGTATTTTCAATCTGCAAGAAATTATATTTTTGAGATTGATTTTTCTCTGTTCTCTCTCCTCTCAGTTTTCTATTATCAGGGCCCAGCTGAAAACAATCTAAGAATCAAAGGATGACTTTTGATGGGTAAGTACAAGCTTTGAACAAGCGAGTTATTGCAACCTTAGCTTTGTTCAAAAGACAAGTTTTTACAGGTAGTGGGGCTGCCTGTAGAGAGCTAGGAGTTCCCAGCTACAGTATTGTGCCATAGGAAAAAAGTTCTAATTGGGTTGGTAGTTCGGTCCAGTTTAAAATTAAGTCAGAAGAGACGTGATGTGTATGGCACTTCTATGGGCACCATATCTAAGTCTAGAAAATGTAAATTGGCCAGAGGTGGGAGTGTTAGTTAAATACCCAAACTCTCATATCTTGTTGGAGAACAGCCTTTGTTCTTAACAATCATGAATCCTTGTTGTGCTAACTAGTGTTAGGTGCGAGACTGCGGAGCTATCCTTCTTGTGCCTCAGCTTCTGATATTGCAGTCTTTACCAAGCTGCTAGATATCAGCATGCCCCACCTGAAGGAGCAATTGTACGTTGGCAGAGAAGTGCTTCAGCCTTCCAACTGCAAGGGTAGGAAGTGCTGCCGGAGTTGTGTTTCATGCTGGATATTTGTGGGTGAAGGAAGCTTAAAGCTACAGTATCTGATCCTTTCATCAATCCATGATCTCTACTTGGCTGATGATGACACATAACGAAGGGACTCATTTATCAGAGTCTTGAGGCTTGATGTGGGTATGAGCATCTAGGTGCAGACATTCCACAGGACAGAGGAGCTGCTGGCAGCTTAAAACTCTTGTTGCGTCAATTCAGAGTAAAGGCAATGCCCTGAAAACACACTAGAGCTTGGTAAAATGGGATGTTGGGTTTTTTTCCATACAACAAATTTTCCTTGGTGAACGCAGGCAGTCACGTGGTTGTGGTTTTACCTGTTGGGCTGGATGAGGTGCTTTCCCCTCTCCCATACCTTTGGAGTGCTCCAAGCATGCTACCGAGTGAAAACATGCCCGACAAACTTCATTTTTGGATGATAGGATGTGGAAATTGCTTCTAAACATAGCACAAGGAGGGATTGTATATGGGAGGAGAAAAAAAGAACTATTTAAGGACTGTCAGTCCTTGCAAAGAAATGAAATTCAGAGACTGCTGCTTTCCATGAATGTGGCTTGAAGTGTCCCATGAACACACAGTTGCCAGAATTCCTACTCAGCCTGTACGTTGGTAGGAGCAGCTTTCAGACTGGATCCTCTTTGCCACTATCAGCTGTTACAGCTCTTACCTCTTTTCATGAGTAACACCAACTTTTCCCATCCATGGTGCTAGACCTCACGTCCGCATGTTAATGTCTAGTATGGGACTTTACAGCAGCGCTCAGAATTGTTCTAGTTATGTTTTGAGATTGTTTTTATGATCATAGAATTGCCTAGGTTGGAAGGGACTTTTCAGGTCATCTAGTCCAACCATCACCCTAACTCTGACAAAAACCATTGCTAAACCATATCTCTAAGCACTATGTCTACCCGTCTTTTAAATGCCTCCAGGGATGGTGACTCAACTGCTTCCCCGGGCAGACTGTTCCAATGCTTGATAACCCTTTCAGTGTAAAAGTTTTTTCTGAATATTCAGTCTCAACGGCCTTGAATTTAAAGTCACCATTCAGTCTAAACTCACCATGAGTGAGCATGGTAACTGTGGAGCATCTCTGCCTTAGCGTTTTCCATTTCTAGGTTACCCTTCATGGCTGGAGCTGGAGGTCAAGGATTCCTTTCCACGTGGTTTCTGCAAACTAATGGCAAGTTGAGGTTGAACAGCTCAATCCAGCAAGACTTTTTCAGTGGGATTCTCTTCATGAAGGAGAAAGATGCTGTACTGATGCTTTTATTTTTCTTGCAGTACAAGTGATTAGATCACTCATGGGGAGAAACCTGATTTCCATTCTCTTCTCTGGTAAAACAAACTAAACCAAATATCTTCCATCTTTGGGGAGATGTGTGTCAATTAAAAGCCTCTCATAGCTGCCAAGTCTGCCCAGGAATTGCTGTAAGTTCGCATACTTCTTTCTAGGTGTTGACTGCTGATTTATTTTTGTCAGATAGAACTCCCAAATGAGGTGTTTTCAAACCTTTATATGGCAGGAACAACAGGCACAAGAAGCTGTGTTGCTGGTGAGGAAGTCTGGACTGACTGACAGGATTCTACATCTTGGCAAATAACAGGTAAGCCAGGCTCTTTCTCCCCGGGTATGTATGTTTGGGTGGAGAGCTGATGTTCTGTAAATTGTATCTCCACCACGCCTCAACTATGATGCTCCAGTTGTGCTTTGCTAATGCCCTCACGCTATCCTACGCAGCAAAATCTAGATATTTTTTTTCTTTTGGTGTTGTGTGGCACGTGAGAGTGCATTAAACTAAAGGTGAATAAAAGTAACTGGGAGTCAAACTCACTTGTCCTAATGAACGGGATGCATGCATTTTTCTCTCATGTGGTACTTGGAAATTTTCTTCTGTGAAAGTCAAGGCTGCTCTTTTGACCCATTTACAATTGATGAATCAAAAGGAACTCACCTGCCGAAGTGCGCAAGGCAGGAGAGCCTGGGAACAGGGAGGCAGCAGGGCCAGGATAACTTTAACAAGTCTGTCTGGATTGAAGTTTGGGCTGAAGGTGCATTTTCCCTCCAATGGAAAATGCAAACTCAGTATGAGGTATTCACGCCATCTACTTTGGGTATCTGAACTAAATCCCAGAGGAGGAGAGCTGGGAGCCTGTGTTGCCTCCAGAGCCACTGTTAAGCAGCAGGACTGTCCGGGAGGGACAGGGATGTTCAGTCTACCAAAAAAAAGCCATCTCAAGTAGGAAGTGTAAATAAACATCTTGTGTCTGCATAGTGTAGAAAACCGTTTCCTATCAACATAATTAGTATGTGTGTGAGCATGATGTGCAGAAATGCCACCTGCCCAGTCAACGAGGAGAGCAGAGCACAGCCAGCCATTGCACAAAAGCACGGGGGAGCTTTACATTGGTGTGTGTGGAGGTGGTGTGTGACGTCATGGAGGTTGTTCCTCAGTCTAAACGTCTGAAGAGCTTTCTGAAAAAGTTTCGTAACAAAAGTAGTCTCAAATAACTAGTTCCCAGCAGTTTGATGCCTTAAATAAAGGGGAGCGTAGACACCCTGATAGTAAAATGTCTTTATTTACAGTGTTATGTATTACAGGAAAATCAGTTTAAAAAGTCAATGCTTCTTTTTCTTCAAAGTTGCAGCATTTTGAAGATGTTAAGACAGATCTGAAGAATTGAAAACATACCTGATTCCAGCCTTCCTGGCCGGCCTGGATCTGCAAGGTGAGACCATCTTGGGTTTTTTTCCTTCCCTGCCCCACTCCCACCACCCCCCCCCCCAGCCCTTTGAGTTTCAAGTAAGGCATTTATTTATTTCAATTTCTTTTGAATGCAGTTTCAACACAAGAAAAGACAGTATCTGTGGGTTTGGTTGTGGTAGTAAACTTTAGCAGTTATCATGCTGACGTTGTCCACCTTGATGGTCAAATGCATACTTTGCTGTCAAAAAGTTAGGGACTCCACACAGACTAAAATCCATGCTGGGATACATAACCATGTTTTTGCCTGCCTTAGATGAATGGATCAAATGGATCAGCTGTTGCCTTGTGTGCCATCTTGGCAGTTCTTCCAATTCCCTCTGCCTTTACCTGGTTTCCAGCGTCAAGCTGACATCAGCAGAGCTCTGAAGCTCTCCATTTACCTATGGTCACGTACGTCACCTTCAGTCAAACCCACTAATTTCTTATAACTTCGGAGTTTTACAGTATCAACCAGAAAGATCTGCAAAGCAAAGTTTCTGGAAGGACCAATGAGAACTAGTATGTACTTTGAGTCCAGGCTTTGTTACTGTGGGGTTTGGGATTTTTTTTTTTGGGGGGGGGGGATCTCCTTGCTTTCGCTGCAGAGGATTGTGCCCCAGTCCCATCTGTTTCTCCAGTCAGAGACCAGTCTGAATAAGGCCCACCTAGCACAGAAATTCCTATTATAATGTGCTTTGCTTATTGCTGAATTCACTTTTAAGATTTTCTATGTCTTCCAATCTATTAATATGTGGGATGTCAGTTTGCTTCAGATTAGCAGTGCTTGGATAGGATTAACTTTGTGCACGTTTGCACTGAAAGGATTTATCTTTATTAAGTTGCTGGGCTCCTGTTTCTTTAAAAATCCATTTAGTCAGAACTCCTGTTAATTTATCACATCCAAAGTGACTTGTTTTGCTCTGGCTAGAGCTCAAAACCCCTTATCGTCGGGCAATGTCGTATATTCTAAATATCATATGGAGCAGCCCCACGTGCTACTAGTCCAGGCTGCTGCCAGCCTTTGTGGTGTTTGAGTCAGGTTTGAGTCTGTCTGACAACTCTGGGATGGTGCATGTGGGCTCTGCTCTCTGGTATATCCTTTCCCAGGGCTCCCATGGGACCAAAGGGATGGCTGCACCTTGCTGGTGTCCACAGAAGGGAACGTGCTTTGGGGAACGGCTGGGAAGCAGCAGAGAGGGTTATGGTGATAGAAACAGTAAGATTATCTTATCTTCCCCCCCTCCCCATCTTTTTTTCTGACCTTGACCACAGTTTAGCTGAATGCGTCGGGTGCGAAGCCTTGCCTGGAGACCTCTCATGGGTACAGAAAGCGCTCAGCGTGTTAGTCTGAACAGAGTCCTAACATTTTGAAGGCATTGATGGATTTCTCCATCAAGTGTTTTATAAGGCGTTTTTGTGTCAGCATTAGAGATGAGGAAAGAGTTTCTTTTTTCATGTGAGAAAGATCTTGGCCTTCTCGTTCTGATGGTGATTTTTGACAGGACAAGTACTTCTACTTGTTTTGTTAAAACCTAAATAGCCGTACATTAATAAGCGTCTGATACAAAGAACTGATAAACGTATTCAAATAGGTTTTAAGCTAAAGCTTGTAATTCAGTCTTTTTCTTTTTTTTTTTTTTTTTTTTTAGAAAAAAAAATCATAGGAAATGCTATACTTATTGTGCTTTCTTATCGTTCAGGAACCCATTGGCAGCAGCAAAGTAGTCCTTATGGAAACCGTTCTTGATTTCTGTTGTGACAGGGGTTTCCTTTGTAGCTGTTCTCGAAGGTGCTTTCCGGTATGTCTATAAAAGCAAAATCGAAAGTAAATGCTTGGATTTATTTAGTGCCCTCCAAACACTAATGGTTAACTGTAAAATGCAGCTGCCTGGTGTTTGTTGATGCGGATGTATAGATTTGCTTCAGACTGCGTTAAGGGAACTCTATTATTTTCACTGCTGTGCGTGATATTACCTTACTAGTATTACTGTAACACTTCTTGACGTCAAAAAAGATTTTAAGCCCTTTTCACTAGAAGCTCTATGTATGCAGGCAGGCTGGAGCAGTCCCTGCTAAAAAGACAGGGCTGCTTGCTTGTTTTTTTCCAAGGAGGGAGGAAGGCTCGAAAAGTTGCCCAACAGAGCAAATTCAGACCTCCTAAGTCCTGAATGCAGTGGTTGCTATGCGAGTACGGGATTGAGCCCTGGCACAAGACTGCACCTCATTGCAGTATGGAAGAGCTGAGCTGCAACGGGGAGGTCATCATTACTAAGCGTCTGTTTCTTGCAGAGGTTGCTGCATCTCTCATTCTTAACCGACGTACGTATTTTAATACAAACATATTTTAGGTACTGATGTTAATTCTACATGTGAGTTCATCAAGACTGCTGGGCAGAAAGTTCTTTCTTTTCCCCACCCCTGTCAGAAAGCTCTTGGAAGGCTGATTACCTTAATGTAGAAGTTTATGAAGAGAATGACCAGTGTGGCCATATAGGAGGACTGGAACATGAGGCAGCCAAACGGGAATCCACATGGCTTCACAGCTGCGCTGAGCGTGTGCACAATAGTGAGCAGAAACTGGAGCTGTGGAGGAAAGATCGTGCACGAGTATTTGCTGAGAAAGGGTTGGTGCTAGCTAAATCAAATATCACAAAGTCACCTAGTCCTGCTCTTTGAAAGTTCGAGTACTCCTGAAAACTATCCCTTTCTGAACCTGTGACTGTACTGCGAGGGTGAAAATGGCACTCCTATGAAACTGAAAAAACCCTAAGGGGTCAGATTTCTAAAAATACGAGTTTATGGGCCTAGTTGGCAAAATGAAAACCCTTTTTATTGTTATAAATCCTTTTATTTATTATTACATAGGGATTTTTCTGTCTTTCGGACCATGTCAAGGCAGGTACAGAGTTGTCTCTGTTACTGGGCAGAAATTCGAGAAAACTCTAGACTCCAGGCAATTGCTTTAGCAGTCTGAACTGAAACTGGAAATCCCAAGGTCGGAGGAGAAGTTTAGGTAGGCTGGTGTTGGCGTTAATGGAGTTAAGATGGGGATAAATGAAGCAAAAATGAGCTGGGGAAGGAATTGCTGAACGGAACGGAAATCCCAGGTCTGAGGAGAAGTTCAGGTAGGCTGGTTGGTTGTGTTAATGGAGTTAGGATGGGGACAAGTGAAGCAAAAATGAGCTGGGGAAGGAATTGCGGAAGGCTGTTGGTGTTTAGGACTGTGAACCACAGCCCACGCTGGTGCATCAGTTTCTCCCCAGCCAGCCGAGCGTGCCCTCGGTCCTGCCTGCTGGGGTGCACTTCAAACAGGGCAGCGTGTTTCAACTGCAGGGATGGTCTCGGCTCAGAGGAGCAGCATTTGCTAAACGCATTTCTACACAGGCATTTTTAAGCTCACTGCAGACGTCTGAACTCCCAAAATGATATCAACAGGCCCTGAGATTAAAAAAAGTGAAAGGAACTTTATTTCACATCAGGCCTTCTTGATGGGATATGCCTTCTTGATGTTCCCTTGATAGAAGACAACTTCTGCCTTCAGGGCTGCTTCTCTCGTGTTTTCTCACTTCTCTCTCTCAACTGCTGTGCAGCATTTTTTACATTTTATTAAATATGATATTACCGAGGTGCCCCCAGCTTTGCTGATGGGCTCAGCTTTGGCCAGCGGTGGGTCTGTCTTGGAGCCAGCTGGAGCTGTCTCTGTCAGGTGGTTTTTCTAACTTCTTAATCTGTCTATTTGCCATGATTAAGCAATGCCCATTTTCTACGCAAGAGTGAAAAAGTAATGGAATTTTATGGACTGTAGAGTTTCTACTGTATTGTAGAAAATATTTCTGAGTGTCATCTCCTTTATTAAGTTATGCAGTCTGTACTAGTGACTTAACTCTGCATGATGGGGTGGAGCATCTCTCCTACGAAGACAGGCTGAGAGAGCTGGGGTTGTTCAGCCTGGAGAAGAGAAGGCTCTGGAGAAAATTTATAGCAGCCTTCCAGTACTTAAAGGGGGCCTACAGAAAAGCTGGGGAGGGACTCTTTATCAGGGACTGTAGTGATAGGATGAGGGGTAACAGTTTTAAACTGAAGGAAGTTAGATTTAGATTAGATATTAGGAAGAAATTCTTTCCTGTGAGGGTGGTGAGGCACTGGAACAGGTTGCCCAGGGAAGCTGTGGCTGCCCCATCCCTGGAGGTGTTCAAGGCCAGGCTGGATGGGGCTTTGAGCAGCCTGGTCTAGTGGGAGGTGTCCCTGCCCGTGGCAGGGGGGTTGGAACTAGGTGATCTCTAAGGTCCCTTCCAACCCAAACCATTCTATGATAGCATTTTGATTTGAATTCTGTCTTAATTCTGCAATTGACAATATTTATCATTCAACTCTGGAATTTCGAAGGACTTCTAGTCATTAAAAAAGAGATTAAAATAGTTACATACCAATTGTGCCTGAGTGAGGTATTTCTTCCACCACAGATACTTGCGCATAGAAGGGATGACTGACAGTCCATAATAAGAATACATGAGTACGTGGATAAAGCTATTCAGAGTGGGTCCAAAGAAACCTATAAAAATCCAACAAGGGAAACATCTAATATATCAACTGCTAAAAGTGAGAGAAGATATTGTTAGCAATGCCTCCTGCATACAGCAAGTCTTCCTTCTGCGCTTGTCCTTTGCTAAATAAATTCCTGATGTGGAGAGATGCTGTCCTGGGGACAACTGACAAACTGAATGATACTTCCTACAGGCTTTTTCTCATGATGAATATTGTATTTTCATCCCATATCTTTCATTTTCTCCACTTTCCTTTTCTATTCTGTAGTTTACAGGTTGTTGCTGCTGTTCCCCTCCCAAAGCGGAGGGGGGAATGAGTCTCTCCGCTATCCCCGTAAGCTTTAGACGCCGCTGTGGGTGAGCGCTGCTGGTACTGCAGCTTAGTGCCCTGGGAGGCACCCGCTCCCCTGCTCCCTGATGCAGCAGCGAGGGCTTTACTCTGAATTAAACTCGCCTCGCCTGGCTGTGTTTGAGCACCCCTCTGATTTTCTTCAGTGGCTCTTCTGCTAGATGCAGATTGCCAGAATTTTACCCCAGATAATACCTTGCCACTCTAATCAGCTGTACTTAGTAACTACTAATTCTACAGCAAGTTAATTACCCTCTGTACCTTACAGACTATTGGCAAGCAGCAGCACTACTGCATCTGCTGTATGTTCATGTGTTTGATGGCAGTGCTTGACAACTACAAGACGATTTCACCAATTGTTTTGACTTTTTTTCCACTGATTAATTACTTAATAATTACTAATTAATTACTTAGCTACTGAATTTTTCACTCTTAATTAAAATAGTGCAAAGTTAGTGCCACGTGTGTGAAATACGTTCAGACACAACAGAAAGCACAAACCTCTGCTAAGTTGTTTAAGCCTCTGTAGGAAAAAACCAAACACCTTGATCTCCACTTCTAACTATAAGAGTGGTTTGCTTTGATTTTTGTGCTGTTCAAAATAAGTACCAACAAATGGGAATTCTGCTTTTTGTTCTGAAAAACACCTGCAACAAGTTGCTTTACAAAGCATTGCAGTGGACTGGGGTGACTCCCTTGAATAGCTCAGAGTGAGAAAACTGATTTTCTTCTCAGGCGTGGTAGTGCCACGCAGAGCCCCTGGCTCTATGAAGCCCTGGCAAAGCGTGCATGTTGTGAGACACCTGAAGTAGTTCTCTCCTGTTTGGACTTAGTCTACAAATACCAAGTGAAGCAGCTTGTGGAACATCTTCCCCACCTTAACAGGGGAGATAACAACAATTGCAACATCTTCTTAAGATCCAAGTCATTTAGAAGTTACTGTTGTGAAATATATTGGACCCAAGGTATAATGAGCCAAACGCTGCTGCTATATCAATATGAAATGTAAGACCTTATCAATTACTTCTGGCAGTTCTTTTCACCGTTCAAGTAGTAGTTTTGGGTTTTGCTACATGCTTGCTTGGAGGCAATGCTGACTTAGTTTGGCCTGCTGCCACAAAATTCCCTGAAAGTTTTATAAATTAACATTTGAAAAGTCTCTACTGCATAATGATATGAACTGGTAGCTGCTAAAACAATCCCTGATGGTAGAGAAAACTGTATTTTTTTGTTTTGTTTTTTTTTTTTTGCTATACTACTAGACAGATGTTGTATTTTCGTTTTAAAAAACCGACAAACCCGAGCCGGTATTTTAATTAGTGATTATTTAAGTGAAGTATCTTGCTATAGCAGAATGTCAGATTGATGCATCCAGGAGTCAAATTTGTAAAAGTACTATCGATTCATTTGTCGTGATTGATGCTGAGTCATGATTTCACCCTGCATCTGCTTTTGGAGCGCAGGTCCTGTACATGATTACTCTTGTGTACTACTCGTAAGTATTACCCTGTCTAAAAGTAGTTTGAAGAGAAGTAAATAATGAGAAGTTGTGGCAGCTAAGTGAAAAATCTAGGGCCTAACACTCAGATATTCCCCCCCCCCCGAACTTTTAACTGTGCTTCTAATTTTACTGCGATCTGCAGGTGTTTGGCAGTCCTGAAAGACGGGCTATGAACCTTTAAAGGTGCTGCCATATGGCACAGTGATACCCTTGCTTTGCCTGGTGGTGCGGTTCCCCTCCCGCAACAGGTGACTTGTACCCCAGGTGATGAAGCCAGCAGAGACTTACTTTGCCCACAAGGTATCCAGTTCAGGACACACCACCAAATGTTAAACATAGTGGCGTGGTGATACACGTGAAGGAAGGTGATCTGGCTGCTTTTCTTTCTCAGTACAAAGAAGATGGTGTCCATGAATTCAATTACTTTGGAAAAATAATACCACCACAGCACCTTGGCTACCTGTACGAGCAAGAACAAAGGAGCAGGAGATCACTATCTGTCAATAAAAGGGCTTAAATATTGCTGTACTTCCTCAGTCCCTAGGCATGCAACTTCCCAAAAGGCATTGATATCCTATTGAAGGAGGAGCACAAGCTCTTGCTTCGATTTTATTTCCCTTTTCAATGAGGCATTGTAGAAAAAAAATACATCTTTTCTTAAGTGATTGTATAAATATGTAATTATTTAAATATAATTTAAGAAATATAGGCTTTGAGGAAGGATTTTCTAATTGTGCTATTTTTTTTAATCGAAGATACAGTTGTGGGTGGGTTTTTGTGTGTGGTTTTTTTTTTTTGAAGGTTGTTACCATTTATACTTTCTTGGCACTGAAAAGATTTTGCTGGCAGTTTCTTCATTTTAAATAATGCATCTCTGACACTCAATACAATGGAATATACCCTCCTCTAGAGTTGAGATACTTTATCAGAGCTCAGGGTATGACCCAGGTCAGTTAAAGGCAGTTAGTTAAAACAGAAAGGGGGAAAACACCTTGTTGATGGGAAAAGGTATTTAACTGACCTTTTTCTTGACATAGCACACATAAATTCAAAGGTTAGGGAAAATTTTATATAGGTTAACTAATCTTTCTGCCCTTGAGCTCTAATGTTGTCTGGAAAGTGAGCCTGATGTGGGGAATGACAGAGGGTTAATACATGGAATTGCTGGGATGCAGAAATAAGGGTTGAAACTAGAGATGAGTCAGGCCAGCAAAACATCTCTGCAGTTTCCCAGAGTTTAGAGCTGGGCTTAAATCCATTTCCAGCTACAGCCCAACAAGCGTTACATTTTAGATGGCTGATTTTTGTTCCAAGTTTTAAAATATCCATATTCTCTATTTTAATAGTCAGGCAACGCTGTTTTGATCACAGATCTTGATATACGGCTTTTCAAAAGACTCCCTGTCATGCTTTCCACAGCGTTCAATGCAGATGCATCTGTATTGAATCAGAAAGATAACACTTCTTGTTTGCTGCCAGCTGTTAGGCAACTTGATTAAAACCCTCATGTTGAAGATGTCACTGATAATGTCGTTATTGCTGTGAAGGCAGCTATAAGGATGCGTAGGGAAGGGCTGCCGTGGATGCTGGGGGCTGAGCTGCTGCTGTCTCTCACCCGGATATCGGCCTCCCCGGCGCTGTGGAGGTTCTGGCACTGCAAGTTGTACCCTCCTTCCCACGTGGCAAGGATGAGCTGGAACAAAAAACACAGCAACGATGTTCGTGAAGAGACGTAGCCATTCGCTTTTACCCCCCTGCGGCTGTTCTGTGTTTATTGAAAAAAAATCAGTGCGGAAGTACAGTAGGTTCCCACTCCTTCTGTGAGCTGATGCTCTTAAACCCAGACCACTCGCTAGTATCTTCTGCTTTGAAATGGGAAAGGCGTCAGGTTGTGTTGGAGTCATAAAGTGAAATGGTACACCTCTTGCATTTCTCTGGCTTTAGAGCCTTCAAGGCATCCATTAAACTCTCTCATTACTTAGCGCAGTGATCCTCGCTCCAAAGCTTGTGCTTGAATGTTGTGTCTCTGTCCTGACGCACTATGAACAGAGCTTAACAGCTCCTTGTGCAAAACCGTCCCTGAGAAAAATCCCCCATGCCAAGCAAGCAAACAAAAGGCCAGTCCAAAGCAGTGCAATGGGAGAAATATTTCCTTATGCCCTACATCCCTTTATTCTGCACCGCTAAATGCAGGAGGAAGTAGAGGAGAGCGGGCATAGTGCTGAATGGAGACGTGAATAGACACACGAGCAATTTTTTAGATTCAGCACATGTCATGCTGGGAAGCAGACAGAGCAATGAAATGTCGGGCTACCGCACTCTGATGGAGCAGAAGGTTTCTAGAAAGCCATAGGGTGGCTTTTGATAGGGAATATTTTTACAGTAATGACCACCTAAAGCATTCAGCAGCTGTTTTGGAATAGGGAGCATAATTTATTGCCCATAAATGCTCTGTAGAGCCCTTTGATGATTTTTTTTTTTTTTTTTTTTTTTTAAAAAAAAGGTCTTACTTATTCTTGAATTTGTGAAAAGCGGGTTTTGAGGCCAAACTGAGCAAATCATATTCTGGGGTCTGTCTTCCTCTCTATGGAGAATGCAGTGAGCGATGGTGGGAGAAGTACATCAAATTGTTAAGCTGTAAGTGGAATTGCAAGATGCTGTGAGAAGTGAGTTGCTTTCAACTCTGGCACTGCATTCATGGGGAAGGTGTGTATCAGCGTCTGTACAGACTTTTCCCTCCACTTCAGACTGAAAATTAGTCTCCTGTGTTGAACGTGTGACAGTCTATACAAAAGCAAAGCAGAGAGATTCTTAGTAATCAAAGTGAACTAATTCCCAAAGTAAATACATTTAAAAATTATTATTGGTAATATTATCTGGAGAATCAGCAAATAGCCCAGAATGCTGCTTATAAATTCACGTTGAAAAGCAATAAAATCTGAAGAGACAACATCTCCTATTATTTTTTCTCTAAATTGCAATTCAGTGATTATTTCTCTAATTCAAATATAGTTCGTGTATGTGGCTAAAATAACGCATAGATATTGCAGAGAGAGATGAAAAGACAATTATGGATTGTTTTGCAGATAACTGCTACGTAACAGCTGAAACAAGCCCACTCCTTTTTGGAACAGCCTGTGTTTCGGTGGATTTGCCTATAGCATGTGCGGGTCACCAAACCGAACAGGATGGGACTGGAGTCTGAAAACAGGGGCAGCGGCAAAAAGCCAGCTAGAGGTCCTCATGCAAGTGCTCTGCGCAGCTGAGATCACAGCTTGTCCTGCCAAGCTGGCCTCTGCTTGGGTGCTGTGCCTGCAGGCCTGGGATGTTTGGGCTCTTCTCCTTCCCCCCCCCCCCTCCACTGCCATGGCAGGAGGGTGGGAAGGGGAGGCACGGGTCACACCTGCCCAGCTCTCATAACCTGCAGAGGTGCTGGAAGAGAAGGGAGTTAAAACTCCTTGAGGGGAAAAGCAAATTATGCCACTTCGTTTCCCCGTTTTCCGTATTATCTTCCAAATAGCAGTGGAAAAGGGGTTATTTCTGTTCTCTGAGTAGGAGGCAGCGGGCTTGCAGCTCACCAGCTGTCCCCTCCTGTGGCATGTCCTTGGTCCCCAGCTCTGTGCCTACACTGTAGCTGGCAATAGGTAGCAGCTTTGTGAGGGATGGGGAGATGTTACTGCATGGTGGCTTTTCTGGGTAGCTCCTCTCAGTGCCGCCTTTGTGCACTCTCTTGCCTTGGATTTTCTCTGCAAATAAGAGGTGACTGAGTGATCCCCAAACTGAGATTTTTTTTTTTTTTTTTTTTTTTTTTTTTTTAGAAAAAGCAAGTATAGCATTATTGACAGGCTGTTGTTGAAGGTTTGCTCTCAACTCTGTCTTGTTACTTGACAAATACTGAAGAAAATGGAATTGTCATCTTCTTGGCTGGGAGCAGTATGGTCAAACAGTGTCAGCAGCTCAGCTGGAGGCAGCATCCTGGATCCTAGCCTGGACATGATGTGCCTATAAAGTTTTTTAATCTAAAGCTCTTAAACAATTTTACCTTATGAAAGGTATGCAATTCTTAACATTTTCTTTCAAGATCAGTTAAAACAATTTAACTTAGTTGATTCTGTTGCATTCTATATCTGCAAATTCATACTTTTCCTCTGCTTAAATTCTTCAAATTTGTTCATTCCTCTCTTAATGTATCTTTGGGAATCTGCTTTTTTCAGGTTCCAATTGCACAAACACTTTACTCTTTCAACCTCTTTTTCTCTTCCTTTAACAACTAACACATTTTTTTCTGCTTTGCTGAAGATACCTAACCTCATAAAATCTTCTGTTACATTTCTGTGAAATGTTGGTTCACAGAAATCTGCTAGAAAAATTTACTATAAAAGATTTGCAAATGTTCAGATTTGTATATGATTACAATAGGCTGATTTTCAAAAATCTATTTTTGTGTTGTTTTCTTGTGTGTCAAAGGAGGAAACTTTCCTGCTGGTGCTGAATTGGCCTGCTTAGTTGTATCTCAAGTTTGTTTTGTTTTGTTTTTTCCCCTCAAGTATTCCATTCATAGCGCTCATGTTGGAAAATGAGATGAAAACCCCCTTAAATTAGGCTCAGAAATAAAATAAATAGCGTTTGAGAAATCTGCAGCTCGTCACAATTGGTCAGCATGCAAATGGAGAGCAAGCTTTGGGGTAAGAATACCACTCCGACTGCAGGGTTTTCTTTAATTTCTTTTGTTTGCTCTTCCATGATTCTGTGTAATGCCAAATTTTGCAGGTCACACTGTGTGCCTATTCCCCAGCCATTTCACTTGGCAGAAGAGTTCCCTCTGATTTGCCTCTGTGTTTGAAGAGCCAGCAGCTTAGAGCGAAGATCTGTTTTGGCTATCTTAACCTTACTCTTTCATGTCAGCTTTTCTGGAGCTCAACATTTCCGTTCTCTGTTGTAGGTGCCTTACCTACTGCTGGGTCTCCTTTAGGGAAAAGTGGAGAATCCACTTTGAGTTTTGACTGATCTTCTTTGCAAGCTAATTTCAAGATTTCTATCTAACTTCCTAATAAAAAAAGTAAAAAAAAAAAAAAGTGGGGAAACCTGGAAGGAAGAGAGTAATTTTTTGCAATTCCCGTGATTCTCAGCCATGACTTTCACGTTGGCTATCAATGATGTGAAAGGTAAGCAGCTTAACCGGTGGTACCAAACGAGCCAGATGCCTATCTGGAACAGAAGCTGGTACCCTGACACAAGATATTCAGTTATTAGGTCTCTTTTTCTCCGATACCAAACTCATACATTACTTGCTACTGTTTCAGTTATGTTCCCTTTCACATGCTGAGCACTTTAGGACTGTGGAGATGGTGGTACGGTTAATCATGCAGAGATGGTGCAAGTACAGGATGTATTAAAGAGACGAGATAGCCCCTCTGTCTTTCAAAATACAAATTCTCTCTCTCTAGAAAACAGTTCTTTGAATGCTTTGCGTTCTTGGCAACCTATCCTGAAAATAATATTAACACACGCATTGTTTGAAGCTATTTAGAAACACAGATCACGTAAAGAGGAAAATGCTGCCTTGTGAAAAACTTATACTAAGTAGCAACATCCTGTTATTACTCAAGTTTTCATATTTTGCTGTTGCTCTAATGTTCTTAACAGATTCCAGTTGTTACACCAACAAATGACCTTTACTCATCTGCTCAACTACAAACAGCACAAGGATTCACACCACTTGCTTTGCTGCAGCCATCTAACTCTTGCCTTTTTTTTTTCTTTTTTTTAAATGGGGAATCACGTTCTTCAGGAGTGAGAGCTGGTTCTTCTATAAGAAATCTCAGCAGAAGGGGGCCAGAAAATGGTGAGCAGCAAACTAAGCACAAAGAGCCCTGACCTAGGGGCCTGAGCCCTGCTCCTTTCAAGGTTTCAGCCTCGAAAATCTCACAGCTGTAGCTTGGTTCTGCATCTGTCCTCTATAGGTAAACTAGAAAGGAAAACAATGATATTTTCTGAATGGATATTCCTGTTTCTACTGACTGCGGTTTCTGTGCTCTTGAAGTTGTAGAAAAAGCTCTGTGCACTTTGGGCTTTCTCAGAGAGAAAATGTCTGGAAGCAGCAAGGTATTCTGCCTTGTCCCAGGGCAGGAGAAAGACAGAGGACGAGGCACCAGCACCTGGAAGATGAGCAAGCCTTGTAAGGCATTTGGAATATTTTCAGTTTGCCCGGAGAGAGGGTTGCTGTTTGCAGCCTCAGGGAAATGCACAGATCTTTCCCACCACACCCACCCTTCTAATTTTTCAGTTCATTTATTTGTACTAATGTGTATACATCCGTTCACTATTTATTTTCACCAAGTTTTTACCTCCTAGTTACAATTCCAAAATCAAGACTACAGCAAAGCTTTTCATATATCGCTTTACCCTCCCAACGGATCCCCTTTGATTTCTGGTTCATGACTGTAATCTCCAGCTTGATCTGCCTTGATTTTTTCCCTAAACAGGCTTCTGCAACAACTTGGTACCTGTGAAATAGTTCAGAAGAGGAAGCCAAAACCAAATATTGGAATCAGCATTCAAATAATTGGAATTCCTCTCAACAGTTCAGAACAGGAGTGTGAACACTAGTGTCCTTGTGAGGAAAAAAAGGAGCAAGAAGCCTCTTGTCATTATTATGTATATGTTGTTTTACTGGGTTTTCTGTGGGACTCCAGCCCTCAGGCCAAT
Source organism: Larus michahellis (assembly GCF_964199755.1). Taxonomy (NCBI): domain Eukaryota; kingdom Metazoa; phylum Chordata; class Aves; order Charadriiformes; family Laridae; genus Larus; species Larus michahellis. Next base: position 74,693,132 of record NC_133897.1, on the reverse strand, counting down.
TAAAACATCTTGATCTGACCCCTGTCCTCAAGAAATGGAGGCCTTGCTAAACTAAGGAGACTGATCTATGGTAGTGGATCAAAGGGTCGAAATTGCAGTGCTGTGAAATCACCTATTTCCTTGGCTGTAGGAGGAGGTTTTTTTGTTGGTCCTTGTGAACAGCAGCTCCTCACTAGGTCTCTGGACTTCGACAAAATATTCCTAAAGCAGTTATGTGCAGGTCAGATCCCAAAGAAACAGAGTGTAAGCAAAGGCTCAGGTCAGTGACTCGGGAAGGAGAGAGAAGTTACTTTGTTTTCTTTGCGTTCTTTGTTTTAAGTGAATTTTGGAATGAAACACCTCATAAGATTATCAATGTCTAAAAACGGAGGCCAGATATTCATCATCTCACCTAACTTTCCTTTTTCAGTTCTCAAAGGGAGAAATCAGCTCCTTGACTGTAACACGGCTCAGTTCCAAATGCGTGCAACATCCGAGTTATCTTCCCATCCCCAAGAGGCTGGGGTGAAGGCATGCTCTGCTTTTATGTGGTGAGTAGATGAATAGGGGAAGGTACCATTAATCATCCTTGACTTCTTAAATCATTCTTAAACAATACCTAAAAAGCTTTCAGATGGGTTTTTTGGCGAGGACGTTCAATAGTAAAATAATCTGTGAATGGTATTTGTTGAATATCTTTCTATATATAGGCTGCCAGCTTTTAGACGAGTCTCCAAGAATTGTGGTATAATCCCAATTTCAGATGAATAGCTGAGATGCAGACCAGCCTGTGTTTCCAAATTGCTGCTCCTGTATCCTGAAGATCTCCAATAAACTGTAGTTTGGCAAGATCATAAGGCCCACAGGGAAGCAGCATGGGTGAGATTGTTCAGCCCAGGACTGGAGGATTCCAGGAGCCTAATCCCAACCCTGCTGCTTGGCCAGTGCCTCAGTTTCCCCAAACGTAGTGTTACTTAGTAATGGTGTTGTGCCAAACAAGAAACAGGTGCTGAATGGGAAATATTTTGTTGTCTGTCTTTATGATGCAGCAGAAAGATTTTTATTTTTTTTTCATGGGGACGGAAATGTAAAGATCATGCTTTGGGCTACTCCTTAGTAAGGCTCTCCATCTCTCCATGGGGTCTAGTTAGAGGTCCAGTAATTACATGCGTGGTGGCCCAAAAAACGATTGACTAATTTCATAATACGCCAACTGGGGTTTGCTATTCTGACCTGCAACACGCACAGCTGGGCTCCATCCTGCCCAGGTATCCGAAATAGAAGGATGCTGATTATTCCAGAGCAGAGGAAGTAAATGGTCCCATGCTTTCTTCTTATTTTGAGGTCAGAAAGCTTATAGTTTTGATAAGGATCTGAATTTTTTTTCTGTCAACAAAAACTCTTTCAAATGTAAAGCCCTGTTGTTGAGAAACTCCTAGCTGGTTCTATTTAATACCTCTTAAGTAAATAGGAGGCTGCTAGAAGGATTAGCGAACTAATGACTTCAAAATTACTTGAACTTATGAATGCAGATTCTTTTGTGTATTGCTGTTGTCTGGGATAGTGAAATAGGCTAAACCAAATCCCTTCCAGGCTTATTTTCCATGAATCTTTGATTACGTGTCCCATTCTGAATAGCTTCTGTATATTGCTTTATATAGTACCAGTGGTTGTATTGGAAGATTTGCACATGTGAAAAAACCAAACCTCCTTGTATAAAATTTTACTCTTGATTTCCAATAAAGTTCTGCTGAAATCTATTTGTATGGGGCAGGTGAGATCCAGAGCACTGCCTCTTTCATGAGCAGGCTAAACGTTTTACCTAAATGCAGAGCTCAGAAAGGTCAGTAGAAAAGACACGGAGAACTCAGAGGATGAAAACTGAGAAGTGAGGACAATGTGTCCCGTTACAATAACTGCAGGTGAGAACAGCGAAGTCAGCTCCTCAGTTCTCCAAACAAATTATCTGATTAAGATCAAAGAACATCTAGGAATTTAACTCTATCCAGACAAAGTTCTTACTCAAAAAATCTGTTTGCTTTGGTCCTTACGTTTCACCGCGTTACGCTGCACTCTCAGCAACCTTTTTGCTGTCCAGTTTGTCTTTCTCACTTCTCCCCTCTAAATGATAGAAAAGCACACCTGATTTATTCTGGTTTCTCACTTTGTTCTTTTCTTCTTGCTCCCCTAAGGTTAAGACAGACTTTCTGTCCCAATTAAAGAATTAGTTCAAAAGAAACCTTCACCTCAAGCACCAATTCTAGAATCTAGCACCATACATCTAGAATCATTCCTTTCTCCTCTGCTAGATTTACATTCGTTAACACTTAGACAATTAATGAAGGACTAAATAATTTATTACAATCTTAAAAAAAATTTAAAATATTATATTGAAGTTGTATTTCTATAATAAAACTCCAGGATAGTCAAATCAACTAGGATCTATGTTCTTTTTAAACCTTTCTTCATCACCTGCACTATTTAAATTAAACTTAGACCTTCTGTACTCAACCTCTATCTTTTTAACATTTGCAAAGTTAGGAAGCAAATTTTTCTCGCGTCAGCCACTAGGATGATGGAATAAAGCAGAGCTGAAGTGCTCCTCTTATTTCTGGTTTGTACCTTTCATTTTGCCCACAGTTATCCCAAATCCAGGCACTCTACTGGGATTTCTGGCAATTTTGTAAGATGTTATCCCAGTTGCAATGTGTAGGGCTAAAAACGGTGGCTAGTGGCCCTGATCGTGCCAGCATTGTGCTTGTGACCTTTCCCTGCTGTCAGAGGATACAGATAAGGCAATTCTGATACTGTTGGGAATCCTCATTTTTTCTTGGTGCTTATGGTTCTGCATGTCATTACTGTAATTCAGAAATTTGACTTACTGTGGGGTGAATTTTCAGCTCCTAGAAACAGGAAACTCCTAGAAAGCTCCTTGAAACTCCTTTTTTTTAATCCTGTAAGGTAAAAGACTTTTCTTCTGGCTTCACTAAAAAGGTTAATGCACTGGGCTTGCAATACTTGTGCAGTTCCGCTCTCTCCCCTTTGCTCTGAATTGAGGGTTCCTTACATGCAAGTCCTGCTTCCCCACATGGATGTGGTTGCTTGCTTACAAATCCTATGGATTTGTAAGAAGTCTGTGAAGCTACCTGGGGATACAGGCAGTTTGAGACATCACGCTACCCCTATGCTAATGACACATATCTCTAGATCTTCTTTTTAATCTGACCCAGATGGTGCCAGTGTCCTGGTTTTCTCAGTGCCTGATCAACCAAAGGACTTGGATGAGAGCTGGATGACTAGCTGAGATTTAATTTAAATAAGGCAGAGGTGATACTTACTGCTGGGGAAAGCTGCTGTTGAATCGGTAGACTTGATCTGAGTCTGTGAACACTTAATGGTACAGAAGAATATCCATCTAATAGCAAACCTATGATGCAGCTTTCCCTTGAAGAGGCAGGGGTGGAGGGATTTGTCTTCTGACCCCTTTGGCAGTGCTCCTGCAGTCTGCCTAATTTAAGTACAGGACTTGCGTCTAAGTTTCAGGTACTTGAAAAAGTTATGCTCCAAACCCAAGTACACCACTTCTCCATTGCATTCAGTGGGGAGAGGTAAGTGCCTTTGACAACTTCAAGAAAATATCTTTGCCTAACTCAGATGTCCAAATTAAGGTCTAATAAACTGCTCTTCTGGGAAGCCTTCAAAGGCACGTAACTCTTTCATGACACAAAAGTTTTGAGACATCTCAGTAGGATAAGGGTGGCTGGGCAGAGCTGGGTTTGTTTTTTGGGTCCTTCAGGTACAGTAAGGATACCTGACCTGATGCTGATGGCACATCTTGGAGGAACAGCTCCAGGACAACTCTAAGTACTTTAGGGATTGGTTGACCTCTAAGCTCATGGAGCTAAATTTGGCTCCGAGATGCTTCATGCCCACGATGCAGCGCATGGAGCTCTGGCTGAAAAGAGGAATCTGCCTTTGGAAATTTAAAAACAGCCCTTTTATTATGACTCCTTGCTATATTCTTTGTCTTCTTGCCTTCAGGTTGTACAAATGAACTGTAGTCAAGGGGCAGCTAAACTAGGTCAGGAGATGAAGACTGCAATACGGGTACCCCCCTCAACTGGTTTATTGTGTATCTCATTAAAGCCATCATGTGGGACAGTCTGCATTTGGAGATAGACCCTTTCTTTTGAATGAGATACTTTTTCTTTTGCATGTCTAAGAAGCACCCACTCTATTCTGGAGCTATCACGAGAAAACGTGTGTGGCACCTTATAAACAAAATCAAGAAGAGATAAGAACAATGCCAGTAACTGGTTTGTTTTTCCTTTTTTTTTTTTTTGGCTGATTTATTTCTACTATAGAGCTTATTATTTTATGATTTACCTCTGCTAGAGAGACCAGAGGAGTTTGGGTGCAGTGGGAGGATGGGGGAATATGATAACTGTTATAGATGTCTCTAGGAATTAATCCTGAATCATACTTTCTGGAGGGATCAGCTCTGTTTACATAAGAAACCACTGCGCAGAATGCTTTAAATATAGGTAGATCTTGCCTTAAAGAGCTTACTGTCCATAAAGGACTGAGAGAATAAGGGCCGGAGAGAAGCTTTGGAAATGTGACATTTTGAAATGTTGAGTCACCATAACTTTATTGAGTACTGAAGATGATTTCTGCTCTCCCATTTGCCTGTTTTCCTTCAGCAGGGATGTGCAAGCTACCTCAGGCAGGTCTGCAAGTCTTGACTTCTGTTCTGTTCCTCCACAGAAGAGAAGCTGTGATAGGAACCAGGCAAGTGGACCACGAAAAATTACGGAAGAGTGTTTTGTACAGTGTAAAACCAGCCTGGCTAACAGTCTAGAGCTGAGAGTGAAATGTGCCGTAAACCAGCTGGCAGTGCAGATCAATCGTGATGTCTCCCCGGGTTCCCAAAAAATGTGGACTGTGAAGCTACGAGCCACTGCCAGCTGTGCCCAGCTGCAGCCTGGGGGAGTCATAAACTAGCAGCTTCCAGCTACGGAATCAAGGTCTAAAGGGACTGATCCGAGGACTCACACAACTCAGCCATCATCTGCAGCAAAGTTAGCCTCAGGAAGGACTGGGCAGCGAGGTGGCTGAATGGGAGCTGGCTCAACAAAGTTCCTACAAAGGTGTAAAGGTGCCAAAACCCAAGTTTGCTTCACGTAAGTGAGACCTGCTAAAATTCTCTTTGTTCGTTTATTTACTTGTGGCAGGCCAAATCAGCCTGCAAGGGGAAGGGAGCAGTGCTTTTGTATTCAGTTAATCCTTTTTGCTGAGTCCTGCTACTGAGGACAGATAACTCTATACCTTCAAGCAAAATGGGGATTTAAACATCAAAGCGCTAATTTAGATTCTGGAGGACAATCAGTATGGCGTCGTCAAACCTTCCAGCACTTGTGCTGGTTTCTCCTTTGCTCTGGGCCTGATCCTGCACCCTCGGTCACCCACAGCAACCGCAGAAGCCAGCAGGAGCTTTGGCCAGGAGGAAGCTCTGTAGCTCCGCGTAGCACAACGGGTCCTTTGCACAAAGGCGCAAACCGAAACTGCTGCTCAGCCTTTTGACCAGGGCAGTCACCCGGTGTTTAGCTCAAATTAATTTAAAACTTGAAATCTTGGGGGTCTTGTTTGGCTTCTGCAAAGTCTCTTCTCCAGCTTGGCAGAACAGTGGCTCCTTGTTTTTCTCGTGGAAACTGCTGTTGTGGCCGGGAGCCCAGGGGCCAAGAAGTGCCGTGAGGCTGCGCAGGCGAGGCGGCAATGTCAGCTCACGCCTCCGCAGGTCACACCATGAAATGAAGCACCTCCTTCAGCCAGGGCTTCACATGCCCGCGGTCACTCTTTAAACCAAGTCAGAAAACGTTTTGTGGTTTTTGTCTTTTAGTGTTTGTTTTTTAGGGCCGCAAGTGATGGATGTTAACGCTTTAATATTAAAAGTACCTCGCTTATCACAAGGCTGAGAATGAGGAGCTCCCAAATAATATCAAAATAGCGACTTTTGGCTTTTGCTCCCCACTGGGAAGGTGAAAACACATGTGTGTCTGCTGAGGAGCACTGTTCAAGTCTTCTGCTGTTGCAAAATCATCAGACGCATTCAAACCTCTCTTTTGGTTCTGAACAGATTCCAGTTTCTGTGAGCATGTTCCCCTCTGATAAGTACTTGGGAAATAATCTGTGTGACCATATTCAGCCTCCAAGTCCCACAGCACTTGCTTTTGGCTGAAGTAGCAGGTTTTTAACATCCGTCTCTTACCATCTGACTATATGACGAAGGCTTCTTAGTCAGGAGAGCAGAAAAATAACACTGAATTGCCAATACCATAAAAAAATCAGTACTTACACTCATTTAGAAATCTGTTCACATTTCAGCATGGGCATTTGTACATAGGAAAATCATTCCATAGACAGTCATATGAATAAAACCCAATCCATGGGCATATTCATGGGTGCTGAAAAACGAGGTGTCACCACATTTGAGCTGAGCGACTGCTGCAGGTTCAAATTCGTGCTTGTAGGCACTGTCCTGGTAGCAGCCAGCAGTGCCCAGGTGTGGACTGTAGTGCAGGGGGGACAGTTAAAACACGCCGAGATCTAAGCTGAAAAGCTACTGTACAACTCACTGTCCAATTGCGAAGGGACTGTTCTTGATCTTACATTTACTTAGCTGTTGATGTTAAATTTTCTAGCAAAATTGTCCGTTGCTAAGACATTTCTGCTAAAAACTGTATATCGCTCACCTTTCTCAGCCGTGCTGCATGGAAGAACACTTACCTCTACGAGCATGTACAAGGAGAGCAGTGTAATCCCAAGGTTATATACAATGAGGTGAGCCCTGAGAGAGAAAGGAGGCCTGTCCTTCATGAACTTGTTGCCCAGCCATATGCAGAGTAGGTATGCTCCAGTAAGGAAAAACGTGGGAAGGTAAGAGTCCAAAAGGAACCATCCTCTAACCCTGGCATCTGGAAAGAAACACATGCAGCAGGCAATTAAGGCAGCTATGGTAAAGTATTGCTAAAATAAGGCAGATCGCATTGTGAAAAAAGTTTGCTAAAAGCATGAGAGAGAATCTGCCAGGCTTTGTTTGTAAGAGCTACCCATTGCTTTTACCCTCCCCAAAACTGTGTACTTATTCCGAGAATGTGTGCTGGAAACTGCATGACATTCCCTAATAATTTCAGGTGACTTAAATCTCCTCATTTTAACAGAAAAGAGAAAATTAGAAGAAGAAAATATTCCTATGTGCTTTTAAAAATGTAATTTAATGTTTTAACTTAATATTTAATTAAATCGTATCTCAATCTGCTCCATGGGCAGTTTGCAGATAGTATTAAATACACGGTATGCATGTAAAGTTGCCAGTTCATATATTATTTCAATTCTGCCTTTGTCATACAAGTATGAAGGTATATAACGTTTGCTAGAAAGCATTTATACAAGGGGAGGATTTTTCAAAAAAACACTAAATATGGAAAACAAATGGCAAATGTTTGATGGTTATCAAAGCTATTTGGCAAGGCAAGGGCTTGCTTTTTCACAGTTTCTGCCCCATTTGCCTAGCCCTGAAATGAAATATTAAGGTCAAATCCTGCTTGCCTTATTCACACGAGTAATCCCATTGGCAGTAATCAGATAGTTCAGTGTATGTGAGCAAAGCCTAATCCTCTATGCCAATCTGGAGGCACCGCTTCGTTGTCCTGTGAGCAACTGGATGCCATGAGCGAAAGGAGTGTTTTCTTTTTTTTTTTTTTTTTTTAAGATGGAGCAAAATTTAGAGTTAATTTTCCACAGCAACGATCTTCAGATATTTATCTATGAAAAGAATGAGGGACGTCATGGCTAGTTTTTCAAAAAAGTTATTCTAAATCTGTTATGATTTACGGAGTAAGTGAAGAAATAAGTCAGTGAGAAGCTATTGTGCAGGTCACGGTACTTCTTTCAGCTCTTAGAAACGGTTTTAAACTACTTATTTTATTTTTTACAAAGACCAAGATTACGTTAAAAATTGTAAAAGAAGAAAAGGCATTCAGAGTGCATGAAAAAACATTTTACTATTTTTCCACCTGTGTTGAATTTGGGGAAGGACTGGGCAATGGATGATGCACAAACCAAATGTGCCCAAGCATTTAACAAACTGTTGCCAATTGCAATTTTGCTGTACTGTATTCTGACTATTCTTTCCTCGGAAACATATGCATACAGGTATACACAGTGAGATTTGTGAGTTCATCTGCTTACAAACAGGGCTATGAACATCAGCTTTCTTTCTCATTACAGTCTCCCTCCACTTGCCACCTTGCTTCCATCGCAGTGGCTGTAACACTCATCTGTTGGATTTGGGCTCCGCGTAGGATGTTAGCACTTTTGCAGGAAAGACTTTCAACCAGGCCTAAATTACTGTGGCAGTCCAGTGCTCTCCTCGTTTTGACTCTCCCTTCTGGATTCCCAAAAATCTCTAGGAGAGGAGAGGTGCAGGATGAAAGTGGTCACGACAGCACAACCATCTTTGACAAAGCACCATCCTTCCTTTAGGATGGCCTTGCTTTGTTGTGCATTACCAAGCTAAAACACCTGTTTTCTGTCTTCAGATCTCAATGTCTGTTTAATATTACCTCAGTGTGAGAGTAAAACACTCCCAACAGTCATCTTAAAGTTCATGAGCCACTTGTGAATCTCTGGAATGGATGTTTTTAAGGAGCTTCTACTCCCATGTGGGCTCCAAACAGGTTTTCCTCACATATGGGCTCTAAACAGGACGCAGGAGTCATAGGACAGGTGAAGGTTATGCATGTGTTGATCCTAGTGTATGTTTTTGGAGCATAAGGATTTAATTGATTTAACTGATATCCTAAATGAAGATGTAGAAAGCAGTCGTGTCAGCAAGGCTGCTATCTGGAGAGGGTCTCCCCATCCAAGGATTGCAACACTGGGTGTATAAAGGTTACTTGCACAAAAGCCAACTGGCATCGGTACATAATGAGCCAGCATGTTTGCTCAAAGAGGAAAAGTAATTGGAAGAGATAAGAATACAAATTAAACTAAACAGCATTAAATGCTGCCCTAATGTGCCCTCAGAAAGTATTCACTCTGCTGTGAGTGGCCACGAGCATATGGGCTGATCCACACAAAAGCAGAACTCGTGTGCTTGTTCAGGTCAGCATGTCGAGTATTTTTAAGAACTATACTATTGCCATTTCAAGAGAAATTATTAACATGTGTACCCTCACTGATTATTTTCCACCCCGACCTTGGTACCTTGAAGGGTAAGACAGAAAGTGGTTTATTGGCAGAAAGTGGTTTATAAACAGCAGCCAGGGAACTTGACTATTCTGCTTCCACTTACGCTTATCCCTGAATGACAAGAAGAGGGAGGTTTTTATGTGGCAGGAAGGGAAGGGAAAGGAAAGGAAGTGTATTTCAGAAGAAGGAGAGATCAAAAGTATCTCTGTTGACTGATGGTTCGCTCTCCATGTTCAAGTACTGTAAAGATACGCTGTCAACAGGAGAAAGAATTACTTTTACAATGTTGAACCCACACAGAATCTGAATTTGAGACCAAGGCAGTGAATAAAGCCACAGTGTGAAAGCGCTGGACTACGGCAGGGGAAGGAGCAGGCGCCCACAAGCTCTGGTCACTCCATGAATAAGCTCATTGACGGTCACCGGCCACAATATGCCAGATCCTTGAGGCGAAATCTTGGCTCCTGTGAAATGAGTGGCAGGCCTCCCAGGCTCTTTAAAGGTATCAAGCTTTTATCAGTGAGGTTTAGAACCGTTTTAGTTCAGGTTTCTGTATAGCTTTGGCCAGTTGGTATCTGAGTAGACTGAGACCTTTACAGGTGCAGAGAGTAGATGGTTTTGCACCAACACCTTGCTACTGTTCATGCTCAGTTGAAGAGAGGAGGAGTGCTTATTACTTTTTCATAACTTTACTAAAATACATTTATTCTGGACCACCTCTTGTTTCTTTCACAGATGAAACAAGCAACCAATTAACTAGATTTGGCTCCTGCAATTCAATATTCCTTAATTTTGCATAACAGCAAACAATACTCTGCAGATGAATGTGACCCTGGAAAAATGCTCTCTTAACAAACAATATAGCTATTTCACTGTTTCTCATTCTGCCTTGAGCCTAGATAATCTCCTATGCAGAATAATATGGACCGACACCAAATTGTAAGACCACTTCTTATTAAGAGATGCAACTGATGGGCATGTATGTGCCCTCTATTCCCTGATCGAAAAGGACTTGGTCTGCTAGTTCAAAAGCAAACATTGAGATAAATTTGTGTACAAAGTCCAGCTGACACCAGTGAACAAAGGCACAAAATATGCCTATAGATAAATCAAACTTAGATCTTTGACGGTACGCCCCTTATCCTAGTAGTGCAGTACTGCAGCTTGTGTTAACCTGGTGCTACCAATGTGAGCAGAGATCGCCTCCAGGAACTAGCGTGTGGCTTTCTGTCTCTTCTCATGCCCTCAGCTGCATCTGGTAATGACGACTAAAACCAGTATAGTGATACCGGTATTTCAGGAGTTACTACCTAAAATATAAATCTTAAATATGGGATTGATTTTTTAAAGGAATAGAGCATTGTTATAGTTCCTTTTAAGCCATCTTGCTGCTGAATGAAGTGTGCGCTGTAGATGACAATTGGTGGAGAGAAAGAAGGGGAATGGTTTGTTGACTTTAGACATTTGGGGAAGCTCTTAAGAATTCATTGGATTGTCATTTGTGGTGTCATTCTATCCAATTGAAAACTGTTTGCAGTTTATTGTGAATTATTTACATGTATAAACACATCGGAGGGAGCTATGTTATTCACGAAATGGCTGATACTGTGTCATTATACCACCAGTTAAATTAAAGATCACAGTGAAGAGGCACAGACAAACAAATGCTATCTTCAGCACTGATGTCTGGAGAGGGATTGCGATGTACTTGGCAAGTAATACAAATAATACTTGTCTAACTGAAGTGCTTTCTAAAAGCCCAAAGGGATCTGTGTGGTATTCTGCATTGGATTAACTACAGTTCATTCCTTCAAACAATTTGTTCTGGACCAATGAGGAGAGAGGCAGGAAGGAGAACATCATGTCCATTTGGAAAAAAAAAAAAAAAAAGAGTAGTACTTTTATGCTTGTGATCGCATTTCTTTGTTAATATTAAAATGCACTATTGTAGAAGCCATAATAAAACTTATTCTGTTTTAATCACTTCTGATGCAGTTCCCATGCTGTTCAGTGTTTCTTCACCAGAAATCTTTCTTTCAAGCTTCACATCTACTCTACTGCAGAGATGAGGGAAAAGGTTTTGTAGCCGGCCAGCCAGCTAAGAAAAAAACAATTTTCTTGGTTTTAAGAATGCTATAATTTTCTTTCCCTTGTCCTCCTAATTAAGCAAGAACAGTTTCTGGGACCTGGAGGACGTTATTGCAACAAAGTGATAGTACATAAGCATTTGTCCATCCACACAAGCAACTGTTCTGTATTCAACCACGGGGAAAAGTTTGCAAGGCTGTTCCCGAAGTTGAATGTTTAAGTCCAGCCCTACCAGCGGCAAGGTGGCCTTACAGGGACCTTCTCTGAAGACTGTCTGCTCTCAAAACTCCTGTCATACCTCTTTCCTCTAGTTGCTTGGCTCTCTTAACCGTGCTCCATCCTCACCTTCTCATAGCCGTTCTCTTTCTTTCTGCACTCCTACTTCAGGTTGGGTTGGGATTTTTTTGACCGTTACTTGCCTCATGCTTTGTTACGGCTAAAACACCTCCCAGCCACAGTTATTCAAGTTATTCTTGTCCAAACTGTTTTAGAAATCAAGAAAGGGAAGTAGAAAGGCGCATCTGTTCTCCTGCTCCGTCTATTGGTGATCCCGCAGGCTGCTAAAAGCCCTTTCTTGATTTTGCTCCAGTCATCCTTCTGAATTAGACTATTTGATAGGTAGCTGGACCAAAAAATAACTGGATTATGAATAAGAATCAGTCCCCAAACAGATCTTCCACTTTTAGAAAAATTCAGGCTTTCAATTTTTTTAATCTACACTAGCGTTTAAAACTGAAATCCTTTGATATTCTCAGAAACAAAGGACTCTCAACTCTATTGATTGTTTTTTTAAGTTTCAAAAAAAATTCAGTTGCATTTCTTCTTTCACCTTCAGTATAATATGTGATTAGTTTTAATTTGTATTACAGATAATATTATGTCAGACAGTCAAAACAAAAATCCGTTGGCTTTCTACAAATGCAGTGCATTGATAGATTTCCTACAATAATGGTGTGTTCCTGTAAATACTGTGATTCTGCCTCGTCTACATTTTTCAATGAGAAATTATTCATATAGAAGATTTTGACTGCTTCTATTTATTAGAATATTTTTGAGTAGTATTCTGGGTAGGTAATATTTCCTAAAAGGGCTATAGGTGGAGAACCTTACCTCGAGGTCCGAACATGTAGTCCACAAATGCATTTACTTCCTGGTCAAAAGCTTTCAGGTGCTCCTAAAAAATACAAAAAGAATGTGTGACAAAGACATCTCATGGCTCACATAGACAATGCAATTAAAAAAACCCTAACAAACCGGCAAAGAGCATGTCATGCTCAAGTATTTCCAAAGTACGCAACAGCATATCTACTGAAAAAAAACAAACCTCTTTAAAAATTGATTTAGGGCAGATTGCGGTTCAGATAACAATAGAGGCCTTGTTACTGGAAACTGGCCAAACCAGAAGTCTTTAGGAATGGAAATTAACGTTCTACACATTAAAAAGAACAAGTATCACAGCAAACCTGTCTGCGATGGATGTCATTTTCACTCTACTAAAGATGTTTTTTGTTTGTTTTTGTTATGTTTCCTCCAATTTATTTTATTTTATTTTTATTTTTTTTGTAGAGAGGAGCTGGTGATTCCTTTGGTAAGCTTCACAAAGATGAGTATCTCGATGCTTTACTCTTAAAGAAGGAAGGCTTTGGGGTAAACCACCTGAGATTTCTCTAAATCAGGCCCTGGATTCTTACAAAAAGTCTACAGGAGAACCCAGACCTCCAGTAATGAAGTTCAGGCCATGTAGGGAGGGAGGAAGAGGAGGCAGGAAGAGGAGGGCTACATTACAGAGACATTGTTTTTTGAGGTCTAAATCAATAAAGCTGCTAATCTGGCAAGCTTGTGTCTGTCTGTGACTGAGTTGGGAGCTAAGCCATGATCAACACAGTCCTTCCCTCAGTCGGATGCGGTGGCCTCTCCAAAATACTTCTTCCCAGACGCCAGCTCTGGGCAGTGGCTTCCTGCATGCCCGTGCCTGAATAACTCTTTGCCACAAGCCTGAGGTCAGCCAGGTTCTTCCTCTGTTCCTTCCAACAATACCCTGCTCGATGAATTAATTTTAACACTGAGCTAACGCAGCCAAGCTGAGGGGAAAGACGCAGAGTGATGCTGAGCATCTCCACAGGGCAAGAGCTGCCGAGGGCTGTGTGCGCCTTTGAATGCCGGATATCTCCATGCCAGCCTGGGCTGCAGTCACCATTAGCAGATCTGAGTTGTGAAGAACCACATTTGCACCACGGCAGATGCAGAGCCGTGGCTTCTGCATTCCCCTGCTGGGGCTGGGTTGTGGTCTGGGCAGGGAGAAGCTCCAAGCCCCTTGTGTTTCTTCTGCTCTTATGTTTTGGTCCTCAGGATGCTCAAAGTGGGCAGATATTGTGTGAATATGTGGCAGCAAGAGGTTTTGCAGCACCCCAGGCTGTAACGGTCTGTCTCTGCAAGATGCTGTCGTGTTCATCTTATCTTAAAGAAAAACCCAACAAAACCCCCAAAACTGAAAGTATATATATATTTTTTTTTTTTTAACAAAAAAATATAGGACTTGCTCTGAAAATGGAGAGAATGAAACTTGACGATGCATGATACAAAAAGATTTTGCATGCTTTGCAGCACTGAGGAAACTAAACTAGCTTTTAGGTAAGAGTCCTGACTACTGCCCCTGGAGAAAGGCCTTTTTGTCAGTTTCAAGCAATTTCCTCAGCAGCCTGAGGACGGCTTCTGCCATAGGAGGTGGCTCTGTGTCCAGGTGGGAGGCCTGTGCCAAGATCTGCTTCCATTTTCGCATCCTTGAGCTGTGCAGTTTTTCTGCTATTATTTCACGACGAAGGTACTGCCGTTTGGGGAATGCCACGCTGCTGTTTGTCTGTGATGAGCCCACCCGCTGCTTTAATTTGAAACAGAGCTACTCCTGTGCTTGATGGTTTTGTGGTTAGACTAAACAAATTGCTTTGGAAAAAACACTTTAATGGATTCAAGTGGTTTGTAGGAATGAGCGTGCAAAGCTACTTGCTTTCATGCTTACGTTATATAAACAAAACTGACATGTCAAGAACAAAATAATAAACCTTGTATATTCCTTTTGTATTAAAATACTACAGACAAATCTGCATAGGCTACTGTTTTAATTGATCCAAATTGTGGTAGGTGACCTCTTACACCTGGCTAGGATGAGCAGACAGCATGACGAGTAGATGAGCCAGCCTAAAGTTAAATCTACCTCCTTATGAATGTGCTTAAATGACACAGTGGGGACTTGTAGCAGCTCCCAGCCCTCCTCTGGTCTATCTTAATTAGCACTAGATCAATTTGGTGCCTGTTTTGCTTTCATTGGTAATTTAAGAGTAGAAAATTTTCTAGGAAGTGCAGCAGAAGAAACAAATACATTTCATAAGAATGTCCCAGCATTTGCCTCCCTTTTAGCTTTTTTACAGCTTATCTTAGTTTACAGGAACAAAAATAGAAAATTACAATATATAGATTTACAAGGTTGTTAAAGAAAATGTTTATATACCTAATACTAGTACTAATGTTTGGGAAAAAAAAATTTAAAAATTTTACTTTAAAAAAGGTAGGTCGTTTTGTGTGACTAGTCTTGTCACCTTGCTGTCAACACTGCTACAAGACACCATACTGTATTGATGGGTTTTAGAACATGTCCTTAATAGTACCTCTGGGCAGATTAGATGCAAATGTCTCGCTCAACATGATCTGTTGTATTTCTAAAGAAAAGCAAATAAAAACACATGTTCAGACAACTCACTTCTCTCTGGCAAATCACTGTAATAGTCTTTATCAATGAAGGTATTTGAGTTACAAGGCTAAAGATTAACGTGTATTTCATGGTTTTCCTTCTGTTGTACAGGACATTGCTCTGGGCATTGGCAATGCTAGGAGTTTGGCAGGATTTCAGACAGATTTGTGGAAGATCTATTTACCTACACCTACAAAAAAGACATTAGGTTATCTGAGGAAATCAAATCACCCAAATGGAAAGATCAGGAGGGAGTGTAAAGCCAATGATGATAAAGCAACATAGAGATTTCTAATGAGTTTTGATATTTTTGCAACAGAAATGGAAATAAGTGAATAAGTAGCGTGGTGCGCATGTGTGAATTACTGTTTTCATGCTGATTGCACTTAAAACACTATTTCAAAGTCAGCAGGTATGGAAAAAAAAATCACTTCTCATTCTGTGCTTATATATCTTTGTTAGGGTTGGTCTTCACTGAGAGACCAATGTCTACTTGTTTCCTAATAGTTTAGTAAAAGTAGTATAAGCTATGCAAAAAATTAAGTACTTGCTATCTAAACAGTGCAGGTATCAAAATACCTTTGATTTGTCAAAATACCAGTGATCTTTAGGCATTATCTACCACCCACTGAAAACACTGCCTCAAGTGATTTAAGTTTCTCTCTACACAGCTATAAAAAAAAGGCTACCGGGATCCAATAGAAGCATGAAAAACCTCCTTTCTTTTACAGAAGCAAGTGGATGGACGTGTCTCTGTCAGCTATTGCTCCCAGTGACAATCTTCAAAAATCTCCCAACCTTAGCAAACTAATACCACAGTCTAGAAGCAAGGAGCTTATGGCCAAAGTAACTTGTTTGATCCTTTGGGAACAGGAATGACCACCAACGGGCTAAAGAGCCCACTGAAAGTCCTAGGTCTTAGCGGCTGCAGTCACAAACCCTTCAGAATGAGAATTTGTCCACACGCATGGGGTCTCCGTAACCCATTAGTCTGAGGATGGATATTCTAAAATTAAAGGCTCCTTGAAGTTCAGAGTTGGCAATACCAGGCTTTTCTGAGCTAGGGTGGGAATTCATATGCAAAGTGTTCTTCATGTGCATAAGATACTGTTACAGACAATAACTGTGATTAAAAGACAATTATTAAATATAGGCATACATGATGAGGTATGTTTGTGAGGCTTTTTATTTGAATATGTGGATTTTAAATGGCTTTCTGAAATAAACTTCCTACAGAGGAATAAACTGCATTCAATCTCACTTATGCTCCCTAGTAACCTCTGGTATTATCTTCTATGATTTGTGTTTTATATCTATAGGGGAAATATATGTATAACAATCCCTAAAGAAAGCGGCAGAGAAAGATGAAGCTGAAGGCAGAAAGGTGAGCCAGAGGTTGCTATGTATTGTGTCATTAGGACAAGGGGGATATTCAATCAAACTGGGAGACAGGACATCCAGAAGTTGAAAATAAACCGTTGCTTGAGGGAATTTATAATTAATATATGGAACTCACTGCTAGATAATCTCACTGAGAGTAGGAACAAGCTGGAGTGAGCTCACGAGAGAAACAGACCAACTAGCTGGGGGATGAGATTGCTCCAAAGCCCCACAGATGCACAGGGAGGGAGCAAGGGAAGGAGAAAGATTAGCTAGAAGGGACATGATCTCCGATCTTTTCTAGCATTTCAGATTAATTGTTTCAAGAAACAGAAACTGGATGCCTTATTTGACACGGTAATTTCTGTGTCCCATGGTCTGGGACATTCTTTCAACTCTGATGGCTGACCAAGATTAGGAACTAGCTATGTTACAAAGCCTTAATCAGCACAGCTATATTGCCAGAGCTCCCAGTAAAAACACAGCCCTCTGACTGTGGTAAACTGGGCTGGCTAAAGGGCTCTTTTGCCAACGTCAGATGCATCCACTTGGGATGTTTCTGCTAGCGTAGCAATCTCATGGCATCAGTCCTTCCTAACAAGCGGCACTGTAGAGCTGCCAGACTTTTGTAACTGGATCTGTGCTCAGAAGGCATGTAATTTGGCGTGACAGAAGTGATGGACACTAAGCAAGGGAAGTTCTGCTGATGGTTCGGGTCCAGTGAGGTGCCCATATAATCTGTGAGCAATGTTTGTTAATGCTCCTGTTTTGCAGAAGATAACCAAGAATAGCTAACAGAAAGAACACTGATGACTCCATCTAAAGATATAGTTATTATGAGTTCCAAGAGAAGAGAGATCTATATCTTTGGTTTGGAAATGCAAGTTGTGTAATACATTTTAATTTAATGCAAAAATCTCTGTTTGAAAAATACAGTATGGGTGGAGAAGAAGCAAAAGGCGCCTGTTCCAGCTTTACCAAAGAAAATAAAAAATTGAACGGTCTTTCTATATTTCTCTTCCTTTTTCCTTTCTTCTAAAAGCTTTCACAATAAACTGTAAGCACTTCAGGAGAGAAAGACGCTGTTATTCTGGTCAGTAAATTACTTAAAATACTTCAAGAACAGCTTTGAAGGTAATGAAGAACAGCACTGCTTATACTTGAGAAACACATGGTATTTCTAAAAGATTTCAGTTAAACCCATGTCCGCTCTGAAAACAATTTATTTGATCGTCAGCATTTTTCAAACAGATTATATTTTATTCCTATTATTTTCTCATCCTATGCAATATATGCTCCATTCCACTGCTAAAGCTTGCATGCATAGTTGGTAATACCTGGACATTTTCCCGTTGATATTACCAAATTAAGCACTTTCTGTGACAAAAATGGCAGCATCATTGCAGCTGAGGGTTATTTTTGCATGTATTTGGAAATTACCGACTGCAGGTTGGCAGCCTGGTAGCTCACAGGCCTGCCTGTTATCTGACAGAGTAAGCCAGTGGGGAAGCTGACTCATCAAATAGGCCAGTTTTCTCTAGAGGGGATTGAGAACAGCTGCTTGACTGGTGATTACAGCCAAAAGTGCTGAACACCTTCTCCTGTGCTGATTTTGTCACTGCAGAGAAAGCTGAGATGATGATGATAGTGTTCCTGAGGGTGAAAAGAGAAGGGGGAGGCAGCTGCAGGGGAAAGGAAGGTGCACAAGTTTTGCCTCAGTAGCTGCTCGGGTTTCCACTGCCTGCAAGAAAATGCTGTGGTTTTGGTGGCTTCCTCAATAAGAAGACCAGACAGCAATTTCTGGTATGAAAAATGAATGGAAGGATGTAAAGTTTGGTAAGCGTGCAAAGACATAGCTAAATGTAGCCAGAGGTTTTCTCAACAGTTACTGAAATTGGGCTGTCTAGGTGCCTACAGTTTGAACAGTAGATATTTTTTTCTGAAGTACTAGGTTCTTCTGTGTTCTTGTAATTCTGAAGCGAGGGCACTTGTGTCTAAAGGTTCTTTTATCTTATTACTATTTGGAGACATTCACCACTTGGTTTAGCAATGCCTGCAGGAAAGGGGTAGGCTGCCAGAAGAACCTGCGCCAAGCCTGAAGCAGAACGTCTGGCTGGCCTAAATTACCAGGAGCGTGCTAAAAGAAGCTACATTCATAGGCAAACGGAATTTTTTTCAATGTCATCTTGATTTTCAGTTCTGCGTTCTCTCTGCTTGAGCATCTCTTGCAAGGAAGAGTTAAATCTTCGAAGGACTCTGGGGTGTAGTGTTGTGGTGCGTGATGCGGAGGTGTCCCAATGAGCTCTGTGGTCCTGGGTGAGATGTCCAAGCTCCCCGTGCAAGGCACAAGACCTGGGTTGCTGTCTCCCTGTGCTGTGCAGACAGAAGGAGAGGGTCCAGGAGCTCCCTTTCTGGAGGGTGATACCTAAGCCTTTTACTTGCAACTTACAGACGGCGACTGTTTCTGGAGCTGGGCACCTACACAAGTCTTTCCCCTTGCGAATGCAGCCAAGATAAGAAAGTGGTACCTGTGTCCAAGCAGCAGGCAGCGTGCCAGGTGCTCCTGTGAGACAGGTGTTTGTGCCCGCCCTCTGCTAATCTGTCAGTGGGCTTTCAGCTTGTGTCCTCCCTCTGCTCTGAGCCTTAGACTAGCAGTTAACTCTGGAATTTATTTTTCTTCATTTCTTCTACTGCAGCTCTTGTGTCCATAAGAAACGCTTCATAGAATCATAGGATTGCCTAGGTTGGAAGGGACCTTTCAGATCATCTAGTCCAACCATCAACCTAACTCTGACCAAAAACATCCCTAAAACATCTCTCTAAGCACTATGTCTACCCGTCTTTTAAATACCTTCAGGAGTGGTGCCTCAATCACTTCCCTGGGCAGCCTGTTCCAATGCTTAATAACCCTTTCAGTGTAACATTTTTTCCTATTATCCTGTCTAAACCTCCCCTGGTGCAACTTGAGGCCATTTCTTCTTGTCCTATGGCCTGTTACTTGGGAGAAGAGACTGACCCCCACCTCTCTACAACCCCCTTTCAGGTAGCTGTAGAGAGTGTTAAGATCACCCCTCAGCCTCCTTTTCTCCAGGTTAAACAACCTTAGCTGCCTCATCTGCTCCTCATAAGACTTGTTCTCCAGATTCTTGCCCTTCTCTGGACCTGCTCCAGCACCAAAATGTCTCAGTATATGTCTGAGCAGGGACTAAAATCCAGAACTTGAGGTAAATATCTTAAATTCTGAATCTTCCCCTTTCTTTGGTGCTAGCGGTGGCTGACTATGCTCAGAGATCTAGGGGGACATGCCAGACCAAGTGTTTAGGGAAGTCACAAAAAGATGTGAGATATGAGTCAAACTGGGCAGAAGAGCAATTTGAAGTGTGGTCTCCAATGCAACAGATGAGGGCTGTACAAATGGAATTCATCGGAATAAGGTAGTGGGTTTGGCAGCATCACAAATACTTAGTTTTAGGGCTGCATGTGGCAATCTGAAATCCAAGCTCAGGAGACTGCATCCCCCGGGGGAGGGATGGCAAGGAAGGCATGGCTCAAGGATGATCCCCAGGGTTTAGGCGCTCAGACTGATATAGTTATATTCAGAAATACAGCTGCTGTTACTGCTGGAAACAGGAATGCCTCCAGAGAATTTAGGAGCCTCCAACATTGTGTGGCAGCTGGGTTCTGAATTTTGGGCATAGGTACCCTAAAAAGGGAGTTCAATGATTGAAGGAATAAAGACACCAAATAGCCCGGTGCAGCATCTAGTTCTTCCTTCACATCCACCCCTGCTTTGCCGGCATTTTTGAAGGGCTCTGTAGTTTCCCAGCATACGTGCTTCAACCAAGCAAAAAATCTAGTGTCATGGTGCTGAGATGTGTCAGATTTAAACTGCAGTTTTGAAAAGGAATCCAGAAAAATGGCACTCAAAGCATAAAGGCTAGCCTGTTTTGTTGTTTTTTTTTCTTCTTAGTTTGCTTCAACTTAATGTTAGCCCTTTGCTGTATTTTTATTTTCAAAGCCATTCTGCTTTACCTCTAGAAACAAAAGCACCACTTAAACTGCTGCTATTATCCTGCAGTTGCAGTTTGTTTTAAAAAAAAAAAAAAAAAAGGAAAAAATCTAACTGGTTAGTATTTTGTTCCTTAATTACCCTTACTACAAGCTGTCTTCAGTAGGTCTGGGCTTGTGGAAAAATCTTAAAATGAACAGGAATCATCCTGTAAGACCCATGAAGAGAATTCAGAAAAAACAATTCCTCACTGCAGTCTGGATTGAGGACCACAGCATTTGTGCCTGTTAGTGTTTGACAATAAGGACAATCGTATGTCATCCCGTATTGTAAAATCACATCCTCAGCATGCCCGCGCTCCGTAGCAGATTGCAAGGACTGGTGTTAGGGATCTGCTGTACAGGGAACCCCTCCTACACCCTGTTTTCTCCCATTAGTGTTTTTTGGGGTATTGCTGGGTTCCAAAGGCACCCTGTACAGTGCCTTCAGTGACACTATGTAGAGTAGACTACCGAGTCTCAGGTTAATTTTTTAGGGAAAGGCAATTCTCTGCCAGATCTCTTCTTAGCCTTATGCTGCCTCATAGCAGGGGGAGTGGAGTTGTGTGTGCTGCCTCCCAGAGCTTGTCCATGAGTCCCAGTGTGCTGAGGTCTGTGGGAAGCGGGCACACATCTCTCTGAGGGGAAAGGGTTTCTTTGGGGCCTGAAAGTTTAGAGGTGTGGCCATACATTAAGTAGTGGCAGTCTTGAAATATTCTACTTTTTCCTTGGAGTGCAGGCAGGCAGGAGGTCCTCGACATGCTCTGCCATAAGGAAGCGTGAGGCTCTTCAGTTAGTTTCTCCCATCAGCTGCTCCCTGAACGGTCAGGAATAGTACTTCAGAATGCCTCTTTATCCTGTATCAGTTTTCTTCGTTATTTCACATAATCTCAAGATCATACTCAATATTAAAATAGTCTCTGCCTGCCAGAGTTGATTGCCACCATTCAGCAGAAATCTCTCCTCTTGATAACATCTCCCTGTTCTTTAGGGTGTTAGAAACTGGTCTTTTGGCTAACGTGCACCTAAAGCAGGTTTTCCTGGGGTCTCCATGTGTCTCTGGGGAATGATGCCACCTTTACGCAGTTCCATTTGTGCTGGTGGTACTTTTTGTGGGTGTCTTTCCCCCCAAACCAGACTGGAATATTAAAGTGATAGGAACCGTGGGCCCAGAAAACAGCCCTTCTCCTTGCCTAGGGTGGAGAAACAGCAGAGAGTCTCAAACCAACAGCTTCCATAGGCAGATCTAGAGGCTTCCACAGAAAAGAGTAAGGACAGAAGGGATTTACCACAGACCTGCCCTGAGTTAATTGCCATTTCTGCTAAAGCAGCTAGTATCAGAAAACCAACCCCATCCTTTGGTATCTGTTCCTGTGCTATCTTTAGTATTATTCTCAGTGTTTTAAATAAAAAGTGCTTTCCTTCAGGTAAGCCTTTATACTGCTGAGACATCAAAGGGAACCAGATGACTTTGTGGGTTGAAGGTTGAGAAACTTCCCCGTCCTCCTCTCTGGAGTGTGAGTTTGGGTGGCCTACATAAGATTCAGAGGACACAGCTCTCTCAACAACCCCCTGCTTAGGCATCTTATGGCTCTCAGGGTATTATTCACAGAGAGCATTAAGAGAAACGGTGGCCTACTAAAGGCAGAGTCTTTGCCGTGCCGCCCACGTGGCACTCATAGCCCCTCAAACAGAGGAAGCAGAGCCCCTTGAGCTTGCTCGTTGCCCCCCAAAACAGCATGCACTGTGCCAGGGTCTCCCTTTCTCTGGGTGGACTGCAATGGGTTCCTGATGCAGTTTGCTGTTGGTAGCAAGGCAGCTTCATCCACTGAGTGTAATACAAAGGGCACCGTCTGTCAGGAGCGGACGAAGGTGCTAGGAGTAAAGAGGGCTTGGTGATGGGAGAAGCAGCGTGTTTCCCCATCTCCCTTCTGCATCTCAGCCCAGTTTCCAGCCACGTTTAAGTCAGTCATAGTGTAAAAATACACAGGCAGAGCTGTGCAGCTCCAGTGTTCCCTCTGACGGGGGAGTTTCAAATCCAGCAACAACCACAAACTCCAGGTTAACGTGCTGAATGCTGAAAGCTAGCAGGACACATCAAAAACAAGTTAAGCTCCAGTATCTCTCGTGGGTTCAACACCTTTCATTTTTGCACTAAGACCTGTTGTTAGTGGTGGTTCCTGGTGAACCTGCCCTTTCTGGGAATTGCCTCTGATGAAGCAGGAAGGAAAACACCTCTTGGGCTCGGCTTCCCATCCTGCAGCGGAACAGGGCACACACCTGCTTCAGGTTTCTGAGCTCCGAGCAAGGCTTCAGCTGGTCACCTCAGCATGGGAGACGATGCCAGGAGACCAACTGTGCTTGGTCTTTCACACAACACACCTGCACTCCATCATCAGTTCTAACCACAGTGCAGATGCACACCCCATGTCAGCTGTAATCCATCTCATCCTTATCTATGCCTCCTGTGGCATAGATTTTTTTTTTCTTGTTTTTAACAGGTGTGAATCTAGAGGCAACCCTTGCTGCTGCTGCTGCAATGCTTCTCTAAAATGAAAGCTTATGGAATTATAGGTTTTTTGCACGTAAAGTGCTTTTGGGAAATGCAATAGATGATAACTCAATGCAATGAAAGGAAAAAGATTAAGTTTACTTTTGGGCTTTCCTAACATTCACCATTCTTTAAGAACCGTCATATAAAATGAAGATCAAACTATAACAGCTTTGTGTGTGTGTTTTCATTCTGCCTTCCTAACTAACAAAAAATACCCTGCTTTTTTTTTCTTTCCCCTACAAAAGACTGTGTTTTAACTCTTGATTCTATAGGGCACCACAAACTATCCCAGTTATTATGTCTCTCCGAAAATGCTAGGTTCTAGCTGTAGTGAAGTAGGCTAGCAAGTTCTGTCTTGTACTGCTAAATTTATGATAATATATGAAGAACCCCCCCAAACCCAGCATGGATTGCTTTAGTGCGGTTATATTTGCAGAGTGAGTTGTGCAGCATTTTACTTGGTGTGAAGCTCCTGAAACCGGATTGCCTGGCTTTGGGAGTCGCCGTCAGAAGCGGGCACTTTGTGAGCGCCTCAGTTCTGTATGACAGGCCTTTAGAGCCAGGATATTCTGGAGAAACGCTCGTCTCTTAAGCTTTATCAGTTGGTGGTTGGTGTGCTCCTGTAGGAAATAGGAATTTGAGCTGTTTTCAGCGGAGGAGCCAACATACTCCAGGCTTTTCACTTCTGGAGTTATGGCACTAATAGTTAGGCTGTTTCTGCTCTGGGATATTTAGTTTTGTTTAACAAGAAGTCTCTTTTCATTTGGTTTTGTAGTTCTGCTCAGTGCTACACATGCTCATCCCACACATGGGAATAAGGACCTAGGCAAAGGAATGTCTGCTTTATGGCTTCTGTCAGGACTTAAATCAAGTTGAAGCACCATGAACCCCAAAGATGAGTAAGTCCTAAGAGGCGGAAAAATTTTCATGGAAACACTGTAACTACGTGAGCTATTTCAGACATCAGTCTCTGTTTCTGGACTATGCAACCTGCTAGGAGTCATAGAAAATATTAATTTCTCACATAAAATAAAGTAAGTCTTATTTTACCAGCCACTCCACTGTGAGATCCTATATCATTTTGAGATAAATTACCCAAAATCTATTCATAATTTAAGTACTTGAAAACATTCAGCCTATTACACATTTTTCGTTGGTTAATCTTGTAAAAGGCTGAGTCTCCAGGACGAAAAATTCCCTTTCTGGAATCACTGCTTGGAGGATTTCCTTTCTACAGTTTCCAAACTTTTTTTTTGTCTGTTCTTTACAACCATGTCGAGTAATCGCTAAAATAATACATGGCAACTGCTGCGTTCCAAATAGAACTCATCTGGTCTTAAAAGAAGAGTGGAAAGGAAGGGTGGCTGTTGTGGCCCAATTTGCAATATGTGTCAGTTGTGTACCCTCCTGAAAACAGTATCTTCATAATCCATCCTCTTGCTTGTTATCAGAATTTCAAAATGAAACTGTCACCAAAGCAGATCGGTGCAATCCTTTTAAAAGTAATCCTGCTCAATTCTACCTACTACACTGGGGAACATCAGCTTAACTTGTAATTAAAGAAGATTTCTCTAGGGAGACCTTAGATGCAGCCTGCCAGTTCCCAAAAAAATGGTAGCAATTATTGACCTCGTTTTTCCTTTGCACTAACAATCAGATTTAAAATGACAGTATGACCTGAGATGGAGCATAATTCCTGTCGGTGACGATGTGACAAGACCGTATGACTGGGAGGGAATAAACAAAAAGGAAATGAGTCAAAAATGAAGGGGTAGATAAAAATTCTGCCTCCTCCTATTAGCCTGAGTGAATAAATCACTTCCTCGGGCAAAGCAAAGGTCCTTGGGTCGTGGCTTGAGCAGGAAGGTCCTTAAGTTGCAAGCAAAGAAAGAACGCCAATGATTTTTTTAAGAGAGGTTAATTCTGTTACAGTTGCTTCCTTAATGGTCTGTTCAGCTCCTGTTGACTTTACAAAGGGTTGGGAAGACAGATCAGTATCAGAATTGATTTTACATCAGCAATACGAAAGCCTGCACAGCTTAATGTACCTGCTTCCAAACAAGTAGACTTGGTAAAGGATGCCTAACCAAACTATGTAATGAAGCATCAGAGTATCGCTCTTCGTTATATAAAGGCAAGACATCCAGCTGCGCTCCGAGAATCATGGGAAAAGAGTTGTACCAGAGTCAGGGAGGGTAACTACTGTTTTAAGGCTTTGGATTTACCAGATGATTTGGTTTTGGAACAGAATATTCCCCAAAGATGTGTCTGTGTATACAGTGTCTGCCTGACATATGCCATGTATGCAACTAGACAGATTTTGCAGCAAAAAGCTTGTATCCTAAATTTAGACCCGTGACATGAATAAAAAAAGATGGGGACAGGGAGTAAATAAAATGGAAGGGACGAATTACAGCAACAAGTTTACAAGGCCGCTCAGTTTTCTCAGCGTGCCGTATCATGATAATTTTGTTTTCCCTGCTATTTGCAGACAGATTTTGTTGCTGCTGAAAAGCCGATTTGATAAGTTAGTATAATGCATGTAGGGCTTTATTTTGTACTTGGCGTACACATTTCTCCTTTTTTTTTTTTTTTTTTGGAGAAAGCAATAGAGACAAACGGGCAACATAACCTTTCTGGCACTGTGAAAAATCTCTTAATTTTCTACTGTAACAAACTTCAAGGTCTATGATGAATAGAAGGTCCTAAGCCTCTGCACAGGATCTCATGGCTTGTTGGACAATGAACCTTAAACCAAAACAAAACAACAAAAAAAGCAACCCCAAAAGCAAGAGCTCTGTTTTTCCCACAGTCCTGGCAGCGCAGCGAGACAAAGGGCACTCTATGCCCAAGAAGTAGGTTTCTTGGTTGCCGTCCCAGATGTCTGCAGTGTAACACTCTGTCCCCACACCGGGGATTAATGTGCAAGGGACTGCCTGCCCCTCCTGTTACAGGCAAGGGGGATCAAAAAGGATTTTCCAAAATGTGTTGCCTGACCGGGGCTCCCCTGGACTGAATGGTTTTGCCTGAGTTTCTTAAAAAGCTGGTACTGGTGCTGCGGGGCACTCGCCTGCCGGGAGAGGGACAGGACAGGAGTTTTTGAAAACCCGCGGGGGCAGCATTTCTAGTTCCTCTAGGCAGGCATAAAAGTAGGGCTGTGGGGTTCTTGCTTTACACTACAACAAATTAAAATAAAATATAAAAATACAGACATATAAAATAAAGCCTTAGGGGTTTTTCTTTATATCTTTTGCTCTTTGGCAGCCAATAGTCAGCAGCCCTTCAGAAAACTGTAAGTCTGAAACTCAACTTGTAAAATATTAACTGATGAATTGCTTAATTAAGACGTTTTTCCTGCAATGCTGATTCCCTTTATAGGCACGCTTCTGCTACGGACAACAGTGGTAAAAGTTTGAATACAGCCTGTGAAGCACGTAACGAAAAAGAAAGACTCTGAGAGCTGTTGGAAAAAAACCTGACAGCTATATACATATATGTAATTAATACCTGTTTCAAAACAGTAACAAATTCACCTAGTAAGGATGTATGAAGTAAAATGGGCTTCTAATATATATATTTCTAAAGGTACTGTACATATGAAAATGAATGAAACGCGGCACATTTTGTTTGCATCACTTAACTGTGTACTGTATTTGTAGTCAATGTATTATGAATTTCTGAAGTTTGCTACTATTAACTCCATACTCCTAAAGAATTTTGAAATGGCCATAGCTGCTGCATGTGTACAGAAGAATGTTTTAAGTATAAAAATGTCTAGGAGCAAATAGACAATTACAACATAGGATACCTTAGCTTTTCAGAAAAAAAAAAATAATGTTCCTGAAAGTACCTGCATCCTCATGAGCAAAACCAGCTCCACTTGACGCAGTTATTAAACTGCACTGAACTCCTTATTAATCATAAATAAAACCCAAATCAGAGCTAGACAGCTGTTGTGTTTTAGGCACTGTGAGAGTCGCTGTGCCGGCTGGAGAGTTGGGTCCCCGCGCCCCAGCTGCTCCGCTGTGCTTCCTTTGGGCAGGGGACACCCCCACAGACCTCCTGGCAGCACTGGTTGTACGACTGCGACATATTTCTGTTAACGTGACCCTGGTTAATTGAAACTACCCAAATAGGAGCTCTGAAAATAACTTATGCAAAGCTCACGTGAGGAGCCGTGCAGGACAGGGACCTGCGGCAAAGGGATGGTGCTGTGTGTCCGGCAGCGGTAATCTCCCCTGCTGGCACAGCTGGCACAGGAGCAGGCAGATGCTCACATCCTTGGCTGGCTTTTGTAGTAACTTCTTTAGTATAGACCCCCCAGACCAAAGTCCCTCCGTCCTGCATTTTCACTGACCTAAAGCACCAAGTTATTGTTTTCATAAATTTACGTGCTTTAGACATTAAAGTCACACTTTTGCTGCCATAGTAAATCTAGAATTATTTTTAAAAAGAATACCTGTGAGTTAAGATTATTACTGACTCTGTAAAGTCAGAAAACCCAGAAAGGAACAAAATGGGATTATAACCCGCAAAAAACGTATCTATAATAATGCCTATGTGTTTGCTTTGTTTCCCAGACCCCCTGCTGAATGTTTTCTTTAATCCTCATGTAAAGCTACTGAGATGAATTCTGCCTGGCTCTGTTTCCTCTGTGGAAAATTGTACCTCTAAACCTATAGTCGAACTGGGCTAGCTACCTTCCCAAAGGCACCGTGCATCCAAATCTACCCGGATATATACCCTGTGTAATCTTCTCAAGTTATTGAATTATAGGAGGTATAAACCAGGACGTATTCTCATTCCTGTGCCCCGTGGGAAGGGACCTGGAAGAAGCAGGAGATTTACGAGGGGGCGTGTTCATTGCATAATTATAACCCAAGACGTAGAGGTAAATGCTGTGGTGGCTGCTGAAGAGACCAGCAGAGCCCCACAAGGGAGCTGTGGTCCACTTGGCCAGACTCACGAGACCCGCTGCCAGGAGTGGAGCCTTTGTATTTTAATTTCTCTTCAAAACTTGGAACAAAGGAATCTGGCGGAGCAGCTTAGCGCTGCAGGTTAACGTCTGTGCGTGTTTTCTTTCTGTTGCTTTCCATTCAGAGGCTGGTAAGATAGGTCACGTTGTGGCCTGCTTTAGCCACATCCTCAAGAGTTACAACGCTCAGTTTACAGATTTTTTTACTTGTTCTTATAGTCTGGGTGAAGGAAGTAGGCTTGTGTTTATTTGCCTGTTAGAGAATTGTGTTGTTCTTGTTTTGTGGTCATTTGCTACACCATTTCTTGCCTAGCTGCTGCCCAAATGCATAGACCCTTTCCTGAACTATTTATAGGGCTGTAAGTGGAAAAAGAGGAAGGAAGGGAATGGAAGAGGAGGAGGTGTTTGTAGCATGCTGCTGTGGATTAGAGAGTCCAGATCCCAGCTTCTAAGGTTTCAGCCTTAATCTTCCAACACATGCAAAGCCTTTCAATTTCACTTTGAGGTCATTAGCTACGCACAAACACAGTCTAACCGCTGTGTGAGGGATGCAGGTACAGAACTCGGTACAGGGAGCTTTTCAATTAGGTAGTTACAATTCACTGTAAGAACCAACCTAGGTTTTAGGTCAAAATATCTGCTTATAAAATCTAAAATCTGCACATTTAACTTAAAATCAAACAGATTTCAAGCTTATGAGTTTTAATAGACATTTATCTTCTAATTTATGGTTTGATGGTACGTATCGTTCACAAGTAACTGCTCATTAAAAGAAGAAAAATAAAATCAGAAAAAAATCTAAAGGATAAGCATGTCACAGTATCTAATGTTATGGAAAGAAAACAGGACTGGTGGCTATTCAGTGCTTCAGTGGGTATGGTATGCTGGTCTTGCAACACGTTTTGTACCTTCATGATTACGTCCAGTATTAGAAGATCGGCTTTCTCGGTAGAGGCTTTTCACACAGCTTTCTTCATCATTCGGGGAGATCATCTGACAGGATCAGCCTAAGCTGACCTGTGAAGTCAAGTGTCATCGAAGTTGGGAATTTCCATGTGACACAACATCTACACGAGAAGGCTGCACTGCAGTGACTGCCACACCCTTCTGGACTGATTAAAATATGAATGAATGAATTAATTCTTAGAGCAAACCGCCGCTATAAAGATAGGGGTCATGTGGAAAAATACTGGTTCCCTCGATGGATAACTATCCATGAGGTTCAGCGCTGCCCTGTAGTGGACAGACAGTGGGCAGGGGGAAAACAGAGTTGCTGTTGAGGTCAGCTTGAAGTGCCTGAGACCTGATACACATCACAGGCACCGATCGGGTACCTCTTTCCAGAAAGTGAATATCCTCATGAGCTCAAGTTTCCAACAAGCGCAGCAGATGTTCCAAGTCTCTTCCATTTTACTACTGTTTCAAAGAAGGAGAAGCTTCGCTTCTCCCTTTGCACTAAATGTCTGTTGTTGGGAATCACTATTTGAAGAGATGACAACTTCTTACAAGTAAATGTAATAAATTAATTACAAGACAAGTTAGAAGTAGGATTGATGGCACTTGCAGTTGATATCACTACAGATATCCTTGAAGACAGATAAAATGGGAAGATTTATCCTCAAAAAAACCCCCAACAACAGGGCAGGGGGGAAGAAAAACTAACAGCAGACACAGAAGAAATATTTGCCAGCAAAATGTGTTGTCTGACAGAAGTGGCAAAGGTAATGATGGTAAATCTAGTTAGTAAATATCGTCGAGAATTAAGGCGTTACAGGAAAAAAAGCAGCAACGAGAGTCTTTCCCCTGGAAAACAGACTATAGCAAGAATTATACCTCTCTGTTTAAATCTGCGCGACCTGTAAATGTGGTGAGGGAGCAAACGCGCGATAGCTGTGAGAGATAAGGAAGCAAGTAAAATAAAATAATTGCATGTATTACTGGTTTCAAAGAAAATCCATCTATTTGAAATGATTTATTTTAGGAAGATGCTAGAAAGAAACCAGGAGGTGATGTCTGAAGATGTCTTTGGTACTTTTCCCAGCCAGGTATAAGCACAGTGTTATTTGAGGGCTCTAATGGAATTGAACGCTTCCTTCATTCTGATTATGGACATTTCTCCTTTGTAATTTAGATTCAGTTACCTGCAGTATTAACCTGAAGACCTGATCAACTGAATGTTGATCAAAATATATCCCAAACTGGCGTATTGTGTCAAGTGCAAGATCATTTCAGGTAACAAATTCTCAAACCTCTTCTAATTCTGGATTGATGAACAAAGCACCATAGGTGTTTAATGATCGCACTTCACTTTCCACAACAGAGATGCCCATGTTGCAGCAAGTACTTTGTTATTTAGCTCAGTATTGTCAATTTATGTGACATCCCTATTTCAACAATATTGTAGACTCTTCACTTAAATAACCACCTTATTGCATCCAAAGAGAGCTGCTGAGAACCACATTTGCATCAATGTCTAATCAATGCCATACGTATTTGGAGGAGGAGCACTAAGGGGTGTGGGGGGGGACGTCTTTGTTAAAGACAAGAGCACATGAACCCCCAAATTTGCTGAAGGCTAGGGAACTGGTGTGTGCTTCTTGTTTTCAGCTGATCAGGATGTTCCTTATCCTACTGAGTGCTCAGGCATTGATGCGTATTTTCGAGTGCTTGCAGCACGCGTGCCGAGTTTCAGCAAGACCTAAGGTTTAATGAGCCAGAATTCTGAAATATACTTACACTCCTTTAAACTCATGAAAACACACCTGGAGGAAAAACGAGACAGCGCTGTGTTGTTTCTCCCTTCTACACCCGTCTTCCTGAGGTTGTTCTCTGGCTTGGCTTTCAACTTTGCACCTTTCCATCAGAACACTTTCTGATCTGAATTCTGCCATCTCCCAAAGGGGTCTGGCAAACAGAAGGAAATGACTTCCTGCCTGAGGAAAATAAATTATTCTGTGAAAAAAATCTGTATGAAATATAGTCCTGAGGGAATATTTCAGTGATACCTGATTTGAAATGACATTATGCTGGTAATTTAGTAAATGTAAAAGGGGAAAGAAGCGGTGCTTTTCCCTCTAGGGTAGGCTATGTGGGATATTTTTCAGTTTTTCTTTTAGTTATTGTAAGCAAAATAACTCATCTAGTCTTTTATCTTTCAAGCGGGTTTTTTTTGCAGATACTATTAAAATGCAGGCTTACGAAGTCTCCAGCAGTAAGGAAGAAATAACTGCATTAAAACCAAAAGGTTCTCGATATCGCGTTTCACTGAAATGGAGAGCTACTGGTATTTTGGGGAGGAATAAAGCTAAATGCTACCTTTTCTATTTCCTTGCACAAATTGCCCATTTTTGAGCCAAGTTTCAAATGTGTTTCAGCACCAAGAAATCACAAGCTGTATCTCAGCTTTCAAAGGGGAGCATGAACATCCTGTGATGCTTTTGACACACACGAGAACAAAAATTTAAAAGAATAAAATCTTAAGAGAGGATACGTAACCAACCTTCTGCCACAAGAGAGAGCTCTGGAAAATTAAGAGAATGCCATAAAACTAGAGACGTGTTATAGTTTGACATGCCTGGTTTTGGGGACAGATTGATTCAGTGCTACCTTATCATGGCTCTTAATCATCAAGCTTCCAGATAAAGCCAGTAGCTTCAGTATTTGAAGAGGCAAAATTTCCAAGGGTGCATCTGAGGGTGGATCCAGAGTCTTCTAATACCTTTTTCAATAGAAAGACCTGATTTTTGGGAGGAGATTTAGATTTCTTAAGTAACTCGTGTAAAATAAGGTGTCTACTATCTGGAGAGTGATGATAACTGCTGAAATCGAAGCCACCCGCATACTGGCAGGTGGGAAGCCATCCCTTGTTTCCGCTTTAAGCACCGGTAGAAGGTGGGAAGAAGAAAGGAACCTATAAGCACTTTGCAAATCTGAACTGTTTTTTGCTATGCTCATTTTCTGATGTCTGATTTTTCTTTTTCCTCCATAAACTTGAAAAGATGAAGTTTTTGTCTGGCTTCGTGCATAGCTTTCTGTCGGTGTTAAAAGATACATCTCAGAGAGAAGCCTAGTCAAGGTAAAAAGGTACTCCTAGGTAAGAAGGGCTGATTTTAAGCCATGGTTCAGTCTCTGGTGTAACAGCAAAGTAACACTGAAATGCTGCTCTAGGAAGGCGCATAATCCTAACAGCTGAGAGGAAAGATTCAGCTGCTCCTAGAAGCATCGCATGGGATGTCTTTCATACTAGAAAAGCTCCTGAATTTGGAGAGGAGGAGAATTTTGAGGAGCCAGTCAGCAGTGCAAATTGATTAAACTACTTAGTCCACAAAGGGATTTGAATAATAGATTGACAAGCATGTAAATATGAAAATAGACTTCATGGGTTTCTCCCCTGGAATTGTACGGACTCTTGACAAACACTGAAAAAATTGAACTGTGTACACAGTAAATCACTGTTCTGCCACAAATACCAACTTCTAGCAGATGCAGAACTCGCACCACCTCACACTTGATCTTTTAAACTGCAATAGAAGTAACATGGCTGGCTGCAGCCAGCAATCGGAGAGAAAGTGGGTATGGATGGCATTATTTAGGGGACACCTTACCGAAAGATGTGCCAATTCCCTGACATGGAAATCACCCTCGACAACTTTGCCAACCATTCATTCCCTGCCAGCTTAGAGGAACTTTTCTTTTTGGAACAGTTTTATCTGTGCTTACAGCAAAATGCAAGAAACAAAGTGTTTTTTTTACTTCAAGCTGGCTGTGAAAATGAATGTGTAATATAGGGAAATGAAGAAACAGAATCTGATGTGTGTTTTCCAAAGTATCGCTTGAGAACACAAAACAACATTTGAAGAGGAAAATATCTTCTAGTTCTGTTAATGGGTCCTTAATTTTTTTTTTTTCTTCCATTTGTCCTGTAAATCCTTGAGGGCAAAAACCTGGATTTCAAATGCTAATTCATGTTTTGGACACTAAAGCAGACTGGGTGAGGAGAGGAAAGGAAATGACAGTTGGTTTTCGAGTTTAATAGGGAAAACAAAGAGAGCGGGGAAGTTGTCTTACATTTCCTCCTCCAAAACAGTTCTAAATTTACCTCCTTGAAAACCTTAAATCAGGCTAATGAACTCCAAGGACACCTCTTCTTAAAAGTGTATGGAACCCCAATAACAGAGCACAGTCTGCTGGCATGGGATAAGAGGGTGCACAAACTAATTAGCTCCCGTCCTCCATTAATACCCACAGTAGGTATCCTAGAGTTTAATCCACACATAACTGGAATTTGAAAGCCCAAAACTTTTAAACCCATTATGCTATGGAAACACCCAGACTGATGCGTCTCACAAAACAAAACAAAAATGCTAATGACTGCATGGTAAGACCCTCATGACACAAAATGTCTGTAAACTGCATCGGTTATTGTCACATGGGGGAAATAAAAGCAAGCGTAGACTTTTCTTCATGTGTGTAAGTTTCGCCTCCCATTAGGTTGCTGTACCACGTTGTCTTTGCTATCCGCAAAGTGATGTGAATGGTAACTACTGACTAGAATACTTCATTCAGGGAGCCCTTAAAAACTGGGAAAAGAATGGTTTTGTTGCTCTTTCTCATGCTTGGTTTTAGGATGTTTATTTAAAACTTGGCGACCCTACTTCCAACTTGCATTTCTTGCTGCGTTTGGCTTTCAAATAAAGACACAGAATATGAGGTACTTCTTGTTTCATTTCCACATCTGTCCTTAGGGGAAGGAAAGCAAAATGTCTCTCTCCAGTGATGAAAACAATATTGATTTTTTTATTCTCTAATTACACATCTTCATATAGTAATTTCTGCCACATGGGTCTTGATTTCCTTCGGTTTGGGACATCTGACCCGTAATATTTTATCATGGTCAGTTTTGACTGAGGAAGAGCAAATGCAATGCATTTTAAAGTCATTAGCTGGAAGAATTTAACATATTAAAAAATTACTCAGTTGTTTGGCATTGGCATCTAATCAGAGTACTTTCAGCATTAATGCCGATATAAAACTGATTATCATATTCTCAAAGATGTAGGATGTAAAGTGTTCCCTCTTCCTCTCCTAGATCTAGGATAACTAGATAGCATAACTAGCCCTCAAAAACTAAAGCGTGTTTTGCTGTTCCTTGGGCAGATAAGAAGCCCCACAGAAGATGTAAGTATTCGCTTTATTTCATCTTGAACTCAACTTGTCAGCCGTGCATCAGTCCTGTGGGTAAGATGCTGTCACTCAGATATCGTGGCCCATGTGTTTAGCATATGATAAGGCGAACCGTGGGGTATGCAGATAATGGCTTTATAAGCTCAGGTGTTGCCAGGCGCTTACAAATTGGCTGATAAATTTGATATGCTAGAAGTCGGAAGCATGGCATTTATAATGTGGCAGAGCTGCAGGCCCCAGTCTCACAAGGTGTTTCTTCTCTTGCAGCTGGGCCATCCTTCTCCTGCCCTTCCACCATTGCCTCACATGGCAGACTCGCCCAAGAAGGTTTCTGACTCTGAATGGCCAGTGGCACGCTTGGTTTCATCCTCCTAATGGCCCTCCCTTCTCCTTTATCTTTTTTAATTATAAGTCAGGCTGCACCTGTGGGATACTACTTTACCAGTGAATATGAACTTCACTCAATAAACCAGCCCTTTATATCGACATTAATCTGGAGTTTACTAATACCTAAAGAAAATACTACTGCAGTTTTTTTCCCCAACTTTTGAATCAGAAGTTCCATTTTAAAATGTTTGCATCTGATTAACTCTTTTCTTTAATAAAATCGAGGGATGCTATTAAACGAAATGATTGTAAAATCGAGTGCCTGATGAACAACGAGAGTCTGTTTCTTTTCACAGGTCAGAGTGCTTGTCGTGAAGATACAATGGTCAGTCTTGAAGAATCAGAGGATCTTTCTAGAGATGAAAGGAGTCAACACCAAGGCCAGCATGCCAGTTTTTTTATAAGCAGGTAACTATGCAAATGAGACACTGGACTCTTACTTCAGGTCCTGGAGAATTTTTCTAACAAATCCTTTGTCACTGCATCATGTGCAAATAGCTTCAGCACATCTTCTTGAGTTTCTGTGCAAGTATTTATGTCCCTTTTTCTGTTCTACGTGCAGTTTCTGAGCATGTTTTCTCATAGCTTACTAATTCTGCGTCAGCCCCTGCTTGCTGCCGTGGTTCCAGGTGGCAGGGCTGCCGAAGTCTGCTACCTTTTCACTCCGATGGAGCTGGAGAGATCTTGTTGACAGTGGGTGCTGTAGCATTGGCTCCTGTGCCAGGCATGGATTTGTGCTGGATTGATCTCTGTCTACAGAAAATCTCTTGCAGTTTGTATGTCAATATTCAGGGGCTGGAACATTAGCTTTGCAATGCTCTTTTTCAGGAGGTGCAATTAACAAGTACTAACGGACAATGAGGCAAGGGGTTTTTTTTTTCGGTTACCACCAACAAAGGAGAGAGATTTGTTGGTGTCTAGGGCCCTTTCTGTATGTTCTGCGATCAACGTATGCCCACATCAAGCATCATACCCTGGTATGGTGGCCATGATGCTTACGGATGCTTAGAAGACTTTGGTGTCTGCCTTCATTGATTTCAGATTACACTGGTTCTCTTAGGGAATTTGAAAAATATTCTAGCTCCTGTCTATATAACCCCTCTGCAACTGAATTATCATAGAAGTTCAGATACTTGAACCTATTAAATACAGCTTCGCCCCATCCTCATGTTTATGCTTCCCTTAGTGTTACCTAGCCTCTTTGTAAGCATTAGTTGCCGCGCACTGTGCAAGGTTATACGTTCTCTTACTCCGTAAAAGTGGGATTTGACCCCATGGAAAATACACTGACAAATCAAAATTTATAATCGGTTTAAAGTTCAAGGGTGCAGCCAAATCCTGAGCCAGTGTAATTTGACCTAGATTCACTGAAGTAAGTAGAGCTGCAATGAACTACATAAACTGAAGAATTGTCCCACTGTGGTTGCCCTCATACAGTGAGGATGACAAGGAAATGTTTGAAGCCTAATGAAGGCCATGGTTTGCTGCTTCAGGAAAAAGAAGTTTCAAAAAGTTTGTTTCCTTATGCTACGTTCTACAAAAAATAGTAGCTTAACAGCCAGGATGCTGAGGAAACTCTCTCAGTTGAGTTGAAGGGACACTAGCAACATACTCCTGCTTATTTCTATGCCACTAGAGAAGGGAGCGCTAAAATACTATTCCCACTAATTGGCCCCAAAATCTATGTTTGT
The DNA here is from genome assembly GCF_964199755.1 of Larus michahellis. Taxonomy (NCBI): domain Eukaryota; kingdom Metazoa; phylum Chordata; class Aves; order Charadriiformes; family Laridae; genus Larus; species Larus michahellis. Next base: position 74,656,851 of record NC_133897.1, on the reverse strand, counting down.
CATTCATTTGCTCCTGAGACCTTTGGTAGTATTGTCCCATGTCCATGTGTGTGTCTCCAACCTCCAGGTCCACTTAGACATTGACGCACTGTAACTTTTGACCCTGCATTACTGTCATTGCAGCAGTTTTCATCAAAAGTTCAATTTTACTTTCAGTAGCTAATGCTCCAAGGACTTTCTTTAAAACTTTTAGAGCCAAAGCAAACCTCAGCCTTATACCACTGTAAGGATTTTCCAAAATTGTCCATTCTCCCCCCAGAATATTTATGTGAGTAACAAGGCTTGTGAAATCTCAGCAACTTTTCAACACTAAGGTTATTGGAGGGGCAGAAGGGCAAAACTTGTTAACAGAAACCCATGGGTAGCTCTGAATGGTGATTTCTGGATATTGCTGCCAGCTATTTCAAGAATAGTTTCAGGTTAATTAAACAGCTCTAAGAACCAGAAATAATAGGTTAGCGATCGGTCTCAGCTATCATTTCCATTAGTACAAATACAGAGTTGCCAATGCCTGTGTTACCAATTATTTTTTTCTTGATTTTCACTAGTATAACTGGCTTAATCTCACTCCTGGAAGGAGTCAAAATGAAATATTTTAATTGGTTCAGGCAATTTTAACTTTCATTCCAGTTGACTCTGCACAGCGGATGTTAGCTGTACCAGTTACTGATAAATAATGCACATTACCTTCTGCAACAGCAGGTGTCTTGGTAACTGCTTTCTCTATATCATAAGGAATACATTATCAATGGCTGGTATTAACTTAGGTTTTGGGTAGTTATGGGAATGTGATCATATATTTTGTATTTATGCCCCACTCTATATGATAAGAAATAGGAATTCAACAACATAGTGGAAAGTCATTCTGGGGGTCCCAGACAGCATAAAGTACTGCACCATTTCTGGTCTGTTTTGATAGGGTCTTTTCCTGTTTATCATCCCAAGTCTGAGTTGATTGCAAACACATTAAATAGGAGAAAGAGATTCAAACTGACAGCAGATGGATACATGACTGAACTGGGCGGGTGAAGGAGGGAATTCAAATTGATTTTTATGCGAGGAAGGCAGAATTTACTATACAGGATGTAAAGGCATTTGGAAAAAAAAATTGTTCTTAAATCATATGAAGGAAAAACTAGGTTCTATTGTTAATCAGGTCACAAGCTTTCAGCCCCACTGTACCTCAGACTTTAAGGCTGCAAAATACCTGTATAATACTGTCCCACTTTGTAAGGTCAGCGTTACACTTAATGCACTACTGTCTATAAACAGGATGAGCTCCTTTGGGGAAGTTACTATGACTGCAAAGCCACAGTGCGCTATGGGGCAATGGTCCTACTCCCTAAATAGGTGACTTAATTGTTCCACTTCAACTCTCTTAAAAGCTAAACTGGAATCTAAAACTCTATTGTTCATTCATTGCATGGAAAAAAAAAAAAAGAAGAAAGTGTTCCACTACAGATTGCATGATTAACACAAGAGCTTCTATTAGCATGCCGCTGGGAATAATCTGTTTATGTAACACGCTCAAGCACACCTCGAAATAGAGGAGAAGGCACCTGCTTCTCTGTAAGAACACGGAAGGGCCCGGGGGCCGTGGGCGCCCCGCAGGCTCCGCAAGCCGCCTGGGGACCTGCACCCACGGGGGGGGAACACATCGCTGGCTCCCTCCCACCACCCCGCTCCTCCATCTGCCCCTCCCCGCACGCCTCCCGGCTCCCTCCCGTCCCTTCGTCGTGGGGCGGGGGGCAGCCGAAGGCGTGTCGTGTCCCGTCGTCGTCCTCCACTCCACCCCCCCCCCCAAAAAAAATAATAAATCACGCCCCAAATCTGACCCGTGGGAGCGGGTGCCTGAGAAAGAGGAGGAGGGAGGGCAGCGGGGCCCGGGAGGATCCGGGGGCACGGAGGCGAGAAGAGCAGCGGCGGCTCGTTTCCTCCCGGCGGAGGGGGGGATGCGGGGCTGCCATCACCCCGCGGGGAAAGGAGGGCAGGGTCCCCGGTAGCGGCCCGGCGGGGGGACACTCACCATGGCGGCGGCGGCGGCGGCGGCGGCGAGGCGCTGTCCAGGGTATCGTCCGGCTCGGCTCGGCTCTGCCGGCGCTGCCGCCGCGCCCGCGCTATAAGGCGCCGCCTCCGCCCCGGCCCCGCCGCGCCCGCCCCCCGCGGCGGCCGCGGGGCAGGGGCGGGCCGCGGCTGCTCGCTGCCGGCGGCATCGGCATGGCGCGATGGGGTTCTCCGGGTCCCCGCCGAGCAGCAGGAGGACAAAGGGGATCGGGGGATGGTGGTGAGCAACGGCTCACGGTCATGGAATGGCTTGGGTGGAAAGGAACCTTAAAGATCATCTAGTTCCAACCCCCCTGCCATGGGCAGGGACACCTCCCACTAGACCAGGCTGCTCAAAGCCCCATCCAGCCTGGCCTTGAACACTTCCAGGGATGGAGCATCCACAGCTTCCCTGGGCAACCTGTTCCAGTGCCTCACCACCCTCATAGTGAAGAATTTCTTCCTAATACCCAATCTAAATCTACCCTCTTTCTGTTTAAAACCATTACCACTTGTCCTATCACTAACTCCCTGATAAAGAGCTCTTCCATCTTTCCTGTAGGCCCCCTTTAGGTATTTGAAGGCTGCTATAAGGTCTCCTTGGAGCCTTCTCTTCTCCAGGCTGCACAACCCCAACTCTCTCAGCCTCTCTTCGTAGGAGAGCTGTTCCAGCCCTCTGATCATCTTTGTGGCCCTCCTCTGGACTCACTCCAACAGGTCCATGTCTTTCCTGTGCTGGGGACTTCAAAGCTGGATGCAGTACTCCAGGTGGGGTCTCACGAGAGTGGAGCAGAGGGGCACTCGACCTGCTGGCCATGCTTCTTTTGATGCAGCCCAGGATGCAGTTGGCTTTCTGGGCTGTGTGCTCACATTGTCAGCTCATGTTGAGCTTCTCATCAACCAACACCCGCAAGTCCTCCTCAGGGCTGCAGTAGCTGAGCAGGGGAAGAGGTGAAAGGTGCTGCCCTGCATCGCCCTGAGTGTCATTGTGGGTAGTGACAAAACCGTTGGCAAGATTCATTTCAGAGGGGTGTCTATTGATGGGCCAGTTTGGGAGCGGACAGGAGCACTGGCTGGCTACTGTGATCTTGACATGTCCCTGTTGCTTTTAACAGAGGGTTCAGTCAATAGCCCAGCACTCGTGTTTGCAGTTGAAGTTCTCTGACCTGACGCCTTGAGTCTTTCACACACTGTGACAAAGTGAGATCGATGTTGCCCTACCTACCTAATTGTGGCATGTGCCTGGAGAGCTGTCTATTAGGGATGAATTGATAAACAAAAGGTTATTTAGATTGGTTAGGGAAGAGGCAAAAATCACACAGAGCAGGAGCTACTGACCCCGTCAGAACTCTGCTACTGATATAAAACTGAAAAAGGTCAGGGAAGAGGAGAGACTTCATGCTTGGTAGAACAAACACAAAATTTCATGCCTTCAAAACTGATTTTTGTTCTAAATGCTAACAAAGCCTCATATCTCCTATAAAACATTTATTTTAACTATCAAAACTTACTGAAAATGTTGTCCTTCTTTTCCCTTGTTTTTAACATAGCAGTCTTTGGCATGTGAAATCAAAATAATCTTTCTTAAAATATTAAAATCCTTCATTTTTCTTTTATTTGCTAAATGAAAACTTGTCAAAAATGTCATGTTCATACATGCGCTCCCATTGCTGCCCTCTCAGTTCTGGATCTTCAGAGTTTTGTTGCCCAGAGCTCAGCCAACAGTCTTTCCTGGTTTCAGTGGCACGAGCAGGGGAAATAAGCTAAGGGGACCATGTGTGCTGCAGGACAGGTAACATCTTCACAAACTAAAGTGTACTTGATGTATAGATAGGCTATATTTGTCCAAAATGTAGCGCTGATGTTCCACACCTCAAGTCTTCCTTCCTGGTAGGCTCTTTGTCCATGTGCTACTTCACCCCTTGCTTTCTCTTGGGCCTAGACGCAGAGATACTCCAAAGGCTGTGAGAATGGCTGTTGTGCCAGGGCTGTCTGCCTGCCCAGAAATGATACTGCCAGAAGCTTCACGTGAAAGCGTGTCCTCATGTAACTTCTAGCCCACTTTTATAGATGCAGACTTGTTTGCTTGAGCTTCCAAATTCTGGCACGTTAGTCTACACTGAACTGCTGTAATTCCTGAGGTTGACCTGCCAGCCTTTCCTCTAATTCATCTTTTTGATAGGTTATTCACTTAATTATTTCTGTGTTGCTACAGACTATCTTGAAATATTGAAGAGAAATACTTTTTGATATGCATTCTGTCCCCAGAGAAGTTGTTCTCTAAGCAGAAAATTGTCCTCTTTGTCCAAGAGATTACTCTTTACGTGCTGTAGAGCAAGGAGCAGTCTGAAAGCTGACTGACAGAGAAACTTGGTAGTAACTCGGAATGCTTCAGCCTCACAATTTTTATTCCAATTTCTTTTCAGTCCAAACCGGCTGGAGTTAGTGTGTCAAGCCAAATCCAGACCTAAGAACATGGTAATGCAAAACATTTTTTTCTTTATTCCTTTCCTTTGTCTAAAACAGAAAAGAAACATATGCTCAAGTTTGGTCAAGATGTAATATTTCTAATTTCTTGAGTTTTTTGTAATTGATACATTATATTAATACTAATTAATTTATTTTCTTTCTATAGTAGCAATTTTATTTTTTATCAAAACAGTAATGTCTCCAATGAAGACACACATAGGAAGCAAATAGGATTCTGGTGGCATCTAAAAGAAGCTGTAATAGTATTACGGATATTTTTAACACCTCTCTAATGACCTGAATTTGGAGATTTAAGGGCTGTGACAAGATTTGGATTCATCTGTTTTGTATGGAGGGCGATGCTAAGTATTTAGTTGGATCCCAGGCACTGAGCGTAGCAGATGTCTGCCATGCACTTTAGCTTTGAATGGTTGCTGAACAGCATGCTCTGCTGAGGGGAAAGGCAGAAAAATAAGTCAACGTGTGGAAAAATGGAATCACTTAGTTCCAGATAAAATTCCCTGGAAACAAGGAGAGTACGTGGAGGCAATTAAGACAGGATTTCATTCTGGAGCGGTGCTGTTACACAACAACTACTCTTCATGGTGAAATACCACAGGGAGATAGCTTGAGTCCTGCTGGTGTAGCGGTTGTAGGTTGGACCTCATCACAAGTTACCAAGCTTACAGAACCACAGACTGGTTGAGGTTGGAAAGGACCTCTGGAGATCATCTGGTCCAACCTACCTGCTCAAGCAGGGCCACCTGCAGCTGGTTGCCCATGGCTGTGTCCAGCCAGATTTTGAATATCTCTCCATCTTAGGAGAAGCACCTTTGAGTTGCAATGACTTCACAGGGGCCGAGTCCCACTGGGTTTGCAGCTCAGCAGGAAACAGGCTGGACCAGGTACCACTGATCCAATTATCAGTAACCCTCAACTCCTGATAAGTTTCAACCAGGATAAAGCTTTAGTTTGGGAAAGAAAAGTGAAATCAGCCATGCATCCCATCACTAATCACTGCTCTTGATCACAATCTTGTCCAAAATTTGGAATTTAAACTCAGGAATTTAAACCCAGGATGTGCCTGTTTCACTAAACTGTCCTGTCAGTGCTATCTCTCCAGCTCACTGACAAAATGTCTCTTCTTTCCCTGAGCAGGTAGTTCAGATGAAAGAGGTTATCTTTCTTCTGTCATCCATTCATTTTCTAATTTTATTGGCACAGAACAATGGTTATGTACCTGAAGTGTTACCTGAATTTTTGTTAACTCTCAGTGAGTGCTTAAGAACTGTCAGTAATAAAACTGCGTGCAATCAAATCTGAGTAATCAGGCTAAAGTGAAAAGACTTCGTAATTTATCAAAACAGATTTGAAAGTTTGTCCTCTTGTTTTTCTCTGATATGGTTAGTTCTTTCTATAATGTCATTTTTCCTATGTTTTTCATTTTTGAAACTATAGCTGGTGTAATATGTCTGTACAGCTAAAGCTAAAGCTTGTATTAAATTGCCAGCTGTGAAGCTGTGAGGGCATAAAATAAAAAACTAAGCCACAATAAACTTATGCTGCAGGAAGCATTGAGTCGAACAATTGTGCAGCTTTCAGTTTTTGTAATAAATATTATGTTTTAGCACCCTCTTTTGGAACAAAGTAATACTGCCAGTATTTACTCTTAAAGCCTTTGCTAAAGCTGGAAAGCAATTGCAACGTGTCCAGGAAAAGTCCTTGGCTGCAGTCACAGACAGAGTTTAGTTGTGGAGTTTGGTATTTTCTAAATTGACATAAATAGAATTTTCCCGTCCCTCCTATACTTATCATCTTTATATAAATAGTCCATATTGTTCATTTAAGTCAGCCACAATTTGTGAGAAAATGATGGCTCCGAACCAAAAGCTGAAGCTGAGTTGTTACAAAAGACCATATTTAGATGCGCTGTTCCACATTGTCTGCTCATCTCCTCTGAGGAGCCTGCTGGCGTCAGCTTGCTGGGAATTGTGGATGGACCTGAATGGCGTCTCTCACACGCGCCAGTATTAGTGCTCAGGTAGCATACGGAGGTGCCAGTCTGAGTTCATAGTCTTGATGTGCTGAGACCTACATCAGAATCCTCCTTATAGAGCTCACAGTGTGATGCATAAAGGTGTAATGCAGAGGGAAAGGGGTGGAAGGAAGCTGTTCTCTGTACTTCTGCCCTGGGAAATAGTAACGTATTAATGCCAAAAGGCAGGTAGTGGGAGGGAGGTCACCAAGTGTATTCTGAATAGAAGAAAGGGCTACACTTTGCACCTTTCACATGAACTATCACTACCTGGCTAGCTTCTGGGGTACAACTGATAGGCACTCAGGCTCCTATACGTTGTTTTGGCTAAAGTAGTTGGTATGGTTGCCATTTACACTCAAAGATAACGTATGTGCTAAGAGAAGGATTAAAAAAAATTAAGACACCATAGAACAAAATCTGCCTGGACTCCTTTAACTTGCTCTTCTTGTGTGTATTCACTTTAATGAGCATTATTTACAATAACAGCCTTTGGCAAGACTCCTGCTTCATCAACGTATGGTGCGGATGATGATAAACAAACAGGAGGCCATGAATGATGCAAGGGTCTGGAAAAGGAGGAAAGATAATCTTGTTGAAGTGGCTGAAATTCATTTTCAGGACTAGAATACACTCCTTAGATAACATAATTTCCATGTCATTATAGGAGATCATTTAGATACCTTTTTTTCTACAATTAGTCAATGATTTTATTCTTTCTGCTGTCCGCCTCAGGGTAACTGAGTGTAGGTTTGTCAAAGTGCTGAGCACTTATAGCTTCACCCGACAACAGTGAAAGCTGTGTTGCAAATAAATTAAATGCAAGGGAAACACGAGGTTTTCCCCATATACCAGCTGAAAAGGAGGCCAAAAGGGGCACATCCAAAATCAGTTGATACTTCAACTGTATATTTCAACCTCAGTCCTCTCCCTGGTGAAGGAGGAATAATAACATCCCTCACCTCGTCTTGCTGTGCAAACACAAACACTAGTTAACTGACTGCTGTGAAACAACTGGTGAGTCTAGATTCATCGTCTCTCACACCCTGAAAATAAGGCTCGTGCCCTCAGCATCTGCATCTCTCTTCTTGTCACCAGTCTTTAGCTCTCCGATTTGCGGCATTTTGCGGCCTTGCTGCTCTGTGGAAGCAGGTCAAACGGTCTGGGGCACTGGTTGGCAGAGGCCCACTAAACGCCGGCTCACCAGCCTCGTGCTGCAGTCCCTTTGTTGCTTGATGACCTGCCCAGCCTCTTTCCTCCACCCACAAAACACATCTCAATGCATATCTGGTCATACACACCAAGAGAGACAATGTGAAAAGTACGATCGGTGTTGAGCATCATAGGAAAAAGTATTAAATGTAGAATATTGATGGTATGCGGTGAGCAAGTGTTGCAAGATAATGGATAAAAGACCATAATGACATTATCGGTGAGTTTTTCCACCCTCTTCAGGGAACAGATGACGTATATTAAATTCTGTAACTCCATATTGCACACATACACATAAGGAAGTGGGTAGAACAAGCTTAGATTTGCATGAACAGCTTTAATTCTGAACTTCAGTGATGAGAAAACCTAATCTGTCCAACACTAATCTTTTTATATTTTCTCTTTTGTGTGATTTCACAGGCTTTTGAAAAATAACAATAACTCATGTTGTGTCTCACTTATCCCAAATGCATCATCATCAGCATTGGTATTGGCACAGGTTTCTGGCACATTAGTACATGAAATGATATGTAGCAGGACTGATGTGTACGTGTTCATATAATTTAACTTTGGTCTGAAGAATTCTTAGATAAAATACATAGAATATCATGTTCAGGTTTTTTTATTCAGATGGAAATCTGTATTTATGTTTAATTTGACACAACGGATTCCAAGTGTTCCAAATAAAAGGCTTTATTTCATGTTTTAGGAAAAATGACAAACAAAGACTATTCACCAAATCGCTGGAGGCGGAAGTGTTTCTCCTTTTGTGTCATGGCTTGGTTAGCGTGTAACACCCGCAGTTACCCCTTGCCTATGCCTGTGGGGTTTGAACTTTTACCTCCTATTTAAGTGCTTCAGCCATTGTGCTAGAAAGTCTTTTCTACTTGCTTGTTGTCTGTCCTGAGGACAATTTCAGTAGTTCATCCATACTGGCCTTAAGCAGTCTGGGTCACCAAGACCAGAGGGAAAGTCTGGAGCATGGAAGATTTACCCCTGGTGGAAGAGGACCAGGTTAGGGAGCACCTAAACAAACTGGCAATCTGTAAGTCCATGGGGTCTGAGAGGTTGCGTCCACGGATGCTGAGGGAGCTGGCTGATGTCACCGCGAGGCCACTCTCAATTATCTTTGAAACACAGTGGTGACTGGGAGAGGTTCCCGAAGACTGGAAGAGAGCAAGCATCACTCCTATCTTTAAGAAGGGCAAGAAGGAAAATATGGAGAACTACAGGCCAGTCGGCCTCACCTCAATCGTGGTGATGGAGAAAATCTTCCTGGAAATCATATCCGAACAGATGAAGGACAAGAAGGTGATTGCGAGTAGTCAACATAGATTTATGAATGGGAAGTCATGCCTTATCAACCTGATGGTCTTCTACAATAAGGTGATTAACTTGGTGGATGAGCTAGAGAAAGGGAGACTTTCTTTACGGTCTAGAGAAAGGAATGTTTAAATAAATAAAATTAAGGTTTTCCAAGCTGAACATATGTCAATTTAAAGGCTGTCCACCTGCCCATTTTAATATGAGAAATCTAATTGCTACCTGTTTCATCTTTATTTCCTAGTATGTTGCCTTGGATGCTATCAGGTATATTTGATCATGTATATATAATCCATGTATATGGGCCACGTATATTTATCACTCCAAAATGACTTCATTCCAAAATATTTTTTTCTTCAGTTATGGATGCTGGGTGGCTCTGCCACGCTTGGGGATGTGATGTGAATTAACTGCTATTAGTAAAACAGTTTGGAACTGTAGGGTGATGTATATGAAATATTTTAATAGCCCTAAAATGTGGCAGCTACTTTACAGCAAAGAGAAAGTGGTGGTCCCATATCCAGAGAACTTACTCTAACTGTAGATGATACACAAAAAATCAGAGAAGCAGAACAGTGTGGCTAGGAGGGAACTTAAATATTTCTCAAAAGTTAATATGGTACTAACTGTTACTGGTTTGCTGTTTGCTTGCAATACAGAAGAAACTTGGCTTAAGTGTGTGCAGCAACTGCTTAGGCTAGAATTAGAGTGATATTTAAATATCAGGAGACGTGTCAAAGTATAAAGTTATTGAGAAATAACCAAAAATATGTTTCAGGTGAAATTATACTTGAAAATGACATTCTAAGTAGGTTAGGCAGGGTATTAAACAGGGCTGGGAACACTGGGAGAGAAGGCTAGGAATGTAAAGAGAGAATTTGATTTGGTGAAGTGATAGCAACCTTAAGAATGTGAATTGGGAATTGTGTGTGCGGGTAATTTGGGTTTACAGGTATCTTGAAAGGAGGCGGCATGTGGCATGCTCAATGAGCAGGAAAAACAGTAAGAATTTTTAAAATCTCCTCTTTTAAGTAAAGCTAAATAATCTGTGAAAGAAACACAAAGGAGAATGGGATTAGCTTTCTCTGACATCTCACTGCAATGGTGACATCTTCATGGGAAATCAGGCTTCTGTAGTAGTGGACTTAAACACACGGATTTTCACTAGTTTTAGAAACATTAACCAGTATTTCTTACACTACAAAGGATCCTGTGCTAAAGGCAAAGTCCATATCAGGCTCAAGATTATCTCATGCTTATCTCGCAATTCCTGGAAGATATTATTTCCTCAGATTTCTCTTAAGGGGAAAAGACCAGCTTTGATGTATCGCTGCAATGCCAACAGAGGGCAAGAGCCAAGGTCATGTGGAATTTGAACCACGCTGGGCTGGCACGGAGGTAAAAAGGCTGCCTTGGCTAAGGCCCGGTAGAGCCCTGCTGTCCCCTTATCGACCAAACAGGGGGGAGCACGGGCAGCAATGACAAGAGGGACAAAGAGGAACCGGAGACCAGGTTGCCCCATCCTTACGAGTGACCTAAAGCACTGCAGAGGAAGCAACCTGTCCTACACAGCTTCTCTTCTGCTCAGCGCTTCAGCCACCGCCGCACCCGTTTTACCACACCGGCTGCACCCCTCTGCCTCACGCAGCCATGACAGGCCGCGGCCCCCCGCCCAGCCAAGCCTGCCTTCACTCAGCGCCGCCTCATCCAGCTGCAGTTCATCCCTTCCCCAGGCGGCCGGGCCCGCTGGGGAGGAGCTGCTGCCGACCTACCCTCGGCCTCCCCCGCGCCCGGCCGCCGGCGGCCGTTTGGCGCCGCGCGGGGGCTGCGGCGCGCGGGGCACGCCGGGAGTTGTTGTCCGCCGTCCCAGGGGTGCCCGCTCGCTCCGGCGGGAAGCGAACTACAACTCCCAGCATGCACAGCGCTCCGCCACGCGTCACCGCGGCGCGCCTGAGGGCCCGCCCCCCGCCGCCGCTCTTCACGCCGGGAGGAGGAGACGACGCTGGGGCTGCTGCCGCTGGCTCAGCCCGGGTCTTCCCTGCTACTCTCGCCCTCCCGGCTGGGCCGTGGAGCTGCCCGCTCCCTTCCCCGGAAGTCAGCGGGCAGCGATGTGAGGCGCGGCCTCCTCCTCCCCATAGCCGCCGGCGGGCCTTTGCCCTCGCCTCAGCCCCGGCGGCGCCTGAGGGGGCCCCGCCGCGGGCTGACCCGCCGAGGGGCCGGGCGGGCCCCCCGACGGCCCCTGGCGCCCCTCCCGCAGGGCTGAGCGGGCCCTGACGGTCGCTAGTGGGGCTGGGCCCAGCCCGGCCGAGCGGCGGGGAGGCGTCTTCGAGGAGAGCCCCCCCCGCCTCGCCGCTGCTGCCGCCGGCGGCGGGGGGGCGAGCGGCCGGCGCCATGTGGCAGAGCATCGGGCTGACCTTGCTGGTGATCGTGGCCACTCTGGCCTGCGTGCTGCTCTTCATGCTGTGCGGTAAGTCCCGCCCGCTCCCCTCGGCTGGGGAAGACGGGGGTGGGGGGTGCGCGGAGGAGCGGAAGGGCCGGGCCGGGCCGCCTTGGGTGTGCAGTGCCCCTGTCTTCCCCGCTTCACCCCCGCACCCGCTCTCTCAGTCTCTGGTGCTTCCTCTTTGCTCAGATTGACTGAAGGAAATGAAAGGGCGCCGTGCCCCGCGGTGTGGGGGAGCGTGTGCGGTTCGCAGCGCCCCCTTTTCTTTGTTTCTAAATAATTTTGAGCCTTGAAATGCTTCCTAGAGCTTAATTCCGTGACTAATCTGTAGTTGACAGCCTTTTTGGTGAACAGACTACTGAGCACTCGCTTCCTGCACCTCTGCCTAGGTCTGCAATGCCAGTGAATGGAAGTGGTACCCGACAGCTTTTGACATACCTTTGCTGGAATAGATTGAGAGCAGCTCTTGGGGGGTTTGTTTTTTTTTTTTCTTATGAGGATCCAAGACTTGGACTTACTTTAATGAAGAGGCAAGGGTTATTTCAATGGGAGGCACGACTTGCCGGTCTGTTAGTGTTCTTGGAAGGAATCAGCAGTGTAGTGTGTGTGGGTGTTGTGATCAATATACTGAATTTAGAGCTCTAAAAAAAACCCAAAACCCACACCCCAAAAACGCCATCACCAAACTCCCACTATGCCATAGCCTGTGCTGAAAGGCTTGCAAGATAAAAAGCAAATGCCTGGTGGATTTATAAGTGATTTTTGAAAACTAAGGGAATAAAGTGAAGACTCAGCTGACATTTAATACTTAAAAATACCCTGTTAATGGTGGTCAGAACAGCTGAGCATTGTGAAAAGATTTTGCAATATCAAGGAACTGGATAGTAGAATGGGAGGTGAAATCCAGTATTAACGTATATGGAGTAATGCCCATGAGAAGTGTGAAATATATGCATGTATAATTTATGTGGAGAAATATAATGGCTTCAAACTGAGCTCCTACTGTTCCAAAGAAAGGATTGGCTGCAGTAGTTGCAAGCATTTCTCCAAAATATCTGCTTAATGCTTTGTAGCAAACAAATAGACAAATAAAACATTAGAAGTTTAAAATAAAATAGAAAATGACATTATATTGCTACAGGAATCTACCATGTGCCTGTGTCTCAAACCATGTATTTTCTTATTAAAGTGTTATTTAAAAAAAATAATAATCCCAGTTTCTTTTTAGAAAGATAGGATGGTGAGAGCTATGTAAAGATTTCTGCGTGAAGAAACTCTAAAGAGATTAGATCTGTCCAGCTTGGAAAGCAGATGATGAGAGGAATGGTGATGGTTATAACTGTGTAGAATGAAAAAGGTGAACTGAGCACGGTTGTGAAATTTCATCATCGTAGAGGAATTGGAGTACATAAAGTTAAATGATCAGGCTTAAACCAAAAGGTTTTCTTTTACACGGTGGGGAAATAAACTACAAGTTCATTAACATTAACAAAGAATATTTTGGATGCTGGAACTTTTATCGTTTAAAGTTCACAGAAGAAAGGAAAACGTCTTTAAGCCATAGTACTAATTAGTAAGGTAATTTCTGAAATACAGACAACTGGGACTGCAAGGGTATATGAGGGTGCACCTTGTGTACATTGCCTGGTCTTGTGCTCTTTTCCTAGGTGCCCTGTACTGTCTGTTACCTATTTAATGGTGACCTTAGTGGATATTTATTCTGAGTGGGTTTTTATTCAAGTTTCTGTGTGCTCATTAGGTTGTGTCTGTCCACTTTTCATCTTTTAGAAGATGAAACATGGTACTTGCTAGGCTTTTTTATGTTTTTAGAGTATGCGTATGAAATATTTGCTTACTCTCTTGCTGAAAGATTAAAACGATTTTGCAACATGCTGTTCAAAATGAGAAAAAAGGATCACTTTCTCCAGGCAGGCCTTTCTGCTTTTGTCTGTATGTGACAAATGGAATTGAGATGCTAGGAATCTCTTTAACTTTGCCTGCTAACTTAAAGATCTCTCTAGTACTTTCTTGCTTAAAGAGAGCAAAAGTAATTAATAAATTTTATTTTTAGGTGGCTTATAAATACTTAGCACCTTGGAATTCTGTATTATACATTCAGCTTGGATTCAGTGAATACTTTGCTTTGAATCATTTGTTGTATTTTACTTTGAACAGTATCAGAGCTTACAATGATTGCTAAAAGTCACCTAGATTTCAAAAGTACTGAACACAGGAAGCTGACATGTTCATTTTTTTGGGGGGGGGGAATTGAACTGTTACCCTGTTAGAAGTGACTCAATAGGATTTGATAATGATTTGCAGTATTCGCAATTATTTTTTCCCATCATACAGCATTTAATAATTAATATTGGTACACTCCTAGTTCTTTTGCCGTGATTATTAATAGAAAATATTAAAGGAAAACAGTGTCAAGAACACTACTAGAAAAAAAACTGTGTACAAGCAACTTCCAATTTAACTATCTGTGCCAGTGATAGGCAGTTTCTTACTCGCCTTCTTACCTAGAGGTCTCCAGTCTTTACAGGCTGTTAGACTCCCAGGGAGACTGAGTGCTATGTATGAGAGGATATGAGTAAATGCCGACCAGTAAGACATACAAATTAATGGACAAACCTGACACAAGAATGGCTGGATATAATCTTGAGTAAGGTTAATCTGATAAGAATATTTCACAGCCATCTGATAAGAGATATTGAAACAACCTTATGAAGAGGATTTACAGGGTCAAGAGCCTAAAAAGCTGTAACTTGGATTTTGAGTGGCTTGTAAAAGGACTCACGGTGTGACTGATTGCAAAGTACAGTAGACTTAATTATCCAGGAGACACCCTAGGATCACGTGGATTTCTGCTGCTTATCGCAAACATAGAATCGCCTTGGTTGGAAGGGACTTTTCAGATCATCTCTTCCAAACATCAACCTAACTCTTGACAAAAAACGTCACTAAACCATATCTCTAAGCACTATGTCTGCCCATCTTTTAAATACCTCCAGGGATGGTGACTCAACCAATTCCCTGTCATAAGTGCTATCAGAACTTAAATAATGGGGAGAAAATGTCACTTTAGAATAAATGATAAAAGTAATAGACAAAATTCAGGGCATGAACTATAAGAAGTTATTTGGACCAGTTCTTCAGCCATGTGAAAAGCAAATGTTTATACCTGAACTAGGCATTTATGTCTATGAAAGTACTTTGAATAAATGACCTGATTTCATTTTCTTTTAAACATTTCTGGATGCTTGCAACTGCTACTTTCAATGTTAATCTGAATTTGTTAGGAAGCACACAAGGCTTGCAGCTAGCAACGTCTCTATTTGTAAACTGGTCACATCTGACATAGAAACCGTTGAGGGACTGTAAATAGCAATTTTTCAGTTGCTCTTTTAAAAGTGGGACTGAAGTAAATTGCTTCCACTTCCCGCCCCCTACACCTTTTCTGATACATTTTTTCCCCGCCCTCTGGTTTCTCTCTGGTGGTCTCATTGCTGCTTTTCTGTATTACATGTTCCTCTGCAGATGGGAGGAATTCATGCATATAGGATAAGATAAAATACCAGCCAAAGTCAAAGTACTGCTTATCGCTGTGTATTTGTTTTAGTTTCCCAATGTAGTAACGCATGGAGCCATGTGAAACTGCGGAAGTGCCTTCACTGGAACAGATGGAAGCGTTCAGCTCATTTGGCGAGTGAGGTTAATAAGATGTGGCTTGAGAGATGCAACCTTAAAACAAAAATCATGGAACTCAAAGTGCTTAAAGCGTGTGGTTTGCTTCACAAGTTGGAATTCAGTGGCAGATAAGAAAACACTCGAGCCCTAAATTCTACCTGAGTAACTTCTCTTTAATGCTTCGTTTGAATAGTTTTGTAATTATCTTAAATGAGTGGATCTTGTAAAATACTTCAAAAGATGAGGGAAGTCATGCTTGCTTAGACCAGCAATAAAGAGAAGATACCCTTTAATTTGAAGTTGAGTTTTGAAACTGTTATAAATGGGAGATCGGAAGAGAGTGAGTTTCCTTGTGATCCGTCAGCAAGCAGCAAACTTGTTGCAGTAAATGGGACCACGTTTAAGGAGCTGTGCAGAACCAAGCACTGTATCACCTGATGTCTTCTCTTATTCCAGTATCAGAGTAGTGTATGCTTCCTTCAGTCTGATCTTCTTCTCCATAGCAAAGCTGTCCACTAAGGCAGTATATTATCTACGTCTTAAAAACAGCACAGCATTAAAATGACTTGTCCGTGGTCACAGAAGAAATCTTACACAGAGCTCTGTAGAACCCTGTTCTCGCAAATCTCAGGTTAACATTTAGAGCCCCATGCTCTTCCCGCCCCGAGCTATAGCTGCTTAGTATTTTCTGTGGTGGACACTTCAGCATTTGAATACAGGCAACATTTACCTTGGTAATAACCCAGTTCTAAATTGGTCTTCATGTGCTGGAGTAGTAGCATCCTATTTTCAAATCAGTAGGGACGCAGAGGTAAAATGATCTTGCAAGACTGCACCAGGAAGTCCATAGTAGCGTCAGAAATAGAAGCCAGATTTTCAGACTGTCTTGCACCGTTACTGTGTCGCCTTCCTTCCTTTCTTTGTTTCATTTGTATTTCACATAAGAAAAATCAGGTTGCTTTACCCCAGCACATCATGTTAGCCCTGTTTTTTTTGTTGTTGTTTTGTTTGCTCCTCCTCCTGATTTAAATAGAAGAGGAGAATGTGTTCCAGTATAGAAATCTCCCTCTTCTCAACTTTTGCATACAAGCCAGTATAAGGTGAAGGAAATGGACAGACCTGAGACTTGTACACCTCACCTTTTGAAGGGGAGTGATGTTGTAGTCGAATCACTTTGTTTCTTTCCCCTTTACAAAGAACTAAGCACAGGTGTGGGAAGTAACAGAAAATGTAGCTTTTGATGAAATGTAGTCAAATCATAAAATCTGTTTAACATCCTGGTATTACATAGGTGTTACATACATCTGTGTATGAGTCAGTAAAAGAGGCTTTGACTCATGATGCCACCTTCACAAACACATTGCTTCATGATTTATGAGGGGTTGACATACTGATGTCTCAATACCAAATGTGGCTTAAATGTCTTTGGATGGCACCTGGCTGTGGCGTTTTAAGTGAGACAGTGATTCCCAGCTTCTAGTGAATACTAAACTCTGCAAGGCTGGGAGCTGCTATTTTACCTAAATGCAAAATACTCTCTGTATTCTGCAACTTCTTTCATCAATTAATGTAGAAATGTTATATGTATTATAGTCTGCATATCGTCACTGCTTGTTTGCTGAAGATTTATTATGGGTATGGTGTTTGACTTCCCCAGGTTCAGTTGAGCTAAGAATGATTCGAAAAGGTAAAATCAAATGGCTAAAGAAAATAAAGTAAGCACTGGAAGACTGATTTAAATCAAATATTTTGTGTGTGGTGAAGTTAAACCAGTAGGACTTCTTTGAGAGTGGCTTGCCTGAACAAACTGGAAGCATTTAAGGTGCAAACTGGTGGTATCAGTTACCTGTTCAGAAAGAGCTCTACAGCAAAATCATTGCAAAGCTAAACTGAGCTGCATAAAGACAAGACTGCACAGAAATGCCCACTTTCCTCTATTGTGTATTTTAAATTACTTCACAATTACTTTATTTGTAAAAATATGTTATTATTTAATGTATCTTAGCATACAATTCTTCAGTATGGCATGATGTCGGGTGTTACCATTTTGCAATGTTCTTGAGAGGCTGTGAAATTAATGGAAAATGCATTGTCGTCTGGTTCAGAAGTAACTCAGTACTGTGAATCTGCCTCCAGGCTTTGTCTGTGTGTGTAGTTTTATTGAATGGTGTATTTAGTTGATATTGTTGTTGGAGAGAGTTTCTCTTAAGCAGAATAATTTGTTCTTTAGTAGTCTGGTTATTTCCAAGGAAATTCTAAATTCTTACTTAAGTGTTTAGTAGCAGTGAAGCGACAGGGAGCCTCAGCTGAAGAGGCAGTCTTAACTTGATTCAGACAAGTGTGTTTATTTTGGGAATTATTTTTATTTTTTAACTTTTCATCCAAGCTGGCTCTGTAACTAGAGCAAGTGAAAGAAAGAAATCGTTCTACTTTGATTGTCTTGTACCTAAATGTCTCTGGTACAGGCTGGGAGACCTTATGAGGTTTTGAAACTCTAGTTTTCAAGCCTGGTTATCTGCCCACTATTATCGTTGGCTAAGCCTGTTGTAATTTTCTTTTCAGTGCATTGTGTTGTGGTTTGTTTCACCTGTCTGTTATCATTGGTCTGGTTGTTTGTTGACTATAACCAGTCCTCTTGGCTGATTATTCACACTGTCTTGTTTGTCTTTTAGGCTAGAGAGCTCTAAAGTCTGTTTATGGCACTCAGTATTTTGGATACTCAGATCATTGTGTTCTAACTCAAACCAAACGTAGAAAAAAAATTAATGCTGCTTTTCTTGGAGTGTCTGCAAATGAACTGTGAATGTTCTTTAGTATTATAATTCTGTGTTAAGTGATGGATTCTGTTTGCAGTGATAGGGGAAGCATATGGTTGGCTTTATGTAGCCTAAGTTAAAATACTTGACTTAATGGAGTATTTATTTGTGCTAAATATATTCAAGTTATGGTTCTGTAAAGTGCCCTATAATTCTTTTTTTTGGGGTGGCCATGAATATTTTTTTGTTCCTTCCCCCCCCGCCCTCCCCCCCCCGCTGTTGTCTGGAAGAAATGTCTGTTTCACAGTAATTCACTTTGTGGGTGTTTTAGGTAAGATTTAAAAAAACAACAACAACCAACCAAAAACCCCCAAAACAAAAACCCAACCAAACAAGCTGAGAGTTCTTCCCCACACACATAATGCTTCAGTGGACTTAGCAAACGTTTACCACATGCTTTTCATGCACTTCTAAGTCTGGTGTCCTAAACTTTGTCAACAAATTGGGGAGCAGAAGACATTTTTAAATAGCTTGTAATATTCTGTGTAGGTCTCATTTCTTGCAAGGTTCTTATATTCATTTGCAGTATTTCATGCCTTTTGTTGCCCATGTGGACTAGAAATGAGTGTGTGTTTTAGAAATTTGATTACTCTTTAATGAGGTTTAGATCTGTGAGAGAAATGGATTGATGTACAATCTTCGGAATGGATTGATTTATGATCTTCAGAATTCACAAAGCATTGTTGGTCCCAGAGACCTGAAATACCCCTCAATGGACAAAATTTTCAAAAAGCAGCTACTTCAATTTTTCACCTGTAGATATGAAAGAGAGAGAGACAGCAAAACCAGGCATCTGCCACTGAGGTTTTTTTCTAGGTGCAGGGGGATTTAATGCATTTGTGGGACGTCAGATTCAATTTAATTACAAATCATTTAAAGGTTTATGTATTAATGGAAAAGGACATGCTTGGTGTGGACTTCAGGAATTGATTTAGATCATAAAAGGCTGTCATATAAAAGCTTTCCTCCAAATCTCCTCAGCAGCAGAGAAGTTACGGCAATTAAAACTCTGCAGGATGTGAAAAGTATTCCAGGAGGGAAGGGAAGGGTGGGATCTTGTTTCGTCCTAAGCAATGGCCTACTCCTATTAGCATGATTCTGATGACAGAAGAAGAAAAATAGCGGTGCTGTGGTTACACAATTGCTACTTGTTAGTATTTCTTCCTCTTCCCTGATATGCCCCTGTTGTCCATGCTCAGAAGTCTGTTTGCTGGCAGCTGTGTAATTGGAAGGATGGGTTTCCCTAGGTCTGTGAAACACTGCTCTTAGTATTTGTATAGGTCAGCAGTATGGGCTTGGATAGCAAGACCTTCTGAACAGAGAATGGGAGTATTAATTTTTAGCTTTATGCAAGACAGATGGTTTTTGGTGTTGCAAATGATCCTTATATAGCATATGTTTTCAAATAGCTGTTTTACATTTTGTACTGCTTAACTGTGTATTTCACAGAGATGTTGCGCTCTTGTTCTACATATGGTGAAACTTGACTGGTTGGTTAGAGGGAAAGGGATATCACTAGTTCTCAGCTGGGTAAAACTCGGTCTGCCTTGACCTAAACGCTTAGGTAAGGGAGACCTTTTAAAAGGAATATTCTGATTTAGGTTTAGATATACTTATATCTGCTTTTTAAAATTCCTTGGCTACCTTATACAAGAGAGAGGAGGAGGTGGATCATAAATATTTTTCAAGAGAGATTCTAGAAATGTGACTGTCTCAGCTCTCTGCTTGCATAGTTTTGGGAGCAGAACACAAATTTACCAGAGAATGTTAGTTTTGCTTTAATGCGGTGAGGGAACACTTTGAATTTTGGGGATGTGGTCTTTTAGTGAACATGATAAGAAAGACCTTGTGCATTTCAGTATAGGATTTATTCTAAATATGGTATTCATTTCAAGATCTCCACAAGTGTGTTATAGCAATTATGTAGTGCAGCTTTTAAAATGTGGTTTTCAGAATGATGTGCTCACTGAATGAGGGTAGAAATCCTATTGCTGCCTTTTTACACTGCCTGTGTAATGAATCCTGAGCCCTTTTTTATGTATAACCACAGAAGTTCCTTTTCTCCTGACAGGTATAACCTTTGTCTGTTTAATGGTGATCATCCACCTACTGCTTGCTGTGGCAGTACAATTTGGAGTGTGTAGGTCCTTGCCTGCAGCTTAAATGTTTGCTTCCGGATGAGGACAAACTTTATCAAGTTGAATTGGTATTTATAGGACTGTTGAAAGGAGTGGATGTGTTGTGGAGGGGTGTTGGGGTTGAGAGTTGGCAATTAGAGTATGGGAGCTGATCACTCTTTCCACACACACCCCCCACTTCACTGGTATGCTTTACCCAAGAGCTGACTAGCAATTTGTATGAAGAAACTAAGCAGTGCTTTCTTTCTTTCTCCTGCAGGCTGGTACGTGGTCTGGCAATTGTTTTTGTCTAAATTCAAATTCCTGAGAGAATTGATAGGTGATACGGGGTCCCAACAGGGAGACAACGAACCTTCAGAGGCTGAAGCTGAACAGGAGACTCCACCCTCGCCTCAGAGAGGTAGACAGAAATCTGCTCGGCAGCGAAGGGCACCTACAGAAGACACAACTTAAAGTACTCCATTGAACTTCTTACTAATTATGAATGGTTAAGCACCTCTGCACTGTGTCGTTCAGTGGTTTGATCTTACTGGAAAACTGACTTAAGAGGTAATACTAATACCTGTGGACCTTGACTTCTGAACTACCAATGTATGCTACTTCAGTAGAGGTTCAGGGAGGGCTTTAGCACCAAGTCATAGAATGCTGGAAGAAAGGAGGGGTGGAGAGAAATCTCCATCAGAAAAACGCTGAGCTGCTGTAGCTCCTATCTCCACACACAGATTTAAAACAGGTCCTGGACCATAGGCTTAGCCTTTGCATTAGTCTGAACATAGTAAACATTTCAGACTTGAAATGGTTTCTAAATTATTTTTTCTTTACAGCACTGTAACTGCATATAGTGAAATTGAGTTTTATTTCCTTAGCTATACATGAATATATATTTTTTTCTTCAACCTTGAGAATGCATGTGAACTTGGAAAACGGTCGAAAGAATATCCTGCATTAGAAAGTATTCTAAAGTGAGATTTTTAGTTATGTTCTTAGAGATATAAAAAGTATAAATGAAATATGAAAAATCACTATTAGATGCACATGATTTGGAGGTTTTTATTATCTCCTTTTTAAAAAATGAAAAAGGCAAAAAAAGGAACCAGGTGGTAAGGCCTGTTTTCTTGCTTTTGGCGTAAGAAAAGTTACAGGTTAAACAGTCCTGCTAGGTTCTGTATGTTTTTCCTGAACCTTTTACTCTAAGTCCAACTTATGTTGGAGAGGGGAGGGTGCCTAGGTTATGTGCTCGCTGTTTAGTATTCTGAAGTGTCATCTTTGGTTTTTGGATACTAAGCACTTCTCTAGTTCACTTTGTATACCTTTACATCAGGTATATGTTACCTGACATAACTTCTTTCCTGGACCCAGTTAAGGCATTCTGACCAATTTGGTAGACGTCACTGTAACACTTTGATAGTGTTATGGCAATGAATTTGGTACCTCATGTTTGCTGGAGGACTTACTGATTTTTACCAGTAATAAGCAGTTGCTCCTGTTTTCTTTGAGAGTGAGTTACGCAGCTATTTTGACACTTCACTACAGAATGAAGAGCTACACTTCTCTTTATCCAGCAACTCTGAAGATTGATGCATGAGATCTTTGGAAAGAGGAGGAACATGCATGTACCACCTCTGATGTGTGTGTGAGAGCGCGCTACTGACATGTCTTGCCATGAACAGTTTCAGTTTTCTCTCAAAGCTTGGTTATGTGGTGGTGTTTGGATCATTGTTCCCTGTATAAAAACTTTGAAACAGGACTACAAAATTGGTCTTCTACTTTCAGCTGTTAAGAAATTTAAACCTATGACTCCCAGACTGGTGGTTTGGTTCATTTATATGGCTAAAAGCAGCAAAATGCAGCTTTTTTCATGAAGTTGGCCTACATCTGGGAAAAGAGCACTCTTTTAGTGCCTTTATGTTTTAATTTGTCATCTGTGAATACTGTTCAAAAGCTAATGAGAGCATTCATTTCATAAAATGATTTGGATGTTTCAGTATTAAAATATATAAGATCAGCCCTGACCGTTCTTTGGAGTCTAAAAGTCTTTGTTTTGTTTACTAGCATGTATGTATAAGCAATCTTTGTATTACAGGGTGGCAATTTCAAGAAGGATTAAGCAGTGCTATGCACATATCCTCTAAACACATGTAGAAATATTGATAGTCTCTTTCCTCTATCCTGTCTGCTTTCAAGGGAATGCCTAATGATGTTGTTTTTTAATTAGTAAAATTCACATTTATTCAAACTGAGCAAAAGCAATCAGATTCTATTCCCTGCTGCTTTCAGTTGTTTGCCTTGCACAACTTATACAGACGCAAGGATATTGTGACATTGTTTTTTCACATGATGAGACTTTCACTTTATCAGGGCTAAGCAAGTACTGGGACATTTTTCTTAAGAAACATCTTTAGCATCTTTGTCTCGAGCTTTGCTAATATAGGCTTACAAATAAAGATTATTTTTTTTTTTTGTACTGACATAGGATGTTGACACTCCACTGCACTTAAATTTAACCTAGACTTTACTGCACAGAAGATGGCAAAAGGCTGGTGTCTGTAGTCTCCCTGGCTGAGATAAGTAATAGCTCAGTCTCTGCTTCTAGTAGCTGTGAAGAAATGTGAAGTTTCAGCAATATACATAGCTAGTCAGGGTAGCTCTAAAGGTGTAAGAATCAAGACTCTGGAGCAAGTTAATGAAGGAAAAATCCATGTGGATTTGAATGCTGACACTGATCAAATATGCAATAAGATGGATGTGGAACCTCTGGGTAGCTCATCTGCTCTGGCCAAACAACTTCCTTCTCGCTTCCTTGCTGTACGTAGGTGTACATTTCACTCCCCAAAGTTATTTTCAGTCTTTTTTTTTTTTAAACAGCTGATGCTATTTTTTTTTAATGTCGCTGTGATATAGCTGCCAATAATGCTGTCTGCCTAGTGCATAACTTTAATGATCTTATTAGTAGCAGGCCAAAGGTTTATATTATGTGGTTTGGAAGAATTTTGGAATGCTGATGTCTTCTGTCAATGCATAATTTTTCCTGAAGGAGTCTGTAGTAAAAATCTTTGTACAGGGTACTTCATGCAAACCTGTAAATGCAAAGCTATACGTGTGAAAGCGTACTTGTGATAAGACCTGGGTTGTGATTGCTGGCAGTCCGATATACTCATGTCTTTGAATATTTTTACCAATGTACTTAAACGTTACTGGTGGGTAAGCGCTTAACTCTGAATTGTCCCATTCAAGTCTGAAACCTTATGAAGGCAACAAGTTACACAGTTGGTCTTGTTTTGTTTAGTAGGATCTATTTTTAAAACTGTTTATTGCCTTATTGTTGCAACTATTCTCTTGAATGTATTTTGGGTTCTTATTTTAAATATAGTCATATCACCTTTGTTGCAGGGGCTGTGTAACTTTGAATAAGCAGTAATTACCTATGTTGTATGTGACAGCTAATTGAAAACAGTTACTGCAATGAAGGCTGGAACAAACAGTGTAGACTGGTGGAAGAAATACAAGAGCTGTTGCTAAAAGTTGAGTGGTGTAAACAACTCTGTTCATGCTGAATTGTATAATTCAGACCTGTTAGGGAGCCACTGAAGTTATTATTGTGGTGATTTAATGTTTGCCCGTGAGGCTAATTCTATGCAGTTCATCCACTAAGCACTGCTGCTGTAGCTATTTGCAGTAAATGCCATATACTGTGCCGCAATGTGTGAGCAACTTGCTGCTTAATATCAGGTTTTACACTGAACTAGACCTCTGTGTGTACTTCTGTTTTGTTTGGAAATGACCAGCATAAAGAATGTGTTCAGTGTGGTCATTTGCTTCTTCAGTGTTACAATACTGTACCTAAAGCTTCTGTGGTTGTCTGTTTTCATCGTTAACTGTTCTTTTAACTGACTGCACAGATGAAAAATAAAGTAACCAGACTTGATAGGAATATTTGACCTGAGTGGATTTCTGACTTTTTTTTTTTTAAATGGGATTTTGCCTGTAGAATAAGACTTCTTGTTTGAGTGTGCAACACTGCAAAAGAAGACGTGTCAAAAGTCACATTCTACCTGGTGTAATACCTACAGATTACTTCATTTTAAAGGGCAGGTTGGGGTATATCTTGTAGAGCAGTCATTTTCAAAGGTGTTTTGTCTGCCTTGTCCTTGAAAGTTGTCATTTCATTTTAGCAGTTAAAAAACCCAAACAAACACCAAACCCAACAAAAATGAAACCACCTCTTCCCTCCTTTGTTCTTGATACTTTTAAGATTGGTTGTAGACTTCTTAGTTTTTCTAAAAGTAAGTTTGTTGGTAAAGTAGGAAGTTCTTTTGGAAATGAAGATGTACAGGAGAAGGAAATGAGAACATATTTCATCCCTATTTGCTTCTGTTAAGTAAAATGCGTACAAAGTGTTATCTCTGAAAACTGGATAGAATGAGGCTTTCTCACACCGCTTGTAGGCTGCCCATGAGAAGGGTTTGCATCTGGTCCAGTGCTTATGTTGACATGTAGTGATGTTGGACCCTGCTTTGAGCAAAGGGAATGGCAAGATGGACCTGTGGCTGGGCAGAGGAGCACCATGGAATGAACAGGACTAACCAGCACTAATTTCTGAGAGCTTTTGGGGTGTAGTCACCTTTGGAGGAGGTACTGCTATGGAAATATGGGGGAGAAGTCTCTTAAAGGCAGGAGACCTCTTTCATCAGTAGAATTCAAACCAAGACTTAACACCCTGGGTTTTACAAATGGGGACGCTGAGGTGAAATACTGCATCTTGGGCTTTATTTTCCTGCATTTCTATTTCCAGGGCTTTTCAGCTTCCACAAGGGGAAATGGATAATACAAATATTCCTTTAGCTCTGGTAGCAAAGAGGCCCTAGTAGCTACAGGAGGATGGAATGGGGCCGTAATGCAGTCACTTTGGAGTCATTGTCAAAGTATTGCACATACCCTTTGTGGTGTTTCTGCCTCTGTGAGCCTGCTGTGTGTGTACTGCCACAGGGGCTTGTCCTGAATGCTGACACTGTACTTGAACTCGGAAGGGTGAGAAGATGTGTACCCTCTATCAGGGAGCTGTGGCGTGAGTGGTGCTTGTCTCCGGATCCCTCCTGGCTGGGTCTGTGCACTGTGCAATTTATGCTGCTGACTTCCACCCCCATCCCATTAAAACTTCCAGCCTTCTATGCAGCTGACTGCAGAGTTTTGAAATGAGAAGGTGTGTGCGCCCTGCGTCCTCCTCAGAACCGCTGCAGAGGAGGTAGCTTGCTATAAGTTGTATCAATTTCTTCTCTTCTGCGCTGGAGTACTTTAGCATCTTGTGTGGGGAGTTGAAAGCTTCCTACCAGCAAATGCGTTTTTTCACAAATAACACTAGCTCTGACTCGAAACAAGTTTTCCTGCTACGGAGTGCTAGGTTGAACCACGGGGGCTACATTAACACTAAATTTTTATTACAGTCGGTCTTGAACTTCCTAGCGCAGTGCCCAGCTCCTTATTTAAGGATCTAATCAGGAGACTTCTGTCTTTCTGAGAATTTTTTGCTTGTTTTGAGTTAATTGCAGTTCCTGTGTCTCAAATCAGCCCTTCAATGCCAGCTGAACAGCTGTTAGCCTTTTCCGTGTCTAAAAATGTCAGGCAACACCCTTGCTGTGATAAGATGCATCAAAATAGGTCTCTTGAGTTCCAGTTGTTTCCAAAATGAGTGGTTTTGGCTTTCGTAAAGAGTTGGCTGCCCTCAAGTTCTGTAAGACCTGGCTTTGAGAACGTCCTAGAAAACACAGGAGATGCTGCCTGGGGCTCTGAGGAGTTGTGAGAGGGCTGAGCTTGCTGCCGGGCGCTGATGTCTCTAAGAGACGACATGGTCAGTTCCGGCATGCCAGATCTGCAGCATCGATTGCGTTCTCCAGGGCTGATAACCCCCTAATGCCTTCTTGGTTTTGTGGCTGGATGGCACCGCGTCTGCTGCGACTTCTGATCCTGGCACAACTTTGACCTTTGTCTCTCCAGGAACAGAACTGGTCTGAATTGGCTTCTGGTGCTGGTGGGGTGGGGGCACGTTTGCAAACAACCGGCAGACGTATTTCCACATTCGAAAATGCTCATCCTTCCTCCAGAGCAGTGGAGGGGGGGAGGGGGACAGGCCAAGGCAGAAGGCAAGGATCTGGGAGTTTCACTTTGTGCCTCTGATTTGCAGGTCTTTTACTGACTTCCTGTGTTAGCCTCTTTATTTTCCAAAATCACAAGGTTTATTTAGCAATTGTGACATTTAAGTACTAGCAACGGCGCTTATTGTAGCCTTAGTTTTTACGCTTTCCAAAGGCTTCAGATACTGAGGGCAGGCTTGATTTTGCTTTTCCTTGTCCTGATTTCCAGGATGTCCTTGTGTTTCACCTGAATCCTGGAGTGACGGCATGGATAGGGGAAAGTGCTTATCCCTGGGCTGGCTGCTTAAACAGGTGAATTGCTCTCAGTGCAGATCCAGTCTGAAATCCTGGAGGATTTCAGTATCCAAGATAGGTAGAAAAGGAGCTTTGAGGCTGGCTTTTCACCACTAGATGGCATGGGCCTTCAAGCTTTGCGGGTAGAGGTCCACCTCGCAGGAGAAACGTTGAGCATCTGTCAGGGCCAACACCATTGAGCTCCTTCATGTTTGCTGTCGCTGTTTTTAGTAATTCTGTTGGGGTTTAGCGGGGCTGGGAACTACAAGGGCAGCTCCTTGCACGGGCTGAGCCTGCTTCTTGTTTGGCCGAGTGCTTCATGCCAAAAAAGCTGTGGGACACGTGGAGTCCCACATCTAGGGGGCTTGTATGTTGCTCTGCGGCACAGGAGGAACTTTGGATTTTGCTTTCTAAAGGAAAGTGACCTCGTAACCTATCCCCCCCAAGATGGGGAGGTCTCAAAGTGCCAAGAGAGAGATCTGACTTGCTTACCTCTCACCTTATTTAAGAAAAATATCCAAAATCCAAACACACCACAGCAGCATTTCTTCTTGTCTCAGGGTTACAAACATACTCTAATGTTGTAAAGAGCCGTTTAAAGAAATTGTTTGGGTTTGTGGTGGGTTTTTTTTTTCCCCGCAGTCTAATTGCAAAGGCATGTTGCCCACCATCCAGATCTCTTCAAAACCAATCCCCAACTGCGCGTCCTCACGCCTCTCATGGCTGCGCTGCAGAGATGTGAGGTGAAACGCCACCCCACCAGAGCTGGTCTGAATCCTGCTGGTTTACCCAGCAGGTAAAACAAAGCCTCATGATCAGTTTACTTTAATATGTTCCCCCCATTATTAATATTAGACTTGGGGACAGAGATCCTATGTCACTTTTTCTTTGCAGCAAGGACAGAAATCCTCGAGAAGAGCAATGAGAGAACGACAGAGCGGGAGCCTCGTTGAATTACCCTGCTGATGAATCGCTGTATTCAGGCTAAGGGAGGTGGAGGGAGCACTTTGTCGCACAAGGCTTTGGAGAAAGCTGCTTTCCCTTTATTGAGCCTCTCGTTTACTGCCTCCGAGTAGCAGCGAGTCCCCATTAGCAGATCTAACATTTACACATAGAAAGCAGCTGGCATTTAAAAACAATAATTCTTTTTTGTGTGGCTCGCCAGGAAAACAAGGCTTATCCCAGCTGTGCAGGTGTGCGTCTTCGTCTGCTGTTTGGGTTTGGAAGGCTCCTGCTCTTGTGTTAATGATCCCTAGCACTTGGCGAGACCGTCTAACTCAAAACTGAGAGTAAACGCATTAGGATTAAAAATCGGGCTGTCTGTAATCGCCTGGCAGGGCTGGGGCTGACACTGGCTGTTCCACTGCAGCTCTGCCTGCCGGCAAGCAGCTCCATGGGGAGCAGGAGCGCTCCTGGGGGCACGGGACCACCGCTGGAAAGGACTTGCTTGCCCATGCCCTGGACCACTGCAGCTGTGGCCGCCTGCCTGCCCTGTGGGGGCTTGGGCAGCGGGAAGAAGCCTCAGCCCTATGGTCAGCAGGAAGAATGGCTGAAGGTCATTTAGGTCCTAAACCAGACAGTGCTTCTGTTTTTTTTTCTTGTGCGTATTCCACCCTGAGGTTGACTAGCCAGGATCCATCCATCACATCAGGGAACACAACAGTCACGCCGGATTTTTTCCCCTCTCCACTACCCTTCCTGCCAGTTTACGTTAGGTGAGATGTGCTCATCATCCACGCTTTAACCGGGGCTGGAGGGCGCTTTGAAAGTAACTGTGAGGGACAGCGGGGTGAGCCTGTCCTAGGGAAAGGAAGAAAGTGTGTTGAGAGGAGGAGAGTGTGGGGCTGGCGGGGTTTGGTGTGCGCTTCCTGCTCTGGGAAGGGACACAAGAGACCGAGGACACTGTTTCAAGATGCAGGTATTGTGACAGAAGCTGTGATTTTTCTAGGAACAGCAAGTACTTTAGTGGTAGCTGCAGCAACACTAAAGCAGCAACATTCTTGAGATGTCCCACGTGTAGATAAAAGAATCCACTTCATACGGTAGGTAATGAAAGCCTGCAACCTGCTGCCACAGGACGCCGTGAGGATAGGTTTGTGAACCTGCAGACACAGGCTAACAGAGACTTCCATGGGCAAATCCCAAGTTTGCAGGGTAACGAGAGGTATAGGCGGGGCTGTATTTCCTACCATCCCTGGTCCAACGAGTGCAAGCACTAGGGAGAGTCAGGTTTGTGAGTTTACCCTGAACATACCCATCCACCCCTGAAAGCAGAACGTGGGGCTATGTGCACCACAGCCTGACCCAACAGGGCACTTCTTACCTTCTTAAACATTGTCCGACAGCTAGAGATGCTCGGAGAACAAAACCAATGGAATATTGCGCACACGCATCCCTTCAACTGAAGAAGTCTCTGAAGGCTTGAGAATGAAAAAAAAATAAAAATAAAAATCCTTTGTTTTACAAATAGCTGTCATGTTTACTGCTTCGAATGACCAGCATTCGGTGCAGCACAAGGGAGGAGATCCCAGCCCTTCCTGCCCACCTGTGCCCCACGGCTGGAGATGCCCTGCCTGCTGACCAGGGCCAGCAGAACTCGGAGCTGGGCTCTGCTTTTGGGCTTTGTGCTGCGGTCAGCGGGTGTGAGACCGTCCCACCCTCCAGGTAGTTTCCACCTACGTAACAAAGCTGTGAAAAGCTAATTAGTTCCTACTTGCGCAAAAGGTAGGGTTTAAAAACTCTTTTTTCTTTTAATTTTTATTCTTTACCTAAAGTGCAAGGGCTAGAGGCAAATCAGGACTGGAGGACTTGCTCCTGCGTGCGTGGAATGAGCTTCAAAAATAGATGCGTCTCAGCTGGTGATGGGGCCACAGCTGTGGCTCTTCGTTGCATAAGGCTTGTGCCTTTGTCTTTGTGGCTGTGGAAAAGCAACATTGCTGAGGAATGGAAAGGGAAGCTTGCTGAAGTGCTCTCCTGGCTGCTTGTCATATAACTTTCTCCTGGGAAGCCACGGATGTATTCAGGTAGAAAACACTGTATTTCTCTTTTCTACTTGACTGCTTTTCTTAAAGGAGGGGAAGCTGAGCAATATTCACAGGGCACGGAGGTTTTATTCTCTGTTGCCTTGCCTGGAAGCAGAGGTTGGCATTTTCTGCTGAAGTTATTCCTTGTGAAGTGGGTTGGATGGGTTGCGCCGAAGGTTTTGGTTTGCCGTGGAAGAGGTGCCACAGGCTCCTGTGCTGCTCCCCCATTGTGGGACTTTGAGCAGAAGTTGTCTTCTCTAGCAGAGCCCCTCTGATAATTAGCTGATGAGGTGTAATGGCTCCGTATGAAATACGTTGAGTTGTGGGACTTCCACCCACCCCCACCCCACGTTGCTAGCACAGCCTGAGGCAGGGCCATCTGCTGGAAAACTAGTCAATTGCTGGAGTCTGGATGGCATGGTGATGGTCTGGTATCTCATGCTGGCCTCCAAGTGGGGGCTTTTGTTTCCTCCAGTAGTAGTGTCGTGGTTTGTGGTACAGGAGCAGCTTGTGAGTGTCTTGGAGCTTCACTATCTGGTGAACTGCTAATGAGCACAGTGCCCAAATGCCTGCCTGTTTATTCCCGTGTGGCCAGCTGCCCCTGCGGTTCACTGCCCGGGCAGTTCCTTGCTTGATACAAGGCTTGGCTTCGTGTCAGCAGGTAAAGCATTGCAAATTAGCTCTTGGAGGGTTTGTTCCTAAATATTGTGAAGAGAAAAACAAAAATGTGGAAACTCGTTCAGCTGGATGTACGTATTCGCTGTGTAAGGTACGTGTTTGTAGTTGTGTCATCCTCATCCCCATATGAGGGAAAAAAAATCAAACGTGGGGTGAGGCATACATGCTGGTGGCAGAGAGGCAGTCAGGGTAAATGAAAAAGAACTTTCATGAAAAGCTTCTAACTAGTAAAAGAAAGCAAACTCTGTCAGAAAATAATTTTGAAAATTAAATGCTGTTCAATTGCATGAAGCTCCTTTAGCCTTCCTTGGCGATTCAGCCCTTCCTGTGCCAAAGGACACTCACTCCAGATGTGTGGCTACTTAACTCTGCATCTGGCACATGCTCTCCCTGGAAATTGGGGTCTGAAACATGATATTACATTTTTCCAGCAAGGCAGGGATGTGTGCAGGGTTGCTTATTGAAGGGGAGCTAAGCGTCACCTAAACACCGTCTCTGTGACCCTTAAGAACATCTGCCCAATTTTCCTGTCCAGACCCCCATATTCCTCTTCTCCACCCTGGTATAAGAAAGAGCAACCCAACCCAGGAACGCCTTCAGGCCGGCTTCTCTGAGCTCCTAAGCAAGCTCTCTGTAGCTCCCTGGACTCCACCCTGCTACGAGCCCCAAGCTGCCAAGAAAACCGGTGGGAGGGTGGAGGCACAGAGTTGTGAGCTACCCGTGAGTCTGGCTTTTCCGCCATCTGGCACAGTGCATGTTTTGGTTGATGGGACTTTAGAGTCAGGTCTGATCCCAAAGCCTGGAGGCTGCCTGAGCGCAGGGGGAGGTGGCAGGACTGGGGGGATTCAGCTCAGACGTGGGTTGTGAGGCTCAGGCTCCGGGACTGCTCTGACTTGCTGAACCCTTGGGACCAACGCTTTGATGGTACCAATACCAGCTTCGGGCTTGATGGGCCGGGGGGAGTCCACGAGTTTCTAAGGTATTTTAGTGTTCAGGATGAACTGCGTATGTGGCCACACCAAGTTTCAGGTGGCAGGTGTAGAGTCTGTGGGGTAGAATTCATCATCCTCAAAACGTAGGAGCCTTTGATATGGTCATTTGCAGCTGAGCTACTTATCTCAGCTGCCCTTGAAGACCTAAGGAGACCTAATCATTGGAGCCTGGAGAGGGTTTATCTCATCCTGAAGTAGATTTAATCACATGGCTTGGTGTCTATTCAGTTTAAAGGGGACCCTGATAATCTCTCGCATGCAAATGTTTTCAGGTAAGCGAGATGAAGTGCATCTGGGGTGTCTCACACTGGGAGCAGAGATGGGCTAATCCAAATTGGGGCACTTCTGAGCATCACCATCCCCATGGAGAAGAAAGGAGGGAGCGAGAAAGAGGCTTCCTCATTTGTGCATCTCGGTGCCTTCAGCAGCTTTATCCTCTGATGAAGTTGGTGGTTCTGTGTGCTGCTGCGTTCATGGGCCGTGTGGGTTTCCACCTGAACTTCTCCATGTGCAGAGGCAGCTCCGCCTCCTGCTGCTGCAGGATGGAAATGGTGGATCCTGCATCCACCTCCAGTGTATGTATGCAGGAGAACTTGGTGTCACGTGCAGGGCAGCCCCGCTTGAGGAACATCCTTTTGGTCATCGTAGCAGCTCCTGTGGAAGTGATATGAGTTGCCAGCGTGGCGAATAGACAATTGAGAGCCGTGTCTTGAGCGGTGAGGCCTGAAAATAACTGCAGGTCAAGCACGGCAGAATGCACGTGCTCATTCTCATTTGTCAAAAATTAATTTCCCTTTGAAATGCAGCATGAAGAAAAGCCAAGTAAGTTAACTTGTCCTTCTGGAATGCAAGTTAATTACAGGTACCTCTCTCCAGCTCAAATCAGCTCCTGAGATAAAAGGCTTTTGGGTGGGTTGCTCCTACCATCCTTCATAAAAACAAAGCGCAGGGTGAAAAAAAAAAAAACCAACAGTAAAAGTCCATTTTTTTTTTTTTTTTTCCTTTTCATGTTCATGGCCACTCACCCCTGTGGCTTGTTCTCTTTGAGCTTAACTGGGAATAAAGGCAGGCTTGAATCGCTGTGTGGGGAAATACCCTGGAGCCTTCTACCTGCACCAAAAGTTTTAAGATATACTTTGATTCCTTTCTGTAAGACAATCTAAAGCCAGAGCAGGCTTGCTCCCTTTTTTTTTTTTTTTTTTTTAAATTCCTTTTTTCCCCCTTCCTCTCTGCGCTCCTCTTTCAGATTTTTTTCTGCTTGTCCTTCCCAGTAACCTTCATCTAACCACGCTTAAGTCTGCCTTCATGCAAATAGTAGATGCTCCCGGGAAGGTTGTTACTGCGCCTCCCTGGTTGGCAGTGGTTTGGGTGGCCCTGGCTGCGGCATTGAGCAAGATAAAGCCGAGTCGGCAGCTACGAAGGGCCCCTTGGATTTGGTTTCCTGCAGCTTTGCATCAAGGGAAGAGCTCTGATCATTTTTTTCCGTAACGAAGGGAAATTATGGGGGAAAGAGAAAAATCTCAGGGGACAGCCCCCCGCACCCTCCCCTCCACACGCATACACCCCCAGCAGCAAGATTTTTACATCCCTCCCTTGGCTGGCAGAAGCTGATACCCCGTGGGCGCGAGCGTGCGTGGGACCAGGGAATCATGATTTTTATTTTTTTTTGTTGTTGTTTGGGCTGGTGGTACACGTAGCCTTCTGTGAGCCCGCCGCGTGCGGGGGCGGCTGCCGCGGGCGCCGCAGAGCTGAGGCAGCGTGTTGCGGATGAGATGAGCTTTACAGATCTCCCCTAGACCCCATGCTTTGTGCTCCCCGTTCCGTTTTTTGCTGTAGTCAGCCCGATGCGTCGAGTTGCTGCTTGTACAGTGGGGAAAAAAAAAAAAAAGATAGCGGGTCTCTTGGCTTTCGGCAGAGAAAAAGAAACCCCTGCCAGGCCAGGCAGGCAGTACGCACGCTGAGCCCGATGCGGCCGCAGCAGTGACCCTGGGGCACAGGTTTCCCGGGTGCTGGGCTTCCCCCTCGGCACGGACTCGATGGACTCATGGAGATGGAGAGGTCAATAGCAACGAGGCGGACTCCTATGAGGAACATTGACTTGATGGACTTTGCCTGTGGGGCTGCAGGGCCAGAAGTTAAACCCAGAGAGATGCAAAAAGAAGAAAGCAAACTTCAGATCCGTTCTGGGTTGCGCCTAGCTGAAAAGACACCCTTGAAGCACAAACTCCTGTGAGGAGGCTTCTATTGCAAATGAAACCCCAGGAGAGATGGGCAAGTCACGTTCTGCTTGGCATTGCGTCTCCCTTGGAGCATTTCAGCTTCTCCTGCTCAGAAATCCACAGCAACCACGAGCCAAGATCACCTTGCTGAAGAGACATGGCCTTATCAGGAGGCACAAGGAGCTTTTGTCTCCTTGCTTCTTGCCATGGAACTCCCAACTCCTGATTTTCTGCCGCCCTACGAAGCTGAAGAGAAGAAAAGGGCTCCTCAACACCCAGCAGCGCGCATTGCCCAGCCATGCCCTGACAAGGTCCCTTCCAACCCAAACCGTTCTATGATTTTGACCTGAAACTTTGGCACCCCTTCACTTTGGGAGGCTGTCCCTCAGTGGCCCTAGCCACTGATCCTGGAAGGTGGTGGGATGAAGAGCGCCCTGCTCTGAACCCAGCAGCTCCCCAGAGGCACGAAGCCCGGGGAAGCCATCTGCTCTGACATTTGGCTGCTGACCAACTGTGTAATTCCCTGTCTAACTCAGGAGCACCAAAGACTAAATATTTGTTTTTTGAATGGAGGACGATGTGCTTCCAATGGCTGGCAGCAGGTCCAGCATGATCACATCAAGATGCGAGCCGCGCTCAAAATTTAGCTCTAATTTAATCAAATTGCCTCTGGGCAGTTCATTGGAGGTGGTACGAATTTCTGAGTCTGTGCTAGCCCCCACGCTAGCTCCCTGGAGGCTGAGCTTCCCGTCACTCCTGCTCCCTCTGAAGCCAGTGGGTTTACGCTAAGGCTGGATTAGATGTTTCTCCTGCTGCCATCCGCTTTATCCAGGTACTGTCAAGCTTGGATTCAACATCCTCTTTGAGTCGGAAGAACTTCTGGGAGGACTTTGCAGAGCTAGATATAACTGTAGATTAACTCTGAGGTTGAAAAGCCGTGCAGCTATATCCAGGGCTCCTCCGACAGAGAAAGCAGCTGTCTTAGGTGGAATTTGGGTGCAAATGGCAAAAAAAAATAAATAATAAATTATTAAAAGAAATAAAAAATCAAGGTTATCTGGACAGTCGATCTTTGAGATGGGAAAATCTTCTGGCAGAAAAAGGGCTCCCTTGATTTAAGAGCGTTGTGCATGTGTTGCTTTTGAAACTGCCAGCGTAACAGGTTAAGATGAAAGGAGTGGGCACATTTCAGAGCTGGGAGGAATGCTTTGTGGTGTCCGTCCTCTGTTGCCCTGGAAATGTTCCTGTCTAAATACGGACTAATGCTGTGAACATTGTGAGAGGAGAAAGGGGCAAGGGAGAGTTAAGAATGACCTTTGGAGTAAATCCTACGAGTTTCTAAAGCCTTTTGTTTGAGACTAAGGCATGCAAAGATGGAGCAGGCAGCCTGGAAGTGGGGTTCAACAGGGGAAAAACTGGATTAGGAGCAGAACAGCTATGGGTGCGGGGCTCCTGGGCAGGGGGGAGGTGTCACCGGTGTAGCAATACTCTGAAGAGCGCTGGCAGTAGATGTGGGGGGACGTTTCTGAAACGTAGCCCAGATGTACGTGTTGGAGAGCCCCAAAAGCTCCAGGGGGTAGAAGTTACGGGGGACGTGGAGATGCTGGGGTGCAATCTAGCATCGGGTGACGGCGTGGGAACTTGGTTTCCTTCGCCCCTGTTGCCCTTGCTGGGAGGGCAGGCGGTGGGTTTGCCGAGGTTGCAGCGATGCACAGCTAATGGAAACGTAGAAGGTGCGCAGCTCTGGCTTGCAAGAGGCAGCAGCAGGGGCTTGTGCAGCGTGGGGCGCAATGAAGCGTGTCCTGTGTCATATACAAGTATGAACTGAGAATTCCTCTAAAACCTCTTAAAAAATTAAATGAATAAAAAACTTCAAGGCTGCCTTTTGTCTCTCCTCTCTCTCCCTTGCTCATTGTCCTGGAAGAGAAAGGAAGCATTTTTCAAATTAATACTAATTAGTACTTAATTAATGCCTGGAGTAAGGAGCCAAGTGTGTTCCACATTTGCCACTAGTGAAGCAGACTTTTTTTTCCCTCCCCCCCCCCCCACACTGGCCATCAGACAGTCATTTCACACTGGCTACCAACTTGGTTGCCAAACAGCAGCAGTTTCTTGGCAGCTGGGTGGGGACGTTGTGGCTCAGGGAGGAGAGCAAGGATTCTGGTTTCTGTTCTGAACCATTTTGTTTGTCCAGTTCCTCCTTTGTTGTTAGTTGACCTTTTTAAATTTAGCAGAGGGGCAAAACGGAGGGCTCTCGGGAGGCAACCCTGCATCCCTGGCTGTCCCCTTGCCGAGGATGCACCGAGCCAGACCAGGCACTTTGCTCTCAAGGCTTTCTCTGCACTTACGCTCCCCAGCAGGAACGTCTTTCTTTAAAAGCCGAGAACTGGGTGTAAGCACAGAGCCAGTCCCAGGCTGCTTCTCTCCTCCCTGCACACCCAGAGTGTTTGACAGGACGTAGGGCAATGCCTCAGCAACAGTGAAATGGGAAAGTAACTTTTGCGAAAGTAATTTATGGGGAAGTAACTTATGGGAAAGACTCCGCAATCCTTAAAGCCACATGGTTGTTTCAGATGGAACCCGCACCCAGATAACGCTCGACTTGGCATGTAGTAGAATAGGGGTGCTCTGACCGCTGGGCTGGGGAGGAAGGATGGCTACGCTGAGCAAAGCTGCTCTTCCAGTTCCTGTGAGGATTGTGGCCTCACCAGGAAGTGCTGGAGCAGGCCAGAATGGGTGGACAGTCACGTCTGTGTCCTGCCACCCCGCCTCCTCGTGGGATTGTGTTGAGAGGAGCTGCCCCGTTCACCCCAGGGACCAGCGCCTGGGCTGTGCTGAGGTGGTTCGGGATGCAGCTCACGCAGGAGGAATGGACACCAGGAATGGGGCGGGAGCGTGTCCCGGTGAACTACAGACCCTGCTGGCTGTCTTTTGGACTCGATGCCTTGTGTAGCTGAGTTGGATAATTGCTTCACCTGCTTCTTCTGGACAGGCAGAGAAGCTGTCTGCCCCTTCCTCTCACACCCCCGAGTTCTCACTTCACTTCAGTGAAAAGATGGGAAGTGAACTTCTCGTTTTAGAACGGCTTTGATAGTATTAGCGAGCAGCAATACTTCCTTTTAATATGCTTAGAGGACTCTGAAAACAAGAAAAAATAAGACCAAGCGCTGCTTTTTCTTATATAAAAAAGCTAGTAATTTAATAACTTTAAAATGACTCTCTACAAGACAACAAACTGTAATACAGGCTTGCAGTAAAGGTTCTGCTTTGGAAAGCACAAACTATCGACATATAAACCACTAAGCTTCAAAACACTTCTTCACTTTCTAAGAATATACAGTGAAAAAAAAAATAAAAATTGGACAGGGAACTCCAAAAGGATCCCAAACAACACTAGTACAAAACAGGTTCACGTGGATTGCTTTTTGGCAACTGGCTATCGGTTACACCAGCGTTAACTGCCCTTTCTGGACGTTACGCCGGAGCCAAGCCCTGGAGCCGATCCTGCGCCAGCTGAGGTTGTGCTGGCTCCGGCTGCCCTTCCAGGAATGCTCTGCAGACTCTGGAAGTGACATTACGGTAGCTAAGAGCAGTCTCCACTCCGAGACAATACATTAAGGCTGCGAGGTATCATACACTGCTGAAGCGGTTTTGTTATCCGAGACAACAAAGCCCATTTCAAAAAGGCACATGTTCGGATACAACCCGGGAAAGCGGAAAGTTAGGCAGAAGCGCCCGTCTTCTGGGCGCTACTGATCTGAGCGTGTATTTACCAGCGATCTGCTTGCTGATGCAAACACTCGGAACGCATCAATGTGGGACTACCTTGAATTATGCAAGGACAGTAGTGTTTCTGCTTTAAAAATGCCAGAATCACCTGGAATTCACCTGAACTATTGCTCACACTGAAGCATGGCTTTTAGTTTGAGGACTGCAGGCAAATGGCGTTCTGTGACTTATTTTTAGGGGGTTCACAAAAAGGCAACGAACACAAATAAGTTGATATGTGTTTTGGAGCAGCCAGCGTACATGAAATTTCTAAAGGAGTCTACTCCTTTGCTAACAATTTTTTAGGGTGTGAATTGAAAATTACTGGGTGGGATCGTGTGTACTTACTGATGGAACGGCCCCGTTAAAACAGGAGGTCATTTTTGGCAACGCTGTAGCGCAGAAGGACCAGCCCCTATGCAACAGAATTTGCAAAAAAAAAGCCCAATAGTTGAATGGAAGTCAGAATTGCCATAGACGCAATTAATTGACAAGAATATGTCCTAGAAAAATAAGTGCTATTTCTTTATGAAATTGTGTATATACTACAGAGATGTTTAAATAACTGTTATTCCAAATTAAGCTGTTTTCTTTCCATACAAATTACAATTTATATGTTAATCCCTCTGGAGGGGACTGTTATTTTGAGATGCTGCTCATCTGCAGCCTCAAAGACGAGCCCAATGGATCCTGGGATGCTCTCAGGATAACTCTGAGTCCTTGAACAATAGGCTTTCGAGGCGGACTGTTAAATTTAATTGCCAATGCACAGACATAGAAGGTAAACACGTAGGAATTTACATGGCTGGGAATCCATCCGTGTTTTGAAATCCCATGTTGCACAGTTATTAGAAATAGTGATTTGAATGCCACCAGATATTAAATATATTCAATTCTGCTTTCCTCCTTAGAAGGTTCTGTTTCTCGTACGGCCTAAAAATGCATTTCTCCCAAATTGTGTACGCCTTGCTTGTTGCAGTTGTGCACGTATGCTAGTTGAATGCTGTACATAACAAAGTAACATCCAGACGAGACTTAAATTTCACGGAATTAACCAATAGAAAGTAATTTCTAAGAAGGGAATGGAGTTCTATGAGAACCATTACACTTGCTTCATGGATTGCTACAAGTAGGTTTCACAACCATGTCCATGTGCCAAAATCAAGATGGAATGAAACAAGAAGAGTGCAGCATCCAGTTAACAAATATACTGAGGAAACAGGCAGTATATACAAAAGATACGCACTGCTTACCCGATGCATAATTTTTAAGGTGCTTACTTGATGTTTTAGGGAATGTAGCAACATATACATATATGCAGTGTATACAAATCTAAATGTGTATTAGAAACATAATACAGACCAGATATATTCCCAAATCCCTGATTTCATTAGATTCTCTAACGCATAAGAATGTATTTAAAAATATTTCATAAAAAATATCTAAAAAAAAAAAAAGATAACATTTACATAAAAATAGCTCCAGTTTGTTTGCTTTTCTGTTTTGCTGCTCACGCGTGGGATTCCGCTGGGTTTCATAAGGACGCCATTTGGACCAGCGAGCGTTTGAACAACTGCGCGTGATGAGACAGCTCCGTTACTCGGTCCACCATCTTCTGCAGGGCTGCTGTGTTGGGGTACTGCATGGCAGCCGTCTTGGTTGCCAGAACAACGCTCTTCAGCAGTTCGCACAACTGGTTGCTGGAGTTCATCACTTTGTTGCGTATGTCCTGAGTCATCACTTGCCTTGTGAGCATGTCCCCAATGAATACAAGTTTGTGAGCGCTCAAAATGACAAATTTGCTGTGAGCCACGAAGATGCGGGGGGGCTGAGAAGCGTTGACGCAACTGAAAAAGGCGTCGATGGCATTTAGGAGGAAGTTGAAATGAGTCTCGCATTGGTCAGAATAGAATAAAAGCAGCTGGCTGTCATGGGAGGCGGCGGTGCTGTTTGCAGCCTGGAGAGCTTGAAGAGGCTTCCATTTTGAGATGTCATTCTCTACTGGCTTTGTAATCTCTTGCTCCAGACGTTGAAACTGATTGATCTGAAAGGCAAATTAAAAAGCTCTCTTCAAAGAATATTCTCGTAAGACTTTGTTAGGTATTACAATTTCACTTTATGCCTCAGGACACCCTTGGGTATCCTAGATTGAATTTACGCTAAATAAAAAGCTGTATAAATGTTTTCTAAGATCTTTCATTTTGGAGAGTGAGGGGTAATCAAATGCTTTGTTTATGATAAATCCAAATGCACAGAGTTCAAAAGAGAAAAACATCTAAAATACTTTATTTGCATTAAACAAAACAAAACCAAAACCTCTCCTGGATTTGCAGGCTGTTGCTCATTTGGAATATTCTGAAATCACAAGTGAGAGAGACGGATCCAAGTGGCAACAACTCCTACACAATCTTTAAAAAGCTGTCATCTCTGTGGGATTTCGAGATGAGAAACCTTTACCTCTCATCTCCACGTTGCTTGTACAATTTTCTGCAACAACATATTGAAGAATTAATATGAGGGCAAAGTGAGAGCCCTCAATCTTATATGACTACTTTTTTTAGCGTTTAAAGTGATGTTAAGCACGGTATTTAGGTTAGTACATTAAGTTAAGTATTGATGTTCACTTAACAGATGTGCAGGCAGCATGCGTATTCGGTGTGGTCCGGTGATGAAGGCACTGGATTACGGCTCAGGAAAGCCAAGTTCTCAAGCTGGCTTTGTGACTGACCCACTGTGAGACAATGCAGAAGTCTGTTTCTCCTCTGTGGTACATTTTTGGAGACAGAGACTGCTTTTTATCATATGTATGCACTGGGCACACTGCAATGGTGCATTCTATAAAAAAAATTATTAGTCTCTTAAATTGAGATGGTTGGAAATTGTTTCCCAGGGAAAGGCTTATTCCTGCCACATGAGAATGTCGTTCTGAACGCTACGAGCTGTGGCTATGCTTCCACTCAATTACAAAGTGGCAACAAGGAAATGAACAGGGCAGAGATGCTGATCTTAGAATAGCTACTCTGCAGTAAATACTTAAGTTTCCTTTCCATAAGCAATCACTCACACAGATACGCAGGGCCAAGAAGGTGCTAAAATCTTGATGCTCACCATTTCCCAGTTGGAGCATGACAGTGCATGTCCTCGTTCTTTACGTTGATAAATCCATTAATGGTAGAGCCTGACTGGCTCAAATTCCTCTCGGAGAGAAACTAGCCTGCAGCTGCTGATTAGCCAAGACCTAAAACCTGCTGCCTTCACCATCTAGCACCTGGGACTTTCCAACTGTGTGTGCTGGCACTCATGCACACCTCGCAGCCATGGTGCTAGCAGCTGCACACTGCTAAGGGAAGGGCCCCTCCTGCATTATTTGAGTAGTAGTCTTTACGTGCAAGGAACACTGCATTTCAGTATGACTGTTGCACCTGAGTGAACATACCTGATGGTGCTCTAGCTCCGTTTTGCTCTGCTTGATGATATTTTCTTTTTCCAGCAGCTCTTTCTGTTGCCTTTCAAACTCTTCTTTCCCCTGTTTTGCGTAACACAAGACACTGGGTTAAATCAAAACCACTCCTGAGCTAAATGACAACTCATAGGGTCAAATAACAGGTTGCTCTGTATTGGCTTTTTCACTGGTAGCGCAGCACTAGGAGTACAGAAAAGCAAAGGATAGTGTGGCAGAACAAAAGGCTGTCGCTATTATGCATGCAACAGTCCTATTTGAGAGGAAGTAATCACCCTGATGAAATTACTCTTTAATATACATTAGTGTGACAATCTGATTGCTACTTCCCTGCAAACAGCTTCTGCAAAAACCACAGACAACTCTGACTTGGCCTTGTGCAGAAAAAGTGCTGGGTTTACCTACCTGCAGGTGAACATA
This sequence comes from Larus michahellis, assembly GCF_964199755.1. Classification (NCBI taxonomy): domain Eukaryota; kingdom Metazoa; phylum Chordata; class Aves; order Charadriiformes; family Laridae; genus Larus; species Larus michahellis. Next base: position 74,615,703 of record NC_133897.1, on the reverse strand, counting down.
ATCGTAGTCATCCATCCAGCTCTTTTCTGAGCTCTCAGTGGTGGTATTGTGAGGGTGCTGACCTTTACTTAGGAGTGGAGGAAGGGAACTGCAGTGGTTTTGTGCTTTTTCTCCATGACGCTGCATATGAGGATTGTCATATACATAGTCAGGAGCGTTCATGATATTCTCTGGTATGTTTTTGAAACGTGAGCTGCTCAACGCCTGTTTGAAGAGCACCTCTGCGTTGACACTGATGGTAGTTGTCAGTTGTTTGGCATCGTCTGGGACTGTCCTTGCCACCATCACAAACCGATCCAGGTCATCACACTTGTTCTGCAGCCTGTTGACAGCTAGAACATTCAAAGACCAGTTGTAGCTGCTCAAGTCGTGACTGGTTTGGGTAAGGATCTGGTGAGAGTCCTCCAGCCTTTGCACCTCCCTCTTCATTTTGTTAAGGAGGCTGAACTCGGATAGGCAGGAAGCATTGGCTGCTGATCCTTTTGCAAACTGGAGGTACTCCAACAGCGACTGCTCTACCTTATCCACAGCAGTGTGAATTTCATTGATGTGTTTCTCCATATATCCATAAGACCGCCAGTCTGCTGTAATGAAGGCCATGAGGTTATTGACAGCTGTCTCCACCATCTGCTGGAGGCGATAAAGCCTCTCTATAGCAGTGTCTGGATCGAGGATTAGTCTTTTGTCCTGTGCAGTTGATGCTGAGAAAGAAGAGTCTTTTGATGTTGTTGAAGATGTGGACATGTTACTCCTTGTGCTTCCTGTGCTGGAGAAAGACAACCTGTTTATCCCATCAGTCACATCCTGTAAGCCTTTAGTGTCTTGGAGGACTGGTGGTGGCACATCATATACACCTTCTTTTCCTTCTGGGATGAGATTTTCGCTGAGTCCTGTCTGTTGTCCTGGGAATGCAAGTCCCCTTGGGGTATCATAAACATCTTTTTGAGGTGCAATTTGCTGTCCAAGAAAATGGGTTTGATGATTCATAGGGATGTCATAAACATTCTGTTTCTGTGGCACTCCATCCGGTAATAAAAGGCTCTCAGGAGAAAATTTATTAAGTTCTTTCACAGTTGCTTTGGTGATGGGAGGAGGAATATCATATACTCCTTCTGGTCTTACACTGTGGCCCACTGGAAACGAAAAATCCTGCAAATTTTCCCTCAGGCCTGTATCATCTCGGCATGCAGATGGAGGTGTAGCATAGACCTGAATCACAGAAAGCAAACCATGAAACCTTTGGCTAGAATAGCAAAATATTTTACATCTTCTATATGGCCTATAAAATCCTGGGATGGAAGATCTGCCGTTGACTTTCATGGAGTCAGATACTTATCCTGAGTTTGACTGAGCATCAGTTTTAATATCTCACTTGTTAACATTCATCTTGATGCAAATTCTCATAAGCAGCGAAATCCAAACAGGCAGCATGCTGCCACAAAGATAATGTAGGTCTAATTATCAATTCACACTCCGTAACATTAGTAATTTTGATGCAGTGCATCACTGCACCAGTTTTAACAGTTTAAAAACCTAAGGAAATCTTTAAAGTATTGAATCTCCTTTTCCTCAGTATGATATAGGAACTCTCGTTTAAACGTGTCTTTGGTCAGATGTGAAAATACAGGATCTTGTGGAAACAGCGTAATACCTACCCCTTTGGCAGGTGGTATGTCATAGACTCCTAAAGCTTTTGCTTCTCCCATGGGAACTGGAAGCGCAGGCCCCTTAACCGATGTGGGGGGAATGTCATATATCTAAAGAAAGAATAAATTGGTTACAGAAACAAGTCACCTCAGGAAAGCTTTGATCTCACATGAGTTTTCTGAGTTTTCTTAGTTTTCATGTTTCCTCTCAAACAGCCTGAAGATGATGGGAGCTCTTCAACTCTGTTTCATATGGGAGAGCTGCTTGGATTTGCCTGGTATTTTTGACAGTTACAAGGAAATGCACTTTGCTAGGTCCCCTCTGGGCAACTGTGTGGACAGCAGGCTAGAGAGATGAAGTCATGGCTGACTCCCATCCCAAGAGTTAAATCAAGGCCAGCCTATTACAGATACCTGTTGGGGTGAACAGGGGAGAAGTATATTCATGTGACCAGAACTGATAACAACTTTACTGATAGAGATTAGAGGGGCTGAGGAATAAGCTTGTACTTCTACATGCTAAACTCTCCGAAACTAAGGCTGCCCCTGTCAGCATCACCTGTCTGCTTTATCAGGTGCAGTGTGAGTCATCTTACTATCAGAGAAACAGCTGCCAGATGTTTCAAGTGTCCCAGTTGGTGGCATGCCCTGCATTATAGTGGGTTCTGCGTGTGGTCTAGGGCCACTGTCTGAATGTCTCTTAACCCAGACTTTCCAACAGTTCCAGCCATTTGGTGTCAGTCTGTGTTATGTACTATTGGGCTTCAGTGTTGTTCCCTAGAGGAGCTGCTCTGTCAAAAAGCTATGGAGAGATGCAGGGTTGTTGAATTACAAGGTCCTGCAAGCATCCACTCTAGATGTCTGTGGTCTTGCGGACTGAATGCTAAGGGTGTTCCCCAGAACAAAGATATATTTCAAGTTCAGTGACATGGTGCAGTAGATATGTGGTGAAAACAACTCCCTGCGTAGTAGCTGTTCATCTAAGCAATAATTTTACTGAGTGAATTACCATCAACTATGCAAAAACAAAGTAAGGGAAAAAATTGTTCCCAGGCAGCTATTTTATTCTGTTTAGATATACTCTTTGATCAAAACACAGAAAACAAATGGGACTTTTGTGTTTGGTGTGCTGCCAAATCTTAGTCAACATCAAATACTTTGAAATACTTCTGCACTCTGTGAATAAGCCACAGCATCTAATTAAAACGTATTTTCTCTCTGAAATGAGAAAACTTGCTTTGCTCATAAACTTCTGGTAGGAATTCACCATCTTTTGTGCCCTGTCAGTGCTGTTGGCAGTTTTATTGGTACCTACCCCTTGGAGAGGGCGAACAGGGGGGATATCGTAGGTATCCTTTTGGTATTTGGGAGGGAATTCATAAACATAACCTTGTCCTGACCTGACTGGAGTTATTACCTGTGGGATAAAAGAAAAAGAGGAAACGTAAGTCTCTGAGGATCTTGGCATGTTCTCTCTGTAACTGCACAGGGTATAAACAATCCAGTACCATTAACTTTCACACTTTATGTGGCAATGTTAGTAACACAAGTCTACATATAATTCTGACAGTTTAACACAGCAAAATGACTGTTAGTAGCTACAAATGCACCATCTTTTCCTTCCAGACCAGTTCTGACATGGCTGCTTGCTAGCTAGCGCTACAGTATCTTCTCTTTGTCAAGCACAGATTCTCCAGCATGTCTAAGAAATCTTGGTCCCTTCTTCCCATTGACCACCCATTAGCACGGACCACACGAGGTGATGATTACACCATCCACTCACTGAGATCAGGGCTACATACACGCTGATCCTACCGAGGTGTTGAGTGTCCCCACTTACTGACAGAGGCTTAAAATACTACGTTCAGGCTCTGTGAGTCCACCCCTTTGCTTGTGAAGGTATTTCCCACCTGCTCTGGCAGGACGCCTTGTGTTCCACACTGTGCTCCATAGCACAACATCCTGGATAACTGAGTGTGAGCTGTGGCTCTGGAAACTCTTTACATAGAAAGGCTATGCTTAAACCTTCCAAAGGGGGATGCTCAATTTTGCTGTCTCCATTTGGTTTGTCTATCTTAGCGGCTAAGAGATAGGAAATGTTAAGCCATTCTTGAAGTATATAATGCAATAACAGCCTCTGAAAAAATATAAATATCTTAGAATTTACATTTTTTGACATTTTCTAAACCATTAACTACCATAATGACTTCAAATAAAATTTGGTGAAAAATAAATGCCTTATGTCTCGGACAGCATCTGCACGGCAAAATTTCAGTATAGTGTGGTATAAAAGAAATGTTACCTAACCCCAAGAAAGAGCTGGGTTTATAGTGGAAATGCTGACATCTTAACCTCTGCTGGTGCTATTTAGCTCTAACAAAAAAATATAAATACTGTAACCCAAAGGCATAACATGGCAAATTACATAGCCCTGTACAAGATGTGGCTTTGTACTCAGCTAGGGAGAATTCTCTACCAGAGTTACCTAACTGTCTTTAGAAATGTATGCAAGATGTACAACAGAGTTTCTGCCCAAATGTTCAGTAAAGATCCTGTAACAGTTTTTGCTGTAAGGAATCGCAACATCCTGGCCAGATTTCACAGTGAGTTTTGTTTGACTGAGATCTGCAGGGAAAGTCCCTGATGCTAACCTGCCACCTCCTTCCTGCTATGTTAACAACACAGGCTTTTCATCTTTTTACTTGCTGCCCAAATATTGCTGTGTAATCTCTGGCCCTGTACCATGAAACGATCACTGGATTTTCCCCTGGGGGTGACTGCCATACCAGTATACAGTACAGGTCTGATTCAATGTGAGTAACCCAAGGCAACGCGCCTGCTAGTGCCAGCCACTGCACTGACTACACGTGGCTTGAGTGAGGGAGGGATATCCACATCTGGGGGAAGACAGCACTTTTTGCAGCTGCTTTTCCTTGAATTCGCATCAGACACAGGAACTGGAAGCCATACGGTCTCCAGAGCGCTGTGTCAGTTCGCCGCCCGTGAGAGAACTCCCGCTGAATTGGGTGTGGGGTTAATAGGGCTTACAGACATGAGAGCTTTTAAAAAAGAATCTAAAAAATGTATGGAATTTATGACAGATCATTCCTGTCCCAGAGTCAACTACTGCATTATAAAAGGTATTTACAAACAAAACCTTTAAGAAAGTTCTCCCTTAAGCTTCCCATAATGGATCACTCCAGACATTCCCCCCTCCCAGGCCACTCACATGTAATACTGGGATTATTTTATTTGCCTGAGAAACTTCTAACTTGTATCAACATCTCTTCCTCGTGTTTTTTCTGCCAATTGAGGGCTAGTGAGCAGACTAGCATAGTTTGCCATATTTTTTGCATCCTTTTTTTTTTTTTTTTTTTCAGTTGGGTGCTGCCAGTCAAATGCTTTCCACCCAAGTCAGGAACAGAAGGATTTGGTTTTAAGCAATAGTTACTCAGAGGTTCCTTCCAGGGGCTCCAAAATTACAACCATGGCACTGCTTCAACAATGAGTCACTGGGTGTTTAAAAATGATCCTCTGGGAGAACAGACAATGCACAGTAAAAACAAAGGGCTGTTTCCTGGGTAGACCATCTCCATGAGCCCTTCTGCTGCTGGAACACTGTGGCGTTAGGCTGCTTTCTAATATGCTGGGAAACTGCTTGACCATGCAAAGAAAAAATCCAAGACTGTTCACGGCTGTCAGCTGGAGGTCCCAAACCAGCCCTGGACGTGGGGAGGACCCGTGCACTGCTGCAGTTTGGCTCTGCTTTACCTGCTGATTGTTGCCTATCTGGACAAGGCAGGAGTCAGGCTGCGTCAGGCTCCAAAAAGATAGGTATTTGTCCCTCAGCCTGAAATTTTTACAACCCTTGCTCAGTTGTGGTCTACTCCAGAAGCTGAACTCTATCCTAGATCCAGAGCAGGAGTAAAATTTGACCATATCTCCTCCAGGCATCACAGGTACGATGTTTCTTACAGTCCTGTCTGTGGAGGCAACGTAGAAGCTTTTTGACACCTCAGTTCTCCAAGGTTTGCACAGCACGTTAGAGAAGTGCCTTTACACAGGCTCAGCACTAACTGTCCTACCCACCTCATGCCTAAACTCATTCAGGATACAAGACACCACCACTCTCTCCTTGCTCAGAGAATTAATTTCCATGAGCAAACTCAAAGAAAAGTCACAGCCCTCTAATACAAAAAAGGGAGCTGAATCGAGCAGTACAGATAATAAGGCATAGGATCACAGACGGCTGGAAAAAACTTTAAGATCAAGTCCAACTGTACAGCTAACACTGCCAACTCCACCATGAAACTACATCCCTAAGCAGGCACAAGTAAAACCACTTCCTCTTGTTGTTATAGGTAAACTTGATATTTTGCTTTTGTAAAAAGAAGCCCTGGTGGCAAAGCAGATGATGTCCTTACACTGTGGAGCCTGGAACACACATGGAAGAGAAGCTGTGCTCATGCCCAGTATTTAGAGAGAGATCCTTCCTCACTCTGCATACAGGAGTATCATGCAGCTGCGGTTATTCTTCTAGCTCATCCTTGGAGACGTTTCCCATTTTTCAGAAAAGGCTGACGTACTAGATGCTATATGAAGGTTTAAAGTACTGCAAGGCTGCTATTTTTAACTGTGCTGTGATACCATCCTAAATAACTACACTAAAGCTAGACTGGCCAGATGAAGGAAGCCAGTTTGATCCAGCACTGCAGGACTTTTTTTACCATGTATCTTGACACATTCACTTTTTTGCAGAGTCAACCAAGCTGATGCAGTGATCAAGCAGGGTCACTCTGGGTGCTTCCCGCTGTTGTCAAAGGAAGTGAGATGTTAAAACGTGAAGTGCCTGATTCTGGTTATTCATGAATACAGCCTGCCTACATGGGTGCTTGCGGACAGAAGACCTGAGCTGTCTGCAGGGCTGCGCTTCGCAGTGCACTCTACTTAAGATGGCATTTATTTTCCAAATAAAAATGCATCAGAGGCTTTTATGTCTGGTGCTTTTTAGGCTTCTGAAAAAGCTATACGAAAGACAGAAAATAAGACTTTAAGAAACCCAGCAACAACCAAGGTTTGTTGATAACATGAAAGACAACTTTTTTCTCCCAGTGACTCAGGTATATTTTCCTGTGTGGAGCATTACTATCCTGTAACAACATGTTCTGAGTGATTTCATCATAAAATCCTCTACAAATGCTGATCTGGTCTGCACTGAGTACAAGAACATTTCCTGTTGTACCTACACTCCTCTTCCCTTCCAACGCTTTTCATTAGGTTAAATGTGCCTCTGGACTGCTCATTCCTAGTCAATTCAGAGCAGAAGCAGCTCATCACCAAAACACATCTTGAGTGAACGTTTTGTAACAACAATTAAAAGAATACCCACGCTACTTGACAAAGTGAAAATGTGGAGCATTTGTTCTGACCCTTATGGCCCCAAGACAGGACCTCACACAGTAAGTCAGGACATGTGGTCACACTGCTGCTTCTGCATGAGGAAGAGGGAGGTAGCTGGGTAGGTGAAGTAAGAAAGGTACCAAACACAGTATTTTCAGAAGTCACTTTTGATTTTGGATATTCACCCATAAATATATTAAATGAAACTGCTGCTTCTGAACAGGATGCTCAGCCCTTTCAACGCATTGTTGAACCATTTTTTATGGTTTTGAATGTTTGACGGCAATTTAGTTTTGAAGACGGACCTCAGAAGGAAGGAGGTGGCTATGAAAGAAAAATTCCCCTTCTCCCACTTCTGGAAGAGGGATAGCAGCCCCATCTGGTACTTAGGAATTTATTTCCTAACAAATGTCACTGAACTTCAGACCTCATAAGGATTCTTTTTTCTTTTACCTCTTCTCATTTAAGAATGCCTGTGGTCACCCAAGTTTAAATAATCCTGCATTTCAAACCAGCAATTTTCCTTGTTTACGCGTTAAAGGAAATAGATGGTGCTCCCACAAGCTATCTAGCCCAACATTCTCAAAACATTGTTAACCACTTAATCCACGCCGAGCAACTAACGGGGACCAGGTTTGGCTCTGGTGAAACATGTAACCTACTTCAAACTTTCAGTACTGCAAAACAAAGACAATTGAGCAGAAAGTTTGTTCTGTTCTTGCTGAAGACTGTGCTCTTCCAAAGCAATTACTTGGGTCTTTTCCATGCCAATGGCATGCTCCTAACCAAGCAAAAGAGCTGAATATGCATGTACTTTGCAAAATATCCAGTCCTGCGGTTTGTTAAATCCCTCTTCCTTAAATACAAGGAAGAAAACACCATTCTATTTCTTCTAGGATTAAAATGGATGTTAGGCCGCAGTAGAGAACATTTCTGACTAAGGCAGCAACAAGACAGTTGTCATGCTTATGGCAGATGCACAACATTGTAGTTTACATTGTTTAACAAGGACAAAGAGTGAATAAACCTACTAAAGCCAACAGAATTACTCTGAATTTATAGCAGGACTGTGGAGGGCAGAATTCAGCCTGTTCCCATGAACAGAAATTCCTGATATGCAGAATGATGGCAAACAAGCTTCACTGAGTTTTACAGGTGAGAGAACTGAAGCACAGGTACGCTGCACCTCTGCAACACCTTGCCCCAAACCACAGGCAGACAGGGCAGCTGAAAAGGGCTGCTTGCTATTTCCCAGTAGGGCCTCTTAACCCCAAGAACCTACTGACGCCTGCTGACTGCTTTTAAAATAGATCAGTGCTTTCTGGAGGTGGAAAAGAGGAGGCACGTGAGGTAAATTTTATATATTTATTTTAAATCTGGATGAAGAATTGTATTAAAATATATTATTCTCTTCACCCCATGGGTAACTCTCAGCAGCTGATGAGCTAATCTCAGCAGCCCGTCCGGTATCTATTAAAATCAGCTGTAGCTTACCCTGGTAAAAGTCCTGCCCTGGAGGAGGTTGGCGGTGCAGCATAAAATGGGTCTGTTATAAAGCTTGGGCATGGGAAAAAATGAATCAAAATGTAAGTAAAGGAAAAAAAGCATGTTTGTTTTTTGTTGTAAAATATTTCTGTAAATTTAATACAAAACTCTAGTTGTTGAAATTCCGTTCCTGTGGATATATAACACCTACCTGAGCTCTCTAAGGCTTGTAAGGAGAATTAAATAGCCAAAGAGAATATGAGGAAATTATAAAAGAGACAGGGGAAAAAAAAAAACCAACTTAATCCCTGTTCTCTTGGACTCCTAGTCCTTTGGAAGGCAGTGTCAGGAGCCACAGTGTCAGGATCCAGAATGATGCTGGATCAGGCAGTGAGCCACCTCTTGGCCCTCCTTTCTATTTTGCGGCATGTACTTAGGAAGCTAGGTGTGCCTCCTTAAATGTTTTTTTCCTGGGAAAGGTCCTGTGGCTAAGCGGAACTGCAAGAAGGTTGTGTTGAAGAAAAGAGTCTCTAAGGTAATCTGGGTATTTGAAAGAAGCTAGCTAGCTGGCTAAAACTGTCCTTTTTATAGAAAGCATATAGGGTTTCCTCTCCTGTCTTTTGCAAGCTGCATCGAGATTTCCAGTGACTGATAATGAATTTCCTGACAATAACAACTATTGTATCACTCAGTATTGTCTGCTGTAAAAAAAGAGCAAAAATGTTTTTATGAAGCAGTAGCCTTGACTTAGTTATTTGCTACATACTATGACATACAATGTGTTTCCCAGCTGTCAGCGAGTAAAGGTCTGGGGTTTCATTCTCACTTGTGCTAAGGATACTTGCTCTTATAAACATTTGTTTTTCAAAGTTCCTATAGGTCTAGGGATTATCAAATCAAAACAGTTTATTTTAAGCTAAGTAATGTATGAACATTGGGCCACTATAAAATGCTGTAGTGGAGTATTTTCTGCGAAGACTGAACTGCTGGAGAGCTTTTGATCAAGGCTCACAAGCTGAAAGAGAGGGGAGGAAGCCTATAGAAGTATTCCTTCTAATGCACCAGGCTTGTACCTGCAACCATGAGTTGTTTCTAGTGCTATGAACCCAAACGTTTCTGCAAGGCAAGAAGAAATCAGCAGAAATGACTGTATTTTCTCTCTGGGGCCAAGTGAGTTATCAGCTCTGCTGTGCAGCGGAAAGAAATGTGGTATCGACACATATAGTGACATTGCAACTTGTCTTTGATTGGGTGCTCCCCAGTGAATTTTCTGAGAAGTAAGATTCAAGATGTGTGAAGATAAGGACGCATGATAAATACAACCCTGATACGGAACCGACTTATAGTTGTTGATGTTATTTCCACCTTCAAAATACCTGCTTATTTTCTCCTATGCTTTATATTCATTTGTTGTCCAGGACCTATACCTATGAAGATCTGATTTTTTTTCTGCTCTAACTGTATATGCTCTCAGGGCTAAAGCATGTCCAGATGTCAGTGATTCATAGTGTGTTAAATTAAAAATGTGTAACTTTGCAGGCTCAGGGATTTAAATGGAAACTTTTAAATGTGGCTATGAAGTGCCTCACCAGTAGATGCCCAGTCTTAAAAAGTGATCCCATGGTATTATAATGCAAATAACAACAAGTAATGAAAATGGGTTTTATACTTTCCTCCTTTTAAGGTCATACTATTTCAACCAGATTTATGGAAGTTATAGCTAACTGCTTTGCAAGTAGCCTAATCCTGACTTTTCAATTTCTGGTGTGACCCTTTCCATTAACCAACACACAAAAGCAGGTTCATTACAATGTTTTTCAGCTTTGTATTTTTCCTGTATCTAAAGTGCAGGTTTATTGTCTTTCCCAACAACTTTTTTTTTTTTTTTAAATCTATGAAGTTACATAAATGACCTCAGCTCCAATTAGCATAAAATGACAGGGCTGTATTGAGTGTAGTGGAATGGTGCTGACTTGCATCAGCTGTAGCTTTGGATTACCGTGTTGAATTTTTGCTTGCTGCTGGTGTTCGTGATCACGAGCTAAATGCAGATACAAAGGCCTATCCTCTACAGATCTTACTGAATGAGCAGTACAAAGCACAAAGAAAAAGCTCAACAACTTTGTCACTGACAAGATTTTACTGCTTTTCTTTTTTCTTTCTTTCTTTTAATGATGCTTTCGTGACCTGATCCTACTCTCACTCACATCAGCTCTAGGACTTTCTGCCAGTTGTGTTGTGAGCAACATTTCTGCTTGGTGCTGGCTGGCCTTGAATTGCAAGGCTGACTGGGAAGGGGTAATTCCTAGCTTCTGGTGGAGTCATTCTTGCTTACAAAATGTGATTAAATAAAAAAGCCAGACCCACGCTTCTGAGGATGTCCCGTTTTTTGAGAGGAAGAGAACAAAAGACATGACCAAAACATAGCTGTTATTATCATCAGCATTTTTAAGAGAGGTGCAAAAGAGGATACTTGTCCAATACTCTTGCTAAGAGTTTTACCAGTACCATCCCCTGACAATTATTCATTTTTAGACAGACAGTGACATCACCATTTCTGCATTTGTTGGACAACAGGGCTAATGAGCTGACGTGTTAACAGTACTGGTGATAGAACAGGCATGCACTCTGAAATAAATGTCTGTGGATGGATCTTACGGAGAAACAAAATTCCCACATTACTGTGTGATAAGTTCTTCTAGTGGAGAAATAAGTTTATCTGATAAAGCATTCTCTGGAAACTTGTGATTAAATTTGAGCTGGAGTTTTGATTAATGAGAAGTGTGTGACAAAACTCAGCACCTCAGCATTTTGGTATCTTGCCCACGATAAATACTTAAAGCAGCGTCTTGCTTTGGCCATCCCAGTCTGTCTAGTCTTCCCATTTTAAAATGGTTGTCACATGAAGAATCATTTGGCAAACATGCACTTATTTTCTATGCTGGTAATACTATTACTGTCTCTCCTCAAAGATAGAAGCCTAAATTTAGGGAAGGTTTGGAGGAGGAGTGGAAATGAAGAAAAGGGATGAGAAGATGAGGTGCTGGGACAGGTAGGGCAGAGAGTGGTCTTACCGTTACAAATGACGTGAATTCTTAAAAGCTCACAAACAATAAACCAGTTTGGTTCAGTCCAAACAACTCCTTTTAATTCTTTTGAGGAGCTTCATCTTATTTCTGTTATTTCTTCCCTCCTATATTGAATTTCTAGATGGAAAGTTGCGGGGAAGGGGGTGAAGCAGCTTAATTTGGGCATTGTTGAATAAGGGTATTTCCATGACTTCTTGTTTCCTTTCAAATATTTTCTTTCTTCCTTTAAGACATTTCTCAGAACAGATCCCTCCCTGTGACTAGTTTCAGTTTTAGTGAATCGGCATTTCCCAGTGGCCAAAAAAATGTCTGAGATGAAGCATTGCCCAAGGGTTTCAATTCCTCTAGAGTGCTCCCAGAGGTACACTGGGGCAGAAACAATGGAAGCATCCCTAAATCATTTAGGTTGTGAACTATGTTGCTCTGAGATAAGTCAGCAAAGAAAATCATCCATCAGGAAGAAGCTCAATTTAATTGATTTGTAGAGGTCCTCCGGCTCAAGCTATATTCTGGTTCCATTTCTGTATGGGTTTCTCAAGGCAGCTGTACAGAGAAGTGCTCCTATTAACTGGTGTTTCAATTAGCATACCTTGCTTTGGCAAGTTTATGGAAGGTGTAGACACCTTTTAAACATATAAACTCCATCCTTAATTGTCTGCTGCATCTACATGACAATTATACCAGACCTCAGTCAGGACTGATTGTGCATATATAGAAGTTGTGACGGTAAGGCCCAATGGGAATATGTTAGTGTCTTTTAAGGATTAGGAATGGACTGTTTTATGGAAGGTTTCTGTTTCCTAAGAACTTAACTACATTAATTTCACTTTGATTCCATTCTATAAATCTTTTTTGGGAGAAAGCTTAATTTAATTCATTTTTTGTAAAAAAAACTGATGCAATATTACCACTGCTATTTAAAAAAGAAAAACGGAAATGTTCCATGCCAGACACATGGAATGATGATATTCTGGTGCTAATTAGTCTTCCTCTAAAAGAAAACATTGACAAAAATCACTGAATGCCTGCAAAGCCTTTAGATTTCAATAGAACTATGTTTTCTGACTGTCAGCAACCTGTTTTCATCTATCCTATCTCCAGAAACCACACTTCCTCCTTATGCTGATATTCACTTTTTGAATAATCAGTTTTCCACTCACATTTTTGTAAAATGCTCCACTGCTGTGCTTGGATTTTAGTACTTACAGGGAAATCTAGATTAGTGAAACTTAGCGTTTGGTTAGTGTGTTATCAGATGTAACCAAAGGTCCAGCTAGAGTTTTTACCCATCAAGAAAGAGCCCATAAGCTTGCATTTTTCACTTTATTATTCTCTTTTTAGCTGAAGTCTGATCCTGCACTTGTGCCTGTGCCAGGCAGATTTGTGTCCCTGGGAATCTCGTTGTTGTATGAGACTGCAGGACCGGCCTTTTTTCTGATACTACAGGGAAAAAAATGCATGCTTCTGGTCTGCAAATAGAACTGATTAAAAAGAGCGCTGTGCTTAGGGAGAAACAGGGAATAATGTTGAGCTCATATATTTGCTCAGCCTAATAAAATGCAGTCTTTTTCTTAAAATGCTTCTCTTCAAATCGCACCAGTGACCAACTACTGCTTACTCTGACTTGGGGATGAGGGTTTCTTCACTCAGTGGTTTTCATGGAGACCACTGAGGATAGATTAAGTGCACAGGCTTTTGATCAGTAAAATGGCTTTTCTCCTTTTAATGTCACATGGAAAGCGACAAGTGAAACTCCTGAGTCTAAGGAAAAGGATGTGTGCTGTTTTTACCATTGAGCTTGCATTTAATTGAAGAGAACTTCATCCTTTAGAGCGCACTTTGTGAAACACAGCTCTGAGTGTTGAGGTATGTGTTACCATTCCTGCTGCACTCAGCAAATTTGCTGTGTGTTCAGCAATTCTAACACTAAAGCAATATTTTGTTACAGGGGATACAAATCCCCAAAGTAGAATTTGTTATGTGAAAGCAGAAGAAAAGAGGGACTAAAAGATGATTGTTTGGGCAATTTAAGTAAACCATATCACAGGAAGCCATCGTATTTCAGACTTGAGGGTAAATGGGGACATCATTCTGTCTCAGAATGTAAATACATTTTGCCATCAAACTACGAAATACTAGATATGCTCCCACTCTTTTTGATGACAAAATATATCTGCCACACAACTCTTCACTATGCTTAATGCTTATGTCTCTTTTTACTTCATAAATGTGAAAATAGGCAAGAAAAAAGATAATAATGTAAAGGCAGGCTTATTTCTGGAACAAGCGTTATATGCAGCCATTTGTTTCCTCCCAGCTAAGACAGTACTTGTTTAATTGGAAGGAAAAGCGTCATAGCATGGCTAACTGGCTTCTGCTGCTGAAGTCTGTGCCAGAACCGTCAGGGTGGTGCTTCTTGTGGGGTGGTGTTTCCACTTTCTCATGGATTCAACCAACAGGACTCTGACATAAATAAAGACGAGGGAACAAGCTCCGTTCCCTTAGCTGTGGTCTACCTAAACCTCCTGCTGAAGGCAGTGAACTCTGAAAAAGGCAGAGGTCACAGGATGGCATGGTGTAAAACCCTTCATCTGTCAAGGGCATGTTTATACTTGGAAATAGGCCAGGGATGTTCGCGTGTGAATATGAGTTCCTTCCCTGTTCTGCTTTATCCACTTCTAAAAGGTAGATAAATCTGAGTGTTTCCTGAACTGTAAAGTTCTAGTTCAAACAGACCAGCAAACAAAAAAACTGATGTGTTCCAAATTGGCATTAATCTCTATTTGTCTGAGTTAGTCCATGCCTTGTGGGAGCTGTAGTTCAGGGCTGGTAATCCCTGCAGTGCAGCCTCTTCTCTGGTCAAACAGCTGTGCTGCATCAGCCTCATATTCTGCTTTGTGCTGATTTCCCTTGATCAAAAGTTCTCCTGAAAGCTACTAGTTTCTACAGAAAGCTTTCAAAATTTGTCAGAACTGTTTTCCAACAAGGAAATGTTTCCCCTAAGTTTTCTGGCAAATGTTATTTTCTGGATAGAAGGGACAGCACAACAGACCAGTTATGGGAAACACTGAACCAGAAAGAGTGTTTAAGTGATGATGGTGATTCTTTTTTCACATGTAGCTTTCCCTAGTTTGAAGCTCATGTGTGAATGAATGATTCATCACAGATGCAAAGGAGACTTTGTGCTTTCACAGCACCTTTCCCAAAGGATGTTCTCAAAGCAGTCTGTACAGAATGAGTTCCCTCATAATTACTATGCATATTTTGCAGATGAGCTTGCTGAGGTGCAAAAACACCACTCAAGACTATGCAGAACTCTGGCAAGGATAAAACCCAGGTTTCCTGAATGTCAGATTTGTCTGAAGGTTCCTTCTCTTTGCTGGTTGCAGCAAACGAGAGTAAATTTGAACGCAGAGCACAAAAAGAAGGAATAAATTCTAAGATGCAGCTTTTGTATCTTTATGCTCCTTGGACATTCTTCACACTTAGGGGTGTAACCGTTTTGTGACTAAACTTGTAGCACAGCTATAAAAGCTTGGGGCTAACCAAAGCTAATCTTAAACCATCCCTCATTATCTCTGTCATTTGTAGGGTGAGTTTTAGAAGGCGGTATTTTTATTTGATAGAAGGAGCCGATACACCTCTGTTGTCAACAACAGGCTTAGCCAGAATCAATTCATCATTATAATTACCTGCCTCAGGACTCCTTTTTGACTTGCTTTGCCTTTCTGGCTAATGAGATGCCTTACCTCAGCACAGCTTTATAACATGCCCGCTGTTGATTTACTGTTGCTTGAGGCTATACAATTCCTGCCTGACAGCAGTTCCTAAGCTTTGCCTGTAAAACTTGTATGGCAGCCAAACCACACATTTGCAGAAAGACAATAGGCAAACGTGCACAGAAATGGATGGGATGGATAGAAATTGCTGCCGGTCCTGCTTAGAAAGACGTCTATAAGACATGGTCTTCTCTTGCTACTGCTATGGGAAGGGAGAAGGCTTATGTACAGGACAACTGCATTGCAAAACACTTCAAGATTCTTAAAACTGCCAAACACACAGCTTGCTAACCAGCCATTTCAGTTGATGGAAGAAGGCAGAGTGGCTCACTTAAGCCATTGGGACAGGTGTCACATGTCTGAGAAGAGAGTCATAGTTTTGGATGTCAAAACAAATATTCCCAAAATCAAATCTTCAAGATTTCCAACTTTCCTTAATACTAAGGATTGTTTTTACTGATCCCTAGAGGAAGAAAATTTGGAGGACACTTTCCTCAGACAAAGGAGACCACTGCCAAAGTACTTCCCCTTAATTAGGCTTTTATTACACAAAGGCATTAGCAGGTAGTTGTAGCTGTAGCAGTAGAAATCGTTTTTTGCAAGGTTAGGATGATAAAGAATGGAGTATGTTTTACCTCAGACTGTTCTGTTAATAATAACCCTACAGTACTCTCTTTTCTATTACCGTTTCAATCCCATGGTCTCTTTTTAGTGTAAAACTGAGCAATTCCAAGGGATTAGAGACGTGCCTGCCTCTGATGGAAGCAGTACGCTGCCATGAGGTTTGCCATCCAGCAGGCCTGCCACCAATACACAGCAAATACTGAGTCTCAGGGCTCTTAGGCAAAATAAAGTCAGGATTAAAGCAATCCTGTCCTGAGTAACAAGAATTGGTTAGTGCTAAGCAGGTTGGTAGCTACTTTGCTGAGGGTAAAATGCTTTATAAATGTGCATGTTTAGTTTATTCTACAGTTGGCAGCGTAGCTATTTGTTCTTATGCAGCATAGCTGACCTTTCATAGGTTGCAAGGAATTAAATAAAACAAGTTATAAGTCAGCCAAATAGATGGTCTAAATTTTCTAAAGAAGGTGACTTGAATTCAGAAAAATGCATATTCAAACTTGCTGAAAAATTTCTAGGTAGAAACTTAGAGAAAACAGGTGCTTTAGTGCCTCTGATTTTTGCATCTCATCAAGAAGTTTGCATTTAACTGAAATCTTTATTTTTTTCAGTGTAACTAGGGTTTTAATACAGGCCCTGTAGCAACCAGGTTTATGCAGAATGTCCTACTACTTTCAGTGGAGCTGTGGAAGGTGGGGGGAGGGAGAAGAGACTTCGCCATGCAGCGGGAGGAATTTTTCTCCTTTCGGGCTTACACTGTGCAGAGCACACACATGCACATTATGCTAAGGAAACTAGGCTAATGGTCATTTAGGCGGGTAAGATCCTACAATTAAAGTACATAGCACTTATTCCAAGCTATTATCTTGGGCTTTCCAACAGACTTCAGCGCAGCTCTGCAGTATGGTGCATTTCCTGTGGCCCAAGCTGGCTAGCTGAGGCATCTCTACATAGTGCTGTAGTGCTGTACTGCTTCATGCAAGCATACAATAAAATGTGATGTCTTCTGTGCTGTCAGATAAATAGGCTATTTGCCATGTGTTCACTAACTACCTTGGAAGCTATTTAAATGCTACCGTGGATAGGTAAACTGTACTGCCCCAGAAAAGTTCACTATACATAGTGTATAGGGGAAGAAGAAAGGAGAGAAAAGACATAAGATTTCTCAAGAAAACTCAGATAATTGCTCCAACAAAGATCCTATCTCTACCTGTGCAGCAAGTGCAATTTTCTCATTTTATCATCCCGCACAACCTACAAAGCATAATTGTGGAAAAGCTGAGCAAACCAACCTCTTTATAACTTGACTTGGAATGATTTCACAGATCTTTTTCTCTTGCTCAGAAAGAAAAAAAAAATCCATTTATTCTTATCAAGGAAAATTAACTTATAACAAGGAAATCAAAGCATTAGAAGATGCCTTCCAAAGGTCTGATATGGAAAAAGGCCAAGTTGAGGGTGAGGCAGGGGAAAAGCCTGAAACAGACCGTCTTGCCAATCTAAATTAAGAGATGAAAGTTTAAACCAGTCAGGAACTTCCGGACAAGAGACATCATCTGCTCATATAACTTGGATATAAATACCATGCTTTAAGCTCTAAAGGTAAGGCAAATGCTAATAGCTGGAGCTGTTGAGCCGGGAATGGGGGGCCTGTAGGAACTTCTTTTTGGCCTGGCAACAAGGGGTCTGGAAGGCCAGGAGAATCTCCTTCCTACCTCAGGTACCTTTCCTAACTATTTTCAGCCATCAAGGCACTGTGTGCCATCAGGCTACCTGGCAGGTATCCTGTGAAAGTAAAATGAGGGAGTAACAGGAGATGGGGAAAGCCTGAGAGGGACAGCAGGAATAAGGGGGACCCACATAATGCAATGCCTCTCACTGGAGCTTTGGGAGCTCTCAGCTGCTGCAACAACGGCTGCACCATAGAGCCGTTGCAGCTCTTACTTTCAATCAAGAAATTTTGCTGTAGATGAACATCAGGTGCACTCTTAAAAACTTTAGGTTTGGTACCAAAACATCCCTCATTATCATCATCATCTTGTTCCCTCACTCTTCCAAGTATGGCCCTTGTCTCATCAATCATTGCTTTCCCTTTGTAGTTCAGATCCACTGGGACTTCTGCCGCAAGGCAGTACATCATTTTTAATTAAACAAAAATTACTTGGGCAGATGATGTAACTGTTCATTAATTTGTGGGAGAGTTAATCTTACCACAGCAGCTCTCTTTTGAGTATATAATGCAAGACTGCCATAGGCCAGATATGCTTCAGCCTCCCTGGGGAGCCTGTGAGGACACAAGATCACATACTTCCCCACACCTTTAGCAGCTGCGGTAGCACAGATCCAAAATGCTCTACTGTGTCTATCAATCGAAAATTAAGCAAGCTCTTGCGAACCAGACATTTCTTTTCCTCCTCCAGCAGTAAAGTTACTGCTGTAACTTTATATAGTTAAGATACAGGAAGTATAAAAATATATATATATCCCACAGGCTACCACTAGACATTAACCACTTAATTGGTGGTCAATGCAAAGTGTCCTACTTTGGAGCTACGACATGAAAGCAAATGCACACACCTTGTTAGTCAAAGCTGGACCATCAATAGATCTCTGCATGGAGGGTGGCACCTGGTAAATATCTTGTCCCACTAGTCCATGACCAGTGGGTATTTGGTAAATTCCCTGATTCAGATGGGAAGGTGGCACTTGGTAGACAGGGTCCCGTGCTGAAGCATGTGAACTTGGCACTTGGTAGATCTTTTGCTGGTTGAAGGACTGATGCATCAATCCTGAATTGGACATATCTTGGCCAGGAGGACTGTCCTGTACCACTGGACCTATCAGGAGTTTCACACGGTTGCCTGGAACGATGCCTTGCCGGCCATGTAAGGAGCAGAGCCACCATCCTTCAAGACCTTCGGTGTTCTGTTCTATCACTGTCAAAATGTCTCCTTTGCGGAAGGCCAACTCTTCTGCGCATTCAGGGACATTATCGTACAGGGCTCTTGCCATAAGATTCTGCGGAGAAAGAAGGGCAAGAAAAACAAATGAACAAACAAACTAGAATTTTCTAAAACTTCAAGCACATTCTAGGTGGAGAGAAGTAAGAACTGAATTTGAAAAAGAAGCGTGCAGAAAATCAAAATAACACAGAAAATAATGTAGCACAGGATTCCTCTGTCACAGTTTGGAGAAATGAGAGGCTCATGTGTTAGCAGCACTGCTAGTGAGAACTTTTCTGGTAACACTAGGTCAGATAGAAGCTCTTTATATGGTCTGTTCACCTGGACGGGAGTCAGGAGAGTTCTGCTCTTGGCACTAAGATGCTGTTCCTGTGACTGGGGGCTTGTACCTTGATCTATTGACATTATAATAGGGAAATCAATGTGCTCTGTGTACTGCTGCAGCTAGCTAGCTGATATTTAAAGTAAAACTTGAAACAGACTCTCAGGGACGTGTTCCAGAGCAATTGTTTCCAAACACTTTTACGTTTGCTGAGTCCCAAAAGACTTTCCAGTAGAGGTGCAGATCCCTTTAGTGTAAAGACAGTGGGCTGGCTTTTCTTAGTTGCCACCTGCAGGCTCCTTAAAGGCAGGGATTTGACATAAGGACAGGCCCACATAGATTGGCACAGCTTTCCCAAAGGCAGAGGCATGACTCCATCTGGGGTCACTGAGCACCTTATTTTTTAAATAATGTTATTTAAATGTTTTATTTAAATAATGTTATTTAAATTAAAATTTCTCACCACCTGGTGAGAAAAACCAGCCTAAAATACAAATTGACAAAATGTCACAGTTTTTGAACTATGATCCTCATGTTGGTATGTAGCTCTGTGCCTTCTCATTCTATCTGTAAACTTCCTTGGTGACACTGCAACACAGCACTAGCTTAATAGGTAAAAAGCTTCCTCCCCCATTGCCTCAAAACCACCGCCACCAACAACAAACCAACCACAAAGGACAAGGTTCCTCAGCGTCCCACTCTCCGTATAAAGATCTTGAAGAGAACATTATTTAAAAAATAAGGTGCTCAGTGACCCCAGATGGAGTCATGCCTCTGCCTTTGGGAAAGCTGTGCCAATCTATGTGGGCCTGTCCTTATGTCAAAAAGCGTAAGACTTTAGGTACCAAACATTACCATAGAATATGTCTATGTGTAACCTGGGAGGAGTCTAAGGGCAGCCAAAAAGTGTCTTTGACCTGTATCAACATAGCTTAAGCATTTGTACATGTGTTTTGCTTGATCATGTCAAGCGGAGCAGTAAAACTAACACAGGGAACTTCATACAGGTCTACTCCCAAGGATTTGCCTAGTGTTTCACGCATTCTTTGCAGCTTGCCGTGACCTCCATTTGTTGTGGCTATGCTACCAGCAGTACCTCTGCTAAGAAGTTTTAGGCCAACTTTGAGCCAATGTAAGATTGTGGTCTGTGAGGTACAGATGTGTTACTAACAAGTGCCGCCATCTCTCACAGACCGAACCAGCTCCCTTTCCTCTTTCTTTGCAGGCCTGCATGGCACATTCAGTTCTGAATAATCAGCCGAGCTTAGGTATTTGATGGAAAGTAGGCAGGCTGTCTGTACTGACATTCTTGGACCCCACACAAAGGCTGTGAATGCTTAATTTCTTGGCTCTGGTGATGTTTCCAAATGTGTTGGCAACAACTGTTCCATGCCTGCCTGCTTTTTGGTGAAGGCAGTCAGCAGAGATGGCTATAAAGTAATTATAAACACTTGAAAAAAATATAGGGAGCCCTGGATCTGAAGCGACCCAGCTAAAGTATTTGGATGCAGCACACAAACTGAAATGTTGCTAATCCAACATAAGATAGGATATGCAGCTGCCTTGAAGATTTATCTTCCCTCTGTTAAAGGGACAATGTCGAGTACAGTTTAGTAGTTTTATCTGCCGTATTTATCCTCCTTCTCAACATATCAATCTTTTTTTTTTATCCCCCACTTATTATATCTTTTCCCATTGACACACACTGACGTTTTTCCATCATCTCCGTGTTTCATCAAGACAGCAGACTTCCATTTGAACTTGCTCAGTTCAACTTTTCTTAAGTTTAGCATTTGGACAGGAGGTTGTATGAAGCGCTGACTGGTGGATGGAGAAAGGGGAAGCTCAGATGTCACATAAAAGGTAGATGAATATTCTTTTCTCAAGATGTGGTGGTGAAACAGGGTGTATGAGATCAGTTTTCTCTTCTCTGAATAGGGGATCAGCTTTCAAATGTATGAGAAACACTGGCTTTGACTTTCATCAGCATCATTAGTGAGGTCAGTATAAATTAAGTTTTGGCTTGGAAAAGTAGGACTGCCATCTTGAACTCCCATGTAAACAGCAGCACAAGGGCCCACGATTGTCTCTGTATGTCTACTCAGCTCATCAGTCAACAACACTAAGAAATGCGAATAGAGATAAAGCAGAGAGCAATTTTGTCAATGCCATGGCAGAACTGTAAAATTATTCTTTAGCATGGTCAAAGCCAGTGGTCTCTTCTTGTACGCTACATCTGTGCTCTTGCTACGTTGACCTGGCTGCTCAGCTGAGCCCAAGGAGCTCCGACAAGAAAAGCTCCTGTCTAGTCAATATAAAAGTTCAAGTTAATCTCCTATCTATCTACATTCTTTGTAATGTGTCTTTCACAGGCAAAATCTATGAACATAAGTAGCTCAGCCTGTGCAACTGACTATTTAAAGGAGACATTTACAGAGAATGTTGTTTAAAGAAGGGGGAAGATGTCGGGGAGGGATCACAAAACAAGCAGGTTAAATCAATGATAAATGCTTATTCTTCTATACTGGGTGATTAAAGGTATTTGAAAAGCCTGATCGGCTTCTACAGCAAAGCGATTCTCACAACAAAGCTGGAATGGTGGTAGAATTAGAGCAGATAAAAGTTCCCATGTGAATTTTTTTTTTCCAGTTGCTCATTATCTCTGTCCCAGTGACCTTCTCACCACCTGGCGTGCAGCATGTTAATACTTTCTGGATGCGCTTCAAGAACTTCTTTGCTGCAAATAGCTTCAGATTCTCATTGTCAGTGTTAACTCAGGCACCAGCATGTGAATTACACTAATTGGTTGCTGCTTGTTTCACAGCAATTTCCCCCAAGGCCTTTTAAATAGCCCACAGCCATGCCACCAGCATCAGTCACCGATGACACAGTGAAGCAGGCAAAATATTCCTCCAAATAAGCACTGGGACCAGAAACACTAAGCCTGTTGCTTGTTGCCAGCAACATCAGCACTGTTCTTGCTAAGCAAGCCTTCTGTGTCTTGAGTATTTCCCTGACTTCAGTCTTCCTTCACAGGATTTCTTACTATGAGTTTCAGGAACAGTGTCACATTGCTTTCATTAGCCAGCTGAGTCAGTCTTGAGAAAAATGAAACTGTCACTGCAGACTGTCATCAGGAAAACTTTTTGAAAGCCACAGAGGTACCTCTAACCTGCTGTGATGATCAAAATGGTAGTCTCTACTTTTCCACACATAGAAAGAATTCCCGATCAAAGACCAACACTTGTGGGATTTATCTGGATTGATTTGTCAAATTCTAATAGCTTTTGAATACTGTGGGCATCATAGCTTGCATCTTGCAACACTCCCTCTCATTGGTCTCATCAGCTGGGGAGGGTTATCTGTAATTAATTGGACTTGCTCTTGGAGGCATGGCTCTGTCACCCATCCGTCTGTGAAACAGGCACGAAAGCAACACTAACATTACATATGAGAAGGCAGACACACATCAATGACCTTTTTGTATGACTGAGTGATAAAAACCCCTTGTCTACTTCCTAAACAAACTGGCAACAGAGAAAGGGCTAATGTGAAACTTGTCTTGGATCTTGTTTTGGCAACTGTCAAGTTGCACAGAAGTCCCTTTATATTTCTAATACAAAGAGGAAAAAAAGGAGGACAACAGATTCAGAACTACAAATTCAAGTTCTGTAATGGCAGGGGAGAAATGATCTGATCCTAGACGGGGAAAAAAATTTCATTTGCCATAGAAATCAGCTGTGCTTCATAAAATGAATTTACTGGCAGCTACTATGTTCTTTCAGTAAGATTAAGGATGGGAGTCTGTTGCTCTCCTTTGGTCCAATTAAATTAGCTGCATGACAGGTGCAGTGGTGCTCTCCTCAAAATCTGAAAGTATGCGTGATCTATATACAGCTCCATTCTCCTGAGCCCTGTGTTACAGCAGCCATATTTCAATTAATGAGTGCTTCTCTATAACCTGTTGACTGGAAAGATTCAGTTCAGCTTTTGTATCCTCAAGCCTTGCTAGTAACACTGGTATGTTTGGAAGTTGAAGCCAGGGTCAGGTCCCCATAGTGTTAACACTCTGTACAGGCAAAACAAAAAAACCCATTTGTTCTCAAGAAGCTTAAATTCCTCTTAACCTTGGACTCTTCAGTGCAGTAGAAAGCATCTTCTGTAAAATCACCTTTTAAAAAAGGAAGTTTTTCTGTCTTCTGTTAAATAAAGTGCTACCCCAGTCATCGGCAGGTTAAAGAGAAAGGGAGCCAGACCTTAATGACTGCTGCCTGGGGATTTCAGCTGGAACGTGCTGCAGGAAAGGGCTCAGCAGACTTCATTGATGCCTTGTGTCAGAAACTCTGTCTAAAAGAACTAAAATTGAAATGGATACTCTCTCGATTGAATGCAGATTACAGTGCCCATGGTCCAAACTTTCTACATTGGTTGAGACAAAAGTAAAACTTTCAAGCTCTCTCTAGGTAAAGTGAACCTGGGATTTAAAAATTCTCCCTGAATTTTCCTTTAATGCCAGCTGCAAGTCCATTAGATAAACCCTGGAAAGGCGTAATTCATATTCTCTGCACACCTTAGATTTTTCTCTCTTTTGTGTCCAGGATGCATGTCCTAGTAAATGCTGACTAAGAGCAAAAGAAGCTGCCCTGAAAGCTGTCAGCTGTTCCACTTGGAGAACCTGAAGCAAAAAAATAAGACTCTGTAAACTATTTGTCTTCTCAGATGCTGAAGGGATTACAGGCTATAAATGAGGTCTACTGCAGAACAGGCAAAAGTGTCTCCTCTCTCCTTAACTGACTGCAAATGACAGTTAACATGCCTGCAGCTGAATAAAGATGCATGAAAGTACTTTGAAAAATATGATCTGTTTTGGTTGACCTTCCCTGCAGCTGTTGAGAGGTATTAGTTGTTCAGCTTAAATAAGTAATTTTTAGTTAGAATACATTACTTAGGGTTATAATATGGTGTGATTTATGCTGTTTGCTTAGCTTTACTTAGCATAAGTAGCTAGATTTGCTGAAGCCTTTAGGCTGCAATAGACCTAATTTTCTTAGTGCATTCCTTAGCAGCTGGTACAGTGCTGTGATTAGTCTTTTAGTATAAGAAAAATGTTAATAATACACTAATGTTTTGGTAGTGTTTTCCCTAAGTCTGGGACTTTTCAGTTCCCCATGTTCTGCTAGTAAGTGCAGGTGCACGAGAAGCATAAACCAGAAGATAAGGAGGCCACATCCATCAGCAGAGACTGCAAATCAACAAGATAAGAGCAGTCAATGGCCTGCCTGCACACAGAAAAAAGAATCCAACAAGGTGTTAGAAGACCCCAAACCAAAAATTGCCACTGGATTAAAAGACGCATGAGGGGCGGCTGTATAGATTGCAAGGGTACAGTTATCCAGGCATTTCTTTGTTCAAGGTCTCTCCCTTTGCGGAGGCACCCAGCCCAGGCTGACCTTGCTGCCGTACCTTTCAATTAAATTACTTATTTTTATAAAATCTGATGCCTGAGACTCTGCTGTAGGAAACCTAGGGTCAGGTCTGAAGAAGGAGGGAACACACCTGAGAATAAGCACGTGTGTGAGGATTCGAAAGGGGCACCCGTCAGCCCACTGGGGTCGCCTACTGCGAAGGGGCCCTGGTCCGAGCGGTTAAAGACCCAGGTGGTACGTGTGTGTGCGAATCTTTGAATGGTGTGTGAATGCTTGGGCAGCAGCTTCTCCCTTAACACAGCTAAGGGAACTGATTTCTGTAATTTGAAACTTGAATTCTGTAATTCGTGGCTTGGAGGAGATGAAAAGGCTGTTTGTTGATGAGGCTGAATGGTGGAAGAGGCAAGAGTTAAAGAGAGCGGTGGAAACATCTACTCCTTCTGTTAGAGTAAACACATCCAGTGACGTGGGTAACAAGAGCGTGTGAGGTGCCCACAGCCATGGAAGCAAACACAGGAATAATAAATGACACGCTATGAGATTAAATACAATGGACTCTTTAAGGGCTGAGCGTCGCGGTGCCAAGCTCCTGGGCAGTGCTGCCGACTGGACTCCTCAGCCAGCTCTGCAATGAATGAACACTCGAGGAAAAGGTTCAACCAACCATAAGCTTGAAGAATTTCAGTCGCTTCCCTCAGAGGTGCAATATGAGGATGTTCCAGAGCATGCAGGCTTGTGGATACTGATCCTTGCTCTGTGCTTGGCTGGTGGGGCATGTTGTTTTGTTCTGTGTTGCCTTGTTTTTAAATATCGCTTCCTATGCATAAAGTTTATGTGAAAATAGAACCAGGGAAACCGCCTCTGCCCTTAAACTGAAAAAGGGTGGGATCCCTTCTTTCTATTACTGGACAAAGGGTTTCTTAAAATGCAAAATGGCTTCTCTTCTATCTTTAGCTAGCTTAGGAGAAGGAAGGAAGAGAGGAACAAAGAAAGGAAAGGTGGGGAGAGTCACCCCAAAGGAGAGTCTATGCACAAACCAGTAGCTTCACTTTGGATTTCTTTTAATTATCCATCACACAATATTTTTAATAAAGATTCCCCTCTCTCCTTTTCATTTTCACTATGCTTTTTTCTGCTTTAGATTTCTTTAAAACGAATTGCTGCTGTTCCAAAGTAAGCTTAAGCATTTATGTACCCTTGTGGTTGTAACAGGCCTAATAGTAATGATTTGCCTATGAGACTGAAGAACCGACCTGAAAATCCAGTAAAGATTTGAGTTTTATTTTGAGAGAAATAGTTTGACTACAAGCAGTACTGGTAGAAGAGAGAGAAATTCGGGCTCTGTTGTGCTTTCTGACAGAAGGGCTTTGGTGCGAGAGTCATTGGACAGTTTAACATTGGTGCTTTTTAGCTCCCATCTCCTTTTCTGTTTCTCACTGTTGCTGCCCCTTAAATAAAGAATTTATTGTGCTGTCTTGGCAAGGAAAGAAACTATTGAGGCAGAGCAGGTAACAGGTCTATTTATAATAAGCAACTTTTCATTAAGGCTACTTAATACAAGTTGACAGAGGTTACTATGTAAGACATTCAGCCTTGAAAAAATGTCTGTTGCTGGTCTCTTCAAACCTGGAAGAAGACAGGGCAAACAGCAAAGCTAGTATTTAGTACACATGAAGCTGCACTGGCATGTTCTTAGACATATCCCTGGGGGCACTGCCATGGGGAATGGACTGCAAAATGGCACCTTGCTGCTTGGCTGCAACGCCCCCCCCCACGTGTGCAGACCTGTAACAGCTAACCACCAGCAACAAGCTGTGTGCAGGTACTTTTTATCTTAAGTCGGTAACTACATAGAGGAGGCAGGAAGTGCCACCACAATATATATGAAAGTGCTTGCTGCACTACCAGGGTGTTGCAGTTACTACAACTTCAGCAAGAGGACCCTGAAAGGCTGTCAGCATCTAGCTCAGAGTGTGGGTCTGCCTGCTGGCCCTGGGGACTGTAAGCTTCCTTGGCTCACAGCTAATGGTAAAAGAGGGAGCCTGGTGGCAAAAGCTCAGCATAGTAATGTTTCAGTTGACTATTACAGGCAAAGTCCACAATTCCACTTTTTAAGTACTCTCTTGCTTTCTTCCTTCTTGGGAAGGAATCCAAATGCAGGAACCCAAAAGAATTAGGAGGGTAGAAAAGGTGGTGGGGAAGTAAAAAAAGGGAGAAGTGCAAAAGTGAAGGTTAGAGCAAGAGATCCTAACTGAAGCTTTGGCCTGTGTGAATGAAACACTTCACTGCTCTGCAATGAGTGCACCGGCTTGTTACTGTGCCTGACACTTCAAACTGGACAAGCGAGATGAAAAGAAAGCTTTCTGTCTCTCGATCTATCTCTAAGAGCAACAAAATGGTAACTCTACATTGGCTAGAATGACAATAATCTAGGCTTCGATTTGTTCGTTTGGATGATATTCTTTTGTCTCTTGAGTTTTTGTGTTTGGCTTGGCTTGTTTTATTTTATTTTAGTTAGAGGGAATGTGAGGTATGGAGGTGCTGCTCTGATTTCCTGGACATTACAAAGGTAATTATAGAAATATAATTTGAGGTCAGATGTTAAATAAGGAGTTTTTTTACCCCTTTTTACCCCTTCTGTTTCTGATGCAGTGAAGGATGGATGTATTGTATCACAAACACTATTTACATCACACAAAACCTCTGAGGTGCTCAGTGAACTTGTAGGGGGAGTTTAACGGAAGTGGCAACTCCCTTTTACTACATAGCAACCTTCTGTTTGGAGCCTGCGCAGTGAGACACAACAGGTCATAGCTATGCTAGAAAAGGGCATATCTGAGGTAATGCTCTTTCGCTCAGCCCTGGGGAACACCCCTGAGAATAATGCACACTGCTTCTGTCTTGTGAGACCACCCACCCTGTTTTGGAGCTATCATAGAAGGCAGATGCGGTTAGCGACAGTAATAGTTACAGTGAAGCAGAGCAGGGATTCACTGATGACATATCCTGATCTTATTCTCCTGCCCTCTGAGTTTCTGGGGTTTTACAGGAGTGCCAAAATACCATTTTCTTTGGTCTTTCTGGGAATACAAACCACGTCCCCTGACTTACCTTCAAGACCTATTAATATTTTGGGAAATTCCACCACACCTAACTCGCAAAGCTTTCTGTGTATGTTTTACCCTCGTAACCAGTTTCCTTTCCCCCCACCCAAGGAAGGGTGTGATCTAGTTCCATGACTTTAAAAGGCCTTTTCAAATCTGAGGGCTGTGTGCCTTCTGTGACATCAACGGGGGGGAAAAATAAAGCATGCAAACAATAGCCTTAGAGTAAATATGATCTCACTGTGATTAAACTGCAGTACATCAAAATCAAAAAGCAGATGGAAAACCTAACCTCTTTCCCTCAGGCAAGCAATTAAAAACTTAATGAAAGGAGATCGGATGTTGAATGCTTAAGAATTGAAGGAGCAGAGCAGGAGGGGAAGGAAAAAAAAAAAAAGGATGGAAGGAAAGAATCCTGAAACGTGTGTTTTGAGTTCTCAGTTTTCCATTTTCTGGCATTTGCGAGCAGACTTCTCCCAGACAAAGTTTCCTTAAAAAAAAAAAAAAAGCCACCCCTCCTCCCAAATTTAACCCTTCTCTGTGCAGCTCTGGGGAAACAATCACAACTCAATTGTCAAGAAACCATAGCTGTGTAGACACAGGACCTCAGTATTGTCACCAATTTATTTCTGTCTGGTATCTTCAGCTTTGGAAACTATGGGGGTTTTATTTTTTTTTTTTTTAAATCTAGAACTTAGCTAAACTGGGGCATGGTCTTCTTCCCCTAAGTCTCTCCAAAAATTCTCCATAGAAGAGAAAGTCACCCTTTTCTGTCAGTTTAGTGTTACTATCTGGGATACCACACAGCAGCCACAACTTGGGATGCTCTGAGAGTCCAGCTTACTGATGAAAAACAAGCTTGGGAATGAATGTTTCCAGGCTCCTACCAGTCCTCAGCAGGCTGGGGGGCAGGGGATTGCAGCAAGCTGCCTGTGAATCAGACATGCTTCCAGGGGAGCGGGGCCTGGCTGGCAGATGACACTTGCCACGTTCGGTCAGGGTCTTCTCCATACCACAGGGCACTGGCCAAAAGTCAACAAGCCTCCCAGAAGAGCTCAATTCTGCCAAGCTGACATTTTCTAGGGAAGCATAGCCCTGGAGAAGGGAGAGGGAGAGTGTGGGGGCACGTTTTAACCGTTTATAGTTACTGTGCTTAGTCTCAGATTGAAATACAACTTTAACTGTATTCTTGATCGCGTGAGAGATTGGTTTGTGCAGCTTCTGGGCTGCAAACAAGATAAAGCAATATAAGCAGGCAGAGAGAGAAAAAAAGAGAGGACATCTGCTTGTAAACTACGCCCTTCTGTAACACTAAAAATTCGTTTATTATCCTAAGCATTTTAACTGGATGTAAAGTCCATAGGACAAGGGTGTTCATGACCCTACCTACTGCAGGCTGTACGTTAAACAGAGTGCACGCTTCCAGTTGTTTTGTACTTAACCCTTTGGATCAAAAAATTCCTTTGAAAGTGAATCGTTGAAGGAATTGAGATCTAATCCAAGGATCCTTCAGCATTTTCTAAGATTTGTTGCCACCAAATGATTCACAGTATTGCTCCTGCTAAAATTTTCAACTTTGCTGTGACTGAGGCCTGCTTAAGAAAGGGCTTCTGATGTGCTGACTGCATTGCTGTAGAGTAAATCCATTCTTATTACGCTTTTCCAAGCAGGCTAATCCACTCTGACTGTGAATGAAGTGTTTTTAAAACAAACACCAAAACAGAAAGGCGAGAACAGGCCTCATCCCTATAGAGAAAAAAAATACACATTTTTTGTCATGCTATGCACTTGTGTTTCTAGGACTGCAAACGATAGCTTTAGCAGTCCTGTTTCTTGTCAAATGCAAGCTACGTGCAAATCTGCTGTGGAAAAATGAACTCCTTAAAATTAAGACAGTTTCCACTACTGTAATGTCTAGACCAACAGGCAAAAGAAAAAGGTCACTTGCCAAGAGCAGCCTGTGATAGACAGGCAGCAATATTCAAGGGCTGTACTCTTAGCTGCTATAAAGTGACCCAGTTTCACCGATACTGAGAGCTGCAGCCATTTCCAGGCAGCAAGGAGTACCTCTAAATGCCACTTTACTCAATGGTAACCTGAGTTAACAAATACTGCCAAATGCATGCCATAAATATTCTTTGGTGGTACAGTCCCAGAGGACTGTCTGATCAACCCTACTGAAGACTTAGCATAAAGCATCTTTCATGTGTCAGAGTACTGTTGTAACAGGTCCATTGCTTTCATGGATGCTCAGAGAGCACTTATTACATAAAGAAGCATCTTCAGAAGTGACCGGCATATTTACAATTCCAAGTGTCACTGAATGTGGGCTCCTACAGAGGTGTGCAGACTTTAGTGTCTCAAGAAGTCCAGCTACTTGTCTCCATCAAGGGCAGCTAGAAATGGGAACAGTAGAAGATAAGGGTTCTCAACAATCACTGCTGCTCAGGCAGATACCTGTGCATGCTCCTCTTAAGTGCTCATGTCGCTTTGAAAATGAAATTAAACTCGATCTTGGAGACAGGCAGGTTCCTAACTCCTGTTGGTACGAATAGGATTTAAGTACTTAAATGTCTGTGATAAGCTGGTCCAAAGAAAATAAACAAAACAAAAGTGACTTTAGCTAGGCCTTTAAGTGACCTAGGCCCATCTACTGAATGCAGATGTCATTCCCATGCCCCCAACACCTTTGATAACAGCAATGTGACAAGGAGGAAGCCCTAAGCTCCAGTCATGCTTTTGTACTTTTTGTATGCACAGAGACACAAGACTGTTTGCTATTTGCAGATACTGAGGGTACATCCTCTTTTCCCACACTGCTGTGCAAGAGCAGGGCCCCATGCTTGCCTGAGGACTAATATGAGTGCGGGCTCTTTGCAAGAAGACAAATAGGTTTCTTGTCTCCTACCATTTCTAAAGCTGGCCAAAGCAGCAATTGGGTGCACCCATTCCAATAGTGGTGCGTGGAGGTGTGTGTGACTCAAGAGAATTGCCTCATTCAAAGTTTTACTCAGGTCACTAGATGCACCTGGCCTTGTTGCAATGACTGGTATTTGTAAGGGAATACAAGCAGTTCAGTAATAAAAACTTCTCCCGTGCCACCACACGCAGGAGTTCAATGTTCAGTGATAAGATATCAGTGCAAGCATAATCTTTTCTAACCCTGCTTATTGCACTGCTTGAGATTGTAAGATTCCAAAGGTGAGTTTGTGCGTGGTCTCACTAACTGTAGACTAACACTTAATGAGTTTACAATAACGCTTCATGAGACTTCTCTAAAGTCTAGCCTGCATTCTGCAAAATGGTTAGCCGCTTAGAAGGGGGTACCAAACTCTCCTGTAATGTCTTTTGATTTTTCTTTGCAGAAGATGTTTCCATGAAGTCTTACTATCCGGCAGTTCTGCTCTCTGATCTGGTAGGACCCAAAGACTAATTGGGTCTTTTGATAGTATGGCACTGTTTGGAACAACTAATGCTGGGTCAAGATACCTTAAGGCAAAGTTATAGTTTAATGTGACTGCAACCTCTAGTAGGATCTTAAAAGCACAAGCAAAAGCCGCAGATTAGTATTCAATGCCCCTTGTACTATCTAGGGTCAAACTGAATTGGAACTACCAAAAATATAAAGAAGAGTGTTCATGTGGCAGTTCTGCTTCCCCATCATATACTAGGAATTACTTGACAGAGACAGATTACGCTACCAGTTTCTTGATGAAATAGACTTACAGCTACATTACTCATGAGCAGCTGTTAGAATAAAACCACAAAGTTTTAGAAATCATGCAAATTACCTACATGCTGTTAGCTGTAACAGCCAGGAGCCAGTCCTACTGCTACATCTCACTAGTGCTGCTGCTGATTTAGGCCTGACCCTGATAGACTTCTGCAACCTCTCTCCGTACACACACAAAGAAGATAAAAATCACAGAACTTCCACTGCAAATTCACAGTAATAGAGACACCACAAACTTGGACAGTTTTTCCCTTTGTTGGTTTGCTCCTCTAGTATTACCTTTGACAAGGTTTTACAGTTCCTATGTACTTCTAAGTTTGACTGTCACCCTGTGATTGCTGAGATACCAGAAAAAAAAAAAAAAGGAAAACAAAGAGGAGTGTGAGAAACAAATGAAACAGAGAGGATCTGGTTAGTACAGGCAGTTCTTTTCCCTTGACATGGCCCGACACTTAAAAGTCTTTCATTGCCAGGGTTACAAGCAGCTTTTCACAAGCATTTCTGGTTGGGAATATAGTATTTCTTCCTAGTGACACTATTTTGTTTATCTTGGCGTGCAGGCATTGTAATCAAGTCTATATATTATAGGACTGTGCCTTAGCACAAATGGCAGGCATTTCAAACTCTTATTTACTTAGGTTTCTTCCTTGCCCAACAAATTGTCTAAAAATAGATAATCAAGACCTCATACTTTACATCTACGTCATTCCTTTCGGCTTAAATGAGGTAAGGAATGTAGTTTTCTTTTCCTCTCCTCTTTCACTAACAGTTTGGATCTTTTAGTAAAAAGATAAGTCCCCCTTTCTCCTTTCCCCCTTCTTTTTTGTCTTGCTTGTGAACAGCCAACAAGCTACAAAAGCCTTGTTATGATGATGTGATCTCCCTTTTGCTTCTGTCACACTTCTATGGCCTGAGATAAGGGTGTTGGAATTGCTGGCCAGATACATCCTCTCCCATCCATGTTCTTCTCTGATCATGATAACCCACTGGTATTTCTGTTCCTACATACTACATTTTAGCTGTAACTGCTTCATCCTTGGAATCACAGTCTGGGTTTGCTTTCAGAGAGGGTTGATCCTACCTTCCGGATTACAGAATACTGAAATGGCATCCTGTGAGAACTTGATGGGACGCAGTTTTGCAGTATATGGAGATTTAGTGCAAAAGGATGCTGCTGTTGTCATCACATGAAGAACTGGGGTATTGCCATAATACAACTGCACCCTACAGGAATTAGTTTCTGAAAGTTGCTTTTTAGACAAGTAGGGGTAAGAAATGCTCACAACCAACATACAAGTATTTGTTATGCTTAACAACTACCATGGCTCAGAGTAACTTTTGTATTCTCCAATATTTAACTAGTACATGAACAGTAGAACAGGACCTAACCTGGGATCAAGTTTGTCTTTGCTTTAAACAGTCACATCTTCACTGAATCATATACAGTACACAAAAGATACGCAGAAATGTGGAGACATATATAAGGTAAAATTCTGAACTTGCTGAAATGCAGACTGATTTTCCCAATGGCTTTCAGAGGACTCAGACTTGAGTATTATGTTGGAAGAATGTTTAAAGAGTGGGATAGACAATAAAAGAAATCCAGGTGAAAGAAGAGAGGGAACAAGTTTTCAAAACCTTTATAAGCCCCAAAAAAGGGGCAGACCAAGTACCAGAAAGGATTTCTAGATCAGAAGTGACCTTGGGATTAGTCACACTGAAAGTGAAGCCAGGAGTGACAGAGACACATACTCCAGGTCTCACACATGAGTCAGTTCCTGTTCTGTCCAACTGTTAATACTCCAATTAAACCATAACAGGCATCTCAATAATTTCATTAAATGAGGTGTTATCTTATGGACTATCACAATGAAAGTAAAAATGGCAGGCCCCAACATAACACCTGGAGCAGGTGTCTCCATTTAAAGACCCAACTCTGCACCTGGAAGTTAAGCCACCTCTGAATGTAGTGTCATTGGTGTGTCATTCATATGTCCCCATGTAGGCCATGAACATGCTCTGTTCCTTTATTTTGTGTATACAATAAAAACTACAGGAATTTTGTTTTTCTATACCAAAATAAAAGAAAGAAAGAAAATACAAAAAACCAAATAAAACAGACTGAATGAGCAGGTATTTTCTTTATATGTTACTCCACCTATAAGAAATAAATCTAAGGATGTTTGTCCTAGTTAAACAGTGTAAGTAACTACTTCACATTTCCCAGGGAAAGTAAACACCCTAGTCTGACAAGAAAGTTTTTGAGGCCAAAACCCTCAGTCTTTTTTTTTTTTTTTAAACATCTTGTTCTTTCTTTGTCTAGAATTATGTAATCACAAACCAAAATGCTCATTCCAACCAGACAGGGCAAAAGAAACATTACAGAGAAGGAAAGAATTCCCCCTTTTGAGCCACCTTATCAGTCCCTGTTCTTGCAGTGCCACTGGGCTACACATGAAGCATGGTCTCCTTGCAGCAGAGTACGGATGGATGGTGACAACAGAAGTCAGGAAGCTGTATAACTACGCAGGACCGTTATTTTCCCACTGGGATACAAGTGTCGCTTAGCCATGCGCAGTTGGAAAGCAGTTCATGAGATGTCGACTAACAGTGACACTGCTCTTCTACCCCCAAGTATCTGACATTTTATGCTAAGAGTCACAGCTTTTCTAAGCAGGCATAAAGCATGAAGCAGAGTAGAAAGCGACAGGAGATGAATTTAATCTCAGGCTTCAAATCAGTCAGTTGCCTGCGACAGAATTAAAAAAACCAACCAAACAAACAAACGCTCAAAAAAAGTCCTATCATATCCAGATCAAAATTTTCAAAGGCATGGAATATCTTTGTCCATCTATATTTATATCATTTCTTTTTCCTTGTTATTATTAACTACCATGAGATGGAGAAATCAGCAGCAGCTTTGAAAGCTTAACTCTGATGTTTCCCAAAGTTTGGGTATGGGAGATCCTGAAAGCTTGGGCTGAGCTCAGAGATATATGGAAAAGCATCAAAATCTGTGTATATTTACCTAGGTATGACTCGCATATCTCATTCTGACCAGGTTTATAAGCCTTATACAATGTTACAGCATCAGGGCTCTTTTACATTATGCTGCCTAAATTCAGTAAGAAGATGGACTTCACTTCCAAAGCAAGTTAGTCTCCAAGTAAGTATATAACGTGTGATATTTCCAAGTCACCCTTTTATTGAAGTTATTTTTGGCAGAGGAAGGGAAGTTTTTTCCTTCCCTCCCCCCTTTTTTCCAATCACATAAGATTACGGTATGTCTGTACAGTAATCTAATGCCTCGTGGGCAATTCAGTACCTTGCCCAGACGTTTTTTAAGTAGAGTAGTATTACAATGAAAGTCTCCACATTTGTGTCTTCTGAAAAAAACCCTCTGCTAAAAGGTTAAGCTAACTTACTTATTTTATTTAGCATGGGAAAGGGGGGGATAGGCTATCTATTTTTTTTTTAAATATACAGTTGTATTATTTTTTTTTTCTTTGCTTGTCACCTACCAAACAAACCGCCCTGAAAAACGGCACTGCGAGACCGAGACATTCCCAAAGGGCTGGAAAACCGGGTGAATTACAATTACCTGGCAGGGAGAAGCGCCGATAGATACCTGTCCCAAACCGATGCCGGGCATCGCGTACGAACCCGCCTTTCCCGAGATACCGTTAACCGGAGAGGAGCCGAGACACCGTCCGGGGACCCCCGGCGCTCGTCGTGTGTGGGGGGAAGCCCCTTTCCCCCGCCACCAGAGCACCCGGGGCGGGGGGTCTCCTCCGGTTTGCCGCCGCTCTCATTTCCCCCCGACACCTCCCTGGGGCCCAACGGGCGAGGGGAGGCTTGGCCGTTCCCCCGGGCCAACGGTTGTAGCCCCTTGCCCTGAGGCGGGGGGTGCCCAGGGGACTCCCGAGCCGGCCACCGCCCCCCGCTTCTGTCAGCGAGGGTCGCCCCGGGGGGAGCCGCTGACAAGCCCGTGAGACTCTAAACGCCCGCCCATACCCCAGCCCCAAGAGACGGTGCCTGCCCCGGCCCCGGCGGCTCACCTTGTACTTCATGGCTGCGGAGCGCTGATGAGGGAACGCGCGGGACACTCACACCGCCGCTACGCACCGCATCGCATCGCCGCCGCCTCTCCCCGCTCGGCCGCCCGTCCCGCCGCCAGGCTACCCCGCTCATTTGCATAGCGCCCTCCCCATTGGCCACGCTCGGGGAGAGAGAAGGTGGAGCCTCGGCGGCCCACACCCCCCCCCCCCCCTTCTGCCGCGCGCGACCGGCCGTTAGCGCCGCGCGCGGGGGCGGTTATCGCGGCAGCGCTGAGGGGCTGGGGAGAGGGGAGGGCTGGGCTGGGCTGGGCTGGGCTGGGCTGGGCAGGGCTGAGGTGAGGGCTCTTCGGGGGGATCTGTTTCCCCCCTCCCTCCTCGTCCATCGCGGAAGAGGGAAGGTAAGCTCCACACACATAGAGCGAGGAGCTGACGGCCCTGCTTCCTTGTGAGCCGGCGACTCCGCCCGTACCTTTTCAAAGGCGCTCACCTCGAATTCTCCCCACGTGAAACGGGACCCCCGGAACAAAAGGCCTTGTGTCCGCCCCCGCCCCGGCTTGCTGTCTCCTCCTCTGGGCTTGTCGAGGTTCAAAGCGCCCTGGCTATCGGTGGAGGCAGCCCTAGGAAGAGTGGCTCTGAAGTGACAAAAGTGGAGAGGCACCAAAAGCGCCCCTCGGAGCCTAGCCTGGTCTGGCGCCGGCAGGGCCAGAGCCTGCCCTGCCAGCCGGGCTGCACAGAGGTTCCTGCGTGCTGCCAAACAGCCTGCTGCTGCTAAAATCATAGAATCATGGAATTGTAGAATTGTCTTCGTTGGAAGGGACCTGTCAGATCATCTAGTCCAACCATCAACCTAACTCTTGACAAAAACCATCACTAAAACATCTCTCTAAGCACTATGCCTACCCGTCTTTTAAATACCTTCAGGGGTGGTGCCTCAATCACTTCCCTGGGCAGTCTGTTCCAATGCTTAATAACCCTTTCAGTATAAAAATTTTTCCTATTATCCAGTCTAAACCTCCCCTGCTGCAACCTGAGGCCGTTTCCTCTTGTCCCATGGCCGGTTACTTGGGAGAAGAGACTGACCCCCACCTCTCTATGACCTCCTTTCAGGTAGCTGTAGAGAGCGGTAAGGTCTCCCCTCATCCTCCTTTTCTCTAGGCTAAACAATCTCAGCTCCCTCAAACGCTTCTCATAACACTTATTCTTGAGACCCCTCACCAGCTTTGTTGCCCTTCTCTGGACCTGCTTCAGCACCTCAATGTCTTTTTTGTGGCGAGGGGCCCAAAACTGAACGCAGTACTCGAGGTAGGTCCTCACCAGTGCCAAGTACAGGGGGATGATCACTTCCCTAGTCCTACTCACCACACTGTTCCTGATACAGGCTGGGATGCTGTTGGCCCTCTTGGCCACCTGGGCACACTGCTGGCTAAACCTCTTCTATCCAGCCCTTCCATAATTGCCTTTTTCTTGTGCAGCTTTTGGAGGGGTTAAATGCTTTATGCTGCTCCATTCCATCTTTCCTATCAATTTTTGTTCTCATTTTTCCCCAAAAGATGGTCTTTTAGTTGCTACCAAGTATTCACTTTGACTGGGAAAGCCTGCTATTTAAACATTGATTAGAGACCAGAGGCCAAGATGGCTTTAATGATGTAGCGATGTCCATTATAAAGAGTCACCATGGCAAATAAGGATTATTTAGAAGAAAGTAATAATTAACTCTGGTATCTTAGGGGCTGGAAAGAGCAGGGAAAAGAAATGTGTGGTGATCCTCCATGCTTTTTAAGTCAGACCCCTTAATCAGGCATGATTAATATCATGCACATAATAGGCATCTGTGTGTATGGGACATACTCCAGCTTGTTTAGATGAACAGGAAATAAACCCTGTCCTTTTTGCCCCAGTTGGATCTTACCCAACATTTCTAGGTCACAGATGGACTCAAGACTATTTCTAGTGCCCTAAGGAAAACCAGCAAAGAATAAGCTTGTCCTACCAGATTACAAGCATAACTTCATTCTGTAGTACAGCAATATCCTTAAATTGTCATGTGACTAATCCTCTAGAGAGGGATCCTATTGCTAAAATGGCTTCGTGGCTTCTAAAGAATGTCATACTTTTATCTGTAATCTCCTTCGTTCTCTAGTTCCAGCATAAAATATGTGGTTGTACTGTACAGATTTACTAAATGCATGCAAAAATATTTTTTTTCTATACTGTCTTCTTGACTGTACATGCCCTAATAGTTCATTGCTATGAGTGCCTGTCAGTACAAAAGTTATGAGTGAAAAAAGTGATCTTCTGCTTTCTGAAGTGCAGAGCATGCCATTGTGACTGGGATCCCTATGCAGTGCTGTAGCTTCACTGTCTGCTTGGCCTCATGGTTTTTTTTTTTCTGGGTTTTTCTTTCCGTTTATGTTGTTGTTGTTGATTCTTCTGATTTTCCAAGAAGATACTTGAAGTAGATAATATATTATATATTCTGAGTTTGGAGCAGCATTGTTTTAATTGTAACATCAAAATAAATTTGGGTTTCAAGAGAATAAAGTTCATTTGTACGCTGTGTCCTTAGACATTTAAGGGATTAAGAAGAATGTCCTCAGACATTTAAGAAAATAATTCTTCTAGTGATTATGCATAACCAGCTTACCATTAGGAGAGTGCAAATCTCTTTGGAGTGTTTCTTAACTGTAGAGTTTGGTCTTTGATTTTCTTTTTGCGTGCTTTTGCCCTTCATACTCAAAGGATAAAAATTTCTCCTGGGATGAGAAGGTTTCTCCTAAGTACAGAAGATGCAATGGCTAAGGTGTTAGCATGGTATTGGACTAGCAGCCAAATCCCGTTCCCTGAATGAACTCTGTATAATCTCTTTATATGGTACCATTGTCATTAAGATAAACGCATTAAAGATTGTAAAACCACTTTAATAAGAACTGGATAAATATCAGAGACAAAAAAGAGAAAAGTAGAATCATATTTCTGACTTCACCTGTATTTAAATGCAGTGTATCTGGTTTCTAGTCACTTTTGTCACCACGTAAGTGGTGTTTCTACTTTTTCAGAATGCTTTACGTTATGAAACTTAAGCACATTTGAGAAGCTGTGCCTTCTGCTTTTCTTTTAGCTTGCATTGCTTTTAATGGATGTAAAATGTCCCTGACTGATCTTAATATGAGGTAAGAGGTGTGTTAATGTAAAGTTTTAGTTGGTTTGTTCCCTTGTGTATATTGTTTTGCCTTTATCGCTCACCATAACTCATATTAAAAAATTTAATTAGATGCCACTGGGATCATACTTTGGGCATGAAAACACAAAGTCTGTTGATGTTGATAGCTGTACTTTACAATTCTGAAGAAGTACATACAAGAATTGTTATTTTACAGGGAGAAAAAGAGATTGCCAACGCACGCCACCTCCTCAGGGAAGTCCCACTGCTCACTTTATTCACGCACCCTCCCTTTCCCTCTCTCACCTACTCCATTTACGGTCTTAGGTTTTCTTTGCACTTTGAGGGGAGGGGGTAATTTCCCCAAGGGTGAAATACTCCTGCTTGGTGCAACACTTCTAGCAGAGCTAGCAGCATGGTGGAGCTCCCCAATCTATCACAAATATCAGGAATTAGATATACCTTGAAAGAGAGATTTGTAAATATGACCCTCTAACCTTGACACATTACTATAAGAAGTCAAGATTGTGGCAAACACACATTTGTGTATAGCGCAAGTACTTGCTCTTCTTGATGATGTTGTACTTTGCTCTTCTTGATGATGTTGTCGACTGCTGTGCCTTTACTATGTAATATTGTATTTCAGGCATAGTCTAGGAAAGTTTTGAGTTGGTCGCCTTGGATAATCAGCTCAGTTATACAATGGAACATGCTGATGAGGAAGCCAAGACCTGGCGTTACTGATGTCTGTGTTGTAGAGGCAGCTTGAGCTATATTACCAGGATTTATAACTACAGGGCCCTATTGAAGTTCTCGGGAGGGTAATTCATGTAATGTGTCTTTTTGCTTCACAGCACAGCAATGGCTTGATTCACTGCCTCGTATTTTATGCCGCTGCAATTCTAGCAGAGTAGCAAATGGGTTCTGTGACTTTGTCTTGTGCCTGCATCAATGGCTTTTGTTTCTTTGCTTTTGCTGAGGACAATTAATATTTCTCCGCTCATTTGGACAAACTACTCGTTGTCTCCTACTCTTGTACACCATTCTGGTGAGCTTAGCGCTTGCTTTATTTCTCACCACACTGTTGGTTTGTATCCTCCGGGTGCCCTCCTGATCGCCAGCTGGTGTTCTGGGTGTTCTGGGGTATTTGGGGGACGGCAGCAGGCGAAATGGTGGGGCAGCTAAGGGGACTGCTTGTCAGCCAGGCTCTGCAGCTTGCTCACCACAACTCTGCACACAACATGAAACGGAACTGTCAGATGGGCTGGGAAGGGAATACCCATTGAAGCAAATCATCCAGCTATCACCCTGTGACAATTGATAGGAGAAGAACATGAGGCAGATATCCTGCTCTGAAAGGTTACTCAAACAAAAATCCCTTGTTCCTATTTTCCCCATGACACAACCTGAGAAAGGAGAGACACAGCAGAGTGTCACCCTCACAGTTGAGAGAGTCTTTTCAGGAAGCGTCTGTGAGCTCTGTGTTTGGGAAACACTGAGCTATCTTTTTTTTTTTTTTTTTTCTTTTTTCCTCTGCACAAAGCCCTAACTATCCTTTGGATAATTTTGTGCGGCATCTGCATCACTTCTTGCTGTGATACTTGGCCAGGGGATTGGGATTAAAATTAACCTAGTTATAGTGCCACTGCACTTCATGAGCAAAGGAGTCCTGGTAATTAGCCTTGGTCCTGCCGCCTCTATAACACTACCCAGATGTGTTCAGTGGGTACACAGTACATGGAATTTTTCAGTATAGAATGGTTTTATAGAGTGGTGGAATTTGCTTGCTTGGACAAATCTGTTAAAAAAGATGAAATGCTGCTGTTTCCTGAAAAGAACATTAACAAAAATTCACCACTGGCGTGGGCAGGCTTCTGTGTCTGTCTGCATGGAAAGGCCCCCTCTCCCACCTAACTAGGAGATAACGAGAAAAAGATTTCATTCTCACCCAAAGAAGGGAATATTTTGC
The DNA here is from genome assembly GCF_964199755.1 of Larus michahellis. Taxonomy (NCBI): domain Eukaryota; kingdom Metazoa; phylum Chordata; class Aves; order Charadriiformes; family Laridae; genus Larus; species Larus michahellis. The sequence continues at coordinate 74,574,948 of NC_133897.1, read as the reverse complement.
ATTTCAGCAAACCAAAACAAAGTCCGCTCTGTTTTTTTGACCAGTGATGGAAATCTTTTCAAGCAAGCAGACTATTCCATTTAGCAGTAACAGAAGTCTGATCTGGCAGACAGAGGGGTGGGTAGCGATTGCTGTAGTGATCAGGTTTAAATATAAGGGTCAAATTGTGAGAATAAAAATTGTTAACAGAAGTATCTTTTTAATTTTGACTGTCCTTCACCATTCTACCTTAGATGCCTTTTAACCACAGAGGTAGTTCACTTGCCTTGCTCTAGAATTATACATTTCCTTTAATATATATGAACTAATCTTACAGGCATCCCATCTCCTTTCAGAATAAAGCACAAAAGCTGTTCACATTCTCAAGAGGGGCATTTTATGCAGTGTTTCTTCAGGAAACGCTCATTTAACTTTGTAAGTCAACCATCAAGGCCTTGTTTAGTGACCCTCCTTCAGATAAAGGGAATAAATGCAGCTCCCTGTGTCCTCTCTCTTTTGCTTCAAATGCCAGCCAGAAACATACATACTGGTGTCCTCCCACCCAAAAGGTTTTGAAAGTGAATCCAGCCTTTGTTAGCTTCAGAAATCATGGAAGGCAGTTGGAGTTCAGATATTCTGGCACTGGCTATCGCTAAGCCACCAGCCTGACTCAGTGAATGAAAACTGAAGTCTGTTCAGTTTAAAAAAAAAAAAAAAAAAAGGAGGAAAATAAATATCACTACAATTTTCACTTGTTATGAGAAGCAGGCGGTCACCTTCTCAGAGGAAAATGAACATGGGAAAGGGAAATGGTGGAATCACTATTAAAACAGCACGAGGGACCCATCTCACCCTGGGGAAAGGAAAGGAGAGAACGTAGAATTAAAATGAAGCAAATTTATCTCTGGTCCAAAGCTGCGTACTAACTGCCGGTAAGGATGGAAAAGAATAACTTTTCCAGGTTCGTGCAGCACAGCAGGTCCCCAGACGTCCAGCTGGTGTAGAGCACGTGGGTCAGGGGGACTTCATGTTCTCAGCAGCTTTGGCAGGATTTTGTGGAAGACGGCAGCAATCGTAGCTGAGCTGCCACTCACACTTTGCAAAGCTGGGGAAAGTAAGAGCTCTGTGAACCTTGGTATTTGCACTGTGCAGATAACATCGGTGCATTGGGTAGGAGAGATGGCAGAAGCCGGTGGCTTCAAGATGGATGCAGGACTGTGGCAGACTGGGTCCCCAGTGCTTGCCTGCCCAGGAACCGGTGGTGTTGGGAGGGCAAGAAGAATGTAAGGTATGCAGGGAAGACTGGAGAGGGAAAAGAATGTCAGGAGGGAGCACACACTGGCCTGTTCCTTCCAGAGATACTGTCAAAGGCTTATTCATTTCCCAAACAAACAAACCAGTCTAACAGTTGTGCTTGCAGAATACACTCCTTTATTTTCCCCTCCAGCACTGAATATTTTTAATACATGGGTTAAAAAATCCAGGCTTGCTTCCAGACGTGTGGCGTGCATGCCATTCAACATACTGATGCCAAAAGAGGGATTTTTTTGTTTTTCTTAAGAAAAGCTGAGAAATAGCACAACTATGGAGACTGCAAAAGGCTGTTCTCTCTAGTTCACAATTGTGTGGATGAAATACAATAAATGTAATACAGGGAGGTTGCTCAAGAGGAAATGTATGTTTAGGCATCACAGCTCGTTTAAGATGAAAGGAATCCAGAATTGGAACCGGAATTGCCTCAGACAAGAAACTTAGGCACAAAGCTTAGGCGTGTTAAGCTTTTCATGCAGTCGTGAGAAGTCATAGTGCTGGCACCCAAAAGCTCAGATCTTTACCTGAACTTTCTACTTAAATTTTCCCTAGTTTGGGCAAAACTCTGGAGCTGAGATTTTATCAACATGGATCATGTTACATTATTCCACCAGGTATTAAAATTGTTAAAACAGGAGTGAATTGAGTAAGGTTTTTCTTCTCCTCTCCTCTCCTCTCCTCTCCTCTCCTCTCCTCTCCTCTCCTCTCCTCTCCTCTCCTCTCCTCTCCTCTCCTCTCCTCTCCTCTCCTCTCCTCTCCTCTCCTCTCCTCTCCTCTTCCTCTTCCTCTTCCTTTCTTTTGTTTTGTTTTTTTATTTTCTTTTTTTGGTGGAGGCCAACCAGCTCACCACAGCACTATGTTTCCAGTTTGGAAACACTCCAGGCTCTTTTGAATTGGGCATACTAGATTTGTGAGAATGAAGTCCTGACTCAAATAGCACATAACACACCTGCAAAGGAGCCCTTCATGAAAGCAGGCATGGGAGTGTCGACAATTAAGTAGGAAACAGTGGTCTGGAGTAAAAAGGTTCACTTTCCTGTGATATCCTGTTTGATACCTAAGAAAGTAAGGTTTTGTAGAGTAGCATCAGTACATTTTTATCTCAGGAGGTACCACCTCTCTCACCTCCCCATATGTATGTGCACAGTAATATGCATCCAGAAGCTTTTACCTTGAGGGCGGTAGCGCATGGCTCTGCTCTTTCCAGTCTCTGGTGCCCTGCTCCTGCATACTCTTTCTGCCTGCCTCTCTGTTCCCTCCTCCAGCACTCCCACTCCTGCAGTCGACAGGGTGGAGAGCCCTACTTCTAAACACACATGTGCTAGCACTTTCCTCTGAATTTGTGTAGAATGAGGTTGTACAGAAACATGATGAAAGAAAATGGCATATAAAGAGGGATATTACAAAGATTTAAAATACTGCATCAAAACCCCTGCAATCCCATGAATCCTCTACACAGAGCATTTCTGCATCTTAGCCCCATCTCAGGGAACCAGGACCAAAGACGCCCTCGTACAAATATTCTCCCCTTCCCTCTGATTTGCAAAATACATAGTACTTTAACCTGGCAAAAACTCAAAACTGCCCCTAAAATACAGTCTCTCCTGACTGTAAATTGTCCGTCAGTTTTACATATCATCCAAGGAATCGTCCTGTGACTGGACTAGTCAACTGTGTCCATTTTGTTTGCAAAGTCTGTTATTTCTCTCTGTTTTTAGGGATCTTTCGTTGAGTATCTCCCACACTTCTTTTAACAAAGGTATTCTGCTGTTGCTATATTTTATATATTCATGTTTTCCCTCTCCCCTGCTCTCACCAGCAACTCTCTTTTAGCACCAAAAGCATATCTCCCAGGTAGGGCTAGCAGCTCAGTTGTCATCCAGTAGCCAGCAACCAGTTCTTTCCAGTGGGAGGAGGGAAGCAAAAATGAAAAATTAATAAAATGCAAATTAGAGACTTAAAAAAAAAAAAATCATTCCAAAGGGGAAACTCCTGTTTTGCCTTTACCACCAAGCTTCCCATGAAGTCTCAGCCTGGAGGTGTTTTGAGGCTTGAGGAATTTCAGGGAAATTTGCTTCTTTTGGAGGTGTTTGGAGGGAGGATATATGATAGGAAAGCAATCATCTTTTCTCTCTTTCGTCTCAACCAGGTCTGTGGACATCAGTTTATATCCATAACAACAGAGAACAGCACGTGAAACGTCTCATACTGTCTGACTTATTTTTCTCTTCTTTGGATGTTGGTGTTTAAACTCTCATCTAATATTCAGTGTAAATTCGCATCTCCACAGAACTGCCAAAAATGGTTCTCCTCGCTGCCATCTAAATCTGTTTACAGTCTGCTCTCCCAAAATCATTCTTTAAAGGAAAATGACTGATTTCCAAATCCCTCCTACTTTTCTGTTATTTTTAACGAGCAATTCAGTCCGATGTCACTTAAAGAAAAGATTATTGCATTACTACGTGTTGCAGTACTCTCAGGAAACAATACTAGAAGAGAAGGAACGTGGGAACTCTGTTCCCTCTCTTTTCCATTGCTATCATTTGCGAACTCTGAATGCTTCCAGCAACGGGGTAGCCAAAGACGGGGTGAAAAGGACAGAGCATGTTCCCATTGGCAAAGCTTCCCTCGACTTCACTGCAACCAGGATTTGGCCCACACCGCACAGCATCCTGAGCCTTGGCTTTGACTTAATTGGCTCCTCTTAGTAGACTGTGTCTGCTGAAGGAGGCAGCACTGCTGATAGCTCAGCTCTCACGAGTATCCATCGCAGTTATTCTTCAGCTTGCTTCAGACTGAATACTTTCACTTGCACAGCTGATAGAAGCGCCAGTCTTGGGATCACATAAAAGGAAGGCTGCACACAACACTTTTCTGGTCTCTCCTTCAACACCTACGTTCTCTTCTCTGTCTGCCCTTTCCCTTACATCTCAATTGACTCATGATGTTTGCTCCTGACGTCTGATGAGGGCTTGAGTCATAAGGGTTGACACAAGGATTTGACTCCTCACCTCCTCAGAGTTCAGCCCTGTCTGGGAGACGTAAAGATCTGTCTCCATGTGTGCTCATGGCTTTTGAGAAGGGGCTTAGCTCAGTTGTTGTGCCATAAGGTCCTGGAGAATGTACATCTGGAAGCCATTGCTAAAAAGCCCTGTGAGTGTCAGGGTACTGGAGAGGCTGTCCTTTAAAGTTTTGAGATAGAGTGCATTGGCTCTGGCTCTCTAGGCAGTAAATAGGCACTGTTAAAGGACTTTAGTCATGCTTTCAAAAGTAACGCACTGTATCGCGCCATAGTGAACCCAGTTACTATGGAGTGGTAGTAGATATCCACAGTAGCTATTCCAGAAATTGTTGCTTCCAGTGAAAGACCATGGTATGGATGAGTGTTTGCCCAAAAAGAAGACCATGAAGGCTGTATGTATGCAATCTCCTCTCCCCAGAACTTATGGTGGTCTGACATGACTATTTAGTGGTGTAAGTGCTGGCTTAGAGGATGTGCTAGGAGAGCAGGTTTCAGGTACATATATGTAGATAGGGTCAAAAAGTTTGGACTGAAGATGGTGGAACAGGCTCCTTAGACCGGTGTTATCGTATCATTTTCCTTATTTCTCAGAGACGGATCTTCTGGCACAGAGATCGAAAGTGGGAAAGCATAAGAAATGTAAGGTCCCAAATGCTGACTCCTGACCTAAGCAGGAGAAGAAAGAAAAGTCTGTTGGACCAAGTTGCATTTGTAGGAGCTGTAAGCACTGTAGGGAGGAATGAAGGGAGACATTTCTTTGAATTTGTGGGAAAATGGAAAGAGGGCAAGAAAAGGAAGATGGATAGAGAAATAGACTATTATTAATCAAAATAATGAGAGAGAAATAGTCAGGGGCATTAGGGATACAAAGCACCCCACACCTTACGTGGATCAGTAGAGATTATAATAGCCTTTTCTGTCTTTTGGGAAATCTGTTCCCCTCCTTATTGATACTTAAAACATTCTGCACTTGATAAATAACAAAAAATATGTTCTTAAAGATGAAACTACATTCTGGTAGCAGCCAAGATAACTTTATGAAGACAGAAAAACTTGTGTTAAATTAAAAAATGTATATATCATGCTAGAAAGTTATGTAAGATTCTATTTTAAAATCATCTGGTCCTAATTTACTAAATTTACTGCCTCAGAGCTAATGCCAAACTGCTACATTTGATTTATAGAAATACTTTAGCACATTTTTCCATCAGGCTATTGTAGAGTATATTTACTGCCTTTTTATTATTGTTAAAAATGCAGACTTCTTTAAAGGAAAGGAACATTTTTGAAGAGCTTATTGATAGTTTCTCACAGGATGCCAGGAGACATGCAGATAGTAAACAATGCTGTGTGCTTAGGAACATTCCACTCGATTTTCAGCTCCTTCACCATCTTTTTTTCCTTTGTAATTGAACAAAGTGATCCATCTGGTAAATGGATGTTTGAAAATGTCCAGTTTGTGCCAAACCACTTTTCTTAAGCACAGACTACATTTTTTTCAGGCAAATATTTAAACAGCAGCCGTACTATGATGCATTGCTAACCATTAAAAAAACACACACAAAACCCAGACAGCAGGCAGGGGGGAGTCGGGGTGGAAGAAAGCTTAACAAATATTCCATTAAAAATCTATCTAAAAATATCATGCTAAACAACTCTCCTTCATCCCCTTTCTCTCACTGACAGGGGTTTCCAAGTGGGAAATGACTGCAAGGGAGTAGAACCTGTGCCCTGTGTTCAGCAGAGCGATTGAACACGTGCTTAACTTTAAGCACGTGTTCAAGTCCCTCCTTATTCATTTATATGTGTGTGCTTCACTGAACTGGTTTCTTGATGAGCCTTTGTCCACTTGTGCAACACAGCCATGGTCCAGAAGAGTTATGCTTTTGAAGGTTTTGAGAAGTCACGGTAGCTTTTTTTCCTCCTGCATCCATCTCCCATTGAACTCATCAGCAAAGTTTGCACCAGATGCAATGAGTTCTCAAATGTATGGATATTGGGTGGAGCTCTGGTTCAGGCCTTTACTAATTTTTATTCATCTCTGTATACTGATCTTCTGAACACAGAAGTGCCAAAATACCACAAGCAGAGGGAATTTTTCTGGTATTTCCAGCTTGAGGAGAAGTAGGTGGTATTAGACATCTCTGCTTCTTCTGTGGTAAACTCAGAGTAATTCAGATCTGATCTAGCAGTCATACCAATACCTCTTCTCCAAAAGTCCCCATGCAGTTATCCGGAACTTGTATTGCCTGCTTTCATTTTGATGACTCCCCTCCCTCTCTACAACTAGTCTCTGTTGAGTCTTAGATTCAAATTTAGAGTATCCTGAAGTCACACAACCAACTAACCTACTTCAGGGACTTTAACTTCAGCCCTGTTTTAAGTCCATAAACTCTCTCCCATTTTAAATCTCTGAGTAATTTTGAAGCTCAAGGAATTGATATTTTTTGCCTTTATGCAGCAAGACGTCAGACTCTTAATGCCAGCTTCAAATAAAGCACCAATGCTTTTAAAGTGTCCGGTCTCAACTGTAGTACTTCCAGATGAGTTGGGTTGGCACAGCTGAAGAGGCTGTTACTTCAATAAAAGAATGAGAGGGTGTAATCCCGATCCTAGCAAAGCTGACTCAAGTGTGGGTGTGTATCATCTGTTTAGTCTCAAGATAGAGAAGACTTAGTCAGCTGTCCCAGTCTTTTGCCAAGGCAAAATTGATGTCTATTTTATATCCATGAATGCCCTGCCACTAGGTCTGCTTGTAGCATCACAAGATTTTAGGGCATTTCAGTTTCAGTTTTGTGAAGCAGGTTACTAGGCTATTGTAGTTGTTGTTAAGGTTGTGCAAGAAGGACTGTCAGAAAAGGAGAACTGTGGTTCTCGCCCAACATAAAAGGCTCCTGGCTGAGAAAAATTCCCTGCCGCTCATCAAGTACAAATCCACCAAATCTTCTCAAATGCTTCTGTGATATAGATATGTTGAGAGCCACTCGTGAAGAAATGGCTTGACGTGGAAAGGAAGGAGGGCAAAAAAGTTGCAGCTGCAAAAAGAAATGATTCAGCACTAGTTTTTGCAGGCTGGCATTTGTGTTTGCAGGTCAAAGTCAGTGTAAAGTTGTAAATGTTTTTCTGTGTTCTGCTCTGCAAAGGAGATAACGGCACAAGACAAGCAAAGTGCTAAAGCCTAAATTTAATCTGACACACCACGAAAATGAGACAATTGTGTGCTAGCTGATACAGGTCCAGAGATGTCACCTCCCATTACTATCATTTGTTGAGTGGTTGCCAACATTTGTCCATTTTCACAGCCCCATCAATGCTATAGAAGAATATTTCTGGGACTCCTCTGCAGTCTGAGGAAGAGTGGAGCTTTGTTTTTTGGGAGCTAATCCCCTTAAACCACTTCCTCTTCCCATTGGAGTGAGGTTTTCTTAATGCCTTTTTGTATGTTTTGTTTTGTTTTAATGACCAGTGCTCTTGGGGCTGTTTCCAGGTCTCGCTGAAAGGTCAGGTCTGCTTTTCTCTTTGCTTGCCATTCATATGGTGAGTAGCAAGTGCTCCTCCTGCCCTCTTCCCTCAGGCTTTGAGGCTGCTCTGTTCCCTGACCTCAGTTCTCTTCTTTAAGGTTGACAGTGGTTATTTCATTATTTCACTCTTTAGAAAAATAAAAGTATTCCTTAAAAACTTGTGAATTTGTATCCCTTCTTGCTGTTTATCACTACTTCACCCAAATATGCGGGTAAATAAAAAGTGCATCTGTATCTTTCAGCCTTTTCTTTGCACAGTGATACAATGAAAGACACCTGATGCAAAGAGGAATTTTTCCACCTGCCACTCTGGACAGCTTTCAGCTCTGCTTTAATGTTTGTCTTTGTTGTTTTCTCTTGCAGGGTTTGTTCTGCATTTCAGAAAACAAAACCACATGTGACATGTTTATATAGTCATGGATCTAGACTTCAGATATATTGTATGTAAGCAGGTGTCCCCAGATAATCTAAAATGTATCAGGCATGCCATTTTTATAGCTATATATGATGTAATCACTTAATTAAACTTGCCATACATGCTAAAGACTGTATCTGTCTGATTCGTGCAAGATCTTGGTGGTCTTGAGAACCCACAAGCTGCTCAGTTTCATGAGTGATTTTTGTCTCTTGGGACCAGTCCAGCTGATAAAGCTTATGTTGAAGTAGGTGACAGTTGCATTTGTATTTGTAGGGTAATAATTCTGATTTACTACATATAGCTGAATTCATACAGATGAATTCTAAATGCTTACCGTGAACGATGTAGTTAGTTAGATACAGAAAAATCTGTCAGGGTATGAAAAGATTTAACTTAAAAGTGAATCCAGCCTTCAAAGCAGCAACTACCTACGCTCTAATCAAGGACCTGTCTTTTTATAGCAGTATTAAGTTCCAAAGTTCAGAGACAGAGGGCTAATACAAGCTGGATGAATTTTGCTTCCTTCTCTCTCCATTATTTATTTACAAAAAACTTGTCCTATTTGTCAGGTTGGCTGATTTCTTTTCAAAATAATTTGGGGCTTGTTTGCTCATGTCATGGCTCCATTTCATTAGAAAAATCATCCCTTGAGTTTTTTTCCTGTTATTCATGACTCTATGATCCCTTCGCCTTCAAGCTTTCAGAATTGAATTGATTGCGGAGAGTGCCACTTTTGGACCAGATGAGGTTAGATGCTAATATGAACCCATCTCTGGACCACAACCACAACTGACATGAGAAAAGGAGTGCTGCAGGAGTTAGTTCATTTATCTGTGCTCTTTAGTAGATGAAAATAAGGGAAGGATTACACACATTATAGTCTGTCAATGGTTTATTGACCACACTGTGGTTAAATTTTGGTTAAAAGAACATCTTCCAGTGTTTAATTATATATTGACCTAGAACTATATATGGCAGAGATGTAATACACTTACTCAATCACGTAGTCCTTTGCCTTTAAGAAAATTTACTGCATCCTCTACTACAGGTTTTTCCCTGGTGTATGTGGTAGGTCAGTGTTCTCTGAACTGCTGGCTGTTCTTTGAGATAGAGTAGTAGTATCATCAGTATTTTGCAGGAAGGAAAACTGAGGCACTTGGTGATTTGCTCAAGATCACAAAAGAGGTACAGGCAGCCGTGAGCTGAATGGCAGGGACAATTGGCTACTCAGCTGTGACAATATTGCTTAATAGGAGAGCATGGACATTGCTCGATGGGGCTGCTGTATCTTCACTGAATCACCCTTATTATATCTTTGGCTCTGTTGTAATGCTACAAATAGCCCCTAGCTGGACTTCCCTTGCTCTCGGGTCTGTGTCGTCCTTCTAAAAAATCAAAGTGTGTTGGAGGTTCAGTTCACTTAAGCATGTGAATGTTTGAGGGCTAGATTTTCAAAAGTAAATGTGGGTCTGCTAGGGATGGGACTGGGTTGTCTGAGCATGGAGTCTGTGGACAGGTATCTCAGGGTATCCCAGCTGTCATATAGCTGCTAGTCCAGGAAGACAGGGTTACCCAATAGGTCATATTACATTATGCCTATCCTTGCATGGATGGCTGAGGGTTGGGTGCCTGAGACTTTTGAATCCAACCTCTGAACATTTGTTGGGGTCGTGGCCAAGATACCGAAATGTCCTGGCTCAGCAAAACTGAGCTGGATTTTGAGACCTACATCTCCCCTATCCACATATGTGTTTCTACTGGCAGAAACCAGACATGCCGAGGAGAAAACACATAAAATAATAATCATCACATCTTCAAAATGTGTTTGAGCTGTTTCTAGGTAAAATTTTGGTCCAGGAATTTTGAGAGCAGGAGAGATTTGGTAGTCAGAGTAATAGTAGTATGAAAATCCAGGCCAGTTTCCGGTCCCTAAGGTTCAGCCAAGTGAAAATTCATCCATTGTGAAATTGTCACAGCCTGCTTGCTTAGGCGGCCATGACCTCTGCCACTTTCATCCTGTAAATACAAAGTGGCCTCTTCCCTGGTCCAGCAAGGAACAGAAAATGATTCATTGCAGTCAAGCATCTCAGTGCTCAAAGTAGCCAGTAACTTTTTCCCAGGACTTCTGAAAAGCCTGTTCATTTGATGGAATGCACACGGAAGGCAAAGATATGGTAGAGGAAAACTACTCTTTTCAGTTTTCCATTTCTTCTAATTTGTGCCGTACTTAAAAACAAAAGACACATAAATTTCATTACCGATTCAGTAACTTCTGCATCAATATCCTACTCTCTGCATCAGCAATCTAACTACCTTGCTAGCTGCAACTACAAAATGTGTCTTTCTGGTTTTTTTTAGAGTGAAATCACACCTCACACTGGGAGTCTAGGTCATATGTTCACATTGAGAAAGGATGTGGTTTTCCTGGTTGTGATGAAGAGCTGTACCAAAATGGACTCTGAGAAAGGTTGCTGTGTAGTGCTGGCTGTAACAAATGCTTTGCCATTATTCTTTGCAAAAGGATGAAACCCACTGTTTTAGTCTTCTGATCTGCAGCTAGCCCGCTGAGAAGACTAGACTCAGGTTTAACTTGCATGCTGGGCACCGTAGGACAACAGGGCAATAACTAGAAGGAAAGAGAGACAAATGGAGACATGCAGCACAATGATTCTTACAAAAGTGCTTAGTAAAACTGGCCCTTTCATTTTGCTTTGACTTCCGCTCATATTGAAGGTACCACCACAATAAATAACTCTTTAATCCTCCGTGGCAGGTACCTAGACTTTGCAAGACCAGCTTCTCTTTTGCTCAGAAGAAAATGTGTAGAGAATAATCATCGTACATAGATTGGGTTCTTTTTCCCATAAATGTTTTGAGTGTGAAACATGGGCTTCACAACAATTTGCTTTTGGTCTTGATTTCATTCAGGTTTTAAACGGATGCACAACAATGTCAAAATGGCTTCTGACCTAAACAACTTATTCTCCTGGTATGGTTGGAGACCACATGTGGTGACTTAAGAGACAGTAGTTTGCTGGTGGATCTCAGGTATCTTCTCACTCTTCTAACAGAAGGTAATGTTTTACAAACAGAAGATGCTACTGCAAAATTTCAGCCCATACTGAAAAAACCCCAAGTTGACAGACATGGTAGTGCAGGGACTGCAAAAGCAAAGGGCTAGCTCAGGGCATGTTTGCACTAACCCAAAGGAACTAGATACATTCTCCAGCTCTTTTTTTATTCAAGCATAGCCTCGGGTCTGCTGAATCATTCACAATATTCAACAATGGAAAGTTTCTAAAATCTTGCATTAGTTGAATTTTCACAGTGTGTCTTCCAAAACTCCCCATGACAGTATGGGATATTTATATCTAATCTAATATTTACAGCCCTGTTCTTCAACTGTGCAGCTACTTCCTGGAACAGTGAAAAAGCTTTAAGGGGACTCCCACTCATGGGTGGATCTTGTGGTTAATGTGCCAGGCCACCAGTTTAATAGCGAGGCAGTTTGATGCGCTAGCATGTGAGCGTCTCTTCTCTCTCTAATATAATTCTCTAAGTTCAAAGAATACCAAACACAGATGAAAATGGCCCTGACCTTTCCACCAAGCCAGCAGTGTTGTTCCATTTTTGTGCTCTAGTAAGCAGTTCTAACAGTTTGAAGCCCACCTGATTCTAGATACATTTAGTTGTTTTGTTCTGCTAATAGTGTAATTAATTTCACGTGGAACAAAGGCTCTAGGGGAACTGGATGCTCTTCCCCTTGAATAGCGTTCTCAGGATCTGCTCCAAGGTCATTCTTGCCTCTGAATATTTTCTGAACACTTATGTTTCAAATTGGTCCTCCCAGTCTGGCATGTAAATATATAAATGGTGATGACTGCAGCAGCTCTTACAGAAGTCTTATGGAAGTCCATAGGCCAGATAATTAAAATTTTCTCTAGATGGAGATTCTACTTTATTTGTGAAGTATCATAGCTTATTTCAATGATGCTACTCATCAACTGAGGTGTTGTCAGTCAGAATAACAGAATATTGGATTCCGTACCTTCTAAAAAGGATTCCTGCTTTCAGTAATCTACCTTCTAATTGATAATGAATATTAAAATGTCTGCATGTGGGCAAAGTATATCCGCATGTAAAGATACTAACTTTACACTTTATCTTGTTTGCAACTAATATGGTAAAATATCCCTCTGCTTTTTGAATACAATGAACGTACATTAACACAGTCAGTATGTACTGACTGCATGCTACATTCAAAGCTTCATTTCCTTTCTTTACTCATGTTGAGTAATCATCATTCATCTTAAATTGTCTATCTTTTATAAGTCCAACTGAGAAGTAAATATTGAGAGTTGAGAAAGAGTAACCAAGTCTGACTTAAGCACCTGTGTTGATTAATATGGCATGTAATCTTGCAGCAAGCACCTCAAAGAAAAAGGAATGTGAAATCAATTTGACACATCTATTTCCTATTTCATGCCATATTACATTCATTATTGAAAGTTTGGGTTGGAGATTCCAACTTAAAAGGTATCCTCCTGAGTAAGGAAAAGAAATGGCTACAAATTCTTGGGGTTTTTTTCAACAACAACCCCTAGAACTTGATTTATCTGAAATATAAATAAAGCCCCACTTGGTTTCATGTGCAGACTGAAGGGTGAGCGTAAAAATTTGAGGCTTGTCCTTTGGCTTAATGCAAATCATCCTAGTTCTGCTGTTTTGAATGAATCAACACCCATCTTCGCTAACCAAGGATCTTGCCTTTAGAAATGGCTGAGTGAAATGGCCTCTACTTCGACAGTATTCATGACTGACTATTCTGTTCATTTGAACTGGATTAAGGTCCAGTGTCTTTCTACTAGACTGCAATAGATACCAGACCCCTAGTGCACGCTGCTTCCCACCTTTCAATTGCCTCTACTTAGAGATTCAAGCAAAAAATGTCTCTTCCTTTGCCCTTCTGCTTCCATTTAGATCTTTGACTTCTGCAGTTGTTGCTAGTCCTCTGCAAAAGGACAAAAATCAGATGGAGTTTACACAGCTGTTTCTGGTTGGAACCTGTCTCTAGTCTTTGGTGAGGTGGGTTTCTGGGTGGCTACTGAGAAATAATTGTCCCCCTTGCCCCTTTTCCAAAAGTTGCACCTAGGAATCTTTCCATCGTTCTAGTTCAGCATTTAAAAAGCAGTAAATGGATGTGGAGAATTTTAACCTGATCCCCTTCTGATTGATCTGGAAACATAAAGATGGTCACCATTTTTCCTCTGTAGGTTTTCTTTAAAGCTAAGGATTTGTTTGGTGAAAGTCATTGTTCCCTACCTTCTCATGCTTCTTTTTGAAAAAGTGTTTTAGAATTGCAATTCACCTAGCAAAACACGAGTATTAAGGAACTTGCGAATTTCCCCTTGCCTCTGCAGGTGTTTTTAGAATGGCAAGCCTTCATTTCTCCTGGAATATGAACCACTCGTATCCAACTTCTACATAGATTTGGGAATATATCTATATTGTGTTGTTCCTTTATGCAGATTTATAAATGGTTGCTACTTTAGGACACAAAACTATTTAATCTTGTATATCTTAAGATATTTATCTATGAGCTAAATTAACCTTGTAGAAATTGCCTATTTCCTATGTTACTACTGAAGGAAGCCTGTAGAACAATGGAGAAAATTATTTCATTTTCTCCTTCTGCTCCATACTATATCTATGAATATTATATTTCCTACTAATATTATACCCTTTTATTGAAAATTCAGGCAGATGGGATGGGAAATAGCATTTACATAGCTCTTTATGAAGGCCTACCTAGTGACTGCAGTGTGTCAGATTTTTGGTATATGAAATCAAATGAACATAGTATCCTGAGGATAGTGACACAATGGCAAATAAGTTCTGTGTATTCAAAATGATCTGTGTACTTCAGGTAATGATACTGAGGTAGACTGAAAAAAACTCCATCTTTTTCTACATAAAATTGTTTCAGTTTTGCTGGCAGAGATTTTAAAAGAAAGCCAGATGACCTTTATTTCAATGTAATTATTTAGTTTCTGGGTAAAGAAACAACATGCTTGTATTCTGGGGTATTTCTACCTGATTTCTCTCATTTTTCTCTGATGCACAAAAGGAGGGTGAAACTGTGGGGTTCCTAAGTCTGAGGCAGTATCCTATTTCCACTTGTGAAAAGGGTACAGATGTTGTGTGAAAGTGTTTTATTCCCTTTGTCTTCTAAGATTTTAAACATATTTTCCTGCATTTTTAAATGACAGAGAATAAAACCTCCATAATAACGGGGGGGGTGTTCCTCTTTCTTTTTTTTTTTTTTTTTTTAAACATGTAAAGAAATGTAAGCCCTTGATCTACTTCTCCCTCTTCCAGGGAGCACTTGGACTGCTAGCACCTCTCATTCCTCTAGGCCAGTCTTTTTATGAGTGTCCATCACTGCAAACACAATCCACTAGAAGACTAAAAACTTCATGTTTATTACTCATCATAGCTTTGCTTACAGCTGAAACAGTTGATGAATTCACATTAGCAAAACAAGATTAAGGCTTTGTCCCACTACCTAGCAGAACAGTTCTTGTTCTCTCAGGTAGTGCTGTAGAGGGCCTATGCCTGTTGTGAATAAGATCTCATCTAAAATCCAGGCTGCTATAAAGGAGGTAGCTAGAAGCATTTGCAGGACACCATAATATCTGGAACTCGTCCACAGAAATGCAATAAAGTGTTTTTAAATACATATGATCTTCCAAATCTTTGTAAATCTGAGCAGTTCACTTTGAGAATGCCCATAAATTAAATATCTCCCAGACCTGCAAACTGCATCTGTTGCCAAAGTTCAATCTCAAATACAAAAAGTGCAGAAAGAAACTGGCTCACGAAGTGTGCAGGGGTACTCCTCTGTGCAGATAGATCATCTCCTTTTGCAAAATCCCCAATAAATCCCCAATATTTTCAATATGCAAAATCAACTTGCAGCTGCATAACTGCTACAAAGAGGAATTTCTGCATTGCAAAGAGATGGTTTTCTTGGTGGTATTGCTTTATGTACATCAAGGACTTCACAGGCAATTTGTAATTTCATCCTGCTGGGCTAGACTGCGGATGAGGTACCGGCCTTGGCTCCCTGGAAGTCAAGAGTTGTGAGTTTCTTAAGTTCAGATAAATGATCATCAATGATGAATTTTCCTAAGAAATACGTACATGTACACGCACAGAGTGTTATCCCTTAAGCTTTCACTTCCTTAGGACGCCAGGAACACACACACGTGCATGCACATACAGATAGACATTTTGTAGATTGATTTAAGAATCAGTTTGACAAGTTTACCAAACTGTACTGGTCCGTGAAGTGCTATTTTCTCCTGTTGCACATTTACATAGGCTGCATTGGTAACTGACTTTCGGAACTAAACACAAGGGGATACGTGTGGTTGCTGTCATGCTTTCAACATACGTGTTATTGCAAATCTCTACTTCTCTACAAGTTAACCAGACTTGTGGGTTTGGTAGCGCTTTTGCATAACTTCTATTCATGCAGCTGAAAATCTCTTCTCTTCCTGCATAATCAAGTTCTGAATGTTAAAATCAAAACTCAACAAAAAAGGTCAGCGTTTAACAATCATCCATTATATAAAATGTCCACATGTTGTTTCCTATTCCCTCCCTAGGTAACTAGGATGGATTTTTAGGTACTTTTTGTCTGACAGTTAACACATGTACGTCATATAGTTTGTGTCTGTATTCAAGTATTTTGAATCTCAGCTTGATGGCTTTTATGTGATTTCTTCTGTGTAAGGAAATGAGGGTCAGACTTTTCCATCGTTTTCTCAAGAGTAAGCTCATTCTTCTGTTGCTGCTGGTGTACGTGACTATTGGTACTGCGCTGAGGTAGGACTGAGTTAGACTGTTTGGCTAATGTTTAGTTTCTTGGATCCTTCCAGCAAGTGATATGTGCAATTCCTCAACTATTCAGTAGGATAACATTATGAAATCATATAATTTTTCTTACCAGCTAGTAGTTAGAATGACAGCTCTCCCTGTGCTCTGGAATGTCATTGTGGTGGCCTCTTTTACAAGTTTTGTCAGCTTAAGTAAAACAAATACCCTAGTCATTTACCTTAGGTTACAAAATAACAACTAGGCATTTGCTGTTGTTCTAGGGAACCGTAATTATTATCAATTACTAAGTATGTAAACGTATTTTGTATACTCAATGGATTTAGACCTATTTTCATTCCAGTCTAATTAGAAAGCTACATGGTAATCTCCAGCCTCAGGCTTTTCCTACCCATCCTTGACTGACTGCCTAACTTATCCCTTCAAAATAAACAAAGACCTGCCACATCCATAGCAAAGCTCCAAAAGGAGGCCCCGTACACAGTGGCACAGCATTAAGAAATGACTTTTTTTTAACAGTTCCCTTTTATTTTGCTTTGCAAAATTGTCTACTAACTACGGGCTTCAATGGGAAGATTTAACTTTGAAATTCAATTTCAGTATTTCTAGACCAAGTTAATATTTCCTTTCATACATGGTGGGAGAAGAAGAAAACAAATTTGAAGCAAGATTAGTTAGTTGACTGTAAGAAAAAAATGATAAATTCTGGGAGTTTAAAGTACTGAAGCAGGTATCTGAACGAGGCTATGGGCTCTCCTTTCTCAAACGCTTTCCAGACCACGTTAAACACATACTGGGGTTAGCCTAGGAATATCTGACCCTGCCTCTGGGCAAAAAATAGTATTAGATGATCTCATGAGGTCTCTTTCAGCCCTAGTTTTCTAAGATTAAATTCAATTAGACAGGAAGCTGAGCTGTGCAAGTCGCTGACCTTAATCCACTACTGCTAGAAATCAGGGTGCCCACTGTGTGCCCTGAAAGTTAAGAGCAGACCCTCCGTTCGAGAACTGTGCTGCTGTAGGAGGCGGTAGTTGTGGAGATGAGAGGACACTGGCAGTACCTCCCCAGGATGGAGGCTGTGAGCAGCATCAGTCACAGTGGGTCACTCCCCTGGCAAGGTATTTGAGGAAGAGTTCAAAGGGAGTTAGCCCGCTCTTCCTAGGGAAGATAAAGAACTGGCTGAAAAAAGAGGGGTCCTAAGGTTTGGATCTCTGACTCCTTTCTGGTACTTGGTGGGTATCTCTGATGTAATTGAATGTTTGCTGGAAGGCAGCTTGGTGCCCAGCTTCCAGGTGAGCATCCAACTTGCTGGGTTACTGACCTACCCTTTTACTTTCTGCTTTGCATTATCTCCGTCCCAGTTTAGGCGTGGGAGCAGAGTGAAATAAGCCCATCTAGTGAGTCAGTGGGACGACCAGTCCAGGGTAATGTGTAACATAGTGGCTAAGGCTGCCTGAGTTTGGGAAACCAGCGTCAAGCTCCTGTTTCACATAAGGCGAAGAAAGGTTTGAACTCTTGCTTCTGGTGTCCCAGAAATCAGCTTTAGCCAATGGGCCTCTTGATGAAAGAGAGGCATAGTCCTCATAGCCTCCTCTTGGGTGTGGATTTTGGGTGGTTATCATCAACAAGCCCGCTGTAGGACCAGTATTTAGCGTGCATTAGGCACAAAGCAGTTTGGAGCTGAATGAAAGAGAAAATCAGGTTCAGTGTCTCCAGGCTGAAGTCTGAGTTCTCAGGGTGCAAACCACGGGCTTTGTGGAGAACATGGCAATTAGGCACCCAAACCACCCACACAAATCTCATCCCATCAAACCGTGGTGTTTGTCTATTTATGTTTGTTTATGTTTATATTGTTTGTATTTATATTTTAGAGGGAAATGCAAACAAACCTCCTTACCAAAAGAAAACAGCACATTGCACAAACAACATTTCTGTCAGGAAGAAGAAGAGGCCCCATAGGATGGAGGATGGTCACACCACCTGATGTGCAACCGGGAGGTGTTTGATACCACAGTGGTGATGTTTCCATGAGAATTTGGGGAGTTTAGAGCAGAAGTTTCAAGCTTCAGCAAAGGGCAAGTGGGTGGATACATCCTCATGTTCACTGTTTTGTCTGTGACAGCACATGTATTTTACTTGCAGGATGGATATGCAAGGTTAGGTAGCCTGACTTTGGCAAACAATCAGACTCTATTTCTCTGTATCATGTTAATATTTCCACCCTGGGATATACAGTGGCTTTAGGACCTCAGGAAGAACTGTGTGTGCAAATTACCAAGCAAATCAATGGTATGTGCATTCCAAGCACTCATAACTCAGGCAGAAAAAAAAAAATCATCAAGTTGCTCAAAGGAACTTGTTTAGGATGGCAATTTCCTTGCCATATTTCAGCTCTCTGTCTCCAGCTATTCAGGCTGTCTAAAATAAATCACTGTCTTTTTTTTCTTCATTTTTTTTCCTGAACAATGGGGGAAGTGTGATCAGTTTGTTTGTCCTAACTCTTTTTTTTTTTTTTTTAATTCTCTTTTTCCATAAAACCGAACAAAACCTGTGACTGTTTTTGCTGACAACTCTACCATAAGACCTAAACATGCAAAAACTTTCAACGGGCTTAAAGTAGTATTTTAACCAGGAGAAGTCAAAATAGCTTAGCTGTTTTACCGACCACTGGAATGTAATGCAAGCTATGTACACAAACCAGGCCTCACATATTAAAAAACATGAATAAGAAGTGAGATGCATTCCCCCCTTTAGATGCTACGGATTTCATCCTACATTGGAAGGATGCTGAGTCCAGACTCCTGTTAGGTGGCCTCATCCCAGACAGTGGGAGTCCAGACAAAATCACAACCAGTTGTGGGTCTTTTTTTGCCAAAGCTGAATATATTTCCCTTTGAAGTACTGTTAGTGAGGAGCATGTTTTATTATGCATGGTGTTAACACCAGTTCAAAATTTTAACTCTTTTTTCATATTAAAATAAGCAATTGTGTCCATGAGAGCTTGAGACTGGCTTTTTAACTACAAGCTGCAACTCTTTTTTTCTCAAATTAAATAAAGGCGCTGCTTGGGAGCAGAAGACCAAAAGGATGTTTCTAAGCTAAAAGGCAGGCAGAATAAGCTTGGCTTGTCACCAAGTTGCACTGAATTTGACAAATGAAATTTCATTAGAAGTGCAGGGGCGGTTGTGAAACTGCCAGTAAATAACTGTCTCCCCAGAGTCTCACACTTTTTCCAGAGTCTATTTTCTCTTCGGACTTCATTCTGCCAGGGACAATATTTTAAGAGCAAAAACCAGAGCTAAGTGTCAGACTTAGAAGTTAGTAGATAATAAAGGTCAAACGTATTTTTTCCAGGAGCTACTGGAATTTATGCCATTATTTTATCTTTTCTTCCTCCCCTGTGCTTTCTCTCACAGTTTTTGCCACTAATGGGTCGAAGCCACGGCCATGAATCTAGACAAATTTGGCGATGGTTCCAGAGGTAAATTGTGTAGCTGACCATTTTCTCTCCAATGAGCTGAAGCAAAACCGAAGCCCCATGCCCATGACTCTGTGCTCTGAAATTCTTGGAGCTGTTTCAGACCTGGATCTGAACTTCATGGGTGATGACCCTCTCTAGTCATCATCCTTCAGTAATCCAAAGTATAAATTAAATGCACATCATCATTCATCCCACCAAACCACACCTGTGCATGAAGCTACTTTTGCTGTCTTAGGGCATTACAAAACCATGAAGTATCTCTCCTCCTGGCTGTTACTGAGCAAATAAAAAGGGTTCTTTGTCTTGTTTCTTACTGCTTCTGTAAGGAAGGTTTTCTACTCTGTCTGGCTCGGGCATGTAAGACACTTCCATTTCCAAACAGGAGACTCTATCATGACAGCTTGTATTTTCTGTAAGGCTTACTCATTGAATTTACCCTTCTGTACCACCCATCACTGCTGCTCAGCTGGAACGTGGGCTGGGGTGGCCCTGACAGTGCAGCTTCTTTTGCTCTGCAGCCAAGGTGGGAAGTGCAGTGATGATCTGAAGCATGGGAACAGAGTTTTCCTGCATGGATGATGTCACTTGTGATTGACTGAGACTGGCTGGAGGGAGCACCCAAGCTCTTTTCACAGGAGGCTCCCCCCTTGGTGATGCACTCTGTATCTCGTCTTACAAATGGGAGTCTGAAGGACACTTCTGAAAATGCATATATCTGCATCTGCATCTCTCTGTTGTTAGATGCAATTTTGATCATGTGTAGAGATGTTTTCTAAGTGCGCCCTTTCCTTCCTGCATGCAAGCAAAGAGCTAGCTTTTCTCGGTAGCAGGCAAAATCAGACTTATAAAACACCTTCTGAAGTGCATTGCCATGTCTCCAAATGGACAAGAGGTGGAAAAGGAGGTGCCCTCAGACTCATTCTCTAGTTTTCTTTTGAAAAACTTGAGACCGTGTGTTTTGGGCAAAATTCCTAACTGCTGCCATCAAAAGGGCAGGTATGAATTTTGATTGATAGTTTCATTTCCTGGGAGACAAGTCCTGCATATCACATGCTTCATCTGCTAATATCAGCAGGACTTTTCTACCTTCCCTCATCAGGCCATGTTCCACCCGTCACTGATGTAAATGGAAGTCATTACACTGATAGTTTATGGGAAGAGGATTTAGATTACAGAGAGAATAGAGCCCCAGTTTTTGCTCCTCCAAGTTTCCTAAAGCCATAAATGCTTGCAGAACTAATATGAAGAGCTTATTTCCAGTGTAGGTGAAGTTGGAGGGCTCAGTTTCTTGGTGTAACTTCTGTTTTCTAGGACATTAATTAGAACTTTCAAAAATCACCAGATTCAAAAACCCAGATGTCTTGCCACTGCTCTTAGTAGAAGGCAATCCTAGATAACCTTCCACAAATCCCTTTTAATTAGTCTCTTTCCCAGAGTGTGCCATGCCAGCAGATGATTAATACATTAATCTTACTGTATTCACAGCTGATTCTTTTTGTTTCTTTAGAGATGGAATTTTATTTTGAGGCCCCATGAAGTTTTAGGTCATGATCCTCTACTGTAAAATCTGTTCTCATCCTTAGAGAGTCTAGTCACATTTTGAGGAAGGCAGAGGGAGGACGTTCTAAAATAAAATCTTGCAGTTGATATTGCACAAAACACCACACACAATTGCACACAACAACATACACAGTGCTGCCAGTAGTCCTGCTGCTTAAGAACAAAAACTGTGTCTCATGAAATTTGAATTTACAAGTTGATTGTAATGCTATTGAACAAGCTAACAGATTGCATACCATTGTACAAGCTCACACAGGAGGCAGTGCTAACACATTCATTAATGGTACCAAATTGTGTAGATTGTGACATCAGATATACTTTTTGGTCTTGAGAAATCAGAATTTATTTAGGCTGCTTATTATTGAAAAATAATACAAAGTGGTTCACATGAGAAAAAGTTCCCATTATGGCACTTGATATTCACCATTGTACTGGATAGAAAATAGCCATGTTGAAAGGAAATTCTGTGGGACTTAGTTAGGCTACCTAGATTTGCTGGAAAACATGTCCCGTGTATCACCTACTGCAAATTTGATCTGAATTTGGGTCATCAATCAAATCTTAGACCGAAATGTAACATAATATTAGGGAGGGTCAGCAGAACATTGAGCTTTGTATTTAAAATATTACAACCTATGTCAGGCATTAACTACAGCTGCTAGATATGGCAGTATGGAAATCTCCCTGAAAACAGTTTCCCTGAAACTTTCTGTTTGAGGAAAAAAGGTAAAGAAATAGAAAAGTGCACTTTTGCCACCTCCAGGCTTCATGGACGATAATGGGGAGCGAGGATGGCAAGGTTCAGGGTAGCGGCTGGTCACATGGACCATGGGGAGTCTGGAAGGAGGATCTATCAGTTGAGTTTGTCTGTCACAGTGGTAATCTGTGTACCAGCAGGTATTTGATGGCTTTATGGTAGGCGTGGGTTAGAAGCCGCTGGAAGAGCTATAAATTTTCAGACGTGGGGCATGAACTGACCTGTAACAGATGCAGGTTAGGGACAAGCTTCCCCTTTGGGGAAACTGCTGGGTTATTTGTGTCTTAGCAAGGCAGCTGGTTTTACATCAAAACTAGCACATGGATTAGATGGACAGTTAGTTGTATCAAATATGGTGGTTCCTGGGTACTCCAGCTGTCAGGCTGGGTAGGGAAGCTCTGTTAGATGGTGAAAGCACACTGTAAAAGAGATCTGCCAGTAGCTTCTTACACTAGCTGTATATATGCCATACAGTTAAATGCTGAGACTCAGGTCCTAGAAGACCCTACCAGCACTGTAATTTACTAAAGTCCTTGTAAACAGAGGGTATGCTGAACCTTGGAGCGTGGGAACCTGGAGAACCTGTCTTTTGAGTAGAAAAGGAGAAAAGCCAGAGAACGGGGAAATTTGATGTCAAAAAAATCTGAGAGACAAGCTTCAGAGAAGACTATTTTGCACTGTTTCCCACTATGTTCTGGGAGCCCGTAAAGATTTCTGAAGATATTTGCACCCACTGCTTGTTTTGATTTGCTCAGTCTCATTTTTAATAGGCACCAGATGAAAAGCTTGAGTGGGATCTTGCATGCATTTCAGCATAAATGCAGAAAGATGGGCCTGACAGGGTTTGAGCTTGCATCCTGGTTATTGCAGGCGTAGTTCCATGGCCCTGGTCTGGCACAGCGTAGGGGGAGCAGCAAGATCCAGCTGAATTAAACTTTGCTGGTTGGGGCTATCTTTTGAGTTTCACTTGAAGGACTTAAAACATATAAAGGCCGTTTAGGTTCCTTTTTGCTCATCTCTCTTCAAGGCTCCTGAGGTCTTCTGTTGAAAGCAAATAATGATGGCCTGTGGTGGATAGCTTTTCTATTATGAGATAGTTAAAGCATGTCAGCAATCTTTGGCTGATAGCAAACAAACCAAACTCCTCTCGTGTTCCCTCACACAGAGCCTTTAAGTCTTGCTGATGTGCCTGGAGTTGAAAAAGCCAATGATGAGCTGTTATAATAGCTTGTAAACACAGAGTGTGGCCCCACCTTGCAGTGTCTACCGCCTGAGGGAACAGATCTGCCAACCTATACCTGCCCTAAAATGCCAGGAAACAAATCATTAGTAATAATACACAATGGCTGTTCTGCATCTGCAATCAATTTCTGTTTAACTAATGATGTTAAGTAGAAAATAGCCACAGATAGCTCTTATTAGTTCCTTGAATAAACAATGGCTGTAGCTCAAATGTTTAATTAACTGGGAGGGAAGCAGCCACCATTTCCCTTTCCAGGTGTGAGTAGCAGCTAAGGTTTGCATAGCTGTGGGCAGGCACGAATGGCCCATGTTGCTGCTATTACCCTTTGGTTGTGTGAGGGAAGGAAACGCACCTCTGCTGCACTGCCTGGACAACTATAGCATAACCATAACAGTGAGGCAAGATCTGCAACCCCGGTGAAAAGAGTAAGTCTGTCTGCTAGTTGCAAATGGCTTTGGGCTCAACCATGAAAAAATGTCAGCCAGGGTCTGGGAGAAGTTCTGGGTGTTTGAGTGAAAATTACAGTGCTGGGGCTGCGTCTAAGCTGTCAATCAGAGAGCCTGAGACCAACCACCTTACGTGTTTTCTATCGCGCCTTGAGAGGGTTGGGGTGCAACTGCTGGTGGCATTGCAGTCCCGTTGAGCAGGTCAGCTGCACGCAGTCAAGATGTTTTTTCAGGCTTAATAGCAGAGAGAGGCTCAAGATGTAATGTTGGGATTGGGGTCCAGTGCAGCAGTTGTCAAAAGCTGAAGGTGATGATATGACTTTGATTTGACTGACCAAAAGCCATATGTAGGTAATACCTCTCAACTTTTCTAGGCTTAAGGTTATTTACTCTTTAAGTCAGTCTTTTTTTTTATGCCATCTATAAACTATAAAGTGGAAATTTGTTCCACTTCTTAAAGTGGAAATTCTGTGCTATGTATGCACACAGGGCTTGGCTGTTCTCTTACAACAAAATGCCATGCCAAATAAATAATCATGAGCATAAGGAAATGTCATGAATGAGAGAAGGGAGAAAAATAATAGAATGAAATAAGGCTCCCTAAAATTATTCTGAGAAATGAGCAGACATTGTGAGCAAGTAAAAATATTATCATTTGTAGGCAGACTGGTGAATCTATGTTCTTTAATGGCATTGTAATGCTGCTGATAAGAAATGCATGTATTCGTGGGACTTAAGTAGATGCTAGATCCTCTTGCTTTGGGATTAAAGCAAATAAAGCTTTAAGGTATTTTCAGAGAGCCCCTTCACTTCTAGCCTGCTCTTTGTTAGTTTTTTAAAACAAACAAACATACAAAAACCAACCAACACCCAAAACAGGATTCCTAGAGGTAAATATTTATGTTCATCTGGGGCAACCCAATGCTTTTAATTTGTTTTTGTCTTGAAAGGCAAATGTTTACCCTGAGTCTGAGCCTAGCCTGCAGGTGTTGCGGCTGGCCCTATTAACCTGCATGGGCCTGCTCACACAGGCAGGAGGCTTCCAGGGTGGCCTGCCTCACTGCACTCAGCTTGGCTTCTTTCTTTGCTGGGTGTGTTATATATCGGTCTTTCTGGTGAAAATCTGAGTATTTCTGGCTTGGATTAGGTTAGAGAAACTGTGAGAGGAAGGGGGTTTGTTTTGTTCTGGTTTTCCCTTTGCGCTATTCAGTCCTAATGGCTTCAGCCAGATCAAAATCGAGAAAAGCAAAAGGGATTTCTCCCTGACTTCCCTCCAGTGTCTAATTGCCTCTGGCCCTGAAAAAGTTGGGTCTGAGCATTAAATATTAGCACTGATGTATCTGTGTTTAGCTTGCTCTTCTGGGTCCCACCTTCTCCAACAGAATAGTAACAGTGATAATGTATTTCAATAGTGGTTTATGTAAAATGGCCGTCCAAAGAATGCGATGTATCACTACAGAGAGCATTTACATTGGCTGCTTCTAACGTGTAACTGCTACTTACGTGAATCCTAGTGATCCATATACATGCTGTGGTAACCCTACACAACAGTGAAGCATAACGACTGGAGACTGTCTTTAACTGAACAAGGTAATATTAAACACTTGCATGAGGAGTCATGGAAGCTGGAACAGCCCAGCCCTTAAACACCTGGTTACTCAACAGATGATGAACGTGGTATCTGAGTACACGGGCTCTCCCTTCTGCACTCATCCTTGTAACTCAGTGATACCCTCTCTGTTTGGTCAAGGATGCGTTAATCCATAATCCAAAATTCAACTAAATGTCTCCTTCAGTTGTATCTCTGGTTCTCATTACTCTCCAGTGGGGTAGAGCTTGAGATGTGCCTCACTTGCACTTTGTCGTACTTGGAAAGGAAAGAGGACTAAGCTGGCTTTAAACTTGTACCTGGCTGCAGTCTAGGAGTTACTGGGCTGGATGCAGGCGTAAAACAGAGCAGGCTTAGGCTTTTTTCCACACTTAGTTTTGTCTGCCAGCATGTCATTGGGACTGCTCTGTCACATGAGTATTGTCGGGGGATGGACTTCCCACTTATGAGGTTTCCCTGAGGCCTTACTCTGGCATTGAAGAACAGCAAATGCAGGAGCTGCTCCCAAGGCCAGGCTTCCTTAAAGGATTCCTTTATCTACAGAGTGGACAATGTGTGTTGATGAACTACTTGCACAGCAGGTGAGGAAAAAAAATTGAAAGCATATAAAATGCCCTATCCCCATTAGAAGTTTGAATGTTTTCTGCTTCTAATCCAGTCTGAAGCTTTTTTTTTAAAAAAAAAAACAAAATCAAGCACTTGGTATTTTTCTTCAAGTTCCATTATGAGGTACTCTGTTTTTCTTACTGCTTCACTGGACACTAAACCCAAATTTCTCCATGGCATTTTAATGACCTAAAGCTCTGTGCACAACACTTCTGTAATTGGGTGTATTTCAGGCAGTTGCTGCTTCAGGCCTTCACTGTCCTGTATTTCAGTGGAGAGGAAAATAAGCAATCAATGTCAACTGGAGGTAGAGGTTATAGATGGAAAACTATGGCTCCATGAATGGAAGTATTATTCGTGGAGTGAGATGTAATCCCCAAAATCCAGGCTGGGAGAACTGCTGCTCAGCTGAGGCCACTTTTAAAACTTATAGGGCAACTTGCTTTCCTTGTAAACTAAGGAATCAGGTATAAATACATTTTACTGCACCTTTAAAGTACAAAACAAAACAGATGCTTGAAAGGTACTGTGCTCTCTTGTCAGCTCTCACCCTCTTTATGTGGACTTCTTCCAGCCCTCCCAGTCTTTCTTTGTGTGTTTAAATACAGTTATTAATCCCAGTTTTCCTCTGTCTTTGGCAAGGGGCCTTTCCCCTTGCCAGTCTTTAGTCAGACAATACTACTGAAGCCTGATTCAGAACCTGCTGCTGATGCCAAATCTGCGATTAGCTATTGCTTGGAAGCCCTAACAATTAGGCAGGGTGCATATGTTCAGCTGGAAGCCAACAATCTTGTGCAGGTCAGAGGGTGGGGATGACTCGCTGGACAAGTGTCACAGAGCAGCTCAGTTTACTGTAGGGCAAAGCATCAGGGGATGTGCAGCAAAAATCCCCAGTGGTACCCTGGGAGAAGAGGACATCCTCAGGAAGGGCACATTGTGCTGCAGCTGCCTGCACAAACCAGGTGGGTCAGCTTTGTTGGCTGAACTGCAGAAGCAGATAAAGCACTGAAGGCTGAGTTAAAAAAAACCCAAACCAACAACTGTCTCTAAACAAAAAATAATTGAATGCTGGAATTCTTGCAAAACGTGGGAGCTGGCAGGGCACTGTAGAAACCAGCATGTATTCTGAGTCTTGTGCTCCAGAAAATGTACTGTGAGCTGGCAGTGCTGGAGAGTGGAAGGCTAAAATATTAATGCTTTGTGCTTTAAGGTGCTGCACATCAAGAAGGAGGTACTTGATTCAAATATAACTTGCTTGGGGGCTGTCTGAGCCTGCAGACTTGTTTCAGCTTGTTACTAACCGCTGTGCCTCGTTTCTGCCGTCTACCTCTAAATGAGCAGCGAAGAGGACAATTTAATTTAGTTATGCAGCATCCCTGAATCCAGGCATGGGCATGGCTTTGCAAATGGGTTGGGTTGTGCACAGAGAGCAAAATGTTGCCCTTGCCCCATTACCATGCAAACACTAAGATGCTTCATCAGAGCTTAGTCGGCTGTTGTTCAGAAGGTGCTAGTGTTAGGTACACTGACACTAACTAATTATATTTCTCAGGGCAGGAAGGCTCAAATTTATCCTGTCTGTAGTAACTGAGATGCTGAGAGCTAGGTATCTCCAGGGCCTATTGAGTCTAATACCAGCTTCTATTTGCCCGTAGGGAGAACAACCGAGGCTAGTTGTCTTTGTTAGGTGAGGTGGCTGCTAACATCCCAGGTCCTTGAGTGCAGCGCTGGCTGGAGAAATAAAACACTGTGTTGCTTGCAAGATAGCCAAAGATCTCTGCTTCCTTCTGTAAATCCCAAATGTGGAGTTGGGGATGTCTGCATGGGCAGACACTGGGACAAATGTGATTACCCTCTTTCCATTGACTAAGTGGGGCTGGAGTGATGCTGTTCCTCTCTTTGGTGGGCCATAGGATGTGTACTTCACCTCTGCCAGGCAGTGCTGCAAGGCAGAGACCTCCCTTCTCTCTTCTAGCTGGGCCGTCTGGCCCAAGTGCAGGGCATTTTGTGTTTGGACTTTGGTCAGTTCCTGAGAGTAAGAAAAAAGCTGTATCTGAATCCTGCTGTCTCTTCCCAGGCATGCTCCAGATGTACACAAGCATAGGTTTCTTATTTGACCTCAATTTATACTTTCCTAGGGAGAAATGAGGAGGGTCTGCAGCTAAGAGTCATGACTGGAAGAAAGCAAAGTATGCCACAAGCATCTATCTACTTGTCTTGGTAACAGGAGAGAAGGGAAAGTTTCTGCTTAATGGAAGGGAGAAAGTGAGTGGAGCTAAAACTTCGCTAAATGTAGGGCGTCACTTGCTACCATCTTTCAGCTCCTGCTTACTCGTTGTGATTTGGCAACACTCCATTCTGCCTGCACAATTTCTTCAGTATGACTAGGCTTTGCAAAAACCTCCTTAATCCAACACAGAAAGGTTTTATACAATTGCATCCAGCATGGTCTCATTTCACTTGATTTAAATGAGAAAGTTAAATCTCAGTCTAGACGGAGTGCTTTCTAGCTCCTGTGAATCTTGCACCCGGCGAGATGCATCATCTACGAGTATGTTTCTCATTTTCCAGACGAGCCCAGGGGATCTGCACGCCCCCCCCAATAAAATTCCTGTCTGTGCTAAATTGCCTTTTAGCCCTGATTTATACCTCAACAAAACACATCATGAGAAGGAGAAAATGTTTAATTGTATAACTGACGTGACTTATGCAAGGCACATTTTTGGTGGTTATTTATGCATTTATCTTCTTTTAAATGGGTCTAAAGACCCATGACTTTCATTTACAGTGGGAACAGTAAAGGGTGAGGAAAATAAATGTGATGAAGCACAAGGACTAAACCTTAAGCTAGTGTGGCTTCTGGAAAAGGACCTCTGTTAAGAGGATCACTGAAAAATATGAAGAGATGCAGGTTGGGTTTGAGATCTTAGGGGTCCTAAGAAAAACTGAGATTCCTCCTGTCTCCTAACAAACCAAGCCAGAAAACAACCTCAAGTTGGGTCTGTTTGATGTTGAAAATTGGAAAAAGTTTCATGTCTTGAAGCAGTAACAAGTGAAGAAATCTTCTTTTATGTTGCTTATGAAATCATTGATTCTGAATTCTTGTTTGATTTGTTTCACACAGACCCCTTTCAGAATTGTGCTGTGTGAGTGTTTTTGTTTGTTGTTTTGTTTTTTTTAAAGTAGTTTTCTCAAGGGTGAATGTGACCAAGAGACAGGTATGCAACTCTGTCTTCAGGTTTCTGCTGGCAACCTTGTTCTACTGATGACAGGCACCCTGGCAGCACCTTAAACAAGTGTTCAAGCAGCACATCCTAGATAAGAAGACTCCAGGATAATTAGAAATGTGTTCATTACTGGGAGGCCGGCATGATTTACTTAATTACATCATAAATGTGCTGTTTATCTTTTCTATCGCCTTTGTAAGTATGTAGATTCTAATCCTGTTCTTGGGGGGTGAAAGCTAAGGAGCAAAGCTAAGCTTGTTGTTCAGCTCCAATTTGGTCTCATTACTGAAAAAAATGTTTACTATGGCATGGAGTTAGTGTTGACATGTGCTTTGTTCTGTATGACGTGACTCTTGCCTCAAGGGCCATCTAGACTTCAAACGCTAGAGAGTAGGTGTGTGGTAATGCAAGGACATGCCTATATATTTGCATATTAGCTGGGCTGATAGAGAGAATACCTCATAAATAGATAGGTCAGCAGCATGCTTATTTCTGTGTCTTTCACTGTCTCAGCCTACTTGTGTTACCTGTGGTGGTGTCCTCTGCATGGGAACTCTGCCGCTGTGGTGCTGCAGACCGGCACACAGGGAGTGTGAAGTTGGGAACTTGTGAAGCCTTCAGAGTGGTGGGGGTACAAGGCCTCCTAAAATGTCTTAGACTGTCCATAGGAGATGCTGAATTCTTCCTGTTGACATCTATGTGTATGCCTTAAATATGAGAAGTGATCAGCACAATCTTCAAAAGTTTTCCTCTAATGGAGAGGTTCATTAAGTTGCTCACATCCTTGTACTTAAACACTGTACCACAATGGGCTGTGTGAATACCCTTACCACAGTGGGCTGTATGAATCCCCTAAGACATCATTTACTAGAGACATGCCTTGCCCTTCTTCACCAGAGAAAATCGTCCTGGCAATGTGGTCAGTAAGGATGCATTTACTACCAAGACTTGAAAGATTACTCCTGCCCGGGTTACCAGCTCTCACTAGCTTTTGCATCAAGACTGGTTGCAACCAAGGAGTGCTCTGTCTGACCTCTGAACAACGTGGGTGTTCGGTCAGCCTCTGAGAAAGAGAGTATTTTCTTGCTGAACTTCATGAAATGAACCGCAGTTACGCTTCCATTAAAATGGCTTTTGACTTTGTAGCAAGTGAAACTTACCATTATCCAGTGTTTTGGGCTTCCACCTACGGTATGTTAATTGAAGGAACACAGGAGCTTTGTGCATCGATGATGGTTATCTCCATAGGAAATCCAGCATTGGGGTTCCACCAGCTGGTTTTTTGCCTTTCCCAGTTGTAGGACTTCTTTTCACTTGCAGGATTTCCTTGTTCCAAATATTTCTTCATAGACCCAAGCACTTTTTTTTTTTTTTCCTCCTCTGAAAGAAAAGGTCAATGAAACAGAGATGAACAAACGAGGAAAATGTCTTTCCATTTACTTACCGTCCTGCCAATTCAAACAGTTCTGTGCGGCGCAGGGTTTCCCTGCACGCCTCTCCAGATGATGCACAAGACTGACCTCAGGGAAAAACTGATTCTTTATAAAATATGATTAAATAACTTCGCCACTGTCAGCGATATGCATGTTTTAATCAGCAGCGTGACCTTTTTTTATATCCCCGTTAAGAGCTAAGGAATTTTGGCAGATATCATAAACTGATGCATGCTGCATGGCCTTACTTTACTGTTCCCAATGCATTTATCGGGAAGGCTGATATCCAGAGTTGTTCAATAGCTCTGTAATGCTTATTCCAGCAGTTCCTTCAATTGCAAATCTGCAGCCTCATGTTGCAGCTTTGTGCTGAAGAATGAAAATGTCAAACAGACCTCATCTTGGGTAAAATAAGCTACTTTGTGGACTTCACTGAACAAGCTTTGAGAGAAATGCAGCCAGTAAACCAGAGTATAACCAATACAGAATTGTGGATTGAAAAGATCATATTTTAAGAGCTTGAATAGCTTAGCCTTTTTTAAAATATTTCTGTTGCTTTTCATATTGGGACAGTGCCTAGAGCCAGACCACCATATGGATTATGCAAACATAAAACAAAGGGTTGATCTCTATACTGGAGATCATTAATCTAGCTTTAAAATGATCAGTCATGCTTTCAGAGGTCACTTTCGTTTGTGTTTTTAAACCTGCTTGTTGTCTTGAGTAACCCAAACATAACAGTGCTGAGGCTCTGCCCTTATTCTGATAAGGGACACAAAAACTGCTATCGTGCATGGAATTTGCCTCCTAAGCATTCAGGTATATAGGTGACTGTCTGCTGATAACCAGTTCCTCCATGTGAATTTCCTGAGACACTTCATGTTTCAAAGAGAGACTTGAACCGTATGGGAAAAAAACCACAACCAAACAAACAAAAAACCACAACTAAAAATGCAACCCACGAGAGTTGTCAGGAAATAGCTGAGCAAGCTTGTGAGAAAACTGTTGAGTTAAAGGACTGTGCGAAGAGTTTATGCCACACGTGGAGGGTGTGAAATTTTAGACGGGCTCAGGGTATCGCTACAGTGAGCCATAACGTAATCCTTCTAGCATGCGACGCGCAGGATGAGCTAGAGGTTGAGTAGAGTTACTTGGCTTTGGGATCTTTTCCATTTGCCAGGAGAATCAATCTGAAGGAAACCTTGGAAACAGAGCACACTTACTTTTTTTGAAGAGCTCGGTAACTTTCACTATTTCTACTTCCAAATCCAGAAAAGTCGTTGTCAGAAATGACTCTGTTTCTCTTGACTTTTCAGGGGGGTCTGAGGTATGGCAGTGGCTCCTGAACTTCAAAATGCTTTCGCTATTCTTTGGTAGTATGTGGAGAACCCAGGAGGCATGACTGCCCCCCTACCCCCAAACTCTTCTAGACAACTTTAATGCCTTGTCCAAAAATTATGGAGGATACAACTGCATGAAACGTGGCAGAAATGACTGCTGCCTTAAAATATGCTCACATCATGGTACAAACACCTGCCCCCACTCCCAACCAAAACAGATTTATAACAAAGGCACTGAGTAAGCTGTAGGGTCCTTCAGCTGACAGCGAGACTGCTGGTAAAGGTTGCACAGCAGTCTCCTTTCTCTGCTCTGAACAAATGAGGAAAACTGATGTCCTGGCAAGGACTTTTCCTGTCTGTCTGGGTCTTAAGCACAGAAGCAGCACTTCCCAGGGAAGAAAAAGAAATTATACTTTTGTGTGCAAATAGCATCCAGCTGCTGGTTGTGTTTTTTTTTTTTTGTTTATTCCCCCCGACTTTTAAAATGTGTTCAACATGTTGAACCCTATTTCTTACCATTCATCCAACAGGCAGAGGATTTAAAGAACAGGATCAAAAAACTTCCCTGTATGTCAAATACAGCAAGTGTCTTGAGGGGTGAAGGGGCCAGAGGTGACCTGTTGTGCCAAGCCCAGTGTTTTAGCTTGATATGCACCTAGAGCTGTGTTCAGACATTGGGCCAAAGAGTTTGGCCAGGTGGGAGACAATTTCAGGGGGACTCTTCATGACAGCAGTATGTTCTGCCTCAGTGCGGGACAGCCAGTGTTGGCCTTAGTTCATCTCTCTGAACTCTGTTTTGTAGAAGCTTTAGCAATCGTTTTTGCTCTCCTCTTCCTCCTCTCCAGCCCCTGTGGTGTGAGCCACATGCTCCTTGTGGTCCTTCCTCTCAGAGTGGAGGGCAGGAATGTTATTTCCCTATCTGTCTTTCTGCCAGGCCAACTTTTCTTCTGCAAAGTACAACCTTGAGGAAGGGCAGTCTGTGCCTGCCTTGTCTCCCAGCAGGGCAGCGACGGGGTCAAACAGCTTGTGTTGGATTCCTTGTTCCTGCTGAACGTTCATCTCCCCTGTCACGTGGGAGGTGTGCTGACACTCTGCTTGGGTTTGTCTAGGTGTGGGGAATCCTACAGGCATAACTGTAGGGTGCAGTTATACCATTGCAGTAATGCCAGCATCAATTCCTTTGCTTGTGGATCAAGAGTGTAGTTCAGGTTGTTTTAGCTATTTCCAAAGCGATAACACTTGAGTATGGCAGAACAGGCAAGGTATTTATTTGATTCAAGCAATGTCCCCGCTTTCCCGAGATGTGTTACTGACCTGTTGGTACATACTCAGCCCAGGAAGGACCACATAGCTGGGAGGAGTTGCTACCTGAGGGATCCGTACAGCAGAGAAAAGCAGGATGGCCTTTTGCTAAGGGCATCGAGTAAGAGTCTGAAGTCTGCTGGCGTGTTATTTCATGTGTTGGTATGGGGGTTTTTTCCACTGCTGAAGAGTAAGGCATGAAACCTGCCTATGCAGTGCCTGCAGCATTCATCCCTCTTGCTTGCTTAAGAGAGTCTCGAAGGGAGTTGAATTACTTGCTTTCATGTTAGGCAGCAGTAACCTTGTGCTAAATCCTGTGAACCAAAGGCTGCAGGATACTTGAGCTTTCAGCCAGCACTTGACTTCATAGCTGAGGCAACCAAATAGCACTCCAGACGTAAAACAGGGTTTCTCAAATGAGTGCTTTGGGATTATTACCCTTACATTTCAATTAATACATTAATTCCTGTAGCACAGTCTGAGGCATACAGAAAACATTTGTTTTGCCAAATGGTACCAAGAGCAAAATTACCCTTCTATGATCCATGTGGTTTACCAGGGTAAATTAGAGTACTAAAAAATGATGGAAAGACAGATCCAATTAAAATCCTTTTTAAAATAAAAACACTAAAGAAATCCTTGTCAGCTGTGTTTAAGGAAGAAAGGCAAACATAAACTCTTAAGTTCCCCTCCTCTAAAGAAGGACAAGGTTGTACTGAAAGGGCTAACTGCTGCTCCATATACTGCATGATTTTACTTTGAACCCTTTCATAGCTCTGAGGAAAAAAAATAAGGTACAACCCGCATGCCTTCCAGATCTGCTATGAGGCTGTTTTCCCCTCCTCTTGCTCCATAATGAACAAATGCACTGTGCCTTTGCTTCACAAACAGATTATTTATTGCTTCACGCTGAATTCCCCTTTTATTTGCTATATTATTTTCACCAATGTATTTTGAAAGTTGCTCTTTCAGGTATCTGCCTTTCAAGCACTGAAAAATGCCTCTCTGCGCTGAATGAAGTGCTGAAACTAATAACAGGAAGTTATTAGTTCCTAATTAGGAGAACAGCCTGAGGGAAAGGCTGTACAGGCGATACTTGCAACCTGAGCAGATAACAGTGGGGGAGCAAGCGTTGGTATAAGGACCTGAAGTGTCTGGTACAAGAGCTGGACAGAAGATCTGTGGTGGTATTGGGAACAGAGTCCACATTTTCTGCATCACAGGAGGGTCTCATCCTGGATCCTACAACTCTAGGTGGTAGTATTTTCAGGACCTCAGAAAACAGTCTCTGTTGTAGCTGGAAACAACTATCTAACCTGCTCTGCTCACAGGGGAGCTGGTCGGAAGAGTGCTTCTGTCTAGATGCAGAAATGGGGAGGAAAGCATTAGTAGGGTAAGGGTGAAGAGAGCTGGGAGAAGCTGGCGAAGAGCAGGGATAGATGGCTGAGGCATAAACCTTGATTAACGTGTGTTTGGTTTCACTGTTCAGAAAGCGCATGTGTGGAGAGATTGCAGAGGTGCATTTTAACTTAAACTACAGAGAATGTACCTGAATTCCCAAGTAACCTGCATTGAGAATCGCCTGATGCTTTTCACTTGCAAGATCCTGCTTGAAGGGGTTCACGTGTCTGCCAGGCTTTGGGGTTGATGGCTTTGGGGTCAAACCACAGGCACAGATCCTCTAATCAGCTCCAGTTCCTGAACTGAGAGCTGTTTCTGCCGTGGCTGCGTGGGATGGGCCTTACCTGATGGCTGCTACTCAACTGCAGCTTTAACCACCACACTTAAACCATAAATACCTCTTAATCTATTAAGCAAGCTGGAGGGTAAATGGTTGAGGAGCATTACCCCAGAGGTCATTCTCCTTCAGGGCCTGAAGCAGAGGTCTGGGCTTCATTTTCTTTCTCTGCAACAGGCTGCAAACCTGCTGGAAGCTGTCTGTCTCACCTTCTGGGAGGAGGACCGTAAAGGGAATGATGATGAAGTATTGCACTAGCTCTAGTAGAGAAGTGTAAATGTTGCTCACAAAAGCCCATTTCACAAGTATATTTCTTGTAAAATATTAGGAAAGTGGTATTAGAAGCATCCAGTTATCACAGAATTGTTATAGTTGGAAGGGACCTTAAAGATCGTCTAGTTCCAACCCCCCTGCCATGGGCAGGGACACCTCCTACTAGACCAGGCTGCTCAAAGCCCCATCCAGCCAAGAATTTCATCCCGATATCTAATCTAAATTGACCTAAATTAAAGCTGTTTGATGGTGTTTTTTGGCTACTAATGGTACTTTTAAAACTGAATCAATACCAAAGTCAAGGAAACCTGTATGACCCTTACTTGGGGTCGTTTAAATCATAAAATGCTTCTCCTTGTCGTTCAGTGTAGTGACTCCCTTTCTGTTTCCTTTACATGCTGCATGGCCCGACACTTTATCTGGTATATACTGTATGTTCCTCTCAGCCCTGAACGACATACTTATTTTTATGTTCGCCTGTCAGGTAGTGCTGTTTTTGTAGGTGTCCATAGAGTCTTTATTTCCCTAGTGATGAAAGGTGATATTCTGGAAGAAGCACAGAGGCACAGAAAGTTAATTCAGCATCATCCAGGGCAGGATGTGCTGCATCTGCCATCAGGCATCTCATCTGAGCCACTTCTCAATGGATGGGGAAAGACACTTCTAAAACATTTTTTTCAGCTGAAGTCTACTCCTTTCGTAATTATTTCGAGGGGTGGGTGAAAAATGCTGTCCAAAAATTGCTTTTCATTTCCATTTAAAACATGCTTCTTATATTAAACTTTAGATATCTGTGTTCTTAAACAGTTCTGTTTTGGAAAATAGTAAAGCCAAATATTTGAATTTCTGATAATACTTGCCGACAAGTATTTTCTGACTTTGACCCAACTTTGCTTACAGGCTCAGTTAACTGAGAACTGGATTTGTTTTCAGGTCAAAATGAACTGTGAAATTGAGAGGAAAAAATCCCAAACCCTTGTTACTTGTATACAACATTTTTCTTATACTGCTTGATTAATTTAAGTATAGCCCTCTGCTTTTGATTGCTGTTGTGCATGCCTACCATTCCAGCAAAGCAGGCCAAAAATGTTTCAGTGTAACTAATTGGAAG
This sequence comes from Larus michahellis, assembly GCF_964199755.1. Lineage (NCBI taxonomy): Eukaryota > Metazoa > Chordata > Aves > Charadriiformes > Laridae > Larus > Larus michahellis. The sequence goes on along the minus strand of NC_133897.1, from coordinate 74,538,672 downwards.
TAGATGAATATGAAGTATCTGTTTTCAAAGTCTGGGGTTAAATAAGGTAATAGGCATTTTGTAGGAACTGTGCAACTGCTATGGATGCAATCTGAGCCTATGGAAAGTTTTTTTTTTTTTTGTACAAGAGACCGTGATTTTTCTTTCAACAAACTGTGCTCACTACTTCAGCAGCACATTATGACTTTACAACAGATAAAGCAGGGGCCTTCTAGACAGGATACTTACTAGAGCACAGCCCCTGACTAACACTTAAAGTATTGGCACTGAACGAGGCAGGGGTTTTATGGAAAAATTGCGTGTGATAAAATACATATGGGTGAAGACTAAAGCTAAGAAATGCAGTTATAAAGGCTATTTGTGCAGTCTTGATCCAGAGTACTTGACTTCGTAGCTATAGTATTCTTTTAATCTGTAATCATTTTTGATGCTAGGAGGGCTGGATTGAGATGTGGCAGGGAGGTCTGGAGTGTGTGTGTGTATATATCTGTTGTGCTGTGTGTGTGTCTGTATATATATATATGCATATCTAAAACCCATGCTCAGTTGTTCTTCCAACCTGTCTGTGTGGAGAAGATTGAGGGAGCGGGGACCTGGACTTTCTCGATCCTTCCTCAGAGGTACAAGTGAGCAGGCTGATGCAGAACTCTGCAGTATCGGTACCAGCTGTGTGTGGCGTGCATGATGGCAGCAGTAGGACTTCCTTTGTTACTCAAATAAGGGAGAACAGCAGTTTTGGTGTCTCCCTGTGTTATTTAGCCTCATTAATTCACAAAAAAACCAACCCAACCAGCAGGCAGCATGTACACTGCTGATGCAATACGCTCATTTCTGGTGACAGGTTACACCAGGATGGTAACTGCCTTGCCTGAGGCGAGCCAAGAGGAAGGGAATAAAACCAAAGATAAATTCTTCTAGCCTTTTGCTCCTGGAGGTGGATGAAATTTGTTTGTGTTTCCACGTCAGGTGAGTGTGGACGTTGCAGCCTGGCTCAGTGTGTCGTGTGGCACAGCAAATGCTGCCCATGCTCTGCAAACAGTGTGCTCGGTGGCTCGTGGCTGAGCTCTGTCAGCTCCCTGAGCAAACTGTGCCGGGCCTGTTGTTAAGTAATGCTGGTTCAGCGCTCAGAAAAAAACAAGCTGGTCTAAGCCTTTGGAGCATTTGGCAGCTTATTTCCTTCCTGTCACAGAGCTGTAGGTGTTTGAGCATGGGCATTGCGACAGATGGGTGCAAACTCTGAAATACGCTTCTGTACTTTGCTGTTTCCTGAACTTTCAGATGCAAGCTCTTGCTTCGGGCCTCTCTCAAAATATTTCCAAATAGTGAGTAATGATAAAGAGATTGAGAGGGACCAAATACTGCACCCATGAGTGCTTGGTGTGTACTGGGCCAAGCTGCTTATTCTGTTCAGGCATATCATTTTGGGAGGTACAACCTGGTAGTGGAAAAGCTGGAGGCACGCCTCATCATAGAATTGTCTAGGATCAAAGGGACCTTTAAGATCATCGAGTCTAACCATTAACCTTACACATCTTTGCTAGGGTTCAAACCCGTACTCTTGCTGAGTGAGCTGCCTAGGGAAGATCACACCTATACATGTACTTGCCCCTGGGCAAATCTACAGGCTCACGTTATCCTGTCTGCAGTGCTGTAAGCGTGATGTTTGCCATCCACCAAAGCTTTAACTGTGCATGGGGGTAGGAGGTAAGTCATATGAAACAGGAGGTAATGAAGAGCCTAATGAACAGCAGCCAAAGCAGACATGAGTAAATGTAAAAGCAGAGTAACTAGTGTAGTTAAAAACTAAATGAAAATAGAGCTTTGGCTGTCCTGTTGCAAGTGCATCTATCAGCAGGAGTCCCTGTGTTCTAATTTAAGTGAAGAATTAATCACAGGCGGCACAGCAGATCCTAGGTAAGGTGAAACAATACCCATCACTGCCTTCCAGAACCCCACTCTTCCCATGAGCTTGTCAGGAGCCCCCCGGTGTCTGTTGGTGGGCAGACAGGCATCAGCCTGTACCCTTCTGCAGTCTCTGGTTCCCAAGCTCTATTTATCAGGGACCCAGGTAATAAATGAGCAATAAAGGTTGATGTGGCAGCAGAGAGGAGCTGCAGGTACTCGGGTTCTGCCTGGGCAGCTGTTAGGAGGATGGTGTTCTCCTGTGTGCAAGCCCACACATTTGAGGTGGGGGGGTGAGAATGCTGTGACTGGCACCCGTGGCATACAGACAGGATCCTTGAGGAAGTCCTTGTCACAAACTGCTGTTTCTTATGTGAACATAGCCCAGAACTGCAGATCTTCCACCTGACTCTATGCTAGCGCACGTTTGCTGCGTGCCACACCAGAGGCAAGAGAGAAGGTTACGGGTCAGTAGCTCTCTTTGGCTTCAAAGCTGATGCTAGAAAGAAGTGACTTTTCCCACCCTCCCCCCTCTTTGAGTTAACCATTATGAATAAGCCATTCTGAGGTAAGGCAAGACAAACATCAAACGCTTAAATGTGCACACGCACCCCTCCTGAGTTGGAGACGTGGCTTGCAATTCCCTTCAGGTCTAGTTGCAGCAGCAGCAGATGATTTTGCCACCCATCCTGGTGTGCCCGACCCCTCTGCCAGAAGCTGCTGCCACCACGGCAGAAATGACAAGAGTAGCAGCATGCTCCCCTCTCCCCAAGGCTGTTCGCAAGCTAGTGCCAGCTGAGGTCAGCGCTGGTGTGAGGAAGGATGCTGGGCCCTGATGAACGTGGCTGAGAGCCATGCTTCAAATATTTCTGTTGTAGCAGTAGTAGCTGAAGTTTACCCAGCCCCTGGCAAGTTGGGAAGAAGCTTTTAGTCCGTAGAGACTGCAAATTGCTTATGACCTTGCCTGGTTTACCTCACCAGTTTTATATTATGGGAGGCAAAATAATTGCTATGCAGACCTCTTCCACAGCTTTGAGGCACCCACTTTGTCATCCCTGCCCAGAAGCCAGGTGTCAGGGAATATCACTGAGAGCTAGTCCCTCATCCTGCCTTAAAAGCTTTATGTTCTTTAGCTACTGTGGACCTCCTTGTCCATTTACTTCCCATATTATGACTTTGCCTCTTCTCAGTTTCTGTTTTTATTTGTCTTCTCCCACTTCCTTGGGATTTCTTGGCTGCCTGAGTTGATACTCTAAACAGAACATGTAAGACAAATTATAAAAAATACTAGCAGAGCATCCAAATTTAAAATTTATCATGGCTTTGGATAAGTAATTAGCAATTGCGTTGCTTCAAGAACTATTTTTTTCAATTGCCATTGAGAGCTCACTACATCTTTTATTTCTTTTCAACCAATGAGGTTATCAGCTCATTGAATTAGTAGTTGTGAATGTCAGTTGGACTTCACAGGGGGAGGACAAATAATATAGTTAAATAGTTTGGTTGTAAGATGCTGGGGTGGGTAGTGGTCTGGTCTAATATGAACTTTCTAGGGGAAGAAGCATGAAATTAGAACTATAGAGAGATGTAGAAACTGCCATTGTTGGCAGGATAACGAATCTTGTCACTTAGTTAATTGATAGCTTTTAAATTTGGTGCCTATGTTCCCTCCACCACGTGAGGGGAACTGGGAACCTCAGCATGGCTTTCCTGCTTTTGCACCGTGTCAATGAGGACTTGCTCTGTGACTCCGGCCTGAGCTCTAGGGCACTGTTGGGTCAAGAGGCTGGACTTACAGTCAGTTAATATTGAAGAGCTGAATGCACACCAGATGAGTACTCTCTCCTTCTTTTCCCGCAAGACTTTACAACTAGGTGGTTTAAGTATGCTCACAAGAGTTGAGGCATGGGTGATCAAGTGAAACTGAGGAACAGAATTAAACATTGGTTTCCTTGCATTGCAGCTTAACTATAGGGTACAAGAAGAACCACAACCTCCTCCAGTTCTGTTTTATGCAAACCTGTGAGTAGTCGCTTTACTAAACTGGGCCTCTTGGACAAAGTAGGCAAATGAAGACTTAGTCTGTGGATCCCCTCTAACTCTGAACTTGAGCTGGTTGTTCAGCTTTTACTTTGTTGGCCATAACGTTTGCCACCCCTGCTTTGCTCAGAAATGCCTGCCATGGTGACAGGGAGTGTTACACAAGGTGGACAAGGGTCTTGGCCAGCAAAGCGCATCTTCCAAACACTATGTGTTGCAGTGGAGTAGCTGCCTTGACCGTATGCTCCTATACCCGCAGGCTGGCAGAAGTATTTTGGTTCCCTCTGCTGCTGCGAATGATTTTCCATATGAGATTAAGAGACTTTCTGGGCTATCTGAAGAACTGTAACATTAGTGGAAGGGGCTTGCATTTAAGGTGACAGTAGTTTTAGTGACACATCTCATGAGGTGAATGACCACTAATGAACTAAATGATGGTTTGAGCTGTCAGGATAGTAATTGCAGAAACAAGGACTAATTTGGATTCTCATGTGTTTCAAAAAAAAAAAAAACAACAAACCAAATCCTAAGCATACCTCTTTATTGAAACCAAATGTGTTTGTGAAAGGTGGGAGTTACCTAAGAAAAATACATATTTAAATGTGTATAGTCAAGTGTCAGCTCTCAACTACTCATTTGAAGCCCTATAAATAGTACCTCATCCATTTTTGTGTTATGAGATGTACATATGATAGTTGGAGGTTATGTTGGATATGCTTTCCTCTCAGCGCCAAACCAGTTGTGTTTCAGGAATATCAGTTCATTCTCTTTCATGCTTATTTTCCCCTGGCTTACTTGCAGCACTATCACATAATCAGAATTTGAAAATTTGCCAAGGGGTAATTGTTTTCAGCATTGGGATAAATATGAAAACACTACTTGTGACATTTTAAGCCATTAACTTTTGTTTTGAGTTTTTGTTTTTTGTGGATGTTTTCTTCCCCCAATCACAGTGAGTTACATCCCTAGATAAACATCTCACTAGTTAGATGGTCATCTAAGCCCAAATGTGTGTGTTGGGTGTGCTGACAAAAAGAAGGACATACCCCTTGGCAGCAAATGCTTGCTTCTCAAAGTTCAGCAAGCCTCTGACATAATTTTTTTATATATATAAAGGTTTGTTGTTTTTTTTTTAAGTTCTGGAAACCATTTTCCTTAAACTCCACCAATAATGAAAACCACTTGTTTGTAGCGAGGTCTGTGTGTTGCACGGGAGGCTCGCCTGGAATTTGCTGGCTTGGGGGTCGGCTGAGCTCACAGCGAAGACGGGGAGGTGGGATGGGGGCCGAACGCCCACCAGCAGGCAAGCGGGGCTGCCCGTGCCGAAAGGAAATGTGGCATGTGAGGCGGCTGAGCAGCCCGGGTAAATAACCCTGGTATTCACAGTTTTCTCACGTACAAAAGCAACTCTCACGACTTTCATGCTCCAGCAGCTCCGCTGCAGAGTGTACCACCTCTAGGAGATGGTATGAGGAACTGACGCCCGGCATTGACTTGGGCCTGCTCCAGGGGAATTCAGCTGACGAGAGCCCTGGCCACGGTGCAGCGTGGGGCCGGCACTGCCCCTGCCCACAGCCGAGCAAACCTCTAATCAGAGAGTCTGATAATCAAACGAGTATTTCCCTTGCCAGGTCATTAAGCCTAGTTCACGTTTACATTGGCACCTGGCAGAATCTGGTCTTAAGGGTTCGGTCCAGTGGTATGGCACGTAGCTCTGACCAGGAGCTGGATGTCCTCTGCTCCTCTTTGTGGAAGGAACATCCCTTTCACCTGGTGTGTTCAGGACTGCACGCAGACATGTTACTTCAAGACTGGGAATAAGAGCTGTTGTACCTGTTGTTCTGATATCTGGGCCATTCGGACTCAATTTGAAGAGTGATTTGTGTGTGGAAGAGTTATTTCATGCACTGTGGTTCATGGACACAGGTAAATCTGATAGCTGATCAGTTCATTGCAATATAGTTGTGGAGAGCTAATCTGGGCAGAACCTTGAACGGGATCTCATGTCTTCATTGCAAATAGTTCAGTGGAGGAAAAAGTCACCTACTGGACCGCTGTGGAGAGCTGTGGTTTCCCTCCTCCAGAGATCTGCCCCTGGAAACCATGTGTTCAGTTGCAGCTGAGCCTGCTTTCAAAGGAAAAAGTCAGTAGCAAAAGGGGAAAAAAAGGAGGGAAAAAAAAAATAAAAAATGGAGGGTGGTAAGCTGTTTGCTTGTCTTAGCTGCCCTGGCTGCACCTGTATAAATGTCTGATTGCTCTGATATGCAACAAATGACACTGCTTCCCAGTTTTTCCCTGAATTGATCCCCTTGTTCTGTAGGGACTATCAGCTTTAAGAGGAGTGAATCCCATGGCTTTTGCCAGCTCCGTCATATTTGGCAGTGGATCCAAACCTTGGAAGAGAAGACATGAATTTGCCATTTATCAGATGGCTTATTTTCCAAATGTGCTAAGTGATTAACACTGGACAAGTTTGAGGTCTGTAACCTTCTGGTGGCCCTGGTAGCGCTCTGAGATGCATGCAGGGGCAATGAGAAAGCAGTTGCAGTATACCCGCTTCAGTTCGCCACCAGTCACAAACTCACAGTTGCACATAAGCATTTTTTTGTTGGACAGATGATGGAGGAGGAGATTGGGCATTTAAAGGAGTATTACAACAGGTCATTTTTTTGGTGGCACTGGAACGTGCTTGTCTACGTGTGGAGCTGTGGAGGTCAGAGCAGTCTCTTCCTGCTTTTGCAATAGCAGTAAGTTTCAGTTTACAAAACAGTTTCCCTGGGACACGAACACAAGGCATTTGACAGCCGTGTTAGAGATAAGTTGTCTGGGAATGTCTTTCTCCAGATCATTTTTGTAACAAAACAAAATCCTGCTTTGTCTAAAACTAACCCTTTTTATGAGACTCAATAACTGTAAGAGACTTAGCTGTAAAAATTCCAGATTTTTTTTATTTAAATGCCCTGTTTTGATAGTTGGAGTAGAAAAACTCTAGCTCAAAACTAAAACTCTAGCTCAAAATTGCCTTCATTTTAACACTTGACCTAGATATAAGTACCTGAAACAAGAAAAGAATTGAAATACTTTGAAGTGCTCAAAGCTTAAAAAGGCAAACAAAAACACAATGGCGGAAAGAAGGGATAAGTGTGTTTTAGGTTTTCATTTTTTGTAAATCTGGATTTTTCTTTAGAATAATTCTCTCAAAGCCTCAAATATTTTCCCCATATGTAGGAGGATGATCTTTAGTCCAGTTTATTATGGATTCAGTAGTAAAGCTGTGTCTTCCACAATAGGATAACCTTACAAATACTGTTTGAGGAGGGAAGGAAGCCTGACCCAGTTGGTCTCTTTGTGGAATTACTCAAACCAGAGGCCTTTCCTACATGATAATATGGGTACCCACTTTCTCTCTGATGCTTTCCAGGCAGCACTCCTAAAGAAAAAGGGACAGTGTCTCTGAAGAGAGGGCTATGGAGAAGTGAGGGCTATTTGGTGGAGTACTGTTGAACTCTTGAGCATGCACCCGGAGGCTGGGCAAAATGAAAACTCGGTTTTGTTGAGCTCCACCCTGATCCTGCCTCCACTGCTGTCTTCTAGTGACTCTTTCCCCCTCCAGCCTTTTCAGAAATCCTCACCTTACAGGGAGAGAGAAGAAACCTCCCTGGAGAACCAGGGGTCCAGTCACAATAGCTATGCCCAGACGCTCTTGTTTTACCCCACTCCTCAGCATGGCACAACTGGAGGTGTTTTCCGCTGGCACCATGGGGAGACAGGCTTGTGAATAATCCTGATGAGATCCTAGCAGTGATGATTTGTTTGCTGATGCGGAGGGCAGTGGTGGAGCCTGACCTACTCCTCTGCTCTCCCACCTCCTGTAGGACTTTATTTCAAGAGCTCCCCTCTCTGTCCCTTTGCTTTGGTGCTTTATTCCCCTCTGTTTTCCCTCCCTCGGAGTTTTATTGTTACCATTTTTATCCCCCCTTTATTCTTTCTGCTGCTTTTGTGTTTTGAGAACCAATGATGAGAACAGTCACAGCCTTGCTATGACTTGCCATGTCCTCGCCCAGACCTGTTATGAACAGAGCCTGAGCAAATCCATCACTGCAACCATGGGCTGCTTTTTTTATTTGTTTGTTACATATTGAATTTTTTAAATTTCCAACTTAGAGTTTTGGAGGAGTATTTCAGAGATGGGAGCATGGCAGTAGAGCTGCTGGGGAAGTCCTAGAGGAGACTTGCTCTGAGAAGACAGCATGGACTGAGTTGAAAGAGGCTTTATGTAATAACGCTTCCCCTGACATTTCAGATGAGTGGTCCTCACCCTTTCCTGAATTAAAAAAGGCTGACCAAAGAGGTCCCTTCCAGCAGGTCACCATGCTTGCTGCTTTTTGATAAACATGCTTTACGTCAAACCACTTAGCTCAGGGCAAGTTTTCCCTGTCCCTGAGCCGCTCTGCTGTTGCGATAGCTGTTGCTGCCCTTCCTGCTGGAAGTGAGCGTGTTCATCAAGGGGAAAATACCAGGGCAGGTTGTGGGAGAGGAAGCATATCCCTGATAAAGAGGAAGAAGAAGGTGGAGACCAAGATTTTGGATGAGGCCGCCCCTCCCAAAAGCCCCTTTGTCATCTTTTGTCACACCCCGGTGCCTCCTATTTAATTCCAGGAAGTCCTTAAGTCTTACCCAGTTTCCCAAGTATTGCCAGCAGCAAGAAAACGGTGCTTAAACCGACGGAAACCTTGAGCTGATTTTTGCTGGCTTGACTCTGTAGCCAGCCAAGGCGTAGTGGATCACCTCTTGAAGGTTGGCCATCCCCAGAGTAGCTGTGTAAGCTAAACCCAATGAGCAAATCGGTGTGGAATGGCTCCATGCTGCAAAGGCTGTTTCATGTTCTTTTAAACTCAAAAGCTGGAAAATTCGGAGCCAGCACTAAATATTTGTTTCACTTTCAAAGCTGAGCATCAGGGAGCCATTCCTTACATAGTGGATGTCGGTTCTCTGAGCCCAGATGTGCTTATAGCATGGGCCTTGCCAGCGTTTTCCCTTCCTCATGCTTCCCACATGAATGTGCATGCAGCTTTCTAGCCATCCATCTTTACCCTTTAAAGCTGGTGTGAGGCGTAGCAGCTGTTCCTTCTTCAATACAGGTGGCAATAACATTGTACAAATTGTTTTCAACCTTAATCAGTAAAGCTTGCCACACAAGTGATCCTATTTCTTGCCAGAAGTGATAAATCGGACACAATTTTGGAGCAGTTGAAATGTTAGACAAAATACATTAGTCAAAGACACTTCAGAGTATCAGTTACTTCCCTGTGGTATGTAAGTAATAATTCAGTTCTTAAAACCTTCCACCTGGATTTGGAAGGTCACCTGAGCTCCTGTTGCAGGCATTTAGTGTGAGGCAGCAGTGCTAACCGGTATGTGAATTGATGGATAGCGTCGTGTTACCATTTATGTAACTAGAAACAGCAGCAGACTTCAGCCTGGAATTTGGCATACTGGTCTTTACTAATCCATCTTACTGGGCCCAGGCTGGGACGTTCCTGTCATTCGCTATCATTTTACACAGGCAGCGAATCTCAAATTTTCACAGCTTTATCCCTCCTTTAAATAGCACAAGCTGGGCAGAGCTGGGGTAATGACAACACAGAAATGGACTGAGCAAAAATGGATCTCCTGAAGGTCAGTCATCCCTTCCTTCCACCTTCAGTGGCTGCCTCTGCCTGCAACAGAGGGGGTTATCCTGAATGACCCAGAGGAACCAAGAGCTGAGATGCCTAGTGAAGGGGAGCTTTTTCTTTCTGTAATGCTTCTGCCACCTTTCCTTGCCCTGAGTAAACCAATTGCTCGTCTTGGGGAAAGAAGGTTCTGAAGGAGGGCAGTAGGGTTATGCTCTTCTTACTGGTCATATGCACTGCAGCGCTGGTGAAGGGATGTGTCAGACTGGGCTTTGTTTGTCGTAAGTGCTGCACAAACCTTAACAAGTGATGCTGTTTGAAGTGATGCAACTCTATCACTTCAAGGAAACTTGGAAGGAGGCTGATGTGAGAAGGGATAGATTCCACCTGCACCTCTTTCAGCAGAGTCCTTCCCCTGACCAAAAGAAGAGCAAAGGTGAAAGTTTTGAGAATTTTAAGCAGGTTTTCTACTACTTCTTATCTTTTTTTTTAAAGCAACCATGCTTGGGCTTGTGTGTAGAAATCTTATTTCTAACTCAGCAGAGGAGACAGCATGTAGAATAAGTCAGAATGGCCAAGACAAAAATCCCAATTTTCTCTACTGCAGTCTGAGGAAAAAATGTGCTCTCATTTACTGCACCCATACCTCCATCATACTTCAGCACCAAGAATTGGAAAATAGTAAAGTTGGTTGTCAAGATATTGAAGCTAAGACCAGCCAGCTGAGTCAAATAAGGAAAAGATGGGAGGGATGATTGAAATAGTTGAAGAGCAGGTGGTAACCTGATGAGTTCTGAGGCAAATCACAGGCAGGCTGATATGGAGTTGAAGTTAGGAAGTGGTAAGAAGGTAATAATATTCATGGTAATCAATGTAGTTTTATGAACACTGTCCTGTCAAATAATTGCAATGTATTTTTTTGTAAGATGCTACCTGTTTCATTGGTAGAGGTATTGGGTTTGTTATCTACTTAAACATATATCTGTTGAAACTTCTATAAGGCACACAATTTTGTTCCACATGATGTCCTGAGCAAAAACCAAAACTATAAATACATAAGACTAATTAAAGACAGTAAATGAATTGTAATCTGGCTAATAGTCACACTTTTTAAAGTAATTATAAATGAGGAAGCATTCAGAATGGCTACTCCTGACAGACATACCAAAAGGCTCACTCTCAGGCTTAGACCTACTCAGTCACTCGGTTTTTGACTTGAGAGCACATGTTGTATTTCATTATGCAAAGACAACGATGATGATGCAACCATTGATGAAGTAATAAAGGACAATGTCAAGGACAGAACTTTCTTCGGGGTCTTCTGTATTGCCTGGTAAAGTAATCTCATCCAAAAGAACGTATATTTAAATCTTCAGTCAAATTCAAGGTACTTACAGACCTTAAATGTCCTTTTAGAGCTATGCCATTTGACTGGGAGACTGTGCGTTGGAAACCGGTGACTCAGTCAGGCTCATTGTTATAATGGATAATCGGCTAAACACGTGCTCCCTGTGTGATACAGTATACCTGAAAGCAAATGCTACTGTCTTGGATTAGAACAGATTGCTGAGTAAAGGTCAAGGAGGTGATATTTCCATGTGCGCAGCATTGAGACCATTACTGAAATACTGAGTCCGCTCTTGGTGTTTACGCTTTTAAAAGGATGCTGACAGATGGGCAGAGAGTGGCCAAGCAGCACAAGCATAGGTTGAACTGTGCTGTCTAAAGAGAGGCAAAGGAAGCCAAATAAATTTATTTTGTCAAAGATAAGATTTTATATTCTTCCACTAGCACCTGAAAGCAAAGGATAATTAATAATTGAAAACTCTCTCTGGATATAGCAAGGTGGTGAGGTGCTGAAGGTGGGCCAATTCAGATTAGAAAACAGGCAACTAAAAATGCCTTTTGCTTTCAGTGTCAGCAACTAACCACTTAGCTCAGGATGTGGGGCTTGCCTGTTACATGAGGTCTAAGTAAGCGCTGAGTCTTTTTCAAAAAGATAGGATGCTGGTAAACAAGAGTTTGTGTGAGGCACAAGTGTTGTGATAAAAATACCATGGCCGTTACAGTTCAAGCAGGTCAGCCTAAGTGAATTCACTAGTTTCAGTGGCTCTAGACATAGAGAACTGATTTCTCCCATGTAATTTTAGCAATTTGGAGTGAAAACCTGGAAACGATCGAGTGTTCAATTATTGCGGGCAGGGGTGTAGGGAAACTTGGTTTGATCTGAGCATCTCAGGTGGAGAGGGCAGAGCAGGCAGCAAGTGTAGGACTGCTTTCCATCAGTCCCTCGAGGAAGGAGGTGCTGCGCTTGGGAGCTGTAACACGTGAGAAGAGCCAGCAGAAGGGTTGCTGGGGTGGTTCTGCAGTAGCAATGTGGGGGCCTTAAGAGAGGAAATTCTGGCCCTATGGATGCTTTATGCTATCCTAGTGGTTAAATTGCCTGGACAGAGGGTAAGCCAGACTTTGGGTCAGTATCTCAAATCTGTTCAAAATGCAAACAAGGATGAAATCGGGATATAATAATCCCTTTCACCTCGTGGCTGCCAATTATTTTTATGGTTCCACAGCCAGGATGTTACTATTGGGTTTGTTGTACTTGTGAACACTGCAAATACTGAGTAAAGGTGAAGCTTTTTCACTGTAGTTTTTGAGCTGAAGACAGCCTTTCAAGAGGGCAGTGAAAAAACAAAGTTCTTAATACAAAGGAAAATACCAGGATGGCTCTTACCTGCGTCCATGAGGCACTGAATATTTATGTCGACTTACAACTGGTTTTCAAATTTGGTATATCATCAGAATATAAATCATGTAGAACACAGTACTAGGCCAACTATGCACAAATACATTAAAGACTGAGAGGTAACGGATGTACTGTGTGTATATTTGTAGGAAGGTGTAGATCAGGATGAACTTCTTGGTGTACTGTGGGATCTGAATCCTAGTTTGGGGACAGCAGGAACCTGTCAGTGACTGAAAGTACTGGCTCATACACATGTGAAGTAGGAATCACCATCACCAACCTTCTCCGTAGGTGCAGTAGGAACAGAGATGTTAGACATTTGTCTGCACTTCAATGCAAGAGGAAGCATTTTATGTTAGGCAGCATATGCAGCCTGAAAATCTATTCCTTGCTAATTTAGGGGACTGAAAATAGTAGGCTAGCAGGCACACCTATCTTCATGGTATGGTTTATATAAAGTAATTGCACTCTGGAGAGTGTGATGTGTGGTGGGAGTAAAGTAGGAGTGAGGGGCAGGGGTTCGCTAATCTCTCAGATAGGGAGGCGGGAGTTGAATGAGAGAGGCAGAGAGGAACTGGCTTCCTCATAAATGACCTGCCCCACCACCACAGAGGTCAGCAGGGGTAATTTATGAAGCTTGTCTGGCACATGTGAGTTGCAATGGTGCAGTAAAACGGGTGTGTGAGCATTCATCCTGTACGGGAGTGCATTGTACCTGAACAACCCTGCTTAAGGTGCCGTGGGCCAGGAATAAGTGCCGGCAGTACAAATACACTCAAAAAGCCTCTTGATTCCTTCTGTAAGGCCTTCCTCTTCCAGCACCAACACCACAGAACAAGGCTTTTTGCACAGGCAGCGAGGAACACATCTCGTGTTTGTTTGATGTACTTGGACTTGTTGGGAGGCTAGAAGAACCTTGACTTTACATCCATTTGTAGCTCAGGTAAATTTCCCAAATGGAATAAACTTTACCAGCAGAAGGAGGACTTCTGATGTTAGTAGGATTGTGTCTACACTGGGGCCTTCACTATGATAAAAAAATTTTGATGTATTCATTTTCACAGCTGTGCTAGAGCCAAAGTATGGAGTAGGTTTCAGGATTGGCGTCCTAGATATCTGCCTTTCGTAGCAATGGCATTGCCCACATGTTTGTTCTGCTTCATGGGACAAATTTAGAAAAGCTTGTTTTGATAAACTGTTTGCTTGCTTGGCTTGGCATTCCCAAACACTGCCTCAGCTTTCCACAGAGCCGTCTTGTTTGGGTCGGTCGGGGAATTCAGTCTGCTGCTCGGCAGCACTCAGCCAGCAAGTGGCATGACTCAAGGAGAAGATAATTGGATTATTTTTTTAATTTTTTTTTTCTGAGTAATTACACAAGAACTGCAAAGCTACTTTCCATAAGTGGCAAAAGAGGGGCTGAAATGGATCTGAATTTTCTGCTGGGTGTTTGGGAGTTGAAAGCCACATTAGGCAGTGCCTAATGATGGTAATTGCAATATTTTCCTTTGGGTGGGGGGCGTTTCTAGATGTGTGGCTTGTCAGTGTGTGTTTTTCTGTGGCTATGTCTGCAGCACAAGCCACAGTTTCTCGTGTGGCTGCTGCCAGCTACTCAGAGAGCAAGTGTCGGGGAGCCTGCTCTCGTACCAGCAGGAGGAGAGGGGGGAAAACGTGCAGGGAGAAAGCTAGAGATGAGACCTGAATATTGAGGCACCGATGCATTATCAAAAGATTTCCGAAGTACAAAAGACAAGGCTGCATGGAGGACCTTTATGGCTCGTGCCATCCCTCCTGATCATCTCCCTTCCATTTTAATGCTTTCTCTCATGAGCTCTGTTATGTGGGTACAGAGGTGGTGGGTGCCTGGAGGCGGCTTAGAAAACATCAGAAGAATGGAACAATCAGCCACTAGAAAACTAAGTAAAAATGGAAACATGGATGGTGGGAGCTGGAAACTAAACAACACTGAAAAGAGAGGGAAGGCTGATAGGGTTAGTCCACAATTCCTGGAGGGCTGGCATATTTGCTAAGAGAAAACAAGTAAGATTTGGGCACACAGCATTTCTTCAGACCTGTGTACTTGAAAGCTTGCCTGTTGTTTTCTTAATTTCAGTTTAGCTAATGCAAGCTATTGCTTCTCTGAGACCTGTTTGTCACTTACATCCTTATACTACTGTGTCTCTGCCTGTCACTAGGATGCCGACAGAGAAGTCGTTTTGCAGGGACCGCTAACGATGGGTGGATGCCGAAGGGATTCTGTTTTGGGCATTGTTTTATTTGCGGAGATAAAAATGCTGAGGATGGAAGAAAACAAGTGAAATGAAGAGGAAATGAAACCTCATTCTAATTTCCAACCTAAACATATTATGCCCAGGGTGTGGGAACAATAGTGCCTTTCATCTTTGGTCACTTGCTCTTTTCTGCTGTTTACCCACTGGGGGTGTTCTGGGGCAGCAGTCGGACCCTCCTCCACCTTGCCTCAGCCATGCTCAGCTCACTGGGTTTCCACCACAGCAGGTCCCAGCCAGCACGAGCTGGTGGCTTCTGAGAGCAGTGGTCCCACCCTTCATCCTGCTCCCTCTGGGGCCACCACCACTTCCTGGTCATTTGCCCAGCTGGGAGCAGAGCCATCCACTGCCCTGCTCTCCTCTTGGTCCAGCCTCTCTCCCCTCCCACGCGGTTATTTTTAACCCGGATCGGCATCTCGATTCACTTCGCCCTGTGGCCTCCTGCTTCTGCCAACAGAAACAGGCTGTGAAACTACAGAGTTAACCCCAACTTCTTCAGGCTTCCCGCAGCCCTTCTCACCCTGGGCACCTCGTCCCCATCTGCTGGAGGCATCTGCCCTGGTAACGTGGAAGGTGGCACCAGCCTTTTCCACTGCTACGGCACGTGAGGACAGGCTCATATTGCTTGTGTGGGGGACATGGGGAGAAGCCCGGCACAATGTACACAGGCTTCAGTGAAAAGTTATTGGATCCCACAGTGCATTCATAACTTTTAAGATGTGCTAGTAGAGTCAGTTATTTTTCTTCTCTGCATTCCTCATGTTTTTCACTATGAAATTTCGCCCAGTCACTTCTTAGACAAGACTGTTCCACCCATGGTGGTCAAAAAGGAAAATATCTCCCCAATAAATAACCCTTACAATCGCAAAGCTGCAGGAATAAAACTCTAATTTGGAAAATACACCAGAAATGTATTTGTGCATGGAGTTTGTATATTTTACTTCTGAGTCTGACTGTACTGACCTCGATAGGCTCCAAACATAATGCACCACCTCCCCCACTGAAGTTAATAGGGGTAGGATGCATCTCATCTAACATTACAGGTGTTCACGCAGCTGTATCAGGAGCAGTTGTAGTCAGAGGAGAGTAAATGTGTTTTGGCACTAATCAGTCCGACCTATTTTAGCTTTCTGCCTGGGGACGTGGACTTATGTCTTCTCGCGGAGAGTAATTCAGTTGCCAATAATGAGTTCAGGTTTGGATATCCACGTGTCAAGTCAGCTGATGTGTACCCTCAAACTTTCCAGTTACTTCATTTGGCTCCAGACCAGATCTTGGCAGATCAGCATTTAGTCATGACCACTCACGTAGTTATAATGATGACAGCCTTTGAGTTCTGGCCTCAGAAGATCTTTACCTAAATGGATATGATGCTATTGGAGAGAAGACCCACAGGTTATTATAGTTTAACTGCCCTGTGTGCTCCCAAGAGCTATCCAATGATGTTTCCATATTTTTAAAGACAAATGATAGTTTACAGTACAAGAATCTCAGAATAATTCAGGTAGGAAAGGGACCTCTTGAGCTCACCTGGCCCAACCTCCTACTCAAAGCAGGGACAGCTATGAGATCAGCCCAGGTCACTCAAGACTTTGTCCAGTTAGTCTTGAAAACCTCCAAGGATGGAGACTTCATGGCTCCTCTGGGCAACCTGCTCTGCTGCTTGGCTGTCCTTGTGGGGAAAATGATTTTCCCCACACCAAGTCAGAAACTCCCCTGTTTCGATGTACAGCCTTTGTGCCTTGTCCTCCCACCCGTGCACTTCTGAAGAGCCTGTCTCAGTCTTCATGATAACCTTCTCGTAGGTACTGTAGGGCTGCTGACAGATCACCCAAAGCTACCATTTCTGCAGGCTGAATGAGCCCTGGTCCCTCAGCCTCTCTTCAAAGGTTAGGTGCTCCAGCTGTGGCCATTGTGGTGGCCCTCCACTGAACTCACTTTAGACTGTGGGTGACTTTTCTGTACTGGAGGGGTGAAACTGGACACGGTGTCTAGATACGCTGTAATGAGCACAGACCGAAGGGGAATAACCACTTCCCCTGGCCATGCTCCCGCTGGTGCAGCCCAGTGCTCTGCTGGCTTTCATTGCTGCTGGTGTGTGCTGCTGGCACACGTGTAGCTGACTCGTTGCCAGGGCACCGATATCCCTTGCAGCAGTCAGTTGCTCCCCAACCTGTACTATTCCATTAGTAGGATTTTGGCAGAAGTTTTGGTAGTGATCGAGAGCTGTGCTAAGAAGTAGCAGCAGTCGCTCTTATTATTAATTACCACTAAGCCATGCATTTAGAATAACTTCAAAAAAATCAAAAGTCCATTGGTACTTATTGGGAATACTTCCCTAAAGCAAAACGCTCACTGGGATTCGTTATTTAGCTGAATCCAGATGCTAAATAGAAGTAAGATTCTGATGTGGGAACTCTCAACAGCTCAAATAAAAAAAAAAAAAACACAGTTAATTATATTTCTGGAAGATGGTGGTGTTTGGCGTGAAAGCCGTGCAGTGCTGAGGTGCTCCGGCTGGTTGTGTACGGGGTTTTTATTTTCTTGTCAGCGCTGGGTAGTGCACTGTGTGCGGGATGTGCACCCACCACGGTGTTCAACCTTGCGACTCCCTCATGAAGGAGGAATGAGTTAACACTCGCTGTCTGAAAGGGAGAAGCCACAGCGCAGAAACCCAGACGCCCCTGACCTAATTTTAATTGTAACAGAGTTAGACGTGCGCTCCCAGGCTAGCAATCTACAGTCCTCCTAGAAAGGGAGGAAACGGGTCCCTCCAGAGGTTCCTGGATTTCATCTCTTCCCTACTCGTTTCGGGGTGAAAAATGGCCTGTCTGTATTCACCAACACTAGCGGAACCTGGTCAGTCAGTCTAAATTATTAGTCTACCTGAGTCTCGGGGCTAAAATCCTAGTTAGAGCTAAGCCTTTGCATTACCATTTAAGTGCATCTCCCCCAGACTGGTCACGGAAAACTGTGAATGCTTCAAGGTTTTCCCTCTAAATTAAACAAAGGCTCCAGATCATCCCTCATGTTGCCCGAGGGATGCCGTGGAGATGTAGCGGGGCTGGGGGAGGTGACGAACGGTTGATTCTCGCCCTCCTCCCTTGCTCCCACCTTTGGTAGGACATTTACACTCCGTTGGTGTTGGCATGGGTTTGTTCCCACTGGGGAGGTGAACAGGGGGCTGTACTTGATGTTTCCACTCCCATCTGCTTGCATGTGTGGCTGATCCTGGCAATGGTGACAGAAACTGCCCTCATCCTGTTGAAAAGGGACCATAAGCTATTTCGCTGGGGAAATTGTTGCTGTTTAGCTGCCAGAGTGCTTGGAGGTATCCCGAATTAGTTCAGTTGAAATGGCACTAAAATACCCCTAATTTTCTCCTCTGCGTCAGGATCTTTACTATTAATTTCACTAACACGGCCATCGCAGCTGAACTGCTTGGGTTTTGTTTTCAACGCTTCCAAAGACACCTAGATGAAACCCAACTGCTAGTGAGTCTTTTCTGGGGGATGGAGGGTTTCGGTTTTTGTTTCTGTTTTGTACAGTTCTTGAGATAAGCTGAATTCTCACGTTGGGGGCAAAAAAAAAATAAAATACCACCCATGTGTGGGCAATGCAAAGCAAAATGACAGCACCCTGGGACACAAACCACTGGTTTTATTTCCAGTCTGTGTTAATCCTGCTGGGTTACACCCTTCACAGGTTTGACTGGGAGAGCACTTCCAACAAAGAAAATTTAATACTGAAAAGAAATTTTGGTAGCTTTTTTTTGAAGTATTGAAGAGCTCTCTTGTGCAAGCAGCTCAGAGCAATAAGAAGTGCTAAGAGTCCCTGTCCCAGTGCTTCCTCAAAGGCGGCCCCTTGGTGCTTTGGTTAGAAGAGTCACGCGGTAACCTAAATGACAGCAAGTCTCAATTAAGATTTAGTTTGGAGGCTAAAAGCTATCCAATGATTTAGTCTCAGGGATTAAGGAAAACAAAACCTTACCGACGGCTGGATAGAATTCACATTCCTTTCAATTGTGATCATCCTACATCAAGGAAATGTTTGAAATGTTGGCAGTCTCCTACAATATGCCTGCAAAAGTTATTATATTGCTTTAAGTAATTTAAGAAAAAGGAACTAAGAGCCATAGCACAAATGTGTTATATAAATCTTCATTGGGATTGCTGTTGTTTTTACAAAAATAGTTTGACTGATGTTGGGTCCCAGTGGGTGACCTTTAAAAGAGACCACATCAAATGGAGGGGCAGAGCTGCAGCTCTCCACCCCCACGCTGGCTCTTCTCCTCACCAGAGTGCCTCTAGACAGCTATGTCATCTGTAGCCATAAAATAAATTGAAGAACGTCTGTCTTGCTAAAGGCAAAAAAAGGAGCCCTTCTCTCATCTCTGTTGAAGCGGGCCATGTCCCTAGCTGGGCTGCAAAGTGAGCTGTATACCTGCATTAAATGACCATAAAATCTCCTCCTCCTCCTTCACCTCAGATCAAGGCATCCCAAGTTAAGAAGGATGTTTTTGTGGGGTCCGGGCAGGGAGCAACGGGAATCCTAGCTCTGTGGCATCTCTTAATTTGCTGTTTAATTAGCGTGGGAACAGCATGATTTGCTACTCATGCCTATCAACATGCTAGAGGAAGGAGACAGTTTGATTTTTCAGAGGGGCTTTCTGAAGCACAGATCCTCCTAGGAAATACATGTGGGATGGATAGTTCATCATCAGTGATGCTTCTTACCCAGAATACTTATGCTCAAAAGAAGAGTTCAGCACAGCATTGAGGGTGTGCAGCTCCCAAGATTGCCGGTCTGATATTTGAACCAGGCTGCAGGGGTTAAAACTCACTAATTATTGTGGTAGAAAATCTGCTTAGGCATTTTCTTTCCTTTTTCTTCAACAATGGTCTGTTTGGTTGCAGCTTAGTAAAAGAAAAATGTTTTTGGACTGCTTTGAATCAGAAAGGCGAGTAAAAGCAATCAGTGCTATCGTTACGCAAGGATGTCCTATTTTTAGAAAGCCATACAAGAGTAATGTAAGGCAAAATAAAGTTCTGCTGAGATGTCCTGCGTGAGAGGTTTAGAGATGCTGTATTGGCGATGAGTTCGTCTACTCAGATAGAAATGGCACTGGTGGAACAAGCCGTTACTCGGCAGGAGGTGATGTGTTAGTGAAAGCGGATTTCTTTCCTTGTGGCCTAGGGGCAAAGATGGGGATAGGGATGTGGGTGCTTCATGGCCACCTACTCCCCTATGGCCAAATTCCTGCACCAGGCCATCATGTGTCTCAACACATCATGTGAAACTTGTGAAGAAATGACACAATGGTGCCCAGCTAACCGAGGAAGCCTCCCTTAACCTACGAATCACAGTAACGGAGATAATTTCTTGCAGTTTAGATGATTTTATAAAATAAGATTCCCTTTGTCTTCTTTAATTTTTTCAGTGGCCACATGAACGAATATTCTCTCCTCAGAAGTTTCAGTCCCTTGTCTCCTTGTCACCTCTAGAAGAGCCCTTTGGTCCCTCTCTAGTAGCAGACAACCAGTGGGAGGAAGCCAACAGGTTTAGAAGCTACCTTAGAGAAGGGAAAAATATCGCAGAGCTTAGACCAGCTCTGGTTTAAGCATCCCTAAAGGCCACAAAATCCTTTGGAACTTTCCCTGCTCATGCTGAATGCATGGATATTGCAGTCATTTCCATAACAAGAAGGAAGGTCCACAAACCAAGACTAGGCTTTCTATGAAAGACAAGTAGAAGATGCAGCAGGGGGTACTTGTTTGGATGTCCTTTCAGGCAGGGAGCCCGGTGCAGTTCGGGCACAGGACAGGAGGATTTGGATCAGTAATTGGACAGAGGGAAAAACACAAATATACACGTGGGTTTGATCCCTGCTTGCTCCTCACCTCAGGGAAGATGTCTATGCGGTATCTTGAGAGTGTCTCCAACAAGAATACAGGGTGGATCAGTTATGGGGAATGTTGTGCTTAGAGCTTTTTTTTCTGGCTTGCCATGTAGACGCAAACACTGAGTTTTAAATGAGAGGTATCACAAAGATTAATTGAAGATGGTTAATTTTTGCCCTATAATACACTGCCCTGCCTAAATCTCCTGGGAATCTGTTTGTTACGTCTCTTTTTTATTGCTGACAGAGGAGAACTGTTGATTTGGTCTTAGGTGGGATGTCAGAGGGTCTGAGCACAGCCAACTACATACTTCGAACCAAGGAATGGCATATATTGTACCACTTGTTATACCACTCACAGACAGAATAGTCTCTGCTTTTCAGGCTATTCCCCAGACACTGTTGGGAGTGTTTTAAGTATTTGGTATTAATGATATACTCTTTGGTTAGCAATTGATTCATTCAAATTGATTTCCCAATGAGTACCAAGAACAATAGTTTCCAGTTTTGATTCTTGAAAGTACAACTTTAAAATTTCTTTACAATTTTAGTATTTGCTTAAAATATGCTGCTTCTGATAAAATGCCTGCCACTAAGCTTGTATGGTAGAGCACTCAGAGAGTGCTTTGCTCTGAAAGAGCCAATTTAGGTGAGAGAAAGCTAATGAAAATTATTTTGTTTTTTTAATAAAACAACCTGTAACCTACAATCAAAGATATGCTGAGTAGTTATAGAATAATCTTAGCTGTCATTATCAATGATAATGCCCATGACTGGGGGCAAACTCTCCAGGAGCAGAGAAAGCTGGATTTAGGAGGATAGGCTAGATACATGGTTTAGTGCTTTAGGGGGTGCTAGTGCAGCAATCGCTCACATTTTTATGTAACAGCCCCTTCAAATTTGTGCTCTCTGTGGGAAACCATGCAGCTCAAAATGCATGTTATAGTGGTAAGGAGAAATTTCACTTTTGGGGAAAGGGTGGGCAAGGCAACTGGCAGAAAGAGTTCTTAACAGGGGACTGTTAAGGGGGTGATAGAGAATGCTGTACCTTCCCCAAACTACTTCACCCTTCCTCATTCCCCTTCCCCCATTAAACACCAAATTCCTCCTTCCTTATTTGCACTCCTCTCACCTCCTCTGTCACAGGCCTGAAAGTTGAATTCTCCAGCTGTGAGGCAATGTGTCTCACCAACCTTCAAAGCTTGGTCCCAACGTGTTCATTTATCTCTATGCTATCAGGTGCAGGCTAGCCCTCTAAGCCACAGTGGGCCCTTGGCTCTGAAGGAGAGTCAAAGCACTTTCCAAGAGGCAGTGTGGCTTGTCTGTTGAAAGATAAATTGTTGTTATCAGCCTTGTTTTGTTTTCCTGAGAAGCAGACAAAAAATTTCATGTTCCAGACACTTAGCCTCAGCACAACGCTCCCATGCCCATCCTTGGTCAAGCTTTGCCAACTGTTTATGCAATGCTTTTACCAACACAGATAACTTTTTTAACTGACCATGTGAAGCAATGTTGCTTCAGAGGAAGCTTCAGCACTGAGCTGGATTTTCTCTCTGTTATTTCCTGGCTTAGATAGGGCTGTCGTATCTGCAGCTGGTAGATACAGACTTCAGCAACCTACAGTGAGGTTGCTGAGGCTTGCTTTTAGTGAGATTTGGCCACCACACAGGTGTCTCCAGCCTTTCCTTGTCCTCCTGGCAGCACACGGACAGATCTCAAAAAGAGAAGTACAGGAGAACCGTTCAGTGCAGCAGGAGCAATAGTCCCTCTTTAAAAATTCACAGGGTGTTGCAAATTACTTGGTTGAATTTAGTCTACCAACATTTTATCCAAGCATGTTTTTTAGCCCATGAAATGATTCCTTCAAATAGGCCAAAAGAGGACAAACCAATTCATTTTCTGCTTACGATACACAGCGTGACCCAAATCGTATCCTGTTGTCATATCCTATCACACCCTGAATGGTGTATCTCAAAGAGGCTGCACTGCCTGGTACAAGTGAGGGGCCTGGCTGGTGAGGGGCCTGGAGGACAAACCTTATGAAGAACAACTGAGGGAGCTGGGGCTGTTTAGCCTGGAGAAGAGGAGGCTGAGGGGAGACCTTATCACCCTCTACAACTACCTGAAAGGAGGTTGTAGAGAGATGGGGGCTGACCTCTTCTCCCTGGTGACAAGTGATAGGACGAGAGGAAACGGGTTCAAGTTACGTCAGGGGAGGTTTAGATTAGATATTAGGAGACATTTTTTCACTGAAAGGGTTATTAAACATTGGAATAGGCTGCCCAGGGAGGTGGTGGATTCACCATCCCTGGAGGTGTTTAAAAAAAGGGTAGATGGGGCACTGAGGGACATGGTTTAGAAGTGGCTCTTGTCAGGGTAGGCTAAAGGTTGGACTCGATGATCTTAAAGGTCCCTTCCAACCTCAACAATTCTATGATTCTATGATTCTAAGTCACCATGCAGTATTTCCTGAGCATTCATACTTGGTCTCTGTACAATCACAGATCAGTTGTGAACAGCTGCAGAAAGTGAAAAAGAGGGGCATGTACTGCTGACACAGCTTTGTAGTCGTTATTCAAATAATGTTCGCAGATGCTTTTTTTTCTATTTATTTTTTTTTGCTTCTTGTATGCCACTAGCATTAGAAAACACCTTGCCAAACACCACAGACTAGCAAAACAGCAATCAGGTTATATTCCTTGGCCACTATGAGTTGCCTAAATAAAGCAAAAAAAAATGTGATTAAAATTCAACCACGTGAAAAGCTACCGGATAGAAAGCCTAGGAATGAATAGGAATGACACAAGCAATCTATGGTGAAATCCGCACTTGCAAAGAATGATCTCTCTTGTCTTTAAAACTCTGTTTTCAAATTATCTTTTAGCCTTCTCACATCCTAAACCTCTGTTTAGAGAACTACCAGTATGTCCTGATGCATCCAAGACTGACTGAAGCACATTTGCTGTATATAATATATGCTGTATATTTATCATTGCCTAAAGAGGCAACGATAAACTTCCTGTTCGATAAATACAATCAATGATATAATTAAGAGCTGACAATTGGTTTGGTAATGCATAACTTCGGGCAAGGATGAGCTTTCTCCGGAAGAGTTTATGATGTATTTCTTCTCGGCGAAGGGCAGGCGCAGGGGGTTTGGCTTCTCTTGAACAAGAGCGGCAACTCTGCAAATAAGCTCACTGCTGCCAGCCAACTTCCTGATTTGCCTTTGGAAATGAGACAGGACTTGTCTGATTTCTCATGAAACGTGTCTTCACTAAAGAACTCACTCCGACTGTTTGGATGCTAGTAGGTAAATTGCAATGGTCAGTTGTCACCCAGAAAATATTATTTCAACAAAAAAAAGCCCATAAGAGTGCAACAGCAAATAATTTAGCCTTTAACAAGCAGAGTTCAAATTAACTGGTAGGATTCTTCAACAAATCAAGAAGGTCACTGCATATCTAAATGAAGAGGGACCAGACTGTTGGTAGACTTGCAGGTTCAGGCTTAGTTATTAGGCAGCAGCACCTTGCCGAAACACCAGCAATTGCAACGGAGGGGTTTCATCGTGCAGCACTTACCTTGCCAGGGACACTGCTCCTAATGCCCACCGTCGACCCTTCTCATCAGCTTTCTTGCATCCTCTGTAAGGTTATCGTAGCCCGAAGAAACCACATCTGCCCATTGGCTTGTTAGGGAAGGCTAGGTTGTAGGAGTACATTTTTACTCTGTCTCTCCTCTTTCTTGTAAAAGAGAGAAACCACAAATGTTTTTCTTCCGGTTTTAGTAATTTCCTCTCCGCTTGGCAAACTCTGTTTTTTGACAGGATCTCTCAGATATTCAGGCTGAGTGCTCCAGAATAAGAGAGCCCATGGGGAGAGCTCAGTGGTTGTCTGTGGCTGTCTTTTAGGCACCAGATTCAGGGGAGCTATCCTGAGTAATAATTTCATTTTATTATGATGATTTACTTGGCAGTCCCAGTTCCTGAGGATATTTCTAACATTGCTTCGGTACTAAAAAAGAGCTTTGTACCTCTGGAAAGTCAGATCATGGGCTTTGAGCTTTCCATGATGCAGCCCAGTGGTGCCATGAGTGGTGAGATGGCTGCTGGCTCCCACAGCTCAGCACCTCCGTGGATTACGGTCACGGACAAGAAGTGCCTTGGTGCTTCAGGACCCTCGCTCTTGTTATCACAAATAATTAAGAAGCCAAGAGCCTGAGCTGCTTTAAAAAAAATGGAGTTAAGGGATACTGGGGTTGCTGCAGACAGAGGTTTCCTTCCCATGCAGGTAGGGATCAGGAGGGATGGAGATTTAGCGTGCCCCCCTTCATCGGTGTTGGAGCTGGGACAAGGCCTGGCCATTCATCTAAACCCACAAAGTGGGAAAGTACAATTAGGTGAACAACCCCTTTCTTCAACAGCAAAATTCCCGTTGGTCATAAAGCAAAGAACATCCAATGAAGGAGGGAGCATGAGGAAAGCTCCTGTGTCCTCTGAGACATCGCTACAGGTGTTTTGGTTGTCCTGACCACAGGTGCTAGTAATTTCTAGAAAAACAACAGATGTAGTACAATGCTGATAGAAGACTTCTCAGTGGCTGTTTGCAGGGCTGAAAGGGAACAAGCTGTCAAGCAGAGGCTGTTCAACCACGCTGCCCTTCTGCCAGCCTCACTAAGCAGGCAGGGGAAAATCTAATTAACTCAGGAGAGAGGCACTAATGTCTATCATGCAAACAATACTGAGTAACTGATCTCTCCGTATTGGTTGTACTGAGTCTCTAAACTCCTCTCATTGCACGATGAGGAGGGGGAGAGGGTGGTACAGGAAGAGATAAAGTGATGGTGTGAGACAGTAAAAAAGAATTTATACACATTTTTTTGTCAAGACAAGATCCAAAGAGCTCTGTCAGTGAGTGGGGAAAATTGAGCCAGACCTCTGAGGTCAAAAGTTGTGGGCAAGGGGAAAGTGTGAAGCACCAGGGTCTCATGGGCTGCCAGCAAGAAAGCTGGAGTTAGCAAGACATGGAGAGCTGAGAGAGAAAGGCTAATTCATTGCACTTCATCTTTTTAGTCTCAGTGCACAGGATTTCAGAGTGGGGTACTTGCTGAAGCCCTTGCTGGGGGAAGGTAGTACAAAAAGTAAATTTATTAATTTCTATGTGCCTCACGACTGCAAAGAAGCCTCTCAGTCTGTCCCCGGGACTATTCTACTTCAAAAGGGATAAGCAACCAAAGCTCGTTGATAATCAGATCAAGAGAGGTGGTTCTCCCCCTCTGCTCTGGTGAGAGCCCACTTGGAGTACTGTGTCCAGCTCTGGAGCCCTCAGCACAAGGACATGGACCTGTTGGAGCAGGTCCAGAGGAGGGCCACAAAAATGATCAAAGGGATGGGGCCTCTCAGCCTATGAAAACAAGCTGAGACAGTTGGGGTTGTTTAGCCTGGAGAAGAGAAGGCTCTGGGGAGACCTTATAGTGGCCTTCCAGTACCTGAAGGGGGCCTACAGGAAAGGTGGGGAGGGGCTGTTTGCAAGGACATGTAGCGATGGTTTTAAACTAGAGAAGAGTAGCTTTAGATGAGACATTAGGAAGAAGTTCTTTACAATGAGGGTGGTGAGACACTGGCACAGGTTGCCCAGAGAGGTGGTGGAGGCCCCATCCCTGGGGACATTCAAGGCCAGGCTTGATGAGGCTCTGAGCAACCTGATCTAGTTGAAGATGTCCCTGCTTACTGCAGGGGGGTTGGACTAGATGACCATTAAAGGTCCCTTCCAACCCAACACATTCTGTGAGCCTATGAATCACCTTCCAAAGCAAGCACTGTTTACGTTTTTTTCTGAACTGCCTGTTTGTTAGTCCTAGCTTTTTCCGTCTGCAACACATTTTTAAAATTGTCAAATATTTTTGATTTCCAGACTAATCAGCTGCTCACCTACATAAACACATTTGCTAAATTGCTTGTGTAACATTTTGCCAAAGACCAGTCTTCACATCTGAGATAGGAAGACACAGACCAAGCTCTGTGCTCACTAATAGCCAGCAGCCGGTCATGCTGGTCTCCTTCCTGAAGTTGCATTTCCCTTGGGCTTCATGAGCCAAGCTGGCTGCAGCTCCTAGCTCCATGGGTGCTAGTATCTGCTAACTTATTTTGAGGTGGCAAAATCAGGACTTCAAGCTTAGGTCCGCAAAAATGGATTGCCTACCTCACCCTGATCCAGAGGCTATCACCTCTGCAGGTGCAGCAGCCTGGCTAATGTATCTGCTCCTACGTTTCTAGGTATGACCATGTGTACCAAAGTGACTTGTATCGGCTTCAACCTGGCCACAGAGCGTATTAGCTGAGCTTTCTGGGTTGCAGTCCCCCTGCTGCACTGGGCTGCTGCAGCTGAAGCAGGGGCAGGTGCCAAGCTCTAGCAACAAGGACTCCTCCAGCTTTCGCAGCTTCGGCTTCTTGGACAGTGAACCAGAGCCTGCAGGCACGTCAGTGCCTCTGTGGGCCATGTTCAGAAAGCCTGCTTCCAGCAGAAACAAACCTTCCTTAACAAAGACAGGAGTTGCAGCTATGTATTAGCGCTGTGGGTGCGTGTTACCTCCAAAAGAATAGGGCAAGCAGAAGGCAGAGAGGGTCCTCAGGCATTTGGACACCCTAGGAAATCCAACTAGTTAGATTACATCAGACATCAATAGGCTAGAGTTGTTATTCTGATGAAGTATGAGTATAATTTTCTTAACCTGCACAGTCAAACTCAGGGCAAACTGTGACATATTGACAAAAGATGCCTTTTACCAGTGAAAACCAGTCATCTTTTTGTACGCATGTATGAGCCTTTTCATACTAATTTCTGCTGCACTGGGAAAATTACTGTTTCCTCTGTCAGTGGAGAGGTAAAGCATTTGCCTGGTCCTCAGAAGTCTCATCATAGATTTGTAGAGTTTTGCGTCTTGCCAGGAAGCCTCTAGCACAATGCACTTGGTGTGTTTTTCTCCCAGTGGAAATGGAGCAGCCCAGACTTCTGTTGGTTTGGATGCCGACTGAAGTGGTGGCTCTGAGAGAAAAGGCAACAGTGGCTTCTGGGTGTTTTTTACAAAACTGAAAATACACGTCCAAGAGGCGGGTTCTGGGCATGGTCTAGGCAGTCATGTCGAATGACACGCTGCTGGGTTATGAAAGGGTAAGCGGAGTCCTTGCTGATGCATCTTGGTGCCAGGGTGAGTTAAACACACGAAGAGTTTGCAAGAAACGTTGCAGAGCAGTCCCAGCTGGAGGGGGCTGGGACCGGCGTGGAGAGAAGGTATAGCACAAGCCAAGCCATTGCAAATGGCCTGAGAGATCAGCTTCAGTTATGGTCAGGGTCCCAATTCACTTCCCATCTTTAGGATGCTTGCAGTCAAAAGAAATAAAAGAAATAAGTTGCCGTAAAATGGGAGACTGGGATCAGCTTTGTAATTTATAGTCAGCTGCACTTTAAATTCCTTTTTTACTGCTTTCTAACTGATAGCTTCTGAGGCACGACTTTCTCACAGGGCAGATAGACTATTGCACTAAAATTTCCCTGAGATACTTTGTTTATCTGTGCTAAGGTTAGATTGCTCAACACGCACGTAAGTAAATAACATAAAACCCAAGGACTATCTTTAGCTACTGCAAAATGTTTTCCCTAAAATAAAGAAGTACATAACTGGCATTGCTTGAGCAGGGGTTTATTATATTGTTTCAATATTTTTTAGTGTAGTGGGAAGAGGGCAGAGCAGTATGCAATGTCTGTGAGTGAAGCACTTGTCCTTTTTTTTGGTTCTAGGAAAACCAGCCAAGGCTGGCCCTGAGCAGTAGCAAACCTGACTCCACGGATGACTGAGTGCAGAGGCTGATGTCTGTACGTTGTTCTGACACGGCAGGGGTGAGCCGGGCTGGGGGGAGGTCCGTTTTGGGGGAAGCATCAGATAGAATCATAGAATGGTTTGGGTTGGAAGCGACCTTAAAGACAACCTAGTTCCAACCCCCCTGCCATGGGCAGGGACACCTCCCACTAGACCAGGCTGCTCAAAGCCCCATCCAGCCTGGCCTTGAACACTTCCAGGGATATGGGGCATCCACAACTTCCCTGGGCAACTTGTTCCTGTGCTTCACAACCCTCAGAGTAAAGAATTTCTTCCTAATATCTAACCTAAATCTCCCCTCTTTCAGTTTAAGACCATTAGCCCTCATCCTATCACTACACTTCCTGATAGAGTCCCTCCCCATCTTTCCTGTAGGCCCCCTTCAGGTACTGGAAGGCCGCTATAAGGTCTCCTTGGAGCCTTCTCTTCTCCAGGCTGAACAACCCCAACTCTTTCAGCCTGTCCTTATAGATGAGGTGCTCCAGCCCTCTGATCATGATAGCATGCGTGGAAGAGAAAATGGGAAAATGTAAAAGTGGCACGCATTAAGGTCTGTAGGTTGTTGACAACTGGGAGGTGCTTACAGGCAAAGATTTGTTTTGGGTGCAATATCCTACCTTCCTCCAGAGCTGCATTTCTGGGCCAAGGCTGGTGAAGGGGGTAAGGGGAGCTTTAGAGGAAGGAATTGGTGTGGCAGCCTGAATGTGACTTGTGCAATCTCCATGCTTGCCTTTCATACACAGGGAAAGGAAAGATGCAAGTACGCTAATTGTGTATTAGTTGGCCACAAGATCACCCTGAGTCACTAGCATGACCTGTCCTTAAGGAAAGGGAAATGTGATCTCAGCATGAATTGCCAGGAGGGGCATAGAAATACCAACGTTCTTTTCTAAACACCAAGGAAATGTCATCTAAAAGTCTAGTCACCTATTCCCAAGAAAAGTCAATTCACACTGGGACAGATGCAAAGCGAGGTCATTAGGTGCATTAAATAAATGATTATGGGTTGGGTTTTTGTTAGGGAAAGGTATTAAAAAGCCTGCTGGTTTGTTTAGCTTAGCAAAACAAAAGCTCCAAGTGCAGTCTGTAGTTACTTCAGCAAATACACACCAGAAAAAGAAGACAGCTGTTTAAGCTAAAGGAGTGCTCTGACACAAAAACAAATGAACGTCAAGTCCTCATGCCAGCCCTAGAAGGAGACCCCTACCTGTGGGAGAAGGGAGTAATAGTGTGATAAAAACAAACCTCATTTGAAGGTGCAGGTGGAAGGGCATTGTATGGCCTGGGACAGGGAAGTCCTCTCTAATCTTATGTCCCCATTTGCAGCGGCATTTACAGTAACTGGTGGTGAGAACAGAGGCTTTTTAGTTGGTGGACAGTTTAACATGGGAAGCATTTAAGGTCTTCCCTCACGTTTCTAGTGCCTTGTGCTTGCACAGCTTTGTGCCCCTGTGCAAAGAGCTGCAGAGTGCCATTGTTCTGACTTACTTTTGCTTTGGGTTTATTTGGACAACAGTAAAAAAGTCTGCATCGAGACTGAGCCTTTGGTTCATATGGAGACCAGCTGTGAAGAAATGGGGAACTTTTGCGAAAGGCTGAAGTATGTGCGAGGGCACTTGCAGCCGTTCTGTGGGTTGCGTGTCTTGTTAGTCTTTGCTGTTTATTACCCTGTTGTTTAAAATTAATGGGAGTTGTATGTATCTTGTAAATGAACATATAGGATCATTTCCAAAGCCTCTATCCATTTCTTTCTCTCCTAAGCAGAAACTAATGAGTTCTGCAGAAATTGTTCATTGTAAATAAACTCCTTGACAAATATTTGAATGTTTTTCTTTTATAAGTTAGTTGTAAATATTTTTTGTCATCGTTCAATTGTTACCAGAAATAACTCAGTCCTGGAATTCACTCCCTGATAATATGTTACATCTTCCTGGAATAACTACATTCCAGAGGTCACATTCTGCAAATAGCTTTCCTAACTTAAATTACTAGCCAAATAGTCTGAAGGGTCCTATATGACTGCTATTGTGAAACCCAGCTTTCCTGGTAGCCATCTGCATTTAATCACTTTCAGGGGAAAAAAAAGTTACGTGCAGTGCTTTCGGATCCATGCTTTTCTTTTGAGAGTGCATACCTGCAAGTAGCTTCATTATTCACATTTTATGTTCGTGTGAAGGATGTTCATACCTCCCATTCCCAAAAAACACAGTGGGGTACTGCTAATAATGACCATTCTTCAGCGTCACGTTATACTTTACTTTGGCAATAGCTTCAATATTATCACTCTGGTGCTATAAAGAAATGAGGAATATGTCTTTGGGCTTTGTTTAGAACAGAGCACTGCGGTTTTCATATACGTTCTCCTTTCAGTAATTTAAGAACTTCTAGGCTTGGTAAAAGTTAGAAATCAACTGAGAGTCTGGAAACGGCAGAGGTAACAAAAGGAACAGTTATTCCTTAATTCAAACTAAAGTTATTACTGTCCTTTGGGCAGGACTCAGTTGGCAGGGAGAAGGATGAGGGGTAAAAAGAGATGGATGGGGAGCACAGATGGGGTGATGTTGTTCTTCAGGAGATATCATCTGAATTTAAGAGAACCATTTCACCTCATCTCTTCAGCATGAAATGTACTCAACTTACTAAAAGAAAACTTCACAGAACTAAGGACCAAACCCCCTTTCTCAGTTATGCCGACTAATTCCTGCAGCTCTGTGAAGTTAGTGAGGAAACTGGAAGGCAGAGAGGCAGGGCTTTGGCACAGGGGCGAATGTGGGCCCTGAGAATGGAGCACCACTGAAAAGCATCAAGCGGAGCAGGGCATCGCTAGTGGAAAAATACAGGAAATTCTTCCTGCAGTCTCCAGGGAAAAAGGCTTATTTCAAGATCAGAAGAAAGCAATTATCTCTATTTTCTTCCTGGTAAAGAAACAAAACCAACCCAATTCCACAATCGCATATCTTCCTTTTTCTTCCAAGTATAATTTGTCATGAAGGTACAAGCAGAAAAAAGGCTGATTCTGAACAGCCTATATAACGTTTTGGTTTCCCTCCTAACAGTAAAACAGTGGTATGATCCTGACCATTTGATGAGAAAATAGGAAGGTGGAGGGTCCCTCTAGAACAGACACTGCTTCTTTTTTTAACATTTTGCATGGAAAACACTGAGTTGGGCAGCATATCAAAACCCTGCAGTATTTTGGCTGAACTTTTTGAGTTTGGGAGCATGTGGGGTTTTTTGCCCAAACGGTAACGTTTTACTCTCTATTAGATGTACGTGGTGGATAATTTCGTTTAACCAAACCCCTGATTTTTCCATAGGAAACCATTCGCAGTGGAAAAAAAGTTTTGCTTCAGCTCAAAGAGCAGGCGACGAGCTGCGCAGCAGGAGAACCAGGTACGTAACAGCCTCAGTCCCAGCAGCAGGGCTTATGGGGGTATATGTTTTCCTCGTAAGCTTTTATAACCTCAGCAGTGTTTCTAACAGCAAGCCAAGTAGCTACCAGGACTCAAACAGCTCTCTGGTGACCATCATGTTCCTGAGGCTCCGCTTGGCTGCGGCATGGCTTTATATAGCAATTTATTCCTTAAGAACTACAGGGATCAACCACATGGAACAGCATCCATGGAGCCGGCGCTGCACTGGCTCTCAGCCTGTGAGGCCCCCTAATTTCTCCCATTACATCCTGAGGTTGCTCTCTTTGGAAAGCCCAGGCCTGCCCCGCTGAGCTCAGTGGGGTTGGCTACAGGGCAGCCACTGCCAAACAGCTTCATGGGGCTGCTCAAGAAATGCTATCTGACAGAGCAGTGGTGAGGGATCGGTGCTGGACTGTGCCCCCCAGGAAGGCACGACGGGCCGAGATATAAGGAGATGTTTCGTGGTTGTAAGCTGAGGTTTATACTGAGCAGCAGTATTGAAGGGCAACGCACATCAGGCTTTCAGTACACCCTGGGAGGGCAGTCAGGGGTTAAACCTTCAAGTGGTGGGCGTCCTCAGGATCCCATGTACAAGGGTCTTGGGCATCTGTCTCCACCTGATGGGGGGCAGTTGGCTGAAACGCCAGCTCACAGCTTGGTGTGAGGAAAGGTTTTCTGCTCCGTGAGGCAGCAAGCATTTGATGATCGGGCATCACACTTTCCCCCCCGTAATCACTGCGCAGAGGTGCAGCATGCAGTGATGGACAGCATGGAAAGCACCGCTAAACCTGCTGGGCCCCGGACTGCCCAACACCACAGTTTGTTGTTGCAAGAGTCTGTGGAGCAGTCGCTCATCAGTACGTACTCAATCACCATGAAGGAGGGACACACAGCGACATTTGGGTGGATGGGTGGGCCAGGCCCTGCTAAGTCAATCAGAACCTGCAGTAAGGGGTTTATGTTGATTTCATGCTCTCATGACGGTTTTGTACTGATGGCAAGGTCTGCTCTGGCATTAATCTTGCCAATGCAAGGGTAACCATCAACAATTTTTAACCAACTTGAGCCAGGAGAATGAATTTGTATCAGATCAGCTTTTGTATCACATGGCCACGCGGCCTCACATGTGGGACAAGCAGTATCTGAATGTACCGTTTCTCCTAAAAACGATGCCCTGCCTGAAAAAAAGCATCTCTGCTGACCATCTGCACTTGCAAAAAGGATGGGGAGGAGGAGGGAGAGAAATGAGGACCACGCAGGACTCGCACACAGCGGTCCTAGGAGAGGGTTAACCCTGGAGCTCAGCCCTGGCTCTCCCTACAGGGCTCTGCTTTGCTTGCAGAGGGGCCAGTAACCCCTGGATGGAAGCGTGTCTGTAAAGGATGAGGGAGGGCAGGGGGAGCTTTTATTTAAGGAACATTTCCACAAAAAGCTGCCCATGAGCTTATTCTTTTGCTTGTTCAATAACATACATTGCAAGAGAGAGGGAAAACGATATTCTCTAGATTAGGGAAGAGGATTTTCTGTGTTTTGAACTGATTCAGAGACGCCCCTCACGAAGACTTCAGAACAAGACTAAAAATAGCTTACTCCATTAATACCAAGGGAACACTTTTTTTTTTCCCCAAGAAACTGCAATCCTATTTTTTATGCCCACTGATTTTAGAAAGTGGACTTTTAAGTTCCTTTGTGTTGGGCTTCTTTCTGAGTAAAAAGCATTAGGAAGATCAAGGTTGCTTTGTACTTTGTTTGAAGAGCTATCAAATAGCAGAAGTATCAGATAATGTGGATTATCATCTTAGAGCTCTCTACAGTTTTATGCATTTTAATTACTGGTACAGAGCAAGTTCCGTGGGACATCTGAGGCTTAGAAACAGACACTAATTAAACAAGCAAAGTGTACTGAGACCTCTGTTTCCCTGAACTGTATCAATAACAAAATTCTCTAACAGGTCAACACGAACTTCCTCCTCCCCCTCTCATCTGAGCTGTGGGTACAGAACAGTGTAATGTTTTCATAATCATCTGATTTACGTAACAGCAGATAAACTCGAAACACAGAAAGAAACTGGGCCATGAAATCCACAGTGGCCATTCCAATAGCTTTCCAGAATCCCTGACAAACCTTATTATAGGAATATGGGCGAAGGGTTGGCAATTTCTTCCAACCACCTTGTTTTTCTGTCAAAATGGTAATATTTTAGCTCCTGACTGGACTGCTGGCTCTGGGCTGGTGAACAGGGCTCCTTTTATGGGCCATTTTCGGTTAAATTTTTACCTGCACACTGCTTGTAGAGACCCAAGTGCTAAATACAGTTGCTGAACCCTCAGCATCCCTTGTCTTGTTCATTCCCTTCTTTAACAAAGCTGAGTCCTTGGGGTCGGTTGCACGCTATTGGCAACGGGTATTTAACAATACCTGATGTGACGCAGAATACCACAACGTTTCCAGCAAGAGAGCTCTCCAAGGCAGGTGGTTTCCAGTGTGCACGTATGTGCCTGTATTTGTATGCATGCTGGCCATACTGTTCTCCAAAGCAGGGAGATAAGAATGGGATTATCCTGTATCTGCCAGCTACAGGCTCCTCAGACCTTTCTCTGAAGCATCTGGTGCTGGCTAGCATTAGAGACAGGATATTGACCCTTGTGTCCAAGCGAGTCTGGCAATTCCCATGTTTCCAGGCACTGGACAGAAACAGACTGTTTTCTAGGAGAGGATGGCTCGTATTTCTTGCCAATGCTGACAGTCAAATGCGGCTTTCACATTCTGTCTTACTCCTAGTACACAACCTCAGGCTGAAGGTCAAAGGGTAGATCCTGGATGTTCCCATGCAAGGAAAATCAATTTAGATTCACAAAAGACAGAGCAGTCAGTGCAGAAGGTCACTGAGTGGTCTCAGTTGCTTTTCGGGTCTAGAAATTTGAATGGGGAGGAAGGAGGGGGATGAACAAGGATGAATTGATGGAGCAGGATTGCTTGCAGACTGGCAGAACATGAGCATGAGAAGAGGCATAGGCAGAAGGGCCATCTGCAGTAAAGGGTGACCCATCCCACTGTGCCAGGACCTGAACTATCCCAAAGTCTCATCTGCAGTTGTACTTTGGCCTCAGTTTATCCCATTGTGAAGCGAGATGTCCACCAAGTTTGGAATTCGGATCTGACTGGAGACTTTTTACTTTATGGAGAAGTTGACACCAGATAGTTTGCTTTTAATCAAGGAAAGGACTTGGACAAACAGGGAATGACCTGATTCCTTGCACAAGGATGAATAGAGATACTTTTGAGCTTAAAACACTGCTCTTCTGGTGTAGCGGGAAAATCTGCTTGACCTGTAACAGACAATTTGACCCCATAGGAAATTAGAGCTGAGAAACACTCTCCAAGGGGTTTTGGGGGGACTCTTTGCCTTACAAAGATGCTCATTTCCCCCAAAAAGACATTAGCAAGAGTCAATGCTTTTCGGAGGGACCAGGGCAAAAGACTTTGTGTGAAAGGCAACGGGGAAAGCAACTCTCAGGGCAATAAGGCAGTGCCCATGTCCCCCCAGCACACAGTGTGGGGAGGAAGTATCGGTCCTCTCCACCTCTGCCCCCCGCTTGCCTTTCTGCTTTCAGGCTGTTGAGTGCATTGAATGGAGCAGCGCTCCATACACCTCACCAGGAAACGCTCGTAGCTTGCCTTAGGGATGTCAGCAAACTCAAGCTACTCCTCTCAGAAAAGCTAACGTCGTCTTTTGGTAAAAAAACCACCTGATGAGTGAATTCCCCCTTCCGCCTCATTATGTTTTTGAGCGCTGCTCAGCAATAACACCATGCACAGCTTCAAATTTGAGCACCGAGGTCCCTACAGACACAGGCTGTTTTGCAGCTTTCATGTACAGAGCAGAGCATGACACCTCCCCGGGGGCCAGCACAGCGCTGCCGTTTTCATCTGGAGGCGGATTCCTGCTGCGGAGTCTAATGCCCCATTGAATTCAGCGGGGTTACATCAGAAGTAGAATATGAATCAGGATCTTAGTTTGTCACTTGGCGTTTAGTTCATATTTGGTGTTGCTATAAATAGGCCATTTGGCTGTGATTCTTATTTCCAGACTTATTTTATTTTTTTTTTTTAACCCCGGCTACGCTTTTTTAGACCAAGAACGTGTGACGTGTCCCAAAATGTCAGACTTGGAAGTGGAAAGGGCAGATAACTGAGGCATGGCTCACTCCTGTCCCAGGCTGCTTCCCACTGTGGTCAGAAAAGGGCCCAATGATCAGTCTTGGCGCAGTCATGGAGGGTTGTTTTGAGTTCCTAGGAATTTAACCCTATGGCTTTGACCTTTGACAAGAACACTTAATTATTTCCAGCTCTCCAGCCAGGTCATAAACTGGCCCTTTCAAAAAGTTTCCTGCGCTCCATAAAAGAGAGCTCTGGGCTCCTGTCATAGAGGAGTTTACATTCTTTGAACGGAGGGGCTTCTTGAACCAGCGGGATGCTAGTGCTGGGTTAAAGAGTTCAGCATTTGGTTTTGTTTTTAACAGTAGGTGAATCTGTGTTCTAAAATGTCATCCTGTGTCCAGATTTTGTATCTCCCAAAATTTTCCTTTTTCTTTTTTTTTTTTTTTTTTTTATTTCCCCAGATTCTGGAATGTGATATTGTTCCATTATAAAACCAGAATTTGTCTGCAAAATCAGAATAAAAAATATTTTGCCCTTTTCTTATCTGCAGAGTCACACTTGAATAATAACGAATATTTTATTCGTCCAAATACCCAGCAGTGACTGCCCTGTGCTCCTGAACCTTTCGTTTCAGTAGCAGCTTATGAGTGTATTTCTTCCCTTGGCTGATGTATCAAGCTGCATATGGCACGATTTCTGTACGAGGCAAGAGTCATTTTTCTTTTTACCTTTTTCTGTAATGCTCTCCGTGCATTCCAGTTTGTCAGGGGGACATTTCTCCTTCAGTCAAAAGAATAATAAATGCAAAGCATTAGTTATGCCAGACTCTCCAGTAAATTGGAAGGCAGGACCCTCGCTGCAGCATGTCGTGCCTTAATGAAGAAGTGCTTCATCCCACGCTTCCTCTGATTTAGGTAAACACACAGACCTAAACAACCACAAGGCACCGGGGAGTAAAGACACTCTGCCTGGCAGCCTTGTAAGGCTCCCGCTGTTTAGCAGCCCAAGGATGGGCTGGTGGGGTGCGTGCGGACCTCCGGGCACACATCACTCCCGGCAAGGAGCTACTGAAGCCATCGGAGCCTCACTTAAATGACAGTAAGGTTTAACGGAGAGTGTAATTCTGCCTTCCCACTTAACAGCTTTACCAGTAAGTTGCTGCTTTTCCCTTACATGGGGATGTGGTTGTGTGGGGACATTCTTTTAAAATGAAAAGGCGACGCTGGGTACCAAAAACCACTTGCCCACATTTCTAGCGTGCTGCACTGTAAAGCAGCAAAACAGATCTGAAAAAAACAAAACTTTGACTGAAACACCTATTTTTAGACTGATTTCCCAGCTTTCGCAGCCCCAGGCTTCGCCTGCGGGATCTGAGGCCGAGCCCGGTGCCCCCCCTGTGGGCACAGTAGCTGGGGCTGGCCTTAGCAGGCAGCTGGGGTCCACATCTGCGTTCGCATCAGCCAGCTGTGCAGCCGGGGGTCGGACTGGGGTGAGCAACCTGTTGTAACGCCTGCAGCCCGGGAAGCTTCGGCCAAGCCCGAGCTGCAACCAGAAACCTCCCCTGGTGCCCCCAAGCCTTCACCTCCCAGTTTGGCGTCACGTAGACCATGACTGGCTGCAGGAGCATCGTGCAGGTGAAGCCTGTGAGACGTCTGAGAGGACAGAAACGAACAGCACCCCTTCCTTGCCTCATTTCAGGAGGGGTGGAAATGGAAATGAGCGCATTAAGGATCACCAGAGGGAGCGGTGATTGCATTTCTTGGTCTGCGGAGTGTGAATGAGTTTAGACAGAGACGTTATTAAACTTGTCTTGGAGAACAGCAAGCAGCTGTAAGCATCTTTCCTGCTCGGAGGTAGTGCCCCACGTCTCGCAGAAAGCTGGATTCCTGAGTGTGACCTGGGAAATTCCAGCCCTTCCTCTGCCTCTGGGGGGCTGCCAGCTTCCACCTTAGTTATGCGTGAGAACACAGCCATGGCCAAGCAAAGGGGGGAAAAAAAAAAGGCAAAAAAAGCAGAAAGCCTTACAGGCCACAAGCCCCCAGGAAAAGGGCCTGCGTTTCAAGATAAATCCATTTAGCTCTAAACACAAATGGCATGTTTGTAAAATAGCACAGAATCTCAGTTGCTGAAAACAAAACAGCGATTAGCGGTGATGCTGAAGTCTGTGTCTTGAAGGGCTCATCTTTTTTTATCCTTTTGCCTCTTCACAGTCTCCTGCCAGTACACAATGTCCTGAAAATGCCTTCTGTCGCCTTACTCTCTCCGACAGCATTTTGCAGTAAATGAATTGCATTTTCCTCTGGTTTTCCTTCAGTTCAAGCCTGCAAATGATTGACTTTTTAAATTGCAATTCCATGCTGCCTGAACCGAATTCTTACCCAGAGGCTGCTTTATACCACTCTAGCAATGCCAAACTGCTGAACTGCCAGTGTGGTATAAGAGAGACCTGGACATTAAAAAAAAATCCTTTCAGGTCTCTAGAATATTTTCCGTATTTTACAAAAGTACCAAGTACTTCAGTTTTCTCAAAAGAAAAAAAAAAAACGGCAAACTCATCCACTTAATATTCCTACTCCCCATATATACCCTATGGTATTTTAAATACTGTCTTTCATCTTTTTTAAAAGTAAAGAAGTTTTATGGTATAAATATTTTCCCTGTGATGTTAGGAAACCAATGTGTCGGACACTATATTTTTTAACAGTTCTGGTATATTAGATCATGTTCTTTTGTGGTTAGGTATGACATCAGGCCACCACAAAGCCATACCAGGAGAATCACATGGAGAAAAACATGTCAACTTAATAGTTTTCAACATGCAGGGGAGTTTTAAAAAGCCAAAACCTAGGTTCATGGAATAATCTGTTGTTATTCTGACAAAGCTAACTTGAGGTGACTTGCAAACGTGAGTTTATAAGAGTTTATAAGAGGAAGAGATGAAGTAAAAAGCATGATTATTGGGATGCTGCAACTCCAGCGAAAAATCCGCAAGGCAGAAAGACCAGCCACCCACCCCATCCTAACCCCCCACCGACTTGCCCTCCAGTAAATCCCTGATAATTTACCTGCAATCTAAAGCTCTTCGTACTGGCTTTCCTAAATGAGAACGGCAGCCCAAACTGCTAACACACCCAGCTCATGTCCTGTCACTTTGGTAATGTTTTTATGTTTTTACTCATTCATTCCACTTATCTCTTGGTATGTTTTTTTTTTTTTTCTTAATGCAGCACTGGCGATTCTTAGACCTTTTGGCCACCATCATGAGGAAACATAGAAGAAAAATAATTTTTCTCGGAAGAGGAGACCTGCGAGAGCAAGTGCCAAAATGCTGACGGGCGGCTGTGAGCACAGTGATGCCTCAGGCTGGCTGCGGGTGATTTAGGTGGGGAGGGAGCTGGGGACCCAGCCCCGGGTGGAAATAACCTGCCTTGTGGGATTTCCCACTTTGGGCTGGGTGGTGGCACTGCCCTGACTTGTCACGGGTGCAGGGGGATTAGTTCCTGCCTTGTGCTGCCCTCATCCTCCCGTGGCTCCTGCTGTAACTGCTCTCCCACCCAGAGCAGCTGGGGAGCCTGCTTCTGCTCTCCCGCTGCCCCTGCAGCCGCAGGCAGTGATTGCCACAGAGCAAGGGCCTCTCGGAGACGCGTAGCGTAGCTTGGGAGGAAAGCAGATCTCGGCAAGGTCTGTCCCTGTGGCAGGCAAGCACCCATCTACAGAGATTTGCATCAACCCCTGAGAAGTCATTGCCTCCATGGAGCGCCAATCCCAATGGAGCCATGTGGTAGAGGCCACGTGGAGCACCATGGAGCCACCATGAAGCACGTGGTAGAGGTGTTTTTTGGTTTGTTTGGGTTTTTTGTTTTTTGTTTGGTTGGTGTTTTTTTTTTAGAGCAAATGTCACCAACTTTATTTGGGAATTTGTTATTTCTATTTCTGACCCATAAAAGGACTTGTCTACCTGGAAGGTTTTCTCCTTTTTCTAACTCTACTAATTGGGCTAGTGAAAAATATTTCTTCTACCCGTAAGCTTTATCTCGGCTAGGGCTTTCTCCATCACTTTCCCAGCAAAAAGCGAAGTGCTGTTCCCACTGCTGGCCTTGTACTTTGGAGGATGGACCCAACACATGAGGTATCCTGCAGCTGCGATAAGCCTTGGAGAACCTGAGAGTTACAAGCAGTCTCATATTGATGTGCATACGTGTGTGCAGACATAAAAGGAGCTATCTCAAACGGCAAAGGCAATCTTTATATTGGCATTTCTTAAATCCTCAGCTTTGTGAGCTAATTAATGTCCTAATAGCATTGATTTGCATTTGAGCATGTAATAAAATGCTTTCAAATGCTTACACCACCAGTTATTTTATGTCATTCAGATTATAGATTTATTGATACAACAGATGCAGGTTTTATCCCCAAAACAGAAAGGGTAAGAGAGACTTTAGACTCAGATGTATTTTAGACACTGATGTTATGAACCTCTGCTGCTCCTGCTCCACTGTCACCACTGCTCCCATCCCTGCCACAGCAGAGGGGCAATGTCAGCTGGATGCAGTTGGTACCAAGTTTCTCCGATTTCCCTTTTTGGGGAGGGACACGTCTTCTACACCAGTGGTGTCTTAGGCACTGGAAAATACATTAGTTGCTGGGACAGCTCATCCATGCAGGACTCTCCTGGGAGATAATCCATTGATATTAATTTCCATTATAACATATATTGATTTGATGGCTGTAGTCAGTCAAGTCAGCAATATTTTTTTTAACTGAAAAAGTGTCCTATGACTATTTCATTTTTTTTTTGATGTTGTAATTTTTATATAGCTATTATGACCTTCTATTCTTAATGGGGCTCTCCTTTGCAACGTGCAGCTGAGGTGTATAAACAAAAGTTATCTAGAAACAATTTCATGTGATCCGTCAGGCCATTCAAACTTAGCCAGTCTGCCTTGTACTTTGAATACTGACTTCACAGCAATGCGATTGCAAAAGATATACAGTGTCAGGATTCCTGTTAGAAATCTTTAGGTAAATCATTCTGAATAAAGAACTCAGATTTATTTTTTTTTCAGCTGTTTGCAGACAATCTACAAACTCGGTGAGAGAATAAGTTTGTGGACTCCATTGCATGAAATTGTAGCAATTATTAAGTCGAATCTAAGCAGTGGACTGGATTTTGACTTCCTCCTCCTGTCATTGTCCTTGCTAGATGACTTGTACAAAAGCACCAATAGCAAATTTCATACACAGTGTTTCTTACCAGCCCTTACACAGGGAGATGAAGAGAAGATATTTCTGATAACATTTAAAGTTGTTCCTTTTTTATATTCCATCATGTTCATAACAGCGCAGAAAAGGAAATTGTT
Source organism: Larus michahellis (assembly GCF_964199755.1). Taxonomy (NCBI): domain Eukaryota; kingdom Metazoa; phylum Chordata; class Aves; order Charadriiformes; family Laridae; genus Larus; species Larus michahellis. The sequence goes on along the minus strand of NC_133897.1, from coordinate 74,497,315 downwards.
TCTTCTGACGTGGCACGTGGGACAAACCCCAAAGAGCCAATTCGTTTGCTTTGCTCACAGTGAGCCACTGCTCTCCACTTTTGATTTCATACACAGCTTGACACTAGCTTAAATATTATCCTTTTTAACTTGCTTTAATGTGCTCAGGGATTTATTTTTTTTTTTTTTTGTTTGGCCGGTTTTGTTTTGGATGGGGGTTTGAAGGACTTTTGTGGTCAAAAGCTCTGACATCAGTCTAAAACCCTGCATTGCTCCCTCTCCTTGAAGCCTGGAGGAGATCAGAATATGTCAGATACATCAGAAATGAACGTATCGTTAGACCCTCCAAAAAGGGCAAGATACTCGGTGTTGGCTTAGCATCGCGCTGGGTTGGGCATGCCTGTACTTCTCAACCCTTAAGGACAGGGAAATGCTACTCTTCCTTGCTCCGGGTTGTTGCGAAACACAGTTATTAAGGGTTGACGGGTATTTATCAGAGAGTAATAAGGAACTTCCTGACTTTTCAGCGAAACTTTTAGTGTGCCTTTTCTAAACCACCGAATAACGCTTGTGCCCATGGTTTTCAAAGAAAACCCTTGGCTCGGCACTGGAAAGAGAGATGTGGTTTCCACAGGCTGGCAGCATCCCTCAGCTCCCCTTCCAGCTGTGGGGAGTGAGCGCAGGGAGCAGCAAAGCGGAGCAGCCGGCAGGGAAGCAGCTTTGTATGTTATCTGCAGATGTTGTTGAGAATAGCACTGCCCTGGGACGGCCTAAAGGAAGAATTTGTCCCAATCGCAGCAGAGTCTTTGGAAATTAGTGGAGTGGTAAGGTTCCTTGTCAATCTAGCAGCAATATCCTCTCCCTCCTGTGTCCTTGTGACAAAGAAGGAACATAAATATTCTGGGATGGGAACTGTACAAAAGGAGCCCTTAGAAGTTCTGCAGTCACTGGTTTCAGGCCCTTATCAAAGGATTGCTTCAAGCTGTAAAAAAGGAGTTTACAGGTTCCCTAGTTAACCTCTTTCCTTTGTCCAGCTGCTGTATTCATGTGCGTCCCCAGCTGAAAGGCAGCCAGGCACAGGGCAAGCGAGCCTGGAAGCTCAGAGGATCCCTCTCTTACAGTGTCTGGAGAGCAGAGTGAAACCGTTAGAGAAAAGCAATGGTGGTTCTTCCCTGGGCTGTTTTGCACCCTTTTGGTATGCTCTTGTCCCAAAAGCTGATGATTGCTAGCATAAGGATTGCCGTGTTGGTGGTTTTCCAACCCTAGCGGAGGTGAAAGTTTCTGCTTCTGATTGGTGTAGTTTATCACAACCATCAATAACAGCAACGGATGACGGTGAAGTCCTTGAACTCTACATTGGCTAAGGTCTGAGTCTGGCGTCTGCTTATATTGGTGTGCTACAATATATTATAAGCCTCTGATCATTACCAGAGGATAGATAAATACCGCTGAGACAACAAATAATGGCCATGAGTGAAAAAAAACACAACACAGTTATCGGTTGCTAGGATGGTGCTTGTCTTTTAGAGGAGGAAGCGTCATCTTTTTTCTGATGCTGACAACTTTCCCTGGCAGAACAGCCAGCCCTTCTTAGAGCAGAAATGTGACTCTCACTGTATAAAACCTGTGCCTCTTCTCCTTTGTATATTAAACTGTGTATAAAAGACCACTGATTCGTACGGACAAATATGCTAAACCCTTTGAAGCTGGTTGAAGGAAGGATTTTACTTGTTATTTTTCAGGCAGTTCTTGGCTAGTTCTGGGAACACAAAACATAAGGAGTCCACAAGACCCTTCCTCCCCTCCCTCGCTTGTGAGGAGTATGGACTTGATGTTGTAGAATAGCATGTTTTCACACTGTAAGCACGCTGTGGTGCTGTTCACACCAGCATGGTTTAGAAAAGCAAGTTTCATTCACACTTTTTGGTGGCTTTTATTCAGAGGGACTCATGGACTTTAATTTTCCATTTAAAAAAACCCCCACTGTTTCTCTTGCTTTTTGTAATGGAAGTAATCATGTAATGTACCTAATGCTGTACTAGACGTTGTTGATACTGCTTCTCAGGAAACTCAAAGTAAAACCATTCATGAAGGTTGATGGCCAAGTCAGAAGCTCTACTGCAGGCAGGACAGTGGGCTTTTTCCGTTTGTATTATTAATGCTTGATGGGCAATCTGTCTAATGTGGTAACAATCTGGACTGGAAGAGATGGAAACAGTAAAGTAAATAGGCAACTTTGGGCATCACCTGAAGTAACACCTGTTGCAGTACCAACGTAGCTCCTGGGAAAGTCTTATTTAAAAGGAACATGGAGAAACGGGGTATCTTGCTTGTGTCCTACAATCCTCTACCATCACCACCATAATATATACTCAGTGAAGCAAAGCAGTCACTCTTAAAATTTTGCTGGCAGATCTCACGGAATAACTTTAATTATTCTGTGTTTCTGCTCTCAGCAGCTGAGGAGGACGAATACAGTAGACCCATCCTTCACCTCTTCACCTCTCTCCTTCACCTCTCAAGCATTTTGCCTGATTGCACTTTTCTCCATTTTCCTTGGTCACAGTGGTCTTGGAGGAGTCTGCCTCAGAGAAGAGGTCTGGGTGAGAGAAGAGGAGTCACCGTTAATGATGCACTGCGTGGGGTATTCTCTGAAGCCAAGGTTGCGATAATTTGCCCTGTCCCTGCTCCTGCCTTCTCCCCCATAGCTCTGACGTATGTTGTTGTACTTCTGTTGCCCTGTGAGCTCGCAAACCAGCCTTTCACTGGGGAATGGTAGCAGATGGGCTCTTCCAGTGTCTCCTCCAGCTTCTGCAAGGTCTCTGCATCCTTTGGCAATTCTGTTGTGGCGTTCAGCAGTGAGATCATATGAACTTGTTTATGGCCTGTTTTCATAATTCCGATAAGAGGGTGGATGGGCCCATTTAAACAGGCCACCTGCCTGATGGACCTCAGGACTAATTACAGTGGGGGTGACTGGTTTTGGTTTAAACCAACAGATTCTCTAATAAAGATTTTTTAATATGTATTTGATAAAGGAAGGAATGTCAAAATCTGATTGATTAAATTAATTAAGTTCCAAGCATATTATATTCAAAGCACAAATCTGAAGTTGAAACAACCTCCTTCCCTCCCTCCCGCAAGGAAAGAGCGTATCTGGATTTTTCAGACTGGAAGGTTACTGGCAGGCGACAAAAGAGACCTTTGTTCTGCTCTTGGCTGCACTTCTTGCTCTCAGGCTGACCTTCTTCAGGCCAGCCTCTCTCACCCCGCTTAAAAATGGAGTGTAATGATATCGACCTATTTGGCAAAGGGCTTTGAGATCTATCTGTGAAAAAGTGCTGGGGGTGAGTTGCCGTAGCAAACTTTGAATGTTTCGCGTTGATACGCTGCCTCGCCTTGGAAAATATTACTTGCTGAATTTGGGCAGGTTTTAGTGTTTTGTGATTAATTCGCAGGGAATTCCTGACTTCTTTAAGCTCTTCCCTTATTGGTAGGTATTTGCTGACTAGTTTACTCAATGGGCTGTTCTGAAGCTGTGTAGCTACACTTGACATCACTTATCCCTCCGTGTGATTCAGTCATGGACAACGAGGTCTTACACTAGTGTGTGGCAGTTAAGATAAGGTAGACGGAAGAAAAAAAACAGTTTTGAGCACAGCCTACAGCTTGGCATGGTGGGGTGGGGTGGGATGGGATGGGATGGGATGGGAAGGGATGGGATGGGGTGGCACCTCCACTTCCCTGAGCCTGGACCTTGTGGGCGTATATGACTCAGTGCTGGCTGAGCAGGCAGAGGTGGGACTTCTGGCAGGTCAGAGGCTTGATAACAGCCTGAGGACAAAGAGTAGTTGTTATCTGGTGTGCACTCAGAAGTACTCTCAGTGCAGACAGGGTATTTGGCACGTAAAATCATGAGCTAAGCACTACATGCAAAAGGTAACTGTAATAGAAGTATACTGAGTGCATTTTGTTCATGGTTACTTCCTTGATAAAATAATCTGCAAACCACGACAGCTCTTTCCTTTAGCAACCTTCCTTTCTCCCATAGCTCCTATTTTAAGAATATTCCTATTCTAGATAGGAAAGTTTCTTGTTATTTTGAAGCCTCCTGCAGGGAACAAAGATGCAGTTACAACCTGCTCATGCCTTCTCACAAATCGATTTCAAACCTTGTACGTGGACATACTGTGATCTCGACTGGTACTCCGGCTGACGTCTTCCATGAAAACACACAGCTGTCCCTTAATGGGAGATCAGTGATTCAATAAGATGCCTTTTTTTTACTGCTATTGTTTTCTCACTAATGAAACAGGCTTGTGCTCTGTGCTATCAATTACATTACAAATCATGTCATGTAATGACTTGGTACTTTTTTTTTTGTTGTTTTAAGAAAATGTAGCTCTAAGTTTTACGCGGTCTGATTATTTCACGGCTTCAAAATTTGTTGTCCAAGTCCCTAGTTACTGCAGCTGTAGATAAAGACTTGAATCTCTTAAAGCTCAGGAACATGACAGGGCACAGCCCCCAAAAGGTCACACGCAGTTTGTTTCTGTGGGAGAGGAGAAGGTGAGGAGATAAAATGGGATATTTGCTGTCGGTGGGGCTGCTGGCACCGTGTGGCTCTTGGGGCTCTTTGGAAAGCTTTCTCTGTTTAGCCTCTGAGACTGAATTCTCCCAGCCTTGTTTAGTCTTTCTGGGCTCCCTTAAAGGTCAGCTGGGAGAAAACATGAACTGGCTCTTGCAGAGGGAGCTCCCGTCTCTCTCTCTCTCCCTTTGGCAGTGCAGGGAAAGTGTCTAAAGCACGGTGGTGTGAGAGAAGTTAGCCTTTTCTGCTTTCTGCCTTCCCCTGTAGTAAATTTTGTTCCCCGAATGAGTGAGCTAGACTTAGTACCGATTTTATTCCCAACACTCCTCGATACGCAACCTAAAAAAACCCTCCAAACCCACACATCCCTTGTAGTCCACAGCTTTTTCTGGAGCTGACGAAAAACAGAGCTGATGTCATGGGCTATTTTTATACAATATCATCTAAAATACTTGATTTTTGTAATAGTGAATGACCGCACTATACTTGTGAATAAATTATTTCAATTTTATTGTTTCCATTTATGTAAATTGACAAATATCAGAGCTGAGCTCAGATGGAGCAAGTCTTTTTTTTTTTTTTTTTTTCCCCAAATTACTGTCAAGTTCTTAAGCCCCAATTCCACCGCTGTCCTCTTCCCCCAAGTCTCCTCTAACAGCAAACACCAAGGTAACACCTGCCAGGGATGGGCTGAGCTCTCAAGGCAGTGGCCGTTGGTCTCAAAGTAAGAGCAGGTAAGTAACTGCACGCTTACAGACCCGGAGCTGAGTGGGGAGTGCTGCCGCAGAGGTGGCACATTCATGGAGGCAAACGCCGTGGTCCTGTCGGCCCTGCGTCCTCGTGCTCTCCTAGCAGCTGTGATAAGCCACCAAAGCTTCCCAGAGAAGTTCCTGAGACGGTGGAAAAGAGAGCGAGAACCCAAATGTCCAACTTCGATGTACGATGAATCGTTGTCGTTAGCCATGTCAGATATAGGCTGGGTGGTTTTCCATTTTCTGTTTTCTTCTCCTTCGATGCTGCTGAACTGTTTGGGCAGCCAGTCTGTTCCCTGTCAACTCCCACTTTTACTTTTTTCCTTAAAAGTAATACTAAAAGTGATTGTATTCATTATTATTTTTTTTTTAATATCAAAGAGTAGCCCAGTGTGCAGAGTCTTGCCTGCTGGGTTCACATTTCTGCCAGCAAAGTCCCTGCTCCTGTCATGCACTTGACACCCTTTTGCTGCTCGCTAGAAACCCGGCTGGGCACAGCACAGACTTTGTCTCGGAGCCGTCCATTAAAGTGCCTTTTTTTTGGCAATTCAAGCCATCGCTAATCTGCAAAATTGAAAAATAGAAGTTTACTACATGGAGCACAGGATGCTGTTGAATGCAGGGCTCTTTTAAAAAATAAAGTGTTTAATGAAAGCAGTACAGGTTCTCTCCATCTTTGCTTTCTAAAAATTAAATCAAAGAAATTAAGATGTTTCAGCTTTTATTCAGCAGCATCTGCCTTACATGGGGGAAACGGCTGTGACTAAAGTGGTAGACAAAGGGCTCTTCCAAAAGGATTTAGGTGCCTAATGTCAGTTTGATATGCTTCTGTGTAAACACAGATCCCCAAAACTTCTTTGCTCTCCTAGGGCACCTGAAAACCTAATTCCAGGCCTCAGCAATTGTATCAGAGCTCTGCATGAAATGGTCCTGGCTGCTCATTTTTGAAAGGGGAGATAAAAACATCCATATCTCTATATTGCCCAAGGACATTTGAATTCGTGTGTTTCACTTCCCTGGAGAATGTCCTAAGCAGCTAACCAGAGAGCATCGTGAAGCCGTGATCTCTTTGTTGCAATCCCTTCTGGCTTAAAGTAATTACATGTATAGTTATGAAGGTGCAGACACACACAAAAGACTGACACTGACTCCGCCTGTGTGGTGGTGAAGTACTCATTGTAGGCCACAGTTCTTACTCCAAGGACGTTAAGGTTTATTTATATATTTTTTTTTATATAAGTCTAGGATTCAATGAATTGTTCAGTTCAGAAAGGAACAAAGCTTACTGAATCTTCATAAAAGCTTGCATTAATTCAGATCCAACGTTGGGGTTCATTATACATACGGAAACACACGGACTCTAAAGGCCAAACTCCATCATGTTTACCTGAGCAAAACGTTTTGCAGACAGCCGTGTTCCACTGCAAAGCAAGCGCTGGCAGTAAGCGCCAGCCGGCGTAACAGAAAGGAAATACTCCTGTTGCCTGCCCGTAAGCAGGTGCGGCATCAGCCGGGGGTGTTTTCATAAACACAGTATCACACTTCTCTGTTACATCTGCGTCATTTAAAGAGAAATAAAAGGATAATCTTCTCATTGCCATCTTCTCTGCTTCCAGCTTTCTGAATTATTTTTGCTGATTTCACGGCGGGAAATGCTGATCCTGCGTTGCAATATGTAGCCCAGGATGGAATAGTAATTGCATCTTACATACTCAAGGTAGAAAACATATTCCATTAACTTCTTGCCACCTAAAGTGTCACGTTAATCAACTTTTTAAATCACTACCTTCTTCAAAGCTTTCTTAGATTGGTATTATAGAATATATGCGTTTCCACTGTTTTTTCAATATCATTTTGTCTGACCACTAATTACACCGACTGCTTCTGGAGTACAAATAATTACCCCAAACCTGCACCGTGCTCACACATCTGTGGAAAACTAGTCACCGAAAGCAGCTGCTGAAACCCTTGGCCACCAAGACAAGAGCGCTGAGCTTGCCTCAGACAGCACTGGGGAGCCTGCCTCCATCCCCCAGCTGCTGTGGGACAGGGAAGGGGGAATCCCGTCTGGGAGAAATGGAAACAACCTCAGAGGGTTTAAACAGTTTTGCTCACTGAGGCTGAAGGAAGAAAGAGATGAATCAGCGACTGTCAAAGAACAGACCCACCTGCATCATCAGGGAACAAGAGGGGACTGCAGATGCAAGGTTTATGTGATTTACACAATCTGTCACGTGTCCCATGGTATGTGGCAAAACACTATTTGGAAGGAGTCTGAAGTTGCTAGTTTTTGATCTTGACCACACCTTGGCCCCTAGAAAGGGCACTTTTTTACCTCTAGTTGGTCCTGCTGTGAAAACACAGCCCATCAGACAGGTGACTGAAGAGCCAGGACATAGGTTGTGCAATTTCAGTCCAGAGCAATTTCACTGTGAATTTACTCAGTTACTTCCCTCTCAGGGAAGTCCTTTTGAATGCCCTAAAACACCCCCAGAATTTTTGTCCTTCGCGAGCACTTTACAACTGAGATCTGCCTCTTCTGTATCTGTTGTTTTGACGGAGCTGAGCATAAATCTGCGTGATGTGGTTGCCCTTATTTCTCTCTCCCTTCAAGACTCAGCAGCTGTTTTTATAAAGAAACAACCTTTCTTTTTCCAAGTCTAGCCCTTCTGCCTTGGAGAAGTGCCTTCTCCTCCATGCCACCTTCCTCAGAGCGTTTATGTCCTCTCCCCAGGAAAGGATTACAAATTATGGCATGAATGCATTTTTTTAAACACACAACCTCTTATTAGACAGTGTTTTTAAGTAAAACAGCAGGTGAGCTTGTTAACTCCATCTGCCGCTCTTCTCATGGAGTACATGTTTTTTAAACAAACTTTAATATCCTCTACTAAATTAAAGAACTGTTGTTTTCAACAGGAATACCCTGACTATAATCATGATATACGTACGTGCCCTTTTTTTAAAAAAAAAACCAAACCACAATAACTACCATCTGCCACTTTCTTAGTAAACATTGTGATATTATGTCATGAACTCAATTACGCAGATCACCGGGGTGTGGACAACCCGTTGCTGCTTTTTAAAAATAAGCGTTGAAATAAAGCTTTGCTTTAGGTGCAGCAAATCCATTACTGAATGTTCGTCAAAAAGAAGGGGCTCATTTCAGCCAGCTGTGCGTGTTCCCTTACGTCAGCGGGGAAACTGCCCGGGCACAACTAGCTTGTTTCTTATTGACTCGTGTAATTATAGGCAGGGTTAACAAATGGCACCAGTTACTGCGTTCTGCTGCCTGACTTTGGCCAAACCTGTTGAGAAATGATACCTTTCACCAGCTCAGCTTTTTGGCCACATGTTCTCTGTGGAAGGGGATGCATGTCTCAGGCTTGGTTTTAGAAATAGATTAATTTGTGGTTTTAGAAATAGATTAATTTGTTTAGAAAAACTCCAGCCTGAAGGCCTGAGGCACTGCTAGTACAGGGGAGAAAAAGGAGGCAAAAGAGAGTTTTGTTCACAGGAGGAGAAGGTTTGGTGACCCTCTTGAAATCTGTGAACCACGGGGGAAGATCAGAAGAAAAGTGTGACTCAGACTTGGTGGAGAAGTACTTAAATTCACTGAGCAAAGGCACTGGACAGAGATAGAGAGAGCATGTGAGAAGAAAGACAGAAAAATGGCAAAAAGATTCAACAAGCTTTTAAGGAAAATGGTGGCGGTTCCTCCTCCCTCTCTCCCAGGTCCTAAGAAATCACAATTTATTAATGAAAGAAATGGTGGAAGCTTGAAAGGTAAGAACTCCAAGGCTAAGAGATGCTTGTTTTAATTTGAGCCTTTTTAGATATAAACAATTAGAAACTCTTAGTTGTTCACTAGGTGTGATCATGCAGTGAGCAACATCTGCTAGTTGAATGAGGAAAGCATCTTTTAGGAAAGGAGTCACGAGTCTAGAGGCAACCTATATTGCAAATCCAAGAGGACAATCATGGTTATGTTTCCTAATTTATTGCCCATGGGGCATTGAGTCATCTTCTCTGGAAAAACCTACAGAAATCTATGTTACACCAGGTATTATTCAGAAACAAACGTCATCCTTTTTCAAATTATTACTGGCATCAGTTTCAGCCTGACACTTCAGAAATCTTTAAGCAAGTATCTATGTACCTGGCTTATTCTATATTCACCGAACATATGTGTCAGGCGCCTATCATCCTGCTTCAGTATTAGTTGTAAATTGATGTCAGTTTGATACACCTGAAATGACTCCTGGGAAGTCTTAATACCGTCTTTCCCTCTTTTCATTTTGGCCTGTCTCCTTTCCCCTCCCTACCCAAACTGCCCTGCTGTCTCCCACTGATCTTTCGAGCAGCTGACGTGGAGGGAATGAAACCCCTCTGTGGTAGCAGGGGCCAAACTGCCTTGATGCACAGACCAAACCTCTTATCGACTTTAATGGAAGAAGGATCAATCCAAAGCCTTTCACCCTTCTTTTGGGGTATTTTTCCGGTTGATTTTGGTTTTCTTTTTGGCTAAAATGCAATAACATGCTGCGTAGATGTATCTACTAAATCCAGTAAGACACAAATAGAGGGCTTTATAAAGGTTCCTATGGCCTGTTCATTATTCAGGAGGTGTCTGTGTTTGATGTGGTGGGCACATTGTGCCTGATTTGTTTCCCCTGTTTGGTTCTCAGCTGAAATCCACTGCTGCAAAACTGCAGCCCATTGTGCTAAGCAGACTGGTCTCTCGGCAGGTTCATCGTGGGTAAATGATATGTATCCCTCTGGCTCAGCAAGACCGTGATGAACTTGTATCAAAGGATTTTCTGAACTCCTTTTAGAAGCGTGATGTGAATTATATGGAGCAGGTGTGAGTGCCAGAGGAAGGCGGAGGTCGGTGTCACACTTCACAGCTGAAAGCCACCCACCATCAAGGCTGCTTTTCATGTGCTCTGCCAATATGAACCCTACTGGAAACAGAAGGCCCTCTGAGGCTATATGGTAAGCCTGAAGGGACAGAGAAGGCTTTTGAGGGAGGGAATCGAAAACATTGGAAAAATTCCTGCTTCAAATCAAGGTAATTTTTAATGACTTGTAAGTCAAGACTAGACTGAAGAAAAAACATCACGATTTACAGAAATCCTCTGCCTTGCCTTCAGAGTAAGTAGGATGCTTTCCAGGTCAAATCAGTTGCATCACTCCACCGCAGCAAAACAGAAGGCGGCTTTGTTGAGAGAGCTGGTTACAGTCCTGGCATTGTGGTGCTGCCTTCTGTTATCAGGGGGCATGTGGTTTCGTGTCAGATTGTGCCATGTTATGGGCAGTGAGAGGGCGTCCTTTAGGGCGGTAAACAATTGTCTTGACTCGGAAACAGTACCATGCTGTGTGCCCTCTTTTTCCCCTCAGGAGAACAGCGATGCTTGGATTTGACCCTTTTTGTGCTACAGGTGTTGGGTTAGAGCTACCCAATACTTGGACTCTTTCCTCCTGGTGACAGAATGTTTGATGATACCCTAAGGCGACAGGTAGAACGCCTTAAAAGGGGCAGCCTGTGGCTTTGCTTCCAGCAAAATTCATGAACTGCTACAGCTGACAGAGCTTTTGTAGGTGTGGGGAAAGAAATGTGTAAGGGTTGATGTGATGAAACTTTAAGAAAGCAATTTTGGATGGCTTCTAATGGTTAGAGAAGGATTATTGTACGCATACAATAATATTAACTGGCAAGTTATTCTTGACACTCTTTCCTGAGGCACTGAATTCTTAATTGTTGTTCTTCTGATAATGCCCCTGTGTATCCAAGCGTTAGATGCTGCAGAAGACACCTAAGCCTACAGTAGAAATTCCAGTGCACTTGATGGAAACTGTGTCTCTGGTCCAGTGTGGGATAAACCTGAACGATAAGTAACAGCTTTGGGTGTCTGTGCCCTGTGAACTGCTCTGGTTAAGTACTGGGATTTTTTTATTGATTTGTTTGTTTTTCAAACTGAGTTGGCTCTTCTGTATTGATTCTCCCTTGAGGAAAGGAAGCCCCAGGAAAATACTGCCACGGAAGGTTTCTATGCTGTAGTCCCACTAAATTAAAATAGAGGCTCTTCACCATGAAAATGCCGTGCCTCCAGGAAGAAGTTTCACTAGTTAAATCTGACTAGTTCCAGCATGTTTTGCAAGGTGTCCATGCCTTTACCTGAAGGGAGCCGGGAATGGGGGATGCCTACAGTGGTTCTGACATACTGTTTTGTTTTCAGAAATTGGAATTGGGTTTGGGGGTAACAAAAATAGAAGTAGTGGGAATATAGTAAGCTACTAAGGAGCAAAAGGACAAGGAGCAAAAGGAGTCTGAAAGACTGCCATATGAAGCGGTCTTCCTGAAAAGCTAGATAATTTCTTTGCAATGTTGGCACATATCTGAAAAAATTTGTAAGCTGCCTTATATATTTCTGATTACTTAAAAAAAAAAAATTGGGAAGATGGAGTACAGTGTTACCCAATATCAGCATGCTTTATATAATTCTGAGGCAGTAAAGTTACAACATTCAGAGTCAGTTCGGTTTTAGTTTTTAGAAGATTTTAAACAGTACAATGTATAAAAACAGTTGCTACCTATAAAGGGCGAAGGAAAATTTTCTGCCAGTTCTTAAATCAAGGGTTACGTTTGCAGAAGTGGCCTTGGTTAAGGCTTTGCATTTCAAATCTTCTGAAGTCACATTCCTAGTAGAGTTAGGTTCTGTTGGTGTAAACTGTGATGCCTACATGTGCAGCCTCACATGCGACGGTTAATGTTTGAACAAAGCTTCTGGGTGAATTGACGCCTCTCTCAATTAGCAAGTCGTTTTAAAAAAAAATAATAATTTTTCCCCATTTCTCAAAGCCAGCATAAAACCCTCAAAACCTTGTTACTTAAATAATGCATGAGAAAATCTCAGGTAAAGCATTGACATCTGCAAACCAGAGTTAATTAATCCTTATAATACACCTTTGAGAAATAATCTCCTTCTTTACCACTTCTTGGTGAGTGGGGCTATGGATAACATCAGCTCCCAGTGGGAAGAGCAGAGCTGGCCCAAAATTAAGGACTACACTGGTAGCAGGATAGGGCAAGGAGTAAAGCTGGGTTAACCAAGGCTACTGTTTCACTTCTCTGTAGTCTTGATTCGGCAACTTGCCTTACCCTTTGACCAGAGTCCATTGTGCCGTGCATCATCCTCTTTCTTACCCTTGCAGTCTGGGAATATAACCAAGGATATGCTTTGTTCTCTCATTAAAATACTCTCAGCAGGGCTAAAGTAAAAGAAAAAATGTCACAACGCACTCCAGTTAATGAATTTGCAAAACAGAAGGGGTAACAGAACAGCAAAGTTATAGCAATTAACTAGGTTTTACTGGGCACCAGTAATAGTCTTGAGGTGGTAAGAATGATGGCTCTAATTGTCCTGGTATTTTATTAAGGAGTTAAGGATAGGGCAGCAGAAAGGGCTTTAGGCTGCTGTAAGAAAGAGGTGAGGGCTAACGTTTTTCCAGGCTAGCATTTGCCCGCCAAATGATCAAATGACCTGTAAAACCACAGGTGACTGCAAAGGACACTTTGAAAGTAAACACGTGAGGGAGACTTGATGTACAAAAGCGAAGACAACAGGCTCTGCTTCATTTTTCCTTCTCCTGAGAAGGGTATGTGTGATGTGCCACCTCCACCGTTAAATGGGCTTTGTATTTGTTTGCATTATTTCCTACTAGCCCCATCTCTTCCACTGATCTTCTCCTATGTGAACGCTTTGGCTGCCCATTTCTACTTTGATGGCAGGAGTAAGAACAGGGAGTGAGGACTGTATGGGAAGAGAAGACTTTTCTTAACCAATATGCTGCATTCTGAAGTTCTTCTAATATGAAGTTCTTCATGGTGGCCTGGTTACCTCCCTGCTCTTTTTTCCCTTTAAGCATTGAGTAATGTTGTCCATGGTGGAAATCACAGATGTAGGCTGGCTTAACACCCCCTCGCTCCTGCCTCCACCCATGGTTTATGGCTACTTTAGTTAGGCTGGTTTACCTTTTAATATAGCAGGTGGCAGGTGCTGATGGCCTAGACTGAGGAAGTGTGATGGGTCTTTAAACATGATTTGGGTCTTCTAGCTGTTCCTTAGATTAGCAAAGTGTATTCCCTCTTGCATCAACCTAAAAAATAGTTGAAAACTGTAGCCATAAATATCCGTCGATTAGAACAAAGCCTGGGAAAACTAAAACCGGGAAATTGATGCTTTTACACTTTCCCCTCAAATAAGCCTATTTTTCAGCTGGATGTTTACTTAGATTCCTCCTCTGGACCAGGTATCATGGGTTTTATTTATCCTAAATCCTGTTTTAAAAGCAGCTCCAGTGCAGTTAAGGCATTAGTTGACAACGGGCCCATAGCAAGGCACTGCTTGGAAGAAATCTGCATGACAGGAGCAAGGTCTTCTGTATCAAGGTCGTCAGTATGCATCTTCTTGATATTTTAACAGTGACTAAGTCAAAATTTTGGGGTGGGGTGTGAATACAAGCCAGTAAACTGTCACAGAGCCTGCCCCTTCTGAGCATACAGCAGAGTCCCCCCCTCACTCTTTTAACCTCCTTTGAATTCAGATGGGTTAAAACAGTGAACAAATACTGCATAATTGTTTGCCAGGAGTACAATGAACTGTGACAATTCACATAGGAGATATGTGCCAAAATGCCCAGTGAGCTCCTCGCCATCCAGCACTGAGCGTAACTGAAACGTTGGTTAATAAAACTGTTAATGAGGTAGTACTAAAACTTTTTTTCTACTCTTCTGCTGGGCAGTATGACAGGTTCCTAACCATCAGTGGCACTGAGGGACAGAGAAGAGGGAAGAGGACGTCTAGAGAAAAGAGTCTGGATATCTGAGCATGGAATCTTCCCTTGAACCTAAACAAAGATGATTTTTTCTTTTTTTTTTTTCCTAGAAATGTGAAAGTGTTAGGATGTAGTTACATGCAGCATTTTCTCTATTGGCATGTCTCATTTAAGGAGACTACTGACCTCTTCCTCCTATGACTGTGCTGCCATATGCCAGCCTCTCAGCTCTGGCAGTGCAACCATCTGTGGTGCTGCACGCTGAACAGTTTCCCCTGCCAAAGGACATGGAAGGCCACTGACCACCCCTGTGCGTGGCAGCAGATGCTATGCTGCAGAGCTTGACAGGCTTTTCTGGATACAATCATGCCAAACCGTCAGCTGATGATGCAGTGATAGGCCATGCAAAAAAAGCTGAAAGCACCTCTTGGAACTTGGAGTAGAAGCCCTTAGGAGGGCATGGAGTTCTGATTTCTGCTTACAGCTGGGTTATGAATTTTGGAAAGATCACTTTAATTCACAAAACACATTGCAGGAGGCTATTCTGGTCTTGCCTAGCACACTTTCAGAAGTGCAAAATAGCACATTGGCATATCCAAGGTCTCTTCTTCCTGCTTTCCCAATAAGATCCCTATGAATCATGTTTGCCCCTTCTCTTCCCCTTTTTCAAGAGGTAGAAACTGTGCTGCATTGAGTTCTGTAGATGTGAATGAAAGTTTGGACATGTAACTATTCAGCAAATTTCAATTGCCCTGCAGGAAGAAAACCTGCCTGGCTGTCCTGAATTCCGAGCTTCTGTGCACAGACTAGTTTTTTACAACTTCAATGCACTTGTCATAGTTACCGTGTTGATTAAACAACACCTGTTTGCTAATAAATATTCTAATTGTTCTCAGGTATAAATCAAGGAGGAGAGAGGATTGTAGGTCATCGCTTACAGAACCCTCAAAGGATATGCAAAGTCTTTGATGGCCTCCTGAATAATGTAAGGTATACTTGCATTTTAATTAGGGTGACGGTCTACTCCTGAGCAAGACAGAAAGCAATTTGTGCCCTAAGGAAAGGTACGTGACAGAAGTCTGAGTTCTTAGAAAGCAACAGTAAGCAGTGCCAGCAATATCCGGTAGATCAAATGTTTCTAGGGTCTCATGTTACTTGTCTGTGAAATCAAATTGAACCGCTGGCTCCCAAGGAACATATAACGTGAGTAACGTTCCCAGCTAAAATACTGCTTTGTAAACCAAACAGCACTAAATTCATATTAAATCTCCTTCGTGACTACTGCTAGGCATCCCAGCATGCAATTGTTAATTCCAGCTGCATTTATTAGTGGGCTCTTAGGCAATGAAACATTAATTCTCTGATGTCATTTGCTATGCCAGCTGCAAAGTCAATGCAGAATTAGTCACATTTTTATCAACGTTTGGTTACTCTACCCAAAGGGATCCTCTTAACTCAATACCCTCGTTGTCTTTACTAACTAAATCACAAAGCAAAATTAAAAATTTCTTTCAGCCAAAGTATACGCTGACATACGGAGGAGCTCTTCCTTCTGACTAGTAATACAGGGTGTATAAGGCAGAGCACGCATGTTTCTGGACCTGCTGTACACCTCCAGCTCCAGGTGTATGTATAGCATGCCTTGAAATTTGACCTTTGCTTCAAATTCATTTATGGCACGTGATTGAGTTAGCAGAGGAGTCAAAATGGGTTGCAGCTGGATGATATGGAGACTAGAGTAAAGGGATTAAATAGATGTGCCCAGTGGTATAGTATGAGAAACAGAAAGGAATTCAGGGTAAATTCAGGAGATTGTCATTAAAATGTCAGAAGTTACAGGTTATAGGCACTGACTAGAAAACAGGCATTTGTTAGGCTCGTAGAATTATTATGTTAGTAATATGAAGACATGTTTTGGACCACAGACAATATATTAGTGATGATAATTCCAGAAAGAGCTCATTATTCACACCTACCAAAAGGTAGCTTTGTAACTTGCCACAGAGACCTGTATGATCCTGAGCTTCTTGAAATCAAGGCTGACTGATGTAAAACCTAGTAGGCTCTGTCTGCAACAGGAAGATATGGAATCAATATGATAAATGGAGCAATTTCAGAAATGTACGGGGTTTTTTTCCTGTTTTCATGAAGGATGACATTTCAGCCTTATGTGGAGAACCTGACTGAAGCCTAGGTAATATTTACATACCGTCTAAGCCCTAGCGCTTTGGAACCACTATCAGAGTAGTGTGGTTTTGGACTACTTGCTCTGGTGCTGAATTTCACCTTATGGGTTTATATTATCACACTTTATGTTGCAAAAACCTGGTGAAAACTGAGTCTGAATATGACTACACTCTACCAGTATGCCTCCCTGAAGCTGACCTCTTTGTGTTTCTTATTTAGTTACCTTTAAAGCTGCTGACACTTTTATGTAAAATTTAGCCCCATCTACCTGAAAGAAAAGACCAGACTGTGTTCTGCAGAAAACAAACACAGCTCCTGTGGCTTATTTGCCCAGGTGGCCATACAACAGCCCATGATGTTATGTTAGTTGTTCTTGCTGTTGAGCTTTTCCAATTAGCATCCTAGAACAAAAAGGTTATATTGAAATAAACGTTTAAGCTCTGAGGATCAGAGTCTCCTGTTTAATGCCATGGCAGGGGAAGCTCCACTGGGCAATTCCTTATTTCATAGATAGCATCACTGTCAGTACTGGAGCCTGTAACCGAGTGAAGTAATTGGGGTGTCAGAAACTGGCCTTCCACCACACAGCTTCTGTACTTCTCACTGTATGTATGGTTCAGCCCGTGAAGATCAAAGCGAGCAGAGGTATCGGTGACATTGCAAACCATTGGATCAAACATAAGAATAACTCCCTGATTAGCAAAAAGAGCATAGGGATTCAGCCCCGTGGAGGGTAGAACTGAAGGGATTATCTGCTCTGCTAAATTCCATCCCTGCAATCACCAGAACAAACCAAGTTCATCTCATGCACCAGAGCTTACAAAACATCTCCCAGTGTCTTGTAGCAACTGTAAGGCCTGTAGTGAAAGATGAAAAATAACATAATGTACATAGTTCAGGACCTGACCCTTTCCCTGTGCCTGCCTCTCTCTTCCCTTAAGATCAATCTAACATTTTGTTCTTACAGAGTCTGAATATGACTAGCTTTTGCTGCATCGTGGCACCGGTGCCCAAAGTAGCGATTGTCTGTGCTAGTCTGCTCAAAAACAATGTGAAGGGGACTAAGCTTAAATATCTCTGAACAAAATTCTAATGCAAAATAATAGTCTTCGCCTTCTATAAAGTACTGAACATAAACAGGGTATTATTGGCCTTGACCCAAAATTCACAAGGTGCTTTAATTACACTGCTTAAGGTTCCTGCCAATTTTCTTCGTTAGACATCTGTATGACAGTGTGAGGCCAACCAAGCTAAGGTGGTTGTTCTAACTACAAGGTGAAAATGCTAACCATGACCTGGATTATAAAAAGTTGTCATTAAAGGTCTGCTACTCCTTGTAAAGAACGTGGTTTTGTAATTTAAAGAAATCTGATCTCCTGAAAGTGCCCTGCTGGGCCTGCAGCTGACATCATGTTTGTCTGAGTTTTAACAGATTCAACAGGACCAGGATGATTAAAGCAACTTTCAGCTCCCTGTATTTTTGGAACAGAGCTGTGGAAAAGACACTTGAAGTTAAAGATGACAGCTCCCTGGAGATCTTGACTTCACCAGCTTCATTAGAAATTAAATTACAAAACCTAAAGCTATAGCTGAAAAGGATCCAGAGTTTATTTGCGATTCCTTGGTTACCTGTGAAAAATCAGTTATTTTTCAGCTGTGCTCATTTAGGATTGGTGTGAAAGGTATGTGCCAGGAGCAAGTCACCACAAAGTAAACTAAGACTGCATTCATAGCTTCTAATTTAACCTGCCGTAACTGGCTGTGCATGCATTTTTAACTAGCTATAAACTCATGGCAGCTACCTCTCGGCACCAAATTTATGATGAGACAGGGTAATAAGACATTGTCCTTACTCTGTACTGATTAAATAAAGAGCAGACTTTCAACTCTGTAACTGCACTGTTGACATTTTATCACAGCCTTCATCGAGAAGACTATCTTGGAAGGTCCAGAGGGAAACAAGTGCATGTAATTACCGCATATGCAAATGAACAATTGTGTGTATCAGTGAGATAATTCTTATCTACAAAGGTCAGCAGGTAGCTGCCAGCTGCACTGTTTGTACACAGAATTTTATCTATATTTCTGCACATAGACCTTGAGTCCTGCTTTATAGCCGTTTTCTTTTTTTTTTTTTTGCATTCTTTTAACAATATTGTTTTTTCAGTTATGTTAGGGGATTTCTGTATCTCTGCCTTTCACTGCAACTTTATCTTGACCTGCTTGAACTCCTTGTCTTCATCATCATGGTTTCCATCACTAACATTACATTTTGTCAAGAAACCATGTTGGAAAACTACTCTGTTACCTCACAAAAGAGCATTGGCTGTAATTCGCCACTATGGGGCATCTGGTCTTGCCTATGTTATTCACCAATGAGATCTCAGCTCAGTCTGAAAATTTGAGTGATGTTCTAACCTTGCACTGATCTCTTCATTTAGCAGTGAAATTCTCTTCTTAGAAATCCCTTCAAAACTGTAAAATAGAAATTATCATATCATCAGCAAGCCCCTGGCATAAAAACCAGACTGTACTTGCAGAAGTCAAAACAGAAGTAATACAGCCAAAAAGACACTATGACCAAATCACCACCCACTATAAACCTTTAGGAATAGACTAAATTTCCAGCTAAAAGAAAGACGCTTGAACTTACTCTAGATTTTAAGACCCTCTGCACCCCTTCAGATGTAGGAGGAGGGAGGGAGCTGCCTCTAAACAGTTAGAAGCAGAAGAGATGAAAGTGAGAGGTTCTGCATGGCTGTAGAGATTTGCGGGGAGGACTCAATCCAAAAGGAAGGGAAGCAGCAACATTAAGGAACATCTTCAGCGCACACCTTAGCCTGGGCAAGCCTTGAAATTATCGCATTTCCAGTACTGTGCCATGCAGACTGCAAAGGAGGGTGGGTGAAGGTGGGGCAGCTGTAAGCCTTGGGCAACCCTCCAGAAGAGCTCCGCCACGAGTGGCTGCTGGCGGCCGGCGTTGAATCATTGCGCCCTGGCGGCACAGCTCTCTTCAGCCAGCACCATCCGGATTTCTGAGCGGCGCTGGTTTCCTTTGGTAGCTCTGGCTGTGGGAAGGTTGCAGCCACTCACTCCAACTTCCTCCCCAGACAGACGGTCTGTCTGGAAGGCTCCGTGCCAGGCTTCATGCTGGCACAGGGGTTCAGCCCTTAGTTAGGAGGATTTTGTTACTAACGCTTTTGTAATACCGATGATATTAGTGCCTACAGTACTATCGTGCTTTTTTTTGCGGAAGCTGTATTTGTTTACTCCTAGATGAACAAGTAGAAACAGGAAGGGTATTTTTTTTTCATGTTATGTAGTGAGAAGTGGAAAGTAACCCCTAAAACCTTTTCCCTAGCGTCCTGACCCGCTGTACTGCTTTAGCCATAGCGGTCGACAGAAACAGAGAACTTGGACCAACGTGCATTTCTCCTCATTTTGCAAACTGACCAACTTCCTCTTGCTGATGCGAGGTGGTACGTGTAAGTCCTCTGTAAGACCAAACTGTTAGCTAATCCTCTGCCCTGGAATCCATCTGACAAAGGGTTAGAGTGGTGAGACGTTTTCCTTTTGTAATCTGTTTAAGTAAACGAAATGAAATCTCTTCTTGGCCAGCTTTAAAGATCAAGTCATAAAAGCCTGGCATAGTTCTGTTGTATACATTTCCCTTGGAAAGTATCTGCTTCAGCTTTTCTCTTTGTTAATCAGATCCGAGACCTCCATTAGAGAATAGTTTATTCCCAGCTTTAGTTAATATTTTTCAAATGTGCTGTATTTGTATATGTTAATTCCTGTTCTCTGAGTGCTCAGAGATTATCTGAGGACAGGACAGCTAATGTCTACCTGAACCCTGTCAGATATTTTTTCCCAATGTAGGAAATGTAGGGACAGGAAAATTATCTGTAAAAAATAACTTATGAAATTAGTTGTGGTCCTTTCCCTTTTGTAAGACTATTCTTGACTTTGTGGTTTGGTTGTGGGTTTTTTTTTCCTGAGTAGTGGATTCTTTTAAAGCGGGTTCATTATTCAGTGCACATTGCAAGCAAACCTGTTTAAATTTTGATGTCTTCAGGAAGATTTTTCACCTTATATATTAATTTTTTTTAGTAATTTCTGTGATGACTGCTACCTGTATGTACTAATTCTACTGCATTGTTTCTGTTCCTTGCCAAGCAAACAGAATGAGAGGAAAATGTGAGATGATCTTTATCATCTTATCGGGACTTGAATTATTTTTAGGGCAGGGCCATAGCCAGCAATTGGTGCAGTCAAAAGCTAACATTGTGTAAACTGGGAGTACTGCCACTGCATTCTTGGCCACTTTGGGTCAGATCTTGCCTTTCCTAGCAGGGATAAGTTTGTATTACCCTCTTTTTCTTCTGCTATTGCCACGCAAAGCAAGGACTTAGAACATACTTGTGCACAGATCTGTGTACAAACGTCTTAAAGGACTCATTCCCTCCCTCTCCTACAGATAAATTACTTTTCAGGCCACTCAGTTTACTACTCTGGTCTCAGTGCACAGCTTTGCCAGTGCTGGCTTGGAGGGGGGGACGTGAAGGAATAGTGCAAGACTGTCGTTTTCAGTCAGTGCAGCCTTAGGCACGCTTAAACTGGTTGTGAAACTGCACCCCTAACAAGAGCTTTGGAGAGGGAGCCTGGCCATGAATGCACATATTTGCTTGCAAAACGCCCCTGACTTCAGGCATTTCCGCACAAGCAAGTGCAGGCTACTCTCATGCAGTGCAGCTTGCGCTAATACTGGAACCGGGAGTGCAGGAGAGTGAAATGCAGAAGGCAGAGCTCCTTTTCTTGGGCACAGCCCCATGCAAATGCGGCCACGCTGCTTCCACACTCACAGGGTGGCAAGACGGTGTGGCACTGTGTGGCCTTCTTGATTCAAGCCTCTATTGGCAAGGTGCTCTGTGCAACCAAATGGCAAAATTTTCCCCTCCTGAAGAAGATTTCTTACAGCAGATCACAGAGGAAGGCTGAGCCCAGAGACAGTGGCCGAGGCCATCCTTTAAGTGGGAAAGCACACTTCCCGTCCTCACTCGACTCTTTTTTTCCCTGTTCTTAAAAAAAATTGAGTATTGTGACAGCCCACTTGGAAGGGACCAGAAGACTGCTTCTGGACAGGGTGTTAAATACTGGCTTAATCAAGTACTTCACTTCCCCACCACCACCACCACCACCCCACCCCTTATATTTTTTAATCAGCTAGAGCTTACAAATCTAGTAAATCAAATATTTCTCCAACCGGTGGTATTAAATTGCATGCAAAGCACTGTGGGCATGTAGCCAGAACAATAACAAAGCCGCCTTGAAAGTATTTATCTTTGGCAATACTTTATACTTCTCACTGCTGTCTATCTGAATCTTTTCAGTGCATACTAAACTGTCAGTAAATTAAACCATGCAGGTAAGGTTATCTCTATTTTCCAACTGGAGAAACTGAAAACCAAAGGGGTTCCAAATAGAATTTGGAGACCCCTTTGTGTTTTGAGTACTACCCAAGCCCTGGGGCCCACTGAGGACAAGGCGGCTATTCACCGAGAATGATAGTCTAACATGAATCTGGCCGTGTGACTTACCTGTCAACATGAAGCCAGTCTAGAAAGCAATGCCGTGTCTCCCGATTGGTGGTTGTGCACCTCGGTTACGCTGCTGGGCTCTTCCTCACTTTAAGAGTAGTGTTATTGAAGAGTCAGGTAGTAGCAGTACTAAAGACAGTACAAACAAGCATTCCCAAGAAGAACTTTGGGATGTGATTGGATCATACATGCAGAATTTTCCAGAGTATCAAGGCCCGATCCAAAGGAAATGCGAGACTCCATGTATTTACGTGCTTTAACAGTTACAACCACCCACAGTTTCGTATGACTTCGGTTTTCTTTTCCTCAGAACAGTGGGATCCCCTTGTTGTCAGCATGAGCTGATTTTTATTTTTTTTCCTTTTTGTCTACCCTGAGTCATTTTGCTCAGCAGCGCAAAAGTGGATACATTTGGAAAGCATAGTTGTGTGGCATATTTATATGATTGGCTTGAACTATGAACTAGGAGAGGAAAATCTAAAGGGGATGACAGGAATTCAAAGACTTGTTCAAACAGCTTGAAAATTCCAGGAATTCACATGGGAACGTCACAATGGTCTGAACTCACACAGGCTTGTGGTGGTGCCAAAAATTTCAAATTAACTAGTAAATTAAAATCAAGGCAGGAGTAAGATTTTTAATTTTATGGGATTGTGGTAGGGCTGGAGGAACCAAGAGAGGTAAAAAAATGATGGCAGCACAGTTGTACGTCTTTAAAAAAGGGGAAGGAGATGGTCTCAAAGATATTATCTGAAGTAGACTGTATCGATAAAATGGACAGATAGGTTACACAAATCAGCACTGCAAACGTGTTGGGGTAACCAAGAACTGGGTAAGACTAGATTAAACTGGCCTATACTACAAAGGAACAAAAATACGTACCAGGGGCCCTTACTGACAGAAAGGAACTGTTTGTTCTCTGAGGCAACTGAATCTCTAGAAACACCTGTAACAGTTCTACTGAACATAATTATAGTTGTCAGGTGAAAAGAAGACCAGATAATTCCACCATTCAGAACTGAACGTGAGGTCCACTGAAATCAATTAGCTGTTTCCAGGCTACTTCAGTGGATGCCTGGTCAGTGGGGGGAGAACCCGGTTAGGGGCTGTCTGTGCTATTGCAAAGCACAGGCAAGATTCATGGTAGCACAGCTGCCTTGGGGAGAAAACTAGGATTTTTGAGGAAATGTCCTGCTTTGTGATGCTGATGTGTCACCTCCTGTCTGCTCAAAAGTGCATTGACTGAAGATCAAACAAGAGGAGAGATGGAACTCAGTGTATGGATGCTACAGATCGTAAATACATACACACAGGTATTGCTTTAACCTTGCAGGTAGAAGTTACAGGTATTTCAACAAAATTTAGATATTTTGAAGCTGATTTTTCCTGAATTCTGAATCATAAAAGAAATGCAAACACGTATTGCAAATCAGATATCCCAGTGCTCAGGTTTGTATATACAAGCTATCCATAAAAGCCTATTCACTGTCTGGACAGTAACATGCTTATATGAGGGTTAAATAAAAATTAGTTTAATGAGGGAACAGATTTCTCTACCAAACTTCCGTCAACTTCAAAACAAAGAATTTAAAAATAGGATATTTCAAACCTGATAACTTCACAATGTCCTTGCTAACTAATGACCTAAGCATACGAGAAACCTGATGTGGCTATCATGCATCAAGTTGTTGACATGGATCTTGAGAGTCTGGTACAGTATTTAAAAAATAATTGTGGAAGTGGGAGATGGGACTATTCTTAAAGAAACAGGTCTTGCAGCAAGCAAGCTTTTTGCATTTCAGCCAAACAACCTTTTTGAACGTGGCATTGAAGGAAACAAAGGAGCAAGGATTGTTCCCCACTTTTACTTGATTCTTAACTCCTGAGGGAATGGTGAAACTAGTCTCATCCATGTATTGAAAGACGGTTGTTTCCTCTAGCCTATTCCAAATATTTTCTAATGACAATTTTCACAAGTAATTGCCTGCTTTCAACCAGCTTAAAAGGGGAAACACAAATGATAATTTAGACTTCTTGTGAATCCTGATAATGTTCTTAATCATAAGATTCCTTGAGATGTGTTCACAGAGGGTAAAAAAATCCTCTTTTAAATAGCAGCACAGTTGATACTAACAGTAGTCCTGAGTTAAAACTGCTGCGTGTGTATGAATGCACACTCGTGTGTGTATGTGTGCATGTGCGAAGAGGGTAGGAGAAAGCCTTATTTTTCTGAGTGGTAATATTGTTCAAAAGAAATATGTGGCTTGGTCTTTTAAGCAGTGCAGCCTCAAATATTAAAAAAAAAAAAAAATTTAGATCCCAGTTTAGGCAAGGGTTAATTTATGACAGGACTTCACAAGTCGTAAATTTTGACTACTTTTTCGAGTAGTCAGTGGGACTTTTATGTGTATTTCACGATGGGTCCAATCTTCAAGGCTTTTTAATACATTCAATCTACTGGCAAAGAGTCAGCATCTTGCAGAGTGATATTCCGATGGGACTTTTGCTTTCAAAGCTTTAGTTAAAACAAAAAATAAAGAGAGCGAGCGCTATTCAAACTGCGGATTCTAAGTATCCACAGGTATTCAGTTGAAATAACACAGCAAATAAAGCCACGGCAGCGTGCGGCAGACGCCACGCGTGGCTGCAGCAGTCCCGCTTCCAGGGTGTGCGCGGCTGTGCGGAGATCTGCGGCACCACAGCGCTCCATCTACCGGTGCGTGGGAGAAGTCTCTTGCGCACCACCGCCTCCCTGCGCAGCCTTGGAAGCCGGCTCTGAACGGGTTTTGGTGGCTTAGATCAACCTGTGAGGCTGCTTTCGTGCGATGTTTAGCCCATGATATCACCTTACTTCCTTCCTCTCCTACAGCGCTGTCAAGGCGTCTTCATCCACCACGGAGGCTTGGGGCTGAGATCGCGTTTCAGCCTTCTCAGAGCTGAGATTATGAGGCCAAGGCTCTCTCAGTGACCCGGTTCCCAAACCACAACTAGCTGTGGCTGCCAGTTCTTCTGATTGAGTAGTGACTGCTGTGCTGGTCTAGAAAGGGGGGCAAGTACACAGAAATCTATTGCTAACGTCTGAGGTATTCATTTACTATCTGCACTTGGTAATGTCTTGTCAGCGACTGGAATCATAGGCTAAAAAGAATCACTTTGAAGTGGGAGGAAAAAAATGTCTGGATATCTGAACAGTCCTGGGGTTATCCATTCAGTAAAACCAGGTCTCGAACAGATCTTTAACTGCAGGGCCAGTCAACCTGCATGGCTAACACTTCTTAGAAAAACTCGAGTGGAACTTCTTTCTTCAAGGGGACCAAAATATATTGTTTGGATTTTTACTTTTACTATGACAAAAAGCTGATTTCATGATGCAAAAATTAAATATTTGTTTCAAAACATGACAATACAGGACACTCAGTGTTGTTCGTTTCCCTAAAAAGATGTGATTTAAGAAATTGCTTCATTCTGAAGAGCAGTACCTTTCCAAGTGGAAAATGATTCAGTCAAGGGCTCTCCAATCAAATTTATCATTATTTCTTCAGCTTCTGAAAGCAATACGAGAAGTTAATAACAGCTTATGTAGACATATTCTAATCTTTTGCAGGACAGAGAAACTAAGCTGGCCCTACTTTTCCACCTGTAAAACTAATTTCCTTCAAGTGAAGTCAGGGTTTAGAGCTGGCTCCTTGCAGTGCTTTGCATTCATGCAGCTCAGGGAAGCTTCCAAATCTCCCAGCTACCACAAGGGAAATGGGGAGCAGTAGTTATGCTGGAAGGAAAGTGAGATTGTCTGGAATCGAGATTAGTCCATGTGTTTTCAGGGGTTCCTCGTGGAGTTTTTTGTCGGTGTGTTCTTACTCATAAAGGCAGCTTGGAGTCTGTAAGGCTTTAATAACCACCCAGTGCCCAGGGCTAGTTGTCAGACAGTCCATGTTTGCCTTGGGCCACGTGCATTCCCCCTCCCTCTTTATCTACCAGGGCAGCGCTGCCCCTTGAGATTCCTCCTCCTTGAGATTTCTTTTCCTTTCTGCCACCGCAGACTCTGCTTGCCTTGCCCAAGGGTGCCCGCCGCCTTCTCCCCCAGGGTCACAGCTTCAGCAGGAACATAAGCCGAGCTGCCTCAGCCCCGCTGGGGACCCCTTGACGTCATCGCTGTTGCTCTGTACATTGCTGTCTACAGAGCTCATAATAATCCCCGCAGGGAGCTAATACTCTCAGGCCTGCCTTGGCAACGCCTCTCAGGTGACGGGTCTTGCTGAGGACAAAACGCTGGCCACAAGTCCCTGCTCATCGGAAGCTACAGTTTGGAGGAGTGAATTTTGGTTGTTTCTGCTGCTTCATTCAGGGCACTCCATTCTTCCTGTGTGGTCCTCCCAGTGTTGTGCTACTGGGCACTGTCACTGCCATGCTCCACGTTTTTTTTGCTTTAAAGTCAATACTTTAACAATATTTTCCTCGATGATCCAGTTAGCCTTCTTTTCACATGGCAAAAAGTGCATTTCAAATTTGTATCCAGCTTGCTCACTGGATGATGGATGGAGGACTAAGTTGAATAATGAGACGAATTATGGTCCCTTGTGAGACGAGTCTCTGCCCCTTTATCCCTCTTATCCCTCCTGCACTGTCAACAGAGCTTCTCCAAGTGCGTCAGCAGTGTTTGATCAGAAAATGTTCAATTAATTGAGATTAAGATGTTGCATGCCTGAGGTTTGATGACCATTTTTACCATCTAGAGGCAGAGTTTCAGCAGAAGCTGGCCTGCAGTTTTGGTGGATCGCTCTGGGGAGGGAAGCCTGTTTGTTCTCCCTTTAGAGACCTAGAGAGGCAGTGCTGTGCTCCTGCAGCCCCTGTTCTGCTGCAGCATGATCAGCCCTTCCTGGAGGAGGCCCAACAGGTTTCCAAAGTCTCTGTCCCGAGGGGGACAGCATCTGTGCAACCTTAAGGGATGCTCCCCAGCAACTATTACAATAGTCTGCAGGCTACAGCAATGCTTCTGGCCTGTCAGATGGTCTGGCTGACATCTGTCAGGAGGTTCCAATAAGGTTTATAAGCTAAAATGTTCACAAAATGTTACTTTTCTTTTTATCTGGGAGTTTCTCTAATTACACCACAGTGTCCCATGGAGTGTATTTGTATATTTGTTCTTGGGGCATTGGTTTACAATGCAAACAGATTTAGGGTTGGGGATTTTTTAAGGGCATGGAAAAGTGTTTGCTTTCTCAAAGTTCACCATGCTGAAGTTGAAAAGAATAAACCAGAGTAACTGTTTCTAAACACTTCATTGTATGGTTCACATTCAAACATAAATGATAATGCTATTTTCTCACTGAGCCCTATCGAAAGTATGGAATAATTCTGCCCTAAAAATGAATTACTACTGTGTACCGAAGGGGATAGTTTTCTGCGAGGCCTGAATTATCCAACTGTAAATTGCTGTGGTGGTGGGATTGCAGGAAGAGGGAGGGAGGACCTTCCCCCAGTCATGGAAGGGTGGACCTGGCCCAGCAGCTGGGTTCTTTCTCTGTCACAGTGATCCAGTGCTCAATCTGTCAAACCCAGAGCCCTCTAGGGAGCCGTTCACTCTGAGTTTCTCATTGCCTGGCTTGATACCTATTTGCAGAAATGCCAAGCATTGTCAGCTGCAAACAAAAGGCTTTGGGAGCGGTCTGCCGAACCAAACATCCTGCAATGGTCTATCTGAAAAAATCAGGTCATTGGCATCAAGCAGGACATTAGTTGATTTCTCTGTCGTGGCTCTTCATCAATAAATTGCAAATTATATTGCAAATTACTTTACCTCTCCAACCCTCGCATCAAAGGATGCTGACATAAAATTATGTTTACGAAGTGCTATAACAAGCACTGTTGAAGAAAGGCCAGTGAGGAACTGTGTGCAATAAATATGGCCTGGGGCCGCGTATTTAACAATGGGGGGGAAAATTGCTGTCTCTTAAATCAGTAAGCACCATACATCCTGTGGTTTGAAAGAGGCAGTGTTTAGCTTAAAAATGTATTTTTTTATTACATAAAGCAAAGGAACTAACTAAAGTATGGCTATAGAATTAAGACTTACTCAAGTTTTCTCACGCTTTCAAGCCTTTGAGGGCTTTAATCCGCAGCAGCGCTGACCGTAGAGCTCTCCGGTTCAAAGGAACTGGCAGGAAGGTTAGGCAGCATTGCCTGGATGCTGCCTCAGGATGACAGCTCCTCAGCTGCGCACCCTGCTGTCACCTGAGCTCAGGCAGCTCCGGCCTCCCTGACTAAAATTCACCTTGTGTGCATAACCTGCCCTGTCCCGTCCCGTCCCGTCCCGTCCCTCCAGCGCTCATCGCTTCGTCCTGTCTCCTCAGCCAGGCCCTCAGCGGCGAGCAGGGGGGCGGCCGGGCCGCCTCAAACCCCGCCGCGCCGGCCGCGGAGGTGCTCACGCCCGCGCTCCCTGGGGCTTCGTGTTTAAACGCTGCGTGGAAAAGGCGTAGCCGGCCCTGTTCCCGCTACCCATGCCGGTCACGGCCTCCCGGGACGCGGCTCGGTCCCGCCTGGCCGGTGAGGGGTCCCCGCCGCCGCCGCCCAACAGCCTCAACCGCCAGGAGGCGGGGGTGGGGGCGGTGCCACGGGCGCGCGGGTCGCGCCCGTCCCTGTGGCGAGAGCCAATCAGGGAGAGGGGCACAACTCGCGCGCGGCCTAACGGTCACCGGGACCCTTCCCCGCACAGCGCCGGGGGCCGCGGCGGCGCTCGCGCCCTCCGGCTCCTCGCGCTGCGCCTGCGCGGGGGCCGCCCCGCCCCTCCCTCCCTCCCTCTCTCTCTCCACCACCCCCCCCCCCCTTCAGGGCGGGGCAGCTGGCGCCTCGCGGCGGCCCCGCCCCTCCCCGCCGCGCGCCAGGTGACGCCGGTGACCGGGGCGACGGTGACGCCGGTGAGGCGGTGGCGGCCGTTACTGATGGGGAAGACGAAGAAGAAGGAGAAGGCGGTGGCGATAACGATGAATCTCGCGCCGGCCCCATCGCCCGTCCCCGCCAGCTCGCACCTCGGGGCCGCCCCGCCCTGTCCCTGAGGCGCGGGGAAGCGCCGGTGGCCGGCACGATAGCCCGGCTCCCCCACGGCCCCGGCCGCCATCTCCCCCGCCGTCCTCGATGTCTCCCCCGCGGCGCCGAGGCCCCGCCGCCGCCTCCCCGCCCTCTTGCTTCTCGCCGCCGCAGCCCTCCCGCCCCGCCGTCCGGCGGCGAGAGGCGTCCGGCCTGCCGGTTGTCAGGCCGTCGCTGCCGCCCGTCTCCCCCGGCTGAGGCGAGGCCCGCTGTGCCACCCGCCACGATGAAGGTGGAAGCGGGCGACAACTCCATGATCAACCTGTCGGTGCAGCAAGTGCTGAGCCTGTGGGCTCACGGCACCGTCCTCCGCAACCTCACCGGTAACCGGGCGGCGGCGGGGCGTGGGCGCGCAGGCGGGAGGGTGGGGTGGCCGAGGGGGCTGGAGAGTGGCTCGGGTATGGGCGTGCGCTCCCGGGTGCGGGTGGGCGAGTAGCGCAGTGGGCGTGGGAGCCGGCGAGGGGGCCCCTCCGTGGCTGGGGTGCGAGCTCCGGTGGCACACAATGGAGGGCGTGGGTGTAGGACCGGTGTGTAGGGCTGGGGTCTGCCTGTTACACGCAGGGAGGAGTGGTGTCGGTGTGTCCCGAGTCCGTATGCATGTGTATGTGTGTGCATACGTGCTTATTGCCTGAGCATGCATATAACGCGCGGTTGGGATCCTCAGGAAAGCGAGAAGGATTTGTGTGTTAGGTGTTGGGAGCACCGGTGTGTGCACCTGCGATCTGCATGAGTAAAGGAGCTGAGGATGTGCATGTGTTCACTCACTTTTATGTGTACGTATATAATAAAAGGCTAACGGTATAAGGTGTACGTAAATGAGCAAATTGATGCGTACCTGCATGTGAGTAAAGGGTTGTAGAAAGTATGGGTGTATAAATATGTATGGAAGGCTGGTGTATGTTTGGGGCAGTGTTGGTGGTTTGATTTTTATTCTTTTTGTGTGTATATATGCTCCTTAGCATTTGACAGAGCTATAAAACAGCAGAGTGTGAAACAGAATGTGAGAAGCAGGGACTTCCCCATCACCACCCTGAGTATACCTCCGGACAATGAGAGCTGTGGGAGTTAATGGGGTAGCAGATGTTTCCTGACGAATAGACATAATCTTAAGCATCAGGGATTCTTAAAGACTGAGCTGTTCTGAAAAAATAATGTGAACCAAAGTAGAGACAGGTCTTCATCCTCATTTAGGAGAGGGGAGCTTTTAGCTACCTTTGGCAAGAACTCGTTACTTTCTGCTCAGTCTTGTGCTGAAAAATGGGTATGGGCTACTGTGAGACGCAAGGCATATAACGAAGAGGTGACTTTCCTGATTTCCTATTCTGTCCAGGTGTAAAGAAAAGCGTAAGTTTCCAGCTCTGAATAAGCAGGCATTTGGTGTCAATAGCAGAAATGTTACCAAGTAAATTCTTTCAACTTTGTATAGGGGTATATTCAGTGGTGACAGACAAGTGGAAAATGTTGAGTAAAGGGGATATGTTTTGAATATTTATGAAAATATTCTGATATTTATGAAAAAGTGTTATGCTATCTTCCCCCCCGCCCCGTATTAATGATTGATAGATTTTTTTTTTCTTTTTTTTTGAAATCTATTCAAGGTAGAAGGAATATGATGAAAATAGAGAGGTAGCTGAAGTTGAAGCTGTAGCAAACAGAAATTGATCATCTTAGGCTTTATTATCTATCCTGTTCTTTTAACTTCCAGGATACTTCCCAATGTAATATAAAGGCTATACAGTTGTTTTTTTAATTTGATTTACAAACTTTAAGATGTGTGTCTGATGATTAAATTTTCCAGGTATTAGTGTGGTGACACACTAATACAGCTCGTTTTGTGATTTGTTGTTTTTGCATACGTATAAAAATACATCTTGTACTCTTAAAGGAAAAAGTTAGCAATGTGTTTAACTTTTCTTTGTGCCAGACATCCTCTATAAAGTTTCTCTTATTACAGCATTACACAACATAGGCGTTTCCATGAAATTCAGTGTTGAGTGTTAAGTAAGCAAAGCAGTTTGTTTCTCCGTGCTTTTGCAATATAACGATGGGTTGCACAAGGTATTTTTAATGTGGAATGGTTTTTCTTTTTAATTTATAGAATATGAAAAAGAATTATTTATCCATTGTAGTATTGTTGGAGAATATGTCAGTGTCAGTTGTAGTTGCACTACAGTTTCTGCTTTGGTGCTTAAAGGCAGGTTGTCCTTATCGCCATAACCTGTTGTGCTGAATGTTCTTATGGACTGTCAACAGTTAATAACTTTCACTGGATTTAAAAATCTTCTATATAAGATACAGTGTTACTGATTATATCTTAAGAGATTGGTTTTAATAATTGATATTAAGAAACAGCTGTTACTAAACTTACATAAACCCTTCCTAAAATACTTACCAAATGTAGAAGTAAACTTTGTTCAAAAACAGAAGTTCTGGTTTTCCATGCTAAGAAAATAGGTGTGTGAATGAGTTTGTCTCATTTGACTGCTTAATTCATTCCCTTCTGCATATCTCTCAAGTATAAGGAGAAATTTCTTCAGAGTACCGGGGAAAGAAACTCATAAATATACAGTATGCCATGAATATTCATTAAGACTGCTTTGTGTTTATTTTTGTACTTAAAGTTGTGATCCGGACTTGGCTTTTAAGTTGCACAAATGAAAACTTATCTTGTTTAGAGAAACAGTGTTGATTATGTTTGCACACAACTTTTAAGTTTTATCAGCAAACTTCTCTAAAATATATTGCTTTTCCAAAACTTTCAACAGGGACCTGATATGAACTCCAGCCTAAACCAGGAAGTGCTTCAAACCTTAATGGTTTAATTATGATTTTATTTTTCCCCCCCTTAATGAGAAACTGAACCATTATTTTTATACTATATAACTGATTCAGGTTCAACATAAAAAAAAAAAAAAATCACATCTTTCATGGCCCAAAATACCTAGGAGACTGCAGACAACTTCATTCCCACCACATACGCAGGTACACCTTGCGATAGCTAAAGCTGCAAGTACTGTTCTTTGCAGTGAACCTTGTCCCACCAACATGATATCTTTGCTTCATATCTTCCTGCCTTCACTTGGGAGGAAGAGGAGTGTTACTGTAAATGGTGGAGGTAAGTCTCTAGTCACCATGGGAGAGGAGGCTTTTACATTGTCATGTTTTACCTCTTCCAGCAAATCCCCAAAAAAGCTCCTTTATATGGACCAGTTGTGTGTTAGAGTTAGTGGTAGATCAGGGTTTACTAGAACAAGTCAAATAATAGCTGAATTTGAACTGAAAAAAAAAAAAAATCCCATTTTGAGTGCCCATTAAAATAAATATTTACGTTTAAAGGCTGCTTCCACAATGAAGAACTTAGCAATGTTTCTACTCTTCCTGTAACCGATGTAAACATTTTGTTTATATCTAGTTATTGTATGTTCCGAAGACATAAGCTTCTAGTCTGAATGTGTTTTGTATTAGCCTCTGAGGAGACTCTCATCTTCTCTGTGCCACTGCATGCAGAGTTGTATTGTATGACTTCTAAAGTCAGAATCATCTTCCTTCTCCTCCCCACACCCCCAGTGTCCAAAGACGATGAGCTGAAGACTCCACAACTGTTTTAATACACTTTGAAATAAAAATCTACAATTTTAGAGTGATGGACAGTAATAACTCCTGAATTTGTTGAAAGTGAACATTTTAAAGAGATTATGGGTATCACATAGAAGTTGCTCCTTGTCTATTTCTTTTCCTAAGCTTCATCCTGATTGTCTGGATTATGTATCTGTAACTTGAGTCTGTAATTTATGATTTAAATGCTCTTCAGCAAGTGCTTCTCTTCCACTTAATGCAGCAAGAAGTTAGCATCTCCAAACAACAACCAGGACAGTATAGTCCTGATAACCTAGAGAATACCAGGTAATACAATAATTAAGGAAAGGACCCATTGATGAAGAAAAAACTGTAACATGTGAAGAGCTGAGTTATGCTTGCAGGTATAATATACTGGCATTTCTTAACAGTGTTTTGAGTTTATAAGTCTACAGGAATAGAATGTTATACAGTTGCTTAATTCAAATTTCAACACGTGCTACCTTGTTGACTTAAATTTGTATCTTTGTATTCACAGCGCAGATACTTATTGGTTGACTTAACTGTAGCTAATAGTGGTAGGCTGCGTACATAGATTAGAATATCAAGAGAGATGCTTACTTTTGGAGTGATCAGTCTTGATTTATGAAATGTTATAGGCAATCATTATTCATCTGGCAAAACAAGCGAAGTACTAATCAAAAAGAAAACTACTGAAGATGAAGGACTCTGTTTGCTGATGCTGAGTGGTAGCAGGACAGCGTGTTCATGTATATAGATAGTATTTGAAAATGTTAGCATTTATATACTTTGTGTGTTGACTTTGCATTTTTTTATTTACCCAAGATGGAGTACCCATTGATGGAGTGCAACTTCCAAGTTTTGATAAGTTAGAAGTGATATGAATGTTATTCTAAACTGTAGCATGCTTAAAAACTCTTTTTCTAATCTCAAGTCCTGGTCTTGATGGTGGTGTATGCCTACACCGATATGATACGTATAATGTGTATATGTAGTACATAAGAATAATGTATGTATGATATGTATAAATACCTAAATTAGCGAAGAAGTACCCTAACTGAAGTAATAGGGCATAAATTACAAGTCATTTGAGCCTTGCAGCTCTTCTGGTAGAAAAAAAATCCCCACCCAAGTACAACCAGTGGAAAGGAACATAAACTGAAGACATGATTTAAGAGAGTGGTTAACTGCTAAGATTTTTCAATAAACGTGAAACATGGATCTCAGTTGTCCTTATACGAAAAGCTCTGGATTCTGTGCAGTAGATTGGATGTCACTATGCTTGTAAGATAGTAGGTACTGGATCTTTCCTAGTTTCCTGCCAGTGCATTCCTTTGTCAGCTGTGGAGTTTTGATACAAACAAGTTGTGTTTTGGCTACCTAAAGTAATTTGGATACACTGAAAGCAGACTCTGAAACTTTCTTAGGGTCGAGGAAAGGAAGCTGGGAGGTCTTTCTAAAGTTTTACTTTATTCATGGCTCTTTAGGGTAGCCCTATGAGTACATGACTAAATAAACTGAGGCTACGTTAGTATTTGGAGCTCTCTGCCAGATAAAGCTAAATTGTTATTACCATACCAGCAAAGTACTCCATATGTGCAGCTCATCATGAAAAGAGCAAGCTATTCAGTATAGCTACACAAAGACTGAAATTTTTTTTACAACATGCTTTATTTATTGAAGTAGCAGCAATGATCATGTAGATAAGTTTATACCTCTTAGAATATGAATCAATATATAGGACATAAATAGTTTTTGTGCCAGCGTGTTTTTAAGACACTTCAGTCTCACTTCATCCTTATAGATATTGCAAATCTTTCAACTACTTGGTTATTTTTGAACAAGACAAGTCTTGACCGTTTGTGTCCAGAGGTCCACGTTCTCTTCCTCTGTTTTCTAGTGGCATCTCTCAGTGGTATCCTCAACTCATTCTTTGCTTCTCATTGTTACTCTAGCACACTTTTTTTCTGAGGGTCATCTCTAATCATGGTTCTGGAGTTGGATGATACTGAATTTTAGTGAACTTTGAACTCTTCCACTCAGAAATTCCTCTACCTTAAGTTGTTTGCCCTTAACCTGTCAGGATAAGAATAACTAAGTTGTCCTCTGGTTTTATAGAGCTTGAAGCCTCCTCCAGTTTGCTTAAAAAGTTGGCTGTCCTCCTTACTCTGTCCATCTATGTTAAACAGCTTACTCAGTCATCTTCATCTCTGGTCTAATTAACGAGCAGAAGTAAATAAGTGAGTGTGGTGAACTACCAGGCATAAAAAGGACATATAAAGGAGGATAAGAAAGGATGACTTTTCGGGCCTTTCCTATGGAAAGTGCTCAAAAGAGGTTTGTCCTGTTTCAGCTTCTGGGACTGAGATGATGTTTTAATGAAGTGAGGTGGTGACTTAACAAAGTGGATGATGCCTACCCAGGAATCTAAAGACATTTTTGTATTCAGAAGAATTGCTCATAAATATGTAGTCACTTACTAATTGTGTCGTCTGTAGCCAAAGAACAGGAAACGCTTATGTGAAATAGTCAATTGATATGAGTCTCTGAATTACAGATCTTTCAGGTTTAACAGCTACTTTACCATGACAAAGATAACTGTGATGAAAGGTTCATGAATTATGATTATAAATTACTCCAATTTTTTATGTTGTAGAAGTTTCATGGCAAATACATTGCTGTGTTTCATTGAGTACCTCACTAGAAAAGCCAACGTTGCAAGAGAAAGGTATGATCTAAATCAATGACTAAGAAGCTTTCTGTGAGCAAGTTCTCAATTTCTTTAATACCAGATCTTAAAATGCTACTGTTGTATGACAATTAGGTAAGCTGTCATCCCAGAATATTTGTTGAGTAGTGTGATTATTTTTTTTTTTATTTTGTGTCAGGATGCAACAATGTAAATTATTGTTTATTCCTTGCTTATATCAACTATTCCAAAAAAAAAAAAAAGGAAAAAACAAATAACAACTCTCCAGGAAATTAGAGGTATCTCGGTACTGAGGGGAGATACTAGAATAGTTCCAACCACAAGACGAAGTGTCGGAACTGTACTTTTTTTCCTGTTCAGGGAGACTTTTCTCTTCCTTCCCTTTTAAAATCTAGTTCTTGTTGCATGCAGCAAGTGAGAGTGTTTAGGAAGAATGTCTGTGAGGGGAAGGGGAGAACAAAAATATTCCTGTAGTCTCTCTGTTCATCTAGTAACTTGGTAAATAAAAGCTCTTCAGCTGCTTCCATTTAACAAATTTAAATATGCAAGTTGGTGGAGAGGGGATAATCTAGAGTGTATGTACTTGATGGAGTTGCCCAAATAAAAAAAGCAACTCCAAATAGAAGATGATCTATTAGTAATTTGCCTAGTTACAGGATAAAGACAGTTAACCAGTCCTCAACTGCTTGCTGTGTCTCTCACCCTGCTGCCTGCCTTCTGCAAATAGGAGTATCACAGGCCTATGTCCCTAACACTTCTGTTCACACCTCTCACTTCCCCCTTCCGTCTCCTTCCCAAATAAACAAATTTTTGGTCCTTACTCCCTCTTATCTTCAGCTGGAAACAAAGGTGTTCCTTCCCCCAACTGTTCCGAAGTGAATGCCTACAACATTTAGCATCTACAGTCAGTTCAGCAAAATGATAAGCTATTGTGAATAATTTATAATAAAAAGGTACTGGATTATTGCAGGTATGTGTAACACTACCTGTATTTCTTGTGTCACTGACTTTACAATGCTCTTGACTTGGAAACCTAAGCCTCTGTGAAGTGATGGTTTATAACTGGTTTCTTTAAATGCTACAGCTGCATTTGTGTGGAACAAGGAATGTTTCTGGATGTTCTCTAATTTCCTTTTGAATGCATTCAATATGCGTGTTGCTTTCAAGGAGTAGGAGAAGAAACCATGTACCAACAAACTCAAGTTTATATTCCTTTACCCAATGGGACATTTGGGGCTGGTTCTATTCTCACATCTCCTGCCCCAAATATGAAGTGAGGGGTGATGCTAGTTTTCCTTGAGCTTTATTTGGAATGTAAATAAGACCCAAGATAGCTACTGACTATGCAGCTATTTTGTTGTGTAAGGTTTGTAAATATTTTTGGTTTCTTAGTTACAGGGGAGTAGTCAGTCTTTCCTTTTCTTCTGAAAATACAGTCATCTTAATAAGCCTTCCTAAGACTGGAAATCAGTTCCCTTTTCTACATAGTGAGGGTTGATAATGACCACAAAGACTGATTTCCTTAAAGGTAATGCAGTACCTAGTAAACCCCGTGAAAATTACAGGGAATGACAGTGGACAGTGTCTGAGTCGGATTCCAACAGACTTTCTTGGTCCATTTTCAAGCTTTTCAGGTGCAATGGCATTTTAAGAGAGAATGAAAATGCAGCTTTCAGTGTCCTGGGACTGTACCTCAGATATGTTTGCAGAAAGACAATATCAAGAGCTCTCCTCCCCAGAACATATCTATGTTTTGGCCGTTCACTTCAGAATAACTGGCTGCTGAACAGGCTGCCATAATTGCAGTTCCCTTCTCAGCAGAAGTAACTCAGTCTTCTGCTCTTGGGCTTCATGTTAAATGGGGGCATGTTTGTCTCATTCTGATGTAGTTTTATGAAATCAGTTGATACCTGCCTGTATTCGGTATCCACAACAGCACACATTCCAGAAGCTTCGTTTTAAAGTGTGGAAAAGATGATGGGATAATACTAATCAATGCACCATTGGTGTAGTTACGGAGTGT
Organism: Larus michahellis; assembly: GCF_964199755.1. Classification (NCBI taxonomy): domain Eukaryota; kingdom Metazoa; phylum Chordata; class Aves; order Charadriiformes; family Laridae; genus Larus; species Larus michahellis. The sequence continues at coordinate 74,459,961 of NC_133897.1, read as the reverse complement.
TTGGCAATCTTGGAAGCCTGCAGTTGTCACGTAACCCCATGTAAGAATGAAGCATTCTCTTCAACTGTGGATTTGAAGTATGTATTCTCATAGTCTATCACTGAGGTATCAAGTTATCTTTACTCTGGTAATGTTGCAAGAGGTCCTTACTTTTTCTTGGTAGTTGATGTTTCATCTCTTGCATCCGTCTTAGTCGAGAGAAATAAAAGTTTGGATCAAGAACATTGTAAGCACTCCACTCTGATGATCCAGGCCTCTCTTTTACTGAGTATTTTGTGTATCAGTATAATCTGAGAGGTATGAAAATTGTGTGACAGACCTGATTGCAGGGAGGAGTACTGTGTCTAGAAAATAAGTAGCATCTCCACTACAGTATTTACTGGCGAACAAGGCAAATCATCCTCTTCTGTGTAAGAACAAGTTATCTTTTGAAATAGTGCATTCTGCATTGCATTTACCTGCCAGCAGTCTCATTTTGTATTTCTCTGAATAATTTGGGAGAAGGGCCCAACCACATTACTCTGGAGAACTAAAATGGAAGATCTAAGATATGCACATAATACATTCTAGGATTGAAGGTCTTGAGAGATCAACATATGCAAGCAAGGAAACGCTTGATCTTGTCTACTAGATACATCCTTAATTCCCATATTAGAGTTCTTTTCTCTAACATTTGTTCTTCATAGTTATGCGTATGGTAAAGTGGAACATAGACCTTGTGTTTTTTCGCTGCCAGTGTTGACAAACCAGTTTAGACTTGAGGACCTGTTCAGTGTGTTGCTGAACTATAGTCTGCTCAGTCCATACCTCTAAAATTTATTAAGTATCAGCTAACAGTCTATTTGGTGCTTGAGGAAATGATCCCTCATGGGACAGGAGCTTAGTTTTTATCATTTGGATAGAATAGTGTTTTTGGCTGTTAGGAATCTGGTTTTGTGACATTTGTAAATGAAAGGGTCTTCCCTGGTAGCTCTTCTGATGTATGCTAGAAGAATGAGTGTTCCTTCCTGACAGAGTTTTCCTGCCCAAAGTTGTATGTTATTTGTGTTTGCAGGAAAGTAAACTTTTTTTCCCCATGTCCTAAGGCTTGTTTACCTATGATCAAACTATAGGCCTAGCAGGGCTGCCAGGTTCTGTATCGATAGATCCTTTGGTTAATCTCCTTGCTTATTTGCTTCGACTAGAAAAAAAACAGTGGGAATACCCAAACTGTGCTAATAACAGACGAGGCCTGTTAAGACTGCAGGAGAGGTTCTTCTCCCAAACTATCCATGACTACGGCAGATTAGATCAACAATCAGTCAATCTCTTAATGCTAGTGAGGGGGTTTATCAGGTATTTGTAGGGTGACTACTTGGCACTTCTGCCACTGCTCTGTCACAGTAGCTTCTGAGAAAGATGAGACATTTAGTACAACAGTACTGTGGTCATTATCCTTTTGCAAAGATTTTTTGAGACCCAACTTGGGGTCAGGGGTGAAGAGATGGAGGATCTGAGGAGAGCTGCTTGGAGCTGCCTTCAATATATAAGTGCATATATCCAAGCACTCGGAGACATTATGTCTTGAACTACAGCTGTTAGTATTAACTGAATGTAGGTTTACCACCCACCCACCTACCTTGCTGCTCTCCTAAGAAAGCCTTTTGTTACCATAATTTAGAGGAGTTGTCCTATGACATAGTTTTGCCTTCTCTGCCTGTATAAAAGGGGAAGGGTTGAGTCTACTCTCAAAGTACTGCCAAATGAAAAAGCTTAAACTGTATTTGTCCTATATGTTTATATACAATATTGACATTGGACTCAAAGGGCTGTGGTTATTGTCTAGCAACTATTCTTTCTCAGCATCCTTTCACAGTGTGTTTTGTTTGAGCTGCTAAGTATTTTTAAATTAGCTAATTGGTATTATTTCTCCTCAAATAACTGATGTGTGTCAAGCTGCAATAATACAGGCCCACCTCATAATAAGTATCCTGCTGTTGTAAGGAAACTGTGGGTTTTTTGTTTTGTTTTTTTTTGAGGGGGAACTGCAGCAAAAAGTCTGAATTAATGAGTTTCATGGGATTATGACAACCAGGAAAATGTGCCTCAGTTTGCTGAATTCTGTGATGATATATACCCACTGTAGTTGATTTAAAAAAAAAAAAAAAATCCCATTTGTTGCATTTCCCCACCATTTTGAGTTATAGTTAATGTTTTTAGAAAACTGCTACCAAGTGAGAAAGGTTCTTTAATTCTTATGTAGTTTCATGGATGGTTCCTGCTCTTTTCTTTGAAGGTAATGATCATGGCTGGCATTCTTCAGGGAAATGTTTGTACTCCGTACTTTCTCCATCCTTGCTTAGTAATTTAAATAATAGTGACTACCTGTCTCTGTGAAGTTCTGTGCTAAGGAATTAGAAGCAAGGAGTTAGACGTGTTAAAATTTCTTGTTAAAATTGTAGTGTTTTTATTTTTGCCTTTGAAGCTAGTATGATACAATAGTTCATTACAGCTCCTAGGTAGATAAATTGAAGTCTTTAATCTCAGTTTTCCCATTTGATGTTACCTGATGCTGTCTCTTCCTTTAAAAAAAAACAAACCCAAACAAAAATACCAAAACAAACCACAAACATTCCCCCCCAGTTCTTGACTTTTTCCTGGTTCATTGTTTGTTTCAGAGAATATTTCGTTCTTCAGGAGTAGTTACAATCCCTAGTAAGAAACTGCAATTAACATTGTTTAAAGAAATCATTAAAAGAATGATGGACTTATTGTAGTGATATATCTGAATCAGGAATTGTGCCAGAATCCTTTTTATAATCTTTTGGTCATAATAAAGTTAGTCCTTTATGATAGACAACTGAAAGAGCATATGCTGGGTGTTGTCACATTGATTCCTTTTAAGATGGAAATTAGTATTGCTTTTCTCTTACTGTTGATTGTATGCAATGTTTTAAAGTTTCTTACTTATAAAGTTATTGTCTCAGAAATATTAACCCTTTATTTGACTCCTTTCTTTCAGAGATGTGGTACTGGGTTTTCCTCTGGGCTCTCTTCTCCTCTCTCTTTGTCCATGGTGCTGTGGGAGTATTAATGTTTGTGATGCTGCAGAGGCATAGGCAGGGGAGGCTGATCTCTGTCATTGTGGTCAGCATTGGATTTCTGGGTTCTATAACTGGAGCAATGATAACCAGTAAGTCTGTCTCTTGTTTTGTTGCTTTTTTTTCTTTCTTTCTTTAAATCTAACTTCTAAAAAGAAAAAAAAAAAAAACAAACCCAAAACCACAAAAACCTTTTTCTTAGTGATTTGTTAATTGTTTGTTAAGGATTTTGCCTTAGGTATAGCTATCCTAATGATAATGACAGCTGAGTTGCTCTTCTATTGTGTAAAGATAAAACTACTATAAATTGTTAGAGGAGTGCAGAAATCACCCTACTCTTTCATTTTGGAAAGCTTTGGTACTAAGCTATTCAAAAGGTGTATGGTCAGCAGGTAATATCTTTTGGGGATCAGGAAGAGCAGTCCTGTCCTACCATATTTGTTGCAGATTTTTTTTGGTCAAAATTTCCTGATCAAGATCACCTCTTAGTACCCTTAAAACCGCGAACTTCTCTTGGAAATGAGATCCTGATTCCATTGGTGACAAGGCTGAATTCCTGCTCATTTCCTTGGCCTGCTGGAGACTTTTAAATTGCACCTGAATAGGATGTTGCTCTTTTAAAAGAAATGAAGTGCAATGTAGGCAGTGTTTTATAGCTAAGAAAATTTGTTTTTGTTTGGAGAAGTTGCACTTGTCGTATGGATTTGAAAGAACTTTCCAGTTTTGGCTTGGCCAGAATGTTACTTTCTAGTTTATTTGGGGTAGGGAGGAAGGAGGGAGGAAGGCCATTAGACTTCCCACCCCCACCCCCCAAAAAAATGTAAAATTAAGCTGTGCTGTTCTAGATAAAATGTTCTTTGGCAAGGGCATCTGTTACAGAGTTTCTTATTGTGTTAGTCTAATGCCTACATTTTGAGATACGTTTTAGACATTTTTTATTTCTTGGCATTGCATCCACAGATAAGATGTTAACCATTATTCTGTTAAAGCAGCATGCTGAAATGTTCAGTAAGTATAGTTAAAACCTATACGCGTCATTAAAATATTGCAGAAAGCAGGAGTATTTTATGCAGTAAAGTGCAGAAGTGTTACACCTGACCAAATATGGCACACAAGTGATGTTGCCAAGAGGGTTTTTAGGAAATGCTGCTTAGCTGTTGTCATCTTGAGTTATTGGTATCAGATATTGTTTTTCTATGTTTCCTAAGATATTCCATTATCTGTGTCAATACTGAAATATATGCCATGAGATTAGTAGGACACTTTATTCAGTCTTTGGCCTTATCATATCCAGCTATGTTTATCTGACTTATAAATAGATTACAGTAGCTTTCCAAAGCAAATAGGAGCATGGTGAGTTTTCTGTCTGGGAGGGGAAAAGAAACAGTGAATATTATTTTCACAGCAAAGAAGCTTGTGCTTTGTTGTCTGAAACAATGCAGGTAAGGAGTTCTCAACATTAAAATCAATGGATTGAATGCGGCCTATGTAAACCTGAGCAGCAGTTTCTGCCCAAGGATCTTCAGTATTGTTGACTAGACGGTCTAACTTGAAAGGCCTTTGAGGGTAAGGGACTGTAAATCTAGCGACCTTTTAAACTGTAGGCCAGCCTTGCTGCCTTTCATTCCCGTTTTTCTGTGTACTGCCCAGATAGTCAGAATAGTGGTTTCCCTCAGCTTTGGACATATTCATGGATGATTTGTGACAGATTATTTCTTATTGCTACTGAAAGTCATAGAATCATAGAATCATAGAATCATAGAATTGTTGAGGTTGGAAGGGACCTTTAAGATCATCGAGTCCAACCTTTAGCCTACCCTGACAAGAGCCACTTCTAAACCATGTCCCTCAGTGCCCCATCTACCCTTTTTTTAAACACCTCCAGGGATGGTGAATCCACCACCTCCCTGGGCAGCCTATTCCAATGTTTAATAACCCTTTCAGTGAAAAAATGTCTCCTAATATCTAATCTAAACCTCCCCTGACGTAACTTGAACCCGTTTCCTCTCGTCCTATCACTTGTCACCAGGGAGAAGAGGTCAGCCCCCATCTCTCTACAACCTCCTTTCAGGTAGTTGTAGAGGGTGATAAGGTCTCCCCTCAGCCTCCTCTTCTCCAGGCTAAACAACCCCAGCTCCCTCAGTCGTTCTTCATAAGGTTTGTCCTCCAGGCCCCTCACCAGCTTTGTAGCCCTTCTCTGGACACGCTCCAACACCTCAATGTCCCTCTTGTAGCGAGGGGCCCAAAACTGAACGCAGTACTCGAGGTGGGGCCTCACCAGTGCCGAGTACAGGGGGATGATCACTTCCCTAGTCCAGCTCACCACACTATTCCTGATACAGGCTAGGATGCTGTTGGCCTTCTTGGCCACCTGGGCACACTGCTGGCTCATATTCAGCCGGCTGTCAACCAACACTCCCAAGTCCTTTTCTGTTGAGCTGCTTTCGAGCCACTCTGCCCCAAGCCTGTAGCACTGCATGGGGTTGTTGTGACCCAAGTGCAGGACCCGGCACTTGGCCTTGTTGAACCTCATACCATTGGTCTCAGCCCATCGGTCCAGCCTGTCCAGATCCCTCTGCAGAGCCAACCTACCCTCAAGCAGATCAACACGCCCGCCCAGTTTAGTGTCATCTGCGAACTTACTGAGGGTGCATTCAATCCCCTCATCCAGATCATTGATAAAGATATTAAAGAGAACCGGCCCCAGCACCGAACCCTGGGGGACACCACTTGTGACTGGACACCAACTGGATTTAACTCCATTTACCACCACTCTCTTGGCACGGCCATCCAGCCAGTTTTTTACCCAGCGAAGAGTACACCTGTCCAGGCCATGAGCAGCCAGTTTCTCCAGGAGAATGTTGTGGGAAACAGTGTCAAAAGCTTTGCAAAAATCCAAGTAGATAACATCCACAGCTTTTCCCTCATCCACTAAGTGGGTCACCTTATCATAGAAGGATATTAGGTTTGATAGGCATGACCTGCCCTTCACAAACCCATGCTGACTGGGCCTGATCACCCTGTTCTCCTGCATGTGCCGTGTAATGGCACTGAGGAGGATCTGTTCCATGACCTTCCCAGGCACCGAGGTCAGACTGACTGGCCTGTAGTTCCCCGGATCCTCCTTCCGGCCCTTCTTGTGGTCCTTCTTGCCTGTTGGTTTTCAAGGTTAAATAAAAATGCAAACTTAATGAAAAGTTTTGTTAAGACTTTTCTCAAAAGGTTGTTTTAATTGCTGTGTATTTCTCAGCCTAGATTTTCCATCACTTAGCAACTGTTCAGTATAACTGGACTATAACCTTTTGCTAAGGTGAGGTGGAACCAGCTGAGGGCCTTACGTTACAAGTTATGCTGATTTTTGTCCTGCGATTAAAATGGCAGTGGCCCTCTGAGAAGATCAATCATGCATGAGGATTTCTGAAAAACGGAAGATAGGAAATGTGATGCTGGAATATCCAAGCGGAGACTTTTACAGTATTCTGTGGTGGGAAAGGTTCAGGTTCAGTGATTCTCAAATTGAAAGTACTTTGTCTTTTATCTATGCATAAAAAGAGGAGCAACACAGTTGTATCTTTGGCATCCAATTTTACAGGTCAAAACATTAAACAAGTAAGCAGTACTGTGTTTGTGTAAATTCACTAGAGAATTTCTCCAAGCTTAGACTATAGACTTGTTATGCGGTTCCCAAAGGTTTTGCACAGAGCATTGCAACTTGGATAGCCAAATACTTTTATTTTCAGGTATTTTTGTTTCTGGACAGCAGTGGGTTGTTTCACACTGAAAGAAATTCTTTGGGGACCTTCTGAAGACAAATTACAGTGTCAAAATATTAAATAGAGGATTTTTAATAGCTATTGTGCTGCAAACTGGGATGCAGTTTCAAGTCTTTAGTCATTTGGATATGCCTTGTCCAGTGCTTAAGCAATTGAAATAGCAAACTGACTTCAGTTTCTATTTTGTAGTTACGGTTCTCTGCATCATTTGTGTAGGTGAATAAATGCAGTATAGACTATTAAATAATATAAGCATATTTTTACTCAAGTAGACCTTTCAAACTTTCTGGCCTTCTGGGATCTGTTTACTAGCATATAGAAAAGCCAGAAACCCCACAGTTTCTAGGCTTTGAAAAATCATGGAACTTCATGGTTATAAAAAAAGGTATAAAAAAAAAATTACTAAATAGCAGTGAATACTGTCAAAACAAACAAAAGAACCCCCCCAAAGAACCCAAAAATCCAGAAAACCCACACCCAAGAATAGATAAACGTCAGGCATTTTGAGGCAAGGATTTTAGCTGTATTTCATCCAGAAGGGTCTGTTCTTCCTTTCCCTGAGCACACTCCTTTTGGTGACATATTCTCATTTTCCTCATTGGCAGCCTATGGTAGTATACTTTGGCTCTGTGCCAATTGTGCTGGGTTATGCATTACAGGCTGTATTGCACACTGTTGTTTGGTGAGTATAAATACATAATTAACAAACCCCAAATTTTTATGGTTTTATTATTGATATTTTCCAGAATATCTCAGTGTTTTCTCCAGAAGCCAAAAATTTCTGTTATTGATTATCTAATAGCATCAAATTATGGTATCCCAATTTGGCTGATTCAAATTCACTTCGAGAATTCAATCACCAAAATAACTTTAATGTCTGTACTGGGCTCTGTCTGAAGGATCTTTTTCGTGTTTTGACAGCAGATAGTCAAGGAACAAATGGCAAAGCTTATGCAAGGTAGCTGAGTGAAATACCATAAAGCTAGCCTTCTGGTGAGATATTTCTGACAAAATCTCCTGTACAGAATGTGTTGTTTTTTAAAAAACAACAATAAAAAAACCCAAACAAACAACTCCAAACTTACTCACCTAACAGTCTGATTAATAGTGTTTATAAATACTGTTATGGTCACAATTATTAGTGAATTCTACTCTTCCTAAAATTTTTGTAAAAATTAGGTGTTACTTTTCTAAGATATCAGATGATACAGATTGTACTTTCAGAAGATCTGTTGGGACTCAATGTATTTCTGTGTCATTAATAGGGTTTTGATCACTTCAGCATACTATTCCTGTTAGTGACTGTGCAAAAACAAGGAAATTCCAAATTTTTTTAACTCTTGACTATTATTTGAAAAACTTTGGTGGCTTTTCAGTTTTCTTTGAGCCTGAAAAAGCTTCTGTGATATCTGAAAGCATTTAATTATGATCAGATAGCATCTGAGACCATACATACTGAAGGCCTATAATGAAATTTTGGGGTTCAGTCTATAGGAAAAATGAATTCATTCTGAAATAAAGGACAATAAACTTAATGTTTATTCTTTAGGCAAGGAAAGGAAGCACTGTATAGAAAATATCAGTTCAGACATTATTTAATAAAAGCTTCATTCTAAGTGAACTTTTGAGGTTCAGATTGAGTAAATTTTTTATGTATGGACACAGCTGTATACAAGCCTGTATTTCTTTTTTTGAATGAACATTTTAGTATCCTTAAAAGGCTCAAAGTTGTCTGAGCAGAAAATGTTATTTGTCATTAACATATTATTTTTTGACTGATTGATATGAAGACTTATCTTTTTCTTAGGCATTTACTCCAAGATGTCACAGCTATACATTTGATCTGTGACTTTTGTTCTTCAAACGCGTGTGATAAATTCAGTATGTGAAAGACAGTAAAAAGGAGTTATTAGCACCTGGCTTTTTTTAGAGTACATTATTTTGTTTCTGGTTTATCCTGGCCTTCTGATGTTATACTTTCAATGGGAATTGCCACGCAACTGTACAAGAAAAAGGTCTCTTAATTTTTAATGTGATATAGCTTAAAATCTAATCATGCTGGTTAGAAATTTCCTCTTGTACACATTCATGGATAACTGCAATACTTTGACCTTTTTCATGTTTTGCTTGATTTGCTGAACAATTGTTAACAATTTAGTAGCTTAAGACAAAACTAAACTGACACAATATGACCAGCTTATTGAACTGAAATATTAAATGAAGCTGATAAATGTGTGTTTACAGTTATTTTGTAGACACAAACAATTTTACTATTGTCTTCTCCCTGCCCACATAAGCAATATTAAACCACGCTTAGAACTCAGTCAATTTTTAGAGGATTTTTTTTTTGCTGCTTTTTCAAATTAGCAGAAGGCAAAAATATAAAAAAAAATTTGAAGATGTCTACAAGAAATGGCAAGATTCAGTTTTCTTAAATCGAACTGATGTTGGAAAAGTTAATCTGGTTCAGTTGTGAAAATTATTCCTAAAGGATTTGTGTAACTAGAAAAATACAAGCAAGGCTAATAACTCCATAATGCTATGAAGTAATACAGTGTTTGGTAATGTTCTATAAATAGTTGATGCATAGACATGGTAAAAAATTTGTCATGTATTTCAGCCTTGGGTTTTTTTCTGTGATTTGATCATTGTTTTTCTTGTGATTCTTAGGTGCTGCAGTAGCTGGAATTTACAGAGTAGCAGGAAAGAATATGGCTCCCTTAGAAGCTCTTGTCTTTGGTGTTGGACAGACAGTACTGACATTAATTATCTCATTTTCAAGAATTCTTGCAACGCTTTGAGATTTATGTAGAAGGGGAAAAAAAAATCCACTAGTTTAAAGAAATCTTTAATCTGAAAAGAAGCTTCCTGAAAGTGGATTCATCAGTTTACGAACTTGAATTCTAGTGCAAGAAGAAGGAAGCTATGTGGAACCTGCACTCCAAATCTAGAGGTTCAGTCAAATGAACAGACTGTCCTCTAGTGTCTGAACTGTCGTACTTCTGCACTGCGCCTTATGTGCCTCAATCGCAGGCAAGGTGCAATCCATGTGTGAGAAGTTGAGATAAAGCACCTTGAATTAGCTGCCAGTCAGGGTAATGCTTGGTGATGGGATTATTGTTCTTAACAGTGTTGTAATAAAATGAAGGGACACTCGTGAAAATCGCTGCATGTGCCAAACTTGGAGTTTAATTCTTAACGGTTGGTTGGGTAAGCTTTGAAATTGTAATTATAGAAGAATGCTGTGAACATACAGTCTACTTGAATTCAGGAAAAATAGCAAGATAACTGACTTCTGTATTAGCAGAATATCTTTGAATACTGAATATTCTTATTCAGCATCCAAACTAACTGTTAGGTCTGTTTTGAAGTATAGATGAACATTGATGGGGTTTAAGAACCACAACTTTAGCAACCCTGATGTAATTAGCATTACGTGTAGGACTGCTCATGGCAGTTTTCTGAAGCTCAGCACATCATTTCTTCATGGGTTTAGCTTGTCGGAAAGCAGTAGTTTAAGGAGACTGTATGGGGGTTACTAAGTATAATGTGTTGCGTATGCACAAAGAAATCTTAAATTGTTGCTTTCCTTGAAATTATTTTGTCTTAAGCAGAGGTGGTTACCAGTCCTTCTGAAAAGCTCAGAAAGGCCACTTGTTGCACATAAGCTCACTATATTTATTTAAGCACTGGTAGGACTCATAACCCTACATGTATTCTTTAAAGAACACAGAAATATAACAGACTTTAAAAGGGTACACCTACGAGGAAAATAGAAAGGGGTAAAAAAAATATGTTCTGATTTTCTACCAAACAAAAATGTTGTGTTTAATAAATAGTTACTATACTACAAAAGTTTGGAAGTGGGGCAGCGTTAATGTATTTACTACCTTGTTTCTGAACACTTTGTGTCTCTGGAAAGATTAAGATACCTGGAACTTTCAAGTACTTCAAAAGACTTCAGTAGTTTGTGCTTTTCTAGTTTAAAAGGGACAGTAGTGTTGTGCATGTGAAATGTCTTAAATGTGAATGTTTTGGAGTGAACAGACATTTTAAGTTTAATTACTAATTATTTATGAAATGCAAAATTTAAAGGGCACAAAATTCAGTGTGAGGAATAAGGGATCTTTTACATCTTTCCTCTAACTGAATGCTTTTCAGCAGTCAGCTTTTAATGCTGACGGGAAGAGTAAATTACTCAAAGGTTTTGCTATTAAGATGTCAGAAAGACTTTCAGAACTGCTGAAACCACTGGCACCTACCGTGCAAATAAAAGAATATGGTTAAAATACAATTTGCAATCCAGGCGTATTGCTTAGTGCTTAAAAATACTATAATGAATTAACCTGTCTGCCTTTATTTTACTCCACAAACTGTTTTTTTTCAAGTGCTAAGGATGCTAATATTATTTTTTTTTTTTCTTTAAAAGTATTTAAGTCTTGTTTGGAAAATGTACAAAGTTATGGACTTTGCAGGGAACAAGGTAAAACGTAGGTTTATAAACCTTTCAGTGTTATATTTTGGCTTTGAACTGCTTTAAACTGTGGCTGAATACATATATTCTCACTGTTTTGAATGTCTTCAAAAACTTATTTATTTTTCATGGTTTGGGCTTTTTGTCTTGTAGTTTTTTACTTTCTGCTGATACTTTTTGGCATAACAATCATTGCACTTTAGTAGACAATGAAATTATTACATCTGTAAAAGGCAATTTAAACTCCCCATTTTTTTAAATATTGAGAAGACTGGTTTCAGGTATTTAACTCAAATTGAATAATAAAATAATTGAAGATATTTCTCCTTATGTGCCTTGTTATGTATATTTTTAGGGGAGAGGATTTAAAAAAATAAATTACCATATCTTCATTCTTGTTCTATTTTTGCTATTTCTAATTAATTTGGTTATTTGATATAATGTCTTGGTCAATAGACATTAAAACACTTCTGTTTGACAACCTGGAACTGCTTGTGTGGATCAAAACCATCTGTTTCATGAAGCACTGTGTTCAGTAATTGACATTGTCTCATGACTTTACCTCACACTTAAACTCCTTCCCAGTTTCCAAATTTCCTCGAGCATTTCAATTCTTATTTATTGTATGAGGCTACTAGGCTACCACTGATCAATGGCTTGCTGTCTTTCTCTAAGTTAAACGATAACAGACTCATGCTAACTACAAAATGCATATACAAAATTTTTATTGATGACCGTCATTGTTTATTTTAATTGCAGTGCCAATTAAATTGTTGCCATTGTGACTTTCCTCCTTTGACAAGGAGGCATCTTTGCAGATGCAAAGTTACCTTCCTCCAATTTATTTTTACGCATAGGTCATTCTAATAACTTTTAAAACATTGTTAGGTGCTTAGTTGTCTCTGCTTCATATGGCATTATCACCTGGCAGCAAAGAATAAGCAGGTAATATAATGCCTAAGTGGCTTAACAGAGACAAAGGTATGTGTTTGATAGAAAATTGGTTTTAACTATTTCTTGTGAGAGATATATGAGGACAAATAGTTTGTCTATGAAGTATTCTTTGGTGATAGCATGAACTTACTGCATAACTCCAGCAATGAAAGGAAGTGTAAGTGGCCTTATGTCTGTGAAACTTTGAAGTTTCATTCCACATCCTTAGAAACAGCACTGTTAAACATAAGGTGCTCTAGTCAGAGTGCAATGTACGCATATATATATATATATGGTGTATATATGTGTATGAGTGATGTTTTTGGGTGTGTTCTATACCTTGCACACACTAACAATTGAAATAACTTGTCCAAGTAAAAGAAAATTACTTCAGATAACCTTCCCCCCACCCCCGTCCCCCGCCTTGATATTAGACTACAAAGACGTTTTGTGTGTGAATGGCACTGATGGTACTCTGGTTCCCTTTGGACAACACAGTGTTGTGCAGATGTCCACACAGGATCTGTTAGCGCTATCTTCAAATAGCTTTCTGACTGTCTGCATTGTCTCATTAGGCACATTCTGTGCATTGTTAATGATTAATTTCTAGTAAAGAACAAATAATGCATTAATACAATTTAATTTTGGGATTATATTCCCAAATAATTTTTGCCTTCCATTTCATGGGTAAATCTGAGTTTATGAAACTAATGTGTACCATGACTAGTGATATAATTTGAAGTTTACTGTTGAAACTTTTTTAAAGAAACCAATAATTTAACCACATTCGAACGTTCAACGTGGACCAAAGAGAGTAGTCCTGATTTTGTGTCATATAGCTTTCTGTTTTTGAAGTACACTTTTTTTTTACTCTATAGTATTAATCTTCAACATATCGCATATTGATATTTATTTTGGTTACAATTTCTGTTTCGATTCTGTTGGTGGGGAGGCATATATAATGTCATTTGAGTGGAAGCTGTTATGAAGTCTAAGCTCTAATAACTATAAAAACTGATTTGATTGTTATTTTCTGTTTTAATTTATGTATTTCATGCACTAAGCATATTCTAATAATGCCTTTCCTGCATTAAATCAGAATATTATATCATGAACGAATTAAGCTGCATGGTTTTGTACATAGCCATTCAACATCACACATTTATAACTCCACATAAATGATTAATTTTCTTCTTCAGACAGAATATTCCTAGGTGTAATGAGGTGTGGATGAATCAGGGAGGAAAAAAAAAAAAAGTATGTGACTAATAAGATTTAGAAAAACAATGGTTAACGTGAGAATTTTTTCAGTTACTCTTCTGTTTTTGTAAATATCCTTTTTCATCATATGTGTACTTCAGTTAAGGAAAAATGTGGAGGTTGGTAGTTAGAATGAAAACTGCAACCGAATCTAATTCCAAGCAATTAGACATAAAATGAAAATTCTGAAATTTGTTTATAAATTACAAGGGAGTGCTACATCTATGTAAGTGCTACAATGTAACTTTGAGTGCTACCAGAATTAAACACGCAACTGCATTGGCATGTTGACAGTATACCTTTTGAAATATTTCTTTTTTTTTTTTTTTTTAACCTCTAGATTGGGAGCAGCTCAAGGTGAAAAGACTGTTTAAATCCTCAGCTGTTGCTTCAGAAGAAATAAGTGTTCTTTGTGTAAAGGTGAATTTAACAGCTGAAAACCCAGCATTGGGTTAAAAGTCAAATTTTCAGTCACACCTCAATTATACCACCACAACCTTGAAGGTCAGTGAGAAAAATATTCTGTACTCTGTTACAGCAATGAAATCTTCATCTGGGCTGCACTGGTTTGTGTACTTAGCTGCACATCCTTTGGTGAAAATGAAGTTGTCATAGAAAGTAGACTTTAACCGGAGTACATACCATTTGATACCTTTTAAGTGAGAAAGATGGTGTCCTGACAGCATGCTGTTTCCCACGTTTGTGCCTAGACTCATACTTGAAATCAGTTTCTGCATTAGGCTTAAGTGTAATCACAAAGGTATCTTGAAGTCTGCAAAGTTATGTTACTGCTTAGGTTTTTTTCCCGGTATAGCAGGAGTCAAAACAATTATACTCTAAAGTAATGATCTAAAGGACCTTCTTTCAGTGACACACTTTTTTTTTCCAGTTCTAATTGTTCATCTTGTAGGTACTGAGTGCTTTAAGAAGTTAATGCAGGAATACTAGTAAGATTTGTCAGCTGTTAAAGGTAATGGATAGTATGTCCTTTTGTGCTGCTTTTGTGAACTGAAAAAAACCCCACCAACCTATAAGGCAAAGTAAATACTGAAGAAATATTTTGATTAAAATAAATAATACTTGATTGGTATAAATGACAGTGCTTCTGATTTGAGATCTAACTTTTTAAGTGTAGTTCAGTTATTTAATATCGCCATTGTAAAAATTGGTTTCTGCATTGTCCATCAATATAAGGTATATTGATGAGGCCACCAGAGCTAAAAATCTAAAACTTTTTAAAATTACTTGGCTGGAGGTTTTTACTTGTTTGAAGTGTAGTTAACTTTTATACAGATATTGAAGTTTTGAAAGTCCTTAGTATCTTGGGGATTTAGAGAATAATCAGGTATTTATGTAACTAAACTTCTGACTGTGGCAATATATAGAATAGCATATATTTCTTCATAACTGCTTACAGAAATCACTGAAGATAGATATCCATTTTACAGTTAGAAAAAGGCTACGATGTTTGACATCTATATTGATAACTATAACAGTTGTACTATAAGCTTTACAAACACAATCAGTGTTATAACCATTTGGATTTGGCTGAGCAAATAAGGAGGAAAGGAAAAAGGGAATCTGTACGTCTTTAGGAAAGAAAAAGGCAAAAAGTATCCATTAGTGCACTGATAAAATTGTTCCCTTCCAATACTGTTTCCATCAAGCAAGGCTGAAACAATAGATCATACACAATGCAGCACAAGATCTCGCCATAAAGTGTCTTGTGGATAGAATGCATTCCGCAAATTTGTTTTAGAATAAATGTTTATATTTTCATTTGGTGAAGTACCCGAGCTAAAGGATCATGACCTAGACATTGTTGCAAAGCTCAAAGATAGCTCTCTCCAAGTGATGGAGAAGAGTGATTTAACATGTTGTTGATTTATGCTTTGTACAGGACTATATTACACTGCGAAAAAGGTTGAGTTGTGGATGTACTGCATGTTCATGTAACAGTTTAGCTACAATTCAAAAAAACCAATAGTACTTTAATGGGTGATAACTTAAGCTGTAAATACTGTATACTATTATCTTTCATTTTTTTAAGCAACTTTTTTATTTCCTTATTTGTGTACAGTCCTCTATGTACATATAAAAAAAACCCACAGCATTTTGAGAAACTTTTGTAGTTAACTTCTGCATTTTAATTGCCGTACTGATCTAAACACGTCCATTTGGCTGTTTAGTTCTGTTTTCACTGTACGCTTTCAGGTTCTTGGAAAAGCAGCAATAACAGTTGGACAATTATTTAAAGTAAAACTTTTTTTCTGCACAATTTCCACTTCCATGCTTTAGAGTGGAGGCACAATGGACCACTTGTCCAATTGTAAGATTTCAAGAGCCTTTAAGTAGTTTTTATCTCTTTTTTTTTTTTCTGTGATAGGAAATGTTTCATAGTAGCTTATAAACAGAATTTACAAGTCAAACACAACTTCTCGTGCTTGTTTATTTGATTAAAAGTTTCTGTTAAAATGTTTTCATAAACTTCCCATAGTTTATTGCATGTGCTTATAAATAAGTAGTCATAAAGCTATGCGTCAACCTCTGTATGAAATACTCTGATAACATAAGTTTTACATTTTGTGAACCTGTTTGAAATGTACAAATGTGCACATAAAATAAAGCTAAAATTAATACTTAAGTGATGCACTTTCTTCTAGACTGTAGTGGTGCGTTCCTGCCAAGCATCTTATTTAGACTATATATAAAATTATCTATTTATTATAGATTAAAAAAGACCTCAATAGGATCTATGTTGGCACACGACTAGAGTGTGTTGTGGGCGAGACTTTAATTTCTCCATTTTTTTTTTTCACATAATATTTTAATACCTGTGGCCTCTGTTCCTGATAGTTAAATTCTAGCACGTGGGAAAAAAATGCCTGAGCAAATAAACACATGTAAGTGGCTAGATACAACAGAAACTGAGGCACCTGCTTTTGTGGTTATAATGAAGATTTGTTTATGCAACTGGATACGCATAGTTTAGAAAACAAATTGGTTGCAGAAATGAAAACAGATTGATTTAGTTCATCAGATTAAGCCAGCTCACAACGGAATACTGTTTGGGGAAAAATATGCTGGGTCAACATAATGTAAAAGTGGGGTTTTTTTATTCTGCTTTGTTTTATTTTTTTGTTGACCTGCTGAGGTGTGTAGATGCTATTTATTCCTGCATTTGTCACATGTGCTTTGTTTTTAAGGAAGTCTAATTCACTGTGAGTGTATTGGTCATTACCTTTGGAGATGTCATTTTGACAAAATAAAATGTAAGCTTTGTATTGGCTATTTTAAATAAAAGGTACGGTTTTATTTGCTTTATATTTTATTAAAGCAGTCTGAGAACGTTCATCAGTAAATCTGTCTCTCTTCCATGCAGCCTGAAAGTGCTGCTTTTAGAGATGGCATCATAATAGCTAATTTTTCATGAAGAGCTTAAGGGGCTTTAGAGAGTACAAAACCAGGTTGCTGTATCTCGAAGTAGTGGTGGAATATTTTTTTCATTGGGTGCATTTGGGGATTTTTTTGTTTGGTTGTTTGTTTTTTTTTTTAATTTGTAAGTTAAAGTTGCTTTCAAGAGGAGTGTTTACTGCAAGTGGTGGAGGCACAAGAAGGGGAATTAGTCTGAAGGAAAAGATTCAAAATACCTGAATCTTCTGGTTATAAACTCTGGAGGAACCTGTGTAAGGTACAATGCAATATTGTGCAAAAGTATAAGCTTTTGGAGTAACAGCCAGAAGCAAGGAGCTGCTTTAATTCTGCACCCTGCGTGGGCTAACTGCCTCTGCAGAACAGCAGGGTACCTTTGAGGTCCACCTCTGACCACAGCAGGGCCACCTCACCACCCTAAGTGCTTCCTGGCTGCTTGCCCTGGACCACTGCAGGAAATCTGGATCTCTGGAAAAACTGAGCTGTGTCTGCATCAGGAACCAGGGGGAGAGCAGGAGCTGAAAGTGCTAGAGCTGCTCCAAGGTAAGTCCATCCCCGCTTCCAGAATGGAGCCCTGTCTCTGGGAAGAATGATGTCCGAATGCCATTTCTAGTGTGCCAAAATGGCTCATTCAGAACTGGTTTGGGCACTTCTTTTCCTCCTTGGAAAAAAAAAGATGTGTTTATTTTTAAGACATATTTTTCTCCTGAAGAACAGACTTTATTGCTTTCTGAGGAGCTTACTTTTGGGGAATGGTGTTAAGCCACTGTATCTTATACATTGCTTCACAGAAAGGTTTTTGAATCTGTTTCCCTCTTTCTGACACCCAAGAGAAATAGTTTCATCTTTTCATGTCAAAACTAATTAGCCTGGTGAGGTAGATATTAACAAAATAAAACTCCACATTAATATGTTTTATATATTATAAAATATATAATGTCTACATACATATATGTAGATATAAATATAGATGTATAATACAGAATTTTATACATATGTTCATGTTTAGCTGAACTCATGCTGTCTGTACTTGTGTAAATAATTGAGTTTTTTACCCTTTCTTTCAAAAAATAATACCTGTTATTTCTCATTTTTAAGTATTTCTAGTAAGCTTGGGCACAGAAGTATAATGTGAGTGGAGCTTGTTCAACTGTAATATAGGATACATGTTTAAATTATTCATAGAGCATGAAGACTTGATTTTTATTTCAAATGTGTGTTCCTTTTGTCCAAATTAATTATGGCGTGTATCAGCCTACCTATGTTGATATAGAAAACGCTGGTTACTGGCATTCCAGGCATGATAGATATTGAAGTTGCAGGGTTGTGGGTTTTTTTAATTGTTAAAAGCTGAATGAAAATATTGCTGTAGAATAGCAGCCTGAAATTTTGTCAGTAGAAGGGGAGCCAGAGTAATCAATTGTCTGAGCGTATAGCTTCCTATTTAACATGCAGTTATTTCAACGCAACAGCTCCAAAAACAGACAAAGCTATCCCTTTGCACAGTGCCTGTTACCTGAGTAGTACCTTTGTACAGTGGTTGTGTTTTACTTTAGAGCGGTCTAAACTGTCCCTGCTGCTATTAAAAAAAAAAAAAAAAAAAAAAAAATTCTGCCTTAAAAAGGGTGTTTCCAATGCCTTCACTATTTTTTCAGTGCTGTAGCAGTTGCAGCTAATGCATGCCTTTTTATTTCAAAAGCTTATTGGGTGTAGCTTCTGCTTTTAGTACGATTCCTTGTAGGCTTTAGATGTTATTTGTTGTCTAGTAATTATTCAGCATGAGTTGTTGGTTCATTTTTTGTTCAGCCACTACCCGGGTGAGGTGTGCAGCCCAGTTCCTAGGACTGGGTAACCTGGAGCTTTAGTTATAGCCTTTTTGGAGTAGGTCGCATGTTGGGCATGGTAGCACAACAGGGGAATAGTCAGAGACTAATGTAAGACAGTAGAAAACAGTCATCTAAAAACAGGATTACAAGATAATACACAGCATTGTTTGGCATGCTAAAATGATAGGGTTTAAATAATATTTTTTTTAAAGCCATAATTAATCCCATTATCACAAAGCTAAGTAGCTTGAGTGATTTGGAATAAAGCATAACAGTGTTTGAGAAGTTAATGACTGCTGGATGGTGACATGACAGGCCCATTGGCACGCGCGTGAAAACGATAGTGTAGATCGCTTGGGTGGCACAAGCTATGGAATACCTTCAAAGAAAAGCATGGAACTTAGACGGGATGCAGAAGCAGAGCAAGGGATGGGGTGGCCAAGACAGGATGCACTAGGTTATGGCAAAGATCTGCATAGTGTTTGAAAGGGATGGAGCAAAGAAAGGTGTATTTCTCAGGGCTGGGGAAAAAAAAAGCATGACAATAACAAGAGGGCGGATGGCATGAGCTTCATCTGAAAGGTTAGTTTTCAACTCGCTACCTGTAGGAGAGATTTGTTATTTTGAACATAAAAATATAGATGTCCACATCAAAGATCATGCCTTAAGTTTACTGTTTTGAACGATGGCAGTGCTGTCTAGGGAGGGAAAATAAGTTGCGAGATACAAAAGAAAAGAATAATACATTCTGCTGGAAGAATTAAAGTCAAATTCTAGGGAATCTTCATACTTCACCCGCCACTCCTTCACAGTCAGGTGCTGCCCGAAGGCACACATCTAGGGCTGTTGCCCTCCTGTAGGAGGGATGCTTCTGCTTTCATAGAGTTCTTAGTCTGTCTTTTTCAGGGTCCCACTGGAGCAAAAAAACACCTGCCCCTGTTGAGTAATGCCAAAATAATTTTAAAACTGCTCAGGTTCAAATAACTTTTAACTTTTCAGTTAACTACATTTTTAGTTTAGGGAATATTAGAACAGATGCCTTGGCAAATTAGCGTTCCACAAATTCAAGAATTTATTTTTTCTTGATTTTTTTTTTTTTTTTTAAAAAGGCAAAAAACCAACAAAGTATTAAGTAGCTTACTGCACCAGATCATATGCTCTGATTTTTTTTTTTTTCCTAATTCTGAAGGAATATATAATCCTTACGTTAGAGGATTATAATGGTAAAAGGATTGGATGGTTTGTTTCTCTGGCACAATAGCTTGATTGGTATGCGAGTAAACCTCCTGCAAAGCAAAAGTTCTGTCACTAGGTGGTGATCTTGGCCTGTGCATGCTTGCTTTTCTGCCGGCCTTCTCGCTCCCTTTCCTCCCACTCCTCCCTTCTAGATAACGACCAAAGCAATAATCCTCACCTTCGCTTCTGTTTTAATGCTGCTTCTGAATATTGTGTCTACAAATGTAAAAAGCCTTAACATTTAAAGGCTTAGGGCAAACTGAAACAATTAATCCTCATCTTTTTCCTCTCAACTTTATCTTTGCTTATGACGTCTGGTACTCAAGGTATTATTTATTATTTGTGGCTGGTAGTGTTCTTAATGTGAATACTTCTAAAAGTCAAAATAAAAACTACAGGAGCAGATGAGAAAATCCAGAGCTGGAACACTTTAATGTTAAATTATTCTTTACCTGAATAGCAGAAAAAAATGGAGATTTTTTTTTTTTTTTTTAAAGAAAGGAACAGAGTGATAGTGTATAGGTTCAGGAATCCAAGGCAAAAAAGCTTTTGCCTGGTGACAGGTAGTAAGGAAACAGTAAAAGTGAGAGGGGACAACAAACTGGAACAGAAGGGAATCTCTCCTTGAGACTTTGCTTCTACTTGGCTTGTTACAGTGGGTGCTTTCTTTGATACACCTTCTTTCTTTCCATGTAGTGCAGCTCTAACTCAGCACCTTTCACAGGCATCCGGTAACAAATGGGGAATTTTTCAGGAGTTTACTAAACGTGATGGTTTTGTCTTACGTATTTGCTAATGCAAGTCAGGACTCAGACTTGCACAGCTGAACTTTAGACTTACCTCTGTTAGTGCCTGGCCATTGCATTAAAGCTTTCTATGATTCCATTGTGTGTTTTGGAAAGTGAAGTCCTCTTTGGCTTTCTAACTGGTCGAGTTCCTTCGCTCCTAAATATGAAACATGTTTCCGAAGCAGAGATTTTTGGAGGTATTAAAACGTGAATAAAGCTCAAATTCTAGTTCTTCAGGTTTGTGTATGTGTCACTAGTCATCTTTCTGCACAAGAAAACATTGTGAACAAAACGAAAGTCTGGAAACTTGAAAAGAAGTTTTCAAGCTACAGCTCTGTTGACTCTTTCCTCCTACTGTTCTTGGAATATTTTTGTTTTAATAAACTCCGTTCTTGAGTCTTACACACCCAAATTTACCAAGCTGGCATCTTTGGCTAGATGCCTCTACCAGAGTAACTGATGTACCAACGGTTTTCTTGCAGTTTTCTTCTCCCTAGTGCTAGGATGGGGAAATAAAATAGACCTGCTCACACTTCAGGTTGTTATTGCACTCTGTCATAGCAAAGAAATGCCTTTTTAATGTTATCTTACTTTTCTGTCATTCTGTAGATAGCAATAGTGATTGTGTTGTGTTACGCTAAACAGATTGTCCATTTGGTTGAGGGAGAAAAACCCAACACTCCTCCCTGCCCCCCCCCCCCCCCCCCCCCCCCAAAAAAAAAAACAAACAACCAAACAACAACATACTGTCTGGGGGGTTGTGTTTTTTTTGTTTTTTTTTTTAATGTGAGTTAGACTTGTATATCTCATTCCTCCCACCTCCAGAACTTTGATATTCCTGTTACAAATAGGAGACACTCAAGGAAG
Source organism: Larus michahellis (assembly GCF_964199755.1). Lineage (NCBI taxonomy): Eukaryota > Metazoa > Chordata > Aves > Charadriiformes > Laridae > Larus > Larus michahellis. The sequence goes on along the minus strand of NC_133897.1, from coordinate 74,438,292 downwards.
CAACACTTCAGTGCCAAGACAGGGTCTTGCATTTTAATCTTTGCAAAGGACTTAACATTTGTTTGGCAGTCACAGTAATTTCTTTGCAGATGGAGAGGATTCTGGTCAACTAATGCCTTGACTGGGAAGTCTAAGGAAGATCAGCCTTATAAGAAACCAGATCAATCAAAATAACACTGAAATCTGTCAACTGAGAGAGAAATTTACTAGTTCCCACTGGAAGTAGAGCTATTTTGCAGGACCTCATCTCCCATGGGAAGGATTCCGAACTGTCCCATAGTGAACTTCAACTCCACCAGCTGTTACAGCGGAGAAGGAAAGTGCCTGAAATTCATGGTATAAGCATTAAAAAAACCCCATACTTTCACTTATGTGCCTAAACAGTCACATAATCACAGTGATTGCATACGCCCAGGGCTGAGCCACTCATTTTCATATTTCAGATTTATGACTTCAAGCCTGACTCCACCTCTCAGAAGGCCTCTTAAAATTAGATATTTGAGCCATTCAGTTAGTGCAACTTGGACTTGATGATCATCATTTTTCTGCCATATTTTCCAGACTGGATGAGCCTTTTGGCAGATTGATTTCAGACAAACATGGTGATTTGAGGATGCAGTGTTGGGGAACATGTATACATTTGAAAAAACCAAACAACAACAAAAAGGAGAACTCTGACCTATTTTGGAGCAGAAAGATGAATGCAGGGTGACTTAATGCAGAAGGGGCTTTTTTAAAACAATTTTTTTTAATGTGGAATCCCAGTCTTCATTGAAGCTCTTTGCCACGATCGCAATAGAAATAACAGCACTTACATTGCCTTCTGTATCTGACGACTTATATCTTGATTGAGAAGCATGCTCTGGTATAGTATTCACAAGCACAGCAGACAAGTTTGTTCGTGATATTTTTATTTATGTTATAATAGTGTATTATCCTGCAATGAAACGGGGGAAGGAAGAACTTCAGCCTTTGGCGGTCCTTTGCATTTAAAGTTAACTCCTTTTTGGATCAGTAAGATAGTGACTCCTTTATGTTTAATTTTGTCAGCTTCTGAGTACCAATTTCAAGTAGGTCAATGATATAAAAGAAGACTTCAGATTTCAGAAATTAAAATGTGTGGAGTTTTTCTTGTGGGTCTTTTTCTTTGGTTTGTTTGGGTTTTTTTCAACCAGGCTAAACAGTCTTTGGAGTGCTTCTGCTAGCTGAAGTCATCCAACGAATTATTTCAACAGTGTAAAATCTGTTAAATTAATCTATAAACATCTTTGAGAGATCCTGTGGAAACTTCCAGTTGAAAAAGCAAATGGTGAGTCCCTGTTGTAAACTTTCAACAATGCCAGTAACAGTAATAGTCTGCCCTTTGCCATAGGTCTGACGGGTGAGTTTTCTAGTTAGATTGCAATGTAATAGTTGAATGTTCCTGCCTTTGCTGAGGGGCCTCTGAGTGTGTAGAATGTAGTGTGTGGATCATGTGTTTGAAAGGTACTTTAAAGAAACTGTAAGGGAGAGATTTATCACTCCAATAATTAAACAGAAAGAGTAAAGCAAGTGCTTATTAAATGCCAGAGATTGCATGATGGGCCATTGTTCCTGATGTCAAAATACTAACTTAGAAGTGGTAGAAGATTCATTGAATAAGTTCAGACAGTTCCAATGTTGAACCTGAAACTTGTAGAGCTGTGAATTTTGAAGAAATAATGCCTTCATTTAAAGCCAAAACAAACAAGCAAAGTCTAAATAGTCTGACCTGTTGCAAAACAAGTCTGTACCGAAAGGTCAGGCTGAGTTCTGGAAGTGCAGGAGGAATGAGTATGGATAACCATCTTCTGAGACCAAAGAGTCCAGCATACCCCCTCTGAAAACCCAGTACCCATCAGCACCACGATCAGTATGAAAATGTGCAGCTATGGCTGATCAAGAGATTGTTGCCCCTGAGTTTGGATTGCCACGTGAGAGAAGGGGATGATCTCCTTTAGTTGGAGTCTCAGTGTTAGCTAAACAATGAAACCTATCTAACTGTAAAAATGTGCATTTAAGGCTTTAAAGGGTATGTTTGCTGTTTGATAAAGTGGCTATTACAAATCTTAAACCAAAGGTCTGCAAGGTATAGTTTAGTATTAGGCTCCTTCAGTCTTCGCTTCTGCTGATCTTCCTCCAAGTGTTTGACACTGATCTCCCTTGGATCATAAAGGCTGAACCTATTAATTTCACCCTATACCTAAATTAGGGACTTAGGACTGAACATCTAATAACCCCATGCCAAAAAGACCAGAAGCAGATGGTGCTGCACCTGTGTGAAAATATTAGTGATTGTAACACTATCTGCCTAATTACTTCCTCTGAATAATAGATGGGTCATGACTAGGTTATATCAATTGATCTTTCCAGCTTCTCTTCTGTAATCGTCAGGAAATTTCCCTTTCCAAGCTCGGTTTCACAAACACGTAATTTAATAGGGGCATGGTTGAATTGCTTGGCTTGTATGGTTATATGAAAATAAAGGCCGAGAGCTCAAGAGCATAAGAGTATGCACAATGTGGGGGGTCATGGGGTGGAGGGTCATAACATTTATTGCTAGACCATGGTGAAAAAGATCCCTGCAAAAAGTGAACTTGGTGTTAGTTTTGAATCTCCCCAGCGCTTGCATGGTCTCTACTTTTGTATAAACAGCACAGGGAGTGTGATACCATGTCCTAAAAGGCTGAGCTAAGCTTTAGGTGTGAACAGCTTTAAGACTAGCTTGTTTCTCAATACTTTCAATTCACTAATAGGTGCTACCGTATTGCCTTCTCGTTCACAGGTTCTTGACGTGAATTCTGCATCTCTTCTAAAAAGCTGTTATCTACCCACATTTGTCCCTGCTCCCTTCTGGTTCCCCTGGCCTCCTGTAACTCACTCTTTACAGTGAGTACGAGATTAAGTAAAAAATATGGGATGTAATTTTCTCCTTGCTGTAGCCAGCTGAAGTGTTTTGATACAAAGCAAAAATCCTCTAGGTACGCGCTGTCTCATACATACGTACGCTCACTAGGATAATGCAAGCTGGAGTGAAGGAGTAATCCCTGGTGAGTAGCAGTCCTGCAACACACGCAATGCTATTCAATTGCTCTTAACAAGTTTTTAAGGCTTTCTAAACTTCAGCAGTCTGCTAGGTCATATTCATGCTGTATGTCTGATTGCACCTATGCTGAATATATGCCCCTTTTTCAGTGAGGATAACTTTCTTACAAATAGCTTTTAATTCCCACTGGAGGTCTCTCTCTGACTTCTCATTTTTTAATTAAGATGACACTTTTTTTTTTAATAGTTTGTTTTCTGTACTGATATGAAATTACAACTGCTTTTGCATGTCCCTGCATGATTCCCCCCCCCACCATAATTCCAATAGAGCTTGCCTCAAAATATCCAAAAATATTTGGTTTGAACTGCCTGGGATGGTTGATATTACAAATACATTGTTATGCATGAGGACTGTCAAATATTCCTCCTCTCCAAGATTTGCTTTTGGCTGCATCTTATTGACAGGATTTCTTAAATGGGCTATGGAAGAGAGAACTTTTCCTTCATGCAGCTTGAGACAGAAATTAAGCAGCCTAAAAATAACTTTTTTTTTTTTTAAAGAAAAATCTATTAAAAGTATGACTTAAAACAAATAAAACATTATTATACCAGGGGCAAGCAAAATTATTGTTTGCTCCCTACCCATGGGAATCCGTTTCCAGGTGCTTTAAGACCTGCAGTAGCTGTCTGACTGAATGCATTTCTGACTCCTTTTAGCTATGTAAGGGAAACGTGATAACTGACTTATGCCAGACAAAAAGACATCAGTACAGACAATGTGGTTCTTGGGTTTTAGGAGCAAGAGGAATCATATGGGCATACCATAGTAAAATCTCCTGTCTTGGTACTCCTAGGAAAGGCAATCTGCTAGGGAGCAGTAGGAAAATTCAAGCTGAAGACGTGCAAGATTTTTGCACGGGTATTTACTGGATATTGTTCGTTTGCTTTTCTGCCATGAGGACTTTCTGTAGCAGCTAGAGTGGAGAAAGGGAAAAAGATGTATTGGTGTAGTCGCATCTTTTATTGTGAGGCCTGGAGTTATTTTAGAAAGCAGCAATTCTAGGATAACAGCTTAATATTCCTTAGCTAGATGAGCACTACCACAGCTTTAGTCAGCGAATATACAGTGTTTTAAATTTACTTTTGATGAGTTGCATATCCTAAAATCTCTGGTGTTTTTCCTAAGCCAAAAGACACTTAAAAAGAAAAAACAAACAAACAAGCAACAACCCCTCTCTTCCCCATCCCCCCACCCCTCCCCCAAAACCAACAACAACCAAACCAACAAAAAACCCCAAACACTCATGCCACTTCAGAACTTTTCAATGATCCAGGATGTATCTTGAAATATATTGATGACTTCATCCTTTGCAGATGACTGTCCACATTGCAAATGCCACCATAACAAGCTCTTAGTATGTTCTGAAGGATGACGTGCATTAAATGGGCTTTGGCAGTAGAACAATTTTCTTCCTGTAAGTGTTCATCGTTTTCCCGGGGCAGTGGTATCATGAGAGAAGAGCCGAAGGGGTAGGGAAGGAGAATATGAAGAAGCCCTATTGCTATTTTCTGTGGCGTATGTGATTTATGGGTACAGCGAGTGTTCCCTGTCTCAGTACTGAATAGTATTTGCAAGCCCTTTCAGGAGGTTTACTGTTATTTTAAGCGTGCTCCGATTTATTTTCATAGAAGAACTTTGGATAGATGTTTCATGCCACTGACTTTTGTAAGTAAGCACTCTGTGTTTTGCTGAAGCAGCAGTAAAACCATACATTAGTAAATGCATTTCACCCGTAATTCTTTGTTGCTGCACATGTCAGGGGTGCATTGATCCAATGTCAAAAGAAGGGGTCAATTTAGTTTTAAATCCTTACTCTTGTGATAGCAGTTCAGGCTCTGATGAAGGATAAAACATACTACGTGCACTGGTTACCGAAACAAATTGCATACGGACACGTGCAATCTCAAACACTTGAGAGAGAGGCTTGCAAGGAAAGATGTGTAGGGCCTGGCTTCCTGTGGATGTTTTCCATAATATGAAAATAAGGTCAAAAAGTAATTAATTCTGAAGTAAGAGGGTTCACATACACAGTTAGGTGGGAACGATTAACCGACATTATGTGTGGATAAGTGTTGTTAAAACCGGTCTCTAAAATTGGTGCGTTAAAGGTCAGCATGTGGAAGACTTAATTGATGGGTCCTATATGGTGCTGACAGAAATATCTAAAGACCCAGATGACTTCCCAAAAGTGTTTGGTCACATTAATTACTGGCTAAAGCAGTGATGACAAAGTCCTAAAACTTTTCACTTTTGTTTTTTTTTGTTTGTTTGTCTTGTTTTGTTTTGCTCCCCCATGATCACAATATTTAAAGAATCCAGTTAAAAAGAGGCAGTGGTTGTTCAGCACCCTGCCTACCTGTGCCTGCAGCATGCTGGCGTGTTGCATGCCCCTCCTCCCCTTCGCCTACATGAAGCAGCACCTTCTACTCCTCCAGAAATGACTTCTGCCGTCAACAGTAGGATGCTGTGTCGATATCCGGAGAGGGGAAAAAAAAAAAGCTCAATGCGTCCATTAGGATATGTTTTCTTATGGGCAAATGAACAACTGGTGAGAGGAAATGTCCTGTGGAAAAAGTTGCTGAGTGATGTAGGACGGCGAAAGGAAGCAAATGAGCAGTTGGTGATTTAGAGAGAGAATGAGAAAGATGTTACAGGTCAGTCTGGCAGTGAGAAACAAGGTATGTCGAGCTAATTAGCTGAAGAAAAATTGGCATGTTTTAATTTCCTGAACAATTAGGATGAATAGAAATGTCTTCTGCTTTCTTTGGAAAACATTTTTTAAAGCACATCATGTTAGGAAAAGAATTAAGGATCTGCAATAACAGAAATGGGAAGTCTAATAGTCAGCTAATTAAACTTGGACAATAGATCTAGCCCTCATAAATAAGATCACCGTCTGTCTTTTAGTTGGCACTGAATTAAATGAAACCTTTTGCAAAACATGTTTTGAATGAAGGCTAATTCACTTCTATATAGTGGCCACTTATTTTCTTAGAAAAAAATTATAATAAAACAAAGTACCAGGGCGTTGATCTTGCAAGCTGAAAAGGGAGGTGTGAAGTTTTGACAGTGAAATTCTTACAGAGTGCCAATGATCCTTGGGGAAGCAGATCTCCAGGCGGTACAAATAATGAGAGCTTCATTATTCAGCTTCATTTTCTAGGTGGCTTTACAGAAGCTGTAGGTTGCCCCTGGGCAACCTAGATGCCTAGTCAAATTGTTTCACAAGTTGCATAAATGGAGAAAATCTTTAGCTGTGTGGTGAGGCTATGTGGGAAGGAAGCATTGCTACTGTTCGTGATTGAATTGGCTTGCCCCCCTTTTTACTCTCAAACCCCACAGCATCCTCGTGGCAACCTCATTATTACTCTCCTGGAAGTTAATCATTAAGTGTAAGTGCATATTTCTAACTTTCTTGAATGCGATCGGCTTTCTGTACTTGCAGGACTGTCAGCTCTATCACTGTAAAGCAAGTGGAAAGAAGGGCGACGCGTGTAGCTTTCTGTGCCATATCAGGGCTACCAGCCCTGCTTGGAGCCCCCTGTACTGGGCCTTTTCACTCTTCTTAAGTTAATCATTTCAGGTTAAGTTTTGCCAGAGTTAGTTCCTTGGATAGGTTTTTTTTTTCACCTTTGAATAATAACAAAACTGGCGTGCTACCAGGAAGGGCTGTGGCTGGGGTGGGTAGGAAGGAAAGAATCATATAGGAAATAATTGTGTAGGAGGTTTTTGAGTATGAGGAAGTAGAAACCAAGAGTCAGGCCTATAACAGTTTTGTGATGAATACGTATGTTTGGTTATAGGCAGTATCTGCATAGAAAATGGATTTTTTTTTTTAATTTTTTTTTTGTTTGTTTGCAGGCTTTGCATCACCATTCTAATGTGCTATTCTTTTTCCCAAATGTATTAATCTCTGCAGGTGAGTCTGGCCTGGAAAATTAAATGTCAGCAACTCTGAATGCTGGGGAAAATTCAGGCTTCATACCCAACCCAGGATTCATACTCATCTCTGGTGTGTGTGAGACTCCGAGAGAAAGAATCACCTGGAGATTTGAACTTTGGTGGAAAACCAGCTGACAGCCTGGGAGTTGTGGAGCGGGCATGGGATGGAGGAACGGAGACTTGCACAGCTTGTTTCTTGCACAGCTCAGGTATTCTCAAGGACTGCGTTTTCACTGGTAATGGAAACAACAAAATGTCCTGACTTCCCAAACCACGTCGCCCTCTTAACTGTCCATTGGATGGACAGCTTTTTCTGTCTATCCAGAGCGGTCATACTACTGTGAAAGGAGGCTATTTGGGAGGAAGGGAAGGAACAGTCCGTGAGAGTGAATGACTGGCATTACAGCTTGCCTTTATTTCTGTGGCTCTGCGTTTCTTCAGAAGCACAGATGGAGGGCAGAGGAGAAGGGGAAAGCTTTGTCAGTATGGGGATCGCCAGTGAAGCAAAGGACTGATTGTCTTAAAATGCACTTCCGAAAAAAGAAAGTAAAATTAATGGCAACTTCTGAGTTTTTCTTCAGGAGATGGTTATGCCAGCAAATCGCACTTGTTAAATAGCTTTTTAGCAGTTTCTCTGATCAAGTTGACACTTTCTGTATTCTTAATTAGAAGCTGCTGGAGCGTTTGAGGATAATTTTCGGTCCTTGCAAGATGAGAATGACTAGTAACTTGTTAATCTTTATTTAGTTTTTTAAATAGAGTGGTCTGAACAGTGTCCTCCAAGGTCTGTGAGAGGAGGTCATGCCATTGGAGTTGGAAATAGAGTACTGCATAAACAGCAATACTGACAGCCGGGCAAAAAGATGCCTTAAGAAATAGTGCCAGAAATGGAAGCTATGGTACAGGACACCTACCTGTATTTGAACCTTGATGGTTTTCTGGTCATATGGTGTTACACCCTTGCACAGCAGATCCTTTTCTAGAGGGTCTCTTTATAGATGTTTTCTGCTGTGGATGTGTGCTTCGTATTCACCCGTGCATAAATTCTGGATACCTTTGAGAAATAAGGGGGAAGTGCCTACCTTAGCCGTACTGAACAGATGTACTAGTTCTTGGGGGTCCCTGTGAAAGACGTAGCCTTGATACAGATAGCTCAGCTGCTGTCTTGGCAGTCTTCCCGGCACTTTCTTTTTTGGTATACAGCTTTCCTACCTGGAATGAAATAATTCGGGTGCTTTTTTTCCAAACTGTTTTTTTTCTGCTCTTATTCTCTGCTTATTTTCTTTTTTTAAATTCAGCTAATCGTCCTCCAGCTTTAGGCCTTCGCATGAAGGCCTTTGTCCTGCTGTTGAAGTGGTGTGTTGTGAGGTGCACTGTGATAGTCTGCAAGAAGTGATCTTTGATGATATCAAAGAATTCTTACAAAGCAACACCACAAAGATCTGTGTTGTTTGTGCTGCGATTGGCAGGAATACCTGGAACAAAGGAGCAAATGAGCTCTTGGGTGCTTCAGATCTGAAAGAGAAGCAGCAAACCCCAAGGTTGAAAGCAGAGTGCGGCAGTGAGCTTGATCTGATTCACAGAAGTGCAATGTAGTTGCTTTCGGAGTTCTGGGGCACTTTTGATCTTTCCTTCCTGGGTTCTCAGAAGGACACCGTGGGTTATGCTTCTCCTGTGAAATCTCAGGCATGGCGGAATTTTGTCTGTCACCTTAGCAAGGGTGTTATATTTGGTCTCTCATTCCTTCCCTCCCGTCTCCCACAGCCTATGGGACTTGGCCAGTCAGCCAGCATGAATAATTAATAGTGAATAACAAATACTCACTGCAGTTACTTCATGATCTGTTTGTTAGTCGCTGAACGATGGCAAATAATAGAAGGAGTAAGTATCTCAGGCTGTTTATGCTCAATTTATGAGCAGCAGTGAAGTGATGACTTATCTATGCAAGTAACGCAATGTCTAAATGCAAAGGGTAAGAAAGCCAATTTAAAGAGATGGGTTTAATTGTCCTAGCTGGTGGCTAACACTACGTTCACACAAGTAGTTATTTGTAATATGCTACGGAATTGTGTTTACCACTTTCCGAATGTGGCATTTACTTTATTTTCAATATGTTATGGGTGCATATGCATATTGAATTTTTTAACCTATTGAAGGTTAAAGATTCTTACAACTACTTTCTGCTGTGATTTACTCAGGGGTTTTCAGATGGACTAAGCCTAAAGGGTTCTGTTTTGTTTTCATCAAATAGCAAGAAGTGACAAAACTTGCCATATCTTTCCTTTTCCTTGAAAGCGCTGATGTCTAAGGGAGCGCTGCTTTGCAAGGACTTCTGCAACCTTTGTTTTTGACTCCTCTGGAATGTGACACATTGTTATCGCAGTTGCCTAAGAAGGCTTTGGTTGCAGGTTTATCGTATACTCCAGGCTCATGAGCTATTTCCCTGGGGACCACACTGCATTCTTGATTTGCATGGCGTCTCGTGGCCAGCCAGCGCCATTCAATCCCTGTCCTCTTGGCATCCTGTCTAAGAAAATGACCTTCTATTCTCCCCCAGTAGCTCCAAGTTGCTATTGAAAAAGTGCCTGCTGTTCAGGAAGACCCACAAGGGTGCCTGGCAAGAGAAAACAGCATTTGAGTCTAGGAAGTTTCAGTGATGCATATGCACACACACAGGCAGTCATCTCAGGAAAAGCAGAGATGTTTATGTTCCTGTCTTTGAAATGATAAAGAATACAGAAAAATTCCAAATATGTACAGTGTGAAACAGGTGCAGAGGAGCCCAGCGGCACACAAAGGGCAATGTGTAAAACCCCAGCTTCCAAAACACGGGCTGAACTTGCGCTTTGCAAAGTGCAAATTTGTAATTTATTTCCAATATACAGTTGGGTAGATGCCGGGGGGATGGTGATGGGGTTTTTTCTTTACTTTTTTTTTTTTTAACTAGGTCAGTTTTGAGACGAAGAAAAAAAAAATCCCTTTTTTTAGGAAATCATTGCCAAACTGTCAAGGCAGTTCTTGAATAGTAATACTGTAGATATTAAGACATAGGCTTGGCAGGATCCCTACAGAACAAGATTTTTAATCCAATATGCACTTAATTATCTCAATTAAGGACACAAGTAAAGCTATATTAAATTTTTGGGAGCAGGCGCCTACTATCTCCTCTGCATAGAATAATGACAGTCTAAAAATCCCATTCTGTTGACAGGAAAAACTCTTATTTCCTTAACCATCTCAGAAAAAATGTCAATTGTATTTTTTATTCTTTTTTAATCCATGAGAATTTTTGTAATGGCACGGAAAAACATTTATTTTATCTGATGTTCATTAAACTGTCATTCCAAACTTTTAACTATGGATCCCCAATTGAGAAAATGGAACAAGAAGATCCTGATTTATTTTGTAGCAGTTCCTTGCAAATCTTAGAGTTCCCAATTTAGCAGGATGGGTGAATGCATGTTCAGCTACATGCATGTTGTATTCAATGAGTTAAAGGTGGAGTACACACTTAAATTCCTTGCTGATATATGTCTATCCTGTGCAGTCTAACCAGCTTGATATTTTTAAGAAACACAGTCATAGAATCACAGAATGGTAGGGGTTGGAAGGGACCTCTGGAGATCACCTAGTCCAACCCCCTGCCAGAGCAGGGTCACCTAGAGCAGGTTGCACAGGAACGCGTCCAGGCGGGTTTTGAATGTCTCCAGAGATGGAGACTCCACCACCTCTCTGGGCAGCCTGTTCCAGTGCTCTGCCACCCTCAAAGTAAAGAAGTTCCTCCTCATGTTTAGGTGGAACTTCCTATGTTCAAGTTTGTGCCCGTTACTTCTTGTCCTGTTGCCGGGCACCACTGAAAAGAGCCTGGCCCCATCCTTCTGACACCCACCCTTTAAGTATTTATAAGCATTATAAGCATATAGCTGCATTTTGTAAGAGCATTGCTTGTATGGAAACCCAGTCTGCAGGGACCGTATGCATGTGTATGGTGATTTTTAGAATACTTACATATATGAGCGTACACGTGAAGTCTCTGCAGCATATAGACGTATGGTGACTTTAGAAAAGAAAATATGGTTTTAGTGGGTATAGGCTGGGCAATGTAACACATAAGCTCCAGCTCATTGGGCTGTCAAGGATGTTTTAGGGAAAAGAGGGGAAAGGAGCAATTTATTTCACCTGTAGCACTCCTGCTTGGGCTGCGTATCTGGGATTAGAGGCACTGCTAAGTAGTTAGTGACCCTAAAAGAGCGTGGCTGGGTAGGTCTCTGACCTGCAGCCCTTTCACTCACCTGGAGGGCAAGAAGCGTCCTGAAGCACAGAAACAAGGTGCCTCTGGCAGGGCTGTGTTTCCTCTGCGGGTGCCAAGGGCTCCCGATGCCGGAGCCGGGGATGTCCTGCCTGCCTTCACCTGCAAACGGGCATCTCCCCCTGGCTGTGGTTCAGCCTTACCGAGGAGTGTTGCACTGCAGCTAACGGTGTACATTGTTGCTTTAAAAAAAAAAAAAAAAAAAAAAAAAAGGGGGGGGGGGGGAAGGTTTAAAAAAAAGAATTTATTTTTTTTTTGAAGTGTTTTCTAGAACGTTTAAAAACCCAGCTAAGGAACAGTGCCCTAGGAAACCTTGGCTCGCTACCCAAGCGTTTTTCACTCATGTTTCAGTTTCAAAAATAGCTCTTCTTGTTAAGGCTAATCTCAAGCAATAACAAAGCGATGATGATGATGATAAAAAAAAATCTCCACCTCCCTCAGAGATTGGGTAGAAGTTCATACCCTGATCTTTCTTTCAAGTACAGCCTTTCCCCATCCTAGCTTTTAAGGCACTTTGAGTGTTGTCAGTGATGCAGCATGCCTACGGTCTGACGTGGTTATACACTCCCATGCTGATTTTTATGTTAATCCTTTGATTTTGGTTTAATCATGTAGGTTAACATTGATTATACAATAAGCTCTTCAGGTGAATCTAATTGCAGTCAACTATCACCACTTTAGTACTTAGTGATGTTTGTTCTGACAAGTCCTCAGAACTTGCTATTGAAACAAAGCAGTTGTGCTTTCTTCTTATTAAAAATAAAACAATAAAAATGTCAGTAATTCCTTTTTCCTCTCAGGAAATGTTTAATGGATGTGTTTTGAAGGTTGTTATTTTTTTTTTAATCTCTTATGATATTTTAATGTGCCTGTTGAATAGAAAGCTGTAAACAAAAAACATATATAGTGTTGCTGAAAACGTTTGGTAACAATTTTATTTAAAAAAAAAAAAGTCTTTATTATTTGAAAACTAAGCAAAAACAGAAATACTTTTTTCCCAAAGCTTTTTTGCAGCTAAAAACTTTCCAGCAGACAGTATATAAATATTCATAATGCTGACTGAAATTTTCTTTTTGATTTAAGTAGTCTTAACAATAGGTGTTCAATCAGCCCTAATTATTACTAGTCATTGATTTTTGGAGGGCAGCCATACTCAGTGAAGAGAATATCTGAAATGTGCTGCAATTTCTTCCCAAACCAACCTCTTACTTATCTGGTAATGATACAAATTTTTAAAATTTTATTATAAAATACTGCTGAATTAATCTGAACTTTAAAAGTATTTGATGTCTGGGAGGCTCATTGCTAACTGGGATAGAAAACCTAGTTGAAATCGATTACCTGGATTACATTGGGAGACTGCTGATGGTAGTTTAAAAAAAAAAAAATTAAAAAAAAAAAATTGCCCAACTAGACTACTATTGGCTCTGTGTACAATATCTTTTCATTCCTGACTAGTTAGATGATGTTCTTTTGCTGGAGCAGTTGCGCACTCATTTCCCCAGGGACCCATGTCCTCATGTAAGTGTTAAGACGCATTCTTCTCTAAAAGGTTTTGGGCATGTCCAGCTGAGGTCATGGTAATTAGAGATAGAAAAGACCCTTTGGATCACCATGTTTTTCCCCTTGCCAATGCAATTCTGGTTTTTTTAGGAGGTGTATTTTCAATTGATTTAGCAAAGGTTTGGAAAAGTGACTCAAGATGAGGCAACTGCCCTTCGCTAGGGACACTGTTCCATGTCCAATAGACCATAAGAATAGTCTTTTTTTTTTTCCCTGATGTTTTCTTATATTTTCTTTTGTTGCAATTATTTTTTCATCTGATAGGCACCTGAGAATCCCCAGTAACAATTCAGTTTGGAGCTTGTCTGTCATTAGCAACTTCCTACTTCATCATGTTGTGCATTAGCTCACTCCCTGAGTAGACATTTGGTTCAGAGCTCGGCGCGTGGTGTGGACTTTCTTAGCTTTTTATTACTCTGTTGTTGAGCCACTTGCTTTCTTTGCTGGGAACTCTTAAGCTCTCCTGGGCTTAAAGTCAAGTTTGTTACATGTGAACAACAGCATCTCAAACAAAGTCAGACCTGCAAGTAAAGATTTTGTTTTGGGGCATAAATGTTTTGGGTTTTTATTTCCTGAGTTGTTCCGCTACTTCTTGTTCGTAATACTGTCTCAGTTAAACTATAACTACTGGTCAACACTACCTCTCCCCAACACCTCTTTCAACTAGATTTAAAAGATTGAGTATGAGCCCACTTAATCCTGGCTTACATCATTGTAATTCATATTATAAAACCAGAGCTCTGTTGAAGGCAATAGCAGTTTTTACCTGTTTTCTTTGGAGTTAACTGGTACAAGTCAGATGTCAACATTTCCACTGCCACCACATGTCCTCTCTTATACGTGTTAATGTATTTATTTACCATTTATTTCCCTGCCTTCTTCACTGCTACTGGATGATGAGAAAGCTCCATGTTCTGCCATTTTTAAATAAATACCCTTGTATTTAAAAAAAAAAAAAAAAGTAAGATGTAATTGTTTTTAAAGGCTTGATGAGAAGGAGGCTGCTTTCTAGTTGTAAGTGGGGCTTAAGATATAAACAGAACAGGATTTTAGAATTAGGTTTTTTTTAATAATTCTTAGAATTTATCACCATATATTCTTTGCTCTTTTCTGGCATCAGACACTGTAAGAGACTGTAGTTTTGTCACTGGTAAGCTAAAATTGCTTGCCAAGCTCTGCTTTACGTTAAATTGTTGCTTTTGCAGGGAAGATAAAAGCACAGAAAGAAAAAAAAAAAAAATCACACAAAACCACAGCAACTTTCAAATAGCACACAGACAGCAGGGTGCCTTATAGACATCCATGCTCACACAGTCACCTCTTGCAATACCAGCAATTATACTGCATGAGGCTCTATTGCTACTCATGTGCCGGTTGTCGCTTCTTAAAAGATGACTATTAGTTATATTTCCTCCTCGTGAGACACTATGAAGTTGCTTAGCATTTTGAGCAAGCAAGCATATTTTGTAAAACACATATCCATTAAACAAAACAAACAAACAAAAAAAAACCCCAAAACAACCAACCAACCAAAAAAAAAACCCTAAAAAAAACCCCAAAAAACAACCAAACAAAACCCAAAACAAACAAAAAGAAACCCAACAAACTCACCACACAACCCAACAACTTGGCATCTTAAAGTGGTGTAGGATACTCATGGCATAAATAAAAGCTCACTTTCTGTTGCAGGAAAGGGCTGCTGTCTGTCCTGCCACTGCAACCCTCACCACTAGAAAAGTGCCACGAATGGGTTTGACATGCAGGAGATCGTAAGGTAATAAAGCAAAGGCACAATAAAAATGGAATAAAAAGTAAGTCGATGTCACCAACTCCAGTGCTAAAATATTTTGTATCTGTTACACAGAGTTCTGATGCCTGTCCCTACACCACTATGGGGTTTGTTGTTGTTTTTTTTTCAAGCACTTAAAATTTCTAATAGGAAATTCTCTTTTAGGTTCATTGAACTCTTTCACACAAAGTGAAAGAAAGGAATGGAAAAGCTGCCTCAAAGGCTGTGAAGTAACACTGTGCTTTCTAGAGGTCTCTTCGTCCTCATGTTGTTCTCACTGTGTACTCGCAGAAATTGGGGCTGCAGAGACAGATTTAGCAAAAGGGTTTGGTTTGTAGGAACTTCTAAATCTCTCTGTTACATTCCTTTCTTACTATGTGGTTGGCATCAAAGAAAGAGATAGGGAAGCTGAACTGGAGAAACGGAATAGCAGAGGCAGAAAGATAATGCTATTTGTGGGGGGAAAACCATAACCAACCAACCAAACAAAAAAGCTTTCCAAAATATCAGCCAGGGCTTTGAATTGTTGTCCCTTTCTCCTACTTGCCGAGTGTGTAACAATAAGCCAGTTAAACAGAAAATGAATGGGACCTAGTCTCATAAGGGTCACTGCCAGAGGGGTAGAATGTGGACGTGAACTTTTTATTGCCTGTATTTCAACTGTAATCCTCGTAATTGCCTGTATCCTCGTGCAATCTGGCTAGCAAAAGAGATGGCATCCTACCTCCTGTGTCACCTTTCTCCATGCTACACAGCCTTGCCATAACTGGATGCATCCCGTAAGCGGGAAGTGAACCAGAGTCTGGATCCGTTAGCTAAATAGTACTCGTGCAATAACGTGCTCTTGTCACTGTCCACTGAGACGCAAAAGAAGCCTGAAATGGGAGCATCTCGTGTTCTGGCCCTCCGCAGGAGCTCTGTGTTGTACGAGATTACTAACATTAAGTAATTTCTTGTGCCTGTCAGATTTAATTACAAGCATTGCCAGAGCACAGCAATGAAATAGCTAGCAACAAGTCTCCAGTGCAAAACTAATCTATGCCACTCATTTTTCTTTCCGATATGGATTTCATGCATACAGACCAATTGTATTACGAATTATGCTCAATGAGTAGCACTTATTCCTTTCTGTTAGTGGCACTGGCTTTAACAAAATGCAAACTGTTCCGTGCTGTAAAAGAAACAAAAGGTTGCTCAGGACAAGCAAACCAGGGGTTGTCTTTCTCGCGCAGTCAAATGAAATATGGTTGATATTTACCACCGTGAATTGGTTCTGAGTGTACTTTGTGTCTCCATCCACTGTCCAAGTTAGATATCTACGGTCTTCGCTAATATGAAAGTTAGGGAGGGAATTTAAAAAGTAGGTATAATGAAGGGAGTATCAAAATTTGTTTTTAAGAATAAATAATAATTTTTTTCTTTTAACTTCTGAACTGTCAGATTCCAGGTACAAGTCATGATATGGCTTGATACCTACTGCTTTAAAAGAATATTGCTTCTTATTTGCATTTGAGGAGGCAAAACCTTCATCGTTATGGGTGAGTAATGACAGGAAAACTTGCATTAAATTAAAGCTGATCTATACTGTGCTTAAAAACACATTGCCTGGGAAAACAAAATAGATGCTTGAGAAGAGGGATACTAATTACCATTCAGTTTCCAAAGTAAGTTAGTTCTTGCACAAATTTTTTGAGGAATCCTGAACGGATTGTCCCCCTTATTTTTTGAGAAAGAACAAAAATTGTCTGTTTGCTCTATCAGATCTGACCTCTGGACTCTTATCAGAGAATTGCCTACATCTTTTTTCCTTATTTTTTGGGGGGGATTCTAAGAATAGTTGTCTCGGGGGACTTGGCTCCATTTGTTCCGAGATCTATGAAAGTCTGATTTCATCACCAGATTTGTAAACCCCTTTTATTCTTGACAGAAGGATAAATCTTACTGTTTAATTAAACTGAATGTGATTTTTCTGTGGTTGCATTTATGAAAAAGATGGAAACCGCTCTGCTACAGGCATGAAGTGTTTTGCTAACAGTAGACCTGTGTGGCCCATAAACAAACCTTTTGTGAAACAGGTTTTGAGGAAGGGATCACTGCTGGATTTGAGGATAGCCGGCATCCTTTTCTCTCAAGCTAAAGAGCTCAAGAGGAGCTACTTAAGGCTCCTCTATATGGAGAAGCTGTTGAGAAATAAACTAGTTGGGGAAGTTAAAAGAACAAAAGCCGATCTCTGGGAAGAGGCTGTTGTTCCAGGAAGACACCGGTACTCCCAGCTTAGCACCCTTGGGTTACCTGGCTTGATTCCCTTCCAGAGATGCTCAAGGGCTTTAACAACTGCCCTGTGTCACCTGAATGCCTAACCACGTGTGTAGTCTTAGCCTGACAATACACTAAGGTCAAACCTGGGCTTACACTTCCTTGACGCTGCAAGTGTGAGAGCTAATTGCAGGCTGTGCACCAGACTGGTTTTTATGGAGTACAAGAGCTGTGTTGCAAGCTCCTAATTTTTTTATTTTTTTTTTTGCTGTGAATTGTGGTGGCAGATTGGTTTAGGCTCTGCTTTCTGGAGTCATGTAATTATAAGAAAATCTGGGATTTTTTTTTTTTCCACATATAGAGCACAAAAGGCAGAAAAAAAGATTCTAGTCTTTGTTCTGCTTCTGAGAAAAGCATAGGACCTAATGGGTTGCTGGGCAGGATACAAGCAAAAAGAATGCAAGTTGAAGTACTTTTAATGCCACGGTTTTTCAACATGGCATTTAAAGACAGTGGAAAGCAGAGTGGAGTGGCAAACTATGCTTATGAATAAGCTAGATCTCTAAGAAGCATAATTAAACTGAACCAAGCGAGGCTTAAGTAGGTAAGACTATCAAAATAAGATTTTCCAGGTATTGAAATAGATCAATTAATAAGCCATTTTAAGCTAACCTGTTGCAAATTTTGAATATCAGCATTCATCGCAGTGATCCAAACACAACTACCTCATGCTAATTCCTAAGAACCAAAAAATGATAAGCTGAATAAGAAAATGAAATAGGCTTGCTCAATGACACAGTCCAAGACAGGTGAAAAGTAAATAAGAAAACAGCAGTAAAGAGTGATGTGTCCAGTAATAATCACTTTATGTAGATTATCAGATATAATTATTTTTTTTGCTGGTAGAAGAGGAAAGTTCTGTTAATTTGCAGGGACGAAAATTTTGGTGTAGTTTACACATGACTATTGCCAGTGTGACTAAGAAAGGAGTTTGTTCTGCAATTTCAGTCTTCTATACGCACTTCTATTTCAAAACACCTGATTACGTGTACGTGCGATGAAGCTGTTTGTTTCTTTAGAGTCTGGGTGAGGGCGAAAGGGGAAGAACATCCAAAATCCCTTTTTATCTCTCATTATTGTTTTTAGCACAGGAAGAACTCTCAATTAATTATGGTATTTGAATCCACTGGCTAAGAGCAGCCTGGCTTGAAGTTGAACTCAAGGCAGCACAGCTACAAACAACGTGCTTTGTCCCTTCAAATGGTGTCTCTTTGCTGTAACACCATTTACCGCCGCGTCGTTGCCAAGGCACACCTGTGCCGCCTCTGTTGAAGTGTCAGTTTTGATTGGTACAGCGATAGGCTTTAATTCAGCTGCCTACATGATGCCGGGTCAGGGCTCAAAATAAAGCTCAAAATAAGCTGCTCTGAGCTGGTAAGCTGGCAGTAGCGTTTGGGAGAAGGGAGAGCGGGAGAGGAAGGTGAGTGTGTGTGTGTGAATAAAACAAATAGGGAGCTGTAATTACAACAAATGTGCTCAGCTTGATTACTTGATAACCTCGGGTTTCAGCTCTGTACGACCATGTGGACTTTGTGGCCAAAACTTTACTGAAACAATAGATATAGTTGTGTAACCTTTACTGATTAAAACCATAATAATAGCATGTGACTGTAGGGGAATGCATAGTTGAGGGGATGGCCAAAGTTAAAGCCCAGTGCAGAGGAAACATTTTTTGCATGTATTGATCCAAAGCCCAGTAAAGACAATAAAATGAGGGTCTTGTGCCGGGAGCCAGGAGATCCAGAACCTCTTCTGATAAATCTGGAGTGTTTTGGCCAGGGCTTTTAGCTTCATGTGTTTTAAAAGTAGCTTTTGGTTTATGTACTTTTCTATTTGAGGGTAATCTGGCACGAGACCCCTACGACCTGGCTGTCAAAAGTACTGTCAGTCAACCATTTCTCCTGAGGCCTGTTGTGCTGAGTCGTACTGACAATCCAGTCTGGACGCATTTTCACGTGCACCCATCCAGAAGCACCGGATATCATGGAGTACCTGGGTCTCCTCTTTTCAAGACTCATTTTCACTGCTTGTAAATGTGGTACTAAAGCTTTTATCCCATTTTTAGGCTTAATTAATATTTTGGGGGATATTTAGATTTTCTTAGATGAAAGAGCCACGATACAGAGTTATGTTATGCCAGCGTATAACAACCGAAGTCAGTGACTCCAGACTTAAACTGACGTGATGCCACTCACTTCAAATGGAGCTATGCTGACACCCAGACGAAGTTCCTACCCAAAGTACCTGGCGATCTGTTCAAACAGAGTATTGTTTAATATGCTCTTAGGAGGAAGGTCAATCTGCTGAAACAAAATTTCTGATTATCCTCTGACATTATCTCTTGCTTAAAGCTACAAAGAAGCCATGGCCCTGGGATGCCAAAATAAAATCTGTTAATACGTGGCAAACTATAGGTCTTTTCATTAGGTAGGGTTAATAAGGTTTTATAAAGTTTCCACGTTCGCCTGGGAGCAAAAGTTTAGAACAGGAAAAGGAAGAGGAATGGTACTTCTCTGAGGTCCTGAAGGGAAGGAGGAGGGGAACTTTGGGAGGGAGTATGGCTCTTTTTGTAGAGGGTGAGTGATTGGCATCTGCTAGGGAGCCAAGTCTGGGATGGAGGAGTAGGGCGGGGGGAAGAGGTGGGAAGACTTCCTTGTTCACCCATTCTATTTAAGACAGACATGGGGAGTTTGAATCCAAGTTCTGAGAGAAGAGGGGTGGTCCTAATATTTCCAACCCCTCCAGGGGTCAAGGGAAAGCCCTGGAACAGAAGCTGAGAATTTGAAATAACAACAGATTTTTCCTAAAGCATAAGGCACGAGTGGCACCTACTAAACATCTTTTGCAAATGCAAGCTGGGTGAAGAACTGCGTGCTTTGTGTTCTATTTTTCTCTCCCCTTCAGCAGTTACTGCTGGTGGAGCGCACCCCAGGTGCATGGATCCGCTCCCCATCGGATGGGGAGCCGTTGTTCCTCAAAGCTGTCACGCCAAACCAGGAGTTGGGTGCATAACAACACGCTCGTGTCGCTTTGGCAGTGATGGAGCAAGCCACTCTCCTTCCACCCCCTCCCCCCTGCCTCCGTCTTCTCCTCGCACAGGAATACCCTAACCGGGGAAGCATGCACGGGCTGTTTAGCAAAGGGGTCAAATTCATTTGGATGAAATTCCAGGGCTGCGGGGATAACAATGGCAGGAAGCGAGGTCCTTGAGCTGGCCCACGCTGCCCGCTTGTAGCAGCACATTGTTGAAAGACGTGGCCCGCTGCCGGCCACGCTGTGCTGCCCACCCTTGGAAAGCCCTGGCTGCTCCCGACACCGCGGAGAACCGAAAGCTCCACCGCAAGTGGAGAGGAGCGGCAGGAAACCCTCCATTAATTATGCAATTATTTTACGACTGCATTGCTTGCCCAAACCTAAATCTCCTCTTCAACTCTTTGGGAGTTTTAGGTGTTTTGTGTTAGCAAGCGGTGAATTCCCCCTCGCCCCTTGCTGCTTTCCCACAGGAAAACCCTCCCATGCGAGCCCCAGCATGAGCATGCTTTGCATTACGAGCCCGGGTCTCGGATATCTTCGGTCTGTCTGAGGGAAATTGTGGTTTAGGGATTGCTCCTCAAAGCATGTGAGTCAATACACAAATAAGATACAGCGCGGGGGCTTCATGAGCTTGTTACTGATGTTTGATGCAACCGTTTATTTTTCGTTCCTTCAGCCACTGTTTTTTTCCTGCTTTGTTGAAACTCCCCATCGGTTAAGGTAGGTGTGCAAACGGACCAAATCCAGGGCACGAGGCCGCGTCTGGCATTTGCTACAGCAATGCCAGTGCTGGAGCCTGGGAGGTGTTTCTCTGTCTGGCTGTGGCCCTGAGACGAGGAGGAGGAGGAACAACTGGAGGACTGGTCCAAGTTAGAAAGAGCGTTAAGTGCATTTTTTCATCACTAACATGCCACGCAGTGCTCCAGTTGCCTTGATAGCAAGTGTATGGGAAAATTCCATCTTATCAATTTGTTAAAAAAATGCCTTTCTCATCGGGGAGTAGGAGACGGGACTCGCATGCACAGACAGAGAACGTAGGAGTGCTTTGTGAGTGCTCCGATAATTGGGGAAACTCCAAACCCCAGTAACTAAGCAAAACAAACCAGAAACTCCTAAAAGGCGGCACCACCACCACTACTAAAAGGAAATGCATTTTTTTTCTGTCAGTGTAATGACCAGATCAACCTCATTTCCCTTGTGAGTGTTTTGTTTGGGTTTTTTTCCGGCTGATGACAAGAGCACACTGGTGGAATGATGTTCCACACCGTTTCCTCCACCATGTCGTTTCCTCTTTCTTCAGCTCTGGAAGCAGCTGGCACGGTGTGGACTGGGGTGGTCGGACCTGAACCATGTGCTCGTCTCTCTAGATGTATAGATGCTGGCTCCCCCAAGGAGGAAGTCGCTGCAGCTGTACCTTCAGTGGAACATACTTTTAGGATGAGCATGTAGACACGTCACCAGGGAGAGAGCCTGGGGGATGCGTCTGAATGGCACAGGCTTCGCCTACAGACAGCGCTTTACGTTGGTCGTGGTTTTTTTCCCTTATAAGGGATGGTCATATGTAAAAAAAAAAAGAGCATAACTAAGTCTCTCCCACAGTCTGGTCTTGCTGGCCGCGTGGGATTTTGGGGTTTTTCTCTTTCTCCCCTCCCGCCATGTTTCCCTATTATTCTTGTGTGACCTCCTACCACTGCAGATCATTTATCAAATAGCCGGTAATGGCTAAACAGGGGCCCCTTATAGCAGGCATTTGCAATATTTTGTTAGCAATAAATATGCTGTGGTTAGTAAATATGTTGTAACTGGATAGCATTACATGGAAACGTGAGCTTCAGTATTTGTGAGAATTTCAAACTGGATTTAAAAAATTTAGCTTTCGTCTGAAATAATTGAGGTGGCTTTTCTTAGCCCGTTTTGGGTTTTCCTACACGTTTGTTTCAGGACTTAGATCAAAGTTCAGCTCTAAATTTGTGTCGGGATCTGCAACTGAGACTTGGTGTGACTACGTAGACTGATGACTAGATATAGAAGTGTGGAAGAAAACTTGAAAGTCAAGCTTTCACCCGATGTACAGTGTGCATACGGATGTGTCCTTTCTTTCGCAGCTTGCTTTATTGGTAAGATAAATGTATTACTGATGGGAGATGAATTATCTTTGGTTTATATATGCACAGACAACAACAATATGAAGTTCCACTGGTTGACCAAAATGCCTGTGCTGTGGCCGGGACTACTGATAGCAGAAAAGCCAAGCTGACTTTCATTGATATTTTTGCAGCTACAGGTAGGAAATAAATTCAGTAACTAAGGAGGTGCTTTGGATCAACTCTTTTTTTGTTGTTGTTTTTTTCCTGTATGCTTTTCTGCAACGTTTTGAGTTCAGTACCCACCGGCCATAAGCCACAGGCTGTGTACATTTAGTCGTGTGTCTGTGATGCCTATGACTTCCAAATATTTCATCTTCAAATAACCATCTTTTCCCCCCGGCCAGGAGGCGGGGTAGCTGTTTTCCCTCACAAATAGTCATTCAAACTGATGTTTGTGTCTTGAGAATCAACACTGGCAAAGCTGTTGTAAAAGTTGAAGGGGGGAGGGGAGGTAAAAGATAACACTACCTCAGCCTTCTCTATCTTTTTCCTCTTTTTGCACTTCATTTTCTTTCTAAAATCAGAGCTACGTAAAAGCACCATTTAAGGTGCAAAAGTGCAACCACCCTGCTCAAGAATAATACTCAAGCCTTAATGACCTGAGCACACATTCAAATATTTGTGTGTTGTTTTCACCTACGCAACAACACAAAACCAGCTGCTTAACTTAAACACTTCACTGCCTTCTAATATAAACTCTTCCTCATAATGTTTTTCTCCTCTTCCATCCCCTACCGCTTTCTTACTCCTACTCCACCCACTTCCAATGTTCCTACATGCTTTTCAAGTTGTTCTGCTCCTCTTTGGTTTATTTGTGCTGTACGCCATCCATAAAGTCATCTCTGGAACTCATAAGTACTTTCGCAAAGGCAACAGTGGGAAGGCGGTTGCATATCGTATTATTTTTGGCTAGATGCTCCAGGAACAATGGCTATTGTTTGGCAGCTAGCAACAAGGAGGCTGCTTTAGCGATGTAATGGTTTGGAGCCTGGAGGCTGTTCCTCAAAGGGTTGTGAGCCATTTTAAGGTATGTGTGATTCAAGGTCAAAACTATTTGGCAACAGCTGTTTTAAAAGAGATTAAAAAAAAAAAAAAAAAAAAGGCAAAGCAATCCCCAAATCTGAGACTATGGATAAAAATAATGTGTTCTGTTAACTTTGTGTTTCTTTCCTCTTGCACATGGTTGTTACATGTTACATGACCAACTTTCTATTTATTCTTCCCTGTGATTTTTGACTTCGCGGCACAGCCTGGGTTGGTTGTGACCTGACGCAGCGGTGGTGGGGAGAGAGCCTGGCTTTTCTTTCGGGCTGGTTTGGGCTCCCCCCACGTGCGAGTGAAATAATGCCTGTGCCCGAAAACCTCCAGCTGTGCCTGAGGAGTGAAATGCCTAAGTGCTGCACCTGTGGCAAACTTCAGGTGGGGTGCTGTAGAAGGGAGACACGTTAATTAACACCGCTCGTAATGCTGGAGACGCCCCCCAGTTGCAGCATCCCTCAGCGTCGTAATTAATGCTGAAATAAACATGTTAATAACGTAATAAACAAACGCAGCTTGTCCCCAACTGCGTATTAACGCCGCAACGACCCCCAGCAAAGCAGGAGGGGAGGGGGGGGGCGGGGGGGCACGGAACGACGGCCCCATTAGCGTTCAGGGGCGGGCGAGCAGCCCCGGGTGTTTGGCTTGGAGCGTCCGCCCCCAGGCAGGTGGCGGCGGCGCCGGCGCTCGCCACCAGGGGGCGCTGTGGCGCCTCGTGAGCGGCGGGGCCGCCCCGCCCTCCCCAGGCCCCGCCCCCTGCCCCGCCCCTCCCTCCGTCTCCCTCCCCCCCCCCCCCCCCGCCCCGCTGGAAACGCAGCGAGTTAAAATAACCACAATGTCAGAGCCTTCGATGGGAGCTGAATTTTGGTAGTTTTTTGGGTTTTGTTTTTTTTTTTTTTTCCTAGGGCGCGGGAGGCCGGTGGCAGCGGTAACCCCGCTTTAACGCGTGGTGGTTTTTTTCTCTTTCAAAGACGCGCTGTCAGATTTGTCCCCCTCTCCGTCAGCGTCTGGGAAAGCCCGATGGAAGCAAATGCTTAAGCGTGGAGCTCCGCTTCTCGCCTACGGGCTCCTCGTTGCCCGCTTGGGCAGGCTGAGCCCTGCTGCGGCCGTGCCGCGGTGCACGTGGCTGTCGCCTCACGGCGGCCTGGGCGAGCCCCGAGGCGGGAGCCGAGGCTTTTCCCGTCACCATGAGGGTGGTGAGACACTGGCACAGGTTGCCCAGAGAGGTGGTGGAGGCCCCATCCCTGGGGACATTCAAGGCCAGGCTTGATGAGGCTCTGAGCCACCTGATCTAGTTGAAGATGTCCCTGCTGACTGCAGGGGGGTTGGACTAGATGACCTTTAAAGGTCCCTTCCGACCCAACACATTCTGTGATTGTGGGAATTCCCACCGCTGGCCTGAGGCAGGGAAAGGAGGCTTGTGGGCCTGGAGATGAACAGCCTGAGGCCTTGGAACCCTGTGGGCAAGAGCTCCACCGGCGGGGCAGGGAGGAGTGCTGCCCCCTCAGTTGTCCCTGCGGTGGGGAACGGTCACCTCTGAGCTGGTAGGACACATGCCTGGGGACGGTCCCCTCTCTCTGCAGCGCAGGGTTTGTAACCCGGGGCCTGAACTCCTCGCAGATGGGCCCTTTCCTTGTCTGCCTATGCTGGGCTGCTCTGTCAGAGCCAGGGGATGCTGCTGTCAGAGCTTTTGATCCCAGAAAAAATGGTGTTTTCAAACACGGGCAGAAGTGGCGGTGTGTTGTAGCAGGCGAAATCTCAGTCTACTAAGTGACAAACGTGCCTTTCACCTGCCAGCTGGCAATGACATTGTCCCTAGGTTGTTCCTTGCCACAAACCTGAATGAACATCTCAGAATGAAAAGCAGGTACGTGCTGGTGTATGTAGGTTTCTGTCTTTTCTCCTTGAGGAACATAGTCCTTACTGACAGCAAAACCAAATCATCCCACGTACTCAGAGGAGGTAGTTCTGTTTGTCTCGGGTGTAGAAAAAGGCGTTATTTTCTTATGTATGTGCTGCGCTCTGGTTAATGGGGGAAAACTACCTTATCAAAGCAAAAGGAGCTTGAATGTTTGCTGAATGCTTTGAGTGTCTTTGATAAAAGATGACATTGAAATATCAAGTATTGCAATTAAATTTTATGGTTTGGAACTATTATTGGGCCATATTCTAGAGGTTTTACTCAAACACATCTTCAAACATGAATGTGTAGAAATTAAACTGAAGCGTGTTGACATTAAACATCTTGGGTATTTTGGCTTGGTTTTTGGAAGTATTGAATTCCTTGTAGGGTAAGGCCTTTAGAGACTTAAACTTTAAAAAGACAAAAAAATCACTTCAAGAGCTTTCAGGCACTGGTCACGAGGTCTATCCTGTTGTAATTGTATCTAGATTTATCTGCTGTTTTTTCCAAATAGTTAATTCAGTCACAGACAGTTCTTAGCTGTAAGCAGCAGCCTTAGGTCAAGAGCAGAACTTGTTATTGGGGTTATTCATATGAATCCGCACAGCCAATACCCTCTTCCTTTGAGGTAACCAGATAACTGGTAAAGTCGAACAATAACAAAAATTATTATGAACCCATATAGGAATGCGATAATTTTTTCCGAATATTTACTGAATAACTTGCCTGGGAAATGGGTCTTAGTTTGGCTCTCATGGTTGATTCTAAGCCTCCTCTTACCAATACCCCTGAGACTCTCTGGTTAATTTTGTGGCACAAAATATTTAATTATGTGCTCTGCCAAGTGAACACAAGGTCTCAAATTGAATTTCAGCCTCCCTGGGCAACTATTTAGAGACTTTGGTAGAATGTAAATGCATATTTTCTGCATGCCAGATCCCGGCCCCATATCCATCAAAGCAAATCTTCAGTAGTTCCACTGAAGGCTCGGAACAATCCTAAGTTATGTTATTGAGGTCAGATTGTGACCCTGAAGCTCTGGCAGAGACTCAAACCAAGAAATTTGTGTGGGAAATTGGGGAGGGAATAAATTAGCACTTGCCTGTGTTTTTTGGGAGAGTAAACTGTTACAAAGGTATGAGCTAAGATGAAAGCTCCTAATTGTGGTGGATATTGCTTTCCAGCTGTTTCTGCTGGAAATAGCTCTGTGTGTGTGTATGGGATAGGTCTTTATTTTCTGATGGTGCTCCGTATCAAATAACAACCAGTTTTGCTTCCCCTCGCTGTCCCTGTCCCCTCATTCCCTCCAAAGAAAAATCGCTTAATCTTGTAAAAAGAAAGTGCAGGGGTAAGGTCTAGTTTGGGGGTTTTTGCTCTGGTGAATTTAAACCTTCGTTTTCTCTCTCTGCCGAACAGAAGTGGCAGGCCTAAATAGTATTAGGTAATTGTAGTTGTCATACTGCACATTGTACAGTGGAAAAAAAAAATTAATTGCTGTTTTTTCGCCCGAGGGTTTAAGCAGTGGTCCCTTCGTCTGACTGGGAGCATGTCATTTTCCTCCCGATTGAGAGTGTGTACCGTGGAGCAGCATGAAAGGATTCCTGTACAGCTGCACTGGGTGAGTGGGCGGGCATCTCATTCAGTAATAACATCTAATTTATACGGCCATGAAAATCTACAGCTATAAATAAACAGTTCTGACTGACTTTGCATACTTACTCAAAATAAAATGAGAGAGAGAAACAGACTGGAAAGAGAAATCGAGTGTAAATATGGTAAAGGCCAGATCCTTATTCAGAGTACCTCAGGAATGCCTTGTTGAAATCACAGGGAAAATGTCGGTTTGTGAACAAGGATTCACAAACCTTCTTCCTTTCTGGGCTTCGTGTGCGTCAGAGAAAGGAGCAAAGCAAACCCGAGATCCCAGCAGTTCTGCTTTGGGGACAGGCATTCCTGATTGCTTTCCCAAAGCGTGTGACTGGCATCCAGCCTCTCCGTGCAGGATGCAGCAGAGAGCAGTGCCTCTTCTCAGCCCTTTTCAAAGAAAGAAACAACCTCCGCCACCACCCCGCGATGCTCCTCGAACCCCTGTAGTCCAGCAGCGCAGGCACCACACCAGATCCCAAAGGTCATCCCGGTGCAAGCAGGAACTGAGGATGAGATCTGCCGTTCAGCTCCTCTGGTTGGACATGGGAAGAACTGCTCCCTCTGTGTCAGGGCCCAGGCTGTGTTTTGAGTTTCTGACACTTAAACTGTTTGCACTGGACTATCGGTACAAAGAAGGAAAAAAAAAAAAAAAAAAAGAGAAAAAAAATACCCAACTAACCTGTACAGGGAGTCTCCTGAACTTTCTCCTCTTCCCTGATTCCCCTCATGGTTTTTCTTCTGTCTGTCTCTGCTTTAGCTTCAACAGAAAAGGAGGGAGGGGTGTGTATATGTAATTGCTTACATTCCCCTTGCAAAGTTAGCTGGAATGAGTTATCTAGATAAGCCGGGAATTATTGAATGCATGCACATTTTTCATTGAGTTAACTTAGTTTACAGTCTAGCCCTAGTACGTTAACTTCCCAGACTAGAATTTTATCAGGTGCTTAACATGTGAGAAGAACAATCTTATGTATACACATAATTTATTTTTTTTTTTTTTATTGCTCACAGGCGGCTTACAATGTTTTTCGTTTTTACTAAGCTCCAGCAGCATTCGAAAGATGAAAATAACACCCCGGCGAACTGCGCACCCAGTAGCTCTGAGCTAGGGGTTTTGGCAATGAAGAACAAGTTAGACATTTAAGTCCTGCAACTAGTTTCAAATCCTCATTTAAATGCAAGGCTAGTAACAGAGATCTTTCTTTTTTCATGTTGACCATTAAGGAACACTTACTCTGCTGTCGGTTTTGCCTGTTTATTGGAGTTTGCAGTGTTTTAGATGTTAACAAGATGTTGAGGCTAATAACAGAAATCAGCTATATTGAGCAAGATTAGTAAACATGTGAATGGAGTGTAATTATATGGCAGGCAGCTTTATGTTAAACAGTGCTTTAAATTAACATGCTTTCTGTCAAAGCAATCATACAGTCAGTATAATTAGGTTACTTTTGCTGCAAGATTAACTGAAACCAAGAAAAAGGAAGAAAGTAAGTGTTGTGTTCAGATTTCCTGTTGAAATGGAGGGGAGATATTATGCATATTAATATTCCAGAATGTTTCTCGTTAGAAGAACTTGGCTTCATGGTGAACTTTCTGAGCAGACATTCCTAATTACAGTCCTTGTTAGCCCAATTTGTTATCTAGCTAGCTTGGAAGTCACAGCACTGTTAAAATTATCCCTCCTCTTAATTTTTTCCAGACTTGATGAAGGGCGATCCAAACAAGAGCTGGCTTGCGTTCACAGGTCTTTTACAGAGTGGTGCCAAGCTCATGAGGGAGTTCGTTTACCAGTGACGAGTTTTAACCATGGACACATCCTCACGTACATTGTGCAAGAGATGAGAAATCTGTGTAAACAGATGAACACAATTTTCTTGTTCATAGCAGTTGCAGAGTTATCATGTAAGAGGCAAACATTTCATATTTTCCACCAGTTTTCCATATGTCTGATGACATAATGGCTTCACCAGAAGCTGCAATGCATTGGAGAAAGGATTTATCACAGCTGCATTTATTTTCCTCTACTTCATGGCTTCAGCATTCATGGAGAGATCGTTTGGCTTGAAGAGGAGGATTCACTTGCCTTTCCGCCTGTAGTCCAGTATTGCTATCGAATCTCCTGTTTGGAGGCAGAGGAGAAGATATTATTGGAAAAAAAACAGAGAGAAGTCTGCTCATAGATCAAGCATGCTGTTGGGAGCAGGATGTGAACCTGGCCTTGGCCTCCCAGCATCCCTGGGGAACCGAACCCATCTGGGAGTGGGAGTAAGCCATGAGAGCACAGCTTGGACCCACTGCTACTTCCGAAGTGCTGCAGAAGTCAAATGAGCCTTGGGATGTCCCTAGCAAGCAAGGGATTACTCCACTACTGAGGAACGATTTTGGCTGCTCATGGCCTGGACAGGCATATTCCTTGTTGGATAAAAAACTGGCTGGATGGCTGGGCCCAAAGAGTGGTGGTGAATGAAGTTAAATCCAGTTGGCGGCCAGTCACAAGTGGTGTTCCCCAGGGCTCAGTATTGAGGCCAGTTCTGTTTAATGTTTTTATCAAGGATCTGGACGAGGGGATTGAGTGCACCCTCAGTAAGTTTGCAGAGGACACCAAGTTGGGTGGGAGTGTTGATCTTCTTGAGGGTAGGAAGGCTCTACAGAGGGATCTGGAAAGGCTGGATTGATGGTCCGAGACCAATGGTATGAGGTTCAACAAGGCCAAGTGCCGGGTCCTGCACTTGGGTCACAACAACCCCATGCAGCGCTACAGGATTGGGGAAGAGTGGCTGGAAAGCTGCCCAGCAGAAAAGGACCTGGGGGTGTTGCTCGACAGCCAGCTGAATAAGAGCCATCAGTGCCCAGGTGGCCAAGGCACCCAACAGCATCCTGGTTTGTATCAGAAATAGTGTGGCCAGTAGGACTAGGGAAGTGATTGTCCCTCTGTGTTTGGCACTGCTGAGGCCACACCTTGAACACTGTGTTCGGTTTTGGGCCTACAAGAAAGCCATTGAGGTGCTAGAGCACGTCCAAAGAGGGGCAACAAAGCTGGTGAGGGGTCTGGAGAACAAGTCCTATGAGGAGCAGCTGAGGGAACTAGGGTTGTTCAGCCTGGAGAAAAGGAGGCTGAGGCGAGACATTATCACAGAATGGTCATATCATGCTCTACAACTGCCGGAAAGGAGGTTGTAGTGAGGTGGATGTTGGTCTCTTTCCCCAAGTAACAGCTGATAGGATGAGAGGAAACAGCCTCAAATTGTGCAAGGGGAGGTTTAGGCTGGATATTAGGAAAAACTTCTTAATCGAAAGGGTTGTCAAGCATTGGAACAGGCTGCGCAGGGAAGCAGTTGAGTCATTGAGTCACCATCCCTGGAGGTATTTAAAAGACATGTAGGTGCAGTGCTTAGAGACATGGTTTATTGGTGGGCTTGGCAGTGTTAGATTAATGGTTGTACTCAATGATCTTAAAGGTCTTTTCCAACCTAGACAATTCTACGACTCTATGAAATCTACCATGGGCCACATCCCTTGAAAACAACAATGCTTTGCTATTGGGGAAAAAGTATCTGCCACCAAACAAGCCTAGCTAGGTGCAAGAATGTGTGAAAAGCTTTAAAATAAAGCTCATCTGAAAATGGCAGCAGATGATTAATCCTGCAGCTGAGATATCTGGAGCATCCTCATGTGTCTAGCCAGGATGGCAGAGGACCTGCCAAAGACCCACAGCTTTCTGAAGCACTAGCTGGAGACCGGACTTGGGGCACCAAGTGTGGCAACAACCAAATACATTTGGGTACCCTTATCTAAAGCACAGTTTCAGCCGCCCTTCTTCCTTGTTGATGATTATTTACTCACAGGAAACCCTCTTTTAAAGGTGCTTTCCTTGTCCGTAGACCTCAGAGGCTCTGAAACACTAAATTGCTGTATTATATTTATCTCCAGTCTGCACAGCATTTGGCAATTGACCTGATATGGAACAAAATCCTGGCATTTCTCCCTTCCCAAATGATCCCGTAATTATTTTGTACTGACCAAATAGATATTTTAAAGATGAGGGAGAAAAAAAAACAAACCACCACCAAAATAACAGACTAGCCTATTAGGCCAGGGACAGCATATTAACAAGCACCTGTTAGTGTCTGGCCTCCAGTGATGAAATCCTAAGCCCTGGGTTGCCAGAGCTTCCGATCGGGTCTCCCTCCAGTGGATCATCAGATAAACTTGTCAGCAAGAGTAGGGTGTGTGACAGATGGTGCAGGTTTCCTTTAAATAGCTGGGCTTCTCCACCCGAGGGTTAAACTGCAGCTCGGGGGAGTGACAAATACGAAGGATATAAATATGCTGTCACAGGTTTGTGGCATAACTAGGATGAATGGATGAGACAAAAGTAAATATTCCTATTTAGTTTGCTGTAGATCTTCTAAAATTTGAGTTCCGTTTGTCACCGGCAATATAGTGAAATTGTGGATATAAATATCGTTCACTGAAGGAAATAGATATACCCTGGACATTTATTCTTTGTTTTTAAAGGCATGATAAAACAAATGAAAATATCTTCTGGAGAGGAGACTCAGTTTAAAAATCCCTTCTGGACACTGTAATAACGAAGGGTGGAACCTGTGTCTCGAATGATAACTCCCTGCAGAACGTGAGCATTTTAACGTTTATGCTAAAACTGCTGTTCACAAGTCTGTGCCAGTACAATGGCAGAATGACTTCGTATCCTACACAGTTGTTCTTTGCATCCCTTTATTTCCCACTCGGGCTTCTGCAATCTCAACAGCTGCTCGGAAGAATGAGAGCATCAGGAATTCAATCATATTATAGTATTGCTTTGTATTGCACAGATTCATGCGCTGTCACATAAGCTGGGTTTCCCAATAGCTGACTACAGGGTTTTAGGGAAGCTTGGTTTCACAAGCGTGTAAATGCAAAAGTAAAACCTAGGGAAAACAATCAGTTCCTAACGTGTTATACATTTCTGGAAAATGCGTTTAATGCGCAAGTACTCCAAAAAGAAGAGGAAAAATATGTCAAAGAGAAGATCACCATCTAACTTTAGCATAGCCCTCGGTGAATCTGTTTCAGAAATGTCTTTGTAAGATATTCAAGAGTTCCCAGAAGATCTGGAGGAGCACATCCGTCTATGCCCTGGGCACAAGGAAATCATTCCACCGTTAAGTTTCCTCTTTTTCCTGAGAGCAACGGCTATTATTGTTGTTGTACTGTCTTATCCCTTGCTTTAGAGTATCTTTAGTTCTGGCTTTGCCCCCTGCCCAGTGTTCCTCAGCCAGCTGCTGGCCAAAGCTTTCCCTTCTGGAGGACAGAGAGCATCCAGGCAGGGGTCTGCTTGAGCTGCTGCCCGCTCCAACAGCCAGACTCCCTTTCTGCCCTGTTTCTCTCCCAAAGGATGGTTCCACCACCTGGAGCAGAGCATTTCTCTGGACTTGGCAGAGGCCTTGTGGCTGTAAAATCTCACAAGTGGTTTGTCCAGTCTCCCTCAGCAGGCACTTAAATCACTGGTGGAGGGAGTAGCTGTTGCTAGCTGTAGCTCCTATCCACCTGCATTTCAAAGTATTGAAATGCAGCAGTTGATGACTATTTGAATTTGGGTTTGGTTTGGTTTTTTTTTTTTTTCTTTCAGGTGTGTTAGATGGAAGACAAATGAATATGCTCCATCTGCAAATGCTGGTGCCAGAGAAGAGACCTCACCTGAAATGTTCCTCTGTCTGATGTGGAGAACTTTGATCTGAATTTCTCCTGCGGATCTGGTTGTCTCACCAGGAGCAAAACCTGAGGGAAAACTGCCCTGCTTAATTTTTGAGGGTTGTAGTTTGACTGGTCAAAGTAACATGAGATCAGTTGCCTGTGTGATGTTTTCTGCCCGTGGGGAATGGGAGAAGTTATCACACGGTTCATCTTTGGTACTCGGACCCTGCAGCCAAATTCTTGGCTGAGGTAAATTTATGGCAGTAAAAGAATCAGCCCATTGTTTCTAGTTATCCTCTTTGGAGTTTCTGTATTGCTCAACATTGTCTAGTACTCTAGAAACTCTGGGATTTAAAACAAAAAAAAAAAAAAAAAAAAGAGTCATTACTGGTACTATTTTCTGTGCCTCTCAGGCTGTGCAGCTGGGTTGCCTTAGTTACCACCAATCCAACTGTGCAAGGGGAGGGAGAGGCACATGAGAGATAATACATTTTTAAAACCTTCAATACTGTATGAAACAGTTTGTCTATAAATAATAAAACAAATTTAGGGTCTGGCATCTTTTGGTTGTTCTGAAAAGGAAAAACAAGGTTATATCATTCGACAGCCTGGCTTTTCCAGCTCTCAGAAATGGTACTGCATCTGTTTGGTCAAGCACAGGACATCATAGCTTTAAAAATTACTTGCTCAGAGCTGAAAGCTGCTATCCATGGACTTTGGAATAACTTGCAGCTAAATACACCTTTAAGAGTGAAAAAGAGTAAATATTTACACAGCTGGTTTTGGAAAAAGTGATAGTAGCCTAGAGCTATAAAGGACCATGGAAGGGAGCCCATATGAAGCATGGTATGCTGTGGGACAAGCTTCATTTGCAGCCTACAGTCTGCTACAGGATGTAAATCCAGAAGGAAACCGGGCTTACCACTCATGGGGAGCTACCTGTTAATCACTTCTTGCACCTTCGAATAATTACAACTTATCTGGGCACACACTCAGCCAGCTTTCTTCCTTCAAGTGGGAAGGAAAGAAAAAGAAGAAGCTGCCCTGGAGCCTTTCTCTTTGGGGCAAAGCCTGGTTGTAGCAGCCCAGGCAGGGCTCTCTACCTTGGCAGATGCCACCAGCATCAGATCTAATGGTTTAGTGGCTACAGGTGTTATTAAAGAAGGTGTTTCCAGATGTGCCTGTAGTAAACGATGGCATTACCCTGTAACTCAAACTGTGGCTTTGGGGGACAAAGCAGGCAGCAAAAGGGAGGGCAGAAGTGCCCTTCCATGTACCCTTTCTTTTGGGGGAGGGAGGAGGTGGGCAGGGTGGAAGGTACGGAGAGATGAAGAGGTTTGTCTTCTACCAGCACAGATTGTTTTACTTTGTGTGTATGGGTTTTTTTTCTGCAGGGTTGTTTTAACTGCATCATCTCCCTTACGGTGACAGGAAGGTGAGACAGGAAAGGGGAGGATGAAAAAAAGTACATAGAGCCATTCCTACTGCGAGAAGAAAGGTATGTTGGAATTGCGTCTTCAGTCGGGTTGTAGCTGTTTTTACTGTGGCGATGCTGAGACAAAGATTTGTCTCAGTCAGGAACATATTAAGACCTTGGAGCACTGTAATTTGGAATAGCTTCCCTCTGGCTGTGTTGCAATGCTTATTGGGACCTTGTTATCAATACCAGCATAAGAAAGTCCTGCCCTTCTCTTGGGTGGACACGGCTGGGAAATGGATCGGGAAAATGATCTGAGTTGAAAACAGACCCTGCTCACAAGAAACAGGCGTGTGTGGTGGAGTAGGAAGGAGTGAGGGGCGGTGGGCAGGAGCTTATTGAGAAGTTATTGCTGCCCAAGCCCCCATGTTATCAAACTGCAGCCTCAGATGCTGGGGAGTTGCCGGCTATTGGGGCCTACAGGAAAGATGGGGAGGGATCTTTATCAGGGAGTGTAGTGATAGGACAAGGGGTAACGCTCTTAAACTGAAAGAAGACAGATTTAGATCAGATATTAGGAAGAAATTCTTTACTGTGAGGGTGGTCAGGCACTGGAACAGGTTGCCCAGGGAAGCTGTGGATGCCCCATCCCTGGAGGTGTTCAAGGCCAGGCTGGATGAAGCTTTGAGCAGCCTGGTCTAGTGGGAGGTGTCCCTGCCCATGGCAGGGGGGTTGGAACGAGGTGATCTTTAAGGTCCCTTCCAACCCAAACCATTCTATGATTGGGATGCAGCTGGCAGCTTTTTTTATCAGTGTACAGCAAATCTAGGGAATGCTGCCAGTCCTGGAGGTGAAGAGCTGAGGATGCATGTGAAATAAGAAGCGTTTGCACAAACATGGGAAACTGTAACTCAGGGAGAGTGTCCTGCACACAGATGAATACACCATGTTAATTGTTAAGGCTGTGATTTTGTGGCTCCTTTGAGAAATATCAAGTATGCATGAAGAGGCAGACTCCACCACACACAGGGGGCCTCCGTGGATTGCAAGAGCACACCAGATGTCAACAGAAGATATCGTGTATGCTGTGTTCATATATATTCTCCGAGGTTACATTCATACTGTCACAACTGGGGGTGCTTTTC
Organism: Larus michahellis; assembly: GCF_964199755.1. Taxonomy (NCBI): domain Eukaryota; kingdom Metazoa; phylum Chordata; class Aves; order Charadriiformes; family Laridae; genus Larus; species Larus michahellis. The sequence continues at coordinate 74,403,222 of NC_133897.1, read as the reverse complement.
AGCCTTTCTGTATGCACAGAAAAGAAAGCTGTGTGCTTGGCCCAGAGTCTGTAGAAATCTCTTAAATTAACATCTCTTTCTTAAGTGAGTACATTTAGTCTGCTGTTCAAAATGTGTCTAATTTTTACAGTTAATTTGATCTCTGCTTGGCACGACCTTTTGTCCGATCAATTAACACCTTGGAAATCAAATTATTTTAATTCTGACTATCTCCAGCTTATGCATCGGGCATACTCTAGGCCTGAAACTACAAATATGTACTCAGTGATGAAAAAAATCTGATACCTAGGTGTATCGGATATCGGATCTCATTTATAGACCTATACTGTCTTGTAGGGACGATGTGGTCTTTGATTAAGAATAGTTACTATTTATGTGATGCCTCTTAAACCAAAGCTAGCGTAGAAAGGCTGGGGATCTGTTTTCATTTACCAGCAGTCCTCATCTCATATCGCGTCTATGCAAGAACAGAGTTCAGCCAAAAATTTCCAAACATGGACATGTAGAGCAAGCATCTTATTTGCAAAGGTATCAAGCGGTGAAGTTGGTTATTCAGCACATTTGAAAGTCAATCTGCTGCTTTTAGGTAGCTGAGCACGGATGGTGAGAGACTAGCTACAGACACTCTACTTTGGCTTGACAGGCATGTGAGACTTCACAAAACGGATCAGGCATCAAATGTTCAAATGTTCTCCGAGAACAGAGGGAGGTTGTCTTATTTATTTTCAGAGGTGTTTTTCCAGGGTTTTTTCTTTCATCAGAAAGCTAGTTTAAGAAATTGCAAATGTTTACGCATTTGTCGTAAATAAAATACACACGTTTTCCTGACAGGAACATTTTCATCCTCAAAAACTTAATCTTGAATGAAAAAGGAGAGAGGAAACCAGAAGGGGGAATAATAATAATATCATCCCATATCCCTAAAGCTGCTTCATCACTTCTTTCTTTCTTTCTTCCATCTGTTGAATGTGTCCTAAACTACTTTTTTCTTTTTTTTTCCTAACAACTGCCCATTTGCCCAAGGAAGCTGCCTTTCGTTTTCTTTAAGTCACTACTGATTATACCACTACTAAAGCCGAAGGGGAGATGTTCTCAACAGTTTGTAAAACTTTCTGAAGAGCTGTTTTACTCATGGACCTGCTGCGATGCTTTCACTTGGATACACTAATGCCCTCCGGTGAATTGTCAGTAAACAGTGCCATTCCCTAGTCTGACAAACACCACCTGGTGCAGGTGTAAGAGTTTTAGCCAGAGAGATTTGGCTTTCCTGGACCCTTGTTTGAGAAGGAATTAAAAATCCAATTATTATGCTGGTATGAGGTTCTTCTCGAGCCCCATTAGAGAAACCTGGCCCAGCCTTTTATCTGGTGGTGTTGGGATTCTTGATCCAACTCATTTTCTATTTGTTAGTAACTGGTTAGGACCTGGAAATCTCTATCAGACACCCAAATGTCACCCCGCAGTGTACAAGGGCCCCCTTCCTCTCCCCACCTGCCTAGGCAATCACAGGAATTCATTTTAGATTTTTATTTTTTTTTCATATGGATAGAAGTGAAAAACAAAACTTGGACTGACCCCATATCATACGGTTGAGGAACTCCCCGAAGTTGTAGAAGGAGATGATGACGGCAAGGCTACCGGCGAAAAAGGCTGCTAGCCCGGCTGGGCTGAACAAAGCGAAGAGAGGATATACCCACTCTCCCGTTACAGAATAAATCCACAGGACCCTAGGCAAGGAGAGAAATGACCTTTGGTTAGGACCATTTATTTAGAAGAACCACTTCATGATTTCTAACCCCTGAAGGGCCAAGTTGTCCAAACAATCTTGATACAGAGAAAATTAGCTCAGCTGTCAATACATCTCCTCGGCATTTGGGCTATTTGCTGTGAAGCACACTTGAGCCGCTGCTAAACGAGATGGGTTTCAGCGCAGGTCGAAACGCACACGATGTTCTGCTGTCACCCTGGTGGCATTGGCTATTAACACAGTAAAATAGTAAAACACTCAGAAATAGAGATGTGCACTTGGCTATACCAAGTGAAGCTTATTCAAATAAGCTCTCACATACGCATCTGCTCTTTAGTTACAACAGCTTTTCAGCCCCTATCCGGATCTTAAGGGTCTGTGGGGACAGAAAGTGCTGTTTCCCACTGTCGCTATCCTGCCGCTGTTGACCACTCTTTTGGGAGTGGAAAGAAATTAGCAGGAGGTAAGAGGGCAAGGAGAATTATCCAGCACCTTTTCTCTTGGTCTGAGGAGGAGGAGAAGGTAGGTAGGAAACAGGTGTAGCTGCTTTGCTCCGTTGTGCCAGAACTGTTTGGAAAAGGGAAAGAAGGAAAAGGAGGGCTTCTTTTCTTCTACTTAGGCTCTCTGTTCACTGATACTATTTTAGTTGTTTATGGCTCATCAGGCATTTGCTACCAGCCACCCTTGAATTAAGAATATAAAAATGGTCTTTATATATTAAATATAGGAAAAAAAATTTTATGGGTGAAATTATATATATTTGTATTCAATATGTAAAGAATATAAAAAAAATAGGTCAGGTCTCCAGTGATTGTTATGAGGATGTGCCATTCTAGCGATGGGCAGCGCTTGCCTAAAAAGAACCTTTGGGTCGAAGAGTCCTAAAAGGTTTCGTTTTCTTGACTAAAAAACCCAAACCCACATCCGAGGAGTATGCCATACTTTTCACCACCAGTGCTAACACAGGAATGTAATCCCACTCTCTCTGAAGGCACCCAGCCTGCTGCCTTGCACTGAGCATCATGCCTTGGAGAAGTGACAAACAGGCTGCCCCACCACCAGCCTGAAACTGTGTCATGAAACCAAGGAATTGGGAGAGTGCTAAGAAAAAAAAACACGAACAAATGCCAACCCATGTCTGAAAAGATGATTTCTTATTTCTCTAGTTAGAGCAGGAAGGGGTAGTACATAAGAAAGGAGGGGTTTTACCTTGCTGATCCCCACCTAAGAGGTAGAGTGGAGAAATGCAGGGGGTTGGTAGTGGAGCTGTCTGGGCTGAGCATGGAAGCGTTAAGTTTAGAGACTTGTTTTTGTGATTTAGGATAGGTTCTTTCATCAAGCAAACTGGGTTGCAAAACAGCTAAGTAATTTAAAAAAAAATAATTAAAAAAAGCCTGCACAAAAGGCCATAGAGAAGCTGAAAGATACTGAAGATCAGGTGCTAACTGGAGCCCATGCAAGTGGCAGCATGTGTTCCTCACTGCGTAGGGCTACTGTTTTCTTCATGTGTCTCGAACAGTAAAACAGAAAGTGACAATTGTCTTTATTTTATATGAGGAAGAACTAAAAATATTTATTTTATATAATGAAATCTTGATCCAATTCGACAAACTGGCGTACCTGATATGAAGCACTTCAACATGTATTTTGGAACCTAAACAAATGACTGTGCAGAAGCACCAAAGCACTCATCTTTCTAACTTGGTGGGAGCTGTGTGTTGCCAGATTTTTGTCTTGGGGCATACCTCCATATTCCTGAGCCCTACTCATTTTGATCACAGAATAGCTGACAGTTTTGAGGTTTGGGTTTGTTGTTTTTTTTTTTTTTTTTCCCCTAGGGATTTCATAAAATGCATCCCACAACTTGCAAATGGATATTGCTCATTTCTCATGGGTAATGACCTGTTAAATACACATGCCGCCTTCAGAGGCTTATTATTCTGAAGATTTCATTTACAAAATTTCAATTTTCACCGAGACTTTACCTTGGATATCAGTGAGTGAGTCAGAAGCAGACAACGCCCAGAATTATGGGGAGATAAGAACCCTGCGTATAACCAAAGTTGCCAAACTGCTGTAGGATAGAGGACAGCATATAGACACCAGAGAGGTGATGTGCTGTCATAGTACAGCTGGATGCAAGTGGGGGATTTATCCTGTCCTCTCATTACCTTTCTATTAATGTTAATGGGACCACTGCATTTACTGAAGGAGGGGGGGAGGGGGAAGTATCTTTAGGGAATTATTAAATGGGAAGATCCAGAAAGGAGAAAAGAACATATTGGCTACATATGAGCTCCCTGAGACTGTGGTTAATTCAAAATTAAAAGGTTGTGAACTGAAAAAGAGCATGCAGTGAAGGAAACATATTTTGGTTCCTAACAGGGGTGGAATATGGACATATGACAAGGAAGACGTCAGTCTCTAGATTTAATATGATTTGGGTTTTTTTGTATTTTGTTTTTTTTGTATTTTAGTTTTTTATACAGAGTGAAATCTATAAGGATTTGTATTCCCTTGCGGAGGTAGTTTGAGCTTTTCTTCAAAAACGCATACAAAATTGTGAAGATTAAGATTTATTTTATACTGATCTATTACCAGTGAAATGAGAAGGAGCAATCTATTATTACTTCCTTCTTAAGATTTAAAATGCCAGTTCTAAAATGTATATATTCTTCACTGTTTTCAATGTGGTGACTCCAGGAGTAAGGCACTACTTAATGCAGCCAGGAGGTGCAAGATCCGTCCTTGCAAGAATTAACTAGCATGCCTAAGGGTTCTTTTAGCCCCAGTGTCCTGCAACTGAGAGCCGCTTTTCCTTTTTGAACTCTGTGGGTATTCCAAGCTACTGTGAAGCCCCGCTCAGAGAGCAGGTACCTGGTGCAAGGTGTCCCCGGCTGCTCGGTTTCTCTTCTGCCTTGCAGGGACCAGTCAGTTCTCAGCCCATGGACACTGGGGAAGGGGAAGGGCAGGGACGACAGCGACAGTTCAAGGAGAGGCTTTTAGGAAGGGCTCTGTTGCTTGTGAAACGTAAGGTGCCCAAATGGGGCTATTAAATCACCAGGTTGCGGCACTGACAGTAAAATGTGTACGCATGTTAAGATTTCAGTGCACAGGCTAAAAAATGTAATCATCTGTTAGTTGAAAGCTGTTGTCTGTGGTTGCAGGGAACCAAGACAAGGAGGGAAAAAGAAAGAAGACAGGAGGTCCCTTGCTGCCTCAGGAAGAGAGAAAGCAACGGTATTGAAATTCTAATGTCATTTATCCAGTTATCAGGGCTCTGGGACACAGGGGACAAGAGCTCTAAGGGGCCGCCTTCCACTCAGGACCCCAGCAGCACCATGAAACATCAATTCAAAGAAGATACTGGGAAGGCTCAATGTGTTGATCCTCATCCTTTGATGAGGGTTCAGGATGAGCTGTGTCTCCTGCGAGGTGAAATTGCTCAGCTGATGGGGGCTTCAGGGGAAAGCATGGCACACGTGACTGCAGTAGTCACCTGGAGAGCCCACTGGTCTCAAAGACAGCAAAAATCAAATGCGGTCAGAAGACAAGCAAAACAAACCTGGCGTTAAGCAACGGGGTGAACCGAACATAGAAAAGGAAGTTAGGAAACCGTGGTCATAATCCTATTAGGCTCTGGGCTGGATTAGGATAAATGGCTCCTGACTTGGTTACATAGTGTAGCAGTGAAGTCCATTGCATCTACAGCCACGCTGATGGGTTTCAAGTCACAAGAGTGTTTCAGTTTGTTTTCTATTCCAGATTTTCACCTGGTAGGCTGAAGGTAGTCTCTAGCTGAGAGTGAGAACTGGTGGGAAGGAATGGGAAGGATGGATTCCCTCACAGCCCTTCTCAGAAATCTTTGCATGAGGACGTCACCTCCCTGCTGACCAGTTGTTCTGTATCCACCCCCCTAGGGCCTAGGTGTTTCCTGAGCTCTGGAAAGTGATATTGCAGCGTACCCTGAAACTATATGGACCAGTTCCTGAGCTGAGTTTCAACATAAGGCATCCTCAGAGTGGTTTGAAGTGTTGGCATCCTCCCACGGTTAGATGGAGCAGGCAGTGCCTCCAGATCCTGGCACTGCAGCCGGGATGCAATGAGCAGGAGGGGATGCAAACTGAGCTCCAGGGGTGTGTGACACACACAGGAGGTGGGTGGATGGCTATGGGCTGGAGGGGGAGGGTCAGATATAGTTTATTTTCTTGGGATCACCCTCCAACAGGTTGGAGATCAACTGTGGGACGTTGCTGGAAATGTAGGCAGTGTCCACTGGTGGAGTGGGAGGTGGTAGCGGGGCGGATGCCTCCTTGCTACCCATCAGTTTGCACCTGGCTCTGAGTATCATTTTCTATCTCAAGTTTCTAAACCCAGCCATGTGTCCCTGACAAATACCAAACGGAGTTTTACTCTTCTTCTGCTCCAGTGACCCCTAGACCTTTGAGATTTGGTGGTTTTGCAGTGAGCAAGACAGAGAGCGGAGGTAAATTTAATGGTACTGGTAGAAATAAAAACTCCAGCCCATCAGAAATAACTCAAAGTACCCAGAGTTTATGGCAATTTAATTGCTTTTCTATAAGAGGCCTTAGAAGAGCAGGAGATGATATGTATGGTCTCGGGACCTATATTGTGTTTGAAGAAACCTGCTCTGCCTACGTCTGGAAATAGTTTTCATGGATCTCAGCTGAAGTTTAGATGACGTCTCCACAGAACAGACTGCTGTCTCCCGTGTGTCTGGGAGGGAATTTAAATCTAAAAGTGCAGGATTTGGCCTTGTTTCACAAAGTAGATCGCTTGAAGAAAATGTTTTAAAGTACGTAATTCTTACCAACTGATATACAGAAAAGCGACAAATCCTAATAGGATCACTCCTTTCTTCTTTGCTGGGTAACGATGTGGCATGGCAAGGATTTCCAGGACAGCAAATGGTAATACAGCCGTGTGCTGAGGAGAAAAGAAAGTCTGTCACTGATCAGTGGCAATGCCTCGCCTTCGGTCATTGCTGATCAGAAAGCTCAAGAGCCCGCCCGTGAGCAAAAGATTACTCAACAATACTGAATGTAGTTGTATACAAGTGTGCATATTTCATATTTTTTTATAGTGAAGAAGTGCCCCTGCAGTAACGAGCATGGAAATTTTCTTTTAGTATGCTGTAAAAAGTACTGTAATGACGTCTGCCTGTAGAATGATCTGCGTTACTTTATACTAGGTGAGCTTTCCTTTTACACTTTATAATGCAATAATTTTTTTGTTAATTCCCATTAGAGTACAAAAGATATTGAAGTCTATCGTTATGCGCACTTGAGGATGTCAAAAGTCTCCTCCTTGAACTCATTAAGCAATTGCTAAATTGTCTTCATGTTCTCTTCAGTTCGTTATTGTATTTCATATATTGTCACTTATTGTTTGCTCCAGTGCAATTGCAGCGTGTTGTGCTTCTCTTTGTAAAGTGAGAAATGTGGTGGAAAACATACAGAGGACTTGTTAGCTGTGATTCAAGATGAGGAAGGAACTTCAGACAAGCTTAACCAAGAGTTAGTAAAGTGTTAGCTTGCTGGAGAAGCTTTTTTCCCTTCTCTCTCTTTTTTTTTTTTTTGGTCAAAGAGTTTGAATTGTATGAAGCAGCTTCAGTTTCAAGGGCTTTTATGATGATAATTGTCTGAGCACGGAGGATTTTCAGCACAGAGCGGACAGCTTGGTGGCACTGACTATTTTGTGGTGGGGATCTGCCTCCTAGAGGGGTGGTCCACACTTGTGCGCCCACGGGGCAGTTGGGAGCACAGCAGAAGTCCCTCTGGGCTCAGATGTTAAACAGGCAACGTGGGGCTCTTGGCATGCTAACGCCTCAACTTGTTGGCTGATTTGTGGCAACTTCAGGAAATAATTAGTTAGGGTGAAATTTCCCCACTAAAAGTTTTGTAATATTCCCCGTGCAAGCAAATGATAGTTTTAAGTTGCAATACCTACAACAGAAGGCCTAAACAACACTGGGGAACAGCACAGCAAAAACAGTCAATGAGGTGCAACAGGAGAAAACTATAACAACAGCTGTAGCTAACTAGTTGGTTAAATTCCTATTAATTAAGCAAACAGTTTCACGAGTAGATGGGGGGAAGAAGTGGGGAAGGGCAGCAGAGAAAGTTAGGCTTTTAAACAGAAAAAAACACCAAACTAATGAATTTTTGGTGTTTTGTTTTTTTTCTAAAGGCACAACATGCTTGGTTGTATGGTATGAACTTTTGTCTTGTCCCAGGGAAATGGTTCTAGTACATACCTTCAAAGTACTCAGCAGAGCTTCTGACAAACATGTATCTCATAAAGTAGTATGGTGCCAAATTTTTAGTGCTGTATATTTGTACTATAAGTTGCCACAAACACACATGAAATTCTTTAAATGCACATTGAGCTACATACAGCATGCATGAAAACATTCTTTACCTATTTTTTTAAGAGGCAGACATTCTTTTTTTTTGTCGCCGCTGCCAAGTGACAACTCACTGGAAGCTACGTGTCGTCCCTCAGGCCCCCCCAGCGCACCCCCAGGAGCTGCTATTCATACCTGGCTGTCCTACTACCAAAATAAGCCGTCCATCTCAGTGATCGTTTTTCAGAGAAAAGAGATAGATAGAAAAGATCTATTTGATGTTCCAGTTCCTCTTGCTTATTGGCACTGAGATTTTCCTCTGTTCTCTACAACCCACTTGGTTGGTAGCAGAGGTCTTGTTGCATCAGTACAAGTGATTCCTGGATCCGTTTAACCAGAAAAATGTCTCCGGTGTACGCAGCTTTCATATATAATCCCTGTAACTGTCTCTTAGTTGGAAATCTATGTGTTAAGCTGCTTTTGGAATGATTAGAAAAAGTTTATTTTCCATAGGTGGTGTGTTTTGAATAAAACACAAAATGCCCATGCAAGACAGCAACGATGGAAAACTTGCACTTTGTCCTCACTTTTAGGCTTTAGCCTTTCACGGTGGATTTGTCTGTTACGTGAAGTGGAAATAGGTCCTGTTTTCATTTGACATCCAGTGGGCTGCAAAATCCCTTTGGGATATATGAAACGTCCTTCCTAGTCTTTTAATTAATTTAAACACTTTTAACAACGATAAGCTGTTTGTTCCAGATGTATTATTGCTGTCCTAAGAGGGATTTCGTATGAGTGACCTGGTGATACAATCCTTTGTTGAAGTGAACAGTTTTTAGGTGGGGGTTATTTTATATACTTATTTCCTTAGCTTGTGGCTTTTTGTTCTCAGAGTGGATGTTAAATAAGCACAAGTCAGCAATATGATGCTGCTTTCAAAGAAAAAGCTTGTGGCATTCTGGGATGGTATTAACAGGAATATTGTGTGTAAGAAAGACCTGGGAAGTAACTATGCTGCTCCACTTGAATTGATGAGGTTTTTGGCTGGCGCTCTGTCTCTGGCTTAGGGCACCCCATGTTGAGAGGTGCAGATAATTTGGAGCATGTCCAGAAAAGGTCAGCACAAACAGCAAGAAAGTATGAAGAGGAAGGCAGTCTGAAGGCAGGCGTCGAAATCAGGACTGAATGCGTTGTTGCATCTAGAGAGAAAAGGAAAATGGGAGAGGTTGATACAGTGATGACTGCGTTGGGCAAGTTCTCCATGCCCATCGCGGGTAGGACCAAGAGTGATTGGCTCAGTTCTCCTCAAGAGAGATGTAGCTTTATACTGGGAAATATGTAGCAAGGGTGAGCAGGGAAATGACCACCTAAGGAAGCTGGGCAAGTCCTTTACAGGAGAAGCTAGACAAGAAGTTGAGTGCGATTCTGCCAAGCACCCTCTGGGCATCCCTGACCCAGCCTCCGTTTTCCTCTGAACCAGCTCGCCAGGGGCCGTGCAGACTCCAGAGCTGGTGCAAGTGCTTGCGTCCAGAAACAGAGGCTGAAAGCATGGAGAAATGGGGGCTCCCCTCTTCTGATGGGAGCAAGCTATCGTGACTGAGGCCACCGGTGTCTCCACTCCCTTAGCCAACTTCTTCTCTTTCTCAGTTCATACATCTTTGCGCTGCCCTACAGTATGTGAATCCCGCAGGAAAGGGGGGAGAGGAGAGAAAAGCAGAGCTTTGCACCTCATTTACAATTTCTCATTTTCCTCATGGGAGTGAGCGGCACAGCACTGGATGGTGGCTGGAGGCACCCTGCAGCAGCACATGAACAATGTGAGGACAGCATGAGACAGTCACAGGGACCTACAAGCTGGGGGTGGCGAGGGGGAGCCCACTGCTCTAACACCCATTGGCACTGCAGATGAGTAGCTAACTGGTAGTGGTTGCGAAAGACAGTTGGGAACTCTTCTTTTTATTCCGTGTTGACTTAGATGTTGCTGATTTGCTTAACTAGTCATTTTTTGGCAGGCTCTTTCACTTACAGAGGAGTTAGAGAAAATACTCAGGGGCCCGTAAATCAAGAGCAGTTTGAAAGTCACTGGCAAAGCTGAAAATTTGGCTGCTTTTGGAAATAACCAGGAGCTCGGTGGAAGGGGTAGGTTCAAATTTCTGCTCTGCCTGATTTGCAGGAGCTTGAATCCAAGCTTCCCACTCCCTGAAAGAGTGCTTCCACCTCCAAAAGTGGTGAAAGTGTTCAAGAGTGGGGCTGTGTTCGTCTTGTTTTGTGAACAGGTTCTATCCTGATTTGGAAAAAGAAGAAAAGAAAAAAGAAAATTTGTTGTGGCATAGGAAAGCTGCTTTCTTCACAATTCCAATGATGACACTGGCACATGACTTAAAGTGTGTGCTGTGTCTTCTGTACAAATAATTGTATCTTTTAAAAAAAAAATTGCCATATATTAATCCAATTTTATTTATAATAGATTATTATCTGGTTCCTAGTTAGAGAGAACCACTGTGTCTATTAACTAGATATGCTTTTTGTAGGGCCATTTAAACTTGCCATGCAAATGCCTTCTTGAGAGAGATTTCTGCAACAGTTCTCCACTACTTCATGCACCAGAATGAAAATGTTTCGCTTTAGCATTCTTCCTTTGTTGATATAAAGCTGCTGCTTTTTTTTCTTTCCTCCCCCGCCCCCTTCTTCCTTCTCATGTACGCATACACCCCAGGCCAAATAAACATGTGGGAAAGTCTTCCCTTGCACTTCTGCTATCTCAGAGTCTGCTGTTGACTTCACGTATTTCTGCCGAGCCCAGTTTGTCCATTAACAGTAAAATCACGGTGGAATTTCTACGGAATAACTGAGCGTGTTTATGAGAGCAGATGCGTTATTTATACAGCAGACACCAGAGGAACGCGTGGTTGGCGCCGGGGTGCAGACTCTGCCCTTTGCCTATGACACGCAGTTGGCTTCCCAAACGATTTCCCTCTCACAGCCGATAGACATTGACTTTGGCAGCATCATTAGTGATAGACCATATATCATGGTTAATCATATCTGCTGAAAGGCTTTAAAGACTTCTCATATCCTCCTCAAAAAAAACCCCCAGTGTATTTTCTCATTTGAGTTATTTTTAACATAGGTCTCTAGTGTATGGTCATTAAATATACTTTCAACCCTATTTAGCTGTGCTTTATATCCTTAAACTGACATACGTCTGAAGAGTGCAGCATTTGTATGGGGTCAAATTCAAATATACAGTTTTGCCTCTTGCTTTAAAGAAAACTTAATAATTAAGCTCAGATTGACACAGATCAAAACATTGGCAAAAATTGCTGGAAACAGTGACTCATTTTTTATTTCAATTAACAGTTTCTCAGTTTCACATATAAACAGTGAAACTGTCAAAAATAATTATCACAGAGAGAGAAAACCCCTGTTTCCCTCCAAGGTAAAGAAAGGAGGCTAAAACAATAGCTGCGTGTGCTGATCGGGCTATCAATGAACCGAAGTGAATCAGAGAGCTTTTTTCTTCTCTTGGCAGGAATCCTGTTAGTACTTATTTTTATGTTCTTTGAAATATTGATATATTTACTTCTTTTACAGCCTCTGCTTGTTGAGGAAAGCTTTCAGCTTACAAGTTTTTTAAGTATTTTTAAATGCCCTTTTTTTTTTTTTTTAGTTTATTTGTACAGTGGAAAGATAAAAGTTATGGGACTTTCCAAATTATCAGAGACGTTTTGTTAACTAATCACACTTATAATCTGGATTCTAATTCCAAACATTTGATTTAAAAATCCTCTGTGGCTCTTTTTGGCTTTTTTAAACTTGGGTTTGGACTCTTTGCTTTTTTCCTGACAAACTTGGGTGCATCTGAACTAGTTGTAAAATTGCAAAAGAAATTTTTGTTGCTCATAAGCTCTGTCATCTGAATACGGTGGGGAAAAAGTTTCTCAAACATATGCTGAACTTGATCTGAAATATTGGCATGATAATTCATCTCCTGTGGAGAAGAATGAAATTACAACATTCTCCTGTTTATTTTTTGTTTCCTACCCTATGTTGTATGTTTCCCAGGATACGTTTCAGGTTCATGAGTTTAAACTGAGATAAATAGTCCTCTCTGGATATTATTTCCACTGTTTGGGAAGACCACATGGAATTTTTACTTCCCGTATATGTTGAGTAATTTGTCTATTTATTCAACGTTAGAGCCTCGTTTTGCTGTTGAGAATGTAAGTAGAAGCAGGTTTCCTGGGGCTGAGGAGATGGGGTTGGGTAGAGCTTGTGCTCAGCTGCCGGCTCCAGCCTAGGCTGGGTTTTAAGCCCATGAATAATCTCCCCAGAGCTGCTGAGATCACTCGTACGCCTAACGCGTGCGTCGCCGTTTGGCTCGCTGTGACCCCGTTTGACTCCCGGGCGAAGGAAACGATGCCTCGGTTGACCTTCGCTGTTTGTTTCTAATTCGTCTGCATTTACGCACCCTCTGATGTCTGCTTTCCATTAACGTGCGAGACTTTAGCGGGGGATTTTTCACAGTTACCGCTGGCCAAACTAAACTCCTCTGGGTGCAGTTGGACACCATCGAGTGTTTTTGAAAAACTGCCCGTGTTTTCTCCTTTCAGACAAGTTCCCCGCAGAGCTGTCTGTGCCGACAACCACTTGTGGCCGATACTCATGCTTGTATCTTCTCCATCGGTACGTTACTGCACAGAAAAGTAAAAACCCACTTCAGTGCTGCCTTATGAGGCTCATGGAACTAGTGTGCGTTGGTTGACCCTTGAGATGTTTACTCGGTTATTCAGCTCTTTGTTGGGAAACGTCCTCTCGTCTATGGAAATTTCCTTGGGTTGGATGCTTTTATAAACCATTACAGCCTGTGTTATCTGCCTGTAATAAAACTAAATGGCTTCCTGTCACCGTAACCTCTATTTAGTCTTATACCCCTCATAATTTTCTGAATCTCTGTATGCTCTCTCCTTTCTTGGCTTCATTTTGGAACAAATTCCCTCTTTTGATTTATTCTGCTATGATACTGCCTTCATTCAAACACCTCCTTTAAAATTTTCCTTTGTAATCTGTCCTTTTACATTTTTCTTCCTCTCTTAACCTCTCTTCATCTTTTAGGGTGGGAGGGGCTTAAGCATTATTGTTCATTTTATTTCTTTAACTAGTACATTGCCTTGATTAAAATATTTAGTTAAAGAAAGAATTCTCTCTCAGAGTTACTAGCTGCCTCTTATATTCTCAGCCATCGGTGCATTTTCAGGGAACCACACATTTATTTTATCGAGTGGGAGGTACGGGGAGCCCTGTAACTGAGCAGGTGTGGTGACAAATGAGCCAGGAAGCTATTCCTCAATTTTAACTCCAGCAGCACTCCTCTCTGAACTGTCAGCTACCGTCTCTTTCTGCCCTTTCCAAGTCTGTTCGTACTCACCTGAAAAGCGACATTTTTTTTTTTTTTCTGCTTTTTCTGAGATGCGTAGGTAGTTCGGGAGCATTATTGTGAAAATGGATGAAGCATCAGACCAATTGTATGATCAAAGGTAAAAGAGTTTCAGAGATAACATTTCCTGCAGGCGTGCATGCGTTTTTGGAAATAAAGCCCTGGCTGAATATCCTATTGCATACTAGCAAATGTTTTGTCTTCGTGTCAATGCCAGAATTTTAATTGCGTTTCTCCCTGACATTAGATACCTAGTCTAAGAAGCTGATGTTGCGCTGCAGCTGGAAGCTGACATGAGACTGAAGTGACACATCCTTCGCTGTGGAATATTTGGCTCCAGCTGTTCCTTCGCGGGGTGGGTTATGAAGACTGCACCTGTGCACGTCGGGGTAGCAGCAGCCCAGGAGAATTCCCTGACATAACATTTGTCTGTGAAACACATACTTTCTCCCTGAGGAAATGGGCTTATGTCAACAAAAATGCAAACTTCAAAAAAAAAAATATATGTAGTGCTGGGAAAAGCTAAGCATCTTTGCTCTTAAATGTGTGGGGTGATTAATTTCATGTGCCATATCCCTCACACACACATTCTTCTTCTTTGCCAAAAGCTGAATGTAATTGGAAGACTATGAACATCCATAGTTGCCAGACAGCTTAAGACTGAGATGCTGTGAAATGCAAACAAATGGAAATTTTTCTCTCTTGTGTAAATATGCAAGAATTATTAAGCATTAAATACCAATTGCAAGGAGAATCGTTTCAGATGGTCAAAGATGAACCTGAGGTAGTTCTTGTGTATGCACCCAGAGCAGGAGTCCAGTTAGAGTGGTCTGGACAAGCGGGTTCTGCTCCACACTCTGATTTTGCACCCCCTTGGTTGGTAGGTGTTACAGCAGCTTCCTAAAATAAGCTGTAGAAAGATACAATCCATTGCATAGGTGCCCTCGCATGGGAGGGAGTAATTTGTATTCATACGATTTATTTTCTTTTCCAGATGGAAGTAAACTGTACTGATCCAAAATAACATTTCTGTTGATGTATCTGTGTCCACACTAGGGCAGGTAATGGTTCAGCTAGGTGGGCAGAACACAAGGAGCTTGTAGATACCGAGAAGCTCCAAGACGAGAGGGGACATGGCGAGTCTTGCTGTTATTCTTGTTGTCAGGCGGCTTGCTTCAGTGGAGGAAAATTACTAGTATATGCCCAGGTTGTTCTTTCACTCCCCTATATTTTCCTTTTGCATTCAGATACTTCTCAGGTACTCTTCATCGGGGCAAAGCGCAAAGAAGATTGAGAGGCTCAGGCCACGTGGGGTCTGTTGTCATTTTTTGCTGAAGGTCTGCCACATACGTAATTTTTCTTCTGTGCCTCCATTTACCATCCCTCCTTTTTTGTTCTTAGTTACGTAGCTGATAAGGTCTTCAGAACATGCATGGTTCATAACTATGTGTCAGTAAAGTGTCCAGGACACTAAAATGCTGATTTTTGTCAAGGTGAGAGGGTAACACAGCTACAGAATAGTTTAGCCATCTCTTTTCCTAATTTAAACTTAGCTGCAGCCTGAAAATAAAGAAAATTGTGCTTTTTTGCAAGAAAATTTGTGTTTTAGAAGAACTGCGCCTTACAGACTGAAAATATAAACCTCCTTTACAAAAAGGCAGCTGTACCATTACCATTTTTGTGAACGCATCTGGTCAATGTTGACGCGTATCTTTTCTTTTGTTATAGATTAAAATGTTTTTGAGCGATCGCTTCTGACCCGCCATTGCCCCTCTTTGTTTAGCATTCGATTCTGTCAGACCCTTCAAAATGGAGCGTTCCCCTATACTGCCGTTAAGTTGAATAATACATGCATGTGATTTAACCCAAGCTGTCTCCAGCAGTTAGTCGCCTTCTGGAGAGTATCCAGATGTCGCTTGAAAAGACATGACTGGGAAAAGAATAAACAATTTCACTTGACGAATTGGCCAGCGTATCTGTTGTCTCAGCCATCTTCCAATTCAAAGATCTTGTTCAAATAAAATAATTGTGCTGGAGACATAAGTAGGGTGGTTTTGTTTTTGTTTCATCCATGAAGGTCAAAGCTTTGTATAAAGATGGTAAAATGCAATTATCTCAGACAACCAAAAGTGAAAACTGAGGTGCAGCCCTTGGGTTAAACTCAGTAGAAAAGCAAAGAGAGAAACCTAGGTAGTCTGGAGTATTTGGCCTCCTTCAAATATTGACAAGATTCCTTTCTGCAAAACAAAAAATGTTTTGGCTCAGAGTGCAAAAAACATGCCTAAAATGTCGTGTGCTCTGCACGGCGCTGGGCTACCAGGTGGGCAACGCTCTCCCATTGCAAGAGCAGTAAATGTGAGAAAAATAAATGGCTCGTTCACTTCTGCAAGGAAAATGCTGCAGCAGCACTGCAAACTCAAGGAGCTTGCTATTCCTGAAGTGGTTTTGCATGATTATTTTTTAGGTTCGCTCCTCAGTTACATAACGACATATGCTTTCCCTATTTACAATGTTAAAACAGACCGTGATAAAAAAAAAAAAAAAACCACACACAAAATTTACTCCCACCGCAAATGATATGGCACTGACGTCTACTACTGATACACCGATGCCTTTTTCCACCAAAGCCAGCTAGATGCTGCCTCAATCTGCCGTGAAAAGTCTGTAGTCTCAGAGCCATAAAGTATAGCAATGTGCAAGGCAATGAACCCAAAGAGAAAGCGTCTGCTTGGCAATCAGAACTTGGAGATTGTCCCTTAAAGTGTCGGCAGCTCCCTGGATCTTCCCAGTGTTCCCAGCGGGTATTTTGAGTAGGAAGAAAGAAATGCCTCAGCTAAGCCTGAAGGCACCTGTTGGAAGGTGTCCCAAACCATGGGGCTTGTCAATAGCAGGGATCGCTCTACTCTGGTGGCAGATGTTTTATGCTCGATAGTGACTGGAAGGAAAATTTCCCACCCAGGAACTGTCAAACACAAGATGTCTGTAGTGTATTAAGAGCTTTAGAAATAAAATACTAGGTTGTGATAGAGGTTTGCTTTATGTGAAGTTTCTCTCTCGTCAAAATAATTTTGAGGAAGAATTGTTTTCCTTTTTTTAACACCTGTTTTTGACATTTCTGAAATGGAAAAGCTTTTTGTTGTTGTCAGAATGACTCTGTTATGAAATGTAGATGCAGGTAGGGTAAGAAAGAAGTTATAACGAATATGTTTGAGGGATTCCTGCAAAGAATTCTTGCACACGAAATAAAAACGTACGTTCTAGTACCCCTCAACCGTCCCATGTCATAAACAAATGTGGAAGTGGAAAGGTCAAATTCTCAGCTGTGCACTGGGATTAAAACAAGCAGCAAAGCCCATCTCCTCCTGGCTCCACCCTGTGCCCTCCCTTCCCCGGCACCTCCACTACCGTGAAGGTTTTGAACTTAAACCAGTCACCCGTACCAGATCCTGGACCTGAAACCAGCGTGATGCTGAGGACCCAAGGAATCTTTCTTTTCAGTGGACGATGGTTTTGAGAAAGGGCAGTGCCCGTTTGCGTCCATGTGGAGGTTTGGACAGCCATGTAAGGCCCCGGTGGAGACGCATTGGTGGGCAGAGAGCGGGTGATAAGGTTAAAAGTGCAGGATGGCTGCAGTTTGTCACTGGGATATCAGTAATGCAGGCGTGCCTATGTGTGTTTGGATTCCAGGCACACGTATCTGAATGTGCCTGTCTAAATCAAGTGGCTGCTCGAAACCTTGAGCAAGTGTCCTCAGCCAGAAACCCTGAAGCCTCCTGCGTTCACCTTCCCCACGCATCGGGAACTGCTGCGGTGGGTTGCAAAGCCTTGTACTTAAGAAATGAAGCGTGGAGAGAAATGAGTCTTCTGTGTGATTATTTCATCCTTTCTGGCTTCTCTGATTCAGTCTGGGGCTGAACCTCTCCCTTCTCTCCCCCTTCGCATTAGCCCCACGAGGCCTCCCTGACCTTACAATCCACCCACGGTTTCCATGTTACTGTCAGCCTCCTTACACTTGACTGATGAGAAATATGTGATTATTCAACACATCATAAAAACAGCCCGAGCAAATGAAGGAGAAATCTGGAAAGTATTTATAGAAAATCTGTAAACAATCATTGCAATTCAGCTATTCAAAGCTGCGCACACATTAGCTGTTGAGCTGTCAGATGTTCTTCAATTCCTTCACCTTTTTAAAAAATTAAGAACTGCTCTGTTACACTCCCAGCCATTTTGTATTTCGTAGACTTCCGTTTGCAGAAACAGTTTATTTTTTGAGCTACAATAACCGAGAAGCGATTTATTTTTTTTTTTCCTGTGACTGCGCATCATTTCTTTGACTTCAGAGGTTTGACAAGCACCGATTCACTGACACTCCTTGTGCGCTAAAAGGCTTCTCGAGGCGACTGCAAGCACATGCATCTGGTTGCTGTGCACAGCTCAACAGCGGATTCAGATAAGTAGGAAGGAGGAGGTGAGGAAGAAGAAGCCGTGAAACTCTTCTGGAAAGAGGCACAATGCAACGGTGGGACACGCACTGCCTCTGCGAGAGGCGGGGGTGTTTCTTACTCACCATAGCGTGATTTAACCAGAGCGGGATGACTCCATCAAGGCTTTTGGGGTAAACCAGCTCTCGATTGTAGGTATACAGTGTCCAAAAGGATATAGACACAAACTGGAACCAAAATACAAAATGAAAGACATTTCAAAATGAAAGGCAGACATAATTGATGGGATTTGGCTAGTGCTGTCATTTCTGAGAAGGCAAAACATCTCCTACATGAAAAATGGCGATATTGCCAGATAAACTCACGTGTCTCACATGTTACAACATAAAGAAAGGAATTTACTCTGAGGTGCAGCGTTCTGTGTTGATACTGCGAGAAAAACCTCTTTATAAACTGCCAACACTGACATTTGCTGTGGAATACTAGATTAGCTTTAAACTTCTTTTCTTTTTTTTTTTTTTTTCTTTTTTCTTTGCAGATGGGATCTTTTGATGGTCCAGAAGTTCTTCTCAAGGGATTGGCTGTCAAGCCACAGCGTTTGTTCTGCTCAGTAACAAAGTCAAAACAGATCTCGGTAAGACAGTTCACCCAAAACTTATCCTTACCTTCACAATTCATAAGCCTAATCCATAAACTGCAGGTGCAAGCTGCACCGTGGGCACCCATTTTTTCCCCCAACAGAGGTGGATTTATGGTGGGAGAACTTAACCGGAGGAAATGCACCCTGGCATCGGTTATGGATACCTGGGAGCCGATTTGCACTTTTTTGGCCTGGCTTTGTATTTGAGCACACTTTGTGCCTGGGGTTGGACATCAGGGTGTGAGATGCTGAAGAACGAGACTACCCCGCGCCTCTGTCCTGCGGGCACGGTGAGGATGCCTTGGGGGGGGGATATGACAGCAGCATCGTGAATACTGCCGTGCAGGGAACATAAATTAGCCGATCTCTCTCCGTCTCCATCACTGGCAGGACTTTTTTAGTGAGCCAGCTGGCTGAACTGCTTGTGGACCAGATTTAAGCAGCCCTTCTCAGCCCTTTGATATTCAGAGATGGCCGCAGGGTTCATTCACGCAGAGCGATACCTACGTGCATAAGCAACCCATCGGATCCCGTCCAACCCACAGCACCAGATAAACAGCATTTCGAGAAACAGCATTTTCTGCGAGGGAATAGGTGATCCGTGGTGAATCAGATGTTGGCTATGCCTACAGTCATTGTCCTGTGAATCTGTTTCTCTCCAGCGATTATTTAAAGCCATGCTGGAGTCAGAGAAGGAGATGTGAAATTTTGCTGCCTCTTAGGTACCCTCTCATGTCCTCCTGGCCCGTGCTGCCCTTTAGAGAAATGCCCTAAGTCGATAATTCCACAGCTATTTGGACCGTGAGATTAACAGAGAGGTTACACCTCATTCACCCTTTGGGGGTCAATCTGTGTTCGTTCGGGGACAGCAATCCTAAAGTTTGTGCAAGAGGCTTTGCTTTTGACCGTAACGGGCTCAGCACTGTTTATTCTTCTAAATGGTCCAAATCCATTTTCAAATGGTAAAAGAAAGCCTGCAGCTCTTATCTATTTTATACATGCGCATGTTATGCTACACACCCCTAATCATTTATGAAAACATTATTTTTACGTACAGAGGTTACTTACTGTGGACACTGGGAAAGCCAGGACACTGAAAAGAAGGTCTCTGCTGGAAATTACGCACTTAGCACATCGCAGTTTCTTAATTAGTCTCAACACATCAGCCAGGAAGGACACCCCATAGAAGACAGCCTGCAAAACCTAAAGTAATTACACCTAATGAGGGAAACTCATCCAGCTTTAATTAGCACGTTTCTCAATGAACTCTGTTCCTGCTCTTCAGGGAGCTGTTTTGTTCGTGAGCTGCAAGCCCGCGTGAGGGAAATAGCTGTTGGCTAAATCTTTTTTACTAACTGAAACTGATTAAATAAAGTTGTTCGGGAGATAACTTTAACAGTATCTCGTTTAACAGACTAAACAGAGATGTGTGATGTGATTCAGAGGGGAGGGGTGGAAGGACATGTTGAAAGCCAGCTCCTTCACGCTTCCGATGTTAATTGTTATGTTCAATATATCTGAGCAGGAGCAGAGGGGAGAACAAAAATACGGCAGGAAGTGTTTCCTACGAAGCAATTGCCAGGTAGCTTCTCCCACCATTTAGCCAACACAGGGCCTGCTCTCCGGGGACTCAGGGTGCCCTTGTTCTCAGCGCCAAGTAGCACAAAAGCGCTCTAACGTGAGAATTAGGTGCAGAAGTTACCAAAACCAGAACCTCTTCTGCTGAACTCAGAGGGATTCAGGAAAGAATTTCAAGTGCTTAGAAGCAGAGATGCGGACTTCAGTAATTAAAACTGAATAGCTTAAACAATTTATAACTAATGAATTTTGGAGTTGGGTAAGAGGCGTGTTGTGTTTTGGTTTGGCGGGGCTTTTTTCTTTCTTTAAATCATTTACAAGTAACGAGGGCAGGGTTGTTTGGGGAGGGTGCTAGGAGGATTTGGTAAAAAATTAGGTAAGTGTGCAGTGGCAAAAGAGAATTCCACAAATTGTGTATGAAATTGTCAGAATATTGTGGCTTAAGCCAATGTTGCTTTTCTAATTACTCCGTTTTCTCTCCTAACGCTACACAGTGGATGATGCTGAACCAGATTTGTCAGACGCACGAAGGCAAAACCCAGCAGAAGAATACTTCTCCCACTACCTTGCATTCAGCACTGAGTCTAGTTCAGCTCTCTTAACTCATGGGGTGGCCTCTTCTTTTTAAGGTTGTCCCAGAGTGCTGCAATATGGGGAGTGCAGCCCGCTGCAAACGCTGGACCAGCTAGCAATGCTGAAATGGAAAGAGGCCGCGTTACGGCTTTCAGGATGAGATCTCTTTTGCCATGATCTTACTCTGAATCAGATATTTATTTAGAGCGAAGTGTCTGAAGCTGTGGCTGATTACTTCACCAGTTTCTGAAGGAGCTGAGAAGGGTGGTGCTTGGGAGGGGACGGAATTAGTGCAATGCTTTTCCATCAGAAATTCCTCTGTTATCAAAGTATCTGAGGGAAGAAGGGGTCTGTGATTTCACCATGCCCATCTTCAAATAAGGGTTTCCGCACGCTTCAGTTTGCAAGTTTGCAGGTCGCAGGGTCACCTTGGGCAAGGTATCGGAGGTCATGCACCACCAGGTTCAGCCGCAAAGCCCCCCCCCGTTTCCTCTCTAGAGCGTGGGGTGAACAGACACATTCTTACATAAAAAAACAAACAGCTTCCTCAGCACCCGTATATGGTTTTGCTCAATTTTGAGGCACTCGAACCAGCTCTTTTAAACGTGGTTTTCTCTCCTTTCTCTCTCTCCCCCCAGTATCACAATTAGCCTCTGTAACTGCAGGCGCAATCTCAGTCAGGAGGGATTCAGCCCTCCAAGTCAGGGGTGGGTCTAGTTGAGAAAAGTCCGCGCTGGGGCTCAGCATGCTCAGACCCAAGCACGTGTCCGACCCAAGCACGTGTCCAACCCAAACCTCTGCCCCAGTCCTCGGCCTCACCAGGGCACCAAAACCAAGTCCTCGACGAAGAGCTAAGAAAAGCCTGGTAATAAACAGAAGCTCTTGTTACACCCTGTAGACTCAGCAGTAACTTTCTGTAAAAGGCATGAAAAATGAACATGAGGGTGGTGACAGTCTGGTGACACATGGTGACTAATTGCCAATAAAGCAATTAGGGAGAGGCCTGGTTCCCAGAGGATGGGGCTATTATTATCTTGTTCATGGTCAGCCTTACATTAATCATGGGACAGGGATAGGCTTCTTCTTTCCCCCCCCTTCAAAATTAACTAAAACAAACATTTCTGAAAAGAAACAGTCCCAAACCAGCCACATTCTCAGACCGGTATTCTGTCATGTGCAGGGGAGGACAATGTTATCTTCCTTATGGAAAATGCTTATCCGAATGTGTAACTTGACCCATTTCTCCAGCTGAACGTGGAGAAGCACAACTCCTGAAAAAGTTTGAACTCCATCTCGGGAGCTCGTTTTTGCGCTACTCGTAGCTCTACCCTTATCTGTTGATGTGGGTTCAAAGGGGTTTCAGGCAGTTTGTGATCATCCTGTATTTTCAGGAGCAATGGAAGAATATACAAGTAATTTTTCAAGCCAGGAAACTGAACCTGGCTAGAACCATCCCTAGTAATGCTCAGTCTGGCAGGGCGCACCACCGGTAGACTCGGGTCTGATCTCCAAACCCGTGCTCTTCCAGGCTTATTCCTGTAGGAAAAGTGCATCCAAATCTCACAGCCTTTCACTAATGGGAAAACATTGACATTAAAAAAAAAAAAAAATGACATGAAAACATCAAATTATTCCAGATGTCCTGTGAATTTCCCAAACAGCGGTGCTGGCGCTCAGAAATCCATTGCAGCCGCGCATGGAGTGTAAATCCGCTGGCTGTAAATGAAGAGGATACCCTAAAGTATTCCCACGCGAACAGAAGGAAGACTGGAAGCATTCAGAAAGCTAATGATTAACCCAAAGAGGGGAATATGGATATGATTATCCCTGTTGAAGAGATGCTGCTTTCCTCTCTAGACCCCGCAGAGCTCCATGGCGCTGGGCGCTGTAGAAATGCTTAATTTGGCCAGATTGATTTTCCAAACTGAGAGTCGTAGTGACAAACCTTAATTTTTATCTGCTGCAGTGATCAAAGGGATGTTTCTGTTTAACTAACCTGACATGATTTACTTTCGTGTATAAGATCTGGCCATATGTGTATATTGGAATCTCCAACTAGTACAAATAAATCGGGCTCCAAGCTCTGCCTTTAAGGGGGGGTAAATCCAATATTCTGAGTAGGCTATTAGACATAACAGTCAACATTTAGTGTAGACACACATCCATTCACATGATAGCAACCTGGAAAATATGTATACTAAACACTGGGTCTATTTTGGAATAAATAAAAAACAGCTTTCAAGAGAGGTGAAAAGTATTTAAATTATGAGAAACAAAAGCATAAGGAATAAAATGGGGCAGGAATGCAATTAATAGTTTTTAAAGGTGCAGTGTGCTCTTTATGCAATGATTTACTAATAGATTTACAGCAGTGAGCCGTTTTTTATGAGCTTGGATATTTCAGGCAATGAATGATTCAGCTTGTACTGTTTTGTGTCGCAGACGAATGAATACAAAACCATTTTTATCTGTTGTTTCTGCTTGTTCAATAATTGGTCAATGAACTCCTTTGATACAAAACCCACTTATCTTTCCCCCCCCCCCCCAAAAAATATTTCCTTTCTGAGTCTTGATTGCTATGATCATTAACTAGATAAATGAATCTGAAGTAACGTCAGAGCTGGAGCTCTCTTGGGAGAACTGCATGACTAGCGAGGAATTGAATGAAGTGCTTAAAGAGGGTCATATCTAGAAAAAATTCTTCAGCATCCTTCCAGTAGAGCTGGAGTCAAGCTGCATTTCCATCCCCAGAAAATGTCGTGTTTCCCAGTATTTCCATTTTGGATGAGAGCGAGCCGGCTTTCCACAGAAGGAAACTTTTAAATACAATTCCAAAGAGCCAAGAGGAATTTTGGGGGGAAAATTTCCAAGTGATTCAGCCAGCCAGTGCCAGAAGCCAGGCAATCGCAGTCTGGCAGGAGACAGGCAGAAGAGCTGGACGAGAACCTTGCCTGCCTGGCTCTGGGGAAGCCTCCAAGGCACATCCGAGCCCTTTCCAGTGCGGTGGCTCTGCTGAACCAGCACAGCCCAGTGGGAAGCTTTTCCCTGCTCTTCTTCCCCGGGAATGCACCTCCCAGCATCCTGAGGAGTTTCCTGGAACTACCTCCAAAAGCACAGAAATATAAAAGCGTTGGGTGTGCACCTGATGGATGTCTGCGGGTGACAGCCACCTCTTGCTCCTTGATGTCCCTCAGCAGCAGGGAGTGGTTTAATGCCAAACCACGGGACAACTGCTCTAGGAGCTCCACAGCCCCCTGGGCCATATTGTCTTCTCACCGTCTTCCTCACGCATACAGCAGCTCAGGAAACTTCTGTCACCCAGGGATACCCTCAAACGTTGTCCAGATCAAGGGGAGAAGCGGGAAAGAGGGCATTTCTCTCCCCGGGGCCCTTTCACTCTTTGGCAACCCTTTCTTGAAAAAACCCCCACATCTCTGCAGAAGAAGGACTACTGGCCATGAAGGAGTAATTTTGCACACCCTGCCCCATTGCCATGTTTTCTGCGTGAGAGAAAGGCAGCATCTTCAGCCCAAGCCATCTCCCTGTTGGCTGACAGCTCTGTTTTAGCACCGGGATCGAACCAGTAAGTGGTTAAAAGAGCAGAGACAGAGGACTGGAGAAGTGGAGCAAGGGCCCTCGCTCACAGAGATTTAATGAGACCTGAGCTGTTCAGCAGATTCGTAAATGAGCTGGGGAAGGGAGTGAACACCGAGATGGTAAAGCTTTGTAGGTTTGGTTGTTTTTTTCTGTCAAAGCAAAGCCTGACTGCAAAATTGCCAAAGAATCTCAGGATACTGAGTACATGGAAGATCAAATAGCAGGCGAAAATCAGTGTTGGTAAGTGCAATGTAATGCATTTCAGAAAAAAAGCAACTTCAATCACATATTTTTCAACAATAGGTTCTAAATTAACTATCACCATCCAGGAAAGAGATGTTGGACTCGCCATGGATAGTGCTCTCAAATTGCTGGCTCCTTGCTCACCAGTAATCAAAAGGACAAATAGAGAGTTAAGAATTGTTAAGAAGAAATACACAACAGACAAGGCAACACCTTTAGGCCACTGTATAAATCCATAAGCTCATAGCTCCACCACTGCAGCCTGTCCTACTTACCCCTTCCCGAAACTAAAAAAACTACTGAAAAGGGCGTTAAGGATGTTTTAATGAAAGAAGCAGCCCTTTGTGAAGAGAGATGAAAAAGGCTCGGACTTCCAGCTTGCGTAACCGAAGGGAAAGTCGGGTAGAGGTCTCTAATAACTGGCAAAGAAAAAGTGAACAGGGACGGATGATTAAATTATAAGACAGAAGTTAAGGGGCATCCAATTCAGTTGTCGGGACGCAGGTTTACCCCAACAAAACAAACTGGCACGTTTGAGTTGTGGCACTCATTGCCACAGGATAGGGAAGGCGTCAGAAGTATAAACGGGTATGTTTTTCCTTCAGATAGATGAAGGGAAAGCTTTGAAGCTGGATGATCATTTCAATGAGTATTTCTGCATCCCAAAATACCGAGTTGCTTGCTTTCTCCTCTTGATATCGTGCTTTAGACCTGTGTCATACACTGGGTGATAGATCTTATTCTAACGATGCCAGAGTATGGTGATGCTTTTCTATCTGAGGGTGTGGGTGGTACTTTAACGGGGCCAGCTTTACACAAAGACCAAAGGAGAGGAGCTGGGCACACGGGGAGCAGCTTGTCTGGGATGTGGCTGGTGGTATTTTAGTCTACGGACACATGTCCCAGCAGGACGAACTGAATATCCTTAAGGCTGTTGAATGCTGACCGTTTGATTGCTGGCAGAAAAATTAATTTTTCAGAAAAATTAATTTTTAAAAACATCACGAAAAGCCTGGGTGTACTTATACGAAGGTAACACAGTAACAAACCATGCATATACCATCCTGACTGCAGCGACATATGTGCCCTCATCCATCCACAGCGGCTTGGCCACTGAGAAGGGCGCTGTGGCTCCCTGAAGCCCGCCCTGTTGTAGCCACCTCATGTGCCATTCACGGCCTCTTGGTTGCAAATATTTCACAAAATCACAGAGTGGTTGAGGTTGGAATGGACCCAGATTTCCCAACCCTCAGCTGGGGAGCTCCTGGAGCTGGGGAGCCCTTAGGCTTCCATTGAACTCCACCATGGGGCGTCTCCTGAAGAGTAAAAGTAGAGATAAACATACCCCGGGCCAGACTTCCCACTGGCATTTAACTCTGACAGTCACACAGAATGGATGAAAGGCCACGGAGGTCCCTGCAGACATCCTTCAGATTAGCAAGTGTCCCAGAAATACGTCCCTTTTAGGAACCTTCTCCACATACCCAGTCTTTCTACGCCGCTGCCACCACTGCCACAAGTCACTGATGAACCACTTGGACTGTGAACAAGCCTCCTCCCCCAGGGTATCTCATGTGCTCTCATTTTGTTTTCTATCTTTGGAGAACCAGAACTTGTTATGGGCTATGTTTTTCTGTGCATTTTTAGGAAATGCAGCAAGCAGTGGATTGCACTGTTAAAACACACATAATAATGTCACAAGCATCTCTCTCCGCAGGCTGGAATTTCTTTCCCTCATGCTCTCGACTGATTTTCAAACTAAGCTTGTTCTCTGAATGGTGAAATTAGCACCATGCTATGCTCTATTTTACCTTTTCTGGAACTTACGAGACATAAAAGCCTATTAAAAAATTGAAGCCATGCTCCAAGCAGCATTATAATGCGTATTGAATTAGGGGTTAGATAACAATGCAACAAATTGCACATGTCCTGGGCTGGACATACCCTGCCTTTCTGCCTCTTCCCTCACTGATAGCTTGCCTCTTACAAAGAGGCAACTAGCCTCAGAGCACTTTCTGAAAGTCAAGCAGCTTGCCAGCCAGTATTATTTCTGCGTTAAACCTGCAAATGCACCTCACAGCACAAGCATGGATCCCTACTTAGTTTCCTTCGGGGTATAAACCGTTAAAGGAAGGAGTTTAACAGCAGCAAATATACCAGCTGCATATGTCTTGAGGCACAGATGGCAGACAAACAAATAGACATACTGGTATCACTGTACAACACGATTCGCTTACCAGATTGAGGACTGTCAAATATTTCCACTGCCCACCGTAAAGGAACACTTCAGATGGCCGCTCTTCTGTTCTTACATGCGTGATTGAATAGGTGATGAAAATATACCAGACAAAAGCAAGGCAATGGTACGTTGTGAGAGTAGAGATTTCCATGCTTTAGCTACGAGCAAGCGATAATCGGTCCAAAAGCAGCTTTTCTCTTAAGGTCCTCGCTCGCCGTGCATGGGAAATGGCAGGGCGGGAGGGTTTGCTTCGGAGCAGACTCGGGATGCGTTGCCACTTTGCTCTCGTCGAAAGGAATATTCACAAGGCTGTGAACTTTGCTTCTATTTGTTGCCCTTCTCACTGTACTCAGATAGGCTGGGGGCGGGGGGGAGGCGAGAAGAATAGGTTTATTCCCTGGATTTAAATGCCTTGCTCAAGATTAGTGAAGATTAGTTGCAGAGTTACATAAGTTTTGGGGTGTGTTTTTTTTTTTTTTTTGCAAAAGTGGGGGGAGCTTTGCTGCTGATTTTGTGTAACAGGCTGTCGTGCTCCAGGTAGCGCGTGAAAACAAGCGGCATTTTCCCCACTGGTAGCTATGGGAGCAGCCATGTCTCCAGCTCAGCCTGGGAAGCCTCTGAGATGAGGGGTTTTTTCTTCTCCTCATGCCAAAGGAAGAAGTGGGAAACATAACGGTCTGTGAGAGAGAAACGAGTTGATTTGTTGATAGGCAATGGAGGTGGCAAGGAAGCTGAGAGTATTCGTAGGCAGAGGTCCTTGGGGTTCAAAATCACTGCGAGCGTTGACATTTTTTTTTTGTGGGAAAAGGCTCTGCCGCCTTTCCGCCGCTCCACGCAGCTGGGATCCGTCACAACCACGCACGGCAGGTCAGCCAAACCCCAAATCGCTGTGAAGCTCTGGCAGGGATGGGGACACAGGGCAAAGGCCTTGGGTGACAAACCCTAAACACTGAGCAGGGCGTCTCACCTACCTGCCGTTCACCTTCAGACAGCTCCTCTTCCCTGGCGCAACATTATCGCGCCGTCAGGGCTGGAGCACAGAAGAGAAGAACTGATGTGCACGCAGTGACCCTAAAATGAAGCGATCAAAAAAAAAAACTTCCCATGGAAATGTTCATTTTTCCCTCCCCTCCTGCCAAGGGCAGCCCTAATTAGCACTGGAAAATACAGACGGCATTTCCTATTTGGGCCAGAGTCTGCATAATTGCAGTGCTGCCGGCTGTAATTGCCACCTGAGTATTTTACGGGGGGCCTTGGTGGGGAGCGCGTCCCATGTCCCAGCCCGTGCCTGGACCTTCCCCGGGCAGGATGGGGAGAGGGGATGCTCCTCTGGCCCCTGCGCAGGCTGTCCCCATGGGCAGGGCTGGGCTTCAGCCGAGCAGATCTCATTAAGGGATCCCTTCTAGCTTTTTTTTTTTCTTTTTTTCCACCCTTCTAACTGGCCTGCAGGCAGCATTGAGCAATCTGCTGTGTTTTGGGTTGTTTTGGTTTTTCTCTCGCATTTTTTTTTCCCCTTGATACTGGACGTAAGGCTCCATGCGAGATGATTTCCTATGAACTCAGACAGCAATGTGCATGTGTGTTGGGAAACAGCCCTTGCACTAAGGCCCTTCAATATCCTCCTGTGTTTCATTGACTTCTCCTCTAATTCACATTCCCCGCATCCAGACTCCCCAAGGCATTCCAGCCATCACAATCCCAATGAAATATTTCTGCCTCACTTAGAGGAAAAATAAAGGTGTAGGTCCTTTTGTGGTTGGCTGAGGTTGGGGGAGAAAACCTCTTGATGGGGGGGAAAAAAAAAGGAAAAATAATGGGAATATGTTTTTTGGACTCTGACAATGTCACTGGTCTTGTTTTAGGAAATCTGGCAGAAAAGAGTTTTCAATTGCCTTTCCTTTACAGACTTTCTGGGTAGCTGCTTCCTCTGTTCCTCCTTGTTAAGACTCATCCCTGTGACAAAAGGCAGGAACAGAATAGGACTGTGGCATGGAAGGACCTTTTTTATTAGGGATTTGCATATCAAAGGCACCAAGCAGTCAGCACTTAACAAGTTATCTTCACACCACTCTTTCTGAGGTTTTGCTGTAGTGCAACTTTAAAAATGGGAAGGCATGTGTATGTGCCCGAATGCATGCAAATGAATGTAAATGTATGCAAAATGGCAAGGTATGTTTTTTGCTTTTCTGGAGGATTTTTGGCCAGTATGGCTGGGAAGGTGTCAAGTACGGTGACAGTTTTCTGATGTGGACACCTGTCCCACAGACTGAGACCATCTGCTTTGTTTTTCCACATACAAGAAGCAAGATACTTATCCCTCAGCCTAGATTAGGGATGAAGTTCGCCTGTAGAAAAATGGCAAAGAAAGGATGAGCACCCGGTAGGATCTGAAGTCCAACACCCCACACTTCATGGAGCCTTTCTTATTTCACTGCAGCCAGCAAATACGCTGGAAAGGTTCTATCTTATGCCTTCTCTCCGTGGCTATGAACACCTGCTCGGTGGAACGGGCAATTCATCCCAAAAGTTTTTGCAGGGGGTGGGAGAGAGGAGGGAGAAGGAAGGAGCGCATCGGGGCACAAGCAGATGTGCTGCTGCTGCTGCCGATCTAGCGGGATGGTTGAGGGAAATACCGTCTTCCATCTGCTGGGTACCCCACCCCGGCTCACATCTGCGGCTCCCCTGCAGCTGAGCCACGTTCACGCGCTCTGCCAACGCTCCCAGCCCGCCTCGGGGGCTCCTCTGAATTCAGCAGCGACAGACGACTTTGTGCTGAAGCCAACTGGGAGCTCCCGTTCCGCCCGTTGGCTGAAGAACAGTAACGAGTAACCGCAGCCGCACATCACCTTGTGCACACAAAATGTCCCCTGCTCGTGCCCTCTTCTAGGGCAGCGGGTTAGGCCAGCTTGCCCGACGCTGCACCGAAATGGGCTCGACTCACTTGTGTCGCTAGTACGGTTCAGGTACAGAGCTGACAGCCAACGGCGCCAACTGGCAGTACCTTAGACCAACGTGTCTGTTCGCAATGTCATTGTGTGTCTCCGCTGATGGGCATGGTATGTCCAGGCTACCCAGCAGTCCCCCTGTAGGTCCATCATTACCACATGGTGCTTGGCTTCCCCCTCAGGCTGCCTCTGACGAAGCAGCTGGTAGAAATAAATATTCCTGCTTCCTCACAGGCTGGCGGTTTGCTTAGAGACCAGTTAGGCACCTTTCAAATAGGCTTTGATGTTCTCGCAGCGGCAAGGTTTGCTCTCTGTCAGAGCAGCACCCGGTGATGGCAGAAGAGCGAGAGCAAGGCAGGAAATCACTGGCAGGTGACAGCAGTTAAGGCCAGGTGGGAGGGAAGGATTCAAAGCACAAGCGAAGCCCCAGGAAAGATCTGGGGGCCCGAGAAGCAAACCTGGGTCTTTGTGTCTGGCTCTGCTTCTCTAGGCACAATCTAATAACAAGGGACTGATGCGCAAATGGGACTTGATTCAGTCAGAGGGAGATTTTTACAGGGTGAAGAAAACATGAGGAGCTGGGTGAGCATATTTTTCTCCTCGTTTTCTGAAGCTTGTTTCTCTCCTCAATGCAGTTCTGTTTTCTCATACGTGGATTTCAGAATTTATTTGTTTTTAATTTACTGTTATTATAAGCTGGCTTGCGTTAAGGGTGGCGTTCCCTGAAAGTGGGCTCTAGGGCCTTTCTTGTACGGCATCCTCCATGTGTTATGTGATGTGTCGAGAGTTAATAGACCCCATCTCTGCTACATTCTGGTTTAGTTGCAGGTAATGCAGGGCTCCGTGTGGAAGAAGCATTTTTCTGATAAGCATTAGCCAAGAAAGCTTTTTAGCGTGTAGCGTGAGGCCGCCTGGGCTCCTGTGTCCCTGGGGACATCCGTAATAACGATTTGCTCCG
The DNA here is from genome assembly GCF_964199755.1 of Larus michahellis. NCBI lineage: Eukaryota > Metazoa > Chordata > Aves > Charadriiformes > Laridae > Larus > Larus michahellis. The sequence continues at coordinate 74,372,453 of NC_133897.1, read as the reverse complement.
TGATGGCCCTGATGTATGAAATGAAACATAATTGACAAAATTGCAAGCCTGGCATAGTCTGCTCCAAGCATCCTCAAATCCTGAGGCAAACTCCCCCAAATCGTGTGGTTAGTGTAACTCACAAGATTTAATTCTTCCTGGTTTTATTTGTCTTGGGCTTTAGCAGATTCTATGGGACTCGGTTTTCTAACTCCTTTTCACAGCTGTGTGAACAACAAGCATAAAAGTGTTTTAACTACTAATAAAAGCCTTGCCCAGCGACGCAGCAGCGATAGTGACAACTAATGAAAATCGATTAAAAAAAAAATATCCTGAGATATTTCACTAAAAATCTAAGAATGGGCAATGCTGCAATATCAATCTGCTGTGTATGGCAAGCCGGAAAGTTACACGGTTGAAAGCTTGTGAATCCTCCTGCACGGGCATCTCCTCTTTATCTTGTGTGAGTTTTTGTTGTTTTGTGTTTTTTTTTTTAAATATATATTTTTAAGGAGAAGACAGAAAGCGGTTTATCTCATCTTAATACACTTGTTCTGAATTGGTTTTAAAAAGTTCTTCCAAAACAACAAAATCCAGAAGGATTTTTCAGTCCCAAAGTGATGAGTCGTGTATGAGTAGAAACTGGATTCGGTAGTCGGAAGCACTCACGCAGATTTCGGAGTTTTTTCCTCCCGTTGAGTTCCATTGGCTTTTAAACTATGTTTATTCAGATTGCTAAATGAAATGTCACTTCAATCCAGAAACAAAAATTCCTGTGTAACAATGACTTGACGTTTCTGACTTTTTTTTTAAATGAATGAAAATGATGACATTAATCAAAACAAAACCTTTTCAGCTAACAACTTGGGTCCTAAAAGTAGGTATGTTGAAAATAAGAAACAGTTGATTGGAAAAATGCGTGCCTATCTTGTTATCTCCACCTTGTAGTGGAAATTAGTAATTGTTTGCCTTATCACCAAAGCCCAATAGTATCTTCTCCCTTGGCAAGGTGAGTACTGCTTAGAAATAAAAGGCACAGTTTTCACTGATTCTCAACACCTTCCAGAACTTACCTGCTTTCTGAAGAGATATACAATAGTGCTTCTCAATTTTACCTTTTCCCTTTTCTGTCAGAAATGCACATTTAATCTTTAACCATTTAGAGAGATTGTGCACAACCAACCTGAAGTTCAGAGCCAAACAAATGTGCCACAGTGCACTGGGGAAGAAGTAGCAGGGTATTTTTTAGATCTTGGATGCACAAGGTATGCCTGGTTCTCATTAGACACTTCCATGCTAGATAACTGTGGTGGGCAAGCTAAGTGATGCGTTTATGTTCGTTTTTTTCTTTGCCCTTTCTAGAGAGGGACAAGAATGTACCAGCTGGTCTTGCAAATAGAGCTGTGTTTGAAAACACACTGCACATCAAAATGCTTTATGATTTGTGTGGGGTTTCTCAGTCTACCACTGAAATGCAGCAACTTCTAGGGCAGGACACAATAACTCTGATAGAAGAGTTTCATAAAGCTTTATGAGTGGTTGTAGAAAGCACCTTGTTGGACTGATGGGATAAGAAATGCAGGTGGCAGAGTAGAAAAACCAGGGAACTCGCTCTTCTTTCACGACTGTAAGAAGATATCACTTGTGGCTTTTTTCTACTTGCTGCTCCAAAGATTAGCAGGTCTAGTGTATGTGACTCTTGACTATCTGTGGCCTATGTATATCATAAATAACCATTTGACAGGCAAGAGAATCGCTCAACACTTAACTCACCAGTCGGTGCTTGCCGAAATGAGGATGTTTATGCGCAGATCTGCCTAGAGGAACAGCTATTGTTACAAATGGGTACCGGAGAATTAAAATAAAGGCCTACCTACAGCCTGTATTAGTGTGGTGCCTGAATCTGTCACAGCCTTTGGTATTTAGTTGCAACAAATGCTGGGCAGAGGAAGGAACTGCTTATGCATGGAGAAGTGAGACCCAAAGCGGTGAAATGGTGTGTCCAAGGTCACACTGAAAGTTGCTGTTGAAAAGCAAATTAATGACCATTCTCCTGAAGTCCTGATAGCATCTAAAGCATCTTGGAGGAAAGGTTGTAATTCTGTAAGAGATGTTGGTTTGATCCCCACCACTGGTATCATCTTGACAAATGACCCAACAGGTTATAAAACATCACGCAACACCCAGAGCCTCCGAAAACCTGCCAGATGCTGAGGATCTTGCAACTTGGCTGGGGTGGCAAGTACAAGGATCTCCCAAGTGTCCTTGGGAACATGACTATTCTTTGTACACCAAACCCGTGTCCAGTTCCTGCTCATTACCAGGCACTGAAGAACAAGGTACATTTTTCAGTCTGTCAAAGGCAATGGTAAAACAAAGATTGCGAAGTTTTAATGATGCTAACAATGTGATGTCAACAACATAATGAAATTCAAAGTGGGTTGGTCAGACTGCAGAAAGTGAGTTTCCTGCCTAAGAGCAGTCATGCTATTGCTGCCATTTTCACATATCTCCAGGGTCTGACACGGCTTGTGGCTCTGGACCCAACTTATGTAAAGGGCAGTCAGCTGTTAGTGGTCCCTTACTGGGAGAGGGGTTACCAAGAGGGCTGTGGGGCTCAGGCGTGAGGCATCGTCTTGGCGATCAGGTTCTAATGGGGCACTGTCAGCAGGAAAGTGTCCAGTTTAATAAGTGAATGCCACTCTCCATCTCTTCCTTCAAAAAAAAAAAAAAGGCAAATCCTCGAGCAGCAGCTGTGTGGGACACCAACGGTATCTCAGTGTCTTAGCTACTGTCCTTCAGCGGCAATGTATGAGTACTCCTGCTACTGTGAAGAGCTGGCAAATTGCTCCCTGTTACCCAGCCCCTTTGCTCTGGGAAGATCTCTCTGAAATTTCTTGCCTCTTTGTTGAAGATGGGATGGGGAAGCATCATGTTCAGAGCAAGCCCTGCCCTGCCTCCCCAAGCTGAAGTAGGTGCTACCTCCTCTCCGTTTCTTCTTATCCTGATCACCATGACCACCCCCCACATAAAGATGCTCTCCAACACCAGCGTCTTTGTGAGGGGGTCAGTTCGCTTCCCCCAGCTTCCTCGTAGCTCTCATGTATATACCTGCTTGCTGTAGTTCTTAATTTGTACAGATCTTCCTGTCTGGGCAGCTTTTCCTTTTCCTACCTCCCCAAAGTACTGTGGTAAAGCATGTATTATCCAAATAGCTCTGCTAGGTAGTACCCAATTCGGCCACAGAGCACCTATCCGCAATGTGAGTGTGCTGCAGCAGTGCTATAGGTGACGGGCATGGCATGAAGGGCACTTTCTACCTGCTCCTCAGCCCAGGTCTCTCTGTTTGCAGGCTGCTGTGGGGACACAGCTTCAAGGTGACCCTCTTTGAACGAAAGAGATGCTGTGGGGAGCCCTGTGCTTCCTGCAGCAGCTGTGGTTCACCTCTGTGTCTGCAGCCAGGGCCTCTCTACTTGATGTAGCATGTCATGACCTCGTGGACTGGGCTGATTTAGTGGTGGCTTCTTACAGAGCATTTTGCCATAGCTGTTTACAAGACAGACTGTCTCCTGCAACAGAAAGTTATCCCTCAAAAGTTACCCTATGTAGAAATGAACTTGTGTGAGGGAAAGGGTCGGGGCGGGGGGAACCCAAACAAATGAAAACCACAAAACTCTCAACAGTTTTTCATCCTTCTTGACAAAATTCCACCTCAACTTTTGTTCTGCTGCTGTCGGTTCCATTATACAACTTGCATCGGCACACTTCCTTTCCTTACAGCTATTTTCAGTGATGAGGAAAAGCACCTCCAGCATTTGCAATGCTTCCTTTGGTTATTGGTCAGATAATTGGATGCATTTGCGAGGAATTTGAGTTTGGAATCAGGCCATTTGCTAAAAAACTCTTGCGCTAACCCCTTCCCTCTCGCTGCCCTCTGAAAACCTGTTGTGTTTCATTAACGCTAAACGCGTCTGAGGGATCTGAACTTTCTTGGTCACATGTTTTAGCTGCTTAGTGAAAACGTAGGTGGCTCGTAGACCTTTATGTTCCTGGGATCAGCTGGTGGAGGGAAGCGATGTTTGCTGTTAGCTTCCTGTCTCAAAAGCTTGGAGTTTTCTTGTGTTCTTGCTTCCTAAAAGTGGGGGTGGGAAAGAAACCTGCCCTTGACAAATTCAAGATGCTGGTTATCAGCTAATTCTACCGTTTACTGTTCACACAACTAAACAATGGCCTGTGCTTGGCAGCGAGCTCCAGTTGATCCGCAGCTTGCAGGACAGAGCTGCCTGCTTGTTTTCATCAGAAGCTTTCTGCTGTTGTTTAATTGTAACGCGCAGCGGCAACCTGCAGTACCGCTTTCCACTTAGGCGTTTCAAGACCCTTTAAAAAGGGAGGTATTGTCACCTTTGCATTGAGGAAGGAAACCTGAGCTTCTGGACAAGCTGTGCAGGGGTGCTGTGCCCCATACATTAGATGGGAGTTGCTGGAAAGAGAAAGAACAGTTTGGAGTCCAGAGAAGCCTGTTTCTCCCCAAATTGTGTCCCACAATACCGGAGTTGCCCATGCTAATGTACGCTGATTCTGAGTGATGCTGCTGCAGGTGACTGCAAGGGGGACTCTGGTTGGTGATGACTCCCTTTGGTGATGGTGATTAAGGCAGGAAAACATGTGGTGGGTAAAAAGGGCAAGAGTGGAAAAACAATCAAAAGGACCCCCTGAGTCAGATGAGGTGTCTCCCAGGAACCATCAGCACCAGCCTCGTGTCAGCTGAGCTGGAGTTTTGCCACGATGCCGAGCCTGAAGATTTCCTTGCAGCCAAACCCATCCGGGGCTGGGTAGCGCTGCCTTCCAGCAGTGCCACTCTGGCGTGGGAAGGAGAGCTGGTGCCACCTAACGAGGTGCTGGTGCCACCTAACGAGGTGCCAGCGCCACCACTCTCTGCACCCTGGGCTGCCAAGAGGAAATATCAGCCTCTGCGTCATTAGTGACAGCTTCACGTTGTTGAACTCGTCTTTGATCCCTTCCTCCTCTGCAAAACTGCACAGTGGGTGGTAAATTAATCCCTGGAGTTCAGCCCAGCACGTATGCAGAAAGCACAGGGGGAAAAGTAGGTGATCCTGTGCTGATGCTAAAAGCCTGGAGCTTGCCTGTGCCCTTGGCTTTTAGCTTGGTGTTATTCCACTGACTTCTGTGGCAGAAGCTCTCATTTGCACAGACGTACATAAGCACAGTCCGTGTTTCTGTCCTTGTGTCTGCGGATAGGGTCATGCAATAAGCATGAATCCAGGTGCCATTGCTCTTCTAATTAAACATGTAGTCGCTGTGGAATAAAACGACCTGGTTCAGTCTACCACGGCTGCAAGGAAAGGTGATGTTGTCAGCTAAGTGGGCTTAGCGTTATGAAACCAGACGGTGTTTTATGCATGTTTCATGATGAAACCAGGGACAAAGTGGAGGAAAATCCAGGCTGTCTGTAGCAATGAATGAAAACCAAGGAATAACCAAATAGCAAATGCAGTTAGTTAAAGGAAGGGACCTAAAGTTCACACCAGAATGGGAGGGACAGAGAATGCCACATTAAAAGGAGGCTCATTTCCAGTTTCACTTATTTTGCTCCCTTATCCCTTTCTCTCTCTCGCTCTTCTCTCCATTGGGACTTAAGTTTCCACACTCAAAAGCTAACATTATTTTAGGACAGTTAAAGGGGAAAGAAGTTTTTCTTTGTGTGGAACTAGGAAACAGAAAAATACACTCTTGCCATGTAAAAGGTTGCAAGTTTTGTGATCGGCTATCCAGCTTGGTGTTAGAGCCGAAGCACGCTGGTGCTGTGCTAGAAAAAAGGCTTTGCTGAGAATCCCAGCGTTTGGATCAAACTACTCTACTGTCTGCTGAAAATGCCTAGCTCAATCCCCTGAGCTGTAGCTAGGATGCGGCACATGACTGCAGCACATGCTGAGGATGCTTTGAACTGCCTTTTTTGCCTTTTTTTTTTTTTTTTGCTTTTTTTGAAAACTGAGCTGTAAAGCATGCGGTTCAGGAAGGCCAAGTATCACGTGTGAATATTGCTGACTGTACAGCACAGTGAAGGTCTGTGTTGAATGAAGCTGGGCCTCTGTGGTTCTTTGCAGATATTTGGTAACATCCTTGAGCAGAGCACCTCTGCATTCCGCAACAGTTCTAGTTCAGCAAACGCCTATTCCTCTCAAAGAGCAATCTATATACCCTGGCAGGTACTTTTGAGTAAAGCTGGATTTCACTTATTAAAGCACGGAAGTTAGGCTGCGTACATTTTCAGAGAGCCTTGTTCAAGGCAGAATAGCTACTCTAAAGACGGCGCCATGGGATAATGACTTCCAGACTGTCCAAAGCTGCATTCCTTCAAGCTTCTCCATCAGTGCAGTAATAAAGACTCTGTGAGCCACCTGGGCTGCATCTGTACTGTGTGGGAGGTAGGAGCCGTGGGGTAGAACCCCGCAGCCCTGCTGCCCTAGCTATCCGGATGAGGCTTGCTGTTGGACTTCTCTCTCGCTGCATGCCTGAGTCTCCTTCCAGCGGAGCCGGGAAATGCAGCGTGGTGGGTTGTGTGCACGCACACAGGCAAAATATGCAGAAAACCTGTGGAAATAGCAAGGGCTGGACCATGCAGGCAATGGTTTCCATGAGCACAGCAAAAGTCAATTAGAAGTCCTGTGAAGGACCAGAAGGGCTCCTGCCTGGGACAACTTGCAGGTTTAGGACCTCAAGCTTGGCAGAGGGATTTACTGGCGCAGCTTTGCATTGCTTTGCTGGAAGCCTGTTGCGGGGGAGACCTTCCTTGAGCAGAGTGAAATTAATGTGTGAAATATCGAGCAGATCTGACTTAGACCAAAGATGACTTGCACCTTCATGAGAGCTTGTTTCCCGACAACAGAAAAGTCAGAAACAAAACTGAACAGAAACAGAAACAAAAGGCCATGCAAGGCCTTTGCTATAGATTAGTGAAAACGTTATATGTGGGGAGTAACCAGTTAGTTTTAAAAAAAAAAAAAAAAAAAAACCCAAACAAAAAACCCAAAACATTAAGCTGCATGGCATTAAAATCCCAAATCTGTTTCTTCCACAAAAATAGTGTCCCCAGTGACTCTACAGAATTCATGGCCACACTGGACTTTCAGAGGTCGTTCCCATAGTGAGTCCAGCTTACAGAAGAGAGAAGATCAGATTTCATCAGCAAGCTTCATACAGTGGGGAGAAGTAGACAAGCTCTGAGAACAAAAGCCCTTCTTTAGGTCTGCACCAGGAGCCTTGTACTTCAATGTACAGGGACTTTGAATACGTACATTCAACAGCAAATGGGATATCTTATTTACTCTTTGGACTTTTGTTCTAAATATATATCGAAAATATGAAATAATGCCAGAAACACGCTGTGGAAACATGTAGGAGAATATAGATTTAAGTGAGCTCTTTGAAATGACTCAGTAGTGCAGTGGTCTGGGCATCTTTATATGGTGGGTTCAAGGATTGCTGTTGCAAATCTGAAGCTAGCCACGTAATTCTGTGAGACATGTAGAGACTCTTAAAAATTTATTTGACTTGTATTTCTGCAGTAGAGAAAAAAGCCTTTGGTTCTGTGTAATTGGTCTCACTGAGCGCGCTTTCTCTCTCAGTGAGCCTCAATGGTTAGCTTTGCATTTAGGCCACGGAGAGAACTTTGGCAGGCAAAAAAGATGAAGTCAAGGAATGAAAAATATTCTGAGAACTGCAGGAAGAAATTAGGAGGGCAAGGGGGAAAGTGACATAAAGGTATGGGAAGAGGAAACAGCAAACAATTTCCAGGAAGCTGGAGTATAATTTTCTTCAAACTGTTTTGTGTTTCAAATGTAGACGATCACCTGTGCAAGTATGTGGCTGGGGTAGGAGCTGCAGTTCAGAGTGACCTTGTTACCTTTTGGGTATTCTTTCCTTAAAGAAGGACATACTGCTAAGTCTGTTGCTTTAAAATCAAAAAAGTGGTGCGGTGAAGCAGGGAGGGGGATTCTCTCTTCTGGATTCCCTTTATTAATTTATATATATGCGTGTGTATGTATAAAATGAATGTGACAACATGCTGAATGACCTTACATGGGTTCCTTCATTTCTATCAGAACAGTGCTATGATGGAAGGAGGTGCCTCTCTGGGTTGGACTTCTGTATCAGACCATGGTGTTAACCACTCTTCAGTCAGAAGTCACGTTTAATGTGTAACATTGCTTATTCTGTGATTAAGCCTCTGCCCTAAAGCAGGGTGAATTGGAAGCTGAAGTCATTATATTTCCAGTGTGCTGCTTAGTATCTGTAGCTGTAACTGGTAGCTATTAGACATTAATGAAAATGATGAAGCATATACCTATCAGCCTCATCCCCAAACCCAAGGCGACTTCAGCAACTGGTTTACACTAAGATGAAGGCACACAGAATAAGCAGGGAAGCAATGCCCATGGCCTGGGGTTGCAGCTGCCCCCATCGAGTTTCTGCTGCCCCTGGCAGATTCAAACAGAACCAGCTGAAAGTCCCTGCAGAGGCCATATGGCTCTTCTAGTTGGGAAGATGCATTGACTGAACGTGCTCTTGTACGCACAAAGTTGTGTCCTTCTCCAGGGGCAATACACTAGCCTCATGGAAAATCGGTCTTTGTCACCTGGCCCTCACCTCGTTCTTCCACCACCCCCCCCCGACCTGAGCCGCCATGGGCTCTGCACCCAGCCAAGCGCAGTCATTTCTGTGCATTTTATCCCCTTCCCTGGGGATGCTTTTGGTTGCACCTCAGCTGTGGCCTGGAGAGGACCATCCCCAGAAGATGCTAGGCTGGGGCTGGGCTTGGGCTGAGATCTCCAGTTCACCTCCAGCACCCTCTGACCCGTTGCTGACACCTGTTAGAGGAAACTCCTGGGGCTGCCCCAGGGGGTAGAACAGGTCTGTACAGCCCTGTGGGTTGGCATCGTGGGCGTTGAGATCATGCGGCAGCAGCAGAGCTACTTAAAAAGGAGGTTTCTTGTGTTTTTGTTTTTTGCTTCCCACCCCCTGGCCCCTAAATGACTCTTTTTCTTTTCCCGTTTTTGACGTTTCAGCAGCCAGAGCTCATCTAACCATCTGCATGTGTGGTCAGCAAACACAGTTTTATCCGAAGGGGGTAACTGTTGGGTTTGACAGCTCTTAACAAATGCACTTGCGTTATGCTCGTTAAAGTGGAAGCGATGCGATGCCTTGCCCTTTCTCTGGTGGTTCAGCTTTTCGGCGTTACGCAATTCTTGTGGAAACGGCACGCTTCAAGGAAACCGGTGGAGGGGACTGACTTCACACAGCCTTCCTCCACTGGTGCGCAGCGCGTCCTCGGCAGCTGGCTGTCTGCCCGCTGACGGTGGGGGCTGTTTCGTCAAAAGGTCATGGGAGATCATTAGCTGACCTTCTCCTTCTTCTTGCCTTGTTCATTTTCCACCCTATTAGCTTTTTGGGGTAGGAGGGAAAAGTTTCCAATGCTGGTAGTCTCCTGTGAAGGAACAGAGGTATAGCCCAGCAACTTTAAATTCAAGTAAAACACTGGAGAGAAGGGATCCCGGCTCCTTAGGGATGCCATATGCTGTAAAGGACTGCCATGCAAGCCATTAAATTGTCCTGTCACCTCCCGACCTGTCCCCCAAAATCAGGCAATCCTAGAAGTTGCCTGTGTGGGTGCTTGCTCTGCATTAAGGTGTTAATTCCTTCTCCCTCGCTCATGGTGGTTTTGTCCCAGGCACATCGTGGGAAGCTCTCCTGATGCTATTCCCTGGGACCTGCTGAGGTCTGTGTGCCCTCAACGGCAAAACTGACTCATTTCCCTCCTTCTTGTCGCTCAGCTGTCGAGGTGAAATAGCAGCTAATGGTAATCAAACTCTTCTTCTCTCTTAATAGAAATATTTTTTTTTTCCCCCTCCCCTAATGAAGGAGGCTTTGTTCTCTCCATGTAATCCTATCTCTCTTCCACTTCTGGTGGAATCTTCCACTGGGGACAAACCTGTTTTATTTCTGTAGTGCGGAGGGGTGGGGGGAGGGAGTGAAAAGTAGGCCTGCTTTTTCACATTTGTTTTATTTCTGTTTTGGTAAGCCTTGTTTGAAAGTCACTTGAAGCTCACTGGCCCAACATGTTTATTTTGGGAAGAATATGTTCCCTATTAAGCTGCAGTGGTAATTGTATGTGATATGTATTTTTTGAAGTGGGTAAGTCATCCACAAGTCCCAGATAATGATATGTCTTGCAAAGATGATGCTGGAGTGGACCAAGATTGCCTTACAAAGTGAGAAAGTGTCATCGGAGAGTGAACAAAATGGAAACACTTGCTTGGGGGGAAAAACCAACCACCTGACCTTGCATTCGTGCACCTCTTCTTACTGTCGCTCTGAGCCCTTCTGGAGTGCTCATCGCAGGCTGCCCTCTGAGACTTGAATGCATTTATTTCCTCCACGTTTGTGGTGGGGAGAGCGAGGACAGGTGAAGTGACATGACCTGCATTCAGCAGAGCTGTTGCCTCACCCATGACCTCCGTCTGCCCACGTCCCACCTGTGTCACAGGGTGATGCTGCCCCGTCCTGAGCCTCCCACCCCAGGTACCGCTGAGGTGCCATCCCACCTCTCCGGCCCTTCTGGGATGGTTGAATTTAGGTGGCTCAAAGGATGGTGCCAGATCGAAAAGCGTGGGGAAAGGAGCTGTGTTGGGATATGTTGCTGGGGGATGGGGTCAAGTGCCCGCTGCATGGGGCTGTGCGGCCAGCAAAGGCAATGACTGCTGCTGCCACGTTGGGAAAGTGGTCTTTAAAATGGAGCTGGCTAGGGCAGGGCTTCTCCTGGTTTGTGGCTTGGGTTTGTTGGGTTTTGTTTTTTGTTGGTTGTGGGGTTTTTTATGTTTTTTTTTTTTTTTTTAAATAAAGAATTACAAAGTTTTAAGAGTCTGCATTTGCCTGGAGTCTTTCCAAGCCATCATTTCTTGGGAGTTACCATCTTTATTCTGGGAATGATTGTTGCTGTTTTAATCCTGCTTCTTGTCCCTCCCAGCCTCCTTGATTTTTTGGGCTCCGTTGCATCCTTCCACACTGCTTTCTCTTTACCCCTTTTGGACAAGCTGCGGCACGGCTTTCCTCGGTTAAGAAAAATCGGGCTAGGCAGGGTTGGGCAAGGCTCCCCACTTGTCACATAAAGGGCAGTGAGGAGGAAACACGGCTGCAGCTGAGTCTATTTTGGAGACAGCCCACTGGTGCCCTGCCCTTTGCCCAGGCCTTGCCACGGGCTCCAGCTGTGCCGGGGGACCGGCAGCGTCGAGGGGCTGGTCCCCGCGGAGGAAGGGAGAGCCTGGAAATCCCCAGTGTGAGAGAGCAAAAGCATTATTTTATTTCAACCTGGGAAATGCAAGCTGTGTGCTTTTTCTTTTTTGCTTTTGCTTCTCTATTTTTTTTTTTTATTTAGAGCAGAAGAGAATCTCCAGACCCAATTTAAAAAAAAAAAAAAGGCAAAACAAAATGAAAACATTTGCATTCCTTTCATTTTCACACATATGTCATGATTTGGATATTCCTGCCATTCTAAAATAGCGGTTTTAAATGAGCATGAGCTGAGGAAAGCCAGTAACAACTGGGACGGCTCAGCGGGAGGACTGGGTTTCCCAGAGCTGCGCCCCCCCCTCGGGGCTTTGCTTTTTCCCTTGCCCTCCCTTCCCCTCAGTGCTGTGAAGGGGATGAAGCCTCCGGAGGCGGAAGGTCTTGTGCAACAGCTGCAAATCATCTCGTAAATCCATCCTTGGGACAGCAGACCCTGGGACGGAGAGGAGGGGAGTGCGTGGCTTGGGTGTTTTTTTGTTTTGATTTTCCCCAAGCCTTACGTACGCAGGCTGCGGTCTGCCGGCCGAGGGGACGAGCCCCAGCAGCTTGTGACTCATGGGGCTGGTGATGCTGGCTCCAAGGCAGGAGGAGGGCTGCCCGCCGTCCAGCCCGGCCGGGGAACCACGCTCCTACGTAGGCACCGAGCTCAGGGCTGGGGATGTTCCTCCTCCCGCCGCCATGGAGGAGCCGGGAAGCTCCCTGTCACCACTGACAGTGGTTAGGCATGAGACATACGTATTTATGAGGTCTTTGGGAATACAGCTGAAAAACAAACTGCCTTCCCTTCCTCCCCCCCCCAACTCCTCCAACATTTAGAAGTCCCCTGCTGCTTCGCCCTCCCTCGTAACACTCCCACAGCTCCTCTGCCAGCATCTCCCTTAAAACCACAGCCGAGCAATTACCGCCGTGGCTCCCAGGGAGCTGGGTCCCAGAGGATGGTCCCAGTGAGGGGTCCCGGAGAGACCTTCCCGCTTGCCTGCTGGTTAGGTTTAGCGAGGATGCTATGCCGGGGAAACCCCACGTGGCTCCTCTACAGGGGAAAATCAGCCAGGCGCTCCATCAGCCTTCTCCTGAAAGGCGCTATACGCTCTCTGTGTGTGGGTATATATATATGTGTGCATGTATGGAAAAGATACTATTATTTAGCAGCGTAAGCCCTCATTAACGGCAACGGGATTTGCACGGCCTACAGCCCCCAGGAAGCTATTTGATAGCTTACTCCTAATTTGCAAATCTTTGAAGCCAATCACCGTACCTGGTGATTAAGGGTTTTTTAGCAATAATCCGGTGTGGCGAAAACAGAGGCCTCTCGACCGTTTGCATGAAAGGGCTCCCGAGTGAGTCCTGTGATTCACAGGCCAAAAATAATGTGCTCTGTTTAAACAACGTTAGCTCTGTGATACAAACTGACAAAATCCAGGGAAATTTAAAGGGACCCTGTCAAAGCGGGTCTAAAAATAACTCCAGCCAGCTGTGTTTTGGTGAGTGGGCGCATGTGCTCACGTGGTGCTTCCCTCCGCTCCGATGGTTTTATCTTGGGTTGTTTTTTTTCTGAAACAGACTAGGACAGCACTTGAGCTTTGCCATCTGTTCACTTGGTGTATGAAATGAGCCTGTCCTGGGAGAGAAGGTCCGGTTTTGGCATGGGAGAGAGACCCTTGTCCCCATCCCTGCCACAGCATAGCCGCCTCCCTCCTCTCTGAGGCAGGTGAAAAGACACTGGTTTGGGATTTGTGCATCCCAAGCACAAATACAGGCTGGGTGGAGAATGGATTGAGAGAAGCCCTGAGGAGAAGGACTTGGGGGTGCTGGTGGACGAGAAGCTCAACATGAGCTGACAATGTGCGCTCACAGCCCAGAAAGCCAACCACATCCTGGGCTGCACCAAAAGCAGCGTGGCCAGCAGGTCAAGGGAGGTTGTTCTGCCCCTCTGCTCTGCTCTGGTGAGACCCCAGCTGGAGTACTGCGTCCAGCTCTGGAGTCCTCAGCACAGGAAAGACATGGACCTGTTGGAGCGAGTCCAGAGGAGGGCCACAAAGAAGATGAGAGGGCTGGAGCACCTCTCCTGTGAAGACAGGCTGAGAGAGTTGGGGTTGTTCAGCCTGGAGAAGGGAAAACTCCAGGGACACCTTATAGCAGCCTTCCAGTACTTAAAGGGGGCCTACAGAAAGATGGGGAGAGACTCCTTATCAGGGAGTATAGTCATGGGACAAGGGGTAATGGTATTAAACTGTTTTAGATTTAGATTGGGTATAAGGAAGAAATTCTTTATTCTGAAGGTGGTGGGGCACTGGAACAGGTTGCCCAGAGAACTTGTGGATGCCCCATCCCTGGAAGTGTTCAAGGCCAGGCTGGATGGGGCTTTGAGCAACCTGGTCTAGTGGGAGGTGTCCCTGCCCATGGCAGGGGGGTTGGAACTAGATGATCTTTGAGGTCCCTTCCAACCCAAACCATTCTGTGATTCTGTGATCCTAAAAGGGTGTTGCAGCAGTACTGCTGGGCACCATCCTTTAAAGCAGTGTGACGGTGGCAGTGCAGGGTCCTGCCCATGCTCAGCAGGTTGTCCTTGTCATGCTGGTGTGTTTCTAGCTAAGGGATGGCTCCCACGACTGGAGTGTGTTGGGTGGTTTCTATGAGGCTGGGAGAACACTGGATTTGGGGCTGCTTGGCACGCTGTACCCTGTCACTAGGGACTCCCAGGTGGCCGTCCTCTGTGGTAGACCACAGCCCATGTGCCTGCAAGCATGCTGTGGGAGTGCAGTGGTTTTTAGGAAGCCTCAAGATGGAGCAGACCTCCCCCCCCCTTGTCCTCCCACCTCTCTGGGTTTTGGAGGCATCTCTCTTTCCTGGGGAGTGCTATGACTCCCCTTTCCCTGCAGACATCTGTCAGATGGGCTCCTTGTCATAAGACAGCTCCTGTTTGTAGGATGAGGCTCACTTTGAAACTGGGGTTCCCCCTTGGAGGTGCCAAAAATACCTTACAGCGTAAACAGGGACAGCTCTGCCAACCTGGACCTTGTCTGACCTTGCCTTGCTCTCCTTGGGAAACAAATCTAGGTTTTACATCTCTGTAAATGGAAGGATCCCCTCACCCTGTCCTCCTCCTGGGCACACAAAAAGATGCATAAAAGATGCCTATAAAGCATGTGTGTTGTGTGATGCAGCTGCTTTGAAGAGCAGAAGCAGGCTTCAGTTAGTTTCCTCATCTGAAGCAGAAATGGGAGATGGAGAGTTGGGTATTTCTCTGTGCTGAATTTCCCCAGGTCCTGGGTTGGGTTTTTTTTTTGTCAGAAATGGCAATAAATAGCTGCTGGGGAATTCCCTCCTACAGAAACCTTGGTAGAACTGCTTTGCCCTAGCCCCAGAGGCAGCTGCCCTGTTCACCCTTCCCTCTCCCACGTAGTCACCAACTTTCCTGCTACCCTTTCTGCCCTCTTGAGGTTTCTACCATGGAAGCCCCTGCCCCAAGGTTGCTCTGCTGCAGGCAGTAGGAGGTTAAGCATCTCCTTCCCTCATGGGCAGAAGCTGCAAGAACCAAAGGATCCTTAGATCTTCCCTGCCAGGCAAAGGAAAGAGCTTGAACTTGAGCAGCATCCGAACAACTCTCCCTTTGCTGTCGCACCAGGAGCTGGGTGCAGGGTAGAGGTGCTCTCTCACCATCACTTCTGAAGTTTTTTTCCAAGTGTGGTTTCATACCGATTCAGAATAACAGCCCCAAATTGCACTGTTCTTGACCAAAGTAATTACTAAAATAAAAATGACTGCAAATCCTCCTCCCAGCATGCTTCAGAGTAACCGAAGCATTTCCATCCCACTCTTTTTCTTGAGGGTATAGGTAGGGATTGTACCTATTGACTGATTGTACTTGATTGACTGAAAACTGAAGCAAAGGTGGTTTTGAAATTAAGTTAAACAACCTAATTTTTAGCGTACTGAAACTGTAAACACTGCTATCAGATTGCTTTTTGGTATTGACAACACTTAATTTTTGATGTTATTTCCAAAACAAAATGTCAGTGAAACTTGATGTCTTGGCGTGACTTTGTGCTGCTCTGATTTTGCTGGAAGGCCGTTTTCCAAGGGAACTCGTGCTCTTCCCATGGTGGTTTTCTTTTACTGGATACTTACCGCTTCAGTTGCCTCTCATGGGTAGGTGATTTGTGTATATTGCTGTAACAAGATAATACAGTTGATTACAAACCCTGCTAGTAATAGGATACTTATACTGATGTTTGCATTCTAGTAGTTGATTTCTTTGTTTGTTCTAGAGCGTTCTTCCTTGGCGCTGGGTTTATAAGCACACTAAAGGGCAGCAGTGTCCAGGGATGATGAGAACATCTGCCACAAGAGGAAACGTGGCAGATATTCAGAATATCAGATAGCCTCTGATGTTCTTCCAGGTGTAGGCTGGGGGGGGGGCAGTAAGAAACCCTTCATTTTGACCTCGTTACTGACACTGAAGTGACAATGGAGTTCAAAAGGACTTTTCATCTTAAGAAGGAGAAAGGAAACTTACAAGACGTTCCTCTGAAAATAGTTAAATGGAAGACCCCCAGTCTGCGGTCTTTCACATCCATTGATCTGATCCTAGGCAAGAAAGACAAAGCAGGAGGAAGAAAATCATTCTAAAGCACTTTGACTTGGTGTCAGCAAATTGTCCACTGTTCATCAGCATGAATTCATTATTTGTCTGAAAAATCGGGGGTCAGAGCAAGTGTTGCAGAAAACTTTTGTAAAAATAAATTCCAAATTTCTACAAGAATCTCCTGGAATATACCCACCTTTTCTATTTATTTTCTGCAAATGGGTTTACCAGCAAGAGTGCTGTGGAATTAAAAAAAAATAAAAGAATAAAAGGGTGCATGCAAAAAACCAATCAAATATCAGAGTAGTCCCAAAAAAGCAGATTCTGAGTTCATCATAAAGATGTGGGGTTTTTCCTCCCCCCCAAAAATGGAGTTAATCATTCAAATATAGCAAGGCACTGGCTTATTTGTGTGTTCAATCAAGACTAATCACCACAGCTTGAATTTTGAATACTAAATGCCTGTGGAGTCTGCTCACAAATAATCTACATAATTTTTGTCATGTAGATTAAGTTATTTGATGAATTATGTCAGACAACACATACGTCTAAAAGTTGGGATATGCTGGTGGACAATCTGCAAACAGAGGAAGAGGCGGGTGTGAAGGATATAATTTCCTATGAATAGTTCATTCATTTCCGAGTTTGATTCCAAGATCTACAGGTTTTAATTTTTCAGCAGTATCCATTGATGTACGACTGAGTTTTTACTGGGTAATGTTTATGGGGGAGCCATCTGCCTTGGAAGCTATGGCATCAGAAGCTGATATCTGCTGCAACGTTGCAGAGCTTCTTCCGAGGAGCTGCAAACCGTCGGCCTATTTGGTCTGCTCGTGTCTTGCATCTCCTCCTGGTGTTGCTGCCGACTGCACTCTGGTGAGGCAGGCAGAGCTAGCGCAAATGTCGTCGGCATCCTGAACCTACAGGAAGAGAACAAACAGCCTTAACTCTATAAAACTGGTGGTTAATCAAGTGGAACTAGGAATTAGAAGCCAGCTCACTGAATCAGAGAGAAGCGATGGCCTGATTAAAGAAATCAGAGTGAGTCGGTAGGTGAGAGCCAGTAAAATGCAGGATTTCATCAGCATGCAAAGCCAAATCAATTAAGTAGTGAATGACGGACAGGGCTAGTGTGAACATGGAAGCACTACACAAGTAAGTCCCCAGGAAAAAGAAGCAAACGCTATGGTGCTGCACCCAGGGCATGGGTGGGTTAAAAGGTGGATTTTTTTTAAAGTGTGTCTGAGGTGCTGTCACTGCATTGTGAAGCTGGGGCGAGCCGTGTTTTCGTGGAGTCCGGGTGACTGGTGCCCTTCCCTGGGATGTCCTGGCCTTTCCTTGGAGCGAAGCATTTTAGCACCCCTGAGATTTGCTTGTAGATAGTGTTTGTTCCCAGTAGAGGCAGGCAAAAACTGTGATTTCCTTCTTGTGTACCGCACCCGCATGGCTGTTCTCTTGGTCGCTTGTGCCCCTCGGCTGGGTGGCATCACTCAAGAGGGGTATTTCGTATGCAATACCAAGGTATCACAGCCCAAGCCCATCTAGGGTGTGAGCTAATTTGAAACATGTGAATTTGGACTTTCTAATGCGTTTTATAAGGTTAAGGACAAGAGTAATGCTGTGTTTTGGACTTGCATTGCTTACACAATAGGGTCTACAGTTAATCGAGAATTTAATATTTTGGCACAATTTGTGTTTGTGGAAAAAGCCTGCAAACAAGCTGACAGAGCAATCAAGTGTATATGGTAGGAATGATAACATACATGGTATTTTTGCCAAAATATTCATTTGAAGTGGTTTTCTCAAATTAAATTTCACCCTAATTTCTGTTAAGGACAAATCCTGAAAAACACTAGAAACCTCTTTGCAAGGGGACCCCAGGTCCTCCCATTGCCATCGACTTCCCATGACCTCCAGAACAATGAGAGTCTTCTGACACGATCATCATCTTCATCCATAGGAATGTGTTTGTGATTTGCCACAAATTAGGCAATGATAGGCAAAGAAATGCAGAAAATGTCTCTCATTTTTTAAAAAATTCCAGTGTCAACAGCTGGTTTTCATACAGCACTCTGTCCCCTCCCTGCTTCAGCCTTTGCAATTGAATCCACAAGTGAAACTTAACTGTAAATAAAAATGAAATCAACTTGATTATCCAATCTGAGATTTAAAAAAAAAAAAAAAGTATAAGCTGACAGAAGCACAGAAGCCAAATGGATCATGTGGTGGGGTGTTTTGTTTTTTTTCTTTATTAATAGGATTTTCAACTCTCAACTTGAGCAAGTACATTTATTTTTAGCCCATTTATTTGGGCTGTTAAAGTCACACCATCTTTCTAATGAAGCATTGAGTATGGTAACAATTGGGATAAACAAACCTGTAATACAAGACAAGATTGTTTTAAAAAGTGCAGGCACTGCAGCGCCACAGCACTAGATCTCCCTGCTGCTGGAGGTAAGAGCAGGAGGCTTCAGTCCTGAAAGAGAAACCTGCAGTTTCAGCCTCCTGCTGCCCCAACCACCTTCTGGAATAAGACTCACTCACATCGTGGGGCCACTCGTTGTGGTATGCTTTTACAAAAAGTCTCACACAGCAAATTGGACGAGGGGTAACGGTTTTAAGTTGAAAGAGGGGAAATTTAGATTAGACATCAGGGAGAAATTCCTTACTGTGAGGTGATATTGTGTACGTTATCATTCCTACCATATCCATTTGATTGCTCTGGCAGGTTGTTTTCAGGCTTTTTTCACAAACACAAATTGTGCCAAAATATTAAATTCTCAATTAACTGTACAGTCTTTATTGCGTAAGCAATCCAAGTCCAAACAACCGGAACAGGTTGCCCAGAGAAGTTGTGGATGCCCCTTCCCTGGAGGTGTTCAAGGCCAGGCTGGATGGGGCTTTGAGCAGCCTGGTCTAGCGGGAGGTGTCCCTGCCCATGGCAGGGGCGTTGGAACTAGATGATCTTTGAGGTCGCATCCAAACCAAACCATTCTATGATTCATCCTCAGCCTGTTGAAGCCCAGGGAGATGGCTCCTAATTATTTCAACTGGTGCTGGAGGAGGGATATTACTGCACCTAACAGGAAAATGAGAAATTTCTGAGGAATCCATGCTAGCTTCCAAAAGGTACGTTGTCATGCATATGGTGAAGAAGGTTTCCTACATAAGGGACAATTGTCTGCAAAGCTTGTTACCACAAACCCCACAAACAAAAACCAAACAAAAAAGCCAACAACAAAACAACCACAAACCCCAAAATACCCAAACACCAAAACCCCCACCACCCCCAAAAAGACAACCGCAGAGTAGTTACCCAGGTAAGAATGTGCAGAACTGCACTAGTGTATGTTAGCAAAATTCAGAAATGCCTGCATCAGTAGCTGAAGGAATCCCCAAATATTGGAGATGGGTAAGAGATCAGGTCAGGTAACCCCATATTTAACCACTTCTTGATTTATACATGAGAGTTGTATTTCCCCAGGGGAAGAGCAGCAAGCTAGTTGAACAGAAACTTGCTCAGCTGCTCCTTTGTCCGCAAAGCCACCCATCTGCTCCATGTAAAATTTCCAGGTTTGTTACCCCTACTGCCCCTCGTGATGAGAGAAGATGAGCAGAAAGTTGGCGGTGCAGTTCTTGGTCATCTCGGAAAAAGGATCCTTCAGTCTCAGTAATTGCCTTTGAAGGCCCAAAACAAATTGTGGAGGTGTGAAGGGGCAAAAAGATAAAGGGCAGAGGAAGGAGAAAGTGGGATTTTTTGTTTCTCACATAAGAAGTGAAAGGATTGGTTGGTGTGATGGGACAAATGAATGCCCACCCTGAGCACCCTATACCTGCAGCCTTGCTTGGTCTTCCCTTACGCGGGGACTTATCCATCATCTATGGGATTTATTTCTTGTGGAAGGATGGTTTGGGTAAAATAAGGCACTTCATGCATTTACATGAGGAAAACAAATGCTTTTAAGGGCATAATCTCCATCTTTAGAGATACTCAAAGGTGTTCTGGACGTGGGCAACCACCTCTAGGTGACCCTGCTTGAACAGGGGGGTTTGACCTGATGATCTCCACAGGTCCCTTCCCACTTCAACCGTGCTGATGGGTTTTCACTGAAAGCTTGCAAGGAGTCCATGTCTTCATGAGGAAATGGTGGACGCCAGTTTCCAATGCGAGAAAGAGAAAAATAACAAAGAAAAGAATGGCAGAGTCTTTTCAACGCCGCAGGGTAATGAAAAGTGAACTCCCTTTGTTTTAAACCATGCTGTAGTAATTGTGTGCGCGCTTTCCGTCTTGATGAATGTCTCCCTAGCTCTGTCTGCAGCTTCTCATAACAGGAATATCGGGGAAAAAGATTAAATATGCATCTAGCAGCACAACTAAACTAACAAAAAAACCCACCCTCAATGCAGCCTTTTCCAACCCAAAGCCTGGAACACAAAAGGGGAAAGCATGCCAGAATCCACTCCATTCCTCTAAAAGCTGTCCGTTCTCTACAATTTTACTTGCTCTGGAGGAACTACAGGAAAGATATGACTTTGACATTTTTTTAAAGTTCTTTTTCAATGTTGGGTACTGTCTGCCTAGGTTTTCTTTGAGCCTTGCAATGCACACAGTGTTCGTTAAGTTAGAGAAAGACGTGATCAGTCCCCCTACATCTGACAAGAGCAATGGCTGAAGCAAGTAATTAATGGATACCTGCTGGTATCAACTTTTCCCTCTTTGCTGCTGAACAAATTGCTGAAGGTCCAGGAGACATAAGAGCAGGCTTTGCCAAAGACAATGTAGGGTAGGCACTATATTTTGGAGAGAAGTGGCATGGTAAGCCAAGGACTAGTTGGAAAATATTTGAATCCCGGATGAAAAGTTGAAACCCCACTACAAGCAGAGCATTCTTGGTTCTCGCAGTTTTGCAAAGAAGTTTTTTCGCAGAAGTCTAGAACTGCACCAGCCCAAACTTTTCTGTAACCCTGTATGTGGCCCATTTCCTTCTCCTGCTGGAAAAAGAAAATAAAAAAAAAAAAGAAAAAATTATTTTAATCTGTCACTTAAGGATAGCGGGGAGTTTGGTGGCATCTTTGCTTTCTTGCTGGGGAAGCATGAGATGTGGCAGCAGGGAACAATGTTGTGGAGTGACTAATGGAAAGGGAGGTACTGTGATTTGGCATCTTCCATGGCACACAAGCAGTCCTTTTAGAGATGCTTTTTCCGTAGGGATGAGTGTCAGCATTGCTAGCAGTTTTTTCTTCTCTAGCTGTAATCAGCGCTGTGAACAAGACCCAAAACTGTATTCACAAGTGACTATACATATAAGCATGGCATACAATAGATGTGCAGGCTTGAAAATGAAATTCAAAGAACTGAATCGTCTTTGTGATTGTTCTTGTTATAAAACAATCTTATGATGATTCCAGTATTTTACTGAAGGGATGATGTGTTCTTTCCCAAGGAAAAAAAAAAAAAAAAGCTGCTCTGTCACTGTTTCATTTCCCCGGGAAATGAAATGTAGAGTTTTCCACCTGGCAGATCAATAGCTTTTCAACCTCTTCCTTTTTCTTGCGTTTCCCGAATGCGTGCCTGTTATTTGGAAGCATAACAGAAATAAGACAGAAAATGACTGCAGGAAAATTTGAAGCGAAGTCTTTCATTTAAGCAACGGCACTACAAGAAGCAGCAATGGAATCTGATTTTTTGTTTTGTTTCTTTGTAGTGAAGAATGCTATGTTACGGCACAACATTCTTGGTTTGTGGGTGTTGGGCTGAGCAGGTCCTTTTCTAATGGCAGGCAAATAGCCGGAGTTGGTGTCTTGGCATGCCACGAGTGGCATTTCCAAAACATTTAACAAAGATGTCCCCAGCTTTTGCTAGTTACCTGGTACTGAATGCTCTGGGTAGGTTTTGGTGGTGTTTTTATATGGACAGCTGAGTGGATGCAAAGAAAAAAAAAAATGGTTTTACCCATGGCTGCAGAGAGGTCTCCGGGAAAGTCTGAGTTCTGCTCAGAGGGAGGAGGAGAATCTGGCTGAGTTGTTCAAGCAATAATGCAAGGACATTTGTCATTCTAAAACCTGTCAGTCAACTCGATCCTTTTGGGGGACCAGAGTTGCCTACATGTTTTTCCTTTTCTGGCTTTATACTCATCTGTGGCGCTGCACCTCTAACCTGATACGTTCGTTTGCCTCCTGCAGCCTCCCTGCTCGTGTGCAGCCCTGCTTTGCTGGTGATGCCCATCCACTGGTGTGAGCAGAATAGCCTTGCGCAAAAGTGCGTCTGCCAGGGGTGTTAGAGCGGCATGGTGTTTTCGGGGAGTTAACAAAGCAACGTGGATGTGTGGTATGACCAGCAGCGGTCAGGGAGCACTTAATGGGGCTACACAGAAGTGGAAACTAATTTAAAAGCGTGGCCAAGCCCAGTACTCTTGCCCTACCAGGTCTTTGAGTGGCCATAGTGGGGTGGTTGCTTGGCTGAACAGATGGGTGGGTGGTAGGAGGGTTGTTGGATGCTCTGACAGTAAGATTTGGAGTGAGGGGGTGCCTCACCTGGATGGCTAAGGAGATGCCAGCAAAGAACCTGCAGACCCAATGGCCGCATACGTGCCAGGCCACGCTGCCCTGCTACCCACTGGGCCTTAGGTGGATGAGTGTTTGCAAGGAAGAGGGATCTGGTCACCAAAGTGTACGTGGTGCAAGGGCAGCACCTCAGAACTGCTCATTTCCTGGGGCAAGTAGCTTGTTCTCGTATGGAAGTGGGGACTGGTGTCTAAGACAGGGCTGCAACAAGCTCCCAGCTGCCTGGAAACCCCTGAGATGGTCAGAAAGGCTGGGTCTGACCCTGATGCCACAGCATAGAGACTGGTCATTACATTATTCACTCTCAGTCCTTCTTTTTGGGAGAAGGGAGTTGCTCCCCCATGGTGCCAGGGGCGGCAGATTGCCCAGAAAAGTTGTGGATGCCCCATCCCTGGAGGTGTTCAAGGCCAGGCTGGATGGGGCTTTGAGCAGCCTGGTCTAGTGGGAGGTGTCCCTGCCCATGGCAGGGGGGTTGGAACTACATGATCTTTGAGGTCCCTTCCAACCCAAACCATTCTATGATTTTACGACCCAAAGAGAAGACCTGCACAAGTGACGAAGCAACAGTTGTAGCAGGCAACCACAGCCCATCCTGGACAAATCTGACAGAGCCACCACAGAAAGGTGCTGGTCCTGGAGGGTATCCTTGGTGCAGGAGCAAAAGGAGCCACCCCCCAGGAAGCAGGGCTCCGCAGCCGCAGACAGTTTCCTTAGGGGAAGCGCGTGGGGCTCAGGAATGTCAGGGGTATTTTTATACTGCCTTTCCCCAGCACCTGCTCTCTACTGACCCCACTATCCAGAGGGGGAAGGAAAACAGAAATGCCAAGGGCTGGAGTGGGGAATGCCTGAGGAAGGTGCAGAAATCTGGGAAGGATGAGGAGGAACTTGGGTGAGCACCGTGGAGCACAGATGGGCTGTGGCAGCATCCTCTGGTGGGTGGCGACCTCTTGCAGGGCCAGGTGAGACTGGTCTAAGGGGTGAGCAGGACTGCTTCATGCAGACCCTACCAACCCCTCAGCCTCCTTCCATAAGCTGTTCCCCTTAACCTTCCCACAAGGCCTAGTGGTACCTGCTTGACCCTGAAGCAGAGAAGGGCTCAGATCATCCATCAGTGCACCTGTCCTCAGCTTATGACCACGGTCAGCTAGTATATGTTTGGTATTTGCACCTCCCTCTGATTTCATTTGATTTCATTTTAAAACCTCTGAGCAGCAAAAGGTTTTGCCTGCCTCTGGTGGGTAAGCCACAAAGGAGGGTGAGGAGACTGCTGGAGGGGGAAAAGCAATGAATTTGGGTTTCAAAAACATCTGGTGGGTGGTTTTGAGGACACAAAAGGGAGATGATTTAAGGAGAGATGGTTTTCAGCAGGCTGTGGGCCACTTTGGCTATATAAGGCTTATGAGGCAAGACTTGAAGTCACTAAAGTTTGCATTTCCAATCTTGGCTATGTTTTATACTAGCCATCACCCTGGATGAATGTTGCCTTTTATTCGGGACAAGTTGTCTTTTCAGCAGTGTTTAAATGTATTCTTAATGTGAATTATCATGTTTTATGGTGCAGCCTCTGAAAAAAAGAGAGGGGCTTTAAGAAGGCTTTTTGCTGGCAGTAAATTAGATCCAAGTTTCTGCGATAAGCTGTAATAGTTCTTCAGAGCAGATGTATTTTATCAATTTAAGAACACAGACTGAGAAAACGTGCTACGCTCAGGCTTTTAAAAATGTATTTTCATGTTAGTGTGTACATAGTCAACAATAAATCTATAGAAGCTATTATTGTCTTTCGGTTAAACATGATGCAGCTTGCACTGTGTCCAGTATTTACATATAGAGTGACAGAGGCACTTTTCAAGCCACACGTTGCTGCTTAAGGCAAAGCTGGGTACTGGTGGAAATGATGGGATATTGGCCCAGGTTTGGTCGAGAGAAAATGCACCCTCCAAGGCAGATAACCCACATGCTATTTTTTAGACCGACAGTACATGGGAGACACATCTCATAGAATCATAGAATGTGTTGGGTTGGAAGGGACCTTTCAAGGTCATCTAGTCCAACCCCCCTGCAGTAAGCAGGGACGTCTTTAACTAGACCAGGTTGCTCAGAGCCTCATCAAGCCTGGCCTTAAATGTCTCCAGGGATGGGGCCTCCACCACCTCTCTGGGCAACCTGTGCCAGTGTCTCACCACCCTCACGGTTCTCTGCAATCCAGTTTTCTGGCATGGAAGCAGTCTCAGCTGCTGCGGTTGCTGATACACATGGTGTGAGATGTGCCACTGACACCACCTTCCTCCTCCTACTCTTCCACCTCCACCCAAACATCTGTGCTCCCAGCCCTCAGGAGGGGAGGCTGGCATTAGCTGCCAGTTTGGGTTGTGTGGACCTGAAGCTGCATCCCTCATGCCAGCAACGCGTGTGCATCCCACCTCACTTGGGGACAGCTCTGATGGTGATAAGGCTGTAGGTGGTGTGGGAAATGACAGCTAGGTTGTCCAGCCCTGTACTGCTGGTCCCCTGAAGAGTCGACATAGTCCCAGTCTCCCAGGTGCTTCTCTGGCAGCTCACGTTTGTCTGAGGTTTCTCAGAGGAAGCAGATTCACCTCTTCTGGTGTTATACAGTAGGTGTGGGACATGGCCCTCTCCATTGCCTTGTCATCTTCTTCTCTTTCAGTGTCGGTCTGTAAGCGAAGGTGGTTTTGCTCACCCCAGCTATAAGGGTTGGTGAACACTGCCAACCATCATTTTTCTTGCTTTTAAAATATTTTTTTTCTTGAGAAGAGCGTATTTTCAAGAGAAGGCTGCTCAGTTTTGCAGAAATTTTTATCTGTTTTTCAACCGGGCTGTGAAAATAGTCAACAGAATTTTCATGATGTATTCTCATCAAAAAAAGCAGGCAAATGGGGGAAGGTTTTGCTAAAAGAAGGATTGATTTCAGCATCTCTGTGGAACGCAGAGAACCTGTAAATTGAGACAGAGGCCTTGAATCTCTGGGGTCTTGCCAATACAGCCTGAGTGACTTCTGTGAACTGAACAGTTTTCCAGTTGTAAAGGCAAACTAGTGAGCTAGAATTAGAGAATTAAGAGAACAGAAAAGCAGCTACTTGAATTTTATTATTTTCTAGCATGGTTTTCCTAAGGAAGCATCTCTTATTGAATCATGTTGGCTGCCTGGCTTGGACCTCTCAATGTTTAAATCCTTTGGTCATTTTCAGGCATATTTTTCAGAGGGGAAAAGGTCTGAGACATTAATAAATTCCATCAGTTATATGAAAATTAGAGCCCCTGTAAAATAAAAAGACAAGATGTCCACCCCGGTTCAGGCAGCATCTGCAACATGATCTCATATGGTGTTAACTGCTTGAGCACCCACATGAGAGAGAGACTTTATGAATGTCCCAACCACAGGAAAAGCCTCCCTGGGAGGCTGAAATCAACCACAAGACACAGATCTGCAAGGAGCCAGAGTGACTTCTGTGAACTGAAGTGTTGGATTGGGGTGTATGAGGGAGTAGTTTTCAAATGTCTCCGTTGCCAGTGCTATCCCTGTGTCATTTGATTCACTCTGCCTCCCTGAGAAATTCGCTCGGATCTCGAACATCTAAGAGAGATTTCCCTAAGCAAGATAATAGATGCTGATAGGTGTGCACATTTGGAGCACGCAAGGAATTTTTCAGAAACCCTGCTGAGCTGTGGTCAAGCGGAGTGAGCAGGTATTTTATCTCTTTCTTTGTTCCCTCATTCAGTCTTCTCCATTCTTCCTCCACGGCAGGCAGACCTGGCTTCTAAGGTTTCCAGGCCAGCTCCACTGACGTGACATTACTCTGGCTGTGTCATTTCCTCCCATAATCACATTTGTTTCTGTTTCACTCTGCGGTTGGACAAAGACGGGTTGCCCGGGGTTGGGGCTCTCAGCTTCAGTTCCTCCTTTCAGTGTGGAGGAAACTTGCAACTTCTCCTTATGGCATGACGTGATGTGGATCACGACTATCTCCACGAAAACCCTTTGCTTGTTCTATTCCGCCTTAAGCTTCACGAGAGCGACCAAACCAGATCTGTTCACGCTTCACTATTTGCACAGAGTAGAACAGCTCCAACTAGAAATGCTGAACCTTAAGGCAGAGTAACCAGCAGCCCGGTCGTTCGGGCATCGCTGGGGAAGGCCCATGTTAAAATCCCCTGTCTGGAGCGGTAACTTGAAGTGGGTCTGTCTGCTGGGGAGCCCATCACTGCCGGGGTGAGGGCTGCTGTCCATCGGACAGCCCTTCTTCCTTGAGGATAATAAGCTTTAGACCAGGCTTGGGTCAAGACCACACAAGCCAGTAAACGCCCGTATCGTGCCTAGGAGGAAGAGCCCATGCCAAAGAAAGCCACAGAAAACATAGCTTCACTTCATCCCGCCCCTGCTCCATCCGTGTCTGATCTGGCCACTCAGGCTGCTGGGCTGAGTCATCGTGGGCACGTTTCCTCACCAAACTGGGCTTCTCTTTTCTTCTCTCTACTTAGACTCTGGTGCTCCTCAGGACAAGTGTTGCCTCATATGATGGGTTTCTGTAGGGTCTGTCACTGCAGGCACATTCTAAAATGCAGAATAACAGCCCCCACAGGCTCTGTTAGTTGCCTGTAGAGGCCTGGCGGGTGTCTGAATAGGCTTGGGAGGAGAAAAAACTGCTTGCTTCTTTCTGGGCTGAATAGCCTTCTGGGTGGCCGGGAGCTTTGCTGGCAGTGAAATGTGACATTTGCCTTTTTTTCCTTTACCGCATTTGGCCCCAAGGGGCAGCAGCCGGAGGCTGTGGTTTCTGCAGTTGGTGATTCAGTTTCCTAAATCACTGCTCCTGGCAGACAGGTGTATCTACATATCTACTCTGAAATGTGGTGATGAGGTGCTTCTCCCTCAAGGTGCTCTCTAAGGACTAAAGATTTGCAAAATTCCAGTGCTCGTTTGGCATTAAATTCGGGGCAGGAATTTCATTTTCCTTTAGATGCAACCACCATTTAAAACAAAATCCTGACTTTGGGGTTCCAGAAGGAAAAGAAAAATAAATTAGTCACATAGTCGTAGTTGTACAACACCATTAACTCTATTTTCTGCAACAGCTGAAACTTTCCAAGAGACAGCAGTTGTAGAGCTCAGACAGATAAAGCTTCTTGTTCTCAAGCATTAAGTATCTTCTAGACATGTCAAAGAAAATAGAGTTCAGAGGCATGAATCCTCTGTCATCTGAGAGGGAGAGAGTTAGAAGACTTTCTTACAAGGACTAAACTTCATACATCATAACAAGTCCCCCCCACCAGAGAAGGACGTTTGCTTGTTAAATACCTCCAGCATCGAGGGTGTTACTGCTGCTGCTAAAAGGTTGAGACTTGCGTCAGAGTTTGCATAGGAATCCCTTAACTAGAGCGAGTGAAATGGTAAACTCAAAATGTCCCAAAAAAATTCTTGGCAAAGCTACAGGATATTATTGTGTTTGGGAAAATTCAGGGACACGCAACCTCAGGATGAAGGGAGCCAGAATTCCTCTTAGATTAGGGGCAGACCTCCTCTAAAAGCTCCTGTCACAAATACAAACAGCAGATGACCTAGCATCAGAGAGAGCAGAAATAGTTTTCTGGACATCTTTCTATTCACAGGTTCTCCCAGGATCAATTTTTTTAATTGAAAAAGCCCTTGAAAAACCTGGATTACTTTCTAGTGTTTAGCCTAAAACTGCTCTGCAGGTCTACGTACGACACGTGTGTGTTCTACGTGTCAATCACAGCTTCGCACACACAAGGTCTCTCTCCCACCATTGCTCTGCACAGGAGACGGAGGAGCCCCGGCCGTTGCTGAGTCACCACCGTTGCACAAACAGGTTCTCTGTTCTCACCGGTGGGAAAATATTCGTCCCAGTGGTGTTTGGACTTTCCATAGCTCCAAGGACGCTTGTGGTGTTATAAATAGCAGCGGTGGGGCTACTAAAGAGCGTAGGGCTGTGACTAATGCTCTGTTTGAATAGCGCGCTCTCTGTGGCAGATTTATGTTTTTATTTCCAGTGTACATCCAACATTTATAACCTTCCCTTCCTGGAGTTCATGATGAATTTGGAAGGGAGACTTGACTGCTCATTTCGTGAACTGGAACGATCCTGGTACGTTGGGCCTGTTACAGATCTCTGCCCAAATATAAAGCAGTGTACTTTATCCTCCTCCTTTTTTTTCTTGGTTGCTTTAAAGTGTGCATTTCACCAGACAAGCCTGAGTGCTACTTCTCTGCCGACTGTCTCTGAATCTCACCCTCCCACATGTCATCTCTGACAGCGTATAGAGGAGTCTCCCCCTTCCTGAGGGCTGGGAAAGAGGCATGCTGAAGGGAAGAAAGCCTCTGCCAGAGGCTGTAGTTGAAGCAGGAGGTGTCTGATCTGCAACACATGGCAGGTCACACTCGAGCACGGGAAGGTCTGAACTTGGCGTAGGACGTGGTGAAGCTGCTGGGTGCCTCCACAGCTGGCAGGGTGCAGGCGCAGACGGCATTGCCCATGGCTGGGAGCCCTCCCTGCAGTGGTTTGTGGGGCTGCTGCTGGAGTGGCAGGGGAGGAGAAGGAACTGAAATCCAGGATTTCCCCAGTGCAGCCAGACACGCCAGGGGAGGCTGGGACCCGGCAGCGCGCAACACCAGGACCAGGCTGACATTGAAGAGGTAAAGCACCAGGGACATGCCAGGTCTCTCCCTCTACACACAGCTAGTGCCCAAGGTACCTCTTCTTGTGAGCTCATCTGACAAACAAAATTGGAAAAAACACTACAAAACTCAATGCAGACGAGCTGATGCAGATTAGACTTCAGCATTAGGTAAAATATTCAGCAAGATTCCCTCCTGCTGGGTTAGCTTAAAAAAAAAAAAAAAAAAAAAAAAGAGGAACAAAAATTAAGTGCAAAGGAAGAGTATAGATTTCTAGATACGGATGTGTGGACTTGAAAAGCCTCTTCCTTTAAGTGAGAAGGACTCTAGGGTGATATACAGACTAAAATATAATCTGGAATATTACTCAGAAAGATACGCAGATGTTAAAGTATCTTTCAGGATTGGACTTTCAGTGTTTTTTGTAATTAAGTGGAGCTGAGAAGCCCTACTGGCACAGACCTCATCTAGCAAGAAACAGTCTAATGATTCCTCAAGATTTATGGCTTTTAATGAAGATCTCAAACCTCAGCAACAGGAATGGAAATATCCATCGGAAAACATATTCTTCATCCTCTCAAATGAACATAGAAATCCCCGCTTCTTAGTGGGATCAAGGCTGGCCTTTGAGGGACAACTGCAAGCAAATAGGATTGTTAGAAACACCTTTGAAAAAGCCAACAATGACATCTTCGCCCCAAATTTTCCCATGTGTTTCACATAGGCACCATTTTATTAATGCATACGAGTGTTACCAATTGCACCCTAAGAAAGAATGTCCAGTCAAGCAGAAATCTAGTTTACATACTTTGCTTTCACCTCTCTCTGATTATTTTGCTCTCTATTAAACGGTTAGTTGGATTACTAATTAGAAGGCAAAAAAAGGCTTTCCATTTGCAATCGTTTTGGAGCCTTAATTTCCTCGGGGGTCTAACAGCGTGTACTGTTGACACAGCTCAAACATTCACGTCTTGGTTATCCTGAAAAAGCACTGCAAATACGATAATGAACTTAGCACGTGTATCAACGTGAGAAGTCGGAGAGGTCGACTCCAACCTGTTGCGCTCCTCCAGCAGGAAACGCTGGAGGAACATGCCTGTCACGGGAACATCTGTGAAAACGAACGCCACCACGGCTATCAAGAGACATCCTGCCCCACTTCAGTGCTGCGCTTTGTCACCAGGGGCTGTCACCAGCCTGCATCGTGGCCCACAGCCTTGCGGGATGCTGAGCTCTGGGGACGCGTTGTAGGGTGGCAGCTGTTTTCCCACGGACATGACGGGGTGGGTGAGGAAAGGAAAGCCCTGCAGTTACCCCAGTGAGACCAGCAGAAGATACTGGCAAGGCGTGAGACCATCTGGCGAATGTGGCACAGAGGCTTCCCATTGCATTTCGCAGAATCACAGAATGGTAGGGGTTGGAAGGGACCTCTGGAGATCATCTAGTCCAACCCCCTGCCAGAGCAGGGTCACCTAGAGCAGGTTGCACAGGAACGCGTCCAGGCAGGTTTTGAATGTCTCCAGAGACGGAGACTCCACCACTTCCCTGGGCAGCCTGTTCCAGTGCTCTGCCACCCTCAAAGTAAAGAAGTTCCTCCTCATGTTGAGATGGAATTTCCTGTGTTCTAGCTTACTTGTCTTATTCTGTCTTATTTTAAAGCACGTTAGCAGGTCTGCGTGTGAGCTCATACCTGCTCAGCTCTCTTGTCAGTGAGCAGGCTTTGCCAAAACACACCATTGCTGCTGTGGGACATATTATTTCCTTCTGCAGAGACCATGATCCGGTGGCTGTGACCACTCTTCAGACTGATACGAGTCAAGAGCTTGTAAAGCCTGACAGAACTGAGCTCTCTATGGAGGCGAGAAGTGAAGTTGCAGGGGCAGGAAAGTGGAGCTCCCCAAAGGCAGTTGCTCTCTGGTAAAAAATCAGTGTGCTTAATTGTGCCCTTACTGTAGCTCGGTCCTGGGGGTCTTCTGCCATCACGCAGGAGGCTCCAGGCAAGGTATGCCTGAGCTGGCTGCCCCTGAGCCAGCGGGACACCCCACCGGGGGCGGCTGGGCGGGGAAGAACAGCTGCGATCTGAAGCTCTCGGCTTCTCTGCCAGGTTGCAAGCGCAGGTTGTGGGGAAGTGAGATAGTGACTGGTAACCCTGGTCCCGCAGACTCTGGTGCTGGGGGGTCGCTGACAGGCTCCTGGTGGCCTCTGTACGCCTTGTGTCCCTAAATGTTGTGAAGGGTCCTGAGGGGGATGGCGGGGGGTGTGTGTGTGTCTTTGCCAGTTATTGATCGCAGCCCTCCAGCCTCTTCAGTGCAAGCCATGCGTCTGACCCTGAGGCTGAAGAGCACGGATGTTTGCTCTCGTGATGCAAGACAGGTGAGATCATTGCTCAGGGATTGCCAGACAGTGCTGTAATAGTTTCACATGTTCATCTTCTGCACGTGCTAGTTTTGCTGAAGCTTCAGAAGACAACCTTCTTGTCACCTGCAAGGTGGTTTCTTTCCAGAGAAGCTGATGCAAATGGCAATAAAATTTGCCTTCTGTTCTCTGCTTTCCAGATAAGTGATTCTCAGGTCAGGGTAGCACCCTACGGGCAGCCAAGCACTGCAGCGATTTGTGGCTTGAGGGCTGCCTGACTGCCATTGCCACCAGCTCTGCCCAAGGAGGGCTGTGTAGCTCTTAAATAACACAGCTCTATTCAGAAGACAACCCAAATCCAAGCTGCTCAAGTGCCTTTCACACTGTCCGGCTTGGTAGGAGAAATGGAGGTGGATTATCAGCAGAAAGGGGATGTATTCTGCCTACCAAGCTGCCAGCGCAGTGATCATGGGTCAGGGATCATCATCCCACGCTGCATGGGATAGTTATTCGCTGGCCTAGAGATAACTGTGCAAGTGTATTCACTTTTCCTGGACAAAAACGGGCTTGTAGTCAACATTCCAGTTAATGTCCCAATACCCAGGCTTCAGAGGGGAAGGCAGAAAGACCCCAGTGGTCACGCTGTCACCTCTACGCTGTTGGCTATGGCTTCTGGGTGATGCTCGCTCACGTCCCCAAGGACAGTGTAGATGTCCAAGACGGCGGCCAAATGCTCTAAGCCCCTGTGCAAACGGGGAGGAGCAGTGCTGCCCTGGGCAAGGTTTAAGGCATGAGAAGGAGTAGGAGAGAAGATGGAATCTGCTGAAATGGGATCTGCTGATAGAGAAATGGTCACAAGGGACGACAGTGACAGTGTGGCCAAGCTTAGCTCAGAGTCCAGCCCTGTGGCTGGGCATTACGAGTGACAGGTGCTCATTTGTGAGTCCAGCCTCTACGGTGTGTGTTTTTATAAATGTACGTACTGCCCCCAGGTCACAGTACTGATTTCGGCCAAATTTCTGAGAAAGGAAAAGGTCCTAATCGTGCCCAGTTTACCACACATTGCTCTAGTTCTGTTTATTATTATTATACTGAAGCAATTTCTTTCACTAGGTCACTTCCTCTTTTCCAAAAAAAAAGAGCGTCCTGACCAGATCATACATTATTCAGCAAATATTCTCGGTTTTGTTACATAATTTATTTAGCTTTTTTTTTTTCCTTACTATTCAACTGGCTCCAAAATTTACATTGAGGAAATTAATTTCAAGAGCTGTTTTTCTCCCTACCTTTGAACTATTGAATGCCAATACAGCTGCAGGTTCCTGTTTCATAAAAACGGATTAAAGATAATGTGGAGTGTAACCTCCTTTGTGCCCAAATAGAAGTTAGTGGAATTTCATTGTTTCACTCTCCTATGGTTATAACAGTGCTGCTTTATGTTGAAGTCTGCGAAAGCATAAATAAATCTGTGTATTTATACACATAGCTGGTCACATAACTGGTTCAGAGGAAAGGATCTTCCAAGATTTCTTGTCTGGGTACAGGAAAAAAAATTATGAGTAATGCTCCATGTGATGCAAAGTTAAAGCAGCAGCAAAATAGCAATTCTAAGTACCCTACACTAAAATACCAAATGCATGTAGTAATTGGTATTCGCTCCACTGTCTCGCAGTGGATAATGTTACAATATGCTTTTGTCTCTGTTGGGATACATTTTGCCACGGCACAAGCGTGAGGAAATAGTGCGTTACAGGTAATACCTTACTTTGAATTGTCGATAACCAGCTTTACTTGGACGTATGTGACTTCTGCGGGTCCCCGGTCATGCAAAGGGTAAGCATAAGAATAACAGTGCAGTCCTTCTGTCTGAGCTGATTTACTGCACGAGTAAGTCTATCACTAATAATAGAGCAACTGAAGCCAAGGAGAACTGTAAGGCAAAGTAGGGATTTACAGCAACCAGAAAGCAAGGATTTAAAGCAGCCAGGAAAAGAGATAATTGCAAGTTGTGGCATAATGAAGTCTTAGCGTCAGGTGCAAAGCGTTAAGGAGCTAACCTAATGGCATGTATCCGTGCAGACTCGCACAAAACGCTTGCCTGTTTCTTAAGCGTTTTGTTGGCATCCACCTCAACAATCCCCAAATACAGCCTGAGAAAAGATCTAATCCAGCAAGGCCCCGGACGTCCCCAAGGACATACTTGCAGGTTGAGAGCTCTCGGCATCCTGCAGCGCCAACCTCCCATTTAGGATTGATTTGACTACTCAAACGTTCTGTTAAAATTGCTTTGTTAATAGATCTGTCTGGATAGATGAGCTTTATTTACTAGGCAGACAGTCCTCTTGCCATATGCACTTTCATAGTTGATGCATGTAAGATATCCTACCACTGGAGAAGACCACACTTCATGGCGGATTTTAAAACAGAACAGTTATTAGTAACTTGGAAAAGAAAAAAAAAAGAAGCCATTTCAATAGACATTTGTCTTTCAGGACTCCATTGTCACCACTCCCTGTTACTTAGCATCAGGAAAGGACTCTCTTTGTAATTTTTATTCTGCATTATGAGAGCTGAATGCTGGTTTCTGGTCTCTGGTATGGCACTGCTTGAGGCTGCTGTTTTTTTCTGCTTTGGATGATCTACACTTCAATTTACTGCTGCGCTTGTAGAGAAAGCCTTGGAACATGCCCCTTTTTGTCCACCTATTTTGGGGTTTTCTCTGTTTACTAACTATACACGTATAAAAGCAATGGCTTTTAGCTTAGTTTTCTATTAAGAAACAGAAGTCTTTGAGTTGCTGTTGCTGTACAGGAGCAATCTGGCTACTACAAATTAAGGCAAATTTTACAAATACTCACGGGCAGCCTGCCTTTGAGAAGCGTTCAGACAAAGACTTGGAGAAAAAAAGAATAAAGACGGCAGAATAACAATGCAGGGACTTAAAAGCGCAGGATCTATCTCCTTAAAAATGCTCGCTACTTTTAGCACTAAAAAAATTGTTAAAATAACAGCGCCGCTGCTGTGACATGCCATGCTGTGTTGCACGCTGGCCTCAGAGGATGGTACGGAGGGTGATATATGTCATGGGGAAAGATGGGGCACAGGACCAGGGCTCTCGTCCCCGCTTGAACTCGCCCACTGAACTCGAGTGGGTCAGTCAAGCCTAAATGTACAAACCTGCCTTAGAGTCAAGCCCCCACGGCCACACACGAGAGGCTGACCTCCAGAGGTGCTAGGACTTTGCAGCTCCTCTGGAAATCTGCTTTTTTTTCTGGTGGAAGGCAATCCTGTATTTGCTCAGCGGCGCTGAAGTTACAGATCTTTTTTTTATTTTTATTGCTGCTGTGTGTCAATTCCCTATAAACTATTGAGTAGGACAGAAAAATTTTCTTCTTGGAAAAATGACTCAGTTGCTCATTTAGAGGGATGAGAGCTGTAACCTAATCTCTGATCCAGCATAGTTTTGTTTTCCTAATACCAGGCCTAGTCAGAAAAGCTGCTGAGCTGAAACTCTTTCTTGCTTAGATCTATCAGGCCACGCGTCAGCTGGTGATGCCCTACCCAAAACATATTTAAGCGATTCTCTCCCTGTCTCAGAAATGATTAGTTTTGTCAAATTAACCCCTTGGGCAGTATGCCACGTCAGCGTTTCTGGCCACACAGACTTTATCTAAACACGTTGGCAAACTAGTGCCAACAAATCACTGTTTCTATGCCAAATCTTCACCTGGTTTAAATAGACATGATTTTATCTATTTTAAAGCTATGCTGGTTTACACCAGTCAATATAATAGCTCTTTCTTCCCAGCAAGGCTTCCTGAAAGCTTTATTAGACTGAACTTAACTGAGATGTACCTCCCAGATGATTTTGCAAAATCATCCATGCTATCTTAATCCAGAAAAAAAGGAATTTTACTGTTATTGTATTAAGTTCTTTTGTTTTTATCTTGTCAGGGTAATTATTTCACTTGATTATCATACAAGAATTTCATCTGACATTGAGTTTAGGTGTACCTGAATTCATTATACTGTCTAATTTATATTTGATATAAAATGACAATAGCTTGAAACTGTATTGACAGATCTTTATTGAAGATAATTACTCAACAGGAATCATTTTGAATGAATTAATCAGATTGAAAATTCACTTCAATTTTACAGCACTCCAGCGGTAAGAAATATAACTATACACATTTCCTTTGCTAAATTGTAGCTATAATTTTGTTTAAAACTCTTTGAATTCTTTCAGGTAAATTTGAGCTCCCCAGAGAAGCCTGTAACACCTAAGCTCAACTTCTGAGATTTGATTAATTCACGATTCAAGATGATACTGCTACAGACAGATGTCTCGCTCGTTTCCCTGGGATGGCAGGCTGTCACTTGTTTCAGGGAGATGGTTTAGCAGGAAGGGTGGGAGAAGCGACCACCTTCCCTGCTGTTATCAGGAAGAGGGTTTGTTCCCCGTTTGTGGAGCAGGTGGGAAACCGGCCACCGCCACGTGGGTCTGGCGGTGTCTCTCCCTCCACCCAACCCCAGGGAGGAGCTGGGGGGCCCAGGTTGCACCCCCCAGCCCCTCTCATCTGATGACTTCAGTCACTGACCTCCATGGGACCAGCCATAGGGTCATTTTTAAGCATCTGCATAACTTGCTTCAGGATTTCAGGAGCCTTACGCTCAGCGCTTCCACAGAAATTAGAAATACTGCTTGTAACTTCAGTGGCTGCACACATTGTACCTCAGTAGATTGTAATAGTTCGTTCTCTCTATTTTGATCTATTTCCACTAAAAAGAGTTGCCGTAAGTGAAAACCTAAAAATTATGCCTTCTATTTTCTTAATGTATTAAAATTCATTTGGTAACACAGGTCACATGTGTGATGTAATGGGTGTTCTCCATCTTTTATTCTTTGGCCGGAAACTGGCATGTATGGAACTATATCTCTGATAATTATCTTCTAGAGAAATTTTCTAGAAATGATATTCAGCCAGGATATAAAACAGCATAAAGGAGAAAAAAAATTGAACAGTAAACCATGGTGGGCAGGGAAGAAAGATGAAAATCTGGCAGTGCATCTGAGATACGGCTGTGGTGTGTTCACACAGAGGCGGCATTCAGCGGCCACAATAGCTTATGTATGCTTGACCTAGTAAGTGGTGTAATTGCCACTCAGACACATTGAAATAGTACTTATTTCATGTCATATTTAAAAATGAATTGAGTCACAAAAGTGAGAAATGAAGAATAGTTGAAAACAGGAATATAGAGGTAGAAGACAGACAAAGAGGGAATGATCATGCTGAGAAATCACATTGAGAGTAAGTGTGCTATGGATAAGTTAATTCTTTCATAGGCTATTAATTAAAGGTTTAACTCTTTGTGTTGAAGCCTCATTGTCCTAATGTGCTTAGACAGAGAGGAAGAAAAAGAAAGGATGGGGTGGATGCACCATCAGGAGAAGAAAGCCACTCCGTGTAACGCAGTCCCTCCTTCCACGCATTCTGTCTCTCTCTCCTCTCCCAGTAAAACATTTTTAGATTCTCCTCAGCATCTTGGAAATCATTTATATTACTGTGCTTCAGCTGGTTTATTTGTATTCATTTTCCTCTTAGCCAAATGGGATTGTTTATTGGGAAGCATTACAGCACATCACTGTGTACTTCAGTTATTTTAGTTTGGCTGTGGTTGCTTCCTGCAGGTCTCGAAGGTTGCCAGCTGATTTTTCTAAGGGTCTGAGCCAGCAAATTATCAGTACCCACCTTAACATTGATTGCTGAACTCTATATGGCTCTTCACAGAAATGAGCACGAAAAGCTCCTGTGATTTTTGTGTTGCTATTGCACGTTGTACCAGCCCTGCAAAACCCTTCATGAGGGATCCTACCCGCAAGGCACCATCTTTGTGGGGAAGAGATGAAGGTGATCATTGCCTTAGAGGCTGTGCAAATGCCCTTTCCTTGTTCTTCACCCCCAGAAATGCTCATGGGACAGCTTGTCTGCTCTCCACTCTAGTTTTAGTCTGCTGGCTTAAGTGAAGTTCTCCTGATCTGTACCATTGTGAGCAATGAGAGGAACACTGGTCTTTTAAATACACACTGATACCAGTCCTCCTCTTGCTAACAGCACTTGGACAGCTGTGTAATTCTATTAATTTCAGTTGAATAAGTTGATCGGTGCTGATTTAGGCAAGAAGAGAATCAATCTTGCTACTGCAAAAGTTGCTAACAGATTTGCATTACTTTATATCACATTTACTTTCCTGACTTAATATGGTTTTGCAGAATTTCCAGTAGACCCTGATAAACCAACTGAATATATTGTGTGAATTTGTTCAGTCTTTCCAGGAAAAGAAATAAAAATATTACGTAGGATTATGCAAAGGCATTTTCCATACATTTAGGCTAAGCACAGGTGTAAAACATGGAATCTGATGTGGGAAGCTGGCTCTGTGCTTTCCCTTGCTTTCACAGCCCTAATTACAGACTGGTACAGACGCAGGGGAAGCTAAATTTCTCAACTGCACTGATGAACTCTGCGTCACGTTTTACTGCTAGTCAAGTATTTTCACACATGAGTTATTATATAAAACCTCTAAACCACAGAAGGAGAAAGCAGAAACCTCAATGGAGAAAGGTGCCTGTGTGTTGCCAGCTGTTGTCCCACCAGGAACCAATTTCCTTCCAGTACCAATTTCATTGTAGAAGCTAATTTGGAAGCTGCTAAACTTTTATCCACACAGATATTGGAAATAGAAGGTGAGGACAAATGGCCCACAGTTCATCAGATTAACTTAGTCTGCTCTGTGGAAGACAGGAGCTGGTGGAGAATTCTCAGATGTCTTAAAGAAAAAAAATAGTAGACATAGTCTAGTCAAATATTTGGTATTCCACTGATACAGTGTAAGTCTGGCTTCAGCAGAACTGCTGGTCCGTAAACTGTGTTCTACATCTTTGCACAAGGAAATGTAACCTGGCTTAGCCCAGTAACGCTGTATTTTAGAAGCATGATTTTAAAATGCAAGATAAAAATCAAATAAATTTTAAAATTTTTTAGATCCTACGGAGACACTTCTTACAGGGAGAAAAAAAATCAACCACCACCCCTGAACAGAATCTTAGAGAGCAGGAATATCATTGGGTGAAAAAGGGAGCATGGACTCCAGGATGTCTAGTAGGCGCAAGGGCCAGGAGATTATTTCAATCAAACCATCAGAAAATTAAAATTCTGCTGTATTAAGCCAATAAAAAGAAATTAAACTACAGCAGGAGGTATGGAGGGAGGGAATCAGAAGAGCTAAAACAGAAGGGTCAAGTGTCAGAAATATTTGAGGGGAAGAAGCACAAAACTGAAAAAAGGGTAGCAAGAAATCCTTGAAGTGTATGAGGAGGACAGAGCTTGGAAAAGAGTTGGATTACGGCCAGTTAAAAGGATCGGTTCAGAAACATGGATGTCACTGAGCTTTGAGAAGGCACCTACTCTAGGATGATTTATTTTTCTTTTTTTCTGATGATAGCTAGAGGTACCATTCAAAACTATACAGAAGAAAAGGTGCTGAAAGAAATGGACGAACTAGAAAGCAGAAGACCTCTAGACCTCTTGAGCCTGCTGAAACACAAATATGATGAAAGGGCTGAGTTAATAGTAAAAGCGTTCATCCGTTGTCCAAACAGGCATTATGCTGGGATGCTAGAAGGTGTCAAATGTCCTTGATGTTTGAAAGGCTCTTCTGGGGAGTAACACGACTGCAAAGGACAGTGTCTTATTTGTGAACTTGGCAACTTAAATCACAAAAGATCACAGAACAATTGGAACATATGGTAATCAGATAATTTGACAAGCAAGTAACGAGATGGTATTGTAAGACATGTTCAACAGGAAAATCACAACTGGGAGTAAAAGGTAGACGGAGGAAATGGTGGAGAATAAATGGAGAGAATGAATGTATTTGTTCCTCAAGAAGACCTTGGCAAAACAGTTCTCACTATTAGAATCCAGAAGCTAGGCTTTTCACATTGTCTTTCTTTGTCTCTCTGTGTTTAAACCTTTCCAACCTCAACTGGTCTAGGACAGATAAGTCAAAAAAAAAAAAAAAAAAGAATATGGCACTGTAGTGAGGAGTATTTGCAGAAAGGCTGCAGAAAAGCTGAACAGAGTTAAGCTGGCATTCACAGATGGTGAAATTGCGCTGGTGGCTTCCTTTGGGTTTGGCATTTGGTGAAAAGAAGCTCAAGAGATCCTAGAGTACTTCAAAGGGTGGATGGGAGGGTTTGGGGTTTTTAAACAAATCTGTACTTGGAAGAGAAGACAGTATAGTAGATCCCTGCATTTTCACTTCCGTGTGTCTTGCAGGTTTGTAATAAAGTGTGCTGTATTAAGTGAACAATTTTAAAAATGAAAGTGATTTTAGAACATTGTGAATGATGGATATGCCTTCACCTGGGACATAACATTGAATTTTAGCTAGCCCTTGTTGAAAAAGACAGAGCACGTAGATTTGAGGGAGAGGAGAAGAAAACAGCTGAGTTTTGGCAAGACTATAAATTCTTCTTCCCCAAGATGTGTGGGCACATTTGACTGATGGAGCATTAGAAAGAAATTTTTGTAGGAAGAAGGCATCCCCTAGTTGTCCACCACAGAATTTCTTGTGTCCTGCGACACTACTTGTATCATGGCAATACAACTTCCAGCAAAGGAATTTTGATGGAAACTTTTACGCTGCATGTTCCCACTGAATGGTAGTTTAAGCTGCAAAGCACCATGTGACAAAAAGTAGAGATTCAGATTGTGCCCTTTATTTTTATTACTCAGTCTGTTCTACAGCACTGCCCAAGTCAAATTTGCAAGATTAGGCTCTGAGTTACTCACGCTTTATGATAAATCTGAGAC
The DNA here is from genome assembly GCF_964199755.1 of Larus michahellis. Classification (NCBI taxonomy): domain Eukaryota; kingdom Metazoa; phylum Chordata; class Aves; order Charadriiformes; family Laridae; genus Larus; species Larus michahellis. The sequence continues at coordinate 74,332,075 of NC_133897.1, read as the reverse complement.
TAGCACTGAGGTTTAAGGTTTTCATCCCTTTGCTAACATTCTTATCTTTCAAGGTCTGTGATAAAGAGTTGGACCTACCCAGGGTCCCCTGCATCGCTATCTGTGTTTGAGGCAAGTCATTCTTGGGAGTGTGGATATAATTCTACTTGATTTCGGTATGAGTTTGCCTCTTGTTTTTATTGGAAAGAGCATTGGAATCAGCTTATGTTCTAAAACATTTTATCTTGTGGTTGAAAACTGGACTTTTGAATTGTATATATGTTTTTGCTTAAACTCGTATCACACCATATGTGGACTTTCTGAACTATTTCTGTGGAGATTTGGTAATTTACTACTCAAAACAACTAACAAGTTAAATCCATGAGATCCAAAATTATTTCAGGTGTTGTCTTACAGATGAGGAATCTCGTACTGAAAGAATTAGAGGTAATTTGTGTGGTTTAACTGGCAACTAAGTCACTGACGTTGATCTTACAATGTGCTGGGCAGGCAGTATTTCTCCAGATTGTTGTGGACATACTTTTTCTTACCTTGACTTGTACAGAGATATTCCAGGAATTGAAGGGCTGAAGGCCAGATGCTGAGATCAGATAACATGAAGGATGTGTAACTACTGCACAATAATGGCTTTAACATAAAATAAATACCTATTAAGAGAGTGAAGAACATCTGTGCTGGAAATGTCCTACGATCTGATCTTGGTTTATGGTAGAGCTTAACTGGTTAACCCCCAGCTCTTTTCAAATGCAATTATGCCAAGCTATCAAACTGAAGTATACTGTTTAGTAGCAGTAGTCAGACAATGCACTAAAGATGTACCAGCACTGAGATGCGCAGTGCGTTTCAGAAAACCAAAAAGCAGAACAGCTTCCCATGGACCATCCCCTCATACTCTTTAAAGAGGTAAAGTCCTTTATTTGCCCTAACTGGAGTAAGGGCAAACTGCCGAAGTAAGAAATATGGGGCTGGGTTATGTATATGTTATCAACCTCCCCCTCACCCTGCCTGAAATGATCCAGCCCAGCTTGCCTGGTAGCAGAAACTTATGAGTCATTTTTGCACTACTTGACCTCAACACCAGCAAATAAATCCCTTGGGCTGGAAGGGACAGTTAGAGTGAGAAGAACGAGAAAACATAGGGCCAGATGAAGAGATGTGTCTGGTGTGTAATCTGAAGAAATAGACCTTCAGATTTTCCCTCTTGCTCTGAAAATGCTACTCTTAATCTTCCTACTGCCACGGAAAAGCTTGGTCACCCTTGGCAGATAAAGCAGTCTACTTATCTCATCAATTCCCACTCACCCATTATTTATTTCACAAGTTAGAAAGCTGTCAGCATTGCGTAAGAACCATCAGCATGAATATTTGATGACCACAACTCCCATAAGCATAACAAATCTGATATACTGCTAGCAGCCATTAAAAATTCTGTTTACTCCATAAATGTACGTTTTTAGAAATCTGTTGAGAGACACTGTCCAAGGAGATTTGAAGCTGGGTATTTATTATGAATCTTAGTTTTGAATATAAATTATACACTTCCCTGGGAGTCTAGTCAACATTTACATCCTCAGTGCATATTTCTACATTTAATGAATGCTTAGAACGCGACATCCCTTTTGCTTCTGGCTATTGTGCGATGAGATGCAATGGCTTTTCAGTTTACGCTCTACTGGGATTCATTGGAAAGCAACATGAATGTACCTGAGTTTTAATAGGCACCGGTATTTTTAAAAGGTGGAATAACTTTAAATTGTATTTTGTGCAATACTTGGTTGTAATTGCATATTTTTGCAATTTTTAATCCTTTTAAAACTTTAGCAGCTTTGCCTTTATGCAAGAAAATCTCTCTGGATTTGTAAGCGGACTTCTTCATGGTTTGCTATCTCTGCTTAATGCAGCAGAGATTTCATTTATCTGCGCTGAAATGTACACCTCCAATGACTGCGTGTGAATAACACCAGCTCTTTTTCTGAAGTTTGGAGTTACTTTTAGATCTAAAAAAATTAAATTTGCAACCTGATTTGGATTATATTTATGATTACATTATTATTATTTATTATGTTATTATTATTTAATATTTTTATTACAGAACTGAAAAATTTGTTAATGGTTCCAACCAGAAAGCCATTCAGGAGCGTTTGTTAGGGACTGGTGCTCAGCTTGTGTTAAGTGATGATGCGAAATGGGGACAACGAGGGGAAGGTTTGTCACTCAGTAATTCCCCCATAGAGAAGCTGTTGAGCTTTTTTGAAAACCCGGCCTTTATTTTAGTAAGGATGTTGGCTACCAAGTATTTCTGAAAATATTTTCATTCTGGCCCAAGAATGAAAATAGTTTGCCCAGGAGCCTGGGAAAACAGGGAATAAAAAAGGACAGTACGTAGCCAGGCAGAGCAGGCAGAGATGGTTTTCCAGGAGGTACCAAAATGAGCACCACACACAAATTGGTGATTTACAATGATGTCCACCATCCCCACGCCCATGGAGAAGGGCAATGGTATTGTCTGAAGCTTTTACATTTTTTTCCCAAAGGCTACAAGACTGAAAGGAAAATCAGTCTGGTGATACTTAGCTTGCAAGTTTTACCATAACCGATGAAAAGTTCTTTCAAACAATATTTTTGTATTGACAGATTCCAAAAATTGCCACATTTTCCAGAAACTTCTGTAAACTTTTTAGCCACACTCACTGCTTTGCATACATCTATAGACTTTTGTGGCAGCATTATGACAGACATTCTGCAGCTAATATCAGATTTTTTTCGTGAATTTTGTGTGAAATCTGGTGTGACTAATGTGCAATTAGGTGTATGCAGTTTAAAAGGCTGGAGCAATGAGCAGAGTTACCTGCACCTTATTCTTAGCACTCATCAAAAGAAAAAAAAATTCTCTGGTTCAACTACATGCGTCAAAAACCAGGGCAACGGTGGCAACCTGGATACATTCCGCCATGTTGCCTCTTAGGAACACAAGCCTTTTCTTCTTTGCAAACAAAGACTATGGAGCTGAATGAGATGGATATTTTAAATCTGCACCTTTTGAAAAAAAAATTGTTGACACCTTTTTAGTAGACAGGGAAAACAATGCAAAACATTCAGAAATGAAAGTGAAGTATCTGTTGTACCTTTTAAAATGTTTTTTTTCTCCTCCTTGCCAGTGTTTCTAGCATCGCTCTAGGAGTCTGAAATTAAACCATTTCCCTGTTGATTTGGGTTGGCTTTTTCCAACTGGAAAGAAAGAAAAGAATATGCTTTCCTCTTTTCTTCTTTTCCTATCATTGCAAAAGCCCCGCAAGGATTCCCTTCAAAGAAATCTGATCAGTGATTTAACACAATATAAAATGTTATGTAAAAGCACTAAGAAATATTCTCATAGAAGCCATTGGGGAACAAAAAGAGACAAAAACAAATGTTTCAGCCACATTTCCAAAGGAAGACCTGTCATTTTTATGATTATTATTTTTAGACTCAATTTTTTTCCTCATTCAAGCACACGAAGAATTGACTTTTCATACGTGTCTCGGGCCAGAACCCAAGCTGGGAACAAGGTGTCTGTCTGGTCTTCAGCATTTGATATGGTGGACCTGAGGATCCTGAGGAGAGGTAACAAGGCTTAGAAGCAAGATTACAACCCTGGACTTCAGGAGAGCAGGCTTGGGCCTCTTCAGGGATCTGCTTGGAAGAATTCTGCAGGAAATGTCCCTGGAAAGATGAAGGGTCCAGGAGAGCTTGTTGATTTTCAAGGATCACTTCCTCCCAGCTCCAGAATGATCCATCCCAATGAGCAGGAAATCAAGCAAAGGTGGCAGGAGGTCTGCATGGATGAACAAGGAGCTCCTGACAAAATTAAAATGTAAAAAGGAAGTGTGAAAGAAGTGGAAGTAGGGCAGATGACCCAGGAGGAATATGGAGACACTGTCTGAGTATGCAAAAATCGGATAAGAAAAATCAAAGCCCACTTGGAGTTGAATCTGGTGAGGGACGTGAAGGGCAACAAGAAGAACTTCTCCAGGCTCATTAGCAGGAAAGGGAAGACGAGGAAAAATATAAGCCTGGTGACAAAGGACATGGTAAAGGTCAAAGTTCCCAATGCGTTCTTCCCCTTGGTTTTTACTGTAAGACTGGCCTTCAGCAATCGTAGTCATATAATTGTTAGGGTTGGAAGGGACCTCAAAGATCATCTCGTTCCAACCCCCCTGCCATGGGCAGGGACACCTCCCACTAGACCAGGCTGCTCAAAGCCCCATCCATCCTGACCTTGAACACTTCCAGGGATGGGGCATTGACAGCTTCCCTGGGCAACCTGTTCCAGTGCCTCACCACCCTTTCAGACCAGAGGGAAAGTCTAAAGCAAAGACTTGCCTTCAGTGGAGAAGGACTGGATGAGGAAGCGCTTACGCAAATTGGAGACACTCAAGTCCATGGGACCTGAAGGGATGCACTCAGGAGCGCTGGGGGAGCTGACTGATAAAATTGCGAAGCCACTCTTGATAACCTTTGAAAAGGCATGGTGTTTGAGACAGGTTCCTTAGGACTGGAAGAAAACAAATGTCACCCCCTGTCTTCAAGAAGGAGGATCTGGGGAACTACAGCCCAGCCAACCTCACTTAGACCCCTGGGAAGATGAGGGAAAAAGTCCTCTTGGAAATAATTTCCAAACATACAAAACGCAAGAAGGTGGCTGGGAGTAGCCAGTATGGACTTAAGAAAGAGAAACTGTGCTCAACCAACCTGATAACCTTCTACAATGAAATAACTGGCTCACTGTGTTAGGTTATGTGATAAAGCTCATCTACACACCCACAAAGGTGCTCAGGGAGACAATGGCAGCGGGGGAGCCTGGATTATATCCTTCTGGGCTACACCCAGAGCCATCAACCCATCAAAGGCCCATCTGCACAAGTCCAGAGGAGCACAGGGGCAAAATGGCAGGTGGGAACCCGGATTGAGGACTCCTGAGGAACCACCATCTTGCCTGGGCCCCTCCCAGGGCTGTCCCAGCAGATTCTCAGCCCCAGTGTCTAGGAGTGAAACCCATCACCATGAGTCATTGGGAGTATCTTTCTTCATGTCTCAGGGGCTCTCTACAGACTCAGGGAGTTGCTATCTATGGGTGGGATATTTTATGAAATACAGGGGAAAAGCAGTTTGTGATCACGCAGGACTTTTTACGGCAAGTTTAGAGGAGGAACTAAAGGCAGGAGAAAGGAGGGTTTTGAATGATTTTGGGAGGAACAAGAGTGGGAAAATAGAGGGGTAAAGGTATAAAAAGAGCTGGTTGCATGTAAACAGTTGACTGGTCGGTACGCTTGTCTGGCCGTGTCCTGCACCTGCAGTCTGTCCTGAGCGTCCTGGGGCTGTTTCATCTATAGAAAAGCAGGCTCTTATTGATCTGTATAAATACCTGAAGGAGAGGTGTAAAGAGACATGCTCTTTTCGGCATTTCCCAGTGACAGGACAAGAGGCAATGAGCACAGATTTAAATAGAGGAAATTCCATTTAAGCCTAAGTAAAAGCTTTTTTTCACTCTGAGGGTGGCTGACTACTGGGACAAGTTCCCAGGGAGGCTGTGGAGTCTCCATCCTTGCAGACATTCAAAACCCAACTGGACATGGCGCTCAGAAACTGGCTGTAGTTGCCCCAGCTTTGAGCAGGGAGATCGAACTGGTTGATCTCCCCAAGTCCCTGCCCACCTCGACAGTTTTACAATTCTGTGACTGTGGGTGTAGCTGGGGTGCAGCACAGCATCAGTTGGGGATGCAAAACATCCCCTCCGGTGCTGTCACCTACCAAAGGAATGGGTGAGGGCGTCGCTTGCCTCTGAAGGAAGGAGCAGAAGAGGTAACAAGGAAGAGCTGCAGCCTGCCCCCCTTCCTGGGGCCACACATGATGGCAGGGATGCTCCGGCTGCGCTCCCGGGGCTGCTGCACACCTCTGCCCCTCACCCTGCCCCAGCCCCGAGGAACAGCTGCCTCTTGGCTTGGGCATGGGCGCAGAGCCTCCTGCTTTTAGATGGGTCAGGGCGTCAAGGAGTGCTGCAACAAAAATAAAATCCAGGCGCGAGCGGCTTCCCGGCTTTGCAGAAGGCGATGCAGCCAGGAGGGTTTCCCAGCCCGGTGGTGTCAGGGCAGCAGCTGCCCTTCCCTGGCCACGCTGCTTGGTCCGGAGGGAGAGGTCAGCCGTGAGGGTCCGGCTGCCCTTCACGCCCCCTTGCCAGCCACAGGCCAGGCTCCTCTCTGGAGACTTCCCGCTTTAGCACAGGGTAAACATTATTTAACCTAGTAAAATTCCCCTAGATAGCTCCAGACTGTTATAAAAATAAAATATATAAAAAAGAAAAAAAAAAGAAAAGAAAAGCTGACAGCTAATTTTGGGCGGTCGTTACTGAGAGAGTTAAAACCATGGGGAATTTTATTGGCCTGCTGTGATACAAGTTAAATATAGGGGCACTAGGAATTTCCCTCTGGGCCAGATAAGTCCCACATAAAATATTTGAACTTTGCAGGCATGCACACCCCATAAGGCAATGCCGAGCATTTCATGTGAGTAATAATATAATGAGGACCTGCTCTCCAGTATTGCAGCAGCCCTGTGTGAGAGGGTGGCAGATTCCTTTTGTCTGCGTTTTATTATGTTGCTATGCATGAGGTCTGTACACCATCCTCCTTACTCCTGCCTGTGCACTCCTCTTCTTTGATCCTTCCCAGCACCCTGGAACCTAATTCACACTTACTCCTTTGTGTGGAATTACTTCAATAATTTCACCTGGGTTACCAGCACACCTGAGAGAGTAATCAGTTTATTTACCTATTCTTTAAAGTTCCAGAGTTCACGCTCTCATTTCTTACAACTCCAGGGGAAGCGTTCATTTTGCTTGGTGTTCAGTGTAAAGTTAAATTATAATAAAACAATAAAAGAGAAAAGATAAGGAATAAAAGAGAATATAAAAGAAGAAAAGAATGGCTAGCTACATTTCCCACTCCTAAATGAAGCAGCTAATTGGTCTGTCCTGGAAGCGTTCCTCTTTGGATAAATCACAGACCTTCACTCCCTGCTCAGATACCTAGAAGTCCCTGGAAAAATGTTACTGTTCCAGTGTAAACTACTACTCATGTGTAAGTACTCACGGACAGCTTACAGCCCGAAGAGGACAGGAACAAAAGATGTCTGGTATGAAAGAGGAGGTCAATGGAATTATTCCTAGAAACTTTTCAGATGTTTTTAAAATGAGCTCACTGTGTTAATTGCTACTGCTTTTTTTTTTTTTTTTTTTTTTTAATGGCTGTGAACTCTGGTAGGGTAGAGGAGGAGTGTGCTACAGCCATGCACTTGGATTTTTTTGTGCCTTACAACCTCGGCCAAAGAGAAATTCCTGACTTTTTTTTTTTATAGGTTATTTAGGGGTTAACTGAGATCTGAGATTCCACTGAAAAGATATGTATTGCTCCAAACAGTACCTGTCTTGGTAGCAAGATACTAAGTGGATTAAACGTATAATGTTTCCCAAAGGAAGGAGTATGTGTGTAACAAATATGACTCTTAAAACCCGATATTTCTGAGGGATAAAGGAAGACAAAACAGTTCCCATTAGCTTTCCTCCCTCCAACATGTACATGTCACTGTGAATGAAAGTTCCCAAGTAATTAGATACCATAAGGATGAGGCGAAGTTCCCAGAGAATATTGATTTTTAAGCAGACAGACTTCCCCTTTTCTGACTGCAGAAAACCTCACTGGAAGCATGTTTTTTTGTTCACCTTGGCCATCTGGATGTGAGCAGGGTGACACAGGAGAGAGGTCTATGCCCAACGCGAGTGCTCGGTTTAAGGGTGGGCTGCAGGGCTGGGGCTCGCACTGTAGAACTGCATCCTGAAAAGGAGCATTTCGGGGGGGCATAGAGAAGAGGGGGGTGCTGTACCGACGAACACCCACAGTTTAACTGATTTTAAACGATTTGGAGCATTTTGTCATTTGGTGTCTCAAGAAGAATCTTAAAAGAATCTAAATCATAGTGGGTTATTTATTTCCTTGACACCTATATGAAATCTGTGCTGCCTGTGCGTGAGTGGCTCGGAGGAACAGATTGTGCCCCAGTTCCCTTAGATGGGGAATTTCTTCAAGGGGGACCCATTTCTGCTCTTCTTTTAGGGGAACGTTGTCCACTTTGTTGTCGCTGCTGGAGCTAAATGGATTAATAAGGGGAACAAATGTGGAAAATCATAGCAAGCTAGCAACGCCTACGACAAAACTGACAATGTCTACATGTAATTAAACTCAGGATTTCTTCCAGAGGTGAATATCTCGAGGAAAAAAAAAAAGAAAACATACAAGCCTGATTCTTTGTTTTGTAAGCTGTATTTTTTCGAAACACATCATTTAAAGTTTATGCTTATTCTCTTTTAATCTTCTTCCAGCAAAATAAAAGGTAAAAATTAAATATTCTTAACCTCTCCTTGTGCCTCCAGCTCTTGGTACTTAAAGGGAAGTGAGTTTAAATTAATCATCTTGTACAGCATGGGAAAAGTTGTATTGTCTCAATCATGTCTGCAGGTTTTCCGTTTCAAAAATATTACTCTGCAGCATTCTCCTGAGCCTGCAGATAGTAATAACACTGTGTCGTTCAGACCGGACTATCAAATGAATTTACCAATCTAACTGCAGAGTAGAATTAATTGAACCTTCCTCAGAGTCGAGTATCTTATCATCCCTACACAGGAGGTAAGCTGGGCAACTGCTGGAAAAACTGAAGCCACGTGCATGTGTTTAACGGTGATAAACGGAAGTAATTAGTGTGCAAAAACACTTGGTGCAACATTCCTTCGTCTACAGAATTCCTCCACCCTTGGTTCACATATTCGCTCTCCGCCTTCAATCAGATACTTTTACCGGTGAAAATAGGATGACCAAAATGAAGGAGCAGACAAGGAACAACCTGCTCGCTGCCGCGCCGCCACCTTGCCCACCTGCTCCCTGATCAAGTGCACGGGGACGCGTTGCAAAACTTCTTGCAGACAACGCACAAAGCAGCCGACTGCTCTGACCTCAGCCGCACCACATACTCACCGAAATTGTGGTAGTATTACTGCCGGTGGCATGAAAACAGTGGCACCGAAAGAACCAGGTTGTAGAGCAGAGGGAAAGAGACTCTCACTGTGGTTTCCTCAGACCAGGTGCCCCAAGAAGCAATGAGCCAGCAATGTGCCCTTGTGGCCAAGAAGGCCAATGGCATCCTGGGGTGCATCAAGAAGAGTGTGGCCAGCAGGTCGAGGGAGGTCATCCTCTCCCTCTACGCTGCCTTGGTGAGGCCGCACCTGGAGTACTGTGTCCAGTTCTGGGCTCCCCGGTTCAAGAGGGACAGGGAACTGCTGGAAAGGGTGCAGCAGAGAGCTACCAAGATGATTAGGGGACTGGAACACCTCTCTTATGAAGAAAGACTGAGGGATTTGGGTCACTTCAGTCTGGAAAAAAGATGGCTGAGGGGGGATCTTATCAACACTTATAAATACTTAAAGAGTGGGTGTCAGGAGGATGGGGTCAGGCTCTTTTCAGTGGTGCCCGGGGACAGGACAAGAGGTAACGGGCACAAACTTGAGCATCGGAAGTTCCACCTAAACATGAGGAGGAACTTCTTTACTTTGAGGGTGGCAGAGCACTGGAACAGGCTGCCCAGGGAGGTGGTGGAGTCTCCGTCTCCAGAGACATTCAAAACCCACCTGGATGCGTTCCTGTGCAACCTGCTCTAGGTGACCCTGCTGTGGCAGGGGGGTTGGACTAGATGATCTCCAGAGGTCCCTTCTAACCCCTACCATTCTGTGAGAAGGGAAGGTGCAGCGTGTGAACCCGACCTCCCCAGAGAACGTGTCAGACCAGCGGCAGCGCCCACCGCAAAACATATGACATTTTGCTGATGCTCTGCCCCATTTCGTTTGCTCGCCGCCTTCCTGCAAAACTGCAGATGTCAGTTTTGCAGTTAATGGTGCTCTTGAAAGTGACAGACCAGGAAATTCTGATTGAAACGCCCGCTTAGGAGGTTCTTCTCAGTTACACGCAGTCTGCATCAATCAGCAAAGCTGTGCCATGAAAAGTCATTTCATTTTGTGGAGGATTTCGATATAGCAAAATCTGGTTTCATTCCAATTTGGAATGAGACCTAAATTTCAACATTTTCCATGAAAGGGAAAACCCTTGGGGTCACTGAATTTCTGGCAGGCTGCTGGAAAAGGGAGGGTGCTGGAAACCCTGGGTCTCCCATCTCGGGGCTTACTATCTGACTGGCAGGACTGGGACCAGTGAGCCTGAAAACGGGGTCTCTCACTTTCCTGGGAAGCTGCAAGGCTGCGAGCAGGTGATTCAGCTCATGGTTCCCCAGCAGTCTGCATGGTGAGCTCTGGAGAGCTTGGTGCTGTAGCCCTAGCTCTTCTCTCCCTCCTCTGTGTGTGAGTTGGTCCAGCCTGATGCATCTGTTTGCTTCATGGCTTTGGATTTCTAGACGCGTTCCCAAAGTGCTGACCCTCTCTGAGCAACCCCTTCTGAGAACTGAGACCTTCATATGCAGCTCCGTAGGGGTTTTGGAGTCGAGTGCCAAGTTCATGTGCAAAAAACATTGCAGCTGATTTGTCTTTGGTGCCAGCTCAAATCTTTGTCAGGGCTGAACTTGACCTCCATGTAATGGGTTCCTGTCACTGATGCAGGGCCTGAGACTAGTGTCAGGTCTCAGAGACTCCCTGATGGCTTAATCAACCCCTTTCCCAGAGCACCAGTTCTGTGGGTTTTCTGGCAGATTGCCTCTTCAGGGACACATGATAGCTGAAGTGTATACTGCAGCCTTTGCATGAGGTTTCCAACCACATCCCAGTCTTCCCCCTTATCGCCCCCTCCACACTATTTATTTTAGGCAGCGCAAGAGAGACACAGATCTAGGCAAAACAATAACATATCTGTGTGCCATATCCATGCCTCAGTTTTCTCATCATACTAGGACATTCTTGAGTGCTTTCAGGGGCCGTGCTCTTGGGAACACAGAGCCTCTTCTCTCTGGACCTGACTCTACAACATGGTCCACAGCAGTTTTCCTCTGCCTTTGGTGAGTTCTAACCCCTTCTTTCTTCCAGCATTAACATCAGTCAGTCAAAATGATGCTACTTGGCACTATTTTCTTTAGCACATCTATCGCACTGTCTAAACCTATTGAAAGTGTCAGTGACCCATCCAGTCCCTTACGTAAGATAGACCTTCACCTCTCTTTCACATTTATACTTCATCCATCCACCCATCTCCTAAACACTAGCCCCAGGAACAACCTCTGAAAGCAAGAGGTCACGTAGCAAACAAGAACTAGACATTTTCTGTAGTAAGAGTCTCTTCAGTGGATTTGGTGTAGGTGAGTCAACGTTCTCCAATGGGCAGAAAATACTTCCTTCAGACAGTTTCTGACCGCAGAGAACTATTAAGTGCTGTACTTGTGATTCACGCTGAGAATGAGCATGCCACGTTGAAGTGACTGGAAGAGGGAAAAAGGTTTCTGAAGATGTGAAACGTTGCCACCATTTTTAATTTTAAATGTCCCTGAGGGCATGAGGTGTCCTGTTAGAATCTCGCGTCAACGTAGACAGACTCTACATCTACCTCAAGAGACAAATCATGCTTTTAAGGGCCCTGTCTGAGCATCTTCAGCTCCACCTGAAGTCAATGAGGGTTGATGCTGCTTAAAATTTCTGAAAAATAGGCCTAACATGCGCTGGGTTGTGTTGGTGTTTAGCCAAGAGCTTAGGAAGCACAGTCGTCTCCCTCCCTCTGCAGCTCTGGGGCAATCTGTTTTCCCGCAACAGTACAGAACAGAAGAGTACTAAGAATTTATATGTTTTTTGAATGGTGGCAGACATTTGATGGAAACCTCCATATGTAGGTCTGGATACAGGTCTGTGTTTTGGTATTGTTTTTTTTTCTTTTCATTTGACCATCTAGAAACTTTCAATGGGAGGACACCAGAAGAGTTTATCTTGTTTACCTTGTCAAAACCCAGGCTGCAAGAGGTTATGGGAGTGGTGTATAAATACTGGGTAAACAGTGGAAAGATCATTGGCGCTAAAGGACGATGTTTGCTAAGAAAAGCTCAAGCTGGAAACTAGGTGTTTCTAAATGGACAGTATCTTTCAAAGGGAAATAATAGAGTTTTCCACCCCCTTCATTTTAAAGACAGAGCTTTATAATTTTTTCAGATTCAGATACAGTATGCCTGGCAGCCACAGCAGGGAACAAAAATCAGACACCCAGAAAATCTTCCCAGCTTTAAGGTCCTCTAAGTATCTTTTCTGCAAAAGCCTGTGCTATTCAACTGATAGAAAGCTGCCAGAAAAGGAACGCTATTTGAGCCTAAGCCTGCTCATGGTGAATTCATTTGAAAATTCAAGCAGATGATTTCAGGGTAATTATTATTATGTTGCTTGCTTAGCTGCAGCTGTGAATTGCTTTTTGCATAGTGTAGACAGAGCTTTACAGAATGTTTCCCAGCACCTTCTGTGGTAATTGACAGCTATATGTAAACCCTGCCTATTGTTTCAGATAGCACAACATGTTCTTAATTGCATGTTTCAGATTAGAAACGGATTGAAAAATGAAACGACAAATAACGCAATAAAATCTTCAGAATTTGTTTCACTCTTTCACTTTTTATATATACTCCTGGGTATACTCTCGTCCTGTCACATGCATGTGAACTCAACTGGTGTTTAACAGAAGCCTTGTGAAAGAGCTGAGAAAAGACCATACTTCCCCAAAATTCAAGCGGTACTTTTATATCGGGTTGTACGTGAGTATATGAGAGAATTTTTCTATCCAAAGGAATACTCTTGGTGTTATTTCCTTTGCCCTATTATCTTTGGAGATTATTGATGTTTAATAAAGTGATGACATCAAAAAAATGCAGAGCTAGATTGTGCCACCTACGCAGAATGGTGTGTAGGAGTCTAATGATGTTTTTTTCTCAAAAGAAGGTCCCACAAGCGTGCAACCTGCCCCTTCGATGACCCTTGCTAGGATGAAGGCTAAAGACACACAAGCCCCCTGCAGAAGGTTTGCCGTAGTTGTTTAAGACATTAATCTGTAGGAGATAACGAAATCATGGCCTCTAGTGAGAGAGAGAGAGACGTGCAAGCATTGGTCAAGGCTCCGTGTCCAAGCTACACCACCTCAGGAGCAACTGCCTAAGCTTACGTCACTGCCATGGCTAATCCCCACCCCAATTAGCTAAAACGGAGACTTTGCTGAAGCATGTTTGAGGAGAACTGTGTAAATGCGTGAAAGTAATGCAGTGAGGAGACATGAGGAGCCGGTGGAGATGACAAAAAGAAAGTTTTGGACGCAGACACCCTCCACCATTAAGAGAATGCTTGCAACACAGGCTTGAATGGAGGAGGGAGGGACTTATTTTTCAAATTGGAAAACAAAAAAAATAAAATTGAAACACCATCACTAACCCAGTAGACCAGCAATAATCAGAAAGCCAGAGAATACTGTATGACACTGGAAAGGATTTTATGCAGATGATGTCATTCTGTCTTTGAATGAATGCTATTAATCTGCATCTGAAGCGTAAAACCATGAGGTAATGGAATACATTAATTGCTGCAAGCTGCCAGTGTCTCTAGGCCTGTAGATACCAACATTTTTGGAGCCAGCCTCTTAGCACTTTTCCTCCCCACCCTCGTCCCCAGCGCATAACTTCCACCTTTGCTCACAGGTTCCCATGTCAGCTTTCCACCAGCCAGAGCCTTTGCTGCTACCTCCTCTCCTGTGTCCTCCCCACGCTCCTGCTGCTTTTTCCTACAGCCAGCTCCAGGGACAAGAGCACAGACCCCCAGCAGAACTTGTCCACTTGGCCCCTGTGCTCTGCTGAGCCGCACCTTCAACATGGGCATTCCCTGCTGCTCAGGAAAGGAAGTCCTAAGTTGCCTGAATCGTCCTTCTAGCTCAACTGCAATGGGGAAAAGGAAGGTGAAAGCAGAGAATCCGAGTGGCATTTTTTTTCCATCGCAAATTGAAGTGTGTGGGAGCTCTTTGGTTCAGGTGGGAGCTCATTATTGCATTTTTTCCAGGTTCTCGGCTTTTGCTCGGGAGGGAACCTCAGGGGATTTTCAAAGCGTTGTGTAAATGACCTTGCAGAGCAAGCTATTAGCATTCACTGAGTATGCCCAATAGTAGTAACTTGCACTAAGGTAATAACACTTCCATTAATGTTTGGATGGTTTGGGGGGTTGGGTTTTTTTTGGGCGGGGGGAATGTCTAATTAGATTGTACATCCTTTGGAGAAGATTCTTCTTTGTCTAATATAAGTACAGGCAGATGACTGATACTCAATACAGGTTTTATAGTAATGTATTAGAAGGACAAAGATAGTCCTGGCTATTTTTACAGTGGTATAGGCGCCAGGTCATACTGACCCCAAGGTCTGGGCTGCCATTCCCTGAGGACCAGAGCTCAGACCAGAGCTCAAACTCTGTATCTCAAGTCGTAAGCAAGCAAGAGAATTTTATTTGTGCAGCTGACATGCTAAGGTACTTAAGGTGTCTGAGACCCAGTTAAGATGTCTGGACACAGCCAGCAGCGGCTCCCACACAGGCCTGGGGTGAAAGGGGCAAAACCAGACTGCTTCTGTAGTTCCTGCTGCAGGCTTTTTTGGACAGAGCTAATTACCAAAATCTTCAGAGCCCCCTTCTCTCCATCCCTGGTAATCCATCTGCATGCTAGCAGCCAAGCAGTCTGGAGAGAGAAGTTGTGGAAGAGGAGGCTGGGATCCAGACTTCAAAGAGTGACCGAGATAGACGAAGCTAAGAGGAAGATAACAAGCTTGATAAGGAGATGGAGCCTAATGAAAACAGAGGAAGAAAATGGGAGCTGGGAGAGGGGAGTCAGAACTGGTTCACCAATGTGAGACTGATTGGAAAATCAGTCTGGCAGTGGGACGGGGTAAGGAGTTAGGATGAGACAAGGTAGAAGCCTGAAGTTGGATGAAGGATCTACAGAGGGATCCTAGTGGGCTGAGAGCTTTGGGGTAGAGCTGGGCAAAGAGGGAGAAGGCAGAGAATCCATCTGGGGCAGGGAGACTGTACAATAAGGGGATGCTGGTGAAGAAGAAGGACTGAAGGGAGGAAGAGACTAAGTGACGGGAAAGCGTAGTTGGGCAAGGAGCCTGGGATGGAGATTTGCAGTCTAAAGGAGGAAGGAAGAGATTCGACTGGTAAGGAGGAACGGATAGGGATGAAGAGTGCATTGACGGAGAAGAATCAAAACAGGAGCATCATAGTGGGGTGGGACAGAGTCAATCAAGCGTGGGAAGGAAAAGCAGAAGAGCATGTGCCTCTTGTAGCGCATCTTTCTTTGGTTCATCCTTTTTGATGTTAGCAAATAGCACTGAAAACCACTGGTGAAGTGTGCATCTGTATGTGTCATACACACACACACACACACACACACGTACGCAGAGAGAGATCCTGTCAGATATATAGGGCAATGGTCAAATTCTGGTGGAAGCTGTCCTTCAGCTCATGTGGCAGATGTCTTCAAGAACATCATTATGCCAGTTCCTGTGTGCTGGATTACTGAGAGACAACAAAAGCATTTTTCTAGGCTTTCAACGTGCCTTTATAAGCCTAGGAAATAATGCTCATGTCATTTTAGTTTTTCTTTTATTAATGTTTAAAAAAAACATGTTCTTAGTCAAGAACTGCTTTGTTTGATATACAAATTGGCAGATGTGTATTGCCTGAGACAAAGGACTGAGGAAGGGGATTGTCAGAGCTGTATCTTGGCCTGGAAAAATAAAAGTCTGTCCTTGGTTCTGCTCTAATTCCTATATGAAGTTAATCAAGTTTTGCCAGTTTGACAGCTTATTTAAGAAAGTGTGTTTCTTACATTCTATATTCCAAACTTCAGGTGCTGATGCTTATGCTTGCAACAAAAGTCAATGTAAGTCATTCCCCGATCAAGTCAAGTGCTGTATAATGCTAAAGCTTCTGAAAAAAATCAAACCGGGCATTTAAAATTAATGAACAAATGGGTATTTGTGATACTACAGTGGTGGGTGTTACAGATATTAGTAATTCTGTCTCCACCACAGGGTTTGAATGGTACCATTACTAAGGCTTTGGTACCATGCCTTGAGCAATATGGTGAAAAAGAAATATTGAACACGAGCTCATTAATGGTGCAATCAGACACAATGTTCTGGCTGCAGTGGATCCTGTCTCATGGGTTGCTGATCCCCCAGATCTGCTGGCAGAATAGCACATCTCGCTGTTCCTCAGCTCTGCAAAAATGATCTGTCTTAGCAGGGGCACTATTATGCCTGCCCTTTAAAAGCATATACACTCTCCCTCCTCTCCTCAAAAACGAGATCATTTGACAGAATTTGAGTTAGGAAATGGCTACAGATGGAGCTGTGCTGGCAGATCGGAAAGTGTGATTATATCCCTGGCAGAGAAGGGGTGATGAGTAGCTGGCAGTAGGGCCAGGGCAGTAGACTCTTACTTGGGATGAGCTGTAATCAAAACACGACTGACCCTGCTCCACTGGAGTCCCACCACCAGTGACAGGCAGGCCTTCACCCAGAGCAAAGGAGCACAACGTTGGTCTCCAGTACTAGTTCTGCATGAGTAACCTTTCTTGTAGTGTTTCCTAACTACTGAGCGGTGAACTTTACAGTTCGAATAGTGTTTTCTGAGCATGCTTTTGTGCGTAAGTACACACAGAGATATGTGATACATAAAATATGTGTACTATGCATTTGTATGACTTTCCACAGAAAACCATATCTTTTGCTACCTTTTCTTTGCCATGCATTAGGAAATACTCGAGGGGCAGATGAATCAGTCCTACGGCACGGCCAAAATCACGATGAGTCTATCAAGTGGACCTCACAGGGAACATTTAAATCCCATAGGTATTTTAGAGACACTTAGTAACTTCTGGTGCTCCTTAAATATTAACAGCTGATCTGGACTGTTGGATGAATGGTAGTTTGGAAAGCTTTATGTGCAGATCCATGACATAACTGTCTCAGCTGAAGAGGAATGCTTCCTTTAATCAAATCATTGTGTAACACGTCTGATTCACCATGGAGTTGCTAAGTACTGTGTCCCAAGTGTCTGCAGCAGATACAAGGCATAATTTGGGGGTGGAAGTGGAAAAGGGAAACGTGGTTTTTTAAGCCATGCTCACACTCTGAATCTTAGGCCGGTGAACAAAAACAGTTTCCTGACTTAAACTGGGGTCTGAAGGCTTCTTTGATTTGTCCCAATTGCTCGTGGCCCCCAAGAATAGTTTGAAAGGAGAAGTAAACACGCTGAGTGCAGCAACCAAGCATTGACTGGCAGGGGGGATGTCCTAGTCTAAATCCTAATGCCATCCTCAGAGAAGGTATGAGGATACATACGGTGCTCTGCTAACTTTGTGATAGCGAGTTAGGGAACTCCCCCAGAGCAAAGCCGGATGTCTTTCAGAACATTTTGAGTTGTCTCTGTTATTTCAAAAGGCTGCAATGCAGATATGTGGGCTAAGCTGGGAAACCTGCCCCTCTGCTGTGGTGTTCCTTGAGTGATATTCGTGTATAAAATGCTTCTGTTTTGATTGAGAAGGCTTTACCAACTGAAAGGAGGTTTAACATTGGCAGAACTATAATCTCCACCAACTGGTATGGCTTTTCTGCACTGAAAGAAGGATTAAAAGGTAGTTACACCTCAAGATCCATTTTATGGAAGTTTAAAGTCATATGAGGAGAGGCTGAGGGAGCTGGGCATGTTTAGCTTGGAGAAGAGGAGGCTGAGGGGAGACCTCATTGCCCTCTACAACTACCTGAAAGGAGGTTGGAGAGAGGTGGGTGTTGGCCTCTTCTCCCAAGTGAATAATGACAGGACCAGAGGAAATGGTCTGAAGCTGCGGCAGGGGAGGTTTAGATTAGATATTAGAAAGAATTACCAAAAGAGTGGTCAGGCACTGGAACAGCCTGCCCAGGGCGGTGGTTGGGTCACCATCCCTAGAGGTGTTTAAGAAACGTCTAGATGTGGCACTTCAGGGCATGCTTTAGTGGCAGAGATTGTAGGGGGTTCTTTTGTGTGCGTGTATGGTTGGACTCGATGATCTCAAAGGTCCCTTCCAGCCATGAAGATTCTATGATTCTATGATTCAAAAAGGCAGCAAGAGCTGTAACTCTAGGCACAGGTGTTGTGTGCAGGTCTTGAAATGGCTTACAAGACCAAGAGGGCTTGGGACACATTACCAGCACTTACACCTCCCCTACACCTAATTTTGCCTGTTGGGAGAAAAATAATCTATTCTCCTTTGAAAGATAAAACTGAGTTTAAAAATGGAAATGGGCTCCTGATAAACAGTACCATAAAGCTGGAGAAAGCTTCCTGGGGCACGCTGGATGTGATAACCTGGAATAAATGTCGGTTGGTTGAAGTGTCTATCCACATGGTAACCATTCAAGCCGTGTACAAGTGGTGCGATTGATTTTTGTAATCCCAGACAAAAGAAGACTCTTCTGAAGCGTTGTCAGCCTGTGAAAAGCTTCCAAAGACCAAAGCCAGTGCTGAAAAGCCAACGGGGTGGCCAGCTTCCAGCTTGGCATCTACTGCTAATGTTCCATCTACCTAAAATTGCGATTATAACATAGTTAGAAAAGGCGTTTTTCATTTCCTGCTCCGCACTGATGTGTAGAGTTACTGTGTGCTGTTAGCAGCTAAGTGCTGGTTTTCACTTCAGAAACAGATGCCTTTATTGAAGGCTGGATCCTGGCAGCCCCTCCATGACTACGGAGATGGAAAAGGGTGCATGTAGCTGCCTGGACACAAATGTGCATGTACGGTTCTCTTTCCATCAAGCTTGGTTTTCTTTTTCCACTCTCCTCAGCTTTAGTTTCTCTGATGTGAGGTCTCTACCCTGGCATGACCACACTCACGCAGTGTGAAGAGGAGCTCTCACTGGATCTCTCTGGCATGTAAAGAGCGCTCCAGGATGCGCTTAGCTGCAGTCCCTGCCCAGACCTTCTTCCTACGTGAAATGGTTGGTGTAAGCGCCGTTGGCTGCTCTGTCATTTCTAAAATATTTCAGACCTCCTCCATTAAGACGTGCTATGCAGCAGCCAGTCTCTACAGGTCAGAGCAGGATGGACACTCGCGGTGGCCGGAGTTCAGTCTGAACCCAATTCGTTTTCTCTGAAGCTGTTTCAGAAGATGAAACTGCCCTTCTCCTCTCCCTGGATAATCCCCTTCTGCCAGTGGTCATGAATCACCCTTGAATAATTCTTCCGTATAGATGGTTTTGAAGTTCTGTCGAGTCATTTGTGCAAGCTGGGAGGGTTTGCTGTACACTGGCTCTACACCTGTGTTTTCCAGAACAACCCAGAGGAAACTGCCCTGCGTGGCTGCTCGTGGTGTCCCACAACACTCCCATGCAGCACCGTGCATCATTCTTCTTTGTCACCCCCACCTCTCTTTTCAAAGCTTAACACAGCTTTTGCAGCAATCTTGCGTTCCAGGTTTTAGTTGAGTTAGGTCATAAGCACGTGTTTACTTCCCGACTATCTCTGCCGGTTGAAGATGTTGCTGCCCCAAGGTTCCCATTCCCACTGATCTGCCATCTGGTGAAAATGTGTTTCCACACACCGTTTGCTTCTCTACAGAATTAACTGGGTTAACTTAAACCACGAAAGAAGGCAGTCTGAGCTAGCCCACATGCAATGGAGCAGCAAGCTCTTCTGCTGGCACAGCAGGAGCTGTGAACTCCACGCGGGATTTAATGCACTCAATCCCAATCCCTAAAAAGTAGAGCTAGTAGAAGACATTTTTCCCTAGCCTTGAAATCCGGCTGCCTTCAACTTGGACCACTGGTGGAGGTGCTGCTAGGGTATGGATGGGATTTTAAATATTAAATAATTCCAACATAAACTAAATTAAAATCTAATTACACAAATTTGCAATGAAGAGGGAAGAATAAATGTAATATCTGAACTCTATTAAAGGATTTGCTTTTGTATAGGAACATTTGCAAAATTAAATGTTTTAAAAATTGTTTCAGATTATTTGACCAGGAATAATTATGACATAAAACCAGACTGTGAATACCGAGAAAACCAAATTAAGCTGGGACATGAGGTAAAGGAAGTTACTTATAACTGTTTTATATTCCATATACCTTTTTTTCAGCAGCCCTGAGATGTCTTACTGCAGGATAATTAGAATATAACCTTGTCCCAGGAAACCAAACAGTTGCGAGCATGGTCCTCTGTGTGTGTGCGCGCATGTCTGCCTGTACACTGCTTGTAACAACCCAACCGATGGCAAGGGTGACTCCTGGGAATGGAAATTTTTCTCAAAATTCAGGCTATTTCAGGATTCACTGTGGAGTCCAACCTGGTCTCCTAGTGAGAGGAGAGAAAAGGCAAACGGCACGTGAATTAATTTTTCAGTTGATTTTTAACTTAGGAAGGACTACTGGTGCCACTGAAGACCACAAATAATAGAGAACAGCTTAGAAAGGTTACACTTGTGGAATGGAAAGATCAAAGGGAGAATCAACTTAGGGAAAATAGTCTAAAAAATGAACATAACAGGTAGTAGTGGGAGTAGAAAGCAGTAATGCAAATAAAAAGCAAGGATGTAGGAAGGATGTAGGAAGTGCAGAAGTATTCTTTCCAGATTTATAATTATTTGTAGCCAGAAAAAGTCCTTGAAGAAATTTTAAAGTAGCCTGGATGTAAATTTGAATGCAGGCCGTATTATCTGCAGCTTGGAGTTTTTGTCTAAAAGTACTTGTGGTCCCTTTATTGCAGCTGCGGCTTTCTTTAACTTCTGAATCTTCTTCTTGCTGTGTGGCATCAGATACATTTTTAGAATTAAGGTCTATTCCAAGCCTTAGAGGATCTAAAATCATAAGCCAGATGCTTGGAAATGAAGAGAGTACACTTAAGAAACAGAATGTTAACATGGTGACATGTATATGCTATATGTACATACATGCATGTGTTATATAAACACAAGTATGTTTTGCAATTTCTTTTGCTCATTCTCTCCCTCCAATCCTTGAAACCACTGAGAGTCCTTAATGGCCCTGACCAGCCTCACCTGGGACCTCCACCCACCCACCTTAAAAGGGCCCAGAAATTCTTTTAAGTTCAGCTGGGGACCATTAGCCACTGCCTGAGCTATTTGGAGAAATGCTGGTCTACAGCTTTGGCTGGTTATGGTAGTTCTTTTCTCTGGAGCTTGACACATAGATTGGTTTCCCAGCCTGAACCCGGCTCTATCTTGTTACCATGGCCCTACCTGAAGATCACTGGACCTGACTTGTGAACTGGCTTCTTGGCTTAAACTTGGGACTGCCCTATCACCGTGCTTTTGCCTCACGGTCTGGACTTTTGGTTGGACCTGGCCACAATCTCTGGGCCTGTCCTGCTTTGCTCACCTGGGGCTATGGGGCAGGCTATGGGATCACCTCAGCTCCTGGCTTGCCGTCCTGTGGGGAACAGACCCGCTTTCTGACATGGTCCTCAAATATGTATGTGAGCGTGTAAGGATGAGCTAGTGTGGCCATCACTACCAAAATGACAGAAGATGGTGACTGTTGTCCCCTCTGCAGAAGTGCTGTAACAAAAGTCACCTTTTTGCCTAATGAAGGAGTTGTCTCTCACTGTCTCCTCTTCCTCTGGAGGCAGGAAAGTGACAAAAGAAGGTAAAAGAACGGAAGTCTCTGGCGGCATTGCTGTAATAACTGCAGCGCAGGAGAAAATCTAGATAAGGCTTTTATTTTCAGATGTGAAGATCTGTGGTTCAGATTTGGCTAGAGGAATTTGCCCACAAATACAGATAATCCTGTTTTCAATGTTTCACATCATTGGCTTGAGCCTGTGAAGCTTGTCTAGGTAAGAAATGTGCACGGATGTGGTTCATGTGAGTGTTTCCAGAGCTTGGCGTTAGGGTTGTACTTGCTGTTTCTTATCAGTCAGACCAGCGCACTTGCGTTTTACAGGTCAAGAGGACTGGGACTCCATAGCTGATGGTATTTCTGCAGTGGAGTTCCAGAATCAGCTTTTGATTACTCCTTGTCACTTCATCCAGCCAACTCCACAATATGAAGGAATGGTTTTGGTCTCAGCAGTAACAGGACTGGGCAGTGGGTCCCAGATTTTAAAACAAGGAAGAGTCATTTTGCACCTCCGTGTCCTTTCTGTGCTCCTGTTGAGAGCTCCTTAAGAGGTATGCGCCAAACGGTCAGCCAAGGGGAAGGATGATAGAGAAGTGAGTGAAGGAAGCTTCTGTCTTTCCTAACCTGCAGCTTCTCAAAAAGACGCATCCAGATTGGGGGAAAATAAGGTGGAACACCTATCTCCCCGTGTAACCTGGATAGGGAAAAGGTGCTGTGGAGTTGGGAGAGAAGTAGTGTGGGGAAGAACTAGATAAAGAGACAAAACACACAACAGCAAGATGGGCCCTGGGAATGGCAGGAGGGAATTAAAGCATAATTTTTAAAAGTGTGTAAAAGGAAAGGGTATTAAAAAAAAAAAAGAAGAAGAAGAAGAAAAAAAACCCAAAACACACAAAAAACCCTTTTGTTTTTATAGGCAGCTTGTTTTATAGGCAGCTTGTAGGGAAAAGGAGAGATGCAAAGGTGGGTACCATGAGCTTGGCCTCCTTAAACCAGGCTGAAATTATCATGCTTACTTCATTCGACAGCCCATAGCAGTGGAGTGAAGTGTTTCTGCATCTCTTGGTTTGTGTGATTAAAATGTTCTTGGCATCAGCTTTGGTTTTAATGTGATTGGTTTTTAAACATAATTAGAAGGGTTTTTACAGCTTTGTGTATTCCTATTTAAGAGACAACAAAAGTAATGCACAGTTGTGTTTTTTTAGCAGAGAAGGATCTCTAAAGCACTACACCAGCACGGCACTGCAGCCTTGATAATGAGATCATGCGTGGAGAAGCATTGCAGAACAGGCCCTGAATGTTTGCAGACAATGCCTCTGACTCAACGAAAAGCGCAACCTGTGGTTTGCTAGCCCCATTGATCTCGGTGCCTCGTTGTGCAAGCTGTTCACAGGATCAGATACACAAAATGGAGCCTTAGATGGGGGGGAGGAGGGGTTCGGTTACGTTTCAGTTCCCTGTGAACCTTGTTTGATTTAGTAACATTCACTTTCTTTTTCCGTTTGAAGTTTACTGCTGAGGCTATGGCAAGATCATCAGGGGCTCGAGGCACGAGGGGTCCCACTAAGCCAAGGGGATAACTCGCGTGCTTAAACAGTGCCTGTAAAACTTGATATGAGAAACCCTCAAGCATATGCTGTGGCTTTCTGCGGGCGCGCTCGCTGGCATTAGCGGGACTTAACAGACACGCAAATTCTTTCCTGAAGATAGACACAGGAAAAATTACTCCATGAGGGAAATACCTCCCTAGAGAGGGATCCACAGCTGTGCTGCATACTCTTCCCCGTCTCCGCACACTGGTGCCTGAAGCCTTTAGGGAGATGAGCTGTTCTTTGCCAGTTCCTCTCCTACCTCCACCCCCAGCGTCTCCCTCCCATGGCTGGGTCTCTATCTCAGCAGGTCTGGCCTCCGAGCTGGATTTCTTCTGGTCCACTATTGACCTGGGCTCCTGTCACCCGTGCCAAACTTGGTATTTTTCAGAGGTGAGCACGTGCCGTGTTTGTGGTTTTATGGGCTGGCCAGCCGCTCCTTCTGTAGGATTTCTATGGCAATGATATAATGTACATATCTTCGAGAAACTAGGCCAATTTAAGCCAGTGGAGGATCTGATGTCTTAACTTTTGCTTTTCCCTGCGTTGCCATGAGCTTACCTGCAAGCTTCATTGTGCATCGGTGTCAGATTCTCCTCCCACAAATGTATGCACATTTGATCCTCCAGTATGGCTGTTCCACAGTTTGACTGAAATAAGATATATGTAATATTTCTGTGATGTAGAAAAGGCCTTAACACTTGCTGTAAAGACAAGGCTGGAGAATGATTCACCTTTGAAGTAAACAAAGTGT
This sequence comes from Larus michahellis, assembly GCF_964199755.1. Classification (NCBI taxonomy): domain Eukaryota; kingdom Metazoa; phylum Chordata; class Aves; order Charadriiformes; family Laridae; genus Larus; species Larus michahellis. Next base: position 74,308,034 of record NC_133897.1, on the reverse strand, counting down.
ACTTTTTCTGTTGTACCATTTCTTAAGCCAACAGACAAACAGCTTTGAGGCCGGCTGTTACACCCTAGACCACACTTTGGTGTTGCCTTTCAAGACATTACAGTGTTTAAACAGAAGACATAGTCAGTTGTGAAATGTCTTATCCCTTGTTGGTGAAAAGGGGCTTCAGCTGGGATGCGATGAGCCCACGGCACAACTTTCTGGAAGAGGTCTGCAACGGGCAACTGGACCTGAAGCCCAAGAGGAGACTTCCAAGCCAGCCTGGAGCAAGAGCCCAGCCAGGTGGGAAAGAGGGCTGGATGTCGGCTCCCTGGGCTACCTAGCAGCCTTCGGCTGATCCATGAAAAAACAAACCCAAAATATTTCTCTCCTTTCTGCAGCGAGAAGCCAGCCTTGAAACAGGTCTCTTTTATTTATATCATCATTGCTCTCCTACGCCTCGTTTTCCTCTGTCTTGTACGCTACGTGGGTAATTGTTTATTGATGTGTGAAAATGGGTATAGGATGCAGTCATGCTGCTGTGATAGGATTTTGGAAAATGAGATCCATGGCTTCTACAGTGGCAGCCTTGTGAAATTTTGGGACAGCTGCAAGACTGCAAGTGCCGTGTTTTCGACTTGCATTCATTCGCTAAAGTGTGTTTTGAAAATTTTCTACAGTCCTCGGCATTGGAGCCTGACACTTGTTAGCCTTAGTTTAAAAAGAATTAACAGAATCGCTGGCCACAGCTAGAGGAAACGATTTTTCAGGGGACTCCACAAAGAGAGGAAATTACATAGCAGGATTATTAAGAGAAAGGCACTGAAATAATTCAAAACAAAACCATACATCTAGTTATTGTTGTAGACATTTGGATTTAAGGAGGACTGAACATCTTTAAATGACAGAAATAGCACAGCTTACAAAAGAGGTGCTATCTGTCTGGCTTTTGAAGCACCACTGCAAATACTCCGTATATGACTTTGTTGCGTGAAAAGGGGCCAAGTGGTTTTGGCAGAAGATAAACCCCCTTGCGTTCTAACACTCCTCACCCAGGCGGGAGGCTAGGTGTGGCTAGGTTTAAATTCTGAGTGATGCCCAATTCAGCACGATCAGTCCAATCGCGTTTAATATGTATTAAACTATTACGATTTGGATACACTAGTAGTGGACTGCACCTTCAGTCTAGTCATGCTCCTGAACTAGCAGCACGGCCTCTCTCGAGTTTTGGTCGCGTTCAGTGAGAAAGCGAAATGACTAGCTACTCAAACAGTGCAGTTTATTTAAGCAACAGATATACAGGTTCTTTAGGATTGCCGGTGATAAATACACTGTCTGCAAAGCACATGCAAATAAAGATATTGTTAAGTATACAAACGCGTGACAAATTATAAACGATACAGCCTGGCTATAAATGTAGGGTAGAGATTCTCTAGAGAAATTTCTAGGTCCCCGAGAAAGCGCTCGGTGTAATCGAAGTCTTACCCAAAGGCGTCCGTATGGGGGGGAAGAAAGGCTCAGCCCGTCGACTGATCCCGGAAATCAGCGACGGAATTCTTCGCGATGGTGTCTTCCCCGGCATCCCCTCTCTCTCGGGCTATTTTATACTATTTTTTATCTTCAAAGTGGAGTTTGAGTGACTTTAGTCATACGTACTTTTATTATGATTAATGTATTCAAGGAGGAGTGTTCACACTTCGGGGGCGGATAGCGTCCGGGATGGAGGTGTGTTTTGGTACATTGTAGTGAGCAAAGTTCACACAAAGGACAGCATTTCATCAACATTTGACGAAATGTTGGCTTGGGTAGTGTGTAGGCCGCTTATCTGTTCCGTAGTACCATCTCGTCCCCATATCTGCTATTCGTCACAAGGGAAGGCCACGGAACAAGCGCGTTCTGTTCCATCCCTCGTGTAGTTTCGCAAACAACCTTGTACAGGGAATCACAGATGTGGCATTCTTCGCGTGCTAGCTGCGGCTGTATTCTACCTCAGAAGCCTCTTGATTTTATGACTTTCCTTAATGTGTGAACGATGCTGTATTTTTGTATTCTTGGCCAATTTAGTAATTATTCCACAGACTTGTATGACACTGCACAGTCAGGGGAACAAGACTAAAGGAACTTGAAGCTTTGTTGTTGATCTGTGCCTAATGATCTGCAATATGCCTAGCAAAGTAAACATACCAGTAATCAAAGAAATTTTAACTTGTGTGAGATTTTTCAATAGAATGGGAAACAGAATAGAATCGAATCCTCTCTGTGGATTTCTGATATTCATGTCTGTACTGGGAGGGAGGCAAGGGAAAGCATTTCCAGAGAAAATAATGATGTTTTGCTTATTTCCTTTTAACCCTGCAACCTTTGAGCTGCTAAGCTAACTTAATGTGCTCAGAAGGTGATATTTAGAAGATCTCTCCCATGCATGTCTGTGGCAAACACCAAACGAGAGTGCCACAGAATGGCAAAAATACTTGTGGAAGAAGGCACGGGATGAAATGCTTTTTAATCATTCAGATATGTTAAAGTGTTTATGGTTGAATCTAAAGAAAAAGCATACCACTGAAAGCATCTTGGCAAGATGCACTTGCGTTAAATGCATGTGTCTTCTGTTTCTTTAACAGATAAAATAAAAGGCTTAGCAAAAAAAAAAAATGCTGGCAAACCACACCGTATTTAAATGAACGGTTCAGAACCTAGAGCTACTGAGAAAGAAAGATCAGAGTGATCTGGCGAGCTGAGGTGAAGGGGAGATGCAGTGGAAAATATGAGCAACTTCATGAAAAAGTTCAGAGATGGCAAGAGGCCTGTCTACCTCAGTTAGGAGTAAAAATAATGGGTGCAAGGGAGTAAAAGGGCTGTAAAAGCACAGAGCCTGCAGAGAAACTGTTCTTTCTGAAAAGACAGAAGCAATTTTCAGTGGAAAGCCAAAAGGTCTGGGACTCGCTTTTCGTGGCTACATCTACGCTAACTTCAGAGCACCGGCCCAAGCTCAAACTTGCCTTGTGTTTGGACACAAGACTGTGCTCAGGGCCTTGGGTGAGCTCCATCTTGGGGAGGAGGAAGGGAGTCTGAGCTGGGCTCAGCCCTTTAATATAACCCCAATGGGATCGTATCCTGCGCTGCTGGTGAGCCTTTGCCTTCTCCCGAATCCTCCACCTCTCACAATTCTGCGTGGCAATCACCTCCCTCCCAGAAGTGCTTGATGTCATGTCCCACAAAGCCCTGCCAGGCGTGTGGTGTGCTGAGTATGAGACATTCATCACATGGCGCCTGCTCCTCATGCTCCTCAGCGCAGGGCAGCAGCAGCGGCATGGGCACAGCATATGCCAGCCACTGGGGCTGCCTCTTGGAGAAAAAGGCAGCACTGGTTTAACCAGTTTGGGTTTAATTTCTTCCCTTTTTTTTTTTCTCCTTAGACTTTGGCATGCCATCATGGGAGGTTTGGACGGGCAGGGAGGGCGGCCAGCCGGCAAAGTGTGCTGAGGATGAGTCTCTTGCTCTTGGCCTCGTCCAGTGTCTCTGCAGGGAGGATGCTGCAGGTGGTGTGGGCACGGCGTTAGTCTCGCCAGAGCTTGTAGAACCAAAGGAGACCTCGAAGGAACTCTGCTAGAAGGCATTCTCCTCAGCAGCTGCTTCGCTCTGCGACTGGTCTCTTGTCTGATCTCTTGTCCTGTGACCAGAGACGTGAGGTCTCGTGTGCTGGGAGGAAAGAAGGCTGAGGTCAGGCTGTGGTGGTGGTTTAGGTAGGGTGAGGATTGCTTCCCCTGCCTGGAGGAGCTGTTGTGGAGAGAGCTCCTCCATCATTACCCCTGGGGGAGCACCACAGCAGTTGGGGCTCTTCCAAGGAGGGAGGAGGACAAATAGTCACCAAAAGAGTTTTTAGCACAGCATCTTAGACACAGGGATTCTTGTCTGAGACACTCTGATATCATTAAGATGAACATGGTGTAAATAACTAGATATGGCATCGGTGATCATGAAGTTCATTGAAATGTCTGGTTGATAATGCCTGGGAAAAAGATGACACTCTGTCAGTAAATTGTGCCCTAGATCACTTGCTTAACCTAAAGCTGGACAGATGTGCACCTTCCCTTGGCCGCTGGGGTCCACGCCAGTGACCACCACACAGAGCTGCGGTGTATATGTGTAAGTAAAACGTAAGGCTGGGCCAAAATTCTTTGGAATAGAACATGTCTCCATTATATAATGCCAGTTTCTCCAAATCCAAAGGAAGAGATTTGATTTAGGGGACTAAGGGATGTCTCCCTTTAGGACATCCTGCCAGGCGAGGAGATACAGGACGCTGCCATACAAAATGTCCCAGCCAGGACCATCTCCTTGCTGGGAGCAGCAGGCTGCGGGGAGCAGGGCACGGCCAGGTCCCTGCTGTCATCTTTGCCTGCCTCCAGGGAAGCGTCTGGCCGCTGCTGACAAGGGAGAGTTGCGAGTATCTGGGGTGACAGCTACGGCTGGAGAAAAGAGGGGAAAAAATGACCTCCCCCGGCAGCAGCGGTTGCTGCCCTATCTCTCCGGCCCTGCTGCAGGGGCGACAAGCTCTGGAAACGCTCTGAGCATCGGCTCCTTATGCCAGGTAAGCCAAGATCCTCTGGCTTTCATCTGAATAGCGCCGAGTGAGGAGCCTCAGAGCACAAGCTAATAGATAGCGTTTCTTTTAGCGAAACCTTTATGTTAATTCAATACAGACTACTTATGGAATTTCCCTTCTCTGAGAAAGTCTCAACATCTATAGAGAAATAGTGCTCAGTCTTGGGTTTTGGGTTTGTTTTTTTTTTTTTCTTTTCAGAACTTCAGAAGTTCCCTCAAAAATTCCCTGAAGCCTTAATAACAAAGATTCTTTGTTGCGTGTCAGGATGTAATGTACAATTTAAAATTTTCACATTTGATGCTCAGCATAGTTGAATTTGCCACAGTGCTTCACATTCAATATATACCAAGAGTTCTAGCAAAATCACATGCTGTTCAACTAGAGATTTATCATGGGGTGCTTAACAATGAATTATTTAAAAGTACCTAATGTATCATGGTTTCTTGAGAGCCTAATGTGTGTATGTGTATATACTTATACATAAAATACCTGTGAGCCATTACAGAATACTAGTTTCTGAGCGTAGGGGTTTTGAGCGTAAATCTAGAGGATGTTTAAAAATAGGTGTCCTCCTGAAAATGCAGTGGAGTTTTAGAAAGAAAAAAAAAGCCTTAATAATCTTCCCCGTTCAGATATAGACACAGTCATTTAAAGGGCTCCTTTTAGGTGAAATTTTAAAAGTATCTAAATTCTGCCACAAAGGATTTTTTTTTTCCAGTGTGCATATTGATGTGGCATTTTAGGTCTTGCTGCGAACTTTTAAAGAATTCCACTCGTTTGCAGGTTTGAGAAGATTACGATGTGCCTCCTACTAGCAATCATCCGCAGTACTTTGGGAAAAGTACTTCCCTGAGTGGGTATGCGCTTCCTTTTTGCTGATGGAAAAACACAGAAAAAGACGAAGCGGTCTGCTCTGCCTGGGATGAACAGCCTGGTATTGCCATCTCTTCCAAGCTTTCCCAAGGCTGCCCTCGGGACTGTATTTTCTACTTGCTGGGGCAGGTAGGGGAGCTGCTGGAGCAACCCGGAGCTGGGCTGGAGGTGGCTCTTCAGCCCTTAGCTCTGCTGGCTGGAGGTGCGCAGGCTGAGCGTCGCCAGCTCACAGCTGCCTCCTCGTCCACTTCTTCCGACGGCCGTGGGAATAACCTCACGGGGCCAGACTTTCAGTTCTGCGTTTTTGTCCTCTGACCCAAACTGACTTTGAGATGGCTGGGTTTAAGTTCAAGGGTGGATCAGCTGGCACCATCTGACGTGCCCCAAGCCTCCCTGGGGACCTGTCTCCTCTGACATCTCATTGAGTCATTCTTGTAACTTGTGCTCGTTTGTGGAGTGAGGGCACCTATTATATTCCTGTGCATATCCACGTGGTGAGAGCAACACGTTTTCACGCTGCTGGGCGGGATGCAGCTTGACTACTTTTAGTAGAAGAACAGTTTCCCGCTGGCTCCAGGGGGTTTGCTGTCGTCCTTCATTTCAACCTGCATGTTGGAGCTCCTACTCCGAACTTATTCAGGTCCGTGGCAAAGAGCTGGGTGACCTAGGACTTCCTTCAGCAGCAGCTGCGGCAAATCCTCTTTTCTGAGGCATCTCGTGAGGAAGGGCCAGCATCTAATGCTTCCTCCCTGATGACAACAACCTGAAGCTTTCAGACAATGAGTAGGAGAAGAAAGAGCCAGATGCCATGTATTGCAAAGGCCAGTGGGACAGGCTCGCTGGGGCAGCTGGCCAGAACAAGTCGAGGTCTAGACATCGTTTCAGAGGTCACTCGACCTCAGGTTTGTGACTGGTCAGCCTTGGTACGCCAATTTAAGCTTAATCACATTCATATCGATGCGTTCAAGCTAACGGCAACTCTGTTCTTCAGCACGTCAGAGCCCTAAGTCTGACAACCAGAAGGGGAGACAAGCACAGTTGCTAACAAAAAAAAAAAAGCCATCGCTTTCTTCTCTAACTGGGGTAGTAGTACAACATTTCTCCTGGAAGATACTCTTTGAGGGTCTGGTTTTTCATAAATCTCTAATTCTGTGATGAATACCGTCTCTGTCCCTAACCGCCAAGTTGCAGAGCAGCCAGGCAGGGTGAAGGCAGGTTGTCCACTGCCTTTTTGCCCTCTGTGTAGTGAATACTTCTGTTGCCTCCAGGCAGGAGGCAGGACAGGTTACCCACAGCAGAGAACCTGCCACCACTGTAAGCCATAAATGTTTTCAAACGGTAATTTAAGTGAAGTCAAGAGGAAAAATAGCCCAGAGACACAGTGCCTGTGGCCAGAAGCGGTCTCGTGTCTGTGTACAGCTCTGCACTGAGCTACTCTGCATCCTCCTGCCTTGGTTTCTCCCATGTGAAATGGGGGTGAAAGTACTTGCCTGTCTTAAGAAAACCTGCCGTGATTAAATGGGGCTTGAAAGAAGGCCCTCGGAAAAACTCAAAGTCTCTGGAAACAGTGGTCACGTTCTCTTAAGGCAGGCGCTGGTCAGGGTCTGGCGTGGACACCAAACTCACAAGGGAAGGCGGTAGGGTGGTCACAGCTGAGGACAACAAGGGCTGCCAGGGGCACGCAGACACGGGAGGCGGAAGGACAGCAATATTTAATTGGGTTTATTTGCTAAACCCATCACGTGCTGCCTCTGAACGCCAAAAAAAAAAAAAAAAAAAAGATGGAAAACCCGAGTGGTCACGAAAAGCTGCCAGCACTTCTTTGTCACGGACTTTGGATTTTTTTTTTAAACAATTAGAATACAAAAGGCCCCCCCCCACTTCCTCCTCAGTGCTAAAAAGCCCAGGCCCCCCCCTTCCCTTTTTTTTTTTTTTTTTGGGGGGGGGGATGTTGGCGCGGACGGACAGAGGGACACAGACCACACACACCCCACGCACAGCTGATGCAGGAGCCCGGCGCCCAGGCCAGGCCACGCCACGGCCGGGCCCCCACCGCCTAAACCCCCGCCGTCCGGGCCAAAAAAGGGGCGCCGCGGCGGAGAGGACGAGGCGCCTCCTCCTCGTATTTCCTCCCCCGCCCACTTCCAGCGGCGGCGGCGGCGGCCGAGGGGCTCTGGCTGCTGCTGCTGCTGCTGCTGCTGCCGCTGCCGCCCGGCATGAAAAGTTACCGCCGCGGCGGGCAGGATGCGCGGCGCCACGGTGAGTGTCCCCGACGGGGCGCGGCGGGGCCGTGCGGCGGGGGCGTGTTGTGGGGGGGAAGCCCGGCCGGGCAGGCGGGGAGGAACCTCCGGGATCTCCGCGTCAGCCCCGGCTCCCTGCGTGTGTGCGTGTCCGGCCGTGCCGGTGCCCCCGGGGGCGGGGGGGTGGTGGTGTGTGGGGGGAACCGGGCGGCGGCAGGGGGGAGCGCGACGCGCACCGGCGCGGCGCTCGCAGCGCCCAGCCGCAACTTTTGCCCGCGGGGGCGGCGGTACCGGGACCCCCGCAAAGAGACACACATACCCACCCCCCCCACCCCCCGGGGCCGCGGCGACGAGGGGCGGCGAGGATCCCCCCCCACCGTCCCGGGGCACCGCACAGCCCCAGTGCTGGTGTTTGTGTGTGTGTGTGTGTGTGACCCGGGATGCCAACCGGGGAAGCGGGGGGGGTGGCGGCGGGGAAGCCTCTGTTGTGCCTCGCGTGGCGCCGCCCGTCCCTCCCCTCCCCCCACCGGGCCGCGAGGAAACCCCCTCGGTGACCCCTCCCCCCGACCCCTCCCCCCACCCCCCCGCCCCGGGGCCGGGGAAGGGTGGGGGCGGGGCCGGGAGACCCGGTGACGTCACTGCTCCCCGGCCCCTGCTTCCTGCAATAGAAAGTGAGAAAAGGGTAAAACACCCTCCCCCCCCTCATCCCCCCCCCCCCCCCCGCCTCCACCTCACCCCGCCCCCGCGGCCCGCGCGCCGCCGCCTCCCGCCCCTCCCCCCACCAGTGACCGGGGCGCCCGGGGATAGGGGGGGGAGGGGCGGGGCGGGGGGGGGAGGGGCAGCGCGTCTCTCCCCGAGGGGAGCCCGGCGGATGCGGCGGGCCCGCCCCGCCCCTCGGGGGAGGCTCCGTGTGTCCCGTGTCCTGTCCGTCTCCCCCCTCCCTCCATCATGTCGTGTGTCCGTCCCCCCCTACCGCCCCGCGGGACGGTGAAGGCGGGGGGGGGTTGCGGGGTCGGTCCGCTCCCGCGCGGGACATGGCGGGGGGGGGGAGGGGTCTGCCCGGGGGCGGGGGGGGCCGTGCCGGGGGGCGGTGCCTTGGCCGGCCCCCGGTGGGGGGGACGGGGACGGTGCATGGAGGAGGGGTGGGTGTCGGTGCCGGGCTCGGTGCGTGCGCGGCGGCGGCGCTGGGTCATGTTTGTGTTTGAGGTTGTCAAGTGAAGGAGGCTCCTGGCCCCCCCCACCCCCCCCCGCTCCGCTCCCCTCCCCTCCTCCCTTCCCAGTCACACCCCCCCCCCCGTTTCTCCCGCCGCCGCCGCCGCGCAGGGGTCGCCGCGCTCCCCGCCGCCGCCATCAACCGCCGCGCCGGCCCCTCCGCCAGGTTTGCAGCGGGCCCCGCCGGGAGCCAGGGGAGGGGGGGTGGTGGGGGGTCGGGGGGGTGCGGTGGGGAGGGGACGACGCGGGGGGTGCGGGGCGGGACGGGCGCTCCCCGCCGCGGCCGGAGCTTCTCTTCCAACCCCCCCCCCCCCCCCCCCCCCATCCCTGCGCGGAGCTGCGGCAGCCACAACACAATGTGTCCTCCGCCGGTGGCGGCGGCGGCGGAGGGGGGCGGGTGGGGATGGGGAGGACCGCAGGCCCCACTTCCCCCCTTTTACACCCCCCCACCCCCCTCCCCAGTCCCTTCCGCCGGGACGCGCGGGGACTCCGCTCTTCCCCCCCGGGGGTGCCCAGGCGGGCAGCGCTCGGGGGGTGGTGTGTGTGTCGAGGGGGGGGGTTATCTGTGTGCCCCCCCTCCAGGATTTGGGGGGAGGCGGGTACCGCGGACCCCCGGCCCCTCTCCTCCCGCCCTCCCCGGCCCTGGCCCCGCTGGGTGCCGGGCTGCGGCCCCCCCCCTCCGCCCCCCCCGGGCTTCTCCCCCCCCCCCGCCGGCATGTGTGCAGCGCTTTGTTCGGTGCGGCGTTGCAGAGGGGTTTTCCCAGGCTCCTCCCTCTTTATTCATTCATGTTTTTTTTTTTTTTTTTCCTCCTTCCCTCTCTCCCTTTCCTTTTGCAGCCGCACATACCGACGGCTCTCGGGGCCCCGGGGGCTGCCTGCCTCCCCTAATCTTCTTTTTTTTTAATTATTTTTTTTTTTTTTGCGGGGCGGGGGTGGGGGGGATGTGACCGCTGCGTTTGCAAAGGCCGGTTTCACCTTCTCCCCCCCCCCTTTTTTTTTTTTTTTTTTTTTTTTTTGTTCAAATTAAGGAGGGAATGACTTCTTCCCTGCGCGGTGTTTCAGCCGTGGCTTTCGCACGGCCATCTCTTTCCCCCCCCCGCCGCGAAAGGATGAGTCCTGCTGATGAACCGGCCGGGGGGGGGTGGTGGGGGTGGAGGAAATTGGGTGGTTTTGGAGCGTAATTAAGATGTCATTTGTGCTGCAGGGGAGCATCGGGAGGTGCTTGTGATTTAGGGGGTACCCGGGGGATTTCAAACTCCTGCTCCAGACAGCTTGCATAAAGAAGCGACGGTGTTTATGATAATCTTTAAAAAAAAAACAAAAAAAAACAAAAACCAAAACCAAACCTCAGCCCGGCAGCACCCAGGGGAAGGGGGGGACTTGGGGTTCAGGGGGTGCTTGTTGCTTCAAGCCTTCCAGCCACTGCTCTGCCTTTCCAGTTGGCGTCCGCGCCCGGGAAAACGGACCTGTTAGCATAAGGTTTTATTTAATTTCTAAATCTTTCTGTTATCCTTGCAGATAAAGTGGTACGAGCGAGTAACTTGACAAGCTGTGTGCTCTGTTTTGGATTTTTCCCTGTTTTTCCTTTACCGTGCAGTAATACCCTTAGTGAAGAACCATTAGTCAGAATAACATTTTCCAGCCTTCCTTTGTGTCAGTTGCAGTCAGTTTCTTCTCCTGTTTGGGTCCTTTTATGCAGCAACAGACAAAAGAAACATTAAAAATTAATGATTGTATTCCTCAACAGTCTGTAGACTGAAGGGGTGGTTGCAAGTAGTCTATTTTAAGTCGGTTTGAATTCCATTTTTACAAAAACTGCTCGTCTTAAAAAAAAAATGTGGAAAAAAAACCCCAAAAAACAAACACCCACCCCCAATTAATACTTACTAAAAATCCTACATACTTCTTCCTTCAAGTAGCTATCCTTAATCAGCTTGTCCATATTAGGGGCCACTCTGAAGTTTATATGTATTTTTAAAATTTCTTCCTAGTGTTTATTAAAAAAAAATAATTAATCTCTTAACATGAGGTGGTATTAGTATTTAAAAAGAAAAAGTGGAAAGTGTTAAATTTTTTATTTTGTTTAGCTAGGAGAGTGGAATTACGCCAGTCATTTTCTTTTTTAAGTTCTTGTGCGTAAGTAGTTTGCCATAGTTCCGTGGGAGATATCGCATCCCATAGGATTTCAGAAACTAAACAAAATGCTCCTTAAACCAGAGGCAAATCCTAAGAGTATTTGAGAAGTGGGGAAGTTTTGTTAATCTTGAAAGAGATGCAGGTTTGGGGATGCAAATGTAGGTTTGTGCCGATTTAGCAGGAAACCTGAGTGTGAGGCTACTAAAGAAGTCCCTGGTCCGTGGGGTTTATCTGTAGCGGGGCTTTCCTGGCTGCGGCCTCCTGTAAATGCAGGAGGCAGGACCACGCCAAGGGCAGAAACTTGCTGCGCAACAGCTTGCAGGTGGGTCAAGAGCCGGTGGGATTCTCTGCTGTAAACTGATTTTTCGGCAGAAATATCCCATGGGGGGGAGGTCTTCTGGACTTCCACGCTCCACGTAAGGCACCCAGAGGCAGCTGATGTTACGAGGAGGGCGGATTATTGCCTTTGCCCTTCGCTCTGCTCTCCCCCCGCTCCGAGATGAAGATCCGTATCTTGAAGCCTGATGTCAAAATTTTGTTTAGTTTTCTGGATTTATTTGCATGGGACGCGAGTTGTTGGAAGACGTTTTCTGGCTAGAAAACAGCTGACAAATGTGGAAAAGTGTCTTGGTTTTCTCATGCTTCCTGAGTAATCCCAAAAGGAGTTTCACCCTCATGTAGTTTTCTTAAGATATTGGAACATTTCACTCTGTAAAAGGATAGGTACAGAAATACTTCTTGCTCATCGCTAATTTCTGTGGCCGTTTGAGGATGGAAGGGAGCAGATAGGTATCTTTGTTTTCCTTATTAATGCATGAGTCTCATAACTTTTCTTTCTCTCTTCTTTTTTAGCATACGGATTAACTGACCCCTTTGACAAGTTTATGGAGCTGCCATCTCTCTGCTTGCTGTACTTTCCATTTCTGAGAGGAGAAAGTGGTGTATGAGATTAGAGGAAAATGCCTCGGACAAAGCAGATACATCCCAGAAATCTGAGAGGTATGTAGCTCTCAGCTGAGAAAGAAAAGCTCTTGGGAAACTCGGTTGCAGTTTCAATTACAAGGTTAAGGGAATACGTATTTAAGAAGTCTGTTTTGATCCAAAAATAGTTTGCAAGCAAGTTTTGGGAGTCGGCCGCGAGACAGCTCTAATTTTGAGAGAAATAAGCGGAATCTGTTCTTATTCTCGCAGTCTGTGTGCTTGACAGCGTTCTTGATATCCTCCAGCTTACAGCAATAACCAGCATGAACGTTGAGAATGCGAAGGAAGACGTAGTTTTCTTACCAGAGAATTTATGGTTGAAATAATAAGGGGAGGTGGGAAACGCATGTAGTGTAGAAGCAGCACGAGCACTGATGGCCGGCAGTTGTTTTTGTTAATAGCAATCAGTTTGGCTTGCTTTTGAGGGCATCAGACTCTCCTCCCGTGCATGCCTCCCCGCTATTTATCATCTGCCACCCACACTAGGTTTGACCTTGGTCTTCTGGGTCTCCTCACTGTCCTTTGCCTTCGCCGTAGCTTGTTGGCTATGGAAAGCAGCAAGCGGGCAAGTGACCCGCTCCACAAACTGGCAAGCTTATGTGTCCGGGCGTTTCCTTGAACAAAAATCCCAGTGCGCTTAACCCGGCGCGGGACTGGCAGATGAATGTGAGGAGTCTGATGCTCCGGTTATTTGTTACTGTCTTGGTAGAAGTGGCCCCGGAGGGTTTAAATGAGGGGGGAAAAAAGACAGGTCATTTGTTGAGCAGATGCGTGTGTCGAGGGAGGACACGCTGCCATCCCCACCCCGGTACGCAGCTTTTGGGAGAACATGCTTCCACCTGCGCCCTCACGTGTAGCTGTCATCAGCTTTTTTTTTTTTTTTTAATGTGCATTTTACAGTTGCAGTATGGAAGCGTCCCTTCGGAGAATAAAAGCAATTACAAAACCACAAACGTCAACATAAAGTTTTAGGGGCAGGAACAGCATTTGATTCCGGTTTCAACTTTTTTTTTTTTTTTAATGCCAAAACCCAACAAACATCCGTGTGTGTTTCAGTCGGTTTATAGTTGAGAGGCTCTCAAGTGCCGGTGCATGCAGCTGTATCCGAGGCCTCGTGGTTGCGGACTGTTATCACTGCTACCACTAACAGCCTCTGCTGGAGAAGACATTTTTGCAGTGTTTTTATTCAGGAAGTGCCTTGTTTCGTGTGATGGATAAGCCTCCATCACAGATCGGGAATTTCACATTTAGGTGATGCCGTTTCCCCTTCTCACTGAACGCGAAGCGATGAATTAGAGCCCAGTTTTTAATATTGCTGCTTACTAAGCTGCTGACATAGCTGAGCTTATGTTTTCTGATCAAATATGAGAGTGATCTAGTTCTAGTACTCTGTCTGATATCTACTCTTGTATTGCTTGAAACTTAATAGGAGTTAAGTCTATTGTAAAGCTTTCTAGTCACTTAAATAAATGCATTTAAAATAAATAATGTAATTAAACTCTTAATTGTGTAAGAAATTAATTGGTTTTTTTTTCTTTGCATAATTTCCCCAGTCATTTAGCTTTTATCGCCCCCTGTAATAGCAGTTTTCATCAGTTCCTATTTTTCCACAACTCACGGAGTTCTTGAATGAATTAAGATGGGTTAAATGTTGAGAAGGGAAACAGAGGTATACAGTGAGACCAAGGTTTGAAATGATGTCCGAATGGTTACGTGATTGTTAAAACTACACAGGTGCTGCAAACTTCATCACGTTGTGAGCATGTATTGCTACTATCAGGGGTTATTAGAGGTGAAGTGATTTGAAAAATCAGTTTATTTCCAATTAGTTATGCCCTATTTCCATTTTTAGTCTAGATAATGAGGAAAACTGGATTTCAGTTTCTTTAGTCATTTTATCAGTCTGAGAATATTGCAGAAAACATTTGCTTAAACCCTCAGTTTTTGCTGGAACTTGAGGAGGCTGAAACATTTCGCAGGTCTGCTTTCTGACAGCTTATGTTTATGTATGCGAAGTTAGACCCATCTTAAGTTGACACTCTTAACCATTAAAACTTTAAAAACTGTGGGGTTTTTTAAATGCTGTGGTTTAATCCACGGCAATTAACATCGATGATAACTGAATCTGCAAAAAGAATAAATGTCTGTGGTCGAAGGTGAAACTCGTCAAACTCTTATGTTTTATAGCTTTTGGAAGACTTAAGATGTACGATTAAGTAACCTGTACTTATTGGTTAAAAGGTGTTTTTTAAGTTGTCTTAACCTGATTGTTACCTTTTGTACTACGTACAAAGAATGCTCCGTGGCCCCACCTGGCTTCTGCCTCCCTTGTCCCAACTCCTCTGGTTGCCCCATGGCCATCAAGTCGCTTTAACAGGACTTGTCCGGAGCCCGTCGATGTTTAACTTCTTTGAGAGATCGCTGTTGACCAGCCCTTGACGCTCTCTATCCTGCTGTGTGTTGGCTGAGTTGCTTGGGTTGCGCTCGCAGTCCGAGTCTGCCTGAGAAAACATCCAAGTCCAAGAAACTGAAGTATTTTCACCTAAAAAAAAACCCCACCCCAACTCAATCCCTCTCTCCTTCCCCCTGCACCTCACCCCCCCCCCCCCCCCCCCCCCCCCCCCCAAAAAAAACCAAACCACACGGAAAAACCCCTACCATAAACATCCCCCATGCAAAAAAAAAAAAAAAAAAAAAAAAAAAAAAAACCAAACAAAACAAAAACACAACACAATTTGAGGTTTGCTGCAGCATAGGAATAAGTTGTGAAGGTTTTAATATTGCCTGTGTTTACCGTAAGCAACCTTATTGTCTGGGGAAAATGAAGTAGCGTTGTTTAATACAGAGAGCTAAATTTAAGATTTTGGCAGGAAACCTTAAGGCTCTTCTTTTTGTGACATGGCTTGATTTTACTCATTTTGTATGCTTCTGAGAGAGCTGACAGCCTTTGGCAGATTAGCAGGTGCCCCTGAAGTATCAGGATCAGTGAAGATCAAATTTATTTCTTATGGGTTTTTTTTTGTATGTGCTGAGGTCCTCTCCCCCTTCTTGGCTTTCACTGTCTTTTTATAGATGAGTCAATATAGTGCTATACTAACTTCATTTTCCTGCTGTAAAAAAAACCCCACACTGTATCAAGAGGGCAGGATATGGGAAGCATTATTTTGCAAATAATAAAAAAATTAAATTAGTTGGCCATTTGTTTTCGTGACTGTGTGCTAATGACATGGTTTTAATGCCTGACGCTGGCAGAATCAGCGTGTTGGGTCTGAAGGGTACCGAAAAGGCATCTGCTGTGCTGCGCTCGTTTCGTGGTGGTTTTGTGTCGCATCAGCCTTCCCTGCTTCTGTGTCCTTGCGTGAAAAGCCTTACCCTCGTCACCAAGTGGTCTGCTTTGGTAAGAGGAGCTGTGCACTGTGTCCGACTCGGTCTCCTGGCCAACTTAATAGTCATGGGCAGCCCTAGCAGAAGGGCTAAAATTGGAGAGAAATTCCAGTTTCGCATGTCTCAGCAGGAGAGAGTTTGGATGCACGCAAGTTCCAAAAAATGCTTAATAGTTGCGAAGGCCAAAGGCACACCTTGGAAGAGCCTGGCGTGGGTTACCTGTCAGCTCTGTGGCTGCGACTGAGTTTCCAAGCAGGTCTTCCTGATGTTGTCTTAGCCTCTTAAATATCAAATAACATGTATCGCGTTGCTAATCAAAAGCGTCATCACTCCAGAAAATCAAGTGTGCTGCAAAAGAGGAAAATATCCGTCTTACTCTGACACCCGGAGGTCGTCTTTTCTTGACGTGTTTTATTTGTTGTATGAAGTTTTATCTCGCTGAGACTAACGAAAAGACTACTTTGCGTGCGGCTGCGCCCTGTGTTTACATGGCCAATTGATACACTGGTGTACCAAAACATTTCATAGGAGCTGTAATGTATTCCCAGAAGTACAGTTACATTAGAGAATCATGCTTTTAGCAGGGCTGAGTGGGCTTGGTTTGCTGTCGGGTGGTTGTGAGGATATAGAAGCAAAAACAGCTCATGTTTTTGTTTACGTAGAGGTACCCAGTTGCAGAGTTTAAAATGAAACCTCATTTGTCATGGTGTATGGTGTTTAGCACAGTGCTCTGATTCACCAATACAAAACTGTAACAGAAATATTTTGAACTTTGTCTCTTCCTAGATAAGCTTTCTGTTATTTTTAAGGAAACAAGTCCTTGCTGTTTCTGTTTTTCCTTCTCAGTCAAACACTCCTATTTGAAACAAATGGCGGATGGGCCCATAAAGTTCAACAGCCGTCTCCAAATCTTTTAACGCTTTGCATTTAATAAGGAAATGCAAGTATACTATGAAGAACTGTGCTCAGTAGCTTGATAGCTTTGCGGTAATCTGAAAAGCGTGCTTAAGTTTGCTGGAAAACTGGATAAGTTCTGGGTCTTACGAAGTCCAGAAGAGCCAGGCACCTGCTATGCCTTAAGTGTGATTTAGCTCTTTGAGTTGGTTTAAAATTCTGCTGTGCTTCCAGTACTGAAACAGGCCTGTCTACACTGAAAGCTGACAGGTTGGTATTTCTTATTACTGTTTGGCCGCGTAGTCTATAAAACTTGGGAATTGATTGGTGTGTTCTGCTTTAGTTCATGATTTATATCAAAAGACTTTAAAAAGCCTCTGAAATTTCTTAAGGCTCACTTCTGTAACTCGTGCTTGCTTGGTTCAAAAGAAACGTGCAAGCACAATGTCTGACTTCTGAGTGTTGGTGGTGTTTCTGACACAAAAATAACGCTCTGCTCCAGGGTATTTCTGAGGGGCAGTTGGTGCACTATAGGTGCATCAGAAGTGCTAGTAGTGTGCGCTCTGTGACATACCTGTGGACATCTGTAAAGGTGTTGCGTATGCGTCTTGCTTAAATTTCCGGAGCATGAGTGAGACACAGGTGGGACAAGAAGTCAGAGTTTTGACTCGGTGACTTTGTTGTAGAAGCATCCCTTCATTTGGCAGCAGTTCTTGTTTCTGTGTATCAAATTGTTTTCTCCTATAATTTCTTCTACAAACCAAATTTGAGCCCGAAGCCTCTCTCATGAAGGTCAAGAGAATGAATGGCTCTGTTGGTGTACCGTCAGCTGGAATACCAGCAGATCCACCTGTAATGCAATGAATAGACCAGATCTCTTGTAGACCGTAGAAGTACTCTCTTGGTGCCTTGTATTTCTCATCTGGGATGTGGAATGATAATGTTTCTCTTCTTCCGTTTGTTTGTTTTTGTTTTACTAGCTTAGAGTGTAAGATCTTTAGGCTGTTTCTTACGGTATGTATGGCCCAACATCTGGCACATTAGAGATCATCTTGACTGCAGCCATTAAATTCTGTTGTAATATGAATAATGTCTATATTTACATGTGAAAAGCTGCCTAAAATATTCTGCAGTGTAAGAAAGGCTGGATTTCAAGTTGTAACTTGCCCCCCTTTCCCATCGCCTGTCCTGTCCCTGTCTCCCTGTTACCTGTCCCTAAACTTGTTGATGTGTTTTCAAAAGGCTCTGGTCCCGCTCACTGCACGGGGCGGTTGGAGCTTAAGTCAGTGGCCACAGGTGATGGACAAAAGCCTGCCGAGAGTGGACTGCAAGAGGGAAAAGAATAGTAGGGTGGGTAACACTGTTCAGTGTTGCCTCGAGACAGCTGCGTTGAATTCCTGCCTCCACCGCTGAGTTTCTTGTGTGAGACGGAGCAATTGTGTTACACCGAAACTTTGCAGCCAGCCACTAATTGTGTATTCTGCGTTTTGCCCAAATTGAGATGCCCAGGCAAAAATTCTGAGTTTTTTTGCAACTGCACAGTCGGTCCGCTATGGATACGATTTGGATGGAAAACACCGCAAAAGGGCTAAGTACCTTTAAAAAAAAAATCAAAAAAAAATAAAATCAAGGTCTAGGTGACTGAAGTTGTAGATCCAAGATTAGCCAACACTTTTGGCAAATCTTTTAGTCTCTCTAGGCCTCTGTTTGCTGCCTGCAAATTGGAGATGCCAGTACCACATCAGCTCCTAAGGGCTCAGAAGATAAAGTTGTTAGTGTTGTGAAGGAGCCGCTCGGTGGATAAATAATGGAAAAGATGATGAAGTAACTGGTAGTCAACAGAGCCAAGCGGTGAGCACAGCCCATTTTGTGCACTGGTTTAGTTTTCGTAAACACCCTTACTTTTGGCATTCTTCAGCTTCTTACTGCTTTGCCTCACAATCTTAACATTTAGAGGGTGTTCTTAAAGGTTACTGCCTAGCTTTTAAAATAGCAGAACTAAAAAACCAAGAAATTCCACCGTATCGAACCACAACGCTTCTCCTGTGAGTCATCGGCGTGTTGGGACCTCAAACTGCAAGGCGGGCTGCTGCCGCCAGAGCCGAGCAGCGTGCTGATGGACCTCGCCTGCACCCAGCGCCGGAGAGGGGAGAAGGAAATCGGTCCCACGGGCGAGCGTTCATCATCGCGTGGCAGAGTTTGGGGCTGGTGCTGAGAAAGCCCCAGCAGCCAGGAGGGAATGCTCGCTGCGGGAGAAGTCTCTAGAGAGGAACGTCGTTAATGTCATCGTTTCCCAGCTGGTTTCGAGCCGGGTTGAAGCCATTGCCCCTGGAGGAGGAGGAGGAATTGAAGAGGTCCTACCTTCCCCCACCCCGACACTCGTTCCCTGCGTCGTGTTGCCCTCCTCGCTCGTGTATTTGCAGTGGAAGAAGCAGCGGTACCCAGAGTGAGTTACGCTGGCATCACGGGCCGGGGGTGATTTTTGCTCTGGGTCGGTGGGTGCCCTGGTGCTGTACACCCACCCCGCTGCTGGTGGCAGCCTGGGACGGGAGGGACGGCACAGAAGCAGGGTTGTCCCGAGCCTCTTGCTTGAACTCATTGTGAAACTATGTTGGAAATCTCTTCATTTGCCATGTGTGAGCAGCAGGCTTTCTGAGCTTCTTTAATTGCCCAGAGACAGGTATAGATTTTCCTATGGATAACAAAAGGTGTGTTCCTCATTTCTGGTTTCTTTGTTTTTCCCTCCAGACCCCTCCCTTCTCCCCTTCTGTTGACAAATTTCAAAACTGGAAAGCGGTGGAGGTTCTTAATGGATGATTTTAAGAATTTTAGCGTACTGGTAAAGCATCAGGAAACTGAACTGGTTATGGTTGACACCTTCATTAAAAATAAAATAAAACACTCCCTCTAAAACCTGGCATTGAACTTTCATTCAGAATGAACAAAATTTGGCTAAGATTTAAGCAATTAAAAAGAGGTCCGGAAAACCGAAATTGATTATAGCTGGCACAGTCAGCTTTGAATATGTATTTATAGATTTCTGCATATGCATGCTAAATAGTAGGAAAAGATAATGGGGCTAGTGCAAAGAGAGTTTGCTGGATACGGTCAGTGGCAAAAATAGGTGCTTTCAGAGGGAGTTAAAATAATGTGAAGGAGAGGGGTAAAAGAATGGTATTCCAGCTAACAGGATTGCAAAGAAATACCTGCAAGAATGAGTGCTGATGAAAGAAAAAGAATGGAGGAAGCAGTTTAGTTCTGTTCTCTTGATAGTAGAAAACAACAAATTCTATTTCTTAGGGAATATAAAATCATTGTAATTGCAGTTAGAATCAGGCTCGAGCTGAAAGAAATTGGTGAAGGGTAAGGTTTAAAAAAAAAAATAGGGAATTCATACAGAAATGAAAAAGCAGCAATCGAACTGGGCTGGAAAGCTATGTATAAGCCAGTTAGATTTCTTTCAGAATACAGTGAAGTGGAAACCGTGCGGATCTGTAATTCCGCCTCACCTTTACATCCTGTATCTTCTTTATTGCTAATTGAGCGTGGAGTAAGAAATGCTACAGAATTTGGCATTTGCTGAAGCATGAACTTCAGTGTGTTAGGAAGGTCATGAAGAAAACCACAGCTGTGAAAAGAGAAACAGTAAGATTTCAGCAGTTGCTCTTTCAAACATTTCTATTAAAGCAGGCAGCTGGCTCTGGGATGAAACTGGGTCCAGTCTTTTGAGCCCAGGAGAAATTGCATTTTGTAAGAGTCCGACTTTCTTATGAGCGTTTAGAAGAATATGACTTTTTGGTTTTCTAAATCTTTGCATCTCAGAACAGATTTTTGGTTTGCTGTGAGTGTATATGCCAGGTAGGTAAGGTACCTGTTTTAATGTGGGAGATGTATGTGTCTGTGTGTGTGAACAAACAAAAAACAAACGAGCGAAATCCCAGCAGCCATTTCTAATATGTAACCATTAGAAATTAAAGCGTAAATAGAAAAATCCTGGATAGGCTGGAGAAGCTTGCTTAAGAGAGCCTCCTTGCAGGTTTGTGGTCATCTTACATGGCTGTTATGAGAAAAGCAAAGGCTTATGATCTCATGTTTTTCTTAATTGACTTTTTCCGGCTTGAAAACTATGCAAGTTTCTCTGTTGGCGCTCCGATCAGCCTTTTCAGACTTTGAAGGCATCAGTCGACTAGGCTTTGCAGTTGTGGGCTGTGTTACTGCGACAGGTCTTATGTGTAGCCCAACAGACTTTCCCAGAGCTTTGTTATCATTCAAAAATCCCTTGTTACAATGAATTCTCTGTAATAAAAAAAGGGACCAAAGGAATTTGCAGCACAGTACTGTTTCTTTCAGACCGTTCACTGTGCCTGTGCTGGGATGCTCAGAAGGGTTTGTGCCGTGAGTGCTTACCTGCTGCTCCAGGCGAGGGTTCCTGGGCTGCGGGAAGAATTCCCGGTCCTTCGCAGGGCAGACAGGCGCAGGGACCTTGCACAGGGCGCTGGGTAACAGCACACAGTTGCCTGCCTGTTAGGGGGTAGTGTGTGTTTCACCTAACGCTTTGCGAAATTGCTGAAGAGGTGAAAGCTATGTTTTTTCCCTAACCACGGTCAGTCATTATCACCAAAACAGTCACCCTGTCGCCCACCTTGGTGTACTTGGGAAGCTTGGGGGGGGGGGGGAAGGCTGTAGTTTGGGGGTAAAGGTATTTTGGTTTGGTTTTTAATCCTGAAATTATTCCCTTTCATGGCATGTATTTTGAGGGTTTTTTCTTAAGATCGGGCAATTTGGTTTCAAATTGAGAACTGCTGTAAATATTTATGCTGGAAAATGTAAAGGAGACTTCCTAGAGCTACGCGTTTTCAAAGAGCTAGTTATACCAGTATGTGTTTACTAGACTTGTTCATTCTTTGGTATGCTGGACTCCTGTAGTAAGCTTTTTAGTTCGATAATGGCTTATGAGATTACGGAGAGAGAAACTCAGGCTCTTACTCAGTTGGAAAAGTAAGATTTTCCTTGCTATGTTAAAACAGACGAATAAACTGGACTTTACGTTTCCAAATTAGATGAGTTGGGCAAAGTGCAGTCTTTCCCTCCGCTTGCTTAAATGTAGCATAACTCAGAGTATTTACAAGAAGAAGAAAGGGGGGAAATCCCCTAGGGCAGGTGTTTGGAGCCTTGGGTGAGGCATTTGTGGGGGAAGTGGGGAAGCTCTGGGTCAGTAGGCGAGGCAGTGCTGTTTGGTTTTTATACAAAAACTTCTTAAATGCCCTTTAAAGCGTCTCTCAGAAAGAGGCTGTTGGGAGAATATGCTGACTTAGCGATTCCCGCGTGGCCTGTGGTGGCAGACTGAAGAAGCAGCGTCTTTGTAACGATCCACGGGTCGTGAAAGGCGGAAGGGGGATTTTGGCGAAGGCAAAGCTGAAAAAGTCCGTGTACTTGAAAACTTCGTCTTTAGATTTTGTTGATACTCATATAATTGAATCCGATTAACGGCCGTACGCTGGTTTTAGCATCTTTGGTTGCCAGCAGGAGCAGCGAGTAGGGCGCGCGTGTTCATCTGTTAAATACCTTGTGAACTTCCCACCCCTCCCTCACCCCCTTGAATTCCCCTGGGTTTAGAAGGTAAGTTCCCACCAAGTCCTCTTGGTAAATCCCGGGGCAGACCTCCCGGGCTGAAATGGCGAAAGGCTTGGGAGGAGCCGCGGGGAGGAAAAGCAGCGGTTCAGCAGGAGCCTGTGGTGCAGCGTCGCTACAAAACAACCCCCTGTGTGTCCCTAGTTACCTATGAAATATGTGGCTTACGCCCTGCCAGCGGTGGTAGTCATGGAATATCCAGAGCACACCGCATGATTTCCTCTCGTTTTTGGCCTAATTTCGGGGGGTGGGAAGTAGGGTAAGTTAATGTTGAACCGTATTGTTTTTAACCACTGAGCTCTGCCGAGTCAGATGGGAGATTGGACGCTTGTTCTTTCCCTAAAGGTTGCAATGCAGACACAATACGGAGCCAGGAAAAGAAAGAAAGTGTTTAGAAATGGCAGTTAAACTGTAATTTCTGTGGTGGTTTTGCTATGCCGTTACCTATAAGGAATCTCTAGCCGCTGTGCTTTTTGAAGAGGAATGCATGTCTCTTGCACAGTAGATGTATGGATTTTACCTTTCTCCCTACTTCAGGATTTCTTACAGAAGGAAGTGTTTCTGTCCCAGATCTGTGGAGGGAACACAAGGGTGTATGTATTAATTTGGTCTGAAATATTTTACTCTAATTTTTATTAGCAAAATACAGAACATTCAAAAATGTTCCTGGAATTCTCAGTTGTCAAGAGGGAGAGCTAAGTATGTATACTGTAATAGTTTAATGCCTCGAATCTTAAAAGAGAATTGCCTTCTTCAGTGCAAGGGCAATGCTTTTGTGGCCAAGAGGCAGTTTAGCAACTATGAAAATAGTAAACTTTACTCCAGGGAAGGTTTAATAATTTTCAAACAAATCTTTATGTAGTGTACACAGAGGGCTTGCAGTATTTGTCTTAAGTATTGCATGCATTTGTTAGGGGCTGGGATTATACCCTTTTTTGTGATGACAATTTATGGTACATTTCATTATGTTTTTCCCTGGTGTTTTTTTTTTTCTTTTAAAAAAAATATATATATTCTTGTGCCAATGAAATCTTACATTTATTTTAGAACGCTGTGTATGTATGTCTAAGTGTATGTGTCTATCAACATGTTTCAAAGTAGCGTTTTCTTTATGTGCTTTTTCCTGTTTTTCTTTGAATTCTAGAACATAACCTGAAATAGCAATGTAACTTCTGGAGGTACCAAAGGAATTTGCTGTTCTGGTACAAGGATGATTTTACTTCTGACCCGTGAAACGCAGTTTGTCTTAAGTACCTCTTCAAGACGGTTTGGTCCACGGGTTGCTGTAGAATCTGGCTGCTCACAATCAAGTCACCCATTGCTGCAGTGGCAGAAAGAAAGAGCCAGTTTTTGTTGTCTGGCTGCTAACCCTGTTGAAATGGTCAGTCTTCTCTCTTTTAGGCTTGTTAATTAGGCTAGTTGTTAGGCTTGCTCAGAAGCCCTGCAGCCTTAACAGTTTATGGTTTTCTGAAGCTTTCAGCTGTCTTGGTGTATTATCTGCGTGTACAAGAGTAGTGTCAAGGCAAACTCTGAAATTCCCTGATGGAGCAGGTTGGGATCTCCTGCTTGGAGCCTTTGCCGGAGGGATCCCAGATCCCAGAGTGAGCGGGCACCGTAAGCAGATCGGGGCACGTCCCAGAGCTCGTGGGAATTCTCACAGACATCTAGGGAGGGGTATGGCCTTGGCACAAAACAGGTTTTAATTATTAATGTTTTTCCAGTATCTTATGGCTGGCTTCTGTCATGCCTTTTCAAAAATAAATGAACGGCACACTCCTCTTAAAGACTACAATTTTAACTTTTTTTGTTCATAACTTTTCTTTTTACCCCCCAGTGGTGTGTCTGTGATCTTTTTTCCCCTCCTCTGTGCTTTTTTTCTTCTCTCGTTCTGTTTCTCCAGAGTGACTTCCAGTTCTCGCTGTCTATGGCCATTGCTTCTCTACCGTTCTGCCTGCTGATGGATGTATAACCAACAGTCTAGTGGGCATCTGGGAAACAGGCAAATTCATAGTGTCGTCTTACTTCTCCCTGGTTTTTCCTCCTGTTCTTAAGCCTCACAAACCTTTGATATTGCTAACACCTTAGATGCTCCGGTTTGCTCCCTGAAGAAAGTTGTAGGTATAAAGACATTTCTGCTGAAGTGACCTTGAGTTTACATGATGAGGCCTTGAAAATACGGTTAACAAAGTGTGTTCCTCTGGAATAACATCTTTACAGTGCTTTGAGAAAACAGAACAAGAAATTTGCTAAAGAGAAGCATGTTGTATTAAGAATACAGGTTCAGAGGGTTGAAGAATGTAGTATCTGTCTGTAAAGTGCTCAGGGAGCACTGCCAAGTAATGGATTTTCAATATATCTGAAAACCCAATTATTTTAGGCAGTATTTCTACAAACAGTGTCTCCAAGATGAAAAAGCAAGTGTGCAAATGGTTGCATTTCTCATAGGTCTGTATAAACACATTTATGACCATTTGGAAGTGTAAAAAATGAGCTAATATTGAAATGTTTTTCCCAACTTTTACAGTTATTTTTGTGCTTTTTTCTTCCTTTTTTTTTTTTTTCTTCTTTTTTTCTGTTTGGTAGACATTCTTGATTTGCCCATCCTGTAGGAGTTTCTCATCCTAGCAGCTTTTCTTTTGAAAGCTCAACCTCCATGCTTTAGTAAAACGCCGTCGAGGTTTGCACAGTAGATCTCTCCTGTTTACCGTCTTGGGACCGTCAAAAGGAACTTTGGCAGGGAAAGAGGGGGGTGTGATGAGGAGGATGGCGTGCCCCACACGCCTCGCAGCATCCTTTCCCCTGCCTCTTTGCAGCATCGAGGGTAAAAGACAGATAGAACCTGTCGAGATCTTTCCTCGTGGACCTTAGTACGTCATCTGCAGTCAGGCATTAAGAGCTTACAAATGGAGCTTGTGAATTTCTTCTGATTTTCCATTTGGCTGGGAAATCACAATTTGCACAGCGTGGCCAGTGACAGTCTTAGCTCACTGAGGTTGGCCTTCTGTAGTTGGGTGTATTAATTATAAAAAGCTCTTTAAAAATACTTAGAAGCAGGGAGGAATCTGAACGTTAATGCCTTATTGTTGGGAAATAATGGCCTGAAAAGGATGTGGTGGTCAGTGTTTTCCAGAGCTGAAAGTTTCTGGTTAACCACGTATTTCTGCAAGGGCGTACAGAAATTTGAAATGCCTAAAAATCTACCTATGGGAGAAAAAGGGGCAGAGGAGACACAGCCCATTTTTAAGCTAACAGAAAGGTTGAACGTAGATGGACAATTATTTACTGGTTACCTGCAAGTTAATTTCAGTCCTGCATTTCTAGTAAACGCTGATGTAAAACATGTCTCTTGAGCCAATGCTATAACTAATCAGCTTTTTCTCTGAGAGGCTTTAAAAACACAGTTTTGGCAACAGTAACTAAGACGATATTTTACAGAAGAACCCCCAGTAAATGGAGAGAAAGCTGGTAATCAGTTTTGATTAACGGATCTGCATTCTGTTATTTGAATGTTTACATCCTGATTAGCATATATGCCGCATTTAAATATGCGATTTTACTTTAGCAAAATTTGAGGCATGGAGAATGGAGATAATCTTTCAGATGCTAAAGGCTGGGGACGTGAGGTAAAAAACACACAGGAGATTGCGCCCACCTCCCTCAGCCTTGCAAAGTGATGCCGATGTGACTGGTATTTTTCACTTAGTTGTGGGATTATGGAGTTTCTTAATCAGATAGGAGTAAAGGAAAAAGTGTGTGGTTGGTTTTATTTTGTTTTGGGGTTTTTGCAAATTCTGCTTAGTCTACAACAGACTTAAATTTTATTAAGGCTTTTGTTCATGGTCTGTCTCCTGCCCCTCGTTTTGTTGAAGACAAGGCGAGTTGGGCGTGTACAAAAATTTGTGAGATTTTTCTGGATTATTTTAAGAATTGCCAATTCATGATAGCATGTGATCAAACGGGTGGCATTTCCATTGTGATATTTGCTTCATATATGTGTGCAGAATAGTTGCTATTTCTTACCTTGTTCATAATGTGTTTTTTTTTTTTTTTTCCCCGTGTAAAAGCGCTGTTTCTGGTAACAGTTGTTCGGTACCAGAATATAGTGGTTTGCTTTGCCGACTCACTTCTGCTGCAAAGTTGAGACTTTTGGCCAAAAGAACATGTACGTCCTTCTGGGTTGCAGATCCTGGCTTTGTGAAAAACTGACTGATTCAACAGAAAGGTTGGCCTGCCACGTAAGCACGCCATAAAAAACGAGCATCTGACAGCTCTGTGGCTTCAAGTAGTGGATCTGACACAGGCATATGGAAAATTCATGCAACGGGGATACTGTATCAAAACAATTGCTGCAGGGAGGCAAAACCGAATCCTTTCCCTCCCTCCTTTGCTTTCCCATGACTCACTGTTTTTACGTTGTTCGCTTCTCACCTTTTGCCGTTTAAATGATTTCTCTTTAAAAATCAGCATCTTACACAAGGATTGAACAGTTCCTCAAAGAATTTTTAGGTAGAAGGAACAAACGAAGTTTGGAGGGGAATATACATATGGAGATAGCATCAGGAAGGTGAGATGCTTTTTAAAAGCCCTGGTTCCTCTTCCACTTAATGTGACTGTCCGAAAGGAGAGATGATGTACTACGCTCATCTATCGGAAAGAGGATTCCTGCATAGAATAATTTGACTTTTGTTTTTCCAAAGGAAACTCTTATTTTCTTTCGGTGCCCTCTGATGACACAGACCTTTTCCCCCCTCCACCCGGTATATTTTTGTTGTATTAGTTTTGCTATCCTCTGCAAGGTTTTCTTTTAGTGTCTTCTACCTGGGCTTGTAGAGCAAAGACTTTGGTGTGCACAGAAGGGCTTCTCTTGTTGTTGTTGGACTGGCAGAGGTTTTGAGAACTGTGGAGGGATGGAAAGTAAACACAGGCAAGCAACAAATAAAACAATCGCCTTTGTCTCATAGCAAGCTAGTCTGTAACTGATCTCGTGGATTTACTTTGGGTGCTCTGTGTTTTTGTTATTGCGTTGGTGTTGGAGTACAGTTCGTGCAGCCTGCTGTCTTCTCTCTCTGACAGAGAAAAATGAAGAGAATAGCTGGAGCTGACTTAGGTGTTCATCCTGTCATTTTTCTCTGTCCTCCTTGACGTGGTCCAAAATCAAAACAATTCAATAGTAAGATTTTTCACCAACTGTCATTGGGGCTTCCGTATTTTTTGTTGCGCTTCTTTCAACGGACCTTTCAAAATAAGGCATTTGTGTTGCAACTATTGCAAAGTCAAGAAGCAGAAGCGCAGGAGGATTAAGAGACCAGCTTAACCGAGGTGTGTAGGCACCTCCTCTCCACCAACGCCTGGGGAGTTCTTGCACCCAAAGCCCTTGCTGGATCAGGCCCTGGAACGGTTGTTGAGGGTCATCCTGTGGGATGAAGCCAAGTCTCTCCTGGCTGCCCTGGGTAGCAGTGGTCTCCGCCGACTTGGGGTTTTCGAACAGAACCCTTCCCTAAGATTTTTTGAGCTGTGTGGCTGTCTTCGCAAGACTCCCCACCCTGGCATGTATTTGTGCCAGCAGGACATGACTCTGAAGAGCATCACCAGTTCCAGGAGCTGCCCGGCCTGCTCTTCCCTCTTAGGAGTTTCATTTGAGGGAAACTCTCTGTGGTGAATGAATTATTGAAACGAAGTGCCTGAAGATACAGTTAGACTTTTGTTCATCCTGAGAAGTAATTAACAGCTGGATGTCTCACCGCTGAGAATTAATTCCCTTTGGTAGTGGCCAAGCCCTCCTCTGTGTCCCTGCCACTGCGCTGGTGTGTCTTCGGTTCAGCTGGGCTGTTGGGGTGGATATGGCAGATCCGTGTCTGTGGCAAGGCCGTGCAGTGGACTAGGGCTCATACTCTTAATTTCTGAAGCCTAGCAGGTTCAGGGGAGCCTGGCTCCAGTTACGTACAGGCTGTGGATTTCTGATCTGGCTGCAGCCTCACAGAAGCAGCCGACTTCATGCCCAGGGAACCGCACGAGCCTGGGAACCACCAAACACGAATCACGGGATTAGAGCCTCATGGCAAGATAAAGGGAACAGACTTCTGGCTGTCCAAAGGTTGGAAAAGTTATTCTCCGTCACTGTTGTTGCCATCTCTATGCCCGGGAGCGCCGAGGAACTTGGCGTGACGCTGTGTGGTGGAAGTTGACGTGGGTTTATCCTTTATATGTTGCCCGCGTGAGAAAAGTGCGTTCAGTAAACAAAGTTTAAGACGCTTGGTTTGCTCCTTCTGCTTCGTATGTAAATCCCAACGTGGGAACTGCATATATGCTTACTTGGCATTTTAGAGCTGTAGAAGGCTAACGATGCTGCAGCATGGGTGCGTGGAGCCAGGCTGTGGCTTTTTGCGTCGTATCAGTGACCAGGGTGTGCAAACCATCCAGGAGTCTGTGGACGCCAGGAGGAAGGGGCTGTACCTCTCCCGGCGCGTTACTCCTTTGCTCCCCTGGTGAAACTCTGCCTGATACACACACTGCTTTGCTTATTTCGGTGCTCTTACAAGCTATACTAAATAAGCATTTTAATAACAACATAGACTTTTTGACTGAAAAAAAAAAAAAAAAAGTCCACTGGAAAAAAAGCTGAATTTTTTCCGGAGACAGAACCAGTCACCCCACCCATTTTCTCACTTCAGAAACTGGAGCTGAGGAATTGCTACAGAGATGCTTTTCGAAGTCACGGTGGTTGCTCCATCCCCTTCCTAATAACTGTGCTCCAGTGGTGGTGAGGAAGTACAGCAATGCTCCCAAGCTGGGTGTATACAAAATCCTCCATACAGTCACAAAAAAAGTTTTAATTTGCAGTTAAGTGGGTAAATTCATTCCCCAAGGAAAACTTTGTCCACACCTGTCTGTAACTGATTAGCACTAATGTCGGAGCATGCAGCTGAGAGGAAGAGGGAGGTAAATATTCTGTCCAAGTCATTTTTCCTTCTTCCTGATTTTCCCTTTCCACTCATGCTTAATGCCCATGGAAATATTTTTTCTTACAGGTTATTTTATTTGCTTTTCTGTTATTTTTCCCCTCAGAAAAATCATATACAGATTATATAAATTGTATACAGAGCGCCTTACCTTAAAAACTAGATTAAAAGAACGTATTTGTGCAACTAAGACAAGAAGTGGGAATTAGAAGAGCAGATTTTTGGCTTTTCATTCAATGTTGATTCATTTTATGTCTATTCCTGTCCTGCATTGAGCTGAGGCCTTTGCTCTGCAGAAAGAGAGAAGCATGTACTCATGTCAAGAGCATAATTCCCAGTTATTTTCAGCAGGTGCTTAAACACATTTGTAAAATTCCAGCTTATAGCTGAGCAATTCACCCTCTACCCCCTGTATGTAAATTCGCAGCGGAGGACACAATGAGGGGTTTGAGTGTATAAATTATAACCTTTTTTTTCAGCCTGGAATTCCCATCGAGAGGCCGGGCCTAAAAATACCAAATGTTTCCACAAACAACCGCCATGCGCTGTGTGTTGAATAATCCAGCTACAACCAAGGAGAGTGCTTCTGCTGACCGTTTCCCAAATGAATGCAGGACTCCAAGCTGAGCTAGTTTATATATAGTTTTTATTATTGGTCATACGCTCTTACCAGAAATCCAGATGTGCTTGAATCATGCAGCAGATTAATGACACAAAATGACTGTGGCTGCAGGAGGAACGTTTCTTTTGTGTACCATAGCGGATACGGTAACTTCCAGTTAATGACTTCCAAAATATTTTACAGAATGCAAATGAGCAAGTTAAGGCACGTAAACAAAAGTTGTCAGACTGCTTTTCAAGGTAAGCGTGTGAATTACGTCCTATTGTAATGTGTGACTTGATTTAAAGAAATAATTTTGTATCAGCGCTGTCCTTCACTGAGGAGTATTTCAATAAATAAATAAAAAATTAAAAAACCCTCCCAACCTCAGAACATTCTCAGTAAATAAAAGGGAAATTCAAAAAGTAGAAGGCAAAAGGGAGTGGGGGAACTTTACAGGGCAAGCAATGATCCTGCTAAAATAGAAAATCTTGTATAATGGAACCTGGAGTGCTTCATTTTAGGAATGTTTCAACATAACAGAAATTTGAGGGGGTACTAATTTGAAGTTCAACATGAAAGTTAGTAAGCTTATGAGTTCAGATATTTCTGAGTGCTCGCATCCAGTAGCCGTATAGACGTGTTTGTGCACCATCAAAAAGCTTAATTTTTCTTTCTCTTGCTGCTGCTGTGCTATACTTTCCTTGGGAAAAATCCTGGTCTCGTGATTGTGGAGTTTCATGTCAAAGTATGCCCTCTCCAAATTAAATCCCTGCAGCAGCAGGCGAGTGGTGTAGGGAACCTGTTTTGTCATGGCTACATCCACCAGCTACAAGTTTTCTTGTTGCTGAGGGTGGTAGAAGCAGGTCTTTTCGCTCACCTGGACCATTTACTCGTTTGTTTGGCAAAGAAATTGATGCAAGTGATGCTGTCACTGAGCTGGTTTCATCAGTATCTTTATTTCTGTCAGAATGGTTTCAAGTACGATATGCAACTGGAAGCAGCATGGAGGGCACCCAGGTCAGTAACTGTGGCTCAGAGTCCATTCAGGTCTGATGTTTCTGCTCAAACAAATCCAGTTTAAAACCAGCATCAGGCACTACTCACACCAGCAGCTGTTGTAGCTCAACGCGTGCCCATGAGTAGCCGTATTTTCCACTCGGTCTAAGCTGTAAATAATGCTCGAACTCTTTCTAAGCTTATTTCCAGCTAATTTTTTTGTGGTGTATTTAGGTTGTTGTCATAGACTGGGATGGGCTGTGTGTGTTTCTGCTGTGTTGTGAAGCTTTCACGTAGCGACTTGCTGCTCACCTCAACTTCTGTAGAAATCCACTTCCCAGAAAAGGCTGGCGTTTGCACCAAACTATCTGCTTCCTTTGGAAACACAGAAAAAGGAGAATGTTTTTCCTGTTAGTGACTGGTCTAATTTGTATTTCTGCTTGCATGAGAATAAATCCCAAATTTAGAGAGAGGGATTTGTTTCGGGGTCCTGTTAACCTGAGAACTCTTGGGTGGTTTTTTTTTGTTCCTGGCAGTAGAATTATATTGACTGTTACTCCTATTTCAAATCTAATTTCTAAACTTTGTGGGAACTGTAATGTAATCGTGTCCATGAAATGTCAGGTTGCCATTTATAAGAGACACTTTGGCGTTTTTTGGGGTTGTTTGCTTAACCAGTGGCTCATCTAGGCTGGGGATGAGTGGGGCTGTTGAGCTGGAGGCACTGGTGGCAGCGCTGGGGATGCTCAGGTATCCTTTAGCCTTTGATCATTGCGCTAGTTAATGCTGTTCTCTTTAGTACTGATAAAGCTTACTGAAAATGGTCAGGTGTTTGTGCATACGAGCATTATATTCTTATCTAAAGGTAATAAGGGTGCTGATAGGCATTTCTTTGTCCCTAAGGCAAGCACGGTATTGATACAGCAGTGTTTTCTCTTGGGGCATCAGAATGAAGGCTGGTTTATGTTTTTTCTGTACGCGTACCTGTCCTTCCAGGCTTGCAATATTCTCTGGAATTCCCACAGTTTTCTGCAAACAGCTTTATTATTAGATGTGTGCTTTCTGAAGTCTCCACTTCGGTTCGCTTCAGTATCATGACAATATTGAGGTCACAGCTAGCAGCCAGACAGCCCAGGTCACATATATGTGGGGAAAAGGGAGAGGCGGGCAGGGAACAGGGGTAGAACAAGGGGTTGTGGAGGGAATCGTGATTGTATAATTTACTTACCTGGACAGGAAATGTCTACATCTAGTTGTAAATGAAGCTTTCTTAGATCTTTCCCCAAAATTGATTTCCTTTTGTGTTTGCCTGAAATAAAGATAGTGGAGAGAGATATGACATTACTAGAGACTGTGGAGCAGATTCTCCTCGGAGTATAGATTATGCCGTTCCGGAGCAGATTATTTTTTAAATTATTGATGTGCTTGAACAGCAGCTCTGAAAGAGAAGAAAAGGTAAGAATGAGGATAGATGGTTGATGGGAAAAAACACCCCAAAAAATTGGATTCAGATGGAGGAAGTGGGATCTACGTTCTTGAGCTGTGGAAAGGCTTTCCCATGTTTATCCCCATTTCCCATTATTTTCAGCACAGTGTGAGGAACTCTCTGCTACGTTTCTGTGTTGGAACCGAGAGTAAGAAAGCAGTAGTGAGCCCGTTGTCGGCGTGTTGTGCTTTCTTTAAATCACGGCATCATCGCTGTGCTGTGCTGCCACAGGGGACAGAATATGGCCTTTGTCCCTGCTGGACGTTAGCGGAACCAAGCGTGATGCACACAGTTGGCAAAGCCTTGGACAACAGAGTCCCCATTCATTGCTGCAGAGTAGTTTGTTTTAGCTGTGTTACAAAAGCCATTTGTGGTATAACTCGGGACGTCACACGGAATAATATTGGGCATGGATATCCATCTGTTGTACGAGGTAGCGAGAAGGGGAAAAAGATACTGTATTGCAGTCGGTTGCTGGGATAGGCCTTCAAAAGCTAGCTGGGTTGAAGTGTGACGACCCATTCCCTTAGCGACATCCTATGGCAAATGCTAGAAGCAGTAATGAGCAACTGTCCTACTTGCACAGAAATATTCAGTTTTACCCTTTATGAACCTAAAGCCAACTTATATGTCTTTTGTGAGTTATACACGGTCTGGGCTGGTAAGAGAAAGCTTTCTCTGAAAATACTACATGAGTTACCAACCTCATGGCATAATGGTGATCTCTTATTGGGGCCGTAGGATCTATAAAGCAAATAAAGGTTGTTGTCATTGAGCTCTGAAAAGTTACTGCCACTAGGTATCGTGTTGCCTGAAAGTAAATCCACCTGCCTTTTGTAATTAACATTCTGCCCAAGAGTGTGCAAAATATTATAAAGTAGAATGTTTTCACTTGCAGCGGAACAAAGGAAAAAGAGCAGCTGAAATACAACAGAAGTTGGTGATGCCACCCTGACTGCTGTCTGACAAAGAAGTATAAAGCTCTCTTCGGTTAAAGTGATGGGTCTCTGCATTTTGTTTTGGAGGATTTTTAAAAAAAATAAAGAAGTGAAGGCAGGCATTTCCCAGAGTCATGGTTTGCCTTTGCCTTTGTTTTGTCTGCCCTTTGCCAGGGAGGCACGAGATACTGCCTGTTTGGCAAAACATCTTGCTTGTGCTTGGCATTTGATACCACTACTCCTCAGCGTGACCTTGCAAAGTGACTAGAGATGCCGGAGAAACTTCAAGCAAAAGCTTGAAGTTTTATTTCAGCCAGGTGGTGGGTTATGTTCTTGATTACTGAGTTAGCACAAACAAAAACTGTAAAGCATGACAGCAGAGTACAGACTCAGATGCTGTTGCTGTATGCTCTGTTCAACCTGTTTCTCTGGGATTTTGTCCAAGGTGGTGTATAGCTACAGAAATCTGAGGATCCAGCTCTGCTTAGGTGCTCTTTGCCTTTATAGTGCTCCCTTTCTAAAGGGGAGCCTGTGCCTAGAATTAAGGGAAGAAAATTTCAGGTCACGTTTCTGTTGATTTTTTTAGAAGCTCCTGTCTTCTGTTTTGTTGTCTTTAGTTATGTGGCAAGCAAGATGTTAATCATATCATATTCTTTAAGCCTACCTGGGAACCAGTCTTGATGAGGAGCAGCCTTAAAATTCCTGTATTTTACCTCTTAATAATTCAGTTACATCCTGTACTGGAAGAGTTTTATTGGATCGTGTAGCACTTTGTCTTCTAGAGCTATAACACTTTATTGTGATTATGTATGACATTAACATGCACTGTTAGTTTTAGTTAGAGACCAAACCTGACTTATTATATCGATGATGGACTTGGCCTTGGAGGGTGATATTTCTCAGTTGTCCTCAACTACTAGCCTCTTCTATAGTTAGTCACTTTTGGGGGCTCTGGCCGTCACAGTGGTGAATTATTGAAAGCAATTTGAGAGTCTGTTGTAACTACAGATTTTGGTATTAATAAATATATATGGGTAGGAAGTGCTGATAAAAATGCTTGGTCATTTTTCACGGCTTCGGGGGCTTCTTTCAGTTGGCTGTAAAATTGAAAATACCCAGTTGAATCGGTTTAGGAGAAGGCAGCATTCATTCCTTATATACGTATAATCAAGTCTTCTGTAGCATCGTCGTTTGGGCCACACAAAAAAAGAAAATGGGTACTTTTTTTGCATTTGGAAACTAATTTGAATTTAAAGGAGGTATAAGTGTAAAATTCAGGGAACGTTCCAGCTCTGTGGACATACTTATTCTGGCTCCCCCCAAAAAAGCACTCTGTGTCTGTTCAGCTTTACCCATTTTTTGAAATAGAATACTTAAGTGAGAATAGCTATTAGCTGTGCATAGCTAGGCTTTCACTGTACGACATTTCTGTGTGTCTTATTTGAGTTCCTAAGGAGGCGTTACCCAAGTATTATTTAAGTATCCGATTTCAGGCTGAATATTTTCAGTCTGCTTGTTTTGCAAGCACCTAAAATTACTGTAACTGAGAGGAAGGAAAAAAGTGTAGTTTGTGCTTTTGATAACAGTATGTATGTAATCAACACCTCCTGGTTAATGAATTAGTTGGCTGTTTCTTTCATACGGCAATAGGAGGGAAAACTGCTGGGATAATCAGCAAGTGTTGGCAGAAGGATTCAGGAACATATATATCAGTTAATATTTCCTTTAAATAGTTTTCAAGTAGACTAGAACAAAATTTTGAATATGTCCCCCTATGTGTCTAATTATTTTCCAGAAGCTGAGGCAAATTAAATGTTATAAACTGTATTTAATTACTTTCTTAAACCTTGAGGAAGCACACTGAATGGTTTTATTTCCCTTTTACAACGCAATCACAGCCTGCAGAATAAACTCTCAATTTTATTTTAAAAAATTGAACATGTTTGAAGGCTTTTTTTTTCCAAAGAGTTCTGTGATGTCAATATAAGTATATTTTTATTACTAAATGCTGATAAGAATATGTTCTTTCTGCAGGTATCTGTTGCAATTGCAACGTAGTGAGTGCTTTGAGCCCAACCATGTGTGCAGAAGCCCTGTTACAATTTAGAGTTCATTGCTTAGAGGCCGTGCAGAATCCAGGTATTAAGAGGTAGATGCATCAGCAGAGAATAAATTTATCTTTGGTGATGGCTACTAAACCTGTGCCCTCAATTGACTGTGTTACGTTCCAGCACCCAGACTTGTCTTTAAACATTGTCTCTTACCAACTGGACTGAAAAATGAGCCAAAGGGGCCACGGGTCTATTCCCTGAGCAACAAAGAGAGGACAGCACGTGGCTGGCCACCAAGTGATGATGGCCACCAAGTGATGGCCGCCCCTTCCACACGGCAAGAGGTGGAGCAGTTTTGAGAGGAAAAGCAGCATACAAAAAGTTGCAGTTTCGGGGAGGTTGTTCTGCTGCCCTGGGTCCGGTGCTTGGCTCCCCAGCCCCACAGTGTTCTTCAACGTGGGTCTGCTCGTGCGCAATACCATATTTTCGCCCGTGCTCCCCAACGCAGGAGAGGGAAGCGCTGGTGAGGAGTGGAACCAGGCAGCTCCGTGGATGGGCTGGGCTTTAGCATCGGGGGGCAGGCAAAGCAGCTTACAGGGGGTGTTTGGTGGGAGCTTCCTCTTGTTATCCACATTTAAATACACACTCCTGCTGATGGCAGGGGGTTTGGGGGGCTTTTCTGTTTGGTTTGGGCATTTGGATTGGTTTGGTAGGTCTTTCTGTTTTGTTTTGTTTTGTTTTTTTTTATTTTGTAGGGGTTGGTGTTTTGTTTTGTTTTGTTTTTTTTAACGGAACCGACAGCACATTTTTGTTTAAAAAACCCCAGTGCTGTAAAGTTAAGCTGTGATTCTTTCATCTTGGCGGTAACAAAACCAATGAGAAAACCATCAAGCCACTCAGCTACCTTGGAGCAGGTGTGTTTTTCCCAGTTAGGAAGCCTCACCGCTAGCGTGATGTCTTTTTGGAGGGTTTGTTATTTGCCGTACATGAATGTGAGGGACAGGTCCCTGGCTCGGTCGTGGCAGCTGTCACACGAGGACGTGGGCGCTGGGGAGCGGAGGCTCTTTGCCGACAGTCGGGGACTTTTCCTGAGCCGGGCTGTCCCCTCAGGAAGCCTATACCTGCCTGAGCCGGGAGAAAGGCTTCATCAAGCGCAGGAGGCGTTGCCGGCTTTTGTTTTGGGAGGATCTGAAATCTCCGTGCCGCTCTGACCTGTGAAGGTAGTTTAAAACATTTCAGTTTTGCCTCGGGGGGGGGATGTCTCTGCCCTGCTTTCTCTTGGGTGGTAGAGACCAGTTCCTGGTGCGTTCTGGTGAGTTGGTGCGACCACTTTTCCCTCTCTACTTTATTGGAAACCCAATGATAACTCATTTATTATTTTCTGTTTACCAACCGTACTTTCCTTCTGCAAGGGTGTGCTAACAACATAGTGAATTATGTCAGTATTTTTATCAACCGTCCAGTAAAAATCAGTTTCTGGAAGCACTCAGAATTGTGGGGATGTGTTTCGCCAGCATCATTTTCTAGTGCAATAATGCTACAGTAGAGCGAACGATGCTATCTATTTTATATTAAAAGTAAGGATGGTTTAAGCTACAAATAACTGTAGAAGTTGGGGTCACCAATACAGAAAAAATGGCCCATGCAAACGACTTAAAATTTTGAGTCTGATGGCATTTGTACTCTTCTCATGTCTGAAGGCTGCCAAATTCGAGATGCCGTCTTTCCTGGGAACTAACCAATGCACTCTGGCATGATTTTTGCTTCCCCTTATGTCTATATTTGAAAAAGCATATGTGTAGTCCCTAAATGAATATAGCGGTTAACAAGCTATGGATTACAACCCACAAAACATATTTGCTAAAGTAAGTTTCATAATGCCTAATGGAAAACAAATACCAGAGCTACTAAAACAGGGATATTGCTAGACATGTATATATTTCATACATGAGAAAAGCTGAAGGAAAAAATCCCCTTCTGAGTTTTTCTTGAGCACGCTTTTTCCTGGTGGAGTTAAGTTACTGGAACTCTGGGGACAGAGTTTGGTTCTTTGGCACATGTTTATATTTTGCCTGGTAGGGCAGGACACCGCTGTATGGCAGGAATGGCTAGTTACTGTCATTATATGAGCAGTGGTTTCATCCTTCATAGCTATATCCTGAGGAAGTAACGCCAGTAGCGTCCCCCTAAAGCAGGGCTGTTGAGAAGTCATTCTGTAGTCAGCAGCATCTCTGTTGTTCCTAAAATAAAAGAGGCCACGCAAAGTTTTCGAGCCCTCTACAATGTGCGTTGGGCACAAGCGACGGGACATGATTGATGCTTGAGCAGCTCAATGAAGGACTGGAGCCTTTGGAGAACAGCCCTGCCTTACAACCAGGGAATCCGTCTCAGGGACAGGTGGGGACCAGACCCTGGCTGGGAAGGAGTGTGCTGGGGTACAGCAAATTTTTCCCCGGTCTTCAACGTCAGATTGCCATCGGTGCATGCAGCCCTTGCTGCCCAACTTGGGTAGCACTGAACTCGGGAGCTAATTCAGCTAGTAACTGCTAGCTTGAACACAGCACAAAATGAGAGGTTTGATTACAAAACACGAATGCTTAGTAGTGTTCTTAACCTCAGGTGCTCAGTCTTGAGCCAGAGCTCCCTGAAGTTGGCTTAAACTATTAGATTTTTTAAAATTAAAAAGGAACTTGAAATCTGTTTACTTGCCTTCTTATATCTGGTACTTTCACATTCACTTCTTCCACATGATTGCACTGCTGTGAAGGTTAGGAACCTAAGAAGAAAAACTGAGATTTATGTAACCTTTTGATTCCTCTATCAAATCCCTTAACAAAGAATCAAACACTGCCAAGGTTTATGATGTAATTAAAGACTTACTAACACCTTTTATAACTGGCTAATGCTCCAAGTAGAAGAAACTCAGTTGCCACATGTTGTGTGACCAAGCTCACTGGCTCGCATCTTCAAAAACAGAATTTGAAGTATGTTTTTTCAAATTAACTTTTAGATGCCTACATAGATACACTTAGTTCTGCTGATGTCAGTGGAAATCGTTAGGTGGGCAGCGCTTCTTCTGATCTGAACTGCACCTTTGTTTTCTTTTTCTTTTCCCCCCTTTAATTGTGGTCATTAGTTTCTCAATAGTTTATTGATATTGTGCACTTTGCATTTAGGAAACGGGAGGCAATTTCCATATTATCCGCCTGGTTTTGGTAGAGCAGCTATTGCAGAACGTCCACCCTTCTGCCAGCGTGCAGCCCATGATGTTCTCTATTTTGTGTTTAAGGAAATAGCTTTGTACATGTATGCGTATCTAAATATATTAATGGGGTTTTTTATTCCCCTAAGAATGTTTGTTACTTAACTGCTGTGGGAACTTTCTGTGGTTTTTCTGATAACCTTTACGCGGAGCAGGAAGAAATGGCCTTTCTCATTGCCAAATGAGTTGAGGCATGGCTGCCAGGTACTTGCCAAGTGAGCGCAGCATGACATCTCGCGCATCCAGCCCGTACCAACCTCGCTCAGTCCAGCTGTTCTTACCTTGCCCAGTATGTCCCATGAAGCCAGAGGCCATTATCTGCCGTGCACTTGCACAAGGTTTTGGGTGCTCCAGAGAAAATTAGGATTGCTGTGGCTAGTGTAAATACAAGTATGACCACAGCTTACCTTTCTGTTTATTTTCCTTGGAGTTTGGAGCTTAGGTGCCTGTGTGGGATACGCATACATATAGAAACTTTCCATCAAGCAAAGCCCAGTATTACAACGATCCTAATGCACCTGCATGGAACAACAAAAGGAAATAAACTTTTCAGTTCAAGCACCCTTGGTCCTGGCTGTACAACAAAAAACTGGGTGTCAGCCCAGGAATGGTTCTGATAAATGGTTTGTCAAAAGCTGCTGCGGTTAAACTCAGCATTTGCTTTCCATGAGATATGACTCCAAAACAAGTTGCTGAAACTTAGTTATGCGTGTGCTGTGGACAGGGGTTTGCTAAGGGAAGAGTACGTTAGTAACGTAATTACCGAGGTGTTCTGCTCTGCCTGAATTGTTTTCTCGGAGAGTTTTGGTTCTTAAACCACTGCCACTTTCTGTGTTGCCGGTAAAAGGAAAAGCCGAAGGAACATGTATGTGCGGTAGCCGAGATCTTCACCAGAACTGCGGTCCTGTCCATTTTCACAAAAAACTTTAGAACAGTTTTAATAGGATCATCGACATCTCCCTGGCTTGGAGAACCTGCTTCAGCCCAGGACTCCTTGCAAGCCGTGCGGTGGAAGGCAGGAGTGTGTCAGGGGCCTCCAGCCATTAGGATACAACAGTTTGTACGCCATGGTCAGCATAAACCAGGCAGGCTGCAGGCATCCAGGTCACGTCAGGGTCCCTCCAACCCCCACAGCAGCCCGGAGGCAGGAGAACACAAAACTTTTTTGAAGTCTCCTGTGTTGTTCAACAAGTTGATTGGGATAAAAATCGCAGTATTTTTTCACATCCTTGCAACAGGGTGGCTGCGTCTATAACTTTTCCATGGGTGCTTCTGTGTTACCCACAAGACTAGCCCAAATTGTGTACCTCTCTGCATCTTCAGTTAGTCCTTCAGGCTTTCTTCTTTTTTTCCACCCTCTGTATGTGAAATATTTCTTGATTTAGTCAACCTTGATATGAGAGCAAAACCTGATGTTGCCCATGGTGTTTCAGTATTAGTCTGTGCTGCTGTTGCTGATGGATCAGTGAAGCTTGGAGACGTTTGCTTTGAAATGTCTGGAGAAGGAGGACACCAGGAGTGTCCCCATTTTACTGGAACTCAGTGTGCTTGTCCCACTGCTTTTCTTCCTCTGCCTTCCACCCTGTGACGTGGTGTAGAGAAATTAGGAGTGGCAGTGGAGAAGAGCAGCTAGTGGAGAACAGAAAAGGTTGGAAGGAAAAAAGAGAGAGGAGGAGAAGAAGGGGAAAAGGTCAGATAAAAAAAAAAAAAAACCAACACCATGGAAACTTAAAAGAAAGTTGTGGGAGAACCGGGGAAAAAAGGTGACTTCTTTAGATTGAACCCAAACTTGGAGTTGTAGCTAAATCACAGTGAGGTGGGAGACGCAACTTGCTTGTTGGCACAGCTGATGAGTGGTCCATGCTTATAATCAACAGAGAGAGATCCCTGTTTTTCAAGGGAAGGTGTAAGTAAGTAAAATAGTTTTTACCCCAAACTGCTAGTAATCTGTGTAGATAAAATACACATAGGAGAGGGAAAAGCCATGTACTTTATTGAGAAGCAGGGTGCACGGAAGCTGATGTCCTCAAATAATACGCATCATGTGCCGGTCCGGTATATAGAAGCGAAAGGTGGCGTTCCAGCAGATTTTTGCCCTTTCCTATTTGCAGACCTCTTAACATCTAGCTGCGAACCCCTGCTTTTATTTTCTCCGTAGCTGATTGCATGGACTTGGGGGTTTTTTTTGGTGCAGTTCAGGTGACTTGCAGTACTCCACACAGCTACGTCATCGTTTATCGCTCTGCCTTAGACTTGGTGTTCAGGGCAGGCTGTACCTGACCTTTGCCCAGGCTTACCAGGGACAGCAGGACCAAAGCTTCTCTTCTGTCTGTGTTGTAAAACAAAGGGACTGCTCCTCTCATAGGCCTCAGCGGGCACTTGGTGCTGGGAAAAGGGTGAGGTGCTTTGCCTGCATGCAGCGTCACAGGGCTCAACCGGGTCCCCAAGACATGATCTAACCCACTTACCCTAATACAGGGTTGGCAAAGCCTTGGTCATTTCTGACGGCAACTGCCATCTTCATATGTAGATAGATGTTCTCATCCTACTAAAAAGATACTGTATATCTATATGATGTATGTGTATATGTGTGTGTATATATATATCTCATATATATTCTATTCAAGCGCTTTTCTTTCTGTCAGAAAGCTTTTTGCACTGTCTTGGTAAAGTCTTTCTTCTTGTAATTTGAAAATAAGTTCCTTTCCTCTTTGCATCCTCCTCCTGAACAACTGAAGATTGTTACCTTGTCTCCCTTCAGTTTCCTTTTGTTTAGATTAGATACGTAATCCATCCTTTTCCTACTCTTCCCTGAACGTCTTCCGACTTGCCCACATGTTTCATGGAGTGCAGCAGTGAAACTTGACCAAAAGGCTCCTGCTGACGTTCCCGGTAATGGTGAGTACAGCAGAAGGCTTTCCTCATGGACCTCCGCTGCTGTCTGTCTGTTCCAGCACGATGTTTGCTTTTTTGCAAGAGTGCGATACTGTTGTCCAGCTTATTGAACGCTGTGACCTCCAGCTCTCTTCCACAGAACTCCTGCTCAGCTGGGAGAGGGAAAGATGGAAAATTGGTTGTGAGGCTAGCATGGGATAACGAAATAGAAGGAGGGATAACAATCACTTAGAGGAAAACTACTAGACTAAAGAAGCTGTAAAAATATTTCTCTGGAAAAAAAAAAAGACAAAACTTGGAATGTTTTATTCCACAGTTGCTAGATCTGGTGCCAAAAGGATTTTGGTGAGAAATGTGCTGAAGTTTAGTTTGGGTGTCAAGGTTATAACTTGATTGAGGCTAGGAGATAGCCAAATGAATCTGGTTTTCTTGCATATATGAGGGAGTATTATTATTAATACAGACATTTGCTTGCTTGCATTGGTGCATGCTGAAATCTGTCACTTGGCAGCCCAAGTTGCTTTTCTGTGTGACTTTTCGTATTCTTTGTGCAAAGTAAAAATCGGTTTAAGTGGTTTTTCTGTAAAGCGTTAGGTGAATTCAGTTGGTTTCGTTTGTGTGTATTTTCTTTTAACACCAGTAATTTTGTAAGTTTCAAGAAGTGGTACTTTAAACTTTTCCGTAGGTTTTTTTATCCCACATTTCGAATGGCAGGGTTACTTGTGCAGTGTCCAGGGTGGGTGTCTGTGCAGAACAACTCCCATGATGCTTTTGGTTATTTAGGATGTGCCACGCGTGCCCGGCCAGTTTTTCGTGTCTGAAAAGAGGGGAAATCCTCACTCATTGAAACAATTTGTCTTACAGATTGGACAAAAAAACTGTGGGTCTTTGTAGTGGGCTAAAATCCTACAAAATTTCACCACTGTATTTTTTCCAGTGATCCCAAGATTGTTTATTCAGCTGCTTTTATTCAGTGTAGCACTTAATGTGAGTATTTGGGGAAAAAAAAAAAAAAAAGAGAGAGGTGGTTAAAGCGTGGAACTTTTTGGTTTTTAAGTTCTTTGACATATACTTGTTGTTTCAAACTCCTTTCCGTGTCCACATGGCTGATTTTGTGTGCGTGTAAAGGAGTTTGCTGGGTACGTGAGCACTCCCAGGAGGGATGTCAGCAGTTTGTGCTCCTGAGTCATCAGAAGACGCTGGAAAAGGGACAGAAGTGTGGTAACGACTGCGGCGAATGCCACAGTTCGCGTTGTGTTGTCTGATCCTGATTATGGACCTTAAGCCCCTACTGACAGCCGCAATCCCCTTGTTTATGAATCTATTCCTTAAATGCTTGCTTTCGGAGAGTCACATGGCTATGATTGCACCCGGGTTCGTTTCAAGATTTCCTCATGATCTTTAAGGCAGCTCTCTCACAACCTGCTTCCATCGTCGGCGTGACAGGGATGTGGTTTGACAGAGCTGCGTGAGGACCAGGGGCTGGGACGGATTGGGGAGCAGGAGGGATGGGGGCTCCTCCCAGCCATACCCAGCGCAAAAGAAAGGTGGAGGCTGAGTCTGACTTATTCACTAATGGACTCCTGCCTTTATTTACGATGGGGGGGGAAAAAAATGAATTTTCTGTTGGCTGGAAGTACGTGTTGTCAAATACAGGCTGTATTGGTTTGTAATATCTGACCCAGCTGTTACTGAATTGGCCGAGGACTGGGTCGAAATCATACAGGAATCTGGGAGCTTTATTTCTCCTTTGGTCTTTTCACTTCGTGCTATTTCAACCCAAAGCTTCAAAAGATGAATAGAAATATCGTGTGTAATTTAACATTTTTTTTTTTCCGCTCCTGCTGTGGTCTGGGTTAGGGGTTTGTTTGCTTTCGGTTTGTTTGTTTTTTAAAGAAACAACCACCTGAATCCGCAAGGCAGTACACTTAGTAACCCTATGATGCTTCTACCCTTGAGCAAGCATCCACCTACGAAGGGACACTGGGCTGTAGAATTGACCCGTGCTTCGTCTTTCAAGGCCTGCACGTCGGTGACTACGTTATTTGTTGTTTAGCGTGTTCTGTGATCGGTGCTAAAATTTGAGTTGCACGCTGTGCAGAAATGCTGAGTAACTGCTGTTTCCCTTTTATTTTGTTTTAAATAATTCAAAAAGATGCTTATACAAAGCTGTGGGTGCCCTGCTGCATAATTAATGCTACAACAAAACCACAGCAGCATTAAAATAATTAGTCAAAAAAGGAGCTCTGCCTGTCTTGCTACCGACAGAGAAGATTCCGTCCTACCTTTTTATCGTTCTGGAAATGTAGATCCAGGTCTCTCCACAAAGGGTTTAAAATAGATGGCTTTTGCTGAAGTCCCTCTGTTGAAATTTAAGGAGGGGTAAAAAGAGCCAGAAGCAAAGAGCTGACGTGCCCCCGGATTGCTCAAAGGAGATCCTCCGAAAGGACCAGTGGGTGCGAGGGGAAATCAAGTCTTCGCTCTCAGGAAGGCGGGATCTCTATCCATCGGTTTTAGTAAAGGTACAGAAGGCTTTGAGCCGCAGGTGGAGCAGGATGCGATAAGGTGGGTGCTGGGGTCACCCCGGCAAGTTACACGGCCACCATCTTTTCCCAAATTGTTTGCAGAAGAACCCGATGCAAAATCCAGATTGCGGCTGAATTGTTAACTTTTTTTGGAGTCCTACGCTGAATACTTTTGATACAGGAGTTGGAAGTT
Source organism: Larus michahellis (assembly GCF_964199755.1). NCBI lineage: Eukaryota > Metazoa > Chordata > Aves > Charadriiformes > Laridae > Larus > Larus michahellis. The sequence goes on along the minus strand of NC_133897.1, from coordinate 74,264,189 downwards.
AACAGTGTTTCCTTTGTGTAGCAGCCCCTTTTGAAGTAGAGCGCCCTGTATCCACAAGAAAACATTATGCAGAGGGATAAATTCTGCTTTTAGGTCTGTATGTTATACATAAGTGTCTTATGAATTTTTTTAGCACAATATATGTTAGCATGAATATTTACATATGAAAAGGGAATAGGACTTTAAAACTATTTACTTGAATACGTAAGTATCCCTGTCCTTGTTGGATTTTTTTTTTTCTTTTTCCCCTCCAGATAATCAGCAGAGGACTTCAAGGCTGTGGCATTTCATTCCCTTCTCACAGTAATTTCAGTCCTTATTGAGTGCTGATGCGTGTTTCTGTCTCAGCTATTTGATACTGAAGTTTCTCAGAAAGCTTTTACATCCATATGCACTGGTCAGAAACTGCTTGGCAGCTTTCTTGAAGTCCCCATTCTCAACTTCTGTCACAACATTTCCTAAACCATTTCACATCCTGTGTTTTTGGCTAGGAAAAAAGCTGTGGCTGGAAACCCTGGTGCCATAGCCAGCAGCCCCATGGTGGAGACACAACCCGGTGAGATGCTCTTCCCCAGGCTGGTCCAAGGACATCAGCAGTGGTGATGGTCACCTCTCCTAAACCCAGTTTAGCACCGAGCACAAGGGAACCACCAGGGCCGTGCAACCACAGCTGCCTCCGGCCCGTGTCGGGCTGCATTGTCTTGTGTCATGCAATGCTGCTGTTGGTTATTAAAGGCATCCTCTCATGTTGGCAGCCTACCGGCCTGGCTTCTTCCAGCTGAGCCTCAAGGCTTATTCCACCAGAGCTGGAGAGAGAGAGACGTGCCTGCCTTAGCTGTGTGCTGCTGCTGTCAGTCAGACAGGGGCGATGTGGAAGAACAGGCCGCTCTTTACCATGTATTATGTACCTGACCTAAGGGCACCAGCAGATCCTCATTCAGGAGAGCAATGTGTATGGCAGCCGCTCAGCAACACGGTTGAAACCTCAGCCCTGGTGGTGGTGAGAAGAGGTACTGTTTGCTGGTTGCCTGCAGTTGGACTGACCCATGACAGGGATATACCAAGAACTTGCAATGAATCCTATGAGTCCGGAGGAGGGCAACAAAGCTGGTGAGGGGCCTGGAGAACAAGTCTTATGGGGAGCGGCTGAGGGAGCTGGGGTTGTTTAGCCTGGAGAAAAGGAGGCTGAGGGGAGACCTTATCACTCTCTACAACTACCCAAAAGGAGGTTGTAGAAAGGTGGGGGTCGGTCTCTTCTCCCAAGTAACAGGCCATAGGACAAGAGGAAACGGCCTCAAGTTGCACCAGAGGAGGTTTAGACTGGTGTTTGGAAAAATTTCTTCACTGAAAGGGTTATTAAGCATTGGAACAGGCTGCCCAGGGAAGTGGTTGAGTCAGCATCCATGGAGGTATTTAAAAGACGGGTAGACATAGTGCTTAGAGATGTGGTTTAGCGACAGTTTTTGTCAGAGTTAGGTTGATGGTTGGACTAGATGATCTGAAAGGTCCCTTCCAACGTAGGCGGTTCTATGATTACTTTTTGGCGTATTGGTTTCCTTTAACTTTGCGCTCGGAGGGAGCCCAAGCACAGCCCCGGAGACTCCTACCTTCTTCACCCTCCATGGAAAACACCTCTGTGTGATCTGGGCAGGCAGGACATGATGACTGGACGAGGGGACCTTGGTTGTGACCACCTAAGGAGCAAGCAGTGTAGAAACCTGTCCTGGAGAACGAGCATTAGCGCAGGGTGAGCAGCTGTTCTCTTGTCATCTTCCACGAAGTAACGGGAAAGCTGTGTCATAAATGCTTGTGGCTCCAAACGTCCCTGCAGAATACGCTGTGTGACAGACAGCCTTGCTTAGGGGTCTGTATCTTAGGGATTGTGTTGAGTCATACAGTTGATTATTTAAATGTAAATAATAATTGACACACATTAAAATTTGAATTTCATTAGGTGGAGGATTTTAGACTTAGGCAAATGACTTTTTTTTATATAACACTGTAACATGCTTACTAGCCTTGACAATGAGTTTTTCCCCCCGATACAGATAGCAGATAATAATAAACAAGCAGACAAGGTTACGCAACAAGGGGGTATTTTAATCATTTTTGTTTTGGAGAAGACGGGCCAGCGTGAGGTACCTACCCCTTAGAATCCATCTACTTCACTGATACCTTGCTTCAAGAGATTGACAGCATCTCGGAAAAGAAAATAAGTGTTTGCTATTCCTGTCGTAGACTTCTTTCAATCACTGCGACAGATGTTCCAAGCATGTTGTTCCTCTGTTAGCTTTCTTTAGTAGTAAAAATACTGCGGTCTAAATATGGTTTAAATTGGTTGAGATACCTTGTTTGAATATGATTCAAAATTGCATTATACCCGGTTTAAATCATAGTGTAGCAGGACAAAACCATTGGAAAGACTATTTAAGATTATTTCAAATCAGGTAGGAATTTTTATTCTATCATATTTAAAGTGGTTCCAAAGAAGTGCTATCTTTTTCTAACATACCTTTCAATCTCATTTAGGATGAAAGCTAGATAGCGTTCTTCTCCCCCTATTCATTATTTAGAATTACCTTTGATAAAAATGGAAAAAATACTTAGTTAAATAGTTTTCTTTTCCTGTATCTGCAGTGTTGTCTCTCCTGTGACAGCTGTATGTTATACATAAGGAATACAGAGATTTTGTTTTCCTTGTTTTTTCAATTGAAATGGAGTTTAGCATTCAGGAACAGCTGAAGTGGCTGAGAGTAGAGAGAGAGCCAACACGCATACGCAATGTACCCGTTTTTCCTTTGGGGAATCTGCCAGGTGAGAAGCCTGTAGCCCTTATGACCCCCCCATTTCTCTCTGCCAGCGAGTTCCAGTTCAGAGCTCTTCTCCCTCATCTCTCCTGCTCACTCACTCCTGGGAGAGCTAACAAGATGATGCAGGCTGAGTTCTTCTGAACGTGTTGATGGTAAATAGCCCCTCTTTTTTATTCTCCTTAATATCTGGGTGGCTGCTTGCTGTTCATGGGACCCGCTTTTGGAGGCCACTGGGTTGGCAGCACAGCCGCCTGCTTGGCATCAGGTCGCGGTGGTGTGACAGTAACTGCGGTGGCGTCCCTTACGATTACAGGTGTGATTCCGGTCAGTGGCATTGATCCGGGGGAACACTCTCACTTGGATGCTGGCTGGCTGGAGGCTTTCTGCTCCCTCTCTTTGACATCTGGCATGGGGACACGTATATGGATGAAGTTGCTAAACTGCGGTGTTTGGGACGAGGTGCTCTTTCCAAAAATGATGAGTAGGGCAATGCTAGGACACAGTTCAAGGTTTATTTCGTCACTTGGACTTTTGCTCCCGTGGAAGAGATTGGGATTGCAACTTTAGAAAATGGAGATCATCAGTTTGTAATCTATTTTTGTTTCATTACTAGTTAATTTTTTAATAGACTGTTAAAATACTCCTCCAAGAAGGAGGTGTAGGGAAATACAGGTGCTGTGATCTTCAGTCACTTATGACTGAAAACAGTTAGCGTCCTTCATTTTGTGCCCCTTTTTGGGACAGGAGAGAGAAGCTCACTCGATAATCGCATGCTGCCAGGTCCTTGCTGTGAATCAGGTGGACGCAGAAAACAGTCTCTTGTAGGTCCCGCTTCTGCGGGGAAAACTCGGTGGTAGTTGACTTGAGCATCCAGCTTTGAGCCTTCACAGGAGAGAGCGGTTCACGTACGCTTTGCCTTGAAGCCGTTTGGGCCCTGCTATGATCTCATGTAAGGAGACATTTTCTTCTAGGTTTGTTTTACAAATTTAAAGTTAGGATTGTTCATACCGATCTGTCTTTTTTTTGGTTTGGTTTTTTTTTTTGCTTTCAAGCTTCTCTGCACAGCGGTGATGATTGCAGTTACTTTCTTACTCATTTCTTCATGTTGCTTGTGTTGCTTTAGTGCCCGTAGGTCTTTAAGTGTGGGAACGGTGGGAAAGACTTTGAACATCTTAATTTCTCCCCCTTTTTGCAGCATTGTTCTTCTGATGAAACAAAAGTCCTATAGCATTCACCCCAGGAGGCACTTCATACAGTTCAGGGGTAATTTCATTTTCCATGGGCAGCTGAATGTACTTCCATTTTTTTGCAGCATGATCATGGCCTTCTCTTAATTGTTTTTATGAATGATTGTTTTGTTTTGGTTAGGTTTGGGTTTTTTTAATGAAAGAAGATAATTAATGTACTACTTAGGTTTGCTTTCCTGTTTCAAGAGCTGAGTGGGGCACATCAGGACAGTTGTGGCATTGGGGTTTCAAACTTCCATCTCTTTTTTCTGGCTCCCATGCCAAGGTATAGGAGCATGGCGAGACCTTTATTTTCTGTCAGGTAAATTGGTCATTTAGGGACAGACATCTGAGGTTCTTCTTGATTTCTTTGTTCTTACCCATTTATAGCAATGAGGTTTCCAGCAACACGATGGTGCCTTTAGCTCAGGATTTAGCAAGGCAAATTACAGCAAGTAAGGCGAAGAGGTGAAGTTTCTTGGACCTTCAGGCTCTTTTGGAAAGCGCCACAACCGCTGACTCACTGGTTTCTTCGTGAGGTTTCTTCCTCCAATAGGGCATACGGGTTCTTGGTAAGAAATGGGTGGCGGAGAACTCTGAGGAGGGGCAGTAGGCTGTGGAACAGAAACCCAAGCAGTTGCAGACATGGTACCTCCCTGTTGAACATTAATGAACTGTAGCATTTACACATAAGGTTTGTGGCTTGTTGTGTATGCTTAGCTTGTCAAAAGTTTCTCAGGGCATTAAGGGGCAGGCCGTGTTATTTGTGCAATAGGCAAAGCCCTCTGCCTGTGTATGGAACAGTGACCTTACTTGAACTGATAAATAGCTGTCTTATCCACGACCTTTAATAGCTGAAATACGTTCGCCATCTACAGCGCTTTAAGGTTTGCCTCGAAAGAGACCAGTGGATAAAGCATATGTATGTATGCATTGCTCCCTGTGATCCTTTCTGGCTTGTAACAGCACATCAAGGGAATTCTAGAGCTCGGGGGTAGCAGAGCAATTGGTTTTCCGTGTGCTCGCTTTCTTCCTCACAAAAGGTGCTCGTTGATAGGGATGCATGGTGTTGCGCAGCCTGTTGCTCTTAAAGAAAATAAAAAAAAAAAAAAAAAGAAGAAGAAAAAAGCCCAAACACGATAGAATGTAAAGTTGGGGTTTATGTAAAATAAGACTTATTTTCTGTTCGCATTCTCTTGTTTGATTTGAAAGAAGACAGAGGGCGGTTCATTTTGTTGGTTCACAGCGGCTCGGATTTAGAAGGGGGCGGGGAGGCGGGGGGGGGAACCCCCCCCAGCCCTTAATCAGCACAGGACTTAAGGGCTCCCGCGTAAGAACGTTACGCTTAACCTTCAGCAAACGCTTATGGGCTGCCCTGAATAGTAAATGGGTTTAAGCACATGCTTAAGTGTTTTCCTGAAGGAAGCCCTCAGCGCCTTGGCCGGCGTTGTATTGAGGGCTTCCGTTTAGCTTCGATGGTGCATGCCGGCGCCGGAGGCACGCTTTTCTGTCACCTCTCGGCGGGCACACCTGGGTGCGTGGGTTTTGCCACCTGGGCTGTGACCTCCCGCCGAGCTCCGCACGGGCGGGAAGGATGGGGAAGGATGGGGGGGGGGGAGGGGGGCCGTCCAACTCCGCACCCCCCCTTTTTTCCCCACCCCCTCCGCCAGCAATTACCCGCCTTCCCGGGGTTGTTCGTCGGGAGAAGCGAAAAGGGGCGACCGAATTCCCGGTGGGAATCTTGCGTGGCGGGGGGGGGGAAGGGGGGGACGGACGTCGGCCTGCCTCGTTGCGTAAGAGGCGGCCCCGTCATCCCGGTGGCTGCCGTTGCCATGGCGAAGGTGGCGGCGGGGGAGGGAGGAAGGGAGGGGGGGAGGGAGGATGCCTGGGATCCATCCGTAAGCCGTTGGGGGGGGGGGGGGGTGGGAAGAGAGAGAGAGAGAAAAAAAAAAAAGAAAAAGAGATATTACGTCTTCACCCGGCACTCCGCTGCGCCCAACGTGATGCGGCGGCGGGGTCCCCGGGGGAGGCGGAGGTGGGGGGAACCCGGCGGTGGCCGGTTACGGGAGGCGACCGGCAGCCCCCGAGCGGTGCGGGCGTCGTTTTAAATAAAATAAAGCTCTGCGGGGCCGGGTGGGAAGGAGGCGGGGGGGTGGGGGAGCTGTCGGGGTAAAGAGGATTAGGTGCGTCTGCATGGGGGCTCGGCTGAGAAAAAATATCGCAGGAGTCGAAAATACCGCAGGAGTTTGAGGGGAGGTTGGTTTTGGGGTGCCACAGACCCATAGGTGGGGTTGGAAGGGACCTTCAAGAGGGAGGCAGACGTGGGTTATGAGTATTCCTAGCGACAGCCAAGAACTGGCTGTCATGTGCTGGGAGGGGGTGCTTTTGGTTTTACATCTGCATATTCTGTTATCGCAGTTAGTTGTCGTTTTAATTGTAAACGGTGCTCTATAGACACAACCTGAACATCTCTAAGCAGTTAGCAAGCAGCAAGTCTAAATCTTAGCTCTATGCTGGTATCTAGCCTAGATCAAGTCATTGACACATGTCTTTAACATGAGCGGAAGGAATGACGGAAGAAGACATCACTGTCTGCGTTGGTAAGTTTTCTCTCCGTTATCTTTAATTATTAGTGTTTTACTCCACCTCTTGCTTAGTGTCAGTTGCCACTGATGGGGTCTTTTCGTGGCTTTGAGCTTTTTCCTACTCTTTGCCTGCTTGAGTTCCTAGAAGCAGGTGAGAATTTATCAAGTCCTGTCACTGTGGTCTCTTTTGTCGCCGCAAGGAAATCATTAGTGCAGGCAAAAACTTTATAAATCCTGATGTTTGGTTTCAAGTTTGGAAAAGATGATGTATGGTCTAGAAGAAAGCATGAGAAATGCCATGCTGCAAAAGACTATCTTGTAAACATGTTTCTTACGAGAACAAACCCTGTCTGGGTTAATAATAATACTCATTGCCAGAAAACAAATGCGTATGGGGGAAAAAAAAAAGCCTAAGTAAATTTAACATTCTTAAACTGTTTTACAGCAGTGGGGTAGGAAATGTGTTAGGATGTAAGAGAGCACGCTACTGGGAAATGAGCTTGCATTACACCCACAGAGCATTTACTGTACATTAGTTATAACCCCGTTGTTTTTGTTGTCTGCAATTAATTGAGTAATTTCTTCCATGCCTGAAACTGCAGGTTAAGCATGTTTGCTTTGAAAGACAGTCTTCGGAATCCAGACGGCTTTTGCACTTACCATATTAACAAGCTCTCGCAAAGCACATTTTGTGCACTATGGTTATAAATTCCTGAAAGGTATCGGTGGGGGTTAATTCACTGTTACATAAACAGCCAATAACAGCATTTCATTGTACTGGAATTGCTCTAAAATAGTTATTAGTTTCTAGGCTATTACCGGGAAAAAGGCTCTGTTTGGTCTACGTGAACAAAAGACACTTTGCTTTTGCAAATATTGTTTGTATGAAAAAGACAGAAATGGGCTACAGGAACTTTAAAGCATTAAAGTAAGGATGCTGTATAAATAGGCAAAGCCTGACCTTGGGCTGTAGTGTAGCTTTAGCATTGGGTTTTGAGCTGTGACAAGATCTTAACCTCCAAGTTGTACTGGAGGAAGGCGGGGGGGAGCCCAACAAAATCACAACCAAACCAGTTTTCCAGAAGCCGAGTATTTATTGTATAAAGACATTTAACAGCATCGTTGTTTTAATTAGCAAAGCTTACCTGCTATCTGCGTGTGTGTGCGCATAGCTATTCTAAAAACGCCGAAGTCAGAGCTGGCAACGCATAAAGCCGAATAGTAGAGCCGTCCCAAAGCCTGCAAGCACCGGGGCAGGACGGGGAGCTGGAAGATGGGATTTATTGCAGAAGGGTTATGCAACAGTTCAGCAAGGAAATACCCAAGAGAAGCACTTTCTGAGCGACTGAGAGCCCTGGCCTGGAAACAGGGGCGCCTGCCGGTCACTGCAGGGTGGCAGAGAAGACATCTGCAGCCCTTTCTGATGCCTTCTGGTTCAGGAATTCACTCGATACTTTTGTTGTTGGGAGTCTTTTATGTAGCAAAGCAGGCCTGGTACCTGTTGAAGGAGCCTGCACAGCTGGTGCCGTCGTCTATCAGGTGCGAGCAACCAGGGTTTGCTCAGAGGACTTGAAGCATTTGGGTACGAGAACTTTGCTGGCGTTCGTCCTTTGTTGAGAGACATCCTCGGTTGCCCCCAGACTAGCTTACAGCTGTTCTTTTGGGGAACTGGAAATATTGCTTCTGCTGCATTTCTGTAAGTAAAGAGTACAGCCAAGGGTTTTTCTTTTTTTGTGTGTGCATAGTTCAGCTGGTTTTTGCATATGTCTGACATTCGTTAATATTGACAAGTGCTTTCCAAGGGATAAAGCAACTTTTATTTTGGTTGTTTCAGCTATAGGGATTTGACTCTTGTTCATTTTAAAATGTAGTATTGTTCTGCATCACCAGCAGTTATTTATTGAGACTCGCAAGGCAAACACAGGACTTGGCATTATTAACCTTTCTTTCCCTCCCATCTCATCTCCCCCAACCCCAAAGTAGTTCAGCCTGAAACTTGATAAGTTAATCGCAGTTACCTGGCAAAATCGGAAACAAATGAAGATGGATGAAGCTTGACCTTAAAATTATTTTGGATAGGCCAGGCCTATGCAGCTGAAAGCATTAATTGCTGCTGTTTTGGCAGCTACCTTTGACAGCGTAGGGTTTCAGTAAATGCTTCCTCCTTGAAGCAAGTGAGACGTGCCCCGTCATCTGCTTCACTTCTGGAGCCTTTCTGAAGCTCTCTGGATTTATAAGAAGTCTTAATTAATGTTGTGTAGCTATGCCTTTTGGATATTTTCACTTCCCTGACATGGAACTAGTGTCAGCTTATCTCTGTATCTTTATTTCGGTACGCGTGTGCTTGTCACAGGGAATTAAGTGTTTGTGCACCCTTTAAAAATGGCAGACCTTTATGACAGTCAATATAATTATAATGGAATTAATGACATTTTAAATTAAGAAGAATTTTTGCTCATTTCTCTGTTATGTACCATGATCTGATTATAAATCCCAGCAGCGCTGATGGCCTCGGATATGATAGATGACAGGACGCAGTACATACTGGAGGATCCGCTATTAATTGGTTCCCCCAGTCCTGGTTTATATTGTGAAAAGACATTGAGAAGGCCCGTGTAACTCAACTGGGGAATTTATTTAGAAAGAGACTCCAGAAGAAAACCCAAATGTTCCCTTTAATGTGTTTGGAAAGCTTTTCGCTGTATTAAAACTGATGGTGTAAGTTTGCGTAGCATATTTTACCAAAAGTGATCCTAAACCTTTGCAAGTTGTCTTTCATCTGGAAAGTGGGTAGCACAGGGAGATTGAGAAGCAGGGAAAAGGCTTTTGGATCTTAGGGAAGGTCATTCTACTAGCTCAGCCAGCGAGGAAATGTCAGGTTGGAGGACGAGCTGGTGTTAAAGTAACTCATGGGTTTCTTTTGGTGTGGTCTAAGAGTTCATGTGAGACACTGTACAGGTGTACCAAACTGTTTCCATCTTTACTGTTTGGGTTTCGTATGTTATAAAGTGTATGGTCACAAACCAGTTCATGCTGAGCACAGTAAGATATTATTCTGGTTGAATATCCGTGCTTTATTATAGGTCTTTATTGTCATTGAAAGATAAATATCAGGTTTTTATTACTTAATAATGTCTTATCTTTAAAGATCATTTTCCAAAAGATTGAAACAGGTTGTTACCTCACCTAAGAGTTATGAGTGTGATTGTCAGGAGCACTTGGAAATTGAATTAGATGAACGCTGTTTTAATTGGCAGGAGTTTTATCATCAGCTTCTGTGGGAAAATTAGTTAAAACCCATCACCAACATCATAGTGCCTTTGAAAATTCTCAACTGTATTATGAAGATTTTTGACTTTGGAATTAATTGCTACAAGTTGGAAGAAGAGGCGGTTTTCGAACTACCGTAATTTTGTGTTGTTTGTACAATAGTTAGTTTACGCTGTATTTAGGAGGTGCACACAGAAGTCAGGCGTGTTTTTGCAGAAGGGTTTTCCGCAGCTAGCTTTGTGTGGGCCCCATCTGAAACAATTTAGTCGGAGGGTCTGATTTTCAGAAAGTCCCTTGCTGAAAATCAGGCTGGTTTAAGAGAACTGGGCACTTTGATTCAAGAAAACTTGATTTAAGATTTCTTGATTTAAGAGAACTGGGCACTGCTTTTGAAGTCATTGGTCTAATTATTTAGTATCACCTGTCAGAATGTGTAAGGAGGAGTTCGTGCCCCTGCTTTCGATGTAGTAGTAATGTGTGATGAAATAGCAACAAATCAAGCTGCCTTTAAATTTTTGTGCGCCATGGGACAAGGCACCAGTAAATGAGCAGATAAGCTCAGGAGGGCATCTAAGGGGTTAATTCAAGAAAATGTTCTATGAAAGTAGTTGGCAATAAACTATCTAAATATCTCTGTAGGAATTCATGTGTGCAGCAACTGTATTCCTTAGAAACATAAATTATCTTTCCAATAAATCCTTGGCACATGGAAACATTGTTTTATGGACTGGAGCTAAGGCACGCAGGAAGGTTGTGGTGGGTGCTGGTACCGAACTCGCATATTCCACGATAAGTTCCTTAACCCTGAGACCCAACTTGGCCCCCGCCCATAAGTGGGTGCCCTGTGGCATTTCACCCTCGCCTCTCCAGCATCATCCCACATATTCTCTTCTGCCCTCCCAGCACTGAGCTGTGTGGTCGAAAACAAGTATCACAGAATGGTAAGGGTTGGAAGGGACCTCTGGAGATCATCTAGTCCAACCCCCCTGCCAGAGCAGGGTCACCTAGAGCAGGTTGGACAGGAACGTGTCCAGGCGGGTTTTGAATGTCTCCAGAGACGGAGACTCCACCACCTCCCTGGGCAGCCTGTTCCAGTGCTCTGCCACCCTTGAAGTAAAGAAGTTTTTCTTCATGTTGAGATGGAATTTCCTATGTTCCAGCTTGTGTCCCCTTGTCCTGTCCCCGGGCACCACTGAAAAGAGCCTGGCCCCATCCTCCTGACACCCCCTCTTTAGATATTTATAAGCATTGGTAAGATCCCCTCTCAGTCTTCTCCAGGCTAAACAGATGCAGGTCTCTTAGCCTTTCTTCATAAGAGAGGTGCTCCAGTCCCTTGATCATCTTTGTAGCCCTCCGCTCGACTCTCTCCAGCAGTTCCCTGTCCTTCTTGAACTGGGGGGCCCAGAACTGGACACAGTACTCCAGATGTGGCCTCACCAGGGTTCCCGCTCGCCACAGAAGAGAAAATTTTGTGCTGCTGGTAGGCGTCTTGCTACCTGTTTGGGTTTGGCTTTTTTTCATATTGCTGTGGATTTTTTTTTATTGGATGCTGTCCAAGGCAGCCAGTCCTCGCTTTCATCTACGCCCTGGGATTCCAGAGGAGCGACGAAGAAGCAAACCTTTGTGTGAGATTTGGCTGGTTTGCAGAGTCGCTTGCCACAGGGGAATGGAAGTCATAACAAGGGAGTTCCCACAGATAGGTGGATGTTGTGGGGTTGTGCCAGGAAGTTTTGGTTTCCTAATAAAACTGTGAGATGAAATTCTGGTTCTCTTAAAATCGCTTGGGAGCCTTCTAGTCAGCCTCAGCATGGTCTGAATTTCAGTGAAGTAGTATGGGGTTTTCTGGGTTAACCGTTTTTATATATATATATATATATATATATTTAGGCTTCCCACTGCTCTGGAGATATTTAAATTCGGAGGTTGGGCTCTTTATCTGACATCCTCTGTTGGTAGTGTCTTGGTGGGGGAATCGGACACTCACCCGAGAGTTTGGAGCATGGGGTTGGGGAAGGGATTTCAGCTTCATCTAATTTATCCCATACAACAGAGGACAGGTGTAGACACGACAAAGAGAAAGACCAGCATTCTGAGATCCTTAACCAAGTTTGCAGCTTTACAATGGGTGTCGTGTTGTTTGTGCAAAACGCAAAATGTATCCCTATTGAAGTCACGTAAAGTAAAATACTTTCAGAATGAATCCTCTGAACATTAGTAAATTCATTCATTGATTTGAGTGAACAATGGATGTTAAATCCACGCTTAATAAGCCTGTGCCAAGTCATTCCTTGTGGGTATGTCAGATGATCTTCAGAGTAGGTTTGTACTCTGTTCAAACATCCATAATTAAAACTCACTGAAATTCATAGGTCATCGTTGATGTTATTTTTAGAAGCCTGTCTTTGTTTTCCTTTGTAACTTGTGTTTAATGTGAAAAAGCAAGAAAAACTGTCAGAAAACTCAGAACGTGTCACATTTCTGTATTTTTTTGAAATGAAAATGTGTTAATCAGTTTCATTGTTACAAATTTTAAATACACTCGAATTTGACTTTTCAAAGTCTGAATGGCTTTTTTTTTTAGTGTAAATTAATCAAAAATTTGAAACAAACCTTTGGATAAAATGTTTTTTTTGGTGTGGGGGGTTTTTTGGTTGGTTTTTTTTGGTTTTTCTTTTTGTTTGTTTGTTTTTTTTTTTTAAGAAAGATGAAACTGACCATTCTAGAAAATATTTCTTCATGTAAAACTTGATGAAACTCATCCTTTCCACAAATATCATAGGTTCCGGTAATGAATTTTCTGCCTGGAAAAGTTTCTTGGCAGATTCCCCCTAGCAGCATCCTCTTGTAGGCACAGGAGCCTACAATTTTCCTGGGGAAGCTAAGCCTCAGCCTAACTTAGGCCATTTTAAGCTGTAGAAAATTAATTAACTGGTGCAGCCTAACGATGCTATCTATGCCCTTTGGTAATATTAGAATGGGAGAAATGGCCAGTAGATCATTAAAGAAAATTTAATTTAGGGTTTCAAAACACCGGAATATCTTAATGAGAGTCCCAGCATTGACTCCGGTGTTAATCAGGCTCTGTGTACCTTAACAGTGCATTTCCCAACCATAACGTCTTTCAATTTATTTTGCTCTGATTTTATAGATGTGTGTTACTTGCTTTGGGGATAATTGTGAGGATAATGTGCCGTATAATGCGTTTTACTCTCCAGTACTAACACGTAATGTCAACTTGATTTCTTAAAACCTGTTTTTTATATAGGGAATTTCAAAGGACAGTAGATGGTTTGATATGCTTCATTCAGTTCTTGTTACACAGGATTTGCAGTGTAATGCTTAAAGCCCCTTTGATAATAACAGCACAGAGATTCTTACTGGCCTGTACAAGGTATTCCCGATTTGTTTACTAGTGCGGTTTACTGCAGCCTCCTGGTTTTCCTTGGCATTGTGCCTTAAGGAAGCTTTACTGTTCCACTGTTTGGTTTCAAGTTTTACTTCTTAAATGTAAATTAGACGTGATATATTCATAAAGCAAAAATTTGTAAAATTAATATGGCCAGCCATCTCAAATCTGAACTACAAATGAAATATTGCGATTAAAGTTTCGTTTGCTTTGCCTAAGTCTTATGGAATTGTATGAGAAGGGAGGTATCATTTCCTTCAGCAGTCAACAGTATATCAAGTCTGATCAGTTATTTACTTTTTGTTTTCTCTCCTATACATCTTATGTCAACAGCATTCAAGAGGATTGTAGCATGGTTATTTTTAATGTATCTTTCTTGGTTGCATAGATCAAAACATAAGCGGTTTTATGGAGGTTGCATTTTTACATCCTGACAGCTTCACATTTGTGCTTGTTCCTATTAAAACGTTTAATTTCCCTCAGACGACTTAACCTTTTTCTTCCACTTGAAATAATGACAACGACAATATTTGTCAACATCCCTGCAACCCGATGGTTTCTTTGCTCCTTCAGTATCTTGGAGGTCTGGAAAAGCGTTTCTGCCCCTTCCTGCAGCCGAGGGGGTGGCCGGAGGTGGGAATGCCCCTGTCTGCCTCCGTCTCTGCAGCAGCTCTGGTGGTGATGTGCAACTGCCAGGGTATCACAGAATCATAGAATAGTTTGGGTTGGAAGGGACCTTAAAGATCATCTAGTTCCAACCCCCTGCCATGGGCAGGGACACCTCCCACTAGACCAGGCTGCTCAAAGCCCCATCCAGCCTGGCCTTGAACACCTCCAGGGATGGGGCATCCACAGCTTCCCTGGGCAACCTGTTCCAGTGCCTCACCACCCTCACAGTGAAGGATTTCTTCCTGATAGCTAATCTAAATCTACCCTCTTTCAGTTTAAAACCATTACCCCTTGTCCTGTCACTACACTCCCTGATAAAAGAGTCCCTCCCTATCTTCCCCGTAGGCCCCCTTTAGCTACTGGAAGACTGCCATAAGGTCTCCCACCAGGTCAGAGGGCCAGCAGGAGAGCTTGCCTCACCCACCTTCACAAAGCCCCGGGTGGGGGGCCGTGGCCAAGAGCAGGCTGCAGATTGGTTACCTGTTGCGTCTTCCTTTCTCCCGACATGACCCTGTGTTGTACCAGACCTGTCAGCTGTAACGGGGTGTAACGTAGCCATGAAGTGAGGAAATTTTACAGTGCCTCCAAACACAGGATGGCTGTGAAGTTACTCTACTTTGCTTTTGGATAAAATGATTAAAAATAGTGGTTTGGGTGAAAGAATGAACGATACCTGAACAGCCGCAATGACTTTGCAAGGATGTTTAGGACCTCGAGCAGAGGTGTGGATTTTGGGAAACTGTAATGCCTGTGAATAGAATCAGTATTTTTTAATAGTATATTTAAGTTAAACTTCTTGGGGGAAGGTGACTAACTCCTCCCCCCCTCCTCCCCTTTTATATGTGTGTAGTGGTGTAGCGCACTGCTCAGTAAATAGGGTCCTGATCCTTCACTAGCAGACGGGCATTTCCCAGTGTTGCCTTCAGACCCGTGTGGTTGTAATCCTACATTGTCAGCGTTGGGGTGACTGGGATTCCGTTGTGCTTTTAACTGCCCAGGTTGCCAGTTAAAAAGGCCCATTTCTACTTAAAAGTGATCAAAGATCTCTGTCACAGTCTGCCTGGCTCAGACCTACTGATGATGGATGTCACTGGTACCTTCACAGCATGTTCGTGCTGTGTCTTGCCCAAAGGGAAGGTTTCCACGGTTTTCCAATGGCTTTCAGCCGAAGACCTGTTCAGGAGGGAGAAGGTATTTTAAGGCAACTGTGGCAGGTACAAATCCTTATAATAAGGCTCTTGTGGCCTGTGTCTGTGCTGCCTGACAGATCTGTATTCGACTTCAGTGATGGCTATTCAAACGCAGAGGTCAATTTTCTAGATCTGACTGCAGTTGATCCTGCCTTGATTGCAGGTGTCTCCCCACACAATGTCCCGTTGCCTTTTCATGGGCAAATACTGGCTTAATTGTCGGTGTCCTGCTCTTTGCCACTGTCTTTCTCTTGTAAAATGAGTTGAAGTGTTGCATTTAGGAAGAATACAGTCAAATATTGGGTGCTGTGAAATGGCAGAAAGGGCACTTGTTTCTGGTGGTGGGGCTTGCTGGCGTGGGTAGCTGTCTTGCACGGCTTTGGGAAGAATGCTCAGCAGGAACTTGAGGACCTGCTGTAGGAGGAGAAAGGTGTGCGGGTGAAAACGGAGGAGGTTCTTGGGAACGTCGAGGTCTCTGGCAAGCCTGGAGCTCAGCCTACGTTCCCGTACATAGAGAGAGAGAGAGATGCGCTGCCAAGAAATTAATGTCTACTTTATGGGGATACTGAGGGTCTTGGTTGACCACATTCAGAGCGCTCCTGTGGCTTTGCTTACAGACCTAAGTTTGAAAAAAAAAAAAAAATAAAAAAAATGTTCCAGCTGGAAAGAAAGTAATTTTTCTTTAATAAAAAAAAAAAAAGCTTTGGAGTGCCTTGGGTGTGTTGGGTAATTGCGTACTCAAGAAATGAAGTTACATAAGTGAAGACACTCCTGTAACCCCAGCCTGCCAGGGAGACGGGCGCTGCAGAAAAACCACTCGTCACAGAACAGCCCCAGTAGATGCAAAAGGGAAGAAGCTTTCTCCTTTGTGCTATATTCACAAAGAGAAGTTGTTTTTGGCATGTCTGTCTGGCACCAGAGGAGTCCCCATTTTTATCCTGTGGAGCTGCTTTTTTCTTCTGGGTGTTGTGGGCAGAAGTTTCCTTTTCCGACGTGGAAGGGGAGAGGTCTGGGCATTTTCCATAGTTCATCGCGAGGCTTCGCCGCCGCTGGTTGAAAGAGGCCAGGTAAGCTCCTTCTGGAGGCAGGGTGGGAGTCAGAAGCCAAATCTTGGGCCAGCGGCTCTGGTGGCTTCCATCCTACTGCCGTCTGGGGAGGGGGAGGAAGGAACTGGAGGGACGCAGAGGTGGCACGTAGCAGGGCATGGTGTGTAGGATGCCGGTCTGGGTTTCCCACTTCAGTGAGGAAGACCCACGCAAATCCTAAACAGCAGACGACGATGTCCGCATCTACCTTTCGTGCTTACTGGTGTCTTTTTAGGGGAGGTTTAAAAGAAGGATGCTTTCTGGGCAAAACTGGGCTATACTGCATTTACTAAGTCTGTACGCTTTCAGTTAACATAGTTTATGCAACATATGGGCAGGCCTTTGTGTCGGCTTACATAGTTTGTTGTACAAATGTCAAAGGTAACTGCGTGTGAAACTATTTCATGTATTTATTTCAAATGCAATTTGATTTTTACGGTGCAAACATTTCACGAGTTAAGTTTGGGATGTGCAGCAGAACGACAAAGATATTTAATACTTTGCTTAATTTAGAAAAATGACCTTTCAGAGGAAAAGCACTGTGCTTGTCAAAAATACACTGATGAATTAATTTCTTGTGATGCCAGCGTGTTAGTTGACTTTTGAGAGCAACCTTATAGATAATGAGTTTTATTTTTATCTTAGATCAGTCTGATTGTAGTGCCTCTCGCAAATCAAGTGACTTTACTGACTTTTATGGTTATAAATACATAGCAAAATCTGCAAGAAAAAAAAAAAATAGAAAGGAAAAAACCAAACCGAAACAACCCAAAGCTGTCTGGTCAGCATGGAAGCATGGATACCTGGACTGTTAAACAATATTGCAGTTGTAAGATCAGTACCCCCGTTCTCCACCCCACCCCGACTCCAGCCCTCCCCTTGCAGGATCTGGAAATACCCTGCTTTTGTTCTGATTTTAAATGGCCCCAATAGAAACTACATTACGTGTGACAGCAATGTTGTCTTGCATTAGAAAATACTTTGTTTCCACCGACTAAGTCAACGACTTTCCATTTGTAAAAGTCTGCAAGGCATTTGAAAGCAACTTTAGTACTTCTTGTAGGTTTCTGACTGCTTAAATTGATTTATGTTTAGAAGCTAATCTTGCTCACTTTGACAAAGCTGGCAACTTCAGTGGGTTTATTTGTGCAGATAGAGTGAGAAAGATTCAGCTTTTGATATAAATACTTTAGCTGTCTGGTTTTGGAGAACTATTTTCTTACAGTTAATTATGCATCCTTAAAAAATGTGTACATTCATACACATATGTGGAGGGAGAGATGGCAGTCTAGTTTGCAAACTATTGAGCTTCGCTTTGCCTATCGATGTTTTTAATTTTAGGTTGAGTCAGAACAATCTCCAAAATGTTAAGACAGACTCAGATCAAGAGAGTTACAAGTCGGGTCACGGATATTGTCCCATGTAGCGTTATATATATACTGTCTATAGGTGGCTATTACCAGAACATCGGCGTATTTCAATATATTGCTTTAAAAGTTATTGCCGGGTTGGTTTGAAATGGTCCTTTGAGTGATGTTCGCTTGGGCAGGGACAAATGTCGGAACAGGAGGTTTGTGTTCTTGGGAGCCATCGGCAGCTGCTGGGACTCGGGGCCGGTAACGGGCAGAGGGATGTGGGAGATAGATCGGCATGGATCGGGCTTAGGAACCGGTTTGTGGGAGCTAAAATATTGCCAAAAAAAAAAAAAAAGGAAAAAAAAGAATTCCTTTCCGTGCTTGACTTCTAATGATTAAGATGGTTTTAGGTGGAGGGGTGCCAGCTTCAAAGCAAACAACTTTTACAGGTTTTGAAGTCTGTGTTCAAAAGAAATACTGAAGGGTCAGTAGTCAGGTAGGCTTGTGACCAGGACCGAAGCGTCTGTATGAGCAAAGTGAGTCTGAGTGCAGCAGCCTAAAAGGTTGCAGTGTGAGTGAAACGCTAAAACATTTCAGTGAACATTTGAGTAATGCTTAAAACACATGATAAACCCACATGGTTTTAGCTTAAATCATGAAATTTTAGTAGTATCTTAGTGTTCGTCTATTAAAAATGTCATCTCAATAATTTGGGTTGAGTATTGCATTTGCTGAAAATACAGTTAGCTGCAAATTGCCGTTGAAAGTAGAAAAGCCCGTATTGCTATTTTGACTGCCATGTTTTTGCTGGAGTGGGTGGGCAGTGAGTTACTGTCCTGTTTTGGTGGTTACCGTCAGGTCACTCCAAACTCGGCTTGGCTGAGCATTTTTGGTAATACTGCAAATATACTCCAACTTTGCAACGGCAAACTTACTGTAAATCTGTGGTGATCTCTTTTTGGGTGGTAGTTTCTCAGAATAGCTTTAGTTATTGTTGGAAGAGTGGCAAGTTTAAAGGGTATTGCATGCCTGTAATGGTATTTCATCTCAACCAAAACAAAGGATGTCAGTTTCTAAAGCAACCAGAATTATTTTTAACTCTTTCCTCATTTCTTTAAAACAAACCCAGAGTGATTCATCAGTATCCTGTCTCAAAGTGGCCCCTGCAAAGTGTTTCAGAGGGAGAATAACAAGGGGTTCAGTAGGCAATTTTGCAAGAACTGGCTGTGGACCGCGGTGTTTTGTTTTGTGGGTTTTTTTAACCTTTCTTGCAGTGCAATTAGTAGCTGGGTGGTGTTCTGGAAATCACATTTGATCTCCATCAAGAACGTTATCTGTTTGTCCTTACACCAGGGTGTGTTCTTCTTAATAAAGTGAGTATTGAGATTCCCCGGTACACAGCTTCGGTATTTCGTGACAAAAGCCCCAAGAGCTAATATCTCATTGAAACACAATGGGTTTCTCTTTAGTGTTTTCAAACAGAATTGATCAATGAATTCATTTGCAGTGGGAAAGCTAAATCGCAAATGCATCCATTTTAAATACCTGCCTGAAAGCAGGGAGGAAACGAGAGCCGAGATAAATTGGTAAGACAAAACCGGTGAGAAGTTCAGCTCCTGCGACCCACATCTTGATAGCAGAAGTAAGAGTTAAGAGGTTTCGGTTTGGTCTTTTTTTCCAGTAGTGCTCAGTTTTACCTTCCTTGTTACATTTATTATTCTATATACCCGTATTATGTCAAATATTTTCCACCTCTCTGTAAATTAAACTGCTATAATCTTTTAGACTCTTATACAGAATCATCCGCAGGCTCCTAAGTATTTGTATTGCTCTTTGAACTTTTTCTATTTCTGAAATACTTGTATTATTATTGTCTATATAATTCCTGAAGCAGCCCAACATTTTACCTGCAAATACCGCCTCCTCCCACAAAGAATTAAAAAAATAAATCAGCAAAGTGCCCAGGAATGAACCTTGTGCACTATGTGGTTTTTTTCAGAGAATCATTGAGACCTGCAGGTCAGTTCCTCAGTGCCGCGCACCCAACAGGTCATAAATTGAATGTATGAGTAGTTTAAACAACTGCAGGGATTCGACCTATTTATTTCTTTCTGCATTTCAGCGTTTTGATCGTGGCTTTTTGCCTTAGCAGGCATGTTGTAACACAGCATTCCAGGTCCAAACACTTTGCCACAGCCTGCAGTTTAGGCTGTTAATGTCCTGGTTGGGTTGCATTGCTCTAGCTGTCCTATGAGGAGGTGGCTCCTAAGGTGTCATTGATAGACTGTAGTTAAACCATGAATTAAACCAGGAGCTTAAACTGTTTGCGTGCTCAGAACTGTATCCTGTTAATAATTTAAAAACGGTGTCTGGTTTTCCATATTTCGATCCCAATTTTACAAGGGTTTCTTAATGAGCACCATTGGGTTTGTCCCTGCTGTTGTGCTAGATTTGGAGTAACAATTTCCAAATCTTCTGTTTGCTGTAGCACGTGAGGTAATGAAATTGCAGCCACCAAAATCTTCAAAATTATCTGCTAGGAGTGTGAAAGTGTAAATTTTATCCAGTTGATAATTGGTAATTAAGGTCAGATTCCTGTTACTGTATCCTGGCTTGAGTTGTTAATGAATACTTGGTGAGTATTCAATTTGACTAAAACTTAATTTCTGGAAGTTCTTAAAAATAAAACTGTCACAGTTTAAATCAGTTGAAAGTAATTATTAAATCGCTTAAAACAAATGAGAACTAAGGTGTTAAAACACCTAAATCATAAACTTGACGTGAACGGGGAGTGATGGTTTGGGCTTTTGTGTGTCGGGTTTGCTTATTTCTTTACTTTTAAAGTATTATATGTTTAAAATCTATTCTAAAACATGAAGCCAAAAGCCAAATACCTGACTACCCATAAGAAATTGGTTAATCTTGCCTCAGGATTAACCTGAGGTTATTTGGTTTGTAATTATGAACTGTAGCTACAGAAAATGAGAAGCTGGACAGAAAGACTGCCAAAGACAGGAAAGTGTCAGGTCATCTCCTGTGACAGTGTGTATTTTAATTAAACTTAGTCACCAATGAAATACTATCTAATTTTTATTTACAAGGGAAAAGAAATGGGAAATCATGTGTTTAGTATTTTCCTACTTGCTGTGATTTCTCCTAAGTAGAGTCCTCAAAGTGTGAACTGATCTATCATCTCAGGAAGAAGAAAGCAAAAGGAGAAGAAAATACTTTAAGTGCATCATTTCTGCAGCGTAGACACTGTTTATTGGCTTTGTGTTGTACTTCATCATTTCCTTAGGTTTTTTTCCCCTGTACTATCTTTCATCCTGCCTTTGTTCTCCTGGCTCCTTTCCTTCTCCCTCACCCATTTCAACGTGGAGCAAACTATTTGCCTGTATTTTTGAGAACCACAAAGAGAGAGAAATGCTTTCTGAGCTCTGTGCACAGCCTGAGGTCTTCTCCAGGTCGGAGGCATCGGAAGCCTTTGACCTACTGTGGTTCACACAGCAAGTGCCAGACGTGTGCATTCGGTGGACGCCCACCTTGTACGTACTACCACTCACAGCCTTGAATATCAGCAGCAGGTGAGTTTGGTGGCAGTAGAGGGGAGCGGAAAGGTCTTGCTGATGTGATTCTTGGCATAGGAGGGGTCAGCAAAAGAGGAAACCTGAGAGAGGTTGAGGAGCATCGAGCCCAGCCTTGCTCCTGGAAAATCTAGTCATTCCAGCAGTTTTGCATGGCGGTTTATAACCATGAACAAAGTGAATCTGGAGAAGATAATAAGCATTAGGGAGAAGAATAAGTATTTGGAGAAGAGTAGGTGTTGGGGAAGCAGCACTTGTTCCTTGGCAGGCAGTCACTAATGGTTTGTCAAGGAAGTCCAAGGAAAGAGCCCCCAAAGTGCAGAGGCAGACGGTGTCCACCACCAGTGAGATCTGCCACCGGCTGCTGTCCCGCTCTCCCCGGTACCTGACCGTGGGCCTGGCTCAGCCGTGTGCGTCTGTGCAAAGTGATGCATCCCTTGTCTTCCATTGCAGGGTGCCATCCGGGGAAAGTGTCAGATTGACAGCTGTGGACTGTTTCTTCCTCTCTTCTTCTCTTTTCTCTTCCCTTGGGTAATGCCCCTTCAGTATAATATTAGGTTTGGTTGAAACGTTCTTGGTGTTTAGTAGGGCTCTCCTAAGCTTCAGCGAGAAGTTGGCAGAGCCTTTTCCTTCAACGCAACTCCAGGTGTCTAGGTCAGGGGGACTCGCTTTAGTAGCCACTGTGAACCTCCTCGGAGAAGAGAAATTAAAGAGCGAGAGAGGTTGTCTGGTCGGCCTCATTCTCTCCTCCTTCCCTTCTTTGTGTGTGCAAAGTTTCCAATGTTATTTTTCTTCCTATTAACCATGCACAATTTTTGTCTCTGTTAGCTTTTCTCTGGCTGGAAATGTGGAAACTTTGAGCAGAAATGTATTTTAGCTGAGTTGTTGAAAAAGAAAATTGAGAAAAATACTTCTGTAAATAGGTAAGACACATTTGAAACTGAAATAAACAGTTTAGGGGTATATATGGGGGAAATGCCTCTTAAAATATTAATAGTTTGGGAAATTTGGGGCTGATTCTTAGGTCATTAATTTTAGTGCTACCAAGAAAACGTCCAAACAGGCATGTTAAAAACAAAACTGAAAAGCAGTTCCAGGGCATTATACTGGGTTTGTATTTTCATTGTTTTAGTCAAGGAGCACATTCTAATAATTTCTTCTCCCACTCACCATATTTTCCAGAAGTCATTGTTCCAGCAAAACACACCAAGCCAAAAAAAAAAAATCTTACTGTAAATGAGTTAATAAAGTTGGATGCAAGTCTTTCAACTCTGTTGTGGCACGGGGTTGACTTGTGTAAAATCTTTTTGTCCAAGGCCAAAAAATAAAATCTGTTTGAGGACTTGAAGTCCCTGAATGCTCACTTTCGGCTCATCGCTTCTGAAGCGAGCGAGCTCCAGGCTTAATTGTTGGGTTCCAAGTGCAGGGTGGGATGGTGTGTGCGGCAGCTTGCCGTGGCTTTCTCCCCCACGTTCCTCACCGCCCCCTCATCTTCCATCAGACGATGCAAAATTGAGCGTGAAAAATTCTAAATAAAAAAGGAAAAAACAGCCGGGCGATGTTCAGATTGCAGAGTGCTATCATTTTGTAGGTGTATAAGAAGCAGCTAGTTAATTATCTTCCTAAGCTTGCAAGTAGAGAAAGAAAATTTCGCCAGTGAACCGAGATAAAGGAGGGAAGAGGGCTAGGCTTAGGTTTTGGTTTAATTTTACTTGTGGTTTGTTTTGGGGTTTTTTTTTAAGAAATCATAGTGGTTTGCTGTTCCACAGCAATAGGAACTGTACTTCTTGTGGGATGAGGTGAATGTGAGTGGATCTATATAATTTTTGCTTCATTTTTCAAAACATTGTTTAGCATATTAGTAATACACGTAACTATCTGTATACTACCATGTTTGTTTCCTATTCTTTTTTTGCTAAACAAAACCTTCTCAGCTTCTTGTAATAACTAGCTTTTTGTATCAAAATTAATTGTCAACATTTGTATAAAAATTAAGTGTCAAGGTTCCAGGTGTGGTTTTGTTGGGTTTTTTTTTCCCAAGAGTTTATTTGTTGTCTAAGGGTCTCTTAGGGATAATCAAAAAAGGGATGCCAGGAAGATACCTCAGCCTACTTTCTTTTATGTCTTGGGGAGAGAAAGAGAGAGAGAGAGAGAGAAACAGCGTATTTCGATTTTTTTTTTCTTCACGTTTGATGCTGATTACAATCCAGAGCACATAGCAAATGTTTTAACAACTCCCAGCCCCACAAAAAAAAAAAAAAAGAAGCAAAATCGATTTCGGTCAGAACTCTGCTTTGGAGGAGTCATTAAAGATTTCACCGATTTATTCCTTTTCTCTGTAAATCCAGCCCCGGAAAAGACCTTCTGGGGCTCTGTTGCAACACATTTTTGGTTGTCAGCAGTGCTTATAAATCATGCTGGCTTCTTCCTCTCTGCTCCCTTTTTACCAGGCTTGTGTGACCTGAACAATTTTGACTTTTTGCAGCAGTTGGGGATGGGGCAGTGCTGGCCCTGGCACAGCTGGGGTGGGCAGGGTGCCTGCGGGTGGCAACAGAAACAGGGTACCAGCATTGTCGGTGTCCCCCTGGGACCAGCCTCTGCTCCCGGGAGCAGCCAGAGCAAGCACGGAGGAGGAGGAGGAGAGAAGGCAGGATGGGAGCAGGCTGCGCCGGAGACAGGTTTTAACAAGTGCCTTGGGACCAGCACAGCTCTGCTCCGAGCGGAAATCTTCATTTTATGGGACTTGGGGAAGAAGAGCTTGAAAACGGCTCGTGCGGCTTGCAGGGGAACCAGGTGGGTGCTTAAAGCTGAACATTGCCATAGCAGGCTGGTGTGTGGCTGTGACCATAAAATAATCCCCTCCTAATAACGTGGGCATTTGTCACTTGGCCTCCTGTGAAGAGAAAGCTTCAAGTCCTCTGTTTTTCCTGAAGAAATGGATACCTGTTTAGATGGGAGGTTACCAGCTGGCAGGACACGGGCTGAATCTGGTCCCCAGGATGTTTTCATAGAATCATGGAATGGTCTGGGTAGGAAGGGACCTTAAAGATCATCTGGTTCCAACCCCCCTGCCATGGGCAGGGAGACCTCCCACTAGACCAGGCTGCTCAAAGATTTTCCTACGCTCCGTTCCCTCTCCCTGAAATAAAAAGCGGTTGTTTCGTATGTCCTCATCTTCAAAGGTTTGTCTGCCATTCAGCCCCCTGAATAAGCAACCCAAGTAGCAGGACACCCAGGTTTTTGTGTTGCAGGAGGGATATAGTGTAGGACCCGTTGCTGTGTGCTGTGGGTCGCCCTGCAAGGTCAGCTCGCAATTTCTACCTCAGTTAATGGTTAGCGACTTAGTAACTCATGTATAACAGCTCTTTAAAAGTAGTAAAATAACAAAGCTGCTGCATTGCTTTTCATTTCAGCTCATCCTCATTTTCTGGGAGTGTGTTGGTGAATTACACAGTCCATTTTAATTTCCTTTCGGTACGGAACATCGCCCTTATGTGCCTGATTTCCTCTCGGCGTGCCTGCCGAATGGCCCCCTCCTTCCCAAAGTAGCACCTTGGGAAGTGCCTGGCGAATCTGCATGATTTAGGGTCATCGACCCACAACTTCCCTGCTTAACCCTGTGTAGGGCATGCACAGTTTCTGGAGAGGTTGTTTGTCCTTGCTTCCACCGCCTTGGGTGGGAATGGCTCACAGACTGAAGAACACCACATGTTCAATGGGGTACTTGATTTTCATCTCAGGTCTTGGGGGAGGATGGGAGCAGGTAGAGGAGAACAGTGAAATAAATCACTGCAGTGAGTTATTGGCTCAATATGTATATTTTCCACCCCTGATTTGTGTTTGCCCTGAGAAGGGAACATGAACTGCCTAGGGCTGTTTTGTTCGTAAGCCTCTTAGAGTGGCTAAGCCTCAGTTCATGGCTGGAGCATACTATTAACAATATCATATTTTTGTGCCTTCCCTCAAGTTTTGTCTTTCAGGTTACACCTAGTCCTACATCAGCTTGTATTGACTAGTTTTTCAAAGGCGTTTTTCTTTTCATCGGTCCAATTTCTGTTGCTGTTTTTCACTTTAAAGCTGCAGCTAGTAACGTTTCATTCAGCATATAAAAAAACGAGGGCAAAAACGGAAGATTAGTATGGAAAGATAAACTTGCAGAGTCCACAGAGCAAGGTTTACCGTAACAAGTTAATTATGGATTTTTTTTATTTTGTTTGGTTTTTAACACTAAGACCCAGTGATGCCATTCCGAGTGTTCATATCTTGGACTGTATTCACAGACTTTGGCTTGTAATACTAATTTCTTGGAAAAACAAGCAAGCAAAAAATGAGATACCTTCGTTAAATTAACTAAAAGCTTCAACTTTGCATTTAACGTTTAGGGATGCTAAGGAAGGATTTTGAATTTGAAGGTGAGCATGATTTTTGCAGCCCTGTTCAAAAGGTGGATTTACCAAATAGCGTAAAATTGCAGCTGACTGTTGACCTGGAAGAAGTCCTAAGCTATGTGTTATAAAGAAGGTACACAGAGATGCTTCCAGTGGCGAGGAGGGATGGGCAGGGTGGCTGGAGGTGATGACCCAGAGGCAGGTTCTTTGAG
Source organism: Larus michahellis (assembly GCF_964199755.1). Lineage (NCBI taxonomy): Eukaryota > Metazoa > Chordata > Aves > Charadriiformes > Laridae > Larus > Larus michahellis. The sequence goes on along the minus strand of NC_133897.1, from coordinate 74,238,409 downwards.
CTGCATGGTGAAGGGAGGATGGTGTCTGGGGAGGCTGGGTTTTACAGACAACCTGGAAATAAGGACGGGATTTTAAAGAGAAAAGACAGAGCATCGAGTGAACTCCCCCTACACACCCCAGAAGAAAAATCTCTTGTGTGTTAAGTTTATTGAGAGGCTGATATTTACCCATTTTGCAGTCGATACTCATTCCACAGCAGACAAACACTGCCTGCCGCTTTACAGTTAATAAAAATGTGTCTCTGTCGATTCTCATTCTTTTGAGTGATGCGGGCAAGAGCACGACGGTGAAGTGGCAGCGTTGCTGATTTGATGGAGTTATCCACGGTGGTAAAGATGAAGATGCAAATGAAAATGCAAAGGATTGCAAAATGACATTAGGTTGCTGTGCAACCGTATTATGAAATGACAAATGAAATTCAGAGTGGATAAATGCAAAGTGATGTCCACAGGAAAAAATATTCTAACTTTTCATGTAAATCGAGTTGCTTGTTAGCACTCTGGCATGAGATCTGGGGGTCATATATTTGTGTGGAGAAGTCAGCTGTATACTCGCTAGCTGTCAAAAAGCAAGTAAAACATTAGGAATGTTTATGGCATAAGTAGAGAAAAACATACCTGTCACGGTATGTGTCTGTGGTGTGCCTTCATCTGGAATAGTGGGATCGATTCTGGCATCTTCCTCCTAACTGTCTCTCCTTTCCTCACTTCCACCTCCAAAGAGGATAAAATAGTACTTGCAAAAGCTGCAAAGGTTCTAAGTCTATTGAATAGCTTTTGTATAAGGAATGGCTAAGTAGACGAGGCCCTGCACTTTGGAGGAGAGTGATGTGAAAAGCTCACACGGATTCAAAGTACACTTGGAGAAACTAATGTAGGAGTAATCGGTGGGACCCATGAGGTTCAAACACAGCTTCTGAGACATGCTTTAGAGCTGCATGGTTTTAGAGTCTGGGCCTTGCCACGTGTCCTCTTCTGCTTCTCCCTCAACTTCTGCTCTTGGCTGCTGCTGGAGGCAAGGCATTGGGCTGGGCTTTTGACTTGAATTGTAGGCTTCTGCTTTGCTTCATTTTTCATTAGTGTCATCAAAAAAGTATTTTTTTTCATAGCCCTCTTGTCCATCTTAATATCAGGTAATTATAAGAACTTGAGTATCTAAAGTCCTACTAAAGGTCTAATTATTTAAGCCACTTCCATCACGATTTCAGGATCTCCGTAGAGAGGTATTTTTTAAGGTATGCTAAGCTTAAGAGAATGAAGCTGGTTTTGAGCGGCGTTGTTGGTACTTTAGGTTCCTCCGTGCTGAATTTATCTACCTACATGATTTCTGCCTTGTAAACTCCGTAGCATTTGAGGAACTCCAGAAATAGAAGAAGAAATTGCAGAGCAGTTTGACCCCTCGGAGAACTTGAAGAAAGCCTCTGCTCTGTTGTCTCAGGTGATGAAACATCAGCCCTTGATGTTGTTCTACCTGTTGAACCAGTTTTGTGCCTTTCCGCACGCAGTTGGGCAAGCCCTCCCTCAGCAGCCTCGCAGTTGAGGACGAGTGCTTTCGGAGTACCGGAAAGATGGATGGAAAGTTTTTTCCCCTGTTTGGCTGGGGAGTGGCTGGCTCGACTGTTTGCTGCTTTGGTATAGGATCTGCATTTGAGAAAATACAGAAATTAAAGAAATCTTTTGGGCCCCACCTGTTGTTATTTTTGCATATGTTTCTGGTGAGTGGAAAAGTTTTGTTTGGTTTTTTAGGGTTTTTTTGGTTTTGTTTTTTTTTTTTTAATGCTTGCGGGGGTTTCACTGGCGTTTATTCCATTTGTGTCAGGCTTTAAAAAAATGGATACATGAAAAACACAGTTTTTCCAGGTTTTGGGACGTAAGATCAAAGGCCAGTAAACCTATCAGGGGGAGGGAACCTGTCCCAGTGTGGAAGGTGTGAGGGTGCTCCTGGCAGCAGCTTGGAGAAGGTGGTGAGCTGGAGGCGACTGGTGGTGGGCTTTGATATTTTGTTTTAGTTTTTAACCCAGATGCTGGTTTAGGTATAGAAAAAAAAAAAAAAAGAAAAATTAAAAGCCAGAAAGCCAAAATTAAGCCTGGAACAGTGAATACCCTAGAGGCTGTTAAATAATTATTAAGCAGCTTTTAGTGATAGTGATCACCCTGTCCTAGGTACACACAGCTGGAATTTGGCAGTCGGGGCAGAACAATGCTCCGGCATCAGCATAGCAATGGGGTAATTACTGTGCTAGGTGGCTGATTAGGAGCTATGCAAATGGCACTGCAATCAGTACCTGTGTTTGTGCTTTGTTGCGGGGAATGAGACAACGTGTAGATGCGTTCTCTCTGGTGGCGCAGCTCCTGCCGCTGGGAAGAACGCACGGGGTCTGAGGGTGGCCCCGCTTTGTGGGGCAGGTGGCAAAGGGGCCGGCTGTGGGAAGTGCCACCCTTGCACGGTGGCTTGACCGGCTGAAAAGGTGGCCAGCAGGAGATGTTGCCGAAGATGCTTCACCTGCACTTCTGATTTTTTTTTTTTTTTTTTGTGCGTGGCAGCTCCTGTGCCTGTCCCCAGCGGTGCGTCCCTCTTCCCTGTATCCCTTCTGCCACCAGTGCTGCAAGGCCACAGCCATCCAAAAACCCCCACCCCACCCCCCAGGTTCAGTTTTTAGAGAGTTTAAAAGCCTCATAATAAAAAATTCAAATCATGTAAACGAACAAACAAACAAAAAGTTGTGAATCGATGACATGGTGACACAGGGACTGAGTTTGGGTTCGTATGCAAAGTGCTTCTGCAACGTATGTGCATATACCTCGTCAGCCCTTCCGTGCTTAAGCAATATGTGTGATGGCAAAGATAAAGCTATTATATATTTAATTTATATACAACCTCTCCATTGACTGTTTTATTATATGTTCAGTGTAGCTTTTCATTGCTGGTACTAATTTAATCTGCAGATTACGGATCGTATTTTCAAATATGCAAGCCTCTTTTTTTCTTAAAATGAAGAAGAAGAGGAGGATGGTTTTTGTCTTCTATTTTCAACGGGGTTATGTAAAGTATCTGTCATGGGTTTTTCATTTTTAAATGCAAATAATTATATATGGCAGGGAGTATGATGAGCATTCAAAGTTGACATTAAAATGAAAATGCATAAAATTTTCCCGAAAAACTGATCAAACAGGTCATTAGTCAAGTTTATAATGACTAGTAGAACATTTAAAGATGGTTTAAATCTCATTTAAGATGTTTAAAAAAGTAGTTGATGGTTTTTAAAATGACAGCTGCTCCTGTATCGTCCTACTAGTTGCTGAGAGTTTTAAATTCACATCATTTTTCAGAGGTCTTTTTCTCCCCCCACCGTCTCTTACAACTGTACAAGCAACCTTCAAGCGCAGTAGCATCTGACAAACTGAGATTTAATCTGTTTTACCTTGCGTTTATGGTTGGCTGGGGACATCCGTGCTATCAGGCTCAGTGTTTGCCAACCCACTAAGCCGTGGTGCTGTGATTCTCTAAGCCCCAAACTGGAAAGGAGAAACCACAAAACAAACCGTACGCCAAAAGGTGTCGAGTTCCCACACTGTAAAATTAGAGGAGAGGTAGGGACGGTTTCTTCCTCATCTGATCTTTTCCTTTTAATCTTGAGGGCTCCTCAGTAAATTAGAAAAGGGAAATATACGGGGACAGAAGAGTGGTTTCTAATTAAAAGTAGATTTAAATTTGAGTGGGAACAGTGCATCGTCCTATGGGTTTCATCGACTGCCTTTTGCTCCTGTTTGCCAGCTCTGTCGGTGTTCATTTTGTGGCAGCGGTGGGACCTCTGGGCCATCAAATGCTTCCTCAGGTGCCCACCTCTGCCAGCTCCTGCACCTCCTGGCCACCGGGTCCCCTCCTTCTGCACCAAGGATGGCCAGTGCTGCCATCCCTCCTTCCCATTGTGAGCCCGGGGTGCATTGCGACCTGCTCCCCCGGCTCTGCCGCCTGGGTTTCAGGTTTGGAGGCTGCTCCGGGAAAGCCTGCGTGCAGGGGCCTGCCGAGCCTCCACTCTTCCCGAGGGACGGGCAGGAGGCAGCATCCCGCTGACTGCCCCACCAGCTGCGCTGCGCTCTCAATTAACCTAATGGGCTCCTTGTACAGACAAGACTCTTGGTTGGGGTTTTTTTGGTCTAGTTTTTTTTTTAAATTAGCTGGTTGAAGGAAGTCTTGGGATTCATCTCAGTTAACCACAACGCATTAGGACTGTGGCGTTCTCGTTTTAGCAGGTTGTAAAGAACCTTTCCTCCTAGTGAAAGGGAGAAACCGAGCATCGCAGCCTCCTCTCAGTGGGGCAAGGCGGCTTCTCCATCCTCCCCAGCCCCTGGTGGGTACCGCAGACAGGCTGCCTTGGGATTAAACGCTGCCTCTGGTGCTGCCATGGTTCCCGCTGGGATGGAGTTAACTTTCTTGCTAGCAGCTGGCGTTGTGCTGTGTTTTGGATTTGGGATGAGAAATTGTGTTGATAGCACGCTGGTGGGTTTAGTTGTTGCTGAGCAGTCAAGGCCTTTTTCACTCCTCACACTGCTCCACCAGTGGGTAGGCTGGGGGTGCACAAAAAGTTGGGAGGAGACGTGGCCAGGACATCTAACCCCAACTGACCAAAGGGATGTTCCATGCCATGTGACATTGTGCTCAGCCTATAAAGGTGGGTGAAGAAGAAGAAAGGAGGAAGATGTTCAGAGTTATGGCATTTTTCTCTTCCCAAGTAACTGTTATGCCTTATCCCAGGTAACCAAAAGCCCTGCTTTCCTGGAGATGTCTGAACACCTGCCTGCTGATGGGAAGCAGTGAAGGAATTCTTTGTTTTGCTTTGCTTGCGTGCACAGCTTTTGCTTTACTTATTAAACTCGCTTTATTTCAACCCGAGGCTTTTCCCACTTTTACTCTTCCAGTTCTCTTCCCCATCCCAACACAGGGCAGTGAGTGAGCAGCTGCATGGTCCTAGTTGCCGGCTGGGGCTAAACCACGACGGGTGCTGAGGGATCCCGCCACCCGGGGAAGCTCTCCAAGCTTGCATCAGCTTGGCGTGGTGCATCATCTTGGCACGGCTGCCCTCCCCGCCCGCCCTGCCGCCTGGACAAGGGTGCTGGAAGCACAAGGCTTTCCTCTGGGAGAGGTGTGACATGGTTCCAGTGGGATGAGGGGGTGGGCTTGCGTCCTTCTGTGTCAAATCTGAGCTCTTCTTCATGCACCGTGCTGGTCTACACCATCCGCCTAGTGCTTAGGGCATTTTTTTTATTATTATTATTATTATCCATTTATTTATTTATTTATATGTGGTGGTCTTCTGATGCTTTTAGAATCACTTCTCATCCAGTGAAATGCAAAGGACTTTGTTTCTGGTGCGTTAGCCTGGTGGGTTTCGGTAGTCAGGAGGCGGAGATTTCCGCACGAGAGTCTCAGCCTCATTTCACTTGCTCTCTGAATTTAAGTAGCGATGGGAAACGCCGTGTTTTGAACTTTTGTCGGTCGTTTTCTCAAGCGGTGCCTCTCCCCCCAAAAAGAAACCCCACTTATGATCTTGTTTTCAGTAATACTTCCCAATGTGCACAGGGTGATTGCATTAATATACTTCAGCTGAAGAATATTTTGTCCCTGCAGTTCTCTTCTCTGCTAGTGATCCAGATGATCAATGCAGGAAAATGTAATGGAAGTGATATCTTTCTTTGTGTCTATTGAGGAACACGCAGAATGATTTTGAAAATTACTTTTCAGATGTCTTCTGATGAAGTAAGGTAAGAGAGAGTGTGATTTTTGAGAAAGCAACAAGAAAAAAAACTGTTGCCATCTGAAGCTGTTTTGCTGGAGGTATTTTTAGGATGACTCAGGCGTAAGGCCCGAGAGTTGTTGTTGCCTTTAACTGAAGGGAAAAAAAAAGATGCTGACATTTTCCTTCCAGCTGTTTTGGTTAAATATTTGAATATAAAACCCTAGCCTTTCAGGCAAGATATAAACTCATATTTTTTAAAGGTTTGATAAAATAGCCTGTTCTTAGCATCCAATATGGTGTAAATCTGCTAATTTCCCACTTACCCATAGAGTACAGGAGATTAAAAAAATAAAAACAAAGCCCCTTGTATTGTTTTAGAGCAGAAGTTTTGCGTCTTCATCAAGATGCCAAAAAAAAGCCTTTTTACAGTGATACAGATACATGCAAATATGGACAATGAAAAATATTCGTGTTTGGGCGTTTTGCTTGTGTTCAATGAACATTTCCCACCCACCACCCCCATGTAAGCGTTCCTGGTGGCTTAAAAATATTCCTCCTCAGTGACCGCCGCTCCATTCCTCTGTGTGTTGTCACTGCACAGGGTGACTTGTTCAGCAGGACAAAGTCATCTCACTACACTGGCATGGAGTCTCTTTCATAAGCAAAAGAGAGGGGAGTTTTCTTACGTCCTTTAAAAGAAAAACACAAAAAAACAAAACCCACAACGGGAAGATTTAGTTTGCTCCAGCTTAAATTGCCGTCAGGAGTTACTGGTATCATATTTTGCAAACCTTACACTTTTCGTTATTTCTGCTTTCCTTGCTGAAATTCCTAAACCTTTATTTTTCTTCCTTAACTGACCATATAAATAAGGCCTTTATACATTTTCTTGAAAATTCCTAATGCATTTCTAATACATGTAAACATGTTCAAGTTTGTATATGTTGATATGCTGATGTCTTTTAAAAAAAAAAAAAAGATCTTTATAAACTGCGTTTTATTTCTGGTATAATTAAAAACTGTGAGGTTATATCTCTCAGTGAAGATAAAAACTAAAGAATGCAAAGCTGGTGAAAAAATCCGGTTTATTTTTTCATTTCAAAACCTACCACAGCACCACCGTATCTCACTCAGACTGTTGGTATCCATTTAATGATCTATCACAGCAGGAGACGTGTAAAACAAGAAGCACATTTTACTGCGTGCCACTCTCTTCCCTTGCATTCCTAAAAAGCACAGTTACATTATATATTTAAAACCCCAAGGAATTTGATGATATTTCCACGCGGCACATACCTGCTGTGAGAGCTGTATTGGACAATAACGTGAAAAGGTTTAATACTGGAGAAAGAAAAGCCATTGCATCCATGTTGTTTCTTTTTATTTTACACATATATATATGTGTGTGTGTGTGTATATATATGCATATAAAAAACCCTATTATATGATGTTACCTGTACTTTGCTTTTTTTGGGATGCCAAGATGCTGGCACCTTGGGTTGTGACACTGCTATCATATGGAATCTCCTCTCTATGCAGCAGCAGCACATATGAAGATTTCCTCTTTTATTATGGCTCTGCTTTTCCCTCCTCTAATAAGCACTTAGTGAGAGGTGTCCCGTCTTAAGTGAGAGCGCGTCTGTCACCGTCATCATTTGCTTTTAGAGGTGTGCTGCTCCAGAAGGCTGTCTGCCAAAGGTTGGGGACAATAGGATAGGTCTTACAAAAATCCAGTTGTCAAGGCCAGGCTGGATGGGGCTTTGAGCAGCCTGGTCTAGTGGGAGGTGTCCCTGCCCATGGCAGGGGGTTGGAACGAGGTGATCTTTAAGGTCCCTTCCAACTCTAGCCATTCTGTGGTTCTATGATTATTCAGTCATTTTATGGGAAATAAAGAGGGTGCCGTGCCTGCCATGTATTAGAAATTTCCAGTAGTTGAATTACTTTCTCTTATCCTAGTAGAAGTAAATAATACTCCAGTGATAAAGAAATACTTCCTTCGTAAAATTTTCAGGTTGGACAGTATGTTCAGGATCACAGGTTTAAATCTGAAATAATACTAAAGCAAGTGAGTATTATCAGATAATCAGGTAATATTATTTACAATTAATAGTGGACTTTGCAGTTTTCAGTTCCTCCTGAGTTTTGCAGATGTAACGTATTTTTGCTTATAAAGAGTTTTCAAAGGTGTGTACTGTTAGAGAATCTATAATATAATTACGAAAGAACACGGTACGTTGTCTGAAATAATTCGCCTCAAAATGTTTCACGTGAGGCTAATTTAATGACACAATGAGTGGATAATACGAATTTGCCGGTAGTTAGGAAGTTATTGTTAGGAGTTGTGAGAGGAGCCAGGGGGGCCGCGTTTCGGTGCTAGGGTTCAGATCACGTTGTGTTACAGATCATGTAGGATCTGTAGGTGTGAAATGCGGCAGGCTGGCAAGCAGCTGCCACCAGTTTTGGTCAACAGTATTAAACCTGCCTTGGTGCCATAAGAAGTGGGGATAGCTGTGAGATACGGGTGGTTACAAGGATGTAGTCCTCAATGGAACCCACGTTAACACCCGTGTGTCTCATCTACAGTCAAAATCGGTGTTTCGCTTTCCAGAACCTACGTTGAATTTTTTGGGGTGTTCGTGGTGCTTGGAAGCGCTCTGCACACACCTCCCTGGGAAGGAAGACGTATCTGCAACAAATATAATTCGTTGGGGAAACTCATTCAGGAGACGCAGGAAGTGCAGGAGACTTTCTGGCTGTGCACCAAGCATATGTTTACCTAGTTATTATTCCTGTTATCTGTGTTTCTTTGTTTGGGCTTACAGTCTGAGAAAGAAGTGGTTGGGAATTTCTGATAGGAGCTCAATTTTATGTATATATATTTTTTTTAAATAAAAGAGAGAGAATTCAGCTAGGGGAGATCAAAGCATTTAATCTTTCTGGCAATCTAATGTAGCGTGCTTCCAAAATCCTTAAGTGATTTTTCTCTATAAAATAGGATGATCGTGAATTTAAATGCATACGTTCATTGTAGCATTTATATGAAATATGAACATAATTCTTTTAATAATGAAACTGCAGTTGTCTGTGTACTTAGGTATACATTTCGGTGACAAATCTTTTGCATCCTCTCAAAAGATAAACACCAAGTCTTGTACCTTAGGTACGTCTCTAAGCAGAGGGGAAATGGGTTTTCTAGCCGATCTATGTTTCTGATTGCATGTCACTTTTTGTCAAATCTTACAACTCCATTTACAGGGTTAATTTATTGATGTTTATTTTTTTCCTGCGTGTTCATGTATGTCATCAGCTGTCACGCAACTTTGTAAGTTGCTTATTCCACCACCTTTCTGTAAAGCAATAATCTGTGGGAAAACAGTATTAAGATCGTTAGATACGCTTTCCTCTAATAGCATTAGTGGCACATGTATCTAAAAGATGCTTTGTTTATGTTTCCTCTTCTTTTTGTTAGAAATGGTTATTTACAGCCTTTTCTGTACAAAAAAAATGTATAGATACATAACAGTATTTCAGCTGTAGCTGAAATCCAGGAAGATGTTAAATATCAATTCTGCATTGTTTAAAGTCAGCCTGCGTAACTGGGTTGGTAAAGAGCTTGCGAAGGGTTGTTCTCTTTGAGTTGCTTGTGTTTGTCTTCAGCAGCTGGTAAGTCAGTACAAAAGAGCCTGTGTATAAAAACTTCACTTTAAATATATACGTATGTCTTGCTAACCTTAGAGGAACAAGGAAGAAGTTTAGCTTTTAAGATTGCGGTGGTGGTCTTTCTCATTAGCAGCTTCATTTGCTTTGGCTCTGGGCGTCTGCCCAGTCAGCATCCTTGTGAGATGTTTTGGTGCATTCTGTGGGACAACGTACTGGAGAGAAATGATGGAGCTTTAGTGAGGAAGGGAACCTGGTACTAGTTTTCAAAGGCAAAAACGCAGAACTGGAGCGAGCCGAACAAAAGTCGTTCGTAAAACCCGTGAGAAGGGTTTGCTTCTGTTATAATTTTTTGCTCCTACTGAGAAAATAATTGGAAAACAATTTCAGGCTTCAAATGTGAACACATGGTTCCAATGTACTTGAGTGGTTCAGCTCATTAATATTAGGGAAGTCATTTAAACCCACTGATTTAAAAGTCCGTTGAAGAAAGGACCCATTTTCCAGAAACCTTGTGTTGTACAGGAACAGTGACTAAAAGTCAGACCGAGTAACAGCCTCCATCCACGCTTGTGAAGAAAGAGGTGAGGACTTTGCAGAGCTGTCCTCCTTCTACATATGGCAGCCGAGGAGTCTGCTATTTCCAGAGTCGTGCCAGCACAATCGGAAAGGTTTAGGGTGAATCCAGTTATGTTCTAAATTGCACTGCGTGGGAATCTCAGGTAGTTTCACAGAGGAATAAGCAGGGGGCTGCTGCTCACCCTCAGCTACTCCCGTGTGAGAGCATCAGCTCTGTTGCTTCACGTTGCAAATCCTGTTTGCTCTTTGTATCCCTGTGTTTAATGCTGCATTGTCTTGTTCTAACAGCATTTTTTCAAAAACGTATTAAAATACTCCGTAATGCACCATAATATCTATTCCAAAGAGTCCCCTGACTGCATAAATTATTGCAGATGGTACAAAACTACGGCGGGATTAGCTGTTGACTGCAGATCCAATGCCAGTGCTTTCCTTTATGCTGTTCCGTGTAATTTAACATGTCAATAGCCTTGCTGGTAAAACATGACAGAATTTTATATGGCCGTTTTACTCATAACGTGCTGCATATTTACGTGTGAATGGCATCGCTCCTAAATATAAATACATACCTCAAGACAGATTTCAGTAAATGACTTTTTAAAATCGTGGGGGTTTTATATATGTATTTTAATCATGACTTCTCTTTCTTGCAGACAAAATTGAAGAAGCACAAAAACAACTTAATGGAACGGAAGACCAACAGAGAGGTAATAAACAACCCCAAAAAATGAAATGGCGGGGGCGGGGGGGAACCAAACCTCTAGGGGCTGATCCGAAGCTTTCCTGCATGAATGAAAAGACTCCGCTGGGCTGGGTGCTGGATGCGGCCCCGGGCGCGTCCATCTGCAGAGCAGGGGCTGTGATCTGTAACGCCCCAATTTTGCTGAGACACGCAGGCTTTGCTTTAACCACTTGAGTAGCTGCGTTGACCTTGACGAGACGGCTGAAGCTGTAGCGTGAGGCATGTGCACAAGTTACCGACTACAGCCTGCGCTAACCGTTTGTTGGTTCATTATGTGATTTGCCTAATCATTAATCACTGCATTTCGTTTATGGCAAGCAATATGTGATGATTTCTAACAGATGCTGAAGGGGGATCGATCATCACAGGTTATTTTAAGAAACAGACGACCTGTGACAGATTCAATCCGTGTGTTAGAGCCCAGAAAGCTGGTGGAGAGTCATTGCGTTTCGAGGCTGGCTGCCTGCAGCGGTACCTGTTTGCTTGTGTGATAAAGCTCATGTGCACACCCGCGGAGGAGCCCAGAGAGACATCGGTGGAGGGAGCCCAAACAACACCATGACGGTGTTCCCATGAAAGGTCCATATCCACAAGCCCAGAGGAGCACAGGGGCAGGTGGAAACACAAATTAAGGACACAGAAGAAGGGAGACCCTGTCCAGTCCCCTCCCAGGGCTGTCCCAGCAGTGTCCAGGTGTGAAATCCGTCACCATGAGCCGTTGGGGGCAGCTCCCCGGGTTGATTTTTAGACTAAGGGCATTGCTAGCTGGGGATGTGGGATATGTCGGGGGATGCAAGGGAAGAGCTTTTGGGGAATTGCACAGGACTTATTACAGGATGCCTAAAGGAGGAACCAAAGGTGGGAAAAGGGAGGAATTTAAGTGATATAGGGAGGAATAAAAGTGGGAAGTAGAGGGATAACAGAATAAAAGCATCTGTTTGCATGTAGCAGGGGCTGGCCAGGATGCTTGTCTGGCGACGCCTTGCTTCCGACCAGCATCACCTGCCCTGTCTCATTAAACTCCACCTTCAGCTGTGTTCCAGTGAGGGTCTTTTTACTCCCTGTGTGTGTATGGGGTCTGTGGTGCAGCAAACTGAGCGAATGCGGGAGCGTGGGTGTTAGCAAGGATCAAGCTGGACGAGACAGCGAGTAGGCGAAGTGGGCCGGGGGCCGGGATGGGTGTGGAGGTCTCTAAAGGTCAGCTCTGGGTGTCTGTAGGGGTGAGAGCGCAGGGGGACCAGCTTTGCGTGTGTGTCGATGTGTCTGCCTGCCCGCAGCCTCGAGGGCTCGTATGTCCAGGTGGCAGCAACTGGGGAGACCGGGATCCAAGCATGGCTACTGGGCAGACTGAGTGTCTGAGCCCAGCTGCTGGAGGGGTCCACCTTGGACGTATAGATATATTCCCACTAGCGGACTTCCATCCTGTTCAGCTGGAGCGGGAAGCAGGATGATGCTGTGAGTGTTGGTGTGAGTGCTCTGAGTGTCTGTCGGGGATCTGTATGGCTGGCCGTATATATATATGTATGGATGTGATGTGCATGTGTGCTCTGTGTGTGTGCGCCTGTTGGAAAAACTTGTTCAGCCTCACTACTGGTCGGACCTGGGGGTGCGGAGTGGCAGCAGCCTCGACTCTCTCAGGTTGCCGGATTCGGCTTGAGATACTTTCCTCTAAGCCTACCCTGAGTCAGTGCTTTCTCTGGTTCTGGGTAGGCATTCACCTCTTGTGGTAGTGAGCTGTCGTCCTGCCCTGTGACACGTCTGGGAACACCTTTGTAGGCTGTTGATGCTCTGTCCTGGAATAAAAGTTTATTATCCTTTGAAACAGTGAAACTTTTTGAAGATTGGAGAGCATAAAAAATGCCCGAGCGGATCTCAGCAGAGTCCATCTGGCCCAGCATTCTGCCTTCAGTGGAGGCAATAGGACATACTGTTTAAGGACGGCACATAAGCCTGGGCGCTTGCTGCAGTCCGTTCCCCTCATGCTGTCCACAGACATTGGGTTAGGGATGTTGTCCTCGTTCCTTTAGTAGCTAGGCATTTTTGGACCTGTTATCCATGAATCTTTTTGATTAAATGCTGTCTGCTTCCAGCATAGTCTAGCAGCAAACTGCAGAAGTTCACGACCAATCATGTTAAAAAGTACATTATTTCACCTTCTTTCTTCTTGATTCCCAACTAGTTTCAACAGGCGTCCCCTGGTTCAAGGATTGTGCGATTCGTTAAATAGCAGCCCTACATTTGCCTTATCCACTGCCTCCGTGATTTTATGAACCTCATCCATGTCCAACTTGGCTTTCTTTTCTCCAGATTCATGACTGGTTTAGTTTTTCAAGGGAAAGTTTGATACAATCTTTCTTGTACGGGCATCGGGACTGTGATGTTGCTCTAGGTATTTGTAAAAGGTGGAAGAGAAAAAAAAAAAGTGGCTAGGTGCTAATAGCAGTCCTTCAAACACTCTACAAAGACTTTTCAACAAACTAGACCTTCTACTAAATAGTCGGGACGTATTTTTGTTCAGCGGATGGTAGATAAGTGGAACTGTCATCCAAACATAAAAAAAACTTGTGTGAAGTATTGCTGTCTGCTCTTGTTGCTGTTGGTCTTGCAGAAGTAATGTTGGTCTGGGTCACTTTTTGTGATGGACATATTCAAAGTAAAGATGAGCTAACCTCTGCTTCCAGGCGTTTGTTCTCACGTATGTCCCAGTGACACCTTTGCACAAAGGAAGACTCCTTCTCTCATGTAAACTTAACGTACTTGGGAAAGGATGGGGTTGCAAAGATTTATGTGATGGTAACACTCACCTTTCAGCGTCTCAGAAGTCAGAGAGATCATTACTTAATTTTTGACTCCTGATCTAAATTCATATAGCTGACAATTGAAAAATAAATTTTTACATAGAAAATTGATATAGAAATAACTGAGATAATAAGACTACTCTTCAAATTAAAAACGTTCACTGACTTTTTTTTTTGTTTCTTAGAGGTCTGGATAGATTTCTTGGTAATATGCAGTAAAGGGAATTATTTCTTTGAAGCTTTAGAGTCTGAAGGCCACTGCAAAAAGAAAATGCATGTTTTGAGCTAAACAAGTAAACAAAAATGTGTCCATAGTCACATAAGCTATTTTAAATCACAATCCAGTGTGTGCAGATTCACGTGAAGTATGGTTATGTATTTTTGTTCTTTGTTCATTTATTTTGTCTTTTAGTTTGTCTAGATCACTTTAGATTTGTTTATTTCCTATCTGAAATGTATAGCGAATGTAATTCTGTGGAATTTATCATAAGTTAACTACTGCTCTGTCAGGACCGGGGCTGTCAGTGGCACAGCATATTTGCAGGGAGGAATTTTTTGTAAGTTTAATCATGCCGGGTTTCTGCTGACTAGCGTTGTGCACTGATCCGTCATAACTTTATACATGTGTGGGATTTAAGTTAAATTTAATTGACTACTAAAAGATATGTATTTAACACCTCATTTTGCCATTAGCTGTAGTAATCCAATTAAGTGCAAGTTGGAATAGGTCTCTGTTTAAGCACGAAGGAGACAGTAAATGAGCAGACGTAGTTTTCAAGTTTGCAGACTTTGGTTATTTAGTATAAAGTTGCAACTGGAAGGCCTACCCTTTTATTTTTTTGGAGTGATAGTCCACAAATACATTCAGATTATGGATATTCACGTGGCCTGCCGCTTGAGACCAGAAACATGTTCATTAGGGGCCATCCTCACCTTCCTGCTCAGTGAGTATGTAAGGTGGATAATTCTTGTGTTGTTTCATTTTCACTCAATTGCCCAATTGCTGCTATGAATTTTCATTTGGAGAAGATGTGCTTCTCTTTAGCTTTGATGGTATCTCCCGTGGCTGTTTTACACCCTGGGTGTACCCCTGCTTTGGGGTTGAATTTCATCTTCTGACACACGTGCAGGGTTTCATTAGTGTGATGGAGAAGGTCTTGCTCCCCACAAGTGCTCCATGTGGCGCTCTTTAAAACCTGATGGTGAGCTTGAACTACAGAAAATTTCTCCTTAAGAAGGCAGGGAAAGCTTTCTCTGTGTGGGATCCAGTGGGTATCATGGGCTGGAAGGCATCCAGCCGAATGTGGCTGCTTTGTCTTTGCTCTGCCGCTGGCTATCATCCTAAGAAAGCCATCCCAAGAAAGTCTCTCTGTCTCTCCCTTCCAGACTGGTAAAGTCAAGTCCTCTTACATCCTTATGGTTACCACAGAGGCTTCTGATTGGGTCATCCCCAGAACCAGTTCAGCCACTGAAGGCCAATATGAAGCGCTGTAAGCATTTGTTTTCTTCTTTATCTGTTGCAGCAGTTCTCTGCCTACCACAGCAATTGGGGTCCAAGGTATATCAGCTCCAACACCACTGTCATTGCATTCTTTAGGACTAGTGGAACTAACTTGGTTATCTCCATACTTGGCACCAGAGATGCTAAGACTGACACCTAAATCTCTACCTCAGCTTCTGAAACTGTTCAGGGAACTAAAGTTGGTGACAAACTCCAGCAACACCAAGATTTGCCATAAAGGGGATGGTAGATCCCCAAAAGAACCACCTCATGGCTTGATGTATACTCTGCATTGCCCACCAATCCTGGGGTCTCTCTGGCTGTTAGGAGCACTATTCTGGACTCAGCTACATTACTTCAGATAGATGCTTCATGCCACGTTACAGCCGAAAGGATCAATGATAGATCAGATGGAAGGTGGATTTCCTCATTCTACTTCTCAGTCATGGCAATTGGTGTGTCCTCAGAGTATAAGGTGGTTTGGGATGGTCTGGGGACACGCATGTGTTCCTCAGCCTCACCGCAGTTTAGACTTGCAAACTGTCATAGTTGTTTGTCGGGTATGAATTCATCCCTCTGAATAAGCTGCTGTTCTTGATTGAATTTATACTCAAGTTTTTGACTTTCTGCAGCGTCGTGGGTTAACCCCAGCTGGCAACTAAGCCCCACGCAGCCGCTCACTCGCTCTCCCACAGTGGGATGGGGAAGAGAATCGGAAGGCTACAAGTAAGAAAAATTGTGGATTGAGATAAAGACCGTTTAATAGGTAAAGCAAAAGCTATGCACGCAAGCAAAGCAAAATAAGGAACTCCTCCACCACTTCCCACTGGCAGGCAGGCGTTCAGACATCTCCAGGAAAGCAGGGCTTTTGGTTACTTGTGTTAAGGTGTAACGGTTACTTGGGAAGACAAAATGCCATCACTCCAAACGTTCCCCTTTCCTCCTTCTTCTCCCAGCTTTTTATTGCTGAGCATGACGTCATATGGCATGGAATATCCCTTTGGTCATCTGGGGGCAGCTGTCCTGGTCGTGTCTCCTCCCAACTCCTTGTGCACCCCCAGCCTACTCGCTGGTGGGGTGGGGTGAGGAGCAGAATAGGCCTTGGCTGTGTGTTAGCACTGCTCAGCAATATGTAAAGCATCCCTGTGTTATCAACACCGTTTTCAGCACAAATCCAAAACGTGGGCCCATTCTAGCTATTATTAAGAAAATTAACTCTATTTCAGCTAAAACCAGCACATGCAGGACAGGGGGAGATGCCTAGACTGTCTTTACCTATTTCTTCAATAGGTAAAATTTTAAATAGTTTACTGTTTGTCTCTGCAACCTGTATGCAATATAACAAATCCATCCTGAACTCAGACTTCTACCAGTCTCCTCGCCTGATCTCTTCTCAGGACTGGCAGGTCCCTCTCTGTCTAGCTTCAAGAAGCAGCCTGTTTTCAACCTATCTTAGTAGGGACCAGAGGCTTTTTATTACCCTGCTGCCTCAACAATTGCAGCTGACTTTACTCAGGCATAGCATGGGAAGATTTACCTGTTCTACACCACCTTTCCTTCAAGGTCTACACTCCCTAGCATGGAACAGTATCCATGTTCTGGTGTCTCTCTTTCTTACAGCGCTTCTGGTCTCACTCCTAGAAGAGACAGTGTCATAAATCACAGAAAGGAATAAGCTGTCAGTTGAGTTTCAGATCAGTGTGTTATGTTGATCACCTCCAACTCTGATAGAGTGAGTAGTCATTTGGGAGTACCCGCTTGAGCTAAAGGGATCGGGTATGTCCTTAAGCTGTGTTAAGGTCTGTTTAGCACCTGTTTGAGTCTGTCATTTGCCTATCAACTAAGTTGCTATACTGTCTCACTCCATCATTTTCACGTTCCTTAAAGAGCATTTTCAGTTTCTTGCCTGCTGCTGGAGATGATGCATGTTGAATTTGAAGACTATGCTATGTATTCTCCTCCGTCCTCCGTTTCAGATCCTCAGCATAGCTGTTCGCTTCTTGGTCTGTGAAGGTGGATTTCTAGGTTGCTCTCACTTCTTCCAGAAGTCTCGAGCTGTTGTGACAGATAGAGTTCCCTTCCAGAGGTACCGCAAGTTTCTCCCTAAGACAGTATCAGAATTTCACCCAGATCGGTTCTCTGTCCATAGTCTCATGCTTCGCTCGTAGTAGTGTCCTCTTCATTTGCATCCTTAGGTACAGAAACATTGTTGGCAGGTCCAAGAGTTTTGTCTGACTTGATCAATGGTTGTTTAAATGGCAGGGGGCTCTGTCAGTATTTGCTGGGCAACCACCAAGACAGAACCATTCAAAGCCCCAGGCTGGACTCCAGCAAGGTCCAAGCAACTTCTGGGGTGCTGTTCAAAAATACCTTTGTTTCCAGCCTCTGTCATGGGGCTACTTAAAGTCTGCACTTTCAGCGGTTGCTAATCTGTCTCTGAAGCCTTACGGTTGACATGGCATTTGGTGGAGTGGCTCTGAAGTCACTGTTTTTGCATGCAGGACTGAGACTGTCCGTTCACTGGTTTACGTCCACGTATAACTGTGCAGAACCACCCATCATGTCAATATGCGTTTGAGCTATCATGGAAAGAAAGAGGAAAGAAAGGAGAGATTACGTTCCAGCAGCAAATATTCTCCAAGATGCACAATCCACATGCACATATGTTCCCCTCCCACACTTGCAGTCCCTTCAAAGTAGCATGTTGGCATGGAGGAGAGGCAACTGAAATTAAATGCCCTTTACCTTGTTTGCCCATCTGCTGTTTTTTTTAACCGGAATGTTATTTTCCTAGTAAATTGAACGGCACTGAGATTTAGGTGAGGAAGTTTGTCATTATAAATGGAAGCATGAGACATTAGTTCAAAAACGTAGATTCTGCTGCAAGATTCGTGGTAGACGTATTTTGTCTCTTCTGAGTTCTTCCGAACCTTCCCTACCTTATCATCCCTCCTGTTACATGAGTGCATGTTGTAGACAAAATTATAGAGGGAGTTTCAAATCCATTATTATAAATATACCAGCATTCTCCCTAGGTAAACAAAACGTTGCCTATGTCTTACCCTAAAGATTGATGCCCTTTTTATGTTGCCACGTCCCAGCGTACAGCCGACTCTCCTCGGCCCACCATCTGGCCTCAAAGGAGCGGCCAGGTCCCTTCCCTCCTCTCCCCTCCCCGCAGGCACTCCCGATCCCGCTTCCTGCCACCGCACCTCTCCCTGCCAAAAAGCAGGGGGAAGCGCTGCGTGCGGGTGATGTACCCTGCTCCCCGGGTCTCGGCTGTGGGCAATACTCTGTTCTTTCCTTCAAGGGAAATAGGAAATAGGATGAGAAGGGGAGAGATCAAACAAAAAAATCTGGAAACGTGGTACTAAACAATTTAAGCATTTTGATTTACCAGCTTAGAGTGACCTCATCCTCCACAGATGTTTCCCTGAATTTTTCCTGTAGGTTTGCAAGCATGCGAGCTTTCTGGATTGTTTGCTGCTGTGGTACCCACGTACTGTCATTAGTCCAAAACAGTTTTTTTCCATTTTGTTATTTGTAGGAAACTCTGCCTTACTTTTTGGGCAAGACTTGTAACCAAGATCCAAAGTTCCGTTTGATTCTTTTCATCTTTCCGTCCTTATCTTCAGCAACCATATGGGCTAGAAATGCCGTCGCTCTAAATGGAAGTATATAATCTTCAAAAGTAGCAAGTTACAGTAGCGTCCTGTTTGCTACTTAACGCCGGTGAGAGGATTAGCTTGCCTTTTTATATTTCTGTTGACTTACACCAGAGCTACCTACCTTTTACTTTCCAAATGTTCAAAAATACAAGCTAGCAGTGGTATCTCATGCAATTCGGTTGTGCATTTTCTTGATGTCTGGTTTCATAAAGTGTTTGTATCTGCATGAAAATACGTCAATACATGTGTCTGAGCGGTAATTTATTTAAATTGTTCCGTGTACGTCAAACTATAAGGCTTTAAATCAAGACTGAATTATCTTCCTAAAATATTTACAGCAGCTCGGGCAGTCGTGATTGCCTTAATGCAGGAACTGTTGGTGTCTGTAGCTCATGTCACTCAAGATCTCGCATTTTCACGAAGTCCCGTCTCTGGTGTTTTCACACGGAGGAAACATTGCATGCTGCTAATAACAACAATGACGACTTGAAAGGTTCTTTCTGTCTTCAGGCACATTCAGTGCAGGGTTTTGTGCCCACGAAGGACAGTGAGAAAACTCTCCTGACTTCCGTGGGAGCAGGAATAGTCTCTGCTATCGTTTAACCTCATTTTTCATTACTTTTGTCTTCAATAGTTAAGTAGATTTTAATGTCCTCATTTTACCAGTGGGGGCAAACTGATAAGAATGGAGGTGTTTACGTGTTCTTTGCTCTGAGAAACAACGTTAGAATATGGGAAGTTTTCTGGCTCCTGTAAACCTCCTGGGTTGTGAGTCAATGTCTCTATCTGTTATTTCTATATTAATTTTCTTTGGTTAGTACATTTAGTTTAGACTACTAGCAGCTGAAATCTGCTTGGTAAATCCACTGCTGGTGCTAGACACAGCAAGAACTGGTATTGTTTTGACAGGCAGACAAACAGATTTACAGTTTTAAATGGAACATTTCATCGTTTGGAGCTATTATGAGAACTTGGTTAAAGCATTAATGGGATGTTAAAGTAATAGTATTTTGACTTTTTCTGACAAGTATAGCAAGTTTTTTGAGTGTCAGTTCAGCAAAAGAGATTCCAACCTGCAAGTATCATTTTCCAAGGGACATTATTCAAATTACCTTTGTAAAACAATTGTTGAAAAAGCTTCTTCCTGATAGTAAATGGAAAGTGGCTATTCCAAATCACGGTACAGTGCGTTGGGGCTGTTTTCAGACGCAGTAACATTTTGAGCTTGACCGTGCTTGAATAGAAGGATTTCTTGCAAGTTTCTAAAATCTGAGGTCAGAACAAGCTTATTTTTGTGGCGGGAGTGTGCTGAGCTAACGAACTAGCTAACTCACGAGGCATACCTACGCGCCTGTAGTAAATGCAGTAGGTGGCTAATTTTAGCTGACGTGAATTGGGACCAAGCCAGTTGTGGAAATGCAAGATTTTTCACTTGTTCGCTTCCTTGTAGTCTGCCTTGCTTATGAGTAATGAGTGGGGTTTTTTTTAACACTTTCCAGATACTCCTTTAGCTCCTTTGGCCTCCTTCTGAAGGGAAAATATAATATATAAATGAATGGTGAGTTAGGTATGGCGTACCACTCTCTGGTAGTTATATGCTACTGGCTGCCCTGGATGGAGTCTTTCACAGGAATCTCCTGAGAAGGTGCCCGGGTGTGTGTGTGGGAGGGAGAAAAGAGAGACTGTGCGCATCTCTGGAAAAGGACAAGCGGGGCTGGGGAAAGAAAAGAGCTCGGAGTAGCTCAGAGGCCTCGGCATTGAGGACCTCCCACTGATGCCGAAGCAAACCTACCCTGGGGGAGATCACCCTTCCCACCTCTAGCACGCCAGACCGAGTGTCCACAGTTAGGACACTCCTCCTGTCTAGATTTCCATCAAATCAACTTCTCCTGCTTTTGTCACATTCACAGCGCCGTTTAGTCCTCAGAGAAAAGACCTGCTGTGTAAGACTTTTCCCGCTCGCCTTGGCAGAGCTCCTATTCCTTTCTCTGTTTTTGAACAGCATGGTTGTTAGGTCTGAGCTCTTTGCTGCTCTTCGTTCCTCTTCGCTTGCTACAGGCAGTATGGAAATTGCTCCATTTGATCCCTGCTTTTCAAATGGAAGATTATATTAAAGAAATGCAGAGAATCTGACTAAGGAGCTTGTTCTGTTTGAACATTGTTATGTGCAAAGAGAGTTTAGTTAACATCTTGTTCCTTTCATTTCTGTTTTTTCCCCTCAGACTCATGTTTGGGGATTTTATATTCAGTATCTCGTCCGACCAGATAGCAGTTGTTCGTCGCTGATAACCCTTAAACTGGTTGCTGTTTCATGAGCCATTCTGTAATTCTGTTTTAATGGCCATTCTTCATCTGTGTTTAAGGCATAGAAGTTGTTCTAATGATTTATTAGCCGAATCCTAACTTCCCAGTAATGAGTGATAATCCTTCACTTGCAAACAGATAATTTAGTCGTGAAACTGTTCACAACATTGCCTGACATTCTAGGAAGATTTCCAGATGTCCCTGAGCTATTTTAGTTAATTTCTGGCAACATACTTTCTCTACCTGGTTATATTTAAAGGGCTTTATTCTTACATGGATAACTGTGTGGAACTGATTTCTGATTAGGCTGTGACTGGGAGCTCGTTAATTTGCCCTTGGGGAGGCATCCTGGCTTTTTTCATGTCTTTAGAGTGTCCAGCAAGGAAGAACTTTTCAGGCTAGCATTGCTGGTGATGTTAGTTACCGTAACGCTGTCTCTCCACCTGCTCATAGTCAACACGCTTTATCTTAACAGCACTTAAGTGGTGATTACTTTTCTTAGTTTAATATTAAAGCTTCTGTGTAGATTAGGAATATAGTGTTGTTAAATGGCTGTAATGCAAAGCCCAACTTCATAGGGCTACTTAATATAGCAAATATTTTTAATTTTTTTCAGTATGTTTAAAATACTGTAGTACATTCCTGTGCTCAATGTTCATATGTTGACATTTTGTGTGGGTAATTAGGCGTTAACTAGAGGTTGTGTGGTAGGTGTTTGCTGTTCTTGTGTTACCTTTTCTCTGTCTTTCAACGGAGTGCTGTGAAACTTTTCAGTGGTTCACCCTCTGCTGGTTTCTTACATACGTAACTGTGGGAAATCTCAATCGGTATCAAATGTCATGTTTCATTTAACGTGCTTCATGCTGGGCTGGAAATTAACTCTTTTTTTGGGAAAAAAAAAATCCATGTCACCTTGGTCAGAGAATTTCAGATGTGCTGAAATGTTGCATTTGATTCCTGTTCACATGTGGATGTTGGCATTTCTCTGCTGAGGCTCTAGTGTTACCTCAGCAGTCCAATGTTTATTGCTGTTCGATCGTCATGGTCTTCCTCATCAAGCATAGTGGTTTTGTGGCTAAAAATCTGCTGGTTGTTACTTTCTTTACTCAAGCCAAGAAGCTAAATGCACAAAACAAGGCCAAACTCTTATAAAGAACGTCTTTCTGGATCTCATTAGCGTAGGGTAGTCATGTCCTTACACTCCATCAGAAGTCTCGCCATCGAGGTTGTCTCGATGTGAGTAGCCACGACTTGAAAAGAAGCCGTCAGAAAGACAGCCCCAGACTGCAAAGCGTCATTTACTCTTTACCTATCCCAAGGCCAGACGAGAGTTGGCAGGCTCTCACGTCTGGCATGAAACTGTATCGCAGGGGAGCTCCCTGATAACGCCAGGCTGCGTGCCTCGGGGCGAAGGTGTCTCGCTTACCTTATGCTAAAGTGTTATTGCACAATTCATAAAGCTAATCCGCTCTGCCCTCGCTAATGGTGCCGCGGTCTTTCGTGAAGTGCGTGAGGAGTAGCCCACAAATGCGTCTTTCTGGGTGGCTGCACCTTTAAACCTATCATTCGCTTTATTTCACTTACTAGGTTGTATGTATTCTTGGTTCTCCGGGAAGAAACTTTTATGTTTTGAATTAATGAGTCCAATATTTCTGTATCTATTTACCCTAGCTTCCGTCAGTCCAGAAGGTTATCCTGCCCTTTCAGCTTTAGAGTATCTTTGCAACTCAAAGACTGGTGAGAGAGGTGCCGAAATGTGGGGTCTGAGTAGCCTCTTCCAAACTCCCTCCCCAGCTCGTCTCTCTCAGGCTAGTTTGAAATACAGGCAGGCCTGTTATTTCAGGAAAATGTTACTCAAAGGCAAGAAATACTTCTTCCTTTTCCCAATGTTACCTTCAAAGTGACAGTTCACTCCTGGTAGTACAGAATTAGTGGAAACAGTGGATTGTACAGTTTAAAAATTACATTTTGTACTGAGCTTGATGAAACAATTTTTGCCTGTTCTTAATTATTACTTACTTTCGGTAGCCAACAATATGGGTATTCCTTAGAACTTATTTCTTTGAAAACCTATCAATTGCATACGAACAGACTTAGATATAAAGCAATGCTGGCCACATCTGTAATTGCTAAAGCATCAGGTGGAACAAAGTGAACGTTTTTGGATTGCATTGCTTTTGTTGAGGTGCCGTTAGTTTTGCCATCACTGAGATGAAGTGTGCGCAGAATTTGCTGATGTGATTTGTTTGGTAGTGGAAGTTGGGAATGGGAAGAGGAATTAAGCAACAAGAAAACCGGAAAACAGAATTCCTGGGGGATGCTATTCTCCATGTAGACAGAGAGTGTATCATTGGTATGTATTCTGATCCAGATGGCTTATTCAGATGAAGATCTATAGAAGCATGCAAACAGTGTATTGGGTATAAATGTGAGCAAAAGTGCTTTGCAGACCTTCAGCATGATGTATTCCAATCTCATAACAATGGAAATGGATGAAAACTGTGATAAAATGACTATGATAAAATGGCTTCTAATATAAAGTGACTAGATATGGGGACAAGGGGAGAGCAGTGGATGTCATTTTTTATCCTGACTTCAACAAGGCCTTTGACACTGTCTCCCGCTACATTCTTGTATCCGAGTTAGGGTGTTAAGGTCTGGATAGGTGGACAACCAGAGGAGTAGTAAGTCTGGTTTCAACAGGTACAAATGCAAATCCCTGCACCTGGGAAGGAGGAGACCCTGCAGTGAGACCAGCTGGGGACTTACTGACCAGGGAGCAGCTCTGTGGAAAGGCCCATGGTGGTGCGGTGGGCAGCGAGCTGGGCGTGAGCCAGCAGCATGGCTGGCAACAAGGGAGGCAACATCCTGGGCTGTATGGATGAAAGTACGACCAGGAGATCAAGGGAAGGGATTATCTTCCCCTACTCAGCAACCCTTAGATGTCATTTAGATACTGTGTCCAGTTTTGGGCCCTCCAGTGGAGGAGGAACATCAGAAACCTGTAGTGAGTTCAGCGTTGGGACACCACAACCATCAGGGCTGTAGCACTTGGCCTGTGAGGAGAAGTTGAGGGACTGGGACTCATTCAGCCTTGAGAAGAGGTGGTTTTTGGGAGGGTTGTCATGAAGGTGGAGTCAGACTCTTCACAGGGGAGCATGGTGGGAGGATGAGAGGCAATAGGAATAAGCTGAAACAAGAGAGGCACGGACTGGCTTGTTCTCCATGAGGACAGTCAAGCAGTGGAAGATGTTGCTCACAGAGGCTGTGTAGACTCTCTCCTTGGGGGTTTCCAAGACCCAACTGGACAAAGCCCTAAGGACCCTGATCTGATCCCATAGCTGGCCCTGATTTGAGCAGGAGGTTGGACTAGAGATTTGCTGAGGTTTTTTCCCACCTGAATTATCTTGTGATGTACGTTATGAAATACTAATTTTTAAATTTGGGAAACTTATTTAGTGGTAGAGGTACTAGGTATAATTTCTTGGTGTATATATCAATATACATTTTCTCTACAATTACCTTTAATATATGAACGTGAGATACAGTGATTTTATGGGCTTGCCAGGGTGTGATGGTAGAGAGCATTAAAATTTAATTTGACTTTACAAAAATGCATGCTGTCATTGAGGTTAATGGCACTATTCAAATGAGTGCTGGTACCACATATTAACACAGGCGCACCTTTCCCGGAGCTTGTGTTAGTAGGACTTCTGCTATTTTGGTTAATAATGAGAAATTATGCTAATACAGTAGTCTTTCCAGTACAAAAACCTGATGTGAAATGACCCTTAAAAGAGGATTGGGGAACCTCTTTCTTGCTGACAGCCCATACAATGCCTTTGGTGGGTCACATATCAACCCGGAGCTTAGCGTTGTCTGTTAAAAACACCAAGAAAAATAATCATGTGTTTGCAGGCAGTATGAAATCATGAAACCACACTTACCTTATCCATGCCTTATGGAATGGTCCGGTATTTTCTGATACGAACAAAAGGACCAGACACTGACAAAGGTGAACACTTGATCCAATCCCTATCAGACTGCTTTAGCCTTTGAAGGTCAAAACTTCTGACACACCCTTTTTTAATGAATTAATGTCACATTGTGCTTGACGTACAGATCAAGTGGTTTTTAAGGATATGTTTGGACTGGTGTTCTCAGCAATAAAAGCTCTTAAGCATAGGTTAAGCCTACTGACAGAGGTTTTCAAATATCACCGCTGACTTGGAGTGCCATTAAGTTCTTAGACTTGCCTCCTGACCTCTGAAAGAGGGAGTGACCACCATGTGGCCAACTCAAGAAGCCTGAAGTTAGGCACCTGAGATAAGGCCATTAAAATTGTTGGTGACTGACTTTCAAATCAGTCACCAACCATCAATAAGCACTATTTGTGCTTGAAATTAGGCACGGCGCTTGGGTTAATCTTGTTCAAATCTTTCTGTTGACTTGTTGACTGCAAACATTTTCATAGTTGTATGTGTGGTTTATGTAATCAAGGGAGGCTTTTTTTGGGTTTGGTTTTTTTTTATTTACAGCTGTACTTAGCATGTAGGAGGCAGTATGAGCTAAAGAGCTAATTTAATAAAAAATGAAACTTTAGTTATTCCCTGCTGCATTTAATGTAAGTTCTGGTGGCCTTATATTTGCTGGCAAGACTTATTTCTTTATCTCATAATCATGTTCTTTACTTATTTGTGGAAACAGACCCAGTGGAGTGATTCACGAGTGCTTTCAATAGTTTCTGTCAAATCAAAATTAAATAAGTATCAGATGAAAAGAATAAGAATATTTTCAGTATCTAAAGACAGTGGGAAGCTTTGCTTTAATCAGAATTAGATCCTGAGTAATGGTCTCTCTTTTTTGAATAGCCTTCCACCTTTGAATCCCTACCATTGATAAGTGTCAGAGTAACCGTTTAGCTTTGCATTTAAGGTATCAATTAGTATTTTAACACTTTCAGAAGAGGCTTGATCTTACTTGCAGTGCCCTGGGAGCGAAGTACAGATTTAGGAGCTGAAGTTTAGGCACTTGGATTTGAAAACCTGGTCTCTGTATGTAAATCTACAGTGATTTTTTTTTTTTTTTTTTTTAAATTCTGCAACATAAAGTAAGGACATGAGATGAAAATTGTGCCTTTCATTGGACTGTAGTAGCAGGTCGTGGTTGCTTGCTCTGCGTTTCACAGGGTAGCCCTGAGGGAGAAGGGAGCTTGGTGCCTTGCTTCAGTTCTCTCTTATTCTCTTCCTTCTTCTTAAGTACAAGCACGTAGCTCTATTAGAAGGGAGAGAAAGAGAGTGGGTGTTATAATAACACGTAGGCTTTGAGACCGGCAGTTCTGAAAGTTACTTAAACAAAACCATTGAGATCATTTTGTCAAGGTACTGTCTAGTTCACCAGTGAGTGCTACGAAAGCAAAAAATCAGATCGCTTATACCTTTTCTTTATTTGCTGCATGAGTTACTCCGCCAGATTGCCGTCTACACCATCACACTTGTGTTCTTTTGCTCTGTTGCCTGCGCAAAGTGCAGCAGAGAAATTACAGGTGAACAAAGTCATGTTTAGAAACATCAGTTTTTCTTGTCGTGTTTTGAGTGCAGAATTCATACTGAGGCAAAAGAATTAAGCAGAGAGTCCTGATGGCAAAGCAGAACAAAGCCAACCAGGGAAAGCATGAAAGAGATGCAGCGGTGTCCCCGGGATGTGAAAAGTGAGGCGCTGAGCACAATGGCATTGTTTCCTCTCCTCTTGGGCTGGGTAACTTAGTCTGATTTGATGTAATACAGCGTATGAAAAAGCTACTTTTTAGGCGTCTGAGGTGACAGCACTTCTCAACAGCACCACTTCACCGCCTGAGAAAAAGGGGAATTACCGCCCAACGATGAGAAGGGCTTTGTGATTGCAGAGGGAGGTGAGCAGAGCACGTGGAGTGGCAGGGAGGGAAAGGAAAGCGGATCAACTTCATATTTTCTTTTCACACGAGGACGTTTTTACGTTCTCTTTGTTCGGTGTCAGCTTGTTGATGTGGGCACAGGACCCCGGCGAGTTATCACGCTCCTGAAAGTTTGTCACTTTGAAAGGCCAGAGGAGTGTTTAGCGTTCTGGGACTGATGCTTTCCATCAGTTTTGTTGTTGCCTCTGGAA
Organism: Larus michahellis; assembly: GCF_964199755.1. Taxonomy (NCBI): domain Eukaryota; kingdom Metazoa; phylum Chordata; class Aves; order Charadriiformes; family Laridae; genus Larus; species Larus michahellis. Next base: position 74,211,278 of record NC_133897.1, on the reverse strand, counting down.
ATACTGGTGCAGTTATTCTTTGTGCAAGCGCGTAACTGCAGATTAACGAACGTGGAATGGAATATCTTCAGCATGAACTGGGAATTCAAAAAGAAGACTAAAACAAAAGGAACGAAAAGCTAAAAACAAGTGAAACGAAGTTGTCAGGGATTCCTTTTTTCCCCAAATGTGATAGAAATTTGGTTGTTAGCAAACATAAGGTGAATATTTCCGTTAACGGTAAGGGTTTCTGGATTATCCAGGAGTGAAGCAGAGCACAGGACATAAACTATTGTTAAGCCTTGTAAAGCCGTTGTCAAGGAAGTACATTTTACGACATTTTCAAAAAGTAAAGCAGTAAATAGATTATGGAGAATTCTGATCTTGAATTCATAATGAACTCATATTTTTAATTGCATGATTGGTAGATGAGAGATACATTTTTACTTTCTTTAAAGCTTTCTTAAACCTCATTACATCTTTCAGCTGTGTTGGTTTCCAGTTCACTAGCATGGTGTGGGTTGAGTGTGCTTGTTCCTCTGCACTATATGGTAGAAAGCCAGGAATATTAGTTATTTAATATTCTGAGGCATCAGGGAGCGGCACATTATTTGATCGTTCAATTTCTGCAGTATAAAACACCCTGGCTTTTTTGTGTACCTTTGTTTGCTTGGTTGTCCGCAATCCCTGGCGCTCTTTATCTTCCTAGCTCTGTGTAATCTGCCCAGCTCTTCCCGTAGCGCTCCGGTACAAACACCAGCAGTATGATCGGTGTGGAGGCGTGATTGTGATGGGATAAAAGCTGCAGCGTGTGCATAAAAGGAACCAAATTACTTACGCTCAATTAGCGTGGCTGTGCTTCAGAGAGATCACCAAACCATGGCTAAAAGCACCCTTTTATATAATTACCTTGTTATTTTCTCTTTGATTCATGTAAAATTGTTTTTTGTTGTTATTGAAGAAAAAACAGTTGCAGTAGACTATGGATTGTAAAGAAATCACCATTAATAATGCTGACGAAAGCTTACCTAGTGTAAACCACTCGTTTAATTGTGAAGCAACGGAAAGGACAAAACATCGTGGTGGGAGACTGCTCAGCTTTGAATATGTTAAATCCAGTCTAATATGAATAGGTTTTAGTGACAAAGCAATAAATGCAAAGTTCATTTAAAGGCTAAGTGAATGATTACTGCAGAAATGTCTTTCTGGATGCACAAGAGGAGCACGAAGTCCTCATAACCAGGATTCAGAACCAGTGGGTCTGTCAAGGGTTTCTTGTGTCTCTTTTATGGGACTGCAGAATGTGACAAAACAGTCTTAGTCTTCACAGTTAAATTTGCTCTAGTTGGCCTGTGAGAGCAATGGGTCAGGCTCTGCAGAACTTCCACACTTGCAATACATTAGGTGGGATGTGTAGTCTTTAATCTTTCAGTTTGCAAGGAAATCTCCTGAATATCCATTCACCCTAAGTGAATATGTGTGTACATTAAGTTGGCATCAAGTTGGAAATGGGATTTTGAATTTCCAAGTGTCTGGCATTAGCCACACATCCCAGTGGGGTTACGCTCTGGCATGGAGAATGCATAACATCTTCTCGCCTTTCTTTTCCTACTGGTCGCTTTGCATTCTCTTCTGCTAGACAAGCTTTAGGCATTGCCTGGGTTTCCTTGACATGGAGCAGGAATTTCGCCCTGGATTCATCAGCTCCAGTATCTCTTGTCAGATGTATGCTATGCATTGGCTTTCCTCCTAGCGTGGTACAGAAGCCAGCCGGTGTTTCTGCAAGAGGATGCCACTCAAAGGGGGCCGTAGGGTCGATGGGTTCTGGGAAGTCTGAGCTTTCTCCATGTAGCTCTTTGTGAAGTTGCCCATGAGAATTTTGTCCCTTTATACATTGTCTTAAGGCTGTTCTCGACCTAGAAGTGCACAGAAACCTCTCTTCCTGAGTAGCTGTATGTGCAGGTAAACATACTACATGGAGTTACTCCGTACCGTTCCCAAAATGTGTATGCAGCTGCACCTTTTCAGAGGCATCAGCCCTCTAGTCACATCGGATTCTTCCCTTGCTTTGAATATTGGCAATCGGACGAATATGGGTTTGGCTAACAGCCTAATGAACGAGTTGTAAAATTTAAGAAAATGGATTTATGACCATTTAATATTTGGCTTCCTCTGCACTACTGGTGATGGTAGCTGAGGCAGTGGATGTTAGGAAAGAAGTAAAAAAAAATAAATTTAAAAATCAACTAACAGATTAAATATCACACTGTTGAGGTAAACAAAGTACCTTTGTTTACCTGAGTAAAGTACCTGAGTACCTGAGTAAAATCAGGTATCTATAAAAAAAACCAACCTTGTAAGTATCAATGCTGAAATTCACTCTATATGTACTTTTTTCTTATAGAAATTGGACTCTCTACAAATACAAGTACTTGCTACAAAATTATTCTGCTGAATAATATTGCAGTTCATTTGCTCTTCACTACACTCCTGAAACTCTGCGTGCATACCTGCTTAAAATCAGCAACAAGTGTAGCTAGTAATGAAATAATTCAAATTTAGTTTATTTTGTTTCATGATGCACAAATAGAAAATCACTTAAGTGTGGCTGATTTTATTCATCCACAGCAGTTGCTCATCTGAAATGCTATTGAAGTTCAGTAATTGGAGCTCTGAAATACAGTATTTGACAGATGGTGTGGGTGGTTGTGCCATTTCCATGATAAATCTACTTACAAATATAACCATGAGGAAGTTGTCTTCATTCCTTGACTACTGCAACATATAGATGGAAGAAGTGACAAACACGACTTGAAAACAGATTTCTGTCTTGGTTCTTCATTTGCCTGCTATAATGATTTGAATTTTTAAACAAGTGCAAGAGAGAGATTTCTTTTTACTTTATCTCAAAAGAAGTAGCTATAAATGCTGAAATATTCTTTCAGTAGCTTTTCTTTACTTACATTTCCTTTGAGGCTTTTCCTATAGTGAATTAGTTTTGTAATGTCTTGCAGCATGAGTTACAAAGCATTGCTCTTTTAGATGAAAACTAAATAGATCTTCACTACGATAGAATTACTGTTTAAAAGAGGCTGAAGAAATGGACAGTCCTGTTCCCCAGGGCTTGCTGTTTAATCTTAGAGATGGTAACATGGTATAAATAAAAATATACTGCGTTATCCGGTTTTAACATACTTTTTTATTCTCTTTGTGTTTTAACAGAAATCACTGATGCTGGTACTAGAGGAACCCAAGATGCAATTAAGGGTGTGAAAAGAAAAAAGATTGTGACTGAAAACCATCTAAAAAAAATACCAAAATCGCCTTTGAGAAGCCCCGCCGAAACCAAGGTTAAGCAAAATGTAGACCCTCCGCCGCTAAAAGCTCTTCCGGATGCCTCCGAACACACCACAGCACAGGATCACCTACCCGTGCAAAATGGAAATCAGTGTACCAAACAAAACGGGGGAGCACTTAGTAGCGAGATAAGTGCTGAAACAACCAAATCTGAGACATCAATGCAGACAAAGCTCTCGTTGACGCATCAGTCCTTAGATTTGGGTAAACAGGCAGCGGAGGATACTGATGCAAACCAACTGAACTCACCAGAGAAGAAGTCTCTCTCAAACTCCTCATCAAGTAAAACAAAGACTGACAGTAATGAATGTATTAATTTTGTTGATTGCAGTACGTCATCCCCGTGTACACGTACTGCATTCGATGTCTTATTAAAAGCTATGGAGCCTGAACTGAACACCTTAGCACAAGAGTGCCCCCCTTACGGGATGCAGATAGAGAAACTGAGACCAAATAGAACTGTAAGCACCTCTTCTAGTCTCACGTCCAATACAATGAGCGTCCAAAATCAGTCTGCTTTGCCGCAGCGTGAGTTTGCAACTGGACCTCACTATTACCCGTGTGCGTTAAACAATGTGCATGTAGCAACAACAACCAAAACTGGACAAGCACAAGGCCAATCAGTTTCTCATTCACAAGACCTTATTACTAAAACCAGTCAACAAAATCACCAGGTTGTTATGTGTCCAAGTTTCACTAGGTCGCTGGTGCAACAGCAGAGTCAAGAAAACCCCAAGGTCCAGCAGATATACAGCATAGCAGTAACTTCGTCTGTCGTTCACACCTCATCTTCCACTGTAACTCAGGTTTTTCCGCAAAGCCAGTTAGTAGCTAGTTCGTCTACACCTTTGTCAATTAGCACATCGAGTTCAACGCACTTGTCTATAGGTCCCATGTATAATTCAGCCCAGATAGCATCAGTTGTAAACCATGGTGTAGAACAAATATGTAACCTCTTGAAAGACCAGAAGCCTAAAAAGCTAGGGAAATACGTCTGTGAGTATTGCAATCGGGCCTGTGCCAAGCCCAGTGTTCTCCAAAAGCACATCCGATCCCATACTGGAGAGCGACCGTATCCTTGTGTGACATGTGGGTTTTCATTTAAAACCAAAAGCAATCTGTACAAGCACAAAAAATCTCATGCACATGCTATCAAACTTGGACTTGTCCTACAACCAGATTCGGGTGGCCTCTTCTTATCTCATGACTCGGACAAAGCACTTAGCATTCATTCAGATGTGGAAGAAAGCGGTGAAAGCGAAGATGAAGGCACTGCTGATGAAAGGCAAGATGACCAAGAACTGGAACCTGCGCAAATAGTGAAAGTCATTTCGAGTGCAGAAACGTTGCGGAAAGGAAGCCCCATTCCATTAAGTAACCCAGATTGTATACCAGGTGACTCTTCCTTACATGACACAGAACCTCAAGTAAGGGCAGCTTTACCAAAAGTAGTGGTTCATCCTGTAAATGTTTCTCCGTTAAGGGCCGATAGCCCGAAAGTAACAGAACCAGCACCTGAGCTTGCTGCAGCACAGAGAAAAGGAGATTTTAAAGTGACAGCTCTTCCGTCAACACATACAGCCTCATACAAGGAGAATGACATAAAGCAACATCAGAAAGTAGAAATGGGCCTATTAGAGGAACAGCTGGGATCTGCGGTCGGAGCAGTGCACGCTCAGCTCCAGAGACAGCAGGCAACTGATGGTTCCCAAGACCAGCAAGGAAAATGTCTTTTGAGCCCTAGAAGTTTAGGTAGTACTGATTCTGGTTATTTCTCTCGTTCTGAAAGTGCCGAGCAAACAATGAGCCCACCAGCTCCTTTCGTAAGAGGATTGTTGACCTCTGAGAAAGATCCAAATAAAAACCTGCCCTGTGTGCCGCGCGCAAGTGGCGTGGTAGCATCAGTGGTACAGACTGTTTGTGCTGAAAAAAATCTGATTCTCGCTGGCCAAATGCGACCTCCCATGGCAACAAAAACACTTGAGGAGCGTATCTCAAAGTTAATTTCTGATAATGAAGCCGTTGTGGATGACAAACAGTTAGATAGTGTGAAACCAAGAAGAACATCTCTTTCGAGAAGAGGCAGCATAGATTCACCAAAATCCTACATATTTAAGGACTCTTTCCAGTTTGATTTAAAGCCCATGGGAAGAAGAACTAGCTCAAGCTCTGATATACCAAAGTCTCCTTTCACACCCACTGAGAAATCAAAGCAAGTTTTTCTTCTTTCTGTACCATCCCTTGACTGTTTACCTATAACACGAAGTAATTCCATGCCTACTACCAGTTACTCAGCAGTACCTCCAAATGTAATACCTCCCTCTCATCCCCTTCGAGGAAGTCAGTCATTTGATGATAAAATTGGCTCTTTATACGATGATGTTTTTGTATCAGGACCTGCTACTCCACTGAACCAAGGTGGACATCCTCGGACCCTTGTTAGACAGGCAGCAATAGAAGATTCTTCTACTGGCGAAAGCCAAGTTCTTGGACCGGTGCGATCCGTAGAAGAAAGTTATCTGGGGTGTAATGTATCAAGTGAATCTTTACTGCAAAGGAGCAAGTCCCTGGCACAGGGATCAAATTTAGAAAAAACAAAGAAGTCCCCTCAGGTGCGAGGAACAATGTTTGAGTGTGAAACCTGCAGAAACCGATACAGAAAACTGGAAAATTTTGAAAACCACAAGAAATTCTATTGTTCGGAGTTGCATGGACCTAAAACTAAAGCAGCAATCCGAGAGCCTGAGCATAAAACTGTTCCGAACAGTACACAGCCTCAAATTCTACACTACAGAGTCACTACTTCAACTGGCGTCTGGGAGCAGACACCCCAGATAAGAAAAAGAAGGAAAATGAAGAGTGTTGGTGATGATGATGACCCACAGCAAAATGATACCAGCATACCATCAAAGAACACAGAAAGCCAAAGCAAGCCAGTAAATTCTTCCAGTCTGCCAAAACACAGTGCAACAACAGTGGTAGGATCGCAACAGCCAAGCAACCTTCTACTTCAAAGTTCCCAAATTCAGCTTGTGGCTCGAGGCACAGATCAGACTACGGAGCCAAAGATGGCTCCGCTCATTGAAAAGCAGGCAAGTTCAGCTGTGCAAGAAAAGGTGGAGTTGAAAAGACAAGGGACTGGTATTTCAGTAATACAGCACACCAATTCACTGAGCAGAAACAGCTCATTTGAGAAATCAGAGTCGTTTGAAAGAGTATCACCAGTTTCTTCTCAAGAGCCCAACAAGGTTGCAAAGCCCCGCTCTATGAATACAGTTGTCATCCAAGAGGATAGACATTCTCATCTGAATACTCCCCAGCATCATCAACCCCTGTCATCAGAAGCACCTAGAGGGGAAGTTCAGGGAGGCCAAATAGCTTCCAGTGAGAGAAGCGCACCGCTTCAGCCGTCGAGACTTGTTCGCCAGCATAACATCCAGGTTCCTGAAATACTGGTCACAGAAGAACCAGACAGGGACCAAGAAAACCAATGCAGCGATCAGGAAAAGACAGAGAGGTTTAATTGGCCACAGCGCAGTGAAACACTGTCAAAATTGCCAACAGAAAAGCTTCCGCCAAAGAAGAAAAGAATTCGCTTGGCTGAAATGGAGCACTCGTCTGCCGAATCAAGCATTGACTCCACGCTTTCCAGAAGCCTAAGTCGGGAGAGTAGCTTGTCTCATGCCTCCAGTTTCTCAGCTTCACTCGATAAAGATGAAACTTCGAAGGCTGAGAACCCTTCCAAAGCAGAGCTCGTCAGTAAATCGTCAGAGTTCCTCATGATTCCCGCTGGCTCACATGCACTGGCTGTGCCTGGCCCTCATTACCGGGAAATGAGACGTGCCGCATCGGAGCAAATCAGCTGCACGCAGCCGTCGATGGAGGTTGTGGACTACAGGAGTAAGTCTTTCGACTGTGGAAGCATGTCTCCGTCAAAACCTGCCTCGCTCGTAGAGACAGCCGCTCCAAAAGTGTCATCTGCAAATGGAGTTACTGGACATGTGCCTCTGCTAGAAAGGAGGAGGGGACCATTTGTAAGACAGATATCTTTAAATATTGCTCCAGAAAGTCATCAGCCTCAAGCTAAATCGACTTCTTCATTTCAGACAGCTCATGCTACGGATGTGCCCACAGTGCCATTGCACAGGCTGCAGACCTCCGGCAGTTCTTCGGTGGAGTTTCCATCCAGTACTCAGCCTTCACAGACTCACTCCAGGCCTCACTTGGCAATTCCAAATTGTAATCCCGTTAGCCTGTCTTCGGTTCAGCAGCCTCTAGATCACGTGTTGAATAATCAAGGACAGCCATCCTCGACGCATCAGCCTTCCCAGACATCGACTAAAACATCAGCCCATGGGGCACAACTGAGCACATATGCGCTCTCTTGTCATCCCGATGAAAAAAAGGATTGTTTTGCTCCGAAGTATCAACTTCAAGTTAAAACATTACATATAGGTCAGCCATACTCTTCTAAATTGCTAAAAAATACTTTGTCAGCTCAGGCTACTCAAGGTCAAGTTGGGGTGGACCAGAATGCATCCTCCTTTGAATTGCAGACTAAACTGTCTGACATGTCTAATCCGTACTCTGTGCCTCCTCTGAAGCAAATTGTCCCTAATAACTGCAGCAGTCAAATTCATCCGATTCCTCCTTTCGTGGTTCCCGTCCGCATTCACAGCAGCGTGCCATCCTATGGCTTTGCAACTGTTACGCCCCTCCCTCACATTTTGGTGACCCAGGATCAGGTAAATCAATCTGTTTGCAAAACAAATGTTGCGACGGTGCCAACGCTTGAAGGCAAAACTCAGCTGCCAAAATCTCACAAAGATCATCAGAGGACTTTGCCAAATTCATTTGAATTTGAAAATTCACTACCGGAAAGCGGAACCAGAAATTCACCTTTGTCAAGTTCTTTGAATATTATTCAGAAAGTGCCAGTTAGCGGACTCTTCCCTCAACAAGAAGCTACAGCTTCAAGTAAACGAATGCTTTCCCCAGCTAACAGTTTAGATATTGCCATGGAAAAACAGCAAAAACGTGTGAAAGATGAGAGTGGAGCTGCCTGCATGACAGATGCTAGACCATTGCATTCACTGAACGTTAGATCAAATGACCCTACTAGTAAGCAGAAGAAACCAGTTTTGGTAAGACAGGTTTGCACCACAGAGCCCCTTGAAAATCACCTCTTGGATCCTGATGGTGTTGCCCAGCATGAAAAAAGCAGCAAAGCTAGTACTTCAGACCTGGGGCTGCCTGACCGTCATTCATCTGACACTGGGGTTTCAGAAACCCTAAAGGAGTCACCAGAATCTGAAGACCTGAAGTCTTCAGCATCGCCGGTGTTTGTAGTTAGAAAACCGTCTGAATTGTCTCCCGTGAATAATCAGAGTTCTCTTCTCAAGGCTGTAAGTAGCAGCCAAGAAAGAAGGTCCCCAGGTAGCAGTAATGAGAGCAAGCACATCAGTAGCCAGGGCCAAGCAAAGCCTGTGACTACCTTGGCCGCGATGAATGCGGGAGAAATGCAGAGGTTGTCGTTTCCAAGCCTCAAGACCTCAACGAGTTTTACCTGGTGTTACCTCTTGAAGAGAAAACCATTGCATCTGCTGCAAAACGATCAGAAAATCTCAGCCTATTCTACCTGGACCATTAGCCCCAACAATCCCAATCCACTTGGTTTGTCGACAAAGGTGGCTCTCTCCCTCCTCAATTCAAAACAAAAAGTTGAAAAACCACTGTACACTCAAGCCAGAACTACTCATCCCAGATCCGATGTATTGGTGTATTCAAGCAAGTGGAAGAACAGCTTAACCAAGGTACTTAAGCTATGCTTGATGTATACTGGTCGTTTACAGAGGATTTGCTTTGGAAAATGATGCTTATTCATATTTTCGGGAATGTAAAATGCCTGACATGTATAGTCGTATGTGCTTATTTATTTTAGTTATGCTGGATCAAACTGCTAAAAAGATCTTAAGTAATTCCATTAAGAAACCTGTTCATAAGGATTTATCGCTTTTCATGGAAATCAGTTCCTGGGTTTGAATCTGTTTATGAAGTGTTTATCGTGGCAGGAATGTCTCTGGCTATTTTTTAAATGCAAAGGGTAGGACAAAAATAGTTCTGATATAAATATATTTTTAAACACTTTTAACTTACAACAGGTTAATTTAAGATCATAATTGCATATTTTGCCTTAAAAATCGGCTGGTATTTTCTGTTATAAAAGAGTGCTCAGCCTGAACAGGTGTCCATGGATACGCCATGGAAATTTTTTTCACCATCGCTGATCATCTAACTGTGAGAGGAGCGGTGAGCCGCTTCCCTCTCTCCCACCTAGGTTAATCGGTGGTGTGAAATAATGACAAAAATAGCCAAGTTTAAAACAAAATTACAGCTGCCATAAAAACACTGACAACTTCTTGGATCGATACGACTCCAAAGATGACGTTAAATCTTGCGCAGTGGAATATACTCCGGGCAATGTTTGTGACCCACGCAAAACTCTACGTCGTTCCAGAGTCAGACATGGAAGAGCAAAGCAGTTGCTTGTCATTTCCTTGGCTGTCTCGGGGCTGCACGCATCTGTGGTCAGGATCTCACTCACTGGACAGTTTTGTTGTGTACAGGACCAAAGCTGTGCTGGTTTGCACTGGATTTGGTGTTCCTTAGTAACTGGACTGCCTCTGTGAATGGGTGAATGGGGTGGCTGACACACGGGAAGGCTGTGCTGCCGTACAGAGAGACCTGGACAGGCTGGAGAGCTGGGCAAAGAGGAACCTTATGAAATTCAACAAGGGCAAGTGGAGGGTGCTGCACCTGGGGAGGAATAACCCCATGCACCAGTATAGGTTGGGGGCTGACCTGCTGCAGAGCAGCTCGGTGGGAGTCCTGGTGGACAACAGGATGACCATGAGCCAGCAATGTGCCCTTGTGGCCAAGAAGGCCAATGGCATCCTGGGGTGCATCAAGGAGAGTGTGGCCAGCAGGTCGAGGGAGGTCATCCTCTCCCTCTACTCTGCCTTGGTGAGGCCGCACCTGGAGCACTGTGTCCAGTTCTGGGCTCCCCGGTTCAAGTGGGACAGGGAACTGCTGGAGAGGGTGCAGCAGAGAGCTACCAAGATGATTAGGGGACTGGAACACCTCTCTTATGAAGAAAGTCTGAGGGATTTGGGTCTCTTCAGGCTGGAAAAAAGGCGGCTGAGGGGGGATCTTATCAACACTTATAAATACTTAAAGGGTGGGTGTCAGGAGGATGGGGCCAGGCTCTTTTCAGTGGTGCCCGGGGACAGGACAAGAGGTAATGGGCACAAACTTGAGCATAGGAAGTTCCACCTAAACATGAGGAGGAACTCCTTTACTTTGAGGGTGGCAGAGCACTGGAACAGGCTGCCCAGGGAGGTGGTGGAGTCTCCGTCTCTGGAGACATTCAAACCCCACCTGGACGCGTTCCTGTGCAACCTGCTGTAGGTGACCCTGCTCTGGCAGGGGGTTGGACTAGATGATCTCCAGAGGTCCCTTCCAACCCTACCATTCTATGATTCTATGAAGGTGCCTCTCTGCCCTATAGCATGGCAAGAGGTGGACATGTCTATTTAATGGGTCCGGTACCAGCTTTTATTGTCCCATGTAGTGAAGCCATAAAGCTTTCCAAAGAGAGCCTCAGGGTACCGCACGGTTTCATGCTCTTCTTTCCTCTTTGCTGTGTACACTGTGTGTGTGATGCTGAACTTTGGAGCTGGCGAAAATGGCATTAGCCATGGACCTCCCTTTCTCCAGAGTCCTTCAGGACATAGAAATCTTTTTTGGGAGGGAGGGTGGGGGGGTAAAAGCAATTGTAACTTGTCCTAATCCTGCAGCCTGCCATCAGCGAAACTTTCCAGGCATCAGGCTGGGAATCGTGGTCCGTAGAGCCGGCAGTCACTCTAGAGGAGACATACCACAGCCTTGGGAAAAGAGGTGTATTTCTGTGGATGTTGAGTGACAGAGGCTGTTGCTGTCAGCGGTCACCCTGGGGTCTTTCTGTGTTTGCTAAATGTTTTGCTGAGGTATAGGGTCGTCGGTGGGGAAAAGAGCAATAGGATGAGAAACTGTGTAAAAGGAAGAAATAGTTTCAGAATTACAGGAGGGGTCAGGAAAATAGGCTGAAACCCGTCAGGCCAAAAGAGCATTAGAGTTAAACCTGGTCCTCCTGAAATCAGTGGGAGGCTTTGCTAACATTTATATCAGGGGTCAAAACTTTATCTGTAGTGTTTCATGGCAGAAAGTACGTACAGGCTGCTGGCTTTGGGTTAGCGCTAGAACTGATTTGAGTTGTTGGTTCCACGTTAGCATGCTGCCTTTGTTTAAACCCATATTACCTTTTTCAGCCTGCTCCCTCATACGCTTCATGAGATGTTGTCCTTAAATAGAGCTAAATTTAAAAAACGACAAAAAAACCACCAGGATTCGAAGATTTAGCTTGTTTTATTGTACACAGTTGAACAATTCTTTCTAAGGCAAGTCTCACATCAGTCGTGTCATTGACTCATGTTTGTTTTATTTTTAAAGAACAGTGTTTTAGAAGAAATTCTCTGATAACAAAGCTACTGCGTGCCTCTTGAAGAATAAATTTTGTCTACAAACAAATTCTGTTTAGAATATAAATAATGGATAATAATATTTTGAAAAAATATTTTGACAGCACCCTTTTAAACACTCCAGGAGTACTTAAATGCTGTAATAGGCAGCTGTCAGGTACATTTACAGTGCTTCTGCCACAAAAGAACCACAGTTACTAATCTTTCTTCAGTCTTTCTTGCTGATGTTTTGAATGAAGCACACGAGCACGGGGAAAATGAAGAGTTCTTCAGCTCTGCTTGCGGCTGATTTACAGGTTTTACTCCGAGCCATTATGAAGGAAGAAAGTGCAGCGAGAAAGCACCAATTAAAGTTTAATTGGCGTCTCAGATTGTACGAGCAAGGTATAGGATGGCAGAAATTAAAAATTTCAAAGACCTGATGTGACCTAACACCTCCAGAATTTGTCTGCTTTCCCTTTTGATGACTCAGGCAGCAGGGCTTCAGCCACTTTCCAGGATGATGATGATGATACCGTTACAATATACCTCTGTATTACCAGTCTCCAGTTAGAGCTGGTAATGGAATAACCAGTGCCAACTCAGAAACTTCTTCAGAGAAGCCATGTTTAAAGAAAGCAAAATCTCAAATTCCTCATTCGGTTCATGCCCAGTGATTCTACTGTTTTTTCTGGCTGAGACTGAGGATGGAGAACATTGGAGGTCCTTTTGGAAATTAATATTCCATTGGAAAAAAAAAAAAACAAACCAACAAAAAAGCCAACAAACAGATTAGCAAATAATTCTCAAAAAAATATTTATTGATTTCCTGCTTAAAAGCATGGCAGGGTCCTGAGTTCCCTCGGGTACTACAGTTCAGGCGGCAAGTCTCTGGGGATTGTATTTGCTCAAGTGGTTTGCACATTTTCACTCTGACCTGACGGGGAGCTTTGAGTGCTACTGTCACCCAATTTATAAATAATAACAAAAAAGCAGCACTCTTATGCCTCACCTCCTCTCTCGCAGACGTGGCCCTTTCCAGAGTGATTTGGCTGATTCTGCTCGTGGGGCTATAACTGCCGATCTCCTCACCAAAAAATAAAGCCACTTCCTGAACTGTTCCTGGGTTTGCCCCCAGAGCTGAGTCGTGTTTACAGAGATCTCATGCTGCTGCATAACCGCTACTAATCACCGCCACAAAAAAAAAAAAAAAAAGGCAGTTCTTTCAACAATAGACGCCATGGGAAATGAAGAGACATGTGAACAAAGTGCAAACAACAAGGAACCCCGGGACTTTGTTTGCTCTTCACAACTCGCTGCTCAGAGGCAATAGGTTGAAGTTGCCACGTTCCAGTGATTCAGAGAACAAACCACAAAATGTTATTGTGAAAGAAGCTCCTGGAATGAGTATAACACGTTAAAAAGTAACAGGAGGTTCACCTGTATGGAAGGGGCTTATTTTCACAGAATCGCAGAATGGTAGGGGTTGGAAGAGACCTCTGGAGATCATCTAGTCCAACCCCCTGCCAGAGCAGGGTCACCTAGAGCAGGTTGCACAGGAACGTGTCCAGGCGGGTTTTGAATGTCTCCAGAGACGGAGGCTCCACCACCTCCCTGGGCAGCCTGTTCCAGTGCTCTGCCACCCTCAAAGTAAAGAAGTTCCTCCTCATGTTTAGGTGGAACTTCCTATGTTCAAGTTTGTGCCCGTTACCCCTTGTCCTGTCACTAAGCACCACTCAAAAGAGCCTGGCCCCATCCTCCTGACACCCACCCTTTAAGTATTTTATCTCCTTGCTCTTTACATTTTATTGTTTTATTTTATTTATTATTATTTTTCACCAGTTTTCCTAACCTGAAATTACTGGTGGTGTATCAGGAGCCCTTTCATAAGCCCCCGCATTGATCTTGGCTTCCCTCTCTGAAGCGAATCCATAATGTGTGCAGTGTTCCAGATTTTCAGGCAAGAAAAGGCTGAAGAATGGAAAGTTTGTCCTAACTGGAAAGCATTCCTTTCTTGGATGATATGCCACAACAGTCCAGCTCACCACTGGAAAGTAGTTAAATGCAGAAGATTTTTATGTGTAAACTAGTAAAAGTTTAAAGATATTAAAAACATTTTCCTCGAGTGGCTATGTGCCAATGGGAAAAATGTCTAATGAATATTAAAATCTGAAATTTATAACTTTGATGATTCAGGCTGCGAGCATGTTTTTTTTTTTTTTTCCAAGGGATTTTATAAAGTACCAGAAGTATCTGTTGAACTCTGGTCTCTGGGCAGCCCTAAGAGCAGGGTTTTTTCTAGTTTTATACCAGTAATTGAAGACAGTGGAGTTAAATTGGAGCAAAACGAGTAAAGTAGAAATGAATCATGATCCTTGTCTCTATGGGAGAGAGAAGACTGTTAGAAACGGAAGGCATAAGTAATCATGGAGAGGAACCTTTTACAACACTGCCATTTTTCTACCCTTTCCACCAGTATGTGTGGCTTTTGGGGGACTTTGGGTGAAGTACATTAAAGGATTTCCACACAAGAAACCCGTGGCCCTTAGAGCCTGGCTGGTCTTTAAAATTTTCAGAGGATCCAGGATCAATTTGGAATTTTTCATAAAAACTAAAAAGGCTGCTTTTTTTCATTACCGGTGAGCATTTCTGTAGATTTTTGTGACACAAACTCGGTGTTCCTATTAGAGCATCTCTGTGATAGCGGCGTTTTGCATGTTTAAGACTCTGAAACAACTGCTAAAATAGCATATAACTAGTAAATTAAAGTACATCAGTGGGAGGCAGATAGTAATTTGAACACCTATTTTAGACTATCTTATCTCTATACATAAACGTTTGTGTTAAAAATAAGGGGGGGGGTGTAGAATCCAGAGGTATTTGGTCTTATGTTAGTTTTTGCACTCTATGAGCTTTTGTGAATATACAATATATTATAACGCAGTTTCACCATAGCTTGGATAACAACATGAGCCAAATATTTCTGGGATCTTTTGCCTTTGTCTTTTCATTCTTGAATATTAAATCTGGAAAGAATACTTAGTATTTAAGTTTGAAAGATCAGGCACTTAAAGATTGCATTATTCCAGCTTTGGGAATATTTATGTGGTTTTGGACTTATTGCACATATTCAGTATTTTCCACTCCTCTTTCCCTCGTTAAATTATAAATGTCACCTTGTTACTCTTTGTTTGCAGTGGAAACAAAAGCAATTCATGTGCCAGGTGTAATGTACAGGCACTACAACATGGTTGGGTTGCAATTCACGAGAGTAAGTTCCACATCTGATATTTCTCATCCAGCACATCTTCTCCTTTCACCTTGTGTGAATGCTGTTAAAACATGCAGGGTGAAATTTCTTTCTTCCTACACACAGGCAGAGCTGTCATGTATGCTTTGGTAGAACTGCTCAGTTGATTTGGAAATTCAGCCCGAATCAATCAGAGGGCTGCGTGAAAGCGCAGGGATTGGAGTAGTGCTTGCAGGCTGTGTGGATTCCCAGGGCTTTGAATGGAACAGCAAGATGCTTTTCCTCTGGTCTCGGTTAATTCCTCAGCAGCCACGTGGAGGACTCTGGGCAAGGACAGGGTGCCAGAGTGATGTCACCCTTCAACATATGTAATGACCAGTGTAATTTATCAGTCATTTTAAGTCAGCCCATGAAGTCACTCCTCTTGCCAAGAATTCGCAAGTTTACAACATTAAATTTTATAATGAGTAGAAAACACAAGGCCAGACTTTTTTTCTCTCACCATTTTATTCACTTATCAATATGAGCAAATGTGGTAAGTGTGCCAGCTACGTGGGTAGAACAGTTTATAAATACAGCAGCAATAATTGCTGGCTAATTGGATCATTGCTTCATTGTTGCCCATTTTATAAATATCCTAGACTTGGAAGGAGTCGATTTTAATTGGCAAATGTTGGGGGACCTTGTCCTCCTTTAAAATAAAAAAAAAAGGTTCCTTAATTAATAATCAGGGGAAATGGAGAAACATAGTTTTCTTCTGCTAGACAACCGGTACGCTTGTTCATCTAATTTGGTCTGATGGTGGGAATTAAGTGTGGAGCCCTGCCTCGGAAGGGTTCTGGAGCCCCTGTTAAAAACCTCACCACATTGGGAGCAATCAGTTCCCACACCTGCAGCCGTGGGATGGAGAGCACTCAGGGAAGCGCCCCTGCCCTGCTGTGGTAGACACCGGGCAGCTGGAGCTGGGATGGGCTATTGCAACATCAGGACTCGAGCAGTGGGGAAGGAGCATGAATAACTGAGTGTGCACTGAAGTTTTCCCCTTTTTGTCGAATGCGGAGAGGGCAGCATGTCGCACAGCTGCAGAGCCCCATCTGTATGGTCCACGTGTCGCATGGGCGAAACTGGAGCTGTTCAGGAAGCAATTGGGCTTCATTGTAAGCATCTTTTCTCTGTAGAAGGGCTACCTCTGAGCTAAGACATGTCGCCTTCACCTTCCCCGAAGAAGAAGGAGGCATCTCCTACTGTAGAGTCAGAGCACTCCTGGTTTCCTACAGTGCCATAATCTCCATCTCAATTTGCCAGTCCACAAATATTCAATGCGTAGTAGAGAAGTTGTTTAGCAAAAGATATTTAATTTCATGTATCTCAACATTTTTTTTAAATTAGTTATTACAATTGTGACTTTTATGCTGCTTTTATTCATCGTAACTTGCAGGTTTGAATGGTATATGAAAGATACTAACTTTAATGATGTGCGTATCTCATTTTCTTTCAGCGAGCATTAAATAGAAAAAAATTGACTGCAACTGAATTCAGCAATAAGGAAAACTCTGAATCAAGCACTGAGCATGATAAAGAAAACTCCTTTGTCAAAACTGAACCAAGGAGAATTAAAATATTTGATGGAGGGCAAGTATTGTACTTTGTATACTAGATATCGCTCCGAAGATATTTTTTCCTTGATTCTAGACTTTGCAGAGATGTTGCTTCCTGCTTGATTTATTTTAAACAAAAGTTCCCATACTGTGGTCTGTGGATGTTGGTTTATGTTTCCAAGAAAAATGGAAAGTTATCAGAAGCATGGAGCCATGAGGGTTACCCGGGGGGGCAGTGAAATAAAGAACAGTAGGCAGTGCAATTCATTTTTTTTTTTTTTTCCAAAGGACGAACATTAATCAGCAGTAAAGGCAGATAGATACAGACATAGATGTAAATTCTTTTCCTATATTTCTCTTAAGTGATAAATAATACCTATTCTGCAATAAGGTTGTATAATTGTAGCCAGAGAGGATATAGTCCAGGGGCTAAGCAGCAGACTGCGGTACAGTCTCTGGCAGTTCGCTGTGGCATACACAGATTGGAGAACTCCTGATGTGAAAAACGCCATGGAAATATTTACTGAGAGTCCTCGTCCCTGCACTGTAATTCATTAAATCGATTGCCTGATATGAATAACAGTTGCTTTAGCCACAGTGTTGTGCCATGTACAACGTCTTATAAAACAGATTTTTTTTTTTAGTAGAAAAGTGCCAGTGACACTTCTAAAAATTTTGAGCACAAATGGTGCATATTTTATTATTCCTGTAATTGATGGCTGGCTCTAGGGCTTTCCATTTATTGTTTCCCAGTTCGAATCCAGTCTAGGCCAGCAGTTAAGCCATTACCAGCTGCCCAGGTAAAACACTGCTACGTGTCTCTGCTCAGATCCAAACGTTGCAGGGGCCAGGTGACAAAAGCTAAAGCACAACCTTTGGCATCCTCTAGCAGAGATTTGAAGGGTGTAGTTGAATCTGAATGACTTTTTCTATCTAGAGGCAATCCCAGTAGGCTGAGAGTCCAGAGCACATTGATAGGGAATTTTAAAGACTTTCCCATTGTCGTAACGGATGTTGCTCCTTTTCTGCATCCAACGCAGAGCCTCAAAGATGCTCTTTTAAAGCCTCCTCACAGTGCCCAGACCCGCTTCCAAGAACTGATGCTTTTAAAAAGTATGTTCCTGTGTTGTGAAGAGGAAATTTGAAATATGTTTAGTGTCAAATGGTACCTTTATTAAAAAAGATGTACCGTTTTTCTTAAACAGGTCTATGATTACCTACTGAAAAATCTAGATGTGAGATGAACAAATAAATTGCATAAGTTGAGCAGAAAAAGAGCATGATTGGTTTTGTCAGCCATTCGTTTTTAAATATAATTTTAAAAATTCTGGCAGATTATGGTTTCTAACGAGAATCATTTTCCCTTTACAACTAATTGCCTTACTCTTACGGTACTGTTACTAGGTACAAATCAAATGAAGACTATGTGTATGTTCGGGGGAGAGGGAGAGGGAAGTACATCTGTGAAGAATGTGGAATACGTTGCAAGAAGCCCAGCATGCTGAAGAAGCATATTCGCACACACACCGATGTCCGTCCTTACCATTGCAATTACTGCAACTTTTCCTTCAAAACTAAAGGTAGAAGCACATTTCAGTGTGCCTTTTCCCCATTTTTTTCTTTCTACTTTGAAGTATAATTCTTTTCTTTTCACGCTTGGCTGTTCATAAGCTAAAGAAGTTGCCTCTCTGTGGAGTTTTATTGTCTCATGTTTCAAATATTTGTAGTTTCTGATTTCCTTCTTTTTCCTCTGTCTTCTATATGTTTATTCAGATAATCACATCTTTATATGAATGTGGCAACTATGTGGCATGCCACAGTGGGTGAGAAATTGGAGCGGAAGAGGGAAATCATATGGGAGTATGATTAAAGTTAGGTGAGGTGAGCTGGTTAGCTGCTCATCCTAGGTTGGGATGGGAACACAGAATTTTAAGTCCCCAGCAGTGATCTTTTTGAGGTATGACATTGACGTATATATTAATACTCCTATTAGCACTCAACAAATTGCTCTGGGAAAAAAAAATAGGCCTGTATTAAATTACCTTATTAAAATATTTTTTATACCCTTGAAGGACAAGGTTCACTCTCCACTTGACCTTCTGACACCCAAAGATGGACCCCTACTTTTCAAAACCTGTTACACCAGATACTGAAATGCATCCTAGTTTAAGCAGCCAGTATATTAAACAGTGGTAGGTCCAGGATTCAAAATAAGTGAAACAGACAGGAAAAGTTCACAGCCAAAATACTTTCAGCAAGAAAATTATATGCAGTAAAATTTTTCTTGGCTTTGAACATAATTTAGCAATAATCCCCCCAGCTGTAACCTCAGAAACATTTGTATTTTTAGTGGGTTTGAGACTGCTCGACACCAGAAATAACCCAGTGCTGCAGAAAGTGGGATGGGGAGTCTTTAGATGTGTCATAACCTATCGCTGCATCCTGGCACGCCGGGTCGTCATGTTGCCTTTAAGATGAAAGGCCGGAGTGTGAACCCAGTAAATCCCGATTGTGGTTTTTGCAGAGTAGGCGTGCTGGCCAAGTCCAAGGAATTAAGTGCTGCCCGTTTGAAATTCTCCTCGGTTTCAGTTGTGGCAGATGCTTGTATTTGCTTCCTCTTCTGCAGTTGCTATGCCCGACCGCTGCCATTACTGCTGGCAGAGTCAGTCACACAGTTGGGTGCTTGACGTTTGGTAAACCACCCTTCATGAGAGGACAGTGTGGTTTCATGTAGTATGTACAGCTGGGGAATTTGCTATTTGTGAGTCAGTATAGTCATGTAGCTTCATAACAATTATTTCAAAATTTGGGGTGAACTCCTGGCTTTATTTCGAAGCAGGAATGAAGTACTCCATAACTATAGAAAAGTCACCATTTCACCCATTGTAATTTCTTCCATTTGAATGCCTCAAAGAAACAGGTTTTTGAGAGACAATAGGAAATTTAAGTAAGCGAGCAGTTACTTGTAATAATATACATTTCACAAATACCGTCATTCACAGATGTCTGATCTACTCTTAACCTTTTCTTGATTATATTCGTCATAATTTTTTTTCTCAAAGGAGAAGGGGAGAGCAGCCTGTGGGGCCTCTCAGCAGTTATGCATTCGCTTTTGAGATTCAGATAGAATATGTTCTTGCTCTGATTTTGAATAAAATTAATCTGTTTGTTTAGGTTGGCATTGAAAATGATTACACTAAAAATAGAATCCGTTAAATACTAGAAGAGCTGCAAGATAGAAACTTTAGTTTCACGCAGTAGTTTTCTTTCAACCTGACTTTGAAGACTGGATCAGCCTTTTTTATACTTTGCCATAAACAAATAAGGGATCTTTTACGCCAATGCAAAATAGATCATCACCTAGGGTTTCCACCCTATTCTATTTTATCTCAATAAAGAAGTTCATGAAACGTAGCCAGAGAGCTAGTGGCGTTCAGGATGGTGAATCTGCCGCAGCCCTTGACAGCTTGCATTGAGGGGCAAGGTTCTATCAAGCACGAAATCAAATTGTACAGTTGGTTATAAATGTAGCTGAATAAGATATAGACGTGTTGAGTGTGTGTTCATATAGTCACAGAGCAGGTAATTTTTTTTCATTTTTTCTTAAGGAAATTTAACAAAACATATGAAGTCAAAGGCACATAGCAAGAAATGCATGGATTTGGGAGTCTCGGTAGGCTTAATAGATGACCAGGATGGAGAAGAAGAATTCGGTAAGAAATAAAAATCTTCTTTTCTTTACTGCATTTTTGTATTTATTTTGTCATCCCAGTTTCTTACCTTTTCTTTTCCAAAGCTTTTAAATTCTTGTACGGGGAATAGATACAGAGGTAAAAATCTTAGAAGCTAGTCCAAGGGCGTAAGAAATACTGGGAAAACCTTCACCAAAAGAAATGGCAAGCATATGCTAAAGATAAATTGCTGCTGAATTCTTCACAAAGTGTTATGCAGTTTAACTTTATCATTTTCACAGATAAATATAAGAAGACTGAAAATACCAGAAAAACAGCTGTTCGCCTAGGAAAAAATATAGTCAAATGTAGTGTTTCTTTCAAAATAGTTGTGCATGAAATTGTCAAAGTTTTGAGATGCGCATTTCATAAAAATTATATCATTAACATGCCACCCAAATCACAAATACATTGCTGAGTGCTTTGTGAGGAGGCTAATCATCTTCCAGTGTAGAGTTCTGTCCTCCTTCACAAATAATTGGGCATAAATCAGCAGATAGAGCTCATTTAGAAATTATGAACATTTTTCAGCTTGACCTGTTCTCCTTCTCCGTTAGTGATGAGAGTGTTATCAAAATGAATGTATTTGCTAATAATTGGAATTTGGCACTTCCCGCATCCCAAGGTGGCTCCGCTGAAGAGGAGGTGAGATGGAGGACAGTCAAAGAGGGACAAACCGGGTTCACGCGGGTTTGGCTCAGCTTGATAAGAAACATGTAGCTGCCCCAGGCCCAGTGAGATGGAGGACAGGGTTGCGCATTTGGACTCTCTTTCAGATCTCGGCATGTCTCCGAGCAGTGGCGGCATTTTCTCCGTCCTCCCGTTTCTCAGCAGGGAGAAGAGTCCTGTTGCCTTGCCTTGTTGTATTTTTCTTCCTTCAGTGGAATAGTTTATTAGATTGCGGATGAGGTTTTGAGAAAAGAAAGCAGTGGGATCTTTATTTAAACAGTAAAGGGCAAGAAAGATGAATGCACTTGCTCCCATATGACATCCGCTAGCAGAATAAGCGAATCAGCTTGAACCTAATTCTAAATAATGCTGGGAATATGACTCAGCTGGTATGATTCAGTAGTGCGCTAGGTACAAAGAAAACCTGCATTTTCCTTTTTTTTGGCATTCTTCGACAGATTCCTTTTTGGTAAGCTAAAAAACATGTTCCCCTTCGCAATTTGAGGTAGCAAATAAATAACACAGAAGATAAGCGGCAGTACAAATTACTGTCCTATTCTCACAGAGGAACAGTTTTCATTAACATTTTCAGCCTTCACATGACAGAAAAATCGTTGCAACTTTTTAAAGCAACGTTCTATAGCTTTCGGCATTTCATTTCATTTTATAAACTACAGCTGAACAGGTACTTCCCTTTACTAGGAACTGAAAACATTTTATTGATTGATAAATCGATATTCCTGATTGCATACATTAAAATCAGCCTCTGTGGTTATATGTAATGGGAAATGTTTCAGATGTTAACAGAATTATCAGTAACACCCAGTAGAAGTAAACAATTTCAAAAGTTTGTTGAAAGATAGCTTTTTCTTTGGCTTTAAGACTACTTAATTGAGAGAGAGAGACAGACACTGTCTTTTTTACATAACGTGTATGGGTGTGTGTAACCATAGTACAAATATATTATATATTCCCTGAAATAAGTTCTTTGTTTCAGCACAGTAATTACTTAAGAAAATAAATACCCTATTTTGGAAAGAAAGCAAGACAAACATTCAACAGGATCTGCCACATAATCCATGAAACATTTCCAGAAATTTAATTTTAAGACTGCAATGGGTTTTTTTGGGTGGGTCATTTTGGTGGTTTGTTGTTGTTTTTTTTTCAAAATAGAGCAGGTAACACTTCTTTCTTTAACTAAGAACCCCAAAACAAAAAGCAACTTGGTGATAAAATCCGTATCTCCTCTAAATGATCTGGCTCAGGTACCCATAGCAAAACCAGCTGTGAGCACAAAGCTCAGCCCAAAAGTCCCATCCAAGAAGCAGGATAATTAGGCCCATGATAAACACATGCTTGCTGCAGCCAAACCAGTCCAGCCTCTCCCGTTGCTGCCTAACAGAGTGCATTTACAATTATCTATGTAAATTCAATGAGTAACTGTACGCTTTAAAAACGCAATTTCATCTCTCAGCTCACCTAGTTACACTTGGAAGTATTTCTCATCATAATTCAGAAACTTGCTTGTTGGCCCATTTTTAAGGCAAAGAGTCAGGAGGGGGGGAAAAAAAGTGTGAAGTATTTGCATACTTGGTTTTTCAAACGTAGGTGGTTCTGCTGCCCTCTCTGAAATCCTGTACATGCTAATTTTTTGGCTACATTTGAATGTGATTGAATATATTATTTTTTTTTGAGGTGTCTAGGCAGTCTCAGTTACCAAAGTGGCGTCGACCACCTCTTTAGCTGCCCTTTCCCCAGGGCAGCGCAGTGGAGCTCACATTTGGGGCAGCACCTCTAGGGACAGCCCTGCCAGCAGTATGTCACCCACGAAGGAAAACGTGATGGGCTTTGGGTATTGAGCTGCACATCTTCGGCCCTTTCGCCCCTCCTCCCTCTGGCGAGTTTGTGGCGGGTTTCCTTTTGGTGCTTTAAAAAACGACATCTTTAAAACATATGCATTTTTCACTCCAGGACTTGCGTGGTGGTTAAAAATGACCTCTTTCTTAGAGAGTGGTCTGCCCAGTCCCATCTCTTTCCTCAGCTGGAAGGCAATGTGAGATGATGTAGAGGAAGGTGCAGAAAATCTGATAAGAAATAATTACGACCTCAGAAAGAAATTTTCTTCTTCCCGTAGGCCGTGTGAGATTGGCCTGTTTCCTGATCCAGAGAATGTCTGTCTGTCAGTCTGTAACTAATTTGTTATCCAAACGCTTGGAATACTGATCACTCTTACGGCAATAAAAACATCTACACTTTTGCTTAAAGTAACTAAGCTGTTTGTCTTCCACCAGCCTTCGAATTGGAGAATTAGCCAGAAAGTTAACAGCCACCAATCTTTCATTTACTAAGGAATTTGCTGGTTCTGTTTTTATGTATTTTTTTTAAAGCATAGGCAAACACAATTATTTGGATGTATAATTTTTTAGATTCATATGAGAAGTCAGCGTTGACCTGAGAGCAGTACAGACTAATAGTACACAAGGATTGAATAAGGACTGTAAAATTGTGGACAGTCCTGAATGCAGGCCCATGCACACGCAGAGCGTGGTTTTTCAGTAATCTGAGAAGCTGAAATTCTGTTGTGCTGTAGCTCCTAGGAAAAAAAGAAAGAGATGCTCTCTAGCTTGAGACTACATGTGATCAGAGCTTTTAACATAGTATTCTTTGTATTTGGACTTGTCATCATTTGGGTATTAGTAAATACTTTCTGGCATGGCTTTTTGTATTCAAAACCATTGCCTCATCCATTTATCTTTCATCTTCTGCTCTGTGGAATGTTCTTGTCACCAAAATACAGGGTTACAATGTAAGGAATGTTAATATCTGAATTAAATTGTCAGATGAGGTGAACTGTTTAGTGTGACAGACTGCAACTGGGGATATCCTCCTCGGCCATGTTGACCCAACATTTTGCTATGCAGTCTTAAAAACAACAATAATTTGTCTTCAAAGTACAACAGTTATGAACTTTAAACCAGTAATATTTCATATGTAAGCTAATATATGAATGGTATGGTACGCCTGAGTAAACTTGCACAAGATAGTTATTTAATAATGAAATCAGTAGATGGGCAGGACTTATTTAAATGGTCTCTGCAGAGAAATTTTATCTGAAAATATTCATTACTTTACCAGTGAAAAGACCTAATTGTAAGTTTCAGATATGTATTTATATATATATATGCACACACACACATATATATTTAAAAAAAAAAAAAACACACTCTCATTTTCTCCGGTATTAAATAAACCCTTCTGAAGATACAATGGTTCAAAGTTAATTAGCTGTATATTAACTTATAGTAGATCTTAAGTGAGTTTCCATGGCTCTTCATTAGCTTAATCATGACTCAGTCTGTGTGTGTTTTCACTGCACCTACATTTTTGGAGTGAAAATAAATGAAAATCCTTGCAATAATATCCTCCATTTGCAAATAGAATGGAAGACTGCTTCGGTATAACTTATGCAAAATATTTTTTAATTCTTTTCTTTTTTTTTTTTACTGCCAGTGTCTGATCTTCAACTAGATGTACATTAAGCATGCTGGAGCCCTGCACCTACAGCCTGGGAATAAAGTTGCTAATGCTAGTTGCTAATGCTTGATTTACAATGTACAGGTTGTCCAGGAAGGCTTAGGTGTAAAAAAAAAAAAATCTCTTCAAAGAAGCGGCGGTTACTCTTGCTTTTGTTGTTAGTTTTGTTTTGCTACTTACCATACTCTCAGGAATGAAAGTCGAAATCCCACAGTTGTTTTTTCTCGTTTCTGAGGAGCACTGGCTATTACCAGTCTGAATTTAACCCAGTAGAGGTCACTGTGAGTCCTGTTTGATGGTGATGAGCAGTGGACAGTAGCTGAAGCGTGACTGAAATCAGTCAAGTAAAGCCTATGAGCAGACTTAGAAAGACAAGGAGAGGGCACGTTTGGGTATAGATGCTAGTGTTGTTTCACAGTACTATGTTTATCCTTACTTTTTAAAATTTGTTTAAATGGTTGTGGAACGGTCTGTTGTAAGACTAATACAACAGGTAAAAAAGGCAAGTCTAAGTTTGTAATTGTTGAGAAAAATAGTGCATTGATGACTTGATTACTTTCAAGTTTATGCTAACATGATGACAGACTAAAAAATATATTTCTGCCTTTGTTGCTCTGTATGGTTGAGTTTTTTTCTTGAGTTTGATGGAGAATAAATAATATAGAACAGACACTTTAGTATTAAATGCTTTTATGTAGATAGTAATCCATAACTGAAGATGCTTCCGCAGTTTGAGGTCATAAACGCTGCTTTCAATTACTCAGGTGCTAAAACCCAATAAATTTAGTAAATAAAAATTTAAATGGGGATAGTGAACAGACCAACAGATACTTAGTAAGCTATGTCTTTAATCTGTATAAGAGCTAATAGTGATACCCATAGTTATCTGTGTAACTGTCCATTTGCTTAGGAACGTGTAAAACTTCAGCAGTCTGGACTTACATTTTCAGTTCTTTCTTATCTTCCTGCCAATGAAAGAATGAAAATTAACATTTTGCTCTTTATGTGAAAATCTACCTACATATGATTCAGTTATAAACAAATATGATTAAGTTTTAAGCCGTTGAACTTGATCCCTGGATGTGGTGCAGAAATTGCTAAGTCTGTAGCGGGGTCTGATAAGTCAGGTCATGTGATGGACTAAGTGGTGATAATATCACAGTTAAAAGTCGTAAGTTGAGATTCTGAAGAACCTTGCTAATGCTAGTGTTGATTTACAATGTACAGGTTACCCAGGAAAGCTTAGGTGTAAATAATTGCTTCAAAGAAGCAGAGGTTACTCTTACTTTCTTGGTTAGTTTTATTTTATTATTTTCCATATCCTTAGGAATGAAAGTCAAAAGCCGACAGTGCTTTGCAGTATGACGATAATTAGATAACCGTTGTTAAAATCATGTACAGTAAGGATTCCTGTAGGAAAAAAGCTTTTAAAATAAAGTACGTAGAGAGACCTATTTCAGTTACCGAGTTCATAGCATCACAACTGGAAAAAGCAGTTTGTGGACTTACAAGCCCCAGGCGCTTCACTCACTAATGGACATATTAGGATGCTGATAAGTCCAGCTAATGCTATTGTGCTAAAGAACTTGAAGCTTTTTCTTTCCCCCGCTTTGAGGTAAAATGTCAGTATAGCAGGGCCTTAGCCAACAAGCTCACCAACACCACAGACACAATACAGAGCTGGTGAACTAACTGAGGACTGGCAACAAAATAAATGACGGACTAAGATGAGTTTTGCCCATGATTTGTATAACACTTACTTCGATACCTAGGATTAAAAACTCAATTTTATTAAATATGATTATAGCTGGCATGTCGTGTCCGCATTTCTATTATACCTTTATTTCCAGCTGTTCCTAATTTTTGCAGAGCTCATGTCTGTAGCCAAAAGTTTCCCTTTCTCCTGTGAAGTCCAGGAAGAAGAAAGAAGGGGTTTAAAAGAACAGATTGCAACAGTTGACAGAGGATGAGAGACATTCCCTACTCTTCCAAAAACACTCTTTATCAAAGAATGAGGCGGTCTTGTAAAATGGTGAAAGTTACAAATTTGAAAGAGAAGTAGCTTTCATAAAGCAGAACAGTCTTCACTTAATAATGTGAAACTGTTTTCCTGTTTCCTTTTTTTTAAAAAAACAACTGTGAACTTTCATGCCAAAAGCCATTTCCCCATATGCCAGCGGCCTTTAAATTTATGACACATCCTTCATTCAAAAATATCCCACACTGCTTTACAACCTCACACAAAGTTAAACACAGAAGTCATTTTGTTCCCCTTGGAAATTGAGTCAGTTGTAGTTATATATATATATGAGCTACATAAGCATATGGTTATAATTGTGCATAGTTTAAGATAGGAAGCGAAGAATTAATTTTTCCCCAATTAAAACTGCAAGGGAACTTTAGTAGGCAGTGTACCATTACTAAAGTGGATGGGGGCCAATACTACTTGGTTAACGAGACAGTGCTTGAAAAAGAGTCTTTCAGCAGAAGGAGTGGCCACAGCCTCAGCTCGATGCCTCATTCGGAGAAGACCCGTAACCTGCCCGGGTCTTCCACCGCTTAAAACTCCAGCATCGGGCCCTCTCGCAACGCCACTGATTTACAGCAGTGCTTAAGCGGAACACTAATTACAAAAGTTTCTGCACCTGTTGTTTCAGCAAACACGCACACAGGTAAAAAAGCCAGAGCAGAGCGTTCCTTCATGCATTGCCAGAGCAAGTGAGTTAGGAATGGGTTTTTTTTTTTAAATCTGATGTTTCGAAGCGGTGTGGGAGTAAGGGAACCACATTCATCGCTGTCACCTCGCCTACGCTGCAGGCTCTGGCTCCAGGTAACCACACTTAAATAGAAGCTGGCAAGTACACAAAGGGTGGAGGTAAACAGGGAAACAATAGAGGGAAATGATATCCCACGGAGTCCTGCATGTAAGGAATCTGTGTCCCGCACACGGTTCCCCTTTCCCTTTCCATGGTTTTATTCTAGAAAGCCGAGATGTATGCAGATTTCTACATAAGCAGCATTTGCTAGTAAATCCTGTAGAGTTTTTAAATGTTCATCTGGAAAAAGATAGTTTCTTATTTTAAACCAGGGCATTGTTTAAGCGTATGTTTTCCTTGCTTTACAAACGTGACGAGTCAGTCTAATCACTTCAGGTAGTTCTCTTGCCAGTGGAGACAGTCATTGGTGATTGGCATCAACTTTCACAGAAAACGTGATTCATGTGGAGAGAGGGAATAAAAAGAAAAGAAACAGTAGGATTTGCCAGAGAATAGTTGTGTGACGTTGGTAAAGACACCAAAGTTAAGAGGAAGTCCGGACCAAAATCCAAGATTTTGCAGTGCCCCCATACATTATTTAGAGAGTTGCAGGAAATGTATGGGTCACCCTTTAGATGTAACGCATAGAGAAGTCTTTGAGATCTGTTAAAGAGGCATTGAGGGAAATTATTTCCATTCAGAAATCAAACATATGTAGAGGTTCTAACATTTTAGATGTGTTTGCTTTGCAAATTAATAATGAAGAAACACCATGTGAAGAAGAGAAATGACTGAAGTATAGAGAAAAAAAATGTTTCATAACTCCATGTGGCTTTGTTAATAATATTTTCAACAATCCTACTTGCCATATTTTTGGAATGGACCATAACAAATTAATTTTTCCACTAAAATGTATTTTCTTTTTTGAACAGCTTTGTCTGTAGATGAGAATTATAAATGAAGACTATTTAAAATTCAAAAAAATATTTTTGTTAGCATCGTTCCAATGACCTGGAGGATCTGGGGTACTTTTAATAACATTTCAGTTTCAGGCCTGCTGTAGTAAATGTAGAAAACGTACAGTTTCCATATTTAGTTAATGTACAAATTACTGTGCAGGCAAAGAGGGGCAAAATCATTATAGAGGGATTTTTTCAAAGAAGCTATTAGTCTTGTTCCTAATTGCATTGCTCATTTGAAACCATAAAGGCTTATAATGGTAAGTTACTTATTGAGAGGTAGCTCAATTAAACCCATTTACTTTACCTGGAGTTCAAGATGTGTATTTTGGTTTTGGTAACGTAGCAGCCTAAGGTATTGATAATACACTCAAATTCTTTTAAGGGTCTGATTTTTTTTCAGAATCGTTCAGTTTGATGGTAAGTTGCTGTGTAGATTTCCCTAGAATAGGATCTCTGAGATTTTAACTAAGCAACCATTATTGCTTTTGCAGAGCCAAATGATTTTTATGGTGATATTTTTTTTGGACAGCTCAGCAGACAGACCTTTAATCGAATATAAAATATTAGTGCATTCAAAGCGTTTTGTCTTTTATAAAATACGATCCCAGACAGTCTGGCTTGGAATCAGATACAGCAGATGGGATTTTCTGTCTCTTTACTAAAGAGGATTCTTTCTTTCCAAGTTATGATATAAAAGAAGGTGAAAAGCTACAGTAGAGCTGTGTTTTGTAGAGAAATTTACCACTAGACAGCAGTTTGGCTTTAAGACTTGAAATCAGGAGGGCTTCGTCATGCGAGCAAAGTTTCACGCATAGGTAAGTTTTGATAGGATTAGGGCTTTCTTGCCTCCTAGGACACCTTTCAAAACAGGAGCAAAGTGAAGAAATCTGCTAAGGTCTAATTTTGGTCTCTTTTGCCTGTTAACGAGACAGATTCCTGACTAACAGCCTCCAGTCTTTCTGTTTGCATCCTTCAAAAACCTTTGCAGCAGTGATTCATATTAGGTACAAGGACACCCACTTATGAGTCAGAACCAGCTAGAGAATATCCCACCGCTCAGGTTGGCAGGCCAGCTTCGTATGTCGTCACTGGGAACTTAATGAACCAGGAATCTGCTCACTTCTCCCCAGGCAAAAGAGTGAAGGGTGACTTTGAGCAAACGGTTATAAATGGATTTAAAGAAAACAGCCAAATCCAGAAGGTTAAAAACAACACGGAAGCAGAAAGTGAACGATTGTGTAGCTGTATAATTAAGTATGTACCCTAGAAAATACAACAAAAAATTAATATCTTCCCTGTTCCTTTAATGCAATCGAATGTGACTGAAAAATGCACATGACGTGGTTTTGGTGTTTCTAATTCCTGCCTCCCACCTCCTCTCCCAATTAGTCCAGGACCTCCATCGGCTTACCTTCTCATTCCCACTTTTGCAGGTGAGAAGCAAAGATTTGGCTATGACCGGTCAGGATATGATGTGGAGGAGTCTGATGGTGCGGATGAAGATGAAAATGACAATGAAGACGATGATGAAGACAGTCAGGCTGAGTCAGTCCTATCCACAACTCCCTCGGTGACGGCCAGCCCCCAGCATCACCCCTCTCGACATGGCCTGCAGGACACCCCTGGTGCTGATGAAGACATCAGGCTTCCAGACTGTTTTTCTGGGGTTCACACGGACTCTATGGATGGTCTGCCAAAAGCGCTGCTGACGAAGATGACCGTCCTTAGCGCAGTCCAGTCGGTTAGCAGGACCTCCAGGTCACCAGCAGAATTCACCCATCAGGAAGCACATGAGGATAAAGCCCAGGAGAGAGGAGCGGGTCCCCACAGTGCTGGGGATGTTGCTCCTACATCTCCAGGTCGCCAGATGTCTGTGGACTACCCCGATCCAGAAGTAGCCTTGGGCCACTCCTTACTATCAACTGCAGCTCTTGCAAAGGTAGGAGTGTCTGACTCCGGGGGAGAGAGCGGGATTTTAAATCCTCCTTCTAAAGATCTTTTTGGAGATTTTTCAAAGATCAAAATGTTTGCCCTTCCCTTCATTCTTAGAGTTGTTGTCTGATCAGTCGTTAAGAGAGTTGACAGTAAACGAAGCACAGATGTGTAGGACTCTAGAAACAACGATGATGTAGGAACACTGTCAAACTCTTAGTTTTGATTGTAGTCTCCCTGAAAGGATTAATTGTAGTATGGTCATTTCAGCTGAAGTTTGGAGCTGGTAGATTGTATTTCAAATAAGAAGGGATATAACAGATATGCTGAATGAACATATGGTGGTGGTTATGAAGTTTTCAGAGGAAAGTGATAGGATTGAGAAGCCATTTTACTCTGAAATATGACGATAGAATCGTTGGTAATTCCCAAGGGAAATTAATCTAGTCCCAAAGGTTTTTGCTTTATCACTATAACAAAATTGTGCAATTGCTTATCTCTCCTCCAAATATGCTTGGTAGTAGAATTAGAAAGAGCACCAGATGTTCAAGGAAACTAGGAGATTGCCCTTGCACAGTAACAAAAGGAGAGACAAGCGCAGAACTGAGACCTGAGTTCTCAGTGCTCTCTTTTTTTTCTCCAACCTGAAAGAACATTTTCATCAGAAAAGGATCAGTTTTGCCCATGTCTGTTCTAGACACATGGCTCTCCAGAGCATGCAGAAAGATGAGGTCAATCTGCATGGAAGGCAGCAGGAGCGTTCAGTAATTTTGACGACTATTGTCTTTAAAACTCCGCTGAGGAAATCACAGAGGGGAACTGGCAGGTGTTAAGCCTTTTACAATTCAGCAATATTTTAATGGACTGTAATGGACATGATACAAGTCACATACATGATTGACCCTAAGGATTTCTCTTAGAAGTTTTGAATTCTTACTGCAGACCGTAAAGGCATTAGAACTTTCCAGAATAATGCTCAGAAAAATGTGATACAAAACGTAGTTTAAATAAAGGAGTAATTACTGCCTTCTCTGTGATGAATGCAATATTTACAAAACTTATATGCATACAGTTATAGAAAAATAAGCAGCAGGAAATTTTCAAAAGCATAAACAGCAAGTAAAGAATTCATTCTAGTTTAAGTACTTAGTGGCTTGTTTTTTCATTGAAAATCTGTACTACAATCTGTATTTTTTACAAAATTTAAGATAGTGAACTATTGATGAGGAAAAACAGTAAAAATTATTGCTGCTTTTCATTGTTTGACACAGGTTAATAATTCCTGCTTTTAAGAAATGGAGTCTGTATGACAAATGTAAATTGGTGCGATTTTGTGGTATGACAGATAATAAAATGTAGTGGTCTCTGATCACTGTATATACCTGCCACAAAAGGGGTAGGATCTTAATATTTGGATTTGGGGTTTCAGTTGTTGCCAATAGATAGCAGAAAGTCAGTTGACTGAGTTTATTCCTTCATTGAACAGAGCCACTGAAGCCTGAAGAAAATATTCACACGATTAAAAATGTTGAAAGGTCTTCATTAATATAGCTCTAATAATTGTCTACATTGATATATTTTCAAAAAAGGCATGTAAGTAATACAAGGCAGTAATTCCTTTCCAGACTGCCTCCTTTCCCAGACCAAAAGAAGTGGCAACCGTGTGCCTGATGGTTAATCTACATTCTTTTCCTATTGTGAGTGGCTGTGGATCCCACTTCTTGCAATCGAGACAAGGGGTCAAGACAGCTCAGGAATGCTGTATGTTCCTTTGAAAGCATTCATACCCGTTATCATTCATACCCGTTATCAGGATTTCTTGTGAGGTGTCAGGCAGGACTTAATTCTGAGAAAGATGTTGTCTTCATTCTCACACCCATCTTCCCATTTAGACTGGTCAGCACTGCAGTGTCAGTAAGTCATATTCTGTTTTAAGCAATACGTTTCCTACCAGCAGTTTTCCAAAGCATTTCTGTTTGGGTTTCGGTTTTGTGCCTGCTCTAGAGATTTCTTGAGAGTTTGGCCAAAACCACAGAATTACCATTTAGGACTATATAAACTAAATAAGGCTCTACCACTCTATGTGTTATGAATATGCCTGAAACTAAAAGATACGACGAGAATGAAATTGCAGTTTAAGACTTCTCCTTTTAGGAGTTTTTAGGAAAGGAGTTGCCAGCCTTGGACAGTAACACAGGCTATATGAGAAGAAAAGGGAGCATATAAATATGATTGTCGGGCCAGGTTTGAGCACTAAATCACAGCGAGCTGAGGCGGCAGCAGAATGTGGGTCCCACATCTCACTCCAGTATCCGCCCATCACCTCTGCTTCTGTGGGCGCCGTAGTTGTCATCCATCTCTTCTAATTGCTTATTGCCCATCTTCCATATAAGAAGCACCTACAGGAAAACATGCTGTGATGCTGCCTCTGTCTGCCGGAGGCTGTAATGGCTCCAGGAGAGGAACCCAGTGCATCAAAAATGCCATCTTATGCTTATTTAACCTTCTTGCCTGAGGTGATTTCCACAGAAAACAGTTCTCCAAAGCCTTCTCGCTCTTTAGAAAACACATACAAAGGATATTCAGCAATGTTTTCGAGTACTAGTGCTCAAGACAAATTAGCCAAGGATAATTAGGAGAGGAAAATTCAATTAGTGGGCGAGGAAAGAGTTGGAAAAAGAAAGGAAGGAAATTAGTTCATTGTTCGAGCTGGGCAGTATATACTGTGAACCAGTTTGATGTTGTTTTTTCTTAAAAGGCGCTGTGGGAAGCACTCCCAGCTACCTTGCGTTTTCATTTCACCCGAGGATAGCGGCGGCCGTCGCACTAACACGCCTGTGTTGTTCTTTCCCAGAGCACGCCCTCCGTCAGCTCCCCCTCCTCGCCGGTGGACCGCAGCATGCCGACGACAGCACCATCCTCCTACACCGAAATCCCAGAGGAGAGGCTGGCCGGCTGCCCGCAGCAGGCCACCGAGCTGAGGGCTCCCCAGACTCACCTCTTCAGCCACCTCCCCCTCCATTCCCAGCGGCAAGCCAAGGCACCCTATGGCACGCCGGCACCGCTCGGGGGGATTCAGGTGGTCCCCGCCGGCCTGGCCACCTACTCCACCTTCGTTCCCATCCAGGCGGGGCCGGTGCAGCTCACTATCCCTGCTGTGAGCGTGATCCACAGAACTACCAGCGCCCTCGGCGAGACGGGCGGCCCGGCCGCCGGCACTGCCGCCGCCCCCAATCCCATGGGAATCGCCGAGGTGAACAGCGTCGTGCCCTGCATTCCCATCGGCCAGGTGAGCGTGCCGGGCATCCAGGGCCTCGGGGCGCCCAGCCTGCATCCTCTGCCGCCGCTGGGCATGGAGACGGTAAACATCTTGGGCCTGGCGAACGCAAACATCGCCCCACAGATGCGGCCTCCGGGAATTACCCTCAACGCCGTGGGCCTCCAGGTTTTGGCGGCTGGCGCAGCCCCGCAGGGCAGCCCCAGCCCACAGGCCCACATTCCCAGCTTGCAGATACTGAACATCGCCCTGCCCACCCTCATCCCCTCCGTCAGCCCCCTGGGCGCCGAGGGGCAAGGAGCCTCCGAGGTGCCCGCCTCAGGCAGCGAGGCCCAGCTGGAGCCGGCACCCGTTGGCTTCCCCACTGCCGAGGTCGGCCAGGCCGGCAGGGCCGCTTCTCCGTCTCCTCCTCCTCCTCCTCCTCCTCAGCGGTACGGTGGGAAGAGCCATCCCGAGCCCGCCCCACCGCTGACCGACAGCCCGGGGAAAGCGGATCCTGAAAAGACTGACCTGGCGAACCCGGCCAAGCCAAAGCGCGATGTCCCTTCCCTCCCGGTGAAGAGGGCCGCCCCGGCAGAGCCCCGCTCCAAGGCG
The DNA here is from genome assembly GCF_964199755.1 of Larus michahellis. Taxonomy (NCBI): domain Eukaryota; kingdom Metazoa; phylum Chordata; class Aves; order Charadriiformes; family Laridae; genus Larus; species Larus michahellis. The sequence continues at coordinate 74,177,084 of NC_133897.1, read as the reverse complement.
AATCCCGAGGCGTTAACCAAGTCCTCCCCGGTCCACCGAACTGTTTCCCCGGACAGACAGGTACACAGGCCAGCCGCCTTGCCCCGGCGGCAAAACACGGTGCAGTTTAGCGATGGCAGCAGTGACGATGAGGATAGACTTGTAATAGCAACCTAGTTTTTGTTTTTCATTGTGTTTTTATTTTTTGGGTTGTTTTTTTTTGTTTCGTTTTGTTTTGGTTTTTTTATAACACTTACAGGTTTCTTTGCAAACCTCCCTTTCCTTAAAGCACATTTTTCTGACACAAACCCATTACTAATCTTCGTGCAATCATGAACTCTTGACCAATAATTGTTGTTTCTTGTCAGCTCCAGCCATTTTTGTACATGTTGTATAGACGATTGTGCCTTTTTGGAGTTTTATGTTTAGAAACCTGTACAGATTGTTGAATATATATATATAAAATATATATATATAAAATATGTATATTAAAACCAGGTAGTTGCTTGTGTTTAGTAAGTAAACATCCTATGTCAGATAAATAAAGGATTAAATTATATGTTGCACTGTTAAATGTAAATTTTTATGGCTGTGGGACAAAGTTTCTGTGTACAGATCTAGTATGTAAAACTCCATATTTATTGTATCCATATTAGTCTTGGAAAAGGGTCTGTCCATCTTTCTTGTGTAAGACGGTAGCTTTACACTTAAAAGAGAAATACAGTATCTGTGTTATGAAATATTACAGTAAAATTTTGTTTACTGACTTTACCATTGCTTATGTTGTGCCTTCTTGATGCAGCCCCGGTAGTCGGAGAGGCGCTTGACTCCTTCCTTTTAGTACCCTTCCAGCTGCGTTCAGCTTGAAAGGATCCGGTGGTGGTGTATGCCCACGTGGTTTCACCTGCCACGAGAGAAAGCAGATGCTCTTCAGGCTCTCTTGGAGCAAAACCTTCCGTTTCAAAACATCCGGCGATGGCAAAGTGGGGAGGGAGTCCTTCAGCTTTTTGTAGAGCGAGCATCCATCCACCTCGTGTTTCTAACACTTCCTAACTAACATTTGAAGACTTCCCTGAGGGAAAATAGCAAAAGGGTCAAGATGAAATATTTTTTTATTTGTAATCTTGAACTATAAAACCACTTTTTATTGACATTAAAATGTTGTTACGCAAGAAAGGAATAATTCTTTGTGTGTTCTTAATTACAAAATCCGCCATACAGTTGGTGAAAATGGTACTGCTGTAATGAGGATTTGGCATTACCAATTACCATCAACTTCTTATGAGACTGCATTTCACGTGATCTTCATTTACAGGTAGACAAAGCCAATTTCTCCCTAAATACGGCCTTGTCTTATTCATGCAGGGCAAAAAAAGGGACTATAAGTCTTACACATAGAATTAATGTGCCCTTATATCAACAAACTCGTCATTATGGGATACAAGACGTGTATGGATCCCAGAATAATGAAATTTAATAAAATTCTGTTTGCACATAGTGAAAACAATTTAAAGTTACCAATAAATTTTTAAGGTGTTCAACTACTGCAGGAGATAAGTCTTACACATCACAGGGCTACACGTTTCTGAAAGTTTCAAATTGGCCTGGGATTCGTGCTGTAATTTTTAAATAGAGTTGGTTTGCTGCTGTGTCTTTACATCACATTCTTACAGAAGTTTATAAAACCATTTTAACAACCACATTCCAGTAGAAAACTGGAAGATGTAAATTTAAGTCATGATCACCTTTATGGAAATAACAAGGTTGAGACACATATAAAACAACTGGAAGAAACGGGTAGGAAGCGAATCTTGGAGAAAAAAAATCAAGAGTGAACGTGAATGTGAGCTGGGCTGCGTTGTTCACAGATTAACTCCTGTACCCAGCTCAAAGAAGTAATTCATACCTTGTACTGCTCGTATTCAAGAACAGCACTATCCTAGATCCATTTTTAACTTTACTTCGGCTTTTGTACTATACTCACATTGTACTCATTACATTATTCCATTACGGTGTGTTGTAAAACTGTAGGCGATGTCGAGTGAGCTTTATTAACTTTCAGAATGAGCACTTCAGTACTAGAAAATCATTTATATTACTGTGATTATCAGCCAATTGTACTAATCCAGCAATTAGGAACGCACGTACTAGAAAGGAGAAATCACTCTCGGCTCAGACGTGAATGTTGGTATAATTCCTTACTGTGCAGAGCCTCGCTGAGGGCCCGAGCACCTGAACCACGAAGCACTCTCAACTCGCACTGAATTTAATGAGAGTTGAGAGTACTCGGCACCCCACAGCGACGGACTTCAAATTTGTGAGTGTCTTACGTGCAACCGCTGTGTAAAATGTCAGCTGTGCATTTGTATGTTCTTTTTATAAACATGTAGTGATGTCAACGTGTCTTACATCGTTATCATTTATACCAAATGTGAAATTACCTGAACCAGCCAAAGCTAAAAAAACCCAAATCATTGCTGCATTACATACACTTTGAGAGCCCAAAATTTTTGGTAGTATAATCAGGTGAAGGCTTGTAGTTAATGAACTCAAGAAATTTTGCATCAGTTTTAGCATCTTTAAAATGGACGCTTACCAGTAAATTAGAACTATGCTAATTAATTTGAGCATGTTTGTCTACAGCATGACAAAAACCACGACGACTGGATCAAATAGGTTTACAGCAAAGTAAAACTATCTCCAAAATTTTGAATGCCATCACAAGTATTACCATTTCTCTGAGTTTTATAAGGAAGCAGGGAGTAAGAAATTGCTGTTTCACGTGCCCCGAAGTCCTGATTTTAATAACCGTTTAGAAACTCCAGAGATTTACTCTATATACATCTTAAATATTTACTTGACTAGCAATTGGTGGTGTGCTCATATTCTAAGAATTAATTCGAGGAAGTCATTAATTTAACAGAAAATTCAACCTGGTGAATCAGCCAAACTACCTGTGTCTCTTTTCTGTTCTAGGTGTTTTGAAGACATCAGGGTGAAGAGGTGGAAGCAGTATCTTGGAGAATAAGAATGACAAGACAACAGATATGTCATAAAGAGGAATGTTAAGACATGTGTCATTTGGTAAGTTAATAGCAGGGCAATAGAGAGAAAGGACCAAGAGAATGAGTACTGATTGATAGTGAGCAATCTTCACACTGCCAGGCAAAGCACAAGCCGTACTTGAAGGAGGATCTCCACTACCAATGAAAACATTAGCGGGTAGTTGCAGATATATCTAACCTTGCTCAAATGGAATTGGGAGGAAATCACACTTTTCTGGAAGATAGATGTTTGTGGTCCTGAACATTATATTGTTTCCCGTCCCTCTAGCATGTTTCCAAATGGATATTACTTGAGGTGCCTCTACAACTTGTGCAACTGGGAAAAAAAAAAAAAAACCCACAACAAACTAGGAGTGTGACCAGACCTGAGAGAAGGTTAAACTCCATACCTCTCCTCCATTAGGGTCTAGCACTTTCATTTTAATCATGCATGTAACCAACATCTGTACTATGTGTCAGTGTACATGGGTGTCCTGCATCGGCGCAAGCCTGTGACCACTGTGTTAGTGATTTTGCTTTCATTCTGAATTAATTCCTTTTGTTTTAAATTGCGTGGTATCTTTACTGTCTTGTCCTGAGTCATTAGTGGTGGGGAAATTGCGCTCCCCTTGCCAAAGAATCCTTCTGTTTAAGTCAACAGCAAACACCTCAGAGATTTTGCCAGTGCAGGATTAGGCGGCTCTTCAGATGGTGTAAATTATCACAGCTGAATTGGAGTAAATAGCACCGGGCCTGTTTACTCAGGGATCAATTTTTGACAACTCCGTCAGACACCCTCTGGCAAATCCAGCACAGCTGTTTAAACATTAAAAGGCCGGGGCAAGTGTTGCTCCTCAGTGCACCCAGGCAGAGTCTGGCATCTTCCCACAACCTATACTCGTGAAGAGGGTGCAAGCAGGTGCTAGCTAAAGGCTGAGTACAAATACAGCTACAGTAAGGACATGGCATGGTCAGCTTCTGGGAGACCCACGCAGATGCTTCCCTGTTATCTGCCAAAAGCCCTCACTAGAAAAAGAATCAACAAGTAGCCTGTAGCTCTTCTCTTTCAACTCAGATCTCGATTGATTTCTCATTGCAATACGTGCTGTTCGCTGGTGATGTGGGTATCTGATTTTGAAGGCGGCGTGTTCCCCTGCTCTCCATATAACAATATCGGTTTTGGAATGTGGACTCTATTAAATGTGTCTACATTCCCCGTGTGGGCTTTAATAAACTACAGCATGACCTACCTGTCACTTCTTAGGACAAGACCTAAACCAGAGACAGCCACTTTTACTGCACCTGCTCTCAGATTTCTTGATCTGTAGCATTACAACCCCAGACGCGACTCAACTTCTGGGCCATAGCTGAAATAAAACAAACTTACTAGGTTCGGGTATGCCCTGCCCTGCATTGATTACTGCTGCTGTTCACACTTTTGCTCCATAAATTATGCCCTGAGGCTAGAGTAGCCCACAATTGGTCCATATCTGCCAGTCCCCTGCCCAAAAGTCTGACAGCAGTGTTTTGCATACAAGCAAAGTCAAATGCACATCACATGTGTTTCATTTCAGACAACGTACGTACTTAGGCTGAACGCATTCTGGCCCACCCCAAAAAACAAAGAAATACCATAAAACAAAGACATACCATGCTTTACACTTAGCTAAACATTCTGTATGGGTTCTTAATAAACAGATTTATCAGGCCTCGAGTTTACTGACATGTATATTAAACAGAATATAAAATGAATTTGTCACTATACAGCTTATTCCAGAAGTCCTCATTTTTTGCAAGATAATCCTCACTAACAGTTTATAAACACTTTAGTTTAAACCTGTAAACTGCTTTTCAAACATATGTTTAACATGGGGATGGTTTCATCAAATCTGAATAAAAAATGCTGAGTTTTAGCACAAGTGACTTGCCAAAAGCCAGGGAAACCAAACAATGTACAAGTAAAAGTGCTTGCTCAAGGTAGCCTTCCGCTGATTTATCTGACAGGCCACTGCTGCTGTTGCTTTTGAAAGATCCTCTGAGACCAGTTACATCTCATAGCAGGGAGTCCTTACCTTGCTTTCACGGTTTATAATACGAACGATAGGTGTTCATCCATTTTAGGTGATGGTCAGTCTTGTGGTCAGTCTCTAGTTAGGAATGTTAAATTATGAATGTCTTAAAAAAATGTGTCTAGAATTGTCTTTCCATGTCTTAAGGAATTTTGTAAGGAGCACCTTACAAGCAGTCTCGGCACCTACGGATGGCCATTTTTAATGATACATAAAATACCTGAGACTTAAACCACACAGAAACCATTTATGGCTTACATCTTTGAGGATGAGACTGCTGTCTTAGGTCTAGACACTGGATTGCTAACTCTATTACTGGCTTAGGATAAAAACAAGCTACTTTAAAATACTTCAAATTTATTATTAGGTAATTTTATGTGGAATGTCCGTGGGTGGATGAGCAAACAGCAACAAGAATGTAATAGCATATAATTAATTGATTTTGTGTTCGTGTTTCATCCCAGAAATGCTGAATCAAAAAACAACCCCTTATGGCAAAGATGTTGCTGGTGTTATGTTTGTCCCTCCGCATCTGCTCTCTGTACTGGCCAGAGTACTCAAAATGTTGAAAATGTTAGGAGGTGGATGGTGATTTTCAGATATTCCGTGTGAGATCTGAGGAAACCATGCTGGCTGAATGATGGCAAGGCTTTACATTCCTACAGTTCAGTCATGGACACAAGACTTGTCCTAAGATGAGTCAATTAGCTCGGCATGCTTAGTTTTCTCTGGTAATAGTAGGCTTGTTTTCCCCAATAAGGTCAAATGTTAAGGCCTGTTTGGTTTTGTGGCTGTACTCTTTAGTGTATTTGAAATCCATTACCATGCGTGAGGCATTTGTGCTAAAAACAGGCCAACTGCAGGCTGTTTGTAGTCAAATACCCCTAGCATTTCCTCTTTTTGTTGTTATGTGGTTACAACATCCCTCTGGGGCTTTAGAAGTTCCATGGAAACCAGTTGCAGGTCATTCACGTCTAAGGTGCTTTGGTGTTGGTACCTAAATAGGATTCCTCCTTCTGCGAAACAAAACATTATTTGACATAGGTGATACAGGTGCATCTCATATACAGCAGCTCTCTAATAAAATGGTTGGCCGCTAAGAGTCCTTCCCCACCCCATCAGCTCACTGCTCCGTATGCAGCCATGGAAGTGAGTTCTCAGCCCTCTCGTTAGCACAGGGCTTGTGCTTGTGAAAGCACCACTTTCATGATTGGCGTTCCCCCGGATGCCCGTGCGAGGCAGGAGTGATGGCTGGACCTGCACACGCAGTGAGGGACCAGCGCAGAGGCAGCACCACCGCAAACCTCCACCCACACCCAAGGAGCACAGGGCCATGGTGTGCCAGCAGGGATTGTGCTCAGCGCTGGGCCTCGCGCAGGGGCAGATTTCGAAAAAGGAGTTAGGCACCATCAACAGGCCCTACCCAGAACTTAGGTGGTCAAATGGAAAGCCACCGTCTTGAGACTTCCCCCGCTTCCCATCCCTTATGACCAAGGCACATTAAGTTTTGACTTTTCTGTCAAAAGGGAGGATTAAAAGGCACCTTCTGACAGAAATTTTTGACAGATCAATTTTGAATAGAAAATCCCTACAGCTCTCTTCCTGGTAACACTGAAAAACTCCCTGGCCTGAGCTGCTGCCCTTCTGGCAGCCGGCTGTCCACCACAGGACCTAGCAACACTGCAGCTTGGTTCTGCATGGCTCTCCATGCCTCGGGCAGACTTTGCGTGCAGGGAGATCATGTCCTTCATACAAAGCAACCACAAGGGCTTTTCTCTGAAAATGTGAGTGTAAGGAAAAAGAGAGAAACTGGGCTGCAAGGCAGAGCAAGCCAGGGAGAGCACTGCACTGTAACCAGGCTCTTGGGTTTGTCCGGGCGCAGGAAGGCAGCGTCCTGTATTCCAGCCCTGTTACCCAGCATTAGGTGTGTCCCTGGTTTGCAAAAACAACCTAGGAGCCAGAACAGAAGCAAATGTTGAAACAGTGCCTCTTTGCAAAACAGAAGTCATGTTTTCATCTGGACACCGGAGAGTTTTGCTCCACCAACAAGTCAAGTGGGTGATTCAGAAACCGTTTTTGACACTGAGGGGTTTAAATTGTGTTTCTCTCTTTCTTTGTTTATTCCCATACCTATAATCATCTGTGACTCTTTCTTATTTACAGTGTTACAGAGCAAGAGCTCACACACCTAATGCTGATTAATTCTGCTGGACTGGGTAACTGGCTCCCCTGTGGATATCCTGTTTTCCTGTGAATCATCGTTCTTCCTTGAGACATCCTCCAACTCAGATCAAAGATCCAGAATGTATTAGATATGAAGACATCAGACAGCTCAAACATATTAGAAAAGACACACACAAAGAAAAGCATCCCAGTTTCTCCCTCCTGTCCTGCTGAAAATTGGCATGGTGAACACAATCCTAAGCAATAAAAGAAACAGCAGGCAGGAAAAAAAAAGGAGAAAAAAAAAAAAGAGAGGCTTTGGAAATCATTTAGTTTACACAGAATCTCCTACAAATTACCCTTTCGAAGTATTTGCACTTTTGTACTTACTTAGTTCTCCCTTGCAGTTGGAAGCTCTTCAGGCTAGATCCTCATCTGATGGAAGATGACATCCGTAAGCTTCAGCAGAGCTGCACCGACTGCGCAGCGGAGGACTTGGTACTATCCATTTAAGTATTGAGCCTTGCCTACAAACACGCAAATTAAAGGAACATGAAAACACATGATCTGGTTTTTTCACATTTATGCAGTCTGTTGTGTTCTTGATGGTTTTATTCGATTTTCCATTTATCTATACGAACAACTGAAAAGATTCTATACCAGTGAAATGCCAAAACCTAAGGTCGTGAGGTCAAACTAGATTATCTGAGAGTAGTCTCTTCTCCCCTTACAATCTTTGAACGCAGGTTTTATCTGATAAAGCAGTTAAAGCTGAAACCATGACAAGTCTTCATTTCAGCAGCATTTGATCTTGAAGATTGCACAAATAATTAGTCTTTTAAGATTCTGAACTTTTTTTAAAAATAGATTTTTAAACTCTCCTTTTAATGGGTGTTTTTTAATCCTTATGTTTAAGTGTAAGAGCCGTGTTTGATCCAAGACAACGGACAATGTGTTTAAATAGTTGGAGAGACCATTTTTATGGAAGTGTTTGAACAATATATTGTGTTTTTCAAGAAGTTGTTCCTCCAGTCAGTGGAAATAGCTCAATGAAGGACTAAAGGACTGTCCTTTTTCTGTCATTAAGCTCATATAAAAGGAAGATAAAATGTGCTGCTCTTACATCTTAGAGTGGATTGTATTGGGCTTTTAGTCCTACACTTTTCTTGTATTAGCCTCTGTGCTTGGAGGGGAAAAGAAACACTTTTAACCTTATGCACTGTGAACACTCACTGGAAGGCAATGGAGGGAAGAATACCCAGCAGGAATACGCTCTGCAAATACTCAGCAAAATCATTAGATCCGCATATTCTTAATCAATGAGAATTAAGGGTGTTGTTTTTAATCCAGACTATAGTTTGTCCGAGTCCTTAGGTGGGGTTCAGCTGTTGATGTTTTCTTCAAGGAAAAATGTCAGCAAGGTCTGATGCCGAGTTGTTCTCTGCCCCCCAAAAAAACCCCGGTGTAGGAGTATCAGCATGCTGCACGGTTGCGAGAGGCACGTGAACTCAGACCAGAGTTTGCCCCTTGCTGCAATGTCCCTGGTTGGGGCAGCTGTCAGGGCCACTGCAACCATCCGAGGATGGCGGGTCTGGGTTTGAAGGAAGAAGGGCCAAATAACATGAAAAAGATTCTCCTTCTGCATAGAGACAGAAACCTCATTGTCCAGTCCTGAGAAGAAATGGATAATCTTTTCATTTTTCATAATCTATGGTATTTCTGTTGTTTTCGTGACCTTCTGCCTTTAGTTGGACCATGTAATTAGCAATGCATCACAAATGACTGGTAACATCGTTTTCCAACATTCGAGAGAAAGAGGAGCGGGCAGTTGCTGGTCTGTCCAATCTGGAAAGCAGGTTTTAGGTGGCAGGTAAGCATGCCAGAACGAGTGGTTGAAACTCTGCTGGGCATGTAGGATATTATACCTGATCCTCTGCCTCACCTGATGCTGTCACTTCATCCAGGGCAGTGGTGAGGCAGCAGAGGACTCATGGCTTTTTAACCAGGTGCCAGCTAGTGCCTTGAAAGAGTTCAAACTCCTACTTCATCCTATTAGGGACCATTTATTGAGCACATTTTATGTTTTGTGTGTGTACGATAATGCAATTTTTGTCAGCCCCATGTTGGAGTGCTGACCAGACTATAAGCTGTCCGCATAATGATGGTGCCAAACTGGGGGGAAATAGAGCTCAATCTAGGTTTGTGCACGTCTCTCTAGGAATTATCTTGTGACTTTCTGGCACTGGCATAAAAAAGGGAGCCGTCTGGGAAGCGGTTGGACTTTGGTGCTTTGGAGGCTGAGGGAGAATACTTTTAAAATAATTGTTTGGGCCAGAAAATTAAGACAAAGCCTGGCCTCAGTGTTGTCAGGAGCAACCTCCTACTGCCTTCAGGAGGGCCAGGATTTGACTCATGGATTTTTAAGGCATGGGTTTTCCTGGCATGATGGGGCTTGCTGTTAATGACACCGGTAAGTGGTTTTTTGTGGTTTTTTTTTTTTAACCTGGCATTGCTCCTTCAAGCAAATTAAAGTCGATACATTTGCATTTCTACATGTCATTAACCCAGACACCTACTGCAGGGCCTAAAGCTCGTGTCTGCTGGCACGACTAAATCCTACTAATGCGCTTTTCCTAATGCACTGAGGGAATCTGGAGTCTCTCCTTTTGAAGCTGACTTGCTATTTTGACTAATTGCTTCTAGTAACAGTTAATAGCATTTTGCAAAGGCACTTCATCTGCTGACAGCAGATTGATGTAAGGAAGGGACACAGTTCACGTTTCCAAAGGGAGCATCGGGAAACCCATTACCAGCTTCATTAATCTGTTAATAATAAAATTAAAGTACAAATAAAATGTGACAAATTGGGTTCTGTTGTGAAAGTCACTTTAACAGGAGGCTCTGAATAAAGGTCAAAACAGACTCTGATTTCTGCTGTGTTTTAATAGTAGAATAAGAGGAGAGCATTGTAGAAACACTGTAATTAATCTGGCGATACTATAATTGTCCCCAAACGATACAGAAAGAGTTTGACAAGTGATTTTTTTTTTTTTCTTGAGAACATCTACAAAACCTGGAACATAAAGCTTTGTCACACAACATTTAACTGCTAATCCAATTTCACAGGAAGCTTTCGACAATGTAGGAACAGTAGGCAGGCTCACTTGCCCTGCCTGCGTACTTGCGGCTGCCACCCCAGTCAAAACTCAAGTTTACCCAGCACAGGGGCAAATGAGAGGAGAAAAGCCCTGCAGGTGTGGATCTTGTAGCAGCAGTCACTGAAATGACCCTGACGCTGAAAACAGGTTTTATCGCAGAGTTAATAAAGCAGATCAGACATCCCTTTTCTGGCAAGGACAGCATTGGCTTGCCAGGAGCCCTTATTGAAAATGAAAACTGTATAAAATTAGCTTACCGTCCATCCCTTCTTTTAGGGCTATGCCCCGAAACTCTTGGTGCTCCCTGCATCTTTAACATCAGCCTTCCTAGCTACATCCTAGGTTAGCGGGATATCTTAGCCTGGCCTCTACACTTAAGTAATCCTCCTGCTGGGATCTTCAGCTAATACTGCAGAAACAAAACTGCTAAGAATGAGACCGATGCCAGCCTCTCTGAGGCACGGTGTTAAGGGGTTCTGTAGGAAAACATCCGATTTATGCTAAGTTCCTGCTTATTACAGTTGAGCAATTGCCCCAGAAGCAATGAGTCGCAGAACATAATTTGGGGACGCAGCTGCAATGAATGGAGAGCTTCCTGCAGGCTGGCAGAGCAGCGGTCTGCTGGGAGCACCTGAACCAAAGGCACACTTGGTAAAGAACCCAGCCAGGCAAACAAATATATAAACATGTTAATGTGAAGTCTTTGAAGAGAATGGCTCATTAAGTCAGGCAGGATGACTATATGGAAAACTGATAGCTCTATTTTAAAAATCAGCAGGAGGAAAAGGAGAAGGATGTCCTTTCGATTTATACAAGCCTAGAGGAGTCTGTACAGCCTTCCTCTCCTCCAGTCATTTTAGAGATAATCTCAGGCTCCAAAGACACCAGATTTGCAGTTTGAGAAGCACCACATGGAGTTAGTTATGTCAGGAAAGAAGTGAGGGGAGGGGGAGGATAAAGAGGAGGGGAAGGAGGACACGCTTGACACCTGGTCTGCGAGAGAAGTCTGCAGTCACTCGTAGGAGGTGTGAACAGTGTGCTGAGGAATTGCCCCAATGTTGATGGGCTGGGGGCCTGGGAACGGTGAGAAGCCTAGAGCAGATGCCCATCAGCGGGAAAAAGCTGATTGGCTGGAAATCGGATATAAACTGGGCTTAAAGGCCAGGAACTGTGTGGGTTGCGAGATGAGCCGTTAAGCAGAGAGGCAGAGTATGGGAGGGAGAGAGGGGAGCAAGAAGGCAGCCTGCTCTGGATGGAGTAACCTTTCATGAGTGCAGCGCTCTCTCAGAGGAAGGGGTAGGACAGAGGCTCACACAGAGGAGCAGATTTTTTGCCACAACACGTAGCAAGAGTCTTTCTTGTGCTCAGCCTGACTTTAGCTGCTTGCTTTATGCTTAGTTTCATGTTTAAGATCTATTGGCTATTAACGTCAAGTCAGATCTGAAATTCTTGTTCTAGTGATTTGAGCTCTACAAAGGCAGCTATCAATCCAGTTCAGTTTGGGTTCACGGAGAGCTAAGTTGTCCGTGCCTGGGGGAAGATTTTGGGCAAAGCGATGACAGGCAGGTCTAGGATTGCAGATGCCTTGGGAGCTGGCGGTTGCTTGATTTGAATTTAGTTAGTTGAGGACTCTCTGCTGCCTGTCATCTGCTCAGCCAGAGCTCACGGAGCACTGCTGCTGCTAACAGAGTGCTATTTCCTACTCCTTGTTCCCATTTCCTATCGCTATCCCCGTTCCTGTCCTTCTGAAATGGGCCTCTCTCTCGTGCAGTGTTTGTACAAGGAAGGCTGAATAAGAGAGGCAGTCTCCACTTGGTTTCTCTTTTTCCTCCTGCAAGTATCTCTTCTGTCTAGCAGAAATTTGTGCATACTTGGCCCAGTGTGAGCCTGAGGAAGGTGGTCAGAACAATTGTAAAAGATTGTCGCCAGCATCGTTTGATACCTACCAGGTTGCTGAGTCTTCCTTGAAGTCTTTGCTAGCCACATCTGCTGCATCACAAGGAGGGGAGCTGCATACTGCTGTTGCCTATGCGTAGGATCCTGCAGCTGCCTGTTGTAAAGGCAATCGTGCCCCAGGCTTTTCTTCTGTTCCTTTCTATATAGTATATGCCTCGTTCATAATTGCTTCCTCTTTCTCAAAGAGTTCTGCCTTGTAAAATATTAGAGAGAATAATCCTGTGCAGAGAATTAACATCAAATAGGGATGACCACAGGCCTGAATGCCCAAACACGGCTCCTTTAGTCCAGTCAATAGAGTATAACTGCAGGATCAGCACTTGCTTTAAGTAATTCCAGCTCTATATTTTTCTTCTTCAAAGGCAGCAAACTGCAAAAGCAAAATCCTGGCCTTGATTTCTGGGGTGCCTCTAGTCTTTTGAACGTATCTGTCAGAATGTTAAGAACGGACAGGATAAACTATAACCAGCCCAAGAGAAATCTGGCATCTGTTGCTTTAACAGTTTTATTGCCACCTTCTTTTTGTTCCTCTTTGGACTGTAAATGTTGACTAAAAGGCATTTTTAATCAAGGTTTATGTATTCTGTAACCCTCTAAAATACATTTATCCATAAAGGTAAAAGAAGACGCTAGGGAAAAACTCTGCCTTTGTGTTCAAATACTCGTTGCTCGTGGGCAACAGCACTGAACTTCATTTTTTGTTGTCTCTTCAGACAGTGAATAACAGGGCACATGTACCATTCTGCATGGAGGATTGGGATTAGAATAAACAAAGCAAAGAAACATTTATTGCATGTTGAAAAATTAAGGATCAGAATGTTTATTTAGAGAGCTAATTGCTTTTTTGTTTTTCCTTTGTTTTTTAGCAGTGGCAGTGTCTCAGCACGGTGCCCACAATGCACTTACAGTTTTCCTCTGTTCCTCCACACATATGCTCTACATAAACCCAGATGCCTCCTGCTCTACAGACGTTTCTTTCAACTGTGCTGTGGAACACCAACTGACAGCAAAGTGAGCATGGCACCAGGGCCCGTGGGGTTGGGGTTTCATGAATGAGCAAGAGGTGCAGTCCCACAGCCCCGAGCAGGGAGGCAGCCCAGAGTCCAGATCTCTGGGCAAGTCCACTGCAGCCAGACAGGTCCAAGTTGAAACCAAGACATCAGCCCGTGGGTTGGGGTCAGGGTTGAAATGGTCCTTGTCCAGGCAGGAGCGCAGATGAAACCAGTGCAGGTGGGACCAAGGACCAGAGCCTCAGTTGAAGTTCAGTGTTCAAGCTCAGCATCTACATGCATATCTGTTGTGCCAGGTTTATCTATAGGACCAATGTATACCACAAAACTTCCCATACAGTCTAACCGTCTGCTGTCTCTCCTTCGAGATGCTCTTTTTTAGCTTGCCGGGGCTTCTCACAGTAAAACAAAACAGTAGGAAATAGAAAATAAATAAGCTTTTTGCAACAAAATAGTAGCCCGCCCAAGGGAGAGTAGAGAGTAATTTGGAAAACGAAGCTATTATAGGGAGATATGAATTATCCCTCATATTCCAAATGAGGGATTTGGGGGGGCAGGGAGAAAAGGGCTTATTCAATCTGGCAAAGAACAAAGAAGAAGCAAAAAACAAAATCTGGAAGCTTAAGTGAGACATGCATTGTTACAAAGATAGAAGGCAAATGAGGATACATAGCCAATATGAGAACAGTTTAATATGGGCTGTTCCCCATTCCTTTCAGTCTTATGTCAATATTTGGATAACTTTCTCCAGGGCTGAATCAGAACTTCTGCGCTAGATGCAGAATTTGTTGAATGAGACTTTTTGGCCTGTATTAAACAAAAGATAGAGCAGAGAGTCCTAATGCTCCCCGTGGCTGTAAAATTTATGAGCATATGAATTTATGGGACTGAAGTTTACTTTTAAGATCTAAGTCTCTGGCTGGTTGCCTGGCTGGGATGGGGAAAGGACATATCACCTGGAGGCATACGTGTTGGACACCGCGCCGTTACTGCTCTCAAGGCACTCAATCTGTCACCAGTATCCTCAGCTGAGAGCTGGACCCAACTGAGTATTTTCAACCCATTTTCTAAGGGAGAGTTTCTATTTTAAAGTCCAAGCCTGAAACCTTCCATAATTTATGTGTTTGCCGCACTACAAGTAGTGCCACTGAGAGAACTGAGGAACGGTCACCAAGTCAATCGCAAACTGTAACATCAGATGTGTATCAAGTCAAAGGGACAACTCATTGCTGCTAAGACCAAAATTCAGCAAGATGAGTGAGTCTTTGAAGCGTCATTGAAGGATCAGAACAAGTATAGACGAGAAAATGCCATTGAGCCCTGTTTTCCAGACATGGGCACTGCGGTCTCTTAACCAGTTTAAAAACATAGATTACACCTTGATGCTGGAGGCGTAAGGGAAGATCCATTGTGAGAAAAGATACTAATAAATGCTGGATGGGGTTTCCTCTTCACCAGTGGAAGGTAGCATCTCCCAGGCTTGGCAGGATCTCTGGTTGAATTCCCCCAGGCAGCAACACAAGGCTATCAGCTGGGACATGGGGACAGGCCTGCAAGGAGAGGATCACCGGTGGCAGGCCCAGGCCTGAAATGCTGGTGTCCTTGTGCCTAGAAGAAGGAAGGTGTCATCAGAGCCAGGAGTGCGGCCAGAGGATGGGAAGAAAGGAAGGACCGCTAGGGTAAAGAGCTTGGGGGTCAGCAAGCCTGAACATTTCAGAGCAAAGGCGTGGTTCAGGGAAGCAGGACTTTATAACCTGTCTCTTGCTCTGTAAGTAAAGTCACACCAGAGACATATGTGTATTTATATGTACAGGTCTCTGCCTCAGTTGGCTCCCTCTAAGGAGGAAGAAAGGCAGTCAAGCCCCAGATTAGCAAGTGCTTTGGCAGCCCAACATCTGTGAGAAACATACGGCTGGGATCCAACTATTAAGTCTTCATCAGGACCGTGAGACCATCCCTAATGGGATTCTCTTCCCCTTTCCCTCCCCTCTCCTCTTACACTTGCCAGTCTTAATTTCATTTTAGCTGTAAGAGTCTCTTTGCTTCTGACATTTCCTCATGTCTTCCCTAAGTAAACCTATGTTTATGACATTAAATACATTCACCATGTATTGGTATCAAGCAATTGCTTTTAAAAGATAATCTTCCCCTTTCTGTTATTACCCCTTTATTTCCTCTGCTATTTTTCTTGGTGAGTTATATGGGGAAGAAATTACTGCTATTTTGTCTCGAGGTTTCCCTGAGGAACCTTGTCAAAATGAACAGTCCTTTTACTAAGCTTTCCTGTACAGATTGAGCAGAAATAAAACAAAATAATTAAATGGCTCCTGAAAGAATTCAGTGCCTCAAACCCTGGGGGAAAATAATGGTTTCATCTATGCCATTGTGAAAGCCTTTATTGCAGCGCAGCGTTTATGTTCTGCATAGGGTCTTACAGTGTCATCAGCATCACCATCAGATCTGAGTGCTTTCCGGGCGTGCAGCTAAGTGACGCGACTAATAAGTGTCGTCTGTTTGTTCTCACAGCCTCTCCCCACTGGGAGAAACCTGTGTGGTTGAGAGCCTTGTTTTGGAAGTATATTGCTTTTGTTTGAGGCTTATTTTTGTTCTGGGGTTTAGTATACTTGTTATCATCTGTTTCTGTTAAAGAAGTTTAGTGGCACGCAGGGAACGAGCGTGCCTCCTAGCTGCCTGTTCTCCTGAGTGCTTTGTTCTTCAATAGGAGATTGAGAAAAAAATGAGTATTTTGAAAGTTTTTCTCAAGTTAGAAGTTAGAGGCTGAATTTCACACTAGTGATACACATAATCTGTGCCTACAAACTGGCACAATGAATAATGTCTTGGCTTGCTCTGCTGTGCAAAAATATCCTGCATCCTTGCAAAGTTATGGTTACCATAGCCCCAAGCAGAGTTGCAGTATGGAAACCCTGAACTCGCTTTGTCTTTTTTTTTTTTCTTACAAAGCGCACGAGGGTTCCTCGACTTTGGAATTTGCCCTTCTCATTGGATCAAACAGTCCGAAGCTGTTTAGTTTTCTGGTTCATCTGTTCCCCCCCCTGCTTCTCAGAGAAAAAGAATTAATGGGCTCAGTCCTGCAAAGCACTGATCTTTCTGGCACAGGTTCAGCAAACCACTTATACAAGTGTTTAAATTTTAACCACGCATAGGAGCTGAGTCACTGAGGTCAATGGGACTGCAGCAGGGACTGCGGTGGGATCATCTTCCCTGACCCCATGGCCTGACCTGCCGACATCCCTCTGACTCCCACGCTGCCATAACTTGGGGGTGACCTCAGCACACGTTTGTTTATCCTGGAGTTAAAATGAGTATACGGGGACTTTGCTGGATCTGCCTTAGACTGCCCGGCCCTAAAGTTCAGATCTCCATAGAGCAGTCACCATGGAAAAGCAGATGGGTGGAATCGGCCCTATGATTTTGTCCGATGGCAGCCAACTACCTTGGCCATGAACCCCTTCGGGGACTTATGACATGGGCAGCCTCCTGGGACAGTGGGTCTTTCTCACTGACCCCACTACATTTTCTGAAGGGTTTTTTGCCTTCCCAAGGGGTTGTGTGGTGCAGGGAGGTGAGGCTGGCACCGTGGTTTGGGTACTTGCGCTTATGGGGATCTGGACCTCAGTGGTTTCCTCCAGTGCCATGTCGTAATGGCAAAGGGAGAAGCCGCTACCCCGAGCAACGACTGCAGCACAAACAGGAGCTCTCACAAATTCTTTGTTCTGTATAGAAACAACAACAAAATTCATCTTAGGCATGATCACTCACAAAAGTTATAAACCTTCTGAGGCAGCCAAAATTGACCCATCCTTTTTCTTGAGGGGGGTGGGTGAAACAAGCTCCAGTGGTCCCAATTACTCTGTTCGCTAGAAAAAAATATTTTTGTGTAATGACCTCAGTAGGGAGTGAGTGGCTCCTTTTGTGTATTAAATTAAAATCTCTGGGGGAACATTAGGCCCTGTAATTTGTATTTCTCAGATGCAATTTAAGTCTTTCATAAAAAAAAACTCATAATAACTGAGCTTTGTGATACCCAGTAGATTCATTTTCATGTGAAGGATGAAAATAGCCAGCAACATCTTAACAAATTCCACAGGGAGACCAATTGTAATGATAAAAATAATCTGACGTGGGCATGAATTTGCAAATACAGTGCTTTATGGATCACTGGAAAGGAAAAGGCTGTCTTAAACATTTTCCTTATATTAAGATAGAGGTAGGGAAAAACTCCCTAGCCTCCTCATTAAGAATGGAGTACATGGGCAATTTCCAAAGAACAGAGGCCCAAAATGATGCATCTCTATATCTTATTTAGAAAAAATCCCATGTACCAGGAAGACTGCTTGTATAAGTTGTCATCACTTCTACTGTATCAAACTGACTGAGAAAAGGAGATGTCTGCACGAGTAACAACTTTCACGTACTTGTAACTGCAGAGAACATAGTTTCCTGCGCAAGTAACTGATACTGGATCAAACCTCATGTTTTGAGGAGCACATGTATAATTTCCAAGGTTTTGGGGCTTTTCCAAGAGTTGCCTGTGAGTGTAGGAGAGCCCAAGCCTCAAGATGCTTCCTCTGCCTGCGTCCTGGGAGAGTGCTGGTATGTCAGAAAATGTCAGGAGAAATGGACCTTAGCCCCTGGGGTGGGTAGGCATTTTCTGGTGGGAAAAGCAGCATTCCTCCCCCTCCAGCTGGAAACCTTATCTAACACTGTTGCTTACTAAAGCACATTGATGGATGCACGCCTCTGCAGCGGTTCACCTCCTAAGGAGAAGCAGAGCCTTTGGTAGGGCTCTCAGCAGCACCACTCAGAGCAGGGGCTGTTTCTGTGCAACCACGGCCTGAATGTAAAGCTCCCAGACAATAGCCCAGGCCAAGGAGAGGGAGGATACGGCTGGCCGTAAAGAGGGAGATGGGAGAATGGAAGAAAATATAACGAATTATTTATCAAAGTGACAGATACAGTCTGCGCGCTATGTTGCAGATCAAGTGACAGCAAAACATCTGGCAGTCTCAAAGAAGGATAGTGTCTTTGCCAGTATATTAGCAGCTTTGCCTAAAATAATTTTAATTATGATTTTAAGCATAAAAAACTGTTTTAGCAGGATTCATCATCTGCTGTTGAAACATTTTCCACTGGAACCCTTGGTTTTTGCAATCCCTAGATATTTACTGCTATTAAAGTAACTCATGAAAAGATGCTCATTAGTCCCATCCAAAACATATTTTGTTGCATACAAATGCTTTAGTCTATTTTTGTAGTTAATCATCTATAAATAAGCAAACTAAGACCCAGTCCCATAGTATATAGGCAAGCCATGCGTACTTCAGGTACTAATTTTCAGCACACACTTGATTTGTCAAAAAATTGAGCAGGATAAGCTTCCTAAGCCCTGGTTATTAGAAAATTGGACTGAGGTAGAGTACGGTTATAGTGGCCTATGAAAAGTAGAACAGGAGATCAAGCCTGTGTTATATATTTTTCCTCCTGGAGCTATGAAGAAACAAATTTTGCAAGGAGATATGGCTGGTGAATGATGCAGCTACACTAGAAAAATTACCTGGAGCAGACAAAGCTGGAAAGCATGGACCTACAGCTACAGGTTATTCTGCTGCGGTAAGTTATACTGGCAAAAAAAAAAATAATTGTGCCTCTGCTAAAAGTCTTTTCCAGAGATAGTACAGACTGAGAAAGCCTAACACAAACAGATGTGGCCCAAGTTATGCAGTTAACCCTTTAAAGAGCAATCATGACTCACCATCGTTCGCTCCTAAACTTCTTATCTTTCACAAGATTGTGAGTGAAATTATTTGTTTTACCAAATCCTGTCAAATCACTTTATCCCCAGAAAGCTGTCTGGAAAACCGCGGAGGAAGTGTAACAGGCATGCGTGCCCACAGGCAGGGGAGAAGCCAGCTCCCGTTTTCCCAGGCAGAGCCAGCTGAAGCCGCCTGAGAAAGAAGGGGCAGATTGCCGTAGTTTTCCCATAACAAGTTCTTATTTTCATCATTGCAAGGGATATTAGCCATTTCCTTCTGCTTTCTTCTTCTCTCTAACTGTGGATACCTTAATGTTGACTTTATACAACTCGGTTTATGCAGAGCTGATCAACAGGCTGTTCCTGCTGTAATTCCCTCCACCAGCTTGCACTGGGAGAGCACCAAAAAAACAAGCCCAAAGACCCAGGAGGAGGTGAACTGGCAGAGAAAAAGGCCGGTGTGTTATATAGGAGTTTCTTTGTAAGCAAGAATATTAAAAGGACGAAAATCAATTCATAATGAATTCAGGAGGCTCTCTCTACATATTTTAACTGCTTGGTGTTATCTCATTGAGAAGGCACTCCAGGCTCACTAATGTACATTGTTACACAAGCAAAGCACTCCAGCATTGATTTTTCTCATGCAAAGGATTATGAATCAACATGATTTAAGTAACTCTATGGCTGAGTGTAATGACCAGCCCCTGAAAGTTTAGCCAAGTACAGTAACTGGACAGAAGCAGTTTTGCATCAGTACTTTTAATTACGTTTGAAGACATAGGTTGCCCATTAATATTTGACCTCTAATTATGTTTTTAAGAGGTGGCTCTATTGAAAAACAGTTATATCATGAAGATGTGTGCAGAAGCTTAAACCAAAGCAATTTGTTTTTTTTTTTTCCTCTGCAGCCCTTCCGGGAACCTTTGCTTGAATGAGCAGATCTGCTTTTACAGAAGCAGAGGCCAGAGGAGCTAAAACGCATGCACCACCACTCAGGTCCCAGGGGCTTGTGAACCTCATGGGGATGTCGTAGGTATATATGCTACAAGGGTCTAAGCTAAAAAGCAAGTAGCTTTGCTTGCATCTGGAGGCACTGAATGGTAGCTGCGAAGTGCAACAGCCGCAGCAGGCTCCACTCCGCCTGCATGCTGCATCCCATGGATTTCCTATCAGCAGGACAGAGCAGAGGTTGGTCCAAGGCGTCCAGCGCCTGCCTGTTGTGCAATACTTCTTACTTAGGCAAGAGGGGGAACAAACCCTCCCTCCACAGATCCCCGAGAGCATAAATACAAACCGTAGCCATGGAGTAAGCATTTAGTGCTGGAATCACGAACGAATTTGCTTGGCCTTGCGCTTCCCACTGCGGCAATCAGCTGCTATTTGCTGTCCGTGATGGCTGCCAGATTCAGTGACCTTTTGGACAGCAGAGAGCCAGGCAGGGCCCTCCCGGTTCTCTCTCCAGGATCCCACTACCTGCCCTAAGCTGAGAAAACCCCGAGTTTGCCCTTCTGTTTGTCTCCTCTTTCCTCAAAACTCCCCAGTCTCCAAGCTGTCCAGATGTGTTGATATCATCCAGCGGACCTTGCATAACTTCCCTCTTGAAAAAAAAAAAAAAAAGAAAAAAGAAAAGTGCTGCAGTAGCAGTTCCTATGGAAATTTATTATTTTAATAAGATCCTCTGAAGCACTCAAAGCCAAACTAACAGCTGTTCGGAGACCGGTTGTTTCCCCTGAATTCATTGAATTTCTGGGTGAGTATGGACATTTGGGATGTAAATTTGAACACTTCTAAAACTGAAGCTCAAAAAAGCATTCAAACCAGAAACAATATCTTGATGAAGCTGAAAAATGGATTTAGCACTCATGTCCCCATTTTCTTTTCCCTCTGGACAGGGGAGGAAAGATCATTGGTTTATTGCTGTGTTACAAATGTCACCAAACAGATTTAGGTGTAACATAAGGAAATCTCTTGTGTCAGATTCAGGGCCAAATTGCAGGTGTAAGCCAGAGCTTGCATTAAGAAACTGCACAGCCATATTCTCTTCTGTGCTTCCTGTACAGCCTCTGGAGACTACACCATGTTCCTTCTGACTTAGACCAGCACAGAACAAAGGGAAACCAGTCCCAGTATGGCAGGGATGACTGCAGGGCTGCGACAGCAGTCTACAAACCTCCGTGTGTCAGGAAGGAGGTATGTAATGGTCCTCCATGACAGGAACTAAGGATCATAAAGCAATGACCAGGCAGCAGGTTTGAAATGAACTAAAGGATGTACTTTCTTCACACCAAATACAAGTGAGCCATAGAAATTTGCCATAAGATGTTGTGAACACTAAAGCTCATCTCTTTTTCAGAAAACTAGGTAAATCAGTGGAATAGGCATCCATGGAAGGCCATTATATTCAAAAGCATCACCTCTGGCTCAGGAAGCCTTCAAGTCACAGACTCATGGGGATGTCTCAAGCTATTACTTTCCCTGTTCTTATACTGTTTCCTGGGAATCTGCCTTGGGCTGATGCTGGAGGCTTTTGGTCTGATCCAGCAGAGCTGTCCCTGTGTGTGGAAAGGGAGTGTGGCAGCATGACACCCTTCCCTTAACAAAAATTCCAGGCCAGAACAGGATGCACAAGGGATTTTAATGGATGCACAAGGGATTTGAAGGGGATGCAGTGTAGCACCTGGACCCTGGGAAAGGGTGAGCAAGGTGAGATAACCCTCTGGGGGAGGACTCAGCCCAAAATCTCATGTGCCTTTTTTGTTTCCCATCTTCTGGTTGTCACAAACCCTCCAGGATCCCACTGAGGACCCCCATGGCAGCTCAGCCCTTCTTGGATTTTGACTTCAAGGTACAAGCTTCAGAATCACAGAATCACAGAACGGTTTGGGTTGGAAGGGACCTTAAAGATCATCTAGTTCCAACCCCCCTGCCATGGGCAGGGACACCTCCCACTAGACCAGGCTGCTCAAAGCCCCATCCAGCCTGGCCTTGAACACCTCCAGGGATGGGGCATCCACAGCTTCCCTGGGCAACCTGTTCCAGTGTCTCACCACTCTTACAGTAAAGAATTTCTTCCTGATCTCCAATCTAAATCTCCCCTCTTTCAGTTTGAAACCATTGCCCCTCGTCCTGTCACTCCCCTCCCTGATAAAGAGTCTCTCCCCATCCTTCCTGTAGGCCCCCTTTAGGTACTGGAAGGCTGCTATAAGGTCTCCCTGGAGTTTTCCCTTCTCCAGGCTGAACAATCCCAACTCTCTCAGCCTGTCCTCACAGGAGAGGTGCTCCAGCCCTCTGATCATCTTCGTGGCCCTCTGCCGGACCCACTCCAACAGGTCCATGTCCTTCTTGTGCTGAGGACTCCAGAGCTGGATGCAGTACTGCAGGTGGGGTCTCACCAGAGCAGAGTAGAGGGGCAGAAGCTTCAAAGACTTGCCAAAATTTCAGGGTTCTTTTTTCAAATATTAACAATGCTGAGGATGATATTTACCATACTTAATTTAACTGCATTTGGTGCAGAGACTGTAGGAGTTTTTTTCATACCCAGATATCCTTAAGAATTAATCAGGCTATTTCCCCTACTGCCTGGAAAAAGCAAAAAGCATCCTGTCTTAGGATGCTGTCTTTTTGTGAAGATTTTTCCATGTTCTACTTTGTTTTGTTTTTCAATTAGACAAGTCACTGGACAGCATGACAGATGTGAAAAAGCTGTTTCCTTTATATTGTACATTCAGATGGAATTTATTTCCCCATGCATCATGTGTGATTAAGCCCAAAACCTTGGTCTTACAGCAGGTCTGTATAAATGCCATAGATCTGTGACATCTTCCTTCACAGGTATGCAAAGGAGTGTGAGAACTGGCTACTGCCTTCGCTCACACAGAAAGTGACTGCGTGAGAGTGTAATCTGTTCAGAAGCTGTGACCCTGGCAGAGTTTTATTTGTAGAAGGAAATTAGACGAACTTTCTGAGATGTGTAGAAAAATATCCATGCCTTTTCAAGTTTGGCAGTGGTGTCCTTCTGCAGGGGTGTGGGATGAGCTACTGAGATAACTCTGCTCCTCTCTGTCCCCTTAGGTGTCCCTGTTTTGGGTTGGATTGGGCATTGCCTTCCTCCTCCTCCATGTTCAGTTCTTGCACCATCACACAATGAATGTGTGCAGCTGCTGTCCTCGGCATTCCGATGTCCTTTCTGTGTATTCCCTCTCTGACAAACTTTCCCTAGAGGAGAATGGGAGAAAGCTGACAGTCCCCAAAATGGTGCTGGAGAGCTAACCTTTTCTTACCTAGAGCCAAGGAAACACCTCAGCATATTTTGCCATCTAAAGGTCAGCCTACCGTGCAGTCACTCGTTTTCGTATACCGCAATTGTGAGAGATGGGGAAAAAGGATTTTTCCAATTCAAATACGCTTAAACCATCTTTCTTGAGAGAAAAACTTGAGTATATACTTAACTTTAAAGGCAACGTTAATTCACAAGGAACTCAGCTAACTATAAGAATTTAAGCAAGGCACCACACAATGCTCTGCGCAGTCCCTGCATTTCCTCCACACAGGAGTTTGAAGATGAACTGCAGAAGGAAGCATATCGATCTGTCTGCATAAAGACCTAAGCCCAGAAGAATATGTATGGACTAATTATTCCTCTACTGCACCAGTGTGAAATGCTTTCAAAGAGCTACTTACGATCCTCTTATTTCAGCCACCGACGGCAGAGGAAGCCAAGGAGACAGCGGGTTACCCATCTTTGGGAAAAAAACACAGCATGTGCTCACCCTCTGGCTGCAGCTGACTGAACCTCCCTATGGATATGCCATTAGTTCGGTTGCTGCCTACAGGACCTCAAAATTATGTGAGCTGAATCAAGGCCTACAAAAGACATCCTCACGCAGCTTTTGGTGACCATACTTGCAGTGATTTTAGGAGGTTCTGCGTCTCCTCCATACTCCAGGCCCTTAAGATATTTCATAGAATCATAGAATCATTTAGGTTGGAAAAGACCCTTGGGATCATCGAGTCCAACCATTAACTCCACTCTACAAAGTTCTCCCTTACACCATATCCCTTAACACCACATCTAAGTTATGTGATCACCTCCACAGCCATCTCTTCCCCAGGGCCCTCTCCAGCTTTCTCCTTTTCCTCCCTGTCCCATCCACACCACAGCTGTATCTGGCCACAGTTACCAGCTGTAATTTTCTTTTTTTCAGGTTTCTTTTCTTCCTCTTTCAGAACTGCACAACCCTTTGGGTTTGCCAGCTGTGGTGAAGGACGAAGAACCTAAATTAAGGGAAAAGAAGTCAGACGTATTTCTTATTATTTATCATAAAAGCCTAAGTTTGGATTTAGCCCCAAAAATAATTCAAATTGCAAGACTAACACCCTCATGAAGTAGCACCCTGAAATAAGCACAGTCCCAGGTACAGCCCAGTGGAAGGAAGGAGCCAGACCTGACAGCTAATTACCCAGCCCACCAGAAAAGCTGCTGCAGGCTCTTAAAACATGTCCAAGGAGATAAACAACAAAAGGCGATCTGGTGGGACTGGGAGTTTGCAGGGGGGTGGGGTGGTGGAGGGAGTAATAGGTTATTTCAGAAGGATTAAAAGGTCAAAGGACTCGATGTGGAGAAGTCAGCCTAAATCTACCCAAAGCTGTTAGCATGGGATCATCTGAAAAACAAATCCAAGGGCTAATCCTTTAGCCTGTTCAGGAGAGCAGTGCATGTCAGAGATGTTCCCTCTCCTCCCGCTGGCCATGTCCTGCTTCAGGGATGTACTCTCGTGATGACCCTCCTCGGATGTCCCTCCAGCTGTGACACCACCTCCTCCTTTGTCCCAGGCTTGCTCCCTCCTTAAACGTAAGTACATGGAAACCTGTAGGGGCAAGGAGGAAGCCCAAGGGCAAATTCTTCCTCCCTTACCAAATACAGGGCATTGTCATTCCTCTGAAGAGGAGGGTATAGTGGGAAAGAAAATAGCAAGCCTCCCAAGACAGCTCCTGTCTTCCCAAGGAGCCAGGGAGCTGTTATTCCAGTGTGAGGAGGACATATATGAATACAGTGTGAGTAGGTGGGAGTTTGGCAGTCTCAGCCGTGTCAGGGATGATTTGGACTTTGCATGGCTACATGTACCAAACAGTTTGCTTCAAAACAGAGGGTGTGTTCTGCTTCCTAGTTGTGTAGCAGAAAAGGAGAAGACATGATGAAGACCATGTGCTGTGATCATCCCAAGGCTGTGAACCTCCCTGGTGGATGCCCCTCACCTCAAAGATGTAAAGAGAAACGCGAAGAACTGCTTTCTCCACACATAATAAACTCAGTGTACCTTTCCAATTCCAATCCCTAATATTGCCCTTCCTCCTAATGGAGGATAGGGAATAGCTCTATACCAGCTACAGGCATCCTTTGCTCCACAGGTGTTTCCAACAGTTGTTCCTGCTTCACACACAGACTTTTCACACAGCCCAGGTTAGTGAAATAGGCTGCAGAGCATGGAAGAAATAGGCACCCACTCCCACTGATGACCCACGAGTCTGCCCGTTTCATTTATCTCTTCTAACGCTTCAGTTTGAAGGGTACAGACTTGGTTACATCTCCTTACAGACACACCAGTTCTCTAGATGACAGGGCTTTTCAGCAGACTCAAAGCAAAGCAACAGGTGGTTTTCTTCGGGATTAGGGGCCTGAACCGCACTGCCTTTAAATGAAGGTGTCTCGGTCAGCTCTGGATGAAGTCTGTATGTGGGGTTCGGATGAGCTGCAGACATGCCCGTTGCTGGGGGGATCCCTCTAGTTCTAGCTGTGGCTCCTTTGCCTAAAGCAAATCTACTTTTCTAGCAGTATTTCGGTGAAAAGGGCTCAGCAGGACTGCCCGCTTTGCTCCCTCCGCCACCCACGGGAAGGTCACGGTGGCTGATGTGGCTGCTGGCACCACTTGCTGGCCAAAAACCCAGCCAGAGGCTGCTGCTCCCCCAGCTCCTGGCACTAAACTTTAGAGGGAGGCACCACCTAGAGGCCGGCGGGCTGCTGCAAGGCTGGAAGGAGATAAGCACGGCCGGGCTCCAGCTCTTTTCGGCGACAACAATGTCGCTCGGCGCCTATCAGAAACTAAAAGCCTCAGCGTTCCCCTTTTCCTGTTCCGCATTTTATCAAACCAGGTTGATTAGTTTGAACAATAAATGCAAACCTGGAAGCCCGCCGAGAGAGCAAGCCGCGGTCGGAGGGACTGGGAGGGGAAATTCAGCCCAACAGCAAAAAGAGGCCTGTGGGACTCTTTAATTGGGGTATCTCCATAATCCAGGCAAGACGTGCTCAGTTTACTAGTTACTTGTTTTAAGGTTTGGTTGTTTTGTTTGTTTGTTTGTTTTTGCGAAAGTCCCAACCTCAATTTTTAGCTATTAAGCAAACGCAGATTTTTGCAATTGCATATTGTCATCATCCACAACATCACAGCTTTTTAGTCTTGAGTAGCTGAGCAGCCTCTCCCGGCCAGAACAGACCAGGACTATAGCACTACTGAGGAAAAGAGCTATTTCTGTCTTCTCCTCACGCAAGTAATTTCCTTTGGGACTTTGATGGTGAGCCGAGGTATCGATTCCCTGCTCTGAACCCTCTGAGCTCCTCTCCTTGCATTCAGATCCACGCTCCAGAACCTAGTGAACAAGTTCCTTCAGAAAACAGATCCATATGCTTTAACTTTTCTACCTCCTTCTCATTTTCTTCTTTTCAGGTTAGCCTTTTCCTTTCTGCAACCTCTTTTTCCACTATAAACCTGTTGCTGGGCTCTCCCAAATGAGAACTTAAAAAATAATCGCTGGGTCTATGAAGGCAGAGTTGGCTGCGTTTGTTTTGTGCCATAGGGTATGTGTCATGAAGTTTATTGCATCACTGAAGTCTGCTATTATGATGAAGTTGCTCTCCATAATAGTAACTGTAGCACAACTGGAGACGAGCCCTGGATCTATCTGTGCCTCCCAGTTGGTATTTTCCTACATTGTGTCTTCCTCTGCTGGGACAAACTTTCAAAGAAACGCCAAAGACCACTTTTAAGATCCAGAATAGCAGCCTGTGTAATATTTCTAATATCCCCAGACATGTGCAGGACATCACTAAATCCTTGTGGTGAATGAACCACACCTCTGTCAGAGCTGAACGGGGAAAAAAGTAATATTCCCTGAAGCCCCTTAGGCGAAGATTAAACCTCCTAAAAAAAGGATAAATGCCCCCTGCTGAATGAAGCTTCTCAGCTTTGGATTTTATATGCCAGGGGCACACTCCACAACAGGCAGGTGACCACAGCAGGGTGACCATATGCACCCGTGAGCCCAGAAACATGAATTTCCTTTCGTAGTATTCACAAGGATGCAATACTTTTAGAGATGTTTGAAATACTTCTGTCACCTGCACTCTGCCATGTACCGGCACCCCATGAAAGGAGGCACATCCGACCCTCATTCTGCAAGTGCTTGAGCATGTGCTTAAAGATATTCTTGAAGTCAGTGAACTGGTCACGCAGTTAACACCACTGAGCACAGGTTACATGTTCAAATGAGCCCAGCAGCAGGGACCTCGCAATTTTGGCAGCTGAATGGATCTTCTGTTGGAAATGTCCCTTTTGAATGGCCCCCCAAAACGCATATTTCTTCTTTGTGCCCTGTTTTAAGCTTGACCCCCTGGGATTTTCAATTTTTATGCCTCTTTCATAGTTCATGCTGCTCTGGGACTAAGTTAAATGTCCATGTTACATTGTGTAGAGGATACAGCACCTTGTAGTTCCTTCATTGCTTAGCTGTATTTCTCGTGCAGCGGGCCAACACGACTGCTTCAGGACTCTGGGCTCCCAAATAACCTCTGAGAAAACCATGCCCTTGGTGATAAGACCAAAAAGGGGGGAAAAAAAAAAAAAAAAGGCTTTTTATTTTAAGGAACAGCAGTTTAGATTGCAGGCAACTAATCAGCACCTTCCTTTGCTACAGTGTACTTTGCTACAAGGAGAGGGACGGCAGGTTCCCGATCTCGGAGCTGCAGTTTACCGTAACTGTTCTGCAGGAGGAGGACGGGAGAGGGAGCGCTGGCTCCCAGGGTCCCCCTCACCGCTCTGCACCGCTGTCCTCTTTTGGGGAGGCCTCGCAGCGCGGCCCTTCGTGGTAAGGGTGTTCTCTTCCTTCCCAGCAGCAGCTTTGGAGATGGGCAATGCTGGCCCTGGTTGCGTATTTCCCAGAATTTCTCATCGCACGGTGTTATTTGCAAGGTCCGAGAAGCCGGCTGATTTACTCCAGATGAGTTTCCACTGGTTTTATTTTCCATACAGCACACGTGCCTACAGTGGCACACGCACAGCAAATGAGCTCTGAGTTGAGGATGATTGTTTCCAGTAAAAACATCTCTTTCCTACCAGTGTTGGAAATCCCACCTTCTCATTGTACAGAATACCCTACACAAGCCCAAACAAACTTCAAGGAAAACAGGATGCTATTGTCATTCGAGCATCATCACTGATATATATGGGGAGAGAAGAGACAGAACGGAAAACCTGTGAATAGTAACTGCAGCAAAAGGTAGGTGCCCTTTGGTGCCCTGCCTCCTCCTTTTCTTATAACAAGGGCAGTGGAAGAAAATGAAATAGGCATCTTCTAATTAACATCGTGTAATTTCTCTAGAAAAAGGAAGTGGGGATTTCTGGTTTGCCTAATCCTGAACCAGTTTCCTGTGAAGATAAGTGGGCTTTGAGAGGGTCACTTTGCCTTGTTGCTTTTGACTTCCACTTTGCCAGGGAAGCAAGCAAGCTGCAAATAAACAGACAAAGCCTTAAGCTGTGTCATAAGGTCCCATTCAAAGAGCAAGTATCAGCAAAGGAAGCAAGGCGTTTTACTTCTTTTTTCCATTATGCAAAATGAGACATTTTCATATTTAGTGCCAGCTCTTCTTCTGGGAAAAGTTACAGTTCTGGTCACCAGTGGCTGGAGAAAGGTTAAAAAATTTGGTGTCCAGGAGAAAAGCCCCTTGAAAAATCCGGTCTTTGAATCATGTTTCTTGTGTTTGGCTTAGACTTTCTCTCAATTAAGTTTCATTGTTCTCGAGAAAAGTGTGATTTTTGAAGCCATTTTAAAAACTAGGAACAAAACTGTACGGATAACTCACTGCTGAAATGTTCTGAAAACAAAGTGCTAAACTTTGTTTCAGTCAGGTTTGAACCCTCCTTACTATTCTGCCCTCCTAAACTGTTTCTGCTTGGTTTCAGCTGGTGTGGAACTAGCTTAGCTTTTCAGGAAGAGTCTTTTCACTGAAAAAAAAGAAATATATTTGCAAGAATTTGAGAAAAGCTGGTCTGCTCTGTCAGCTGATGGCTAGAACTCTACTGTGTGATATATACAGTTCCTATTTTCACAAGACTCATCCTAAACCCGGTGTAAGAAACAGCTCTTCCTAGCTGTGTCAGTTGAAATTGAAACCAATACTACAGTTTTACAGCATAATCCTGTTAGGAAAGGTGGAATATGTTTGTCTTTAAATAAGAAGAAGATGTCATTAAAAACTGTGAAGCGATGATAAATGTTGGGGGAAATGACACTAGGGAACAATTCTTAAGGCAATAGCTGCTCACTTAAAAGTTACACCAATAGTAACAGGATAGCTACAACTCAGAGTCAGCCAATCTGAACAGGTTTAGTAAAAGGATGAGTGGTTTTCTGCATGTACAGTACTGGTAGTAAAGGTGGAAAAATTCTCTATCACCCATAAACAGGTTTAGTCAAAGCACAGCCCTGCGTTTGCTCTGTACCGCGCCATACCAGCCCATCAGAGCAAAGGTCCCCTGTGATACCTTCCCTACTGAGGCTTCTACCACTTCAGCTGAACACCTGCAACTATAATGCTGAACACATACAGGAAACTGAGGAATTTGCGTTGCCTTTTTTTGCAAGCAAATCTGCTTGGAAGATTTTTGCAAGTACATCTGCTTGGAATAACAAGAACAGAAAGGTCTGGCTGCAGGCAACAAGCCTGCAGAGGGGCTCCCAGTGGTACCAACTTGGGTTCTGCCGAGTAGCCAAAATGGAAACGGCTGGTGAAAAATTCCTTATAGAGACATGCCTCAAGGATGCTTACTGAAAGCAGCCAGAAAAGCTGGCCTCATTCCTACATGCTATATGTCATGTGTGGCAAATGTCGACATACAGCCCTGTTAGGCATCTTGGTTTTCCAGCTGCTCACAGGAACCTGGAGTCATATATAGACCTTTCCCTTTCAGAGGCTTCTCACCCCCTCGTATTTCCCAGGCTTGTTCTTGCAACTGAAGGACATACGGTGATCTTAGCTCAGTGCTGGGGCGTTGGCGATTCTGAAGCTGCTGTTCCTCTTTTTCCTGGTAATGAAATCTCCTTCTTGTAGGTGTCACCAGAGAGTAACTGCCATAACAACCCCTGAATCTGTGTGGTCCACATTTTACCTCAGACACAGAGCAGATATTTTAATGCGTATATGTCGCTTGAAAAATAAGAGGGTGTCCCTCTTATTGTTCCTTTAAAAATAAGGAGAGCTTCTGAATGTTATTTCATTTTTGTTTATTGTAGTTTATCTAAAGCTTCTCTCCTCTGACAGCTTTTGGTGTAACTTGTTCAAGCTGAGACTGGGTGCAAGAAACAGCTGGAGCGTGTTTAATGCAATGTTTCCTCACAAAGCTGCCTTCTCCTGGGAAAAACAAGGGCAGATAAAGACTAGGAACTGCAGCTGGAGAAAGTCCGTCAGCATTTCTTTTACAGGCAAAGTATGCCCCGGTCAAAAAAAAAAATAATAGACAGACACAAGCATGTGCCCAAATGGACAATGAGCAGATCTTCAATGCTACGAGCACTGGTTCATATGAAGCTACATTCCTATCCACCTTCCAGGCAATGATGCACGGAAGCATAGTGGATTTGGGAGCAAAGCAAGTATCTGGAACAAGTAACTAAAGAAAAACAAACCCACCCCTATGGCTCAGGCCGCATCTAAACCCATGGTGTTTGCTAGCACATGCTTGTTTCTCTCACAGAGAAAACAGTGGAACCAGCAAGCCCACTCATCCAACCACAGGCTCAAAATGGAGGTGGCAAAGCAGTCATGGGGGGGCTACATGTGCTAGTGAAAGGGCTGTGCTGTAAGGAAAGTTCAACACCATTCTTGGAACAATGCCTTTGCTAATTACCTTCATTTCAGCATGGCTTTTATGCGCTCAGGAAAGGGTAGAGCCAGTTAGCTCTCAGAAATCTACTAACTTGAGTCTTTGGAGACGGGCTCATTCAAAGGTGGAGCAAGCCACACGATAGGTGGAAAAAACAGGCATGAAAAGTCAATTAAATTCATTAATTCGAAGAAGCGCCTCTGAGCGAGCTGCATGAAATGAAGATCTCTCAAGTACCTTTTCTGAGAAAAGCAAGATCATATCCCAGAGATGGACAAATCAAAACAGCTAAAAAGTCAGTTTTGATAAGCAAACCTCTGTGCACTGGAGAGGGCTGATAGTGTTGCGGGCAGGATGCAGGACACAGGTTTGAGGAACTCAGCTCACTTCTCCACTCCCCCTGTAATTTCTCATGGCACCCTGGGCAGGCCACCGACTTGGATTCACCCCCAGCTAACTCTAGACATTAAGAGGAGGATGTGCCTAAATTTAGGACTGTCAGCATCTTAGGCCCCTTTCCATAGTCTAGAGAGCAATTTGGACACCAGGTGAGCTAAGATGTTCATCTAATTTAGAAACCGTAGCAGAGTATCTACTGTTAGATAGGACGAGTCCTGGCCTCCTTGCTTCAATTCACAACTCTGAGCATGGGGATGGCATCACCGATTCTTTGCCAAGACTATAGGAAGGTGCCATTTATTAAAGAACACAAAACTCCGAAATGCACTGTCAATAGGAGCAAGACGATCAGTCAGAGAGCTGTGCGCTGCTCTTAGTGATTTGCTTCGGAAGATTTTCTAATTGGATGCTTTGGGTTTGACTTCCTTGCAAGCCAGACTTGCCAAGAAATAAGTAAACAAACCTGATAAAGCACATTTTCCACTAACTGTTATTTGCAAATAAGTATTCTGTCATATGCTGCCGTATTCATAGAAGAGATTGTATACGGAACCAGATCTGGTTTTCTACAAGTGACAGTTTCTGTTCTGTATTTTTCTTTTCTTCGCTAAACACTTCTGTTGCAGTCTTTGCACTAATCTCTTGTATTTATTGATGATAATCCTTCTTATGCTTAAACCCTTGCTTGTGTAACCCATTCTTAAGAGGCTGATTATTGACACGTGTAACCTTTTACCATCTTTTCACACTTCTAAAAGAATTCATACCACTTGTATTTTGAACTTGACTGATGGAATGGAGCTGAAGACCATGCAGAAATTTTTTTTTCAAAACTAACTTAGAGTTCAAGCATAGCTATGAGAATACATCACAGTCCCATGGGATCACACTATCCAGCCCAGCATTTTGTGTCTGACACAGCCGATGGTGGATGTGTCTGCAAAAGCACAGGGATAAGACATGGGGCTCCTTCCCCAGAATACTTCCCCAGACTTCAGCAATTTGAGATTTTCTGGGCCAGAATTGAGGTCTTTGCCTTATAACTTCTACTAGTACTGTCAGTGACATGAGAAAAATCTCAGGTCAATTAAAAAATTAAACCCAAGTTGAGCGCCACAGTGGAAACTGTTTATAACGCCAAAGAGCTAGGGATTGAAATCCTTCAGGGTCTCCGCATGCAGGATCCTGAGCTACCACAGCAGAAACAACCACCCGCCTGAGCCTGCGGGTCAGGGTGCCACCTTGGCACTGCACAGGGCACATCCTCAGCAGTACGGGTCACCCCTGTCACCCATGCAAGGCCTGGGAGAAAGGGCTCTGGTCGCCTGCCCCGTGTTACATCCACAGAGCTTAACCTTTTGCCTTGCTCCTGATACTCTGCTCGCTGGTCCTGCACAAAAGCAAGCACAGAGTAAAAGATGGAAACAGGAGGAGCTGCTACAGCCTGCTGAGACGGGGGATGGCCAAGTGCCTCCAGCACCCCTGTGGCTCGCTTCAATGAGAAGTGGACACCCTTTCTCCCATGACATCCAGAGACGGGTGGTAAAACTAGGGGGAAAGTTCCTGTTAACTCTCACCTAAAAGTTACATGGATTCTTTATCCCCGGATTATTTAAACCTTTTCCCTTTTCCCACCTGATGTTTCCCCTCATCTAAAAATTGGCTTGGCTTCCAGCGAAACATTTCCCTGACGCTTCCAGTTTCTTTGTTGTAGAAAGTAAAAGCATGAGGAAGGTTTCACAACAGTACCTCTGAAACCGGAATCTTTGCAAATTGTCCTTCTTGTGTTCCTGGTATCAATATTAGCCCTAGGAGAAACTGTGACCTTTGCTCAGTAAAGTTGATTTTTCTCCTCTGAGCTCTAGGCTGCTTTTGATTTCTGTATTTTAAATGGCATCTAATCATCGCCACCTGGTGCCAGGCCACACATGGTATGGAAGAGCTTTCTTTTCTCATCTGATGACGGCTCTTGTGTGCTAAGCGCCATATAGCTGCCACCTTCCTCCCCAGTTAAAATAGGATTTTGTATGTGGAGTGAATTCTGGAAGGAAAATAACCATCGATGGGACTGAGGTGGGGAGAGGATCCATCCACGTGCTACAAACAGGTGGGACAGAGGTTGCTGGATTAGTGGCTGACCCTCCTCTTCCCCTCAGCACTTTAAGAGGTCACAAGTGTAGCGTGAGAGAGGCACCTACGTCCTTTCATAAACCTCATCGGCTGGAGATGGGGAGAAATGAAGAAAGTTTGTTTTCCAGAAATTATGCTTCTGCCCAAGGACCATGACATCTGTCAAGGGAACTAGATACACTGTGGGCTGGGTAGTGAGAGATGAGAATAAGGTCGCTTCCGAGAAGCCTAAATTAGTTAGTTCTTTAACTTGTGTGTTACGTAAGTGAGGAGGTGGAACCTCCTCTTGTGTAAGGAGGGGCACAGGGCGACCCTGAGAGGAAAGTGAGGTGCAAGAGGGGCAGCAAGTGAGGTAAAGGGACAAGTTATACAACTTTCACTTAATTGAGAATTGTGTTTCAAATCTGCAGAAAACAGCGTGTTGCTCCCCTTGTTCCCTGGACAGAAAGGCACAGTTTTACAATCTCCTTTTATTGTTTTGCTGATAAGCAGGCATTTCACATTACTGACACTATACAAAATGTCCTTTAGAAAACTCAGTTGGTGCCACGGCCTTTTCCAGCTGGAACATTAAAACCAGAGCCTGGCTGGCTGGCTAAGATTTCACCCCACAACACAGTGTCTCAGCTGTGGCTGGCCAAGGTACCCCAGCTACAAGAAAGGGGAAAAGCCTGCTGGAGGAGCAGCCAGCTTCAACTCCTGCTGCCACCCTCGCCCAAACGGGCAGCAGTGCAAACACAAGGCAAACTCCCCAGCCCTTGGGGCAAGCTGGCTTGGTGCGCACCGGGACGACTTGTTGAGTACATGACTTTGTACGATCGCGCATGACTTTGTATTTCCATTCTGCAAACACTGACTGCTAGCCAAAGCTCAGTCCTCTTCTGCTTATTTTATAAGACCCCTACTGTGACCCACACTGTTACAGACTCCTACTATAAACAGCTATAGAGTGAGCAACTCTTCCTTCTTTGGCAAAACTCCCAAAGGGTATTTCTGCGTGGCACAGACCTGCCCAGTGCCTCCCAGTGTCCAAGGAAGGATCAGGGGGTTACACCTTCCTGGGGAAACCCACCTCCTGGCCCAGCAACCCCTGCATCCTGAAATGACCCGCCCCGGCCACTGGCAACTCAACATAAATTTGTTTTTGCATTACTTGAACAGCAACAGGAATAGCTTGATTCTGGTTAGTCTCGAGATCTGAAAGCAGAGCTATCAGAAATCGCTGAATCAGAGGATATGGATCTCCGACAACAATAATATTTATGAATCCTTACCAAAAACTGCTGAAGATGTTTTTGTTTTTTTTTTTTTAAAAAAAAAAAAGAACAGCACCTTCAGACGACCCTGCGATATGTTTGTGCTTTGTTACTCAAAGGAAACATGCATGCCATTTTTGCCAGCTAACGAAACACTTTTTTCTAACAAGGCATTTTGACAAAGCTGAAAATATCTTACACCAATGTGAATCATTTTGGCTTCAAGTGCACATCTTAGAAAAAGGAATCTCTGAAAAAAATCTTTTTTAAGTAAGTGCTGGCATGAAAAACGGTCTTTAAGTGACAGGCCTGGAAAGGCTATGCATATTTGTGTTCTATACAGAAACGATAGCTATCTTTCAACCCACACAACTGCTTTGTGTTTTTTCTTTCTTTTTTTTTTCTTAAATACCAAGAAGCCAAAAAAAAAAAATCACCTTATTTCTTTCCCAACTTTTGGATACAGATGAAGTTCATCATTTCATTGGGCTACGATTACTTTTTATATGTAGCTAGGTGACCTCTGCTGGTAGATTCTTATCATAACGGCAATAATTCATACACACAGGTAGAGAGATACATTGGTATTCTGTTAAGAGCTGCCCTACATACACAAGAAGACATAATACACAAGAAGATACAATCCCTGCTCTGAAAAATAAACTCCCACGCTGGAAAGGTGTAAAAAGAAGTTTTCATATAACCCAGCTTTCTCCACTTACAGATCTTTTATAGGCCAGTTTTTAGAGAACCTTTGATAACAAGGTATGACCGTCTTAGGATGAGGCCAGTGGTGTTTATTCAGCATAATGGTCTAAATGCTCGCTATTGCTTGGAAAGCCCCTAAACTTCATCCTGCTGTAAGCAGGGAGATTATACCGAGGAAAGGATTATTCTCTAGTCGCATTCCTTTCTTCTATTCTTTCTCATACCATCTACTAACAGCCATTGTAGGAGAAACGATACCAGCTAAATGGACCTTTATTCTGACTCAGCATGGTTGTAGACAGCCTGTCCGCTATGATACAGCTGCACAGTATAATTTGATACTTTAAAAAAATGGCCATTCACCTGAGAAATCACAATGCGACTTGCAGCTAACAGCCTTGGTCTTTGTGATATCCAAGGTCACTTCTATTATTACAGCACAGTGCACGGAAATACCACAAATACCAAGAGAGTCTTATCTATTTATCATAGGTGAAATTGGCACGCTTTGCAGTCCAACGGCTCCACGTCGGATCACAGGCATTCAAGTTCATTTGAGTTTATATTCAGAGGCTGCCTTTCTTAGTTAGGAGCTCAGTGGGTTTCACGCATGTCTACATTTACAATGTCATATCGCCGTGGCCATTTCTCAAGTGTCCAGCTTCCACGCTGACAGCTACTGCCTCGCAGCACAAGGCAGCAAATATAAACATGCCGAAAAAAAACCTCACCCTGGCCTTGACAGAGGTAGTCGCAGGAGCCAAAGGCAAAGGCCTTCGGTCTTAGAAGACACAGGTCTTCGGTCTTGGAAGACACAGGTCTTCCCTTCTCCTGACCACACATCCCTGGCTTTACACGCCCGCTGCTCCTTGCGCGGCCTGGACCCAAAAAACACGCTCTGTGGCACGGCGCCCTGCGTGAAATGGAGGAGAAGAGGGGTTATACCCACACGCCTCACCACTGCGGCCAAACACAAGCCCCTGAGACCCCTCCAGAGCCCACCCCGTCGGGCCTGCGGACAGCGGGTGGAGATCGGGCCCACTGGGCCGCGCTCACCCCTGCCGCCCCCGGCCACCCCCTCGGGCGCTGCCCGTGCGGCCCCGGCCCTCCGGCCGCCGCCGGCTGGGGAAGGCCCAGAGGGGACGCTCGCCGGGTTCTTCCCCCGGGACAGCGGCGGGAGCAATGGGCCGAGCCAGAACAACACCCCCTCAACGGCCGCCGCCATGCCCGAGGGGCGGCCGTGACACCTCCACCGCGGGCGGCACCGCGCCTGCCGCCGCCCGTCCCGTCCTGCCCCGCTCTTAATAATAACAGCAACACCGACGCTGACAATAATCGCCATAATTGCTCCTGTTATGGCGAGGCCGGTGCTGCCCCGCCGGCGGAGGCAGGGCGGCCGCCTGGCCCCCTCAGGTGCGAGGCACAGGGCGGTAGGGCGCCCCCTGGCGGCCCGCCCTCGGCGGCGGCGGCGGCGGCGCCCCCCGCCCGGCCCGGCCCCTCCCGGTCACCCCCCCCCCCCGACCCGCCGCCCGCCGCCGCCGCCGCTCTGAAGTTCGCAGGCGATTTCCTTTCCAGCCCGGCCTTATCTCGGCCCGCACGTTGCCGCGCCGGTGACTAATAGCAGAATAACATTGTCTCGGGATAAAATAGCGCCGGGGCTGTTTACCCGCTCCATGGGGGTTCGCTATAAAAGGCCGCCGGGGACCGCCGCGCCAGCCAGACGCGCTGGGGCGCACCGAGCGGCCGCTTACCCCCGCAGGGCACTGGACACGGCTCTCCGTCCCGACGCTGGGAGAAACTTTCCCCCCTTTTTTCTCTTTTATTAATTTTCCCCCCTTTTTTTTCTTCTTTTTTTTCCTCCGTTCCCCTTTTTTTTTATTTTTATTTTTTTTTCCCGTCCGCTCTCCGCTGCCTGCTATGGATTATTCCCAGATGATCGTCTCGCTGCTCTTCGTCCTCTGCCCGGGGCTGCTGCCGGCAGGTAGGTGCCGGTACCCAGCCGCTCGCCGCCGCCTGGGTCCGGGGGGAGCCGCCGGTCGGGCTCCGCGCCGCCGGGCAGCCCCGGCGGGGAGGGCGTCCCGGAGGGATGCGTCGGGAGATGCGCGGGGTGCGTGTTTTCCGCGGGTGCTGAGCTCTGCCCGCTCCCTTCCCGCAGCCCCCGGAGCCGAGGTGGGCGCCGCGCCCTCACCCCCAGCAGCCGCCGCCGGGCACCGTCGCGCCCGGCGCTGCTCCTGCTCCTCGCTGCTGGACGAGGAGTGCGTCTACTTCTGCCACCTCGACATCATCTGGATCAACACCCCCGAGTGAGTGAGGGGACCGGGACGTGGCGGGGAGTGGGGGGGGGCGACGACGACACGAGATTTCGGCAGTCGCCGAGCGCTGGGTTCGGTTTTGGTTGGAAAAAAGCGGGGGGAGGAGGGAAAAAAAAAATGAAGAACCACTAACCCACCTGCAGAAATGTGAAGGAGAGGAAGGAATAGTTATTTGCACAGTGTCTCCTATTGCTTTCCCCCCTCTCCTGCTTTTCTGCCGAGTTTAGGAGCGAGACTGCTCAGTGGGAGAGAAAGCAAGTAGGATTTGGCCACCGAGATTGAGCAGATAGCTGCTAACAGCCCCAGCACACCTGCGTTCCTAAAATCTGGGCAGAAGTATTTCCTTTGGGCGCTGCTCAGCAAAAGGCTGCGGGATGCTTTTCACTATGAATCAGAACCAGACAAAATGCCAAAAATATGATTTTGCCGGCCTGAATTTGTCTGACCATTTTTTTCTTTGTGACAAGTTAGGAGGCTAGAAGGTTTACTTTCACACGGGGTGGCTCCTTGCTGCCTCTTGCTGCTCTTTACTGCAAATTAATGCATCCCACATGTTAAAAGAGTTATGTGTAGGGTCCATTTCTACGCTGTCCTCACCAAAAAGTAGTGAGCCAGAGCCTCACCTAGCGCTGCAAACACTGATTCTGGTGATTTGTTTGGCTGCTGGTGTTCCTCTGAGCGCAGAGGTTCTGTTCCTCGCTTTTATTGCTTCTTTCGGTCTTGGCAGTTACCAAAGTTCAAAGAGATGAGGTTTTATTGCTTTCTATCGCAGAGGGAGGCACAGCAGCTTTATGAAATCACAATTAAAAGGTCATTAGCCTTCTCAGTAGC
Source organism: Larus michahellis (assembly GCF_964199755.1). Lineage (NCBI taxonomy): Eukaryota > Metazoa > Chordata > Aves > Charadriiformes > Laridae > Larus > Larus michahellis. The sequence goes on along the minus strand of NC_133897.1, from coordinate 74,138,141 downwards.
CATGCTAATGAATATGTTGGAGGATCATCAGAAGCATTTGCATGGAAACTATGACCAACAAGGCATTCCCAATCCCACAGCCTTTACTCATGCAATCAATCCCATTGATAAGATTGCCCAAAATACCCCACTGTTTTGATGCCACGGAATTATTTGAATGACTTTCATGTTGTCTCTTTGATCATAGGAAGACTGTTCCCTACGGTCTTGGAGGCCCCTCTCGATCCAGAAGATCGCTGAAGGACATGGTGCCAGAGATGCTCACTGAACCTGGCAGCAGATGCCGATGTGCCAACCAGAAGGACAAGAAATGTCTGAACTTCTGCCAGACAGGAAAAGATCTCTGGTGCGTCTATTGTTGCTACTCTTTAAAAGGCAGTGCATGTAAAAGGGATGGATTGTGGTAGACTTACTCATTTTGGCACTTGCTGAGCAAATCATCTCCCCAAAGCCTTGCCTCCTACCTGAGTGCTCACACTGCTATGATACATACTATGGTTTGGCCCAGAAAGATCACTTGTTACATGCCTTGAGAAGTGGTTGATGAGATGCCTCACCTTGTGGACTGCAGACTTGGGGTTTTTTTAACAGCAGCACCTTTTCACTTTTAACAGGGCTCAGTCCACAGTGGAGAAAACCTCGCATCACCGCAACAAAGCTGGCAATTGCATCGGACCCAAATGCATGAACCGACAGCTTGTTGACAGCAAGAAAATGAAGCGGTGAGTTTCTTCTCTCTGTTGTAGTTCCCCGGAGCAGCAATAGAGAGCACAGTTCACCTGCCGTCGGGTCAGCCTGGGCTTAGCTGGTGATTTCAGCTTGAGAGTTTCAGAGGAATCCGTGAGGATATCTGGAGGGCTTTTCTTGATGCCATGGGTTTTTAGCACACGAGTGCTGAGCTCTGCCTGGCATCCTCCGTCCATTCCTTAGAGGAAGCAGGCTTAGTTGTAGGCCTGAAGATACACCAAACTTCAGAAGAGTATGAAATCATGAAATACTGACAGAAATAAATAGACCCTATCATTTCAGTGTGTTCGTGCACTCTCTTAACTACTTAAAAATATTATGTCCCAACTATTCCAATACGAAATTGACTCAGAATGCCTTTCTTTAGATACTTTACTCCATTTTACTGGAGGGGAAACAAAAAAAAAAAGATTGTCCATCTATCCAGATTTTGAATATATTGTTTCTTCTGGCTGGCGTCGCTGGCTTTTTAGAATGCAGGAGGCAGATTTCTACCTGCCTTGTCTCATACGTTGCCCGCTAAATCTGTGTAAAATGAGTACAGGATGTTAGTGATGGAAATGCCTGCAAAAAGGTTGAGGAAAGGGAAAATGAAGACTAAATCAGTATTTGAGCCCAGTTTAGTATTTGAGATTAGGAGTAAATTTCAGGACTGCCTTTTGAGGTCCGTGCATAGTAAGTTGAGTGGCAGTAGGCAGCAGTAGCACTCCACAGAGTGGCAGTTCAGAGAGGCATGCGTTGGAATTGGTGCAGCAGTGAACCCTGCAGAGGGGAAGTCAGCTTTGAAGCTGAGTGTTGTTAGAGCTACATCAGCTCCAGCGTTTGGTGTTCGGCCATGTAAAAGTATGGCATACAGAAGTTTGCCCATACAAAAGACGACTCTTTAGTGCTACTTTCAAAAGCAGATCAGGGTTTATGGGAGCAGGCAGTCTGATGATTTTGAGTGAGACTTAGGCCCTGGAAGTCTTAAATAATTTTTTGATTACTTACTTGGAAAAAGCACCCATTCATTGGAACCAGGATCATATTAACCTAAAAGAAACAAAACAGCCGAAAAGAGTAACACTGAAGACCTCTTGATTGGATGCGTGCTGTTTAAGGAAGTCTAGGGCATCTATATTTGAATCCATATTTTAACTTATTTTAATGTTTGCATTTAAAATCTGAATCCAATATTTCAAGTGGCTTAAGTTAGCGTAATTCTGACAGAGGTATAGCAATCAGCAGTTACTGAGGATGCCATGGCAGAAATCTAGAGTGAGGCTTATTTAATCAAAAACTGAATGTCTGCACACTGGAGATGCATCTTCATTATTGTAACAATTAATGTATATTTCTTATTTTTTGCAGGCTGGAAGCCATTGGTAACAGTATCAAAGCTTCCTTCAGTATTGCGAAGCTGAAGGCTGAGCTCCAGAAAGGGCAGAAGCTGAAACATAATAGGGCGAACAAACGGCAAAGCATCTGGGAAAGCCTGAAAGCATCCTAGTGGGAAGATCACCTGACTCTTTCTCCATCACACTTGCTGACAAAGCATCACCAAAACTCTTTCTTGACTTCTGACATTCCACGACGGTGAAGGACCTCTCTGTCCACGTGTTTGCACAGCAGAGCAAAACACTAAGGAAGTCCCATATTTGGAAGTATAAAAGCAAAGGATTTCACTATTTTGGAATTCAGATGGATGGGTAGAGGGGCTGAAGGGGAGTCGGCAGTAACACACATAGAAAGCCATCTTTCTGAAGAAATATTTGAATATCGCTTCTGGAATGTTACCCATCAATTGAGCAGCTTTCAGGGTCTACATCAAAAGCATCTTGCAAGGAAGACCTCACAGATTTGTTTAGAAAGGACAGAAAGCAAGATCTGAGTGGACAGACTTCAAAGCGAAAAACTCTACCGTATTAAAATGCAAAAATGAAAGCCACAGTGCTACTTTAGTCAGGACTTACTGCATATATACATGTCTACCTCGCATACTGTTTGTTGCACTCCTGCTAGAGTATTTTTACACCTTTTTATTGCCTTTACTAATCAGCTGCAACCCTTTGCCTTTTTTCAGAAGTCTAGTTTACTTGTACAACCAGAGTTATCTGAACGTGGGTTAAACACTGTGGTTGTTTGCATAGTCAATGTCCTTTGGTTTTGGATGCCAAAGGACTCTTCAACATAAAATAAAAGTTAGAGGACGCTACTAGGTTTCCCATAACAAGGATATTTGGCTAACTGAAGTTCTAATAATAGAGGTTGTTGTGTCTTACATGCCACCAAAAATGCACTGAAGTGGGGATGTACCAGAGCCTGTTGTGAGATTTATTCAGCGCCTTGTTTGGTGGAAATGCGTTGAGACAAAGGGTTGTTTTGAATTATGTCAAAAGGCTAATATTGGGTGAATGTTTATAGCAGTGAATTTGTTCACATTGTTGAATTTGCTGACAGGTTGAATCTTATGTGCTTATTTTTTGTGGTTTGTATTTATATTCACACAAGTTCTTCATTATATTTACCATGTTGAATACACATTGAAGTAGGCCATATTGGTCTATGCATGTTTTATGTATTTCTGTATGAAATTGGGAAATGCTTTATGCCTATCAAGGTAAATACCTTCAGAAATAAATATTTTTAATTACTGTATTGGCCTGTTTTTCAACTAGCCTGCTTTTCCGTAGACTGTGGCTCCGTGATCACGGAGGTAGATTGCCCCACATACAAAGCTGACCTAGATGAAGTGTGTGCGCCTGATTGCCTTTCTGTCAGATTAGCCAGATCACGACACAGAAAGGTTACGCCAAACGTGAGACAACAGATAATACTTGTTCTAGCTTCAAGCTTCCTCATCAAAACTTCACAGCAAAATTTGAATTGGCCAAATGAATTTGTCTTGGAGCAGCACTCTCACATGTCTTCTTCATCCAGTAGTACAAATTCTAATGTTGGATTTACTGTACCATTAAAATATGGCCAATAAGGGGTTGGATATTGATGAACTAGAGGACAACATGCACACAGTGGATGCTATATTGGACTACGCTGTGTTATGTTACTTATTACCACACTATCCCAAAGATTCTCAGCCCAGGACAGTTAAAGATGGAAACCTCAGTGGAGCCTGGCCCAAGCCCAGGAAAGAGCCAGAGTGGTAGTCAAGCTTCACGTGTCTCCAAACATTGGCCTAAAGTGGTTATAGCTGGAAAGATGCTTAAAGCAAATAAATAGATTTAATCATCTCTGATCCTATAGGAAAAACAGCACAAGAGTTAGTCCATGGATAAAACTGAATGTTTTGGATTTTTTTTAAAAAAACCAAACTTTTACAAACAAATGCAATACAAGATATATGTCACTTGCAAACACTGACAGCATTCACCATTAAAAATTTCTGAAATTGTTTGGAATTTCTTGGCAATATTTATTAATTTGCAGCATTTTTCACACCCAAACACCAGAAGGCTAAATAAAGCCCATATCATGTTTCCTTGACGCTGCTCTGCGGCGTTTTGAGGCAGCAATTCAGTGGAGAGGTGGCAGTGCTGGTGACTGGGGTCTGACAGGAGAGCCTGTCCCAGGCAGCAGGAAGCAATGGGGAGCCCCCTCGCTTCTGCAGGGCAGGATGCAGTCTCCGGAGACACTCTTTGATCCCCACATTGCCCGCACTAACTGCTTGGGATGCGCACGGACCAGTGACCTCTCTCAGGTGTGAGGAGACGTCGCTAACGCTCCCTGGCTTTCCATTTCTTCCCCTGTTGGTGCTTGCCTTTGGCATGGAAAATAAACAAGCAAGTAGTTGAGGCACTGCCTCTCACCCAGCCAATGTGGCAGGCAAGGGGGTGGTGTGGGGTGCCCCTGCTAGGGAAGGGGCCGTGCATTGGCATCCCCATCCCAGTTGCTCCTGTTTTCTCTCCTGGGAGAGTGCGGCAGGAGAGGAGTGATTCTGGGAGTGGAGCAGTGCTGCAGCAGTGCCTGTGCTGTTATTAAGGCTGGCTATCTGGACTTTGTAGGTGGCTGGGCTAAATGGTGCTGTGGGTGGGCTGTAGTAGCCCAAATTCCTGGCCAGCTGCTTAAGGAATTCTTGAGAGAACCATCCTAAAAATAAACCTGTTCCTTCTAGGGTTTACTCTGCTCATGCCTGGACTTGAAAGCTGGCTTTCATCCTCCTTTCCTTCCCCCTAAACTGGCCCTGCTGCTTGCTCATGCTGCAGCTTTGCATTTTGGGGAAGGCACGGTCCCCGGAGCCCTGCAAGGTAAAGTAAGAGCCCTGCACAGCACCAAGCCTGAGCGGCAGTGCAAAGAGGACAAGGAAGGTTAGGGTTAGATGCCCTGATGCCAGGGGCTTGCAGGCTTTGGGAAGAGTGTCCGAAGCCATTCCATGTTGCCCCTGCCCCTCACCCCGTGCTATTTACCTTCTGGCATAGGAGCATAAACTGCCGCTTACCCTGGCTTGCATTAATGAGCTGGACTGAAAACCAGAATTTAACAGTCTGTTTGTCTCACTGAATAAGCAAAAGGGAACATGAAGCATTTTATCTTAAGGCTGGCTCTCATACAAGTACTAGGGTCTGTCCCAGAGGTTTGCTCCTTCTCAAAGCGAGCTCCGTTGCAGAAAGAGATTCAATAACTCAGGCCAGAACCCCCGGTGAAAAAAGAGAGGCATGGTATGTGCTGGGATTTATGGCACTGAGCACAGAGCAGTGTAAAAGTACATTCTTACTTATAACAAACGACAACGAGCGAAAAAATATTCTACCTGAAGCCAATGGAAACATTGTGCTAACTGCAGAGGCAAGGCTGCAGAGTCAGGGCTCTCATTCTTCTACCTAGAACTAATCTCACTTCTCTTAAAAAGTAAACCTTTCATGGCTATGATCTATCTCCTTTTTAAGTGAGAGGTTCTTTTAATCCAGGATGAAGGACGAAGGGAAGCACATGGAGAAGAGGGCCACCACTTTCCAGCGTGGCCATACTCTAATGGTGCCAATATACACCTGACATAGGGCTGAAATTCCAGCTGGGATAAAAAGCAAGGAAAGGCCCCATTCCTGAGCTGTTACCTAATTGTATCTCCCTCCTCTGTTTTTTCCTGGGTTCTGCATGGCCATTTCTGAACTTGCAAAAAGTTTCACAGGAAAAGACAACTATTTATCTTAATTTTTTAGCTTGCTGTACTTATTTTTATTCAACGTGGTGTGTAATTCTTTTTTGCTTAGCTGCTTTATTTTTATTTTCTCTGGATAAAGGCTGCTTTGACTGTATATCAAAACAAGGTATACAATAAAACAAAGCTTCGACAAGTGAGTCAGGCTTCAAGTCAGGAAAGTACTACAATGCTACTGAAATTCTTTCCATCTTATCTACATATTTCTGACCTAATTTTTCCAGAAATGGCAACTCTAATCTGTACCATGTTATCGTGAACTGCCCCAAAATAATTCACGCGGAACGTCCTAATGCTGCCTATAGAAGTTACCAAATACCAGCCTCTTTGTTCATGTTTCCTTACATTAGGATAAATTTAGCCACCACAACACACTTCTATATTTACAAACACAGAATGAGCTGGATAAACCGCTGCTTGAAGGCTATCTGACGTTTACTTTTCTTCACACTCAACTGTTTGCCTCTGTGTATATGAAACCATATCAATTTTGACTTGGTCTGCATCATGACGCTATTATTAGGTTCCTTGTGTAGAAATCCAGCTTCCATTCACAGCCGATATCTTAATTTGATTTACTGTTCTTCCTTCGTGACCTAGGAAACAAAAGGAAGGAGGTTTTGATTAATTAGATGAGAATGCTTGGAAGCTGCGATGGTGAGTGTAAATATGCGAAGAGACCGAGCGCCACAGATAAAGTACAAAGATAGAGGCAGGATCGCTTTTCCTGAGGTAAACATCGTGCGAATGACATTTCGGAAACTTAGCCAGAATGGGCGTTCGTGTCTTACTTTATTTTATATCTCCGATCAAATCTGAGCTAGGTGAAAAATGATAGGGAAGCCTGTTTTGCCATTTCTCAATATGGTTAAACAATCAGCTGGTATGTCTTAGCGGTGTGCCTGGGACAAGTTCCTCTGCTCAGATCAGGTCAAGGAGACCTGAATTCTGCCTGAAATCCACCGGTCAGTCGGTCAGCCAACAATTCCCTCAGCTTTAGAGGCATCGTTTATGCCAGTGAAAACGAGAGCTGAATTTGACACAGAAAGGCTTTATTCTTTCTGATATTGCCACGACAGGGGCAAATGGACACCGATTTGCTGATGCTAGCACAGGGCTCCAGTGACTCTTGCTCCTTTTGGTCTGGGTTCAGGGTTGGGTTTTTGGTTTTTTTCCCCCCACAAGCATTTTCTAGTAACAAATTAGATAAATATCACTTTGGTAAACAATGGGGCAGTTTGCCTCTGGCTCAAGAAAGCTGCATTCAGAAATGGATGAGCCCCGTGGAGTTTGTGGTTTCATTGACCTCTCCAACTATTTTGGGGTCTGCAGAAATGATTCGTTCACCAACTGTAATTCAAGCCCACACTGTTGTTGTTGTGTTTTTCCCCCCAAGGAAATAAAAAAAGCCAACAACCCTAAACCTAACTTTTTTCTAGCTAAAGGAAAAATGCATGTTACATGCCAGTCACTAGAAACAAATCCAGCCTCTAGTCTGGTAAGAAGAAAGCAGCACTGTATTTTGGTCATATATATTGGATTTACATTTTCCTCTGCTTTCTCCCTCTCTTTTCACAGACACAATTCAGCCAAGCACTTAGTGAAGCGTCCATCATGAAAAATTAGCCAGTGCCCTAAGGACTTCTTGTGCAAAGGTAGCCACATGCATTGAATGTTTTGACGGGTCAGAGCTTCTCCTCTTGTCGTCTTTTTCGTCTTCATGTCAGTCCTGTTGTTGCAAGAAATCTGTTTTGCTTCTTATTTTCACCTTCTCTTATCTCTAACAGGAGTATAAAGCAGTGATATTCACAAACTAGATAGGAAGCTAAAGTGGACTGAAAAATTGTGCAAATGTTGCCTGTCGCATTCTCATCAGAAACGTGGAGGCCTTTAAGTTGTATATTTGCCTGTGGAAGGATTTCCAAATAGATGAGACCTCTTACAAGTGATTTAACCAACAATGTTCAGCCCTGCGAAGAGTTAAACTCTGTGGCCATCAGCTCCTCATGAAAATGTGGTCAAGTAAATGTATTTTTAGCTTTTTAGAAGCTCCCTTCCTGGGAGCTTCTAAGGATCTGAGGTGCTGGGTACTTGGCAGAACCAAACTCCCTCCTTGATGAAGTAAGGACTTCTCCTCTATGTTCTCATATCCCGAACTTGCTCACCCACTTCGGTGAGCATCCCTCGAGTAGCATAAGCAAGCACAAAACACGAACCATGACATTATCTGCAGGAGAGGTGTCTTGAGAGTGCCCTGTGGGTTCTTCCCTCATGACTGTACGACTCATCTGACCTCAAGGGAGACATCTCTTTCCTCACACATGGGCTGCCCAGCACATCTGTCAGGCAGCTGACTTCATTATGTGGCAAGGCAAGCGGGGATCAAAGAACCCATGCTGCTGAAAAGAGTGATCATCGCTAGGCTGTGCAGAGCTTACCCTGCGTGATGCTGGTGCCGGCATGCTCCGAGGGGGACGGGAGAGAGGGTGGCTGCAAGTTGCAAATCACACCAGCATCCCTGCTCTGTCCCCTGGCAATGCAAACCACCCTTCCCAGCCGGCTGCGGGTTTGCCCTGGGTAACGCCACACAGGCTGCTTTGCGATGGCGGCAGCTCCCCTTTGACACGTATGGTCTCAAAATGACCCCACAGGTTTTATCAGTGTCTTCTAGCAGATTTTTCTGAGAAAGCATTTCAGTCGGAAGAGCTGTCCACTCATCCCAGTTTCCCTCCGGATGGACTAAACTGGTGTCACTCGGGTGAGTTTGGAGGAACACCACTAATTTCAGCATCCCAGAGGTTTTTCAGGTTATCAGTCATGCAGATCCAGCCTACGACTGTGAAGTCCACAGATCCCTCTACAGAGGCTCCCTTGTCCTTGCTTCTTCTATGTATTCATAAGAATAAAATTTTCATAATTTTTCCAATGATTTTACTCCTCTATTTTTCTAAAAATCTCGTGGCTTTTGCTGAGGACTTGGCCCGCTGTTTTTCCTCCTGGGTCTCTGCTAACCATTACATCATTCTCGATATGCATCCAGCAGGACACTTTGCAGCAATGTCCTTTCCAGTGGCTTCCAAACAATCTGCATTAAGGTTGCTAATTTAATTCTACTTCACCTCGAGTCTGCTTCGCCATAAGCACAAGGATGCCCTTCACCTGGCTGAAAAGTGAAGTGCCTGTGAGTGCCATCCTTTGACCTGAGTTGGCAATGGATTATGGATTACTGGTTCTGGTGTGGACTCTTTAGGCAAGGCAGAAAGTTGGCTGGATATTACTATAAAGCAAAATTTTATTCTTTGAACTAACCACTTTCTGATGAGTAATTATTTTTCTCCGCAAATATTTCTAAAAATGCCTATACATGCACAGGGCTCAACTTTCTAAGCAAACTACAGCCTTTCCTTCCCCATCCTTTATTTTTCTTCTCTGAAGCCTTCCTGTGTCGTTCCTGTGGCCAAACACAGCTTTTGTGAGCTACTTCTGTATGAAGCTGTGATCATAACTGTTTTTTCAGCCTGTGATCTGTGAACATCTGAAGAGCCATGAAATGTGATTAAGGGATGCAAGTTCATATGTGTTTTACAACAACCTGCATATGTGAAATTCCTGGAACAGTCTGCACTTCCACTGGAAATTTTTTGGTGGTCCACATTACAAATTGATTAAACCCGTGTCTCATACATGGAAAGTATTGGAAAAAAGTTCTAAAATGAAGTTGTCAGCATAGGAAAGTGCAGAATTGAGTCCAGCCGCAAAGCAAATAAGAAAAATACTGTTCTGATAAAAAGGTATGTGTTTGTATAACTACATTATAGGGTTTTGCAAAGTGTGTGTGCACCAGGGTACGTCAGAGAAAAATTCAAACATTTACCTATTCTGCACATGTACTTGTTAGCGCGGAAGTGTGCACATATATAATGTAACGTAACGTAACGTAACAAAGGTAATTTTGAATGCAATTCCCATTGTCAGAAAACTGCAGACTCGGGGGCTCTCTGTGTTGATGTCCATCTTTTTTATCCCTGTTTAATCTAGCAAAGCTCTGGCCAGGATAGGCAAATTCTGTAGGTGCCCTTGCAAAAGATGCTTTGCAAAGGGCGCTGATATTCACTGTTATGCAGAATGGTTGCTTTTGCCTGCAATGCTAGTCTGTTCAACTAAGCTCAGTTGTTTACGTGGATTTTTTTACTATGAGGTCTACAAGGAGAGAGAGTATATTTGCCCCCAGTTTTCCCTCTCTGGACAGCACAGTTGGAGAGCTCTGAATGGTTTATAGGCTAATTAAAAACAGACCACAGGTTTTGGTTGAGGTTGTCTTTTTTTTTTTCTTCTTCTTCTTGCTGCATTCCAGTTTGTTTAGCTGCTCCGCAGGGATTTGACAGGGGCATTGTTAAGAAGACAAAGGACCTCTGGCTTGGGTGACATTAGTGTGCTAAGAGATGCCTCCTTTTCACCTGACAGCCTAACCAAATTGGATCAGGTATCGGAAAGACTGAGAAAACATCGGAGGACATGAAATATTCAGCAAATGACTGACCTGCACATCCTACCTGGCTCTGGCTACAGTAGCAGCTTTGCAGGGGAGCTGATGCAGAACTGCCCTTCTCTCTCCACCTGACAAACTCAAACAGCTGATAAATTACCAGAACTAATTGTTGCCCTGACAGGCCTTTGATCCCTGGAAGAGTCAATTTATAAATGATGAGCTCCTTTTACATGCCACTGCTGATGGAGCTGTTGAAATTGTTATAAAATCAATAATCCCTGCAGTCTGGGGATCCTTTAGTTTTCTCCCATTTACTCAGGAGACAGTTCAAAGTGTCTGCAAATGCTCATTTCCGCCTCTCCCCAGCAACCTGCCCAGAAAAAGTCAGGTGTTGCCACAGGAGTGAGGCTTGGTAAGAGAGAGAGCGAGCATCTGAAAAGCAGGCTAGTCCAGATAAACACTGATCAGGAAGCAGGATGGTGTCCAGGTTTTACTCTCAGCCACTTGGGATGGTCTTCCCAGGAAGAGAAAATTGTCAGAAATAAGGGCAGAAAGGCAAGGGGGGAAAATCTTGGTTGATAAGCAGCATCATGGGGAATGGCAGCATCTTCAGGGTGGCAGTGGAACAGAAATATCACGTATAGCTCCTAGAGTCCAGCCTCTACAGGGAGCCAGCTGGTCTGATCCCCTGGGGCATGCTGCCTCTCCCAGAGGCAGAGCTCCTGGTGGCCTGCCGGCACGTGTCTCCTTCACCTGCGGCCACCTGGTTACAGTACAGCAGAGCTGGGATAAAAAATTCTGCTACAGGCTTGTCTTCATGTGGCTTTAAGTGGCCAGAGTCCACCCTACCCAACAATGATTGTACTTTCTGGTCTTGTTGAGTGCAAACCAACTTGAAGGAACAAGCCAATATTTAGCCAAATAGAGTCCCCGTGGGTGGGATCTCATGTGCAGAATTTGGTCTTAGAGCTGTATTGCAAGAGCACATCATGGCCACCACATGATACAGAACCCAATGAAATCTCGCTTTTGGGCTGTTTGAGTGGGTTGCTAGCTCTTTGCAACAGACCCCTTTACAGAGTGGTTACAATATTCCAGAAGTCGTGTTTCTCACACAGTTATTTGACGGCTTCCTTTATCTCATCTTTTTTTTTGTGGAAAATGTATACCTAAGTATAGAAGGATACTTAAGAGGAGATCTAGAAGAGCTGTCTTCAGCTCTCACAAGTCAGCATAGCAACAACGATCGGAGCTTGATGGACCTCTAGCAAGAGGCATCAGCAGAGCAGAAATGGTCCTCCCATTCTACAGGCCTTCCCTAGGCCAGAGGCTCCTCTGAGGCCTGCAGGTGTGAGAGGAACAATGGCTGTCACCAACGGTGGCCATGCAGAGGGAGGGACAATGTTTCCTTTCAACTGGAAGGAAAATTTAGCCGAATTCCAGTGAGCACCTTCACAGCCACACCTGTCATGTTTAAACAGGAGACAGAAAGGGCAATGCTCACTGCTCGGCACCCAGCATGAGGAGCACTTGGCACCCAGCAGCCCAGCTCGTGGGGAGTGTGAGCACCACCACTGGGGTCATCTGGGACTCCATTTTCCTTGGGCCACTAGGATTAAAGGACAACTTAGAAGAACAGTGCAATAATAGCACTTGGATTTGAAGAAAAGGCCTTGGCCTGCTCTTGCTTTGCTCATTTTCCAGTTGTGGTAACACAATGGGGCCACACTAACAGGCCCTGGCTTATGCCTGGGAACAAAGTTTGCAGGCCTGGACCCGGCGTTGTTACCACTCACCAATTTTTGAAAACACGGCCAAGAAACCATCAGTCTGCCTCATATCTGGAAACTTTATTTGCACACAATCCTGTCTTTCAGTACAATTGCTTTTCCTGTGCCTGATTATTCTGATGAGAGAGTACTCATTAGAAAAATGGAACCCCACAACCCAAGTGCATTCATGAGGCTGGAACAATAGGAGGTGCTGACTGATGCTTCACTTTCCGTTCTCCCCTGAAAGCTTGTACACAAATGTGAGGTTTTGCAATGTGGTTCAATGTGGTTACTCCAAAGCTGTCTGGGGCCTGGCCACCAAGGCTTGTCCTCACCACAGGCAGAAGAGGTGCTCCCTAAGAGTGAAATTCCCCTCTGGCATCCTCCAGACTGAGGACACTTGAACTGAATCACAACATCTGTTACAAAAAGAAATAACTGAGATGTAAATAACTGCAACTAGCTGTTACTAACTGAGTGAAGGAAATGGCACGTGCACATGGCTTATACAGTGAAACCCTGCTCTTTTCCAGCCTAGTTCCTCACTGTCTTACCAACCTTGAACGTTCTTCAGACCTTCAACCTGGGTAAGAGTGCAAGTGATCCATAGGGAGATTTTTCTTCAGGCCACAAGAAGGCCTTAGGGCTGGGAAATAAACATGAAAAAGTTCCTTAATTAAAGTTGAATGGAGTTAGATGCAGTGTGCAGTGTTCCACTGGAGGGAGAACTGAAGCTTTTTGTAATGTGAAAAAGGGTTTGAGGATGGCTTTGCATCACCACCTTGTGTAGTAAACTGACACGAAGCTTCTGTAAATTGACAGCCCTAGGGGAAAAGAGGAATCTACCTCAAAAATATGGTTTCTGAAACTAGGTCCGGAGGACAGCCTTAATCACTGTGCACTCTAGGGAACTACATCTTGAAAAGGCAACAAGACAGAGGTAGGAGCAACACAAGAGCAAAATGAGACTGAAGACACTCAGGCTATACAACCTCTTGTTGTAAGTTACTTTCTGACCCTAAAGGTCCCATGAAACTCCCAACAAGGAAGCACCTTCCAAAACAGGGAGGGCAACAAGAATGCATCGAGATGAGCAGAGCAGGGCGATCAGCTCAAAGTCCTCATCCTGGAATTAATTTAGCGGCAATTCGATACTGAGAAATTTATTCTCAGGGTGTTATTCACCCTGAAGTACCAGTATACTTCCCAGCTGAGTAAAGGGTTTAGAAGCAGACACAATTTCAGATTAGTTAGCGTCCATTAAGCAAGCAATGAGGGTGGAGCAAAAGAAAGGCACAGCTAGCTTAATTTTAGGAGAAATTATTAAGTGCAAAGAGTCTAGGAGATCTTCTCCAAGGAAATGAGATTGCTCCCAAGACATTATGCCATGTGTGTATGATAAAAGAGGTGGGTATGGACCAGGAGGACAGGTTGATATGGAGAGGCCTGAAATAGGACAGCAGGGTAAATGTGCAGGAAGGATCTACTGGCAATATGGAGACACAGTGGGAAAAAAATGCCTAGTTTAATCCTACCTAATTTACGTAGATGAGTAATACATCTGAACTGAGAGGAGTTTTCCTCTGGAGGTGCCGGGCTTTCTTCCTTCACCTCGTGAAGGAGCCTACAGAGGGCTGGCAGTCACAGAGGTGAAGTTATGACCACATCCACCTTATCTTCATGAAGTAGCATTTGAGGGATGCAACCATATTAAACAGATGAAAATGATTTTGGGTCCACTGTATTCAGTATCTTATTTTCTTATGGGAAATATGAATTTTCCACAGAATAGCAGGGCAGCTATTTATCAATTGTTTTCCCATAGAAAAAGAGTAATCTTCCAATGTGTTCCAAGAGGTAAGCAAGAGCGAGATGCACTGTACAACAGCTATGCAATAAACTGAAGGTGTGGTGAAGAAAATAGCATAAAGGAAGCTCTTCTTGTTTCTAGGACAGGCGTAATTAACGTGAATTACCTCCAGGAGATTACATCCTGAGGAGGCAACAGCACAGAAGCAAGAAAGAAGCAAGAGAGAAACTAAGCTGAAGACAATTTGATTCCCATGAAATATTGATTGAGGATAGCTCCTGCAGCCTGGCCTACCACCCTCACACAGGGTGACTCAGGAGGAAGAGATGACTAGTTTTGATTATCATATTGAGGAAAAAAATTAATTTCTTCACACTTTTTTCTGACTTAGTCAGCTGTTTGGAGAGCCTGTCACACCCAGGAGATGTTATTTATATCATACATTTCCAGGACAATATTTCATTGGGAAATCTTCTGCCCTGAAAAAGGGGAAGTGTAAAATAATTAAAGGATGCAGTTCAAAAATAAGATTACTGGAAAATTGTAATTTCAATGTGGTTAGAAAGGATGTAGGAACAGCGCTGAAGCTATTGCTCTCAATACATGCCTGGAGTACATGCCAGGATCTCACTGAAGATCAGTTCTTACAGCACTCACTAGTAGTTTGAAGAAACCTTGTGAATGCATGCCACGTGTGACTACTATCGGAAAGTCAGATCATTTAGACAGCATTGGCATTCTTTGACAGAACTAGTTTAAGCCCTGTTTCTCAATGAGAATTTGGCTGGTGAGAAAGTCAAAGTCTGGATGGGTCAGCTGAAGTTTCCAGAATAGTATCAAACATGAGAATCAAGCAGGTCCAGGCCCACCACACTCTGACCTGAAATATCTAGGTGACATCAGTGAATAGTTATGACAGCTTTGAGCCAGGTGAGTACTCAGTGAAACCCGATGAAGTGACTTTCTGTGTGGAAGATAGAGAACAAAGCTGTGAGATGGGGCCAGCTTGATTTGAATCAATTTCTCGTTAATGTTTGACAACAGAGAGTGCTGCCAGCTGCTGCAAAAAAACTATTGTAATGGCAAAAAAGTTTTCTCCTCAGGTGTCTAATATTCACAGCCAATCACATGTGAGATACGTGTCTGTTATTACTTTGGATAAACCAAAATGTTTTTTTTTTTCCTCTTCACTGGATGAGATGATCAAGATACAGATAACTTCTAAATTGATCTTGACCTTTCACTGCAGATGAAAACAAGGGAAAGGACAATAGTCTATCTCTTGTGCTCTTATGAACAAGCTCACATAAACTTTTGTTGACTTGTATCCTAATCCAGAGACCTGTATGCAGCTGCAAAGATGGAGCAAGCTTAGCTTATCTCCTGTTTGTTTGATAAGCAGTTTACCCAGTAGAGATGCTGCCCTCAAGTTCACAGGCACCCGTGTTTGTGTTTCGCAGCAATGACACAAAGAGCTCTGTTGAGGTACAGGGAACTGTGTTACTCATTGTTGGTGACTGTTGTTGAAAATGTTGACGCAATGCTTGTAGACTTGAATAACAGTAAGGATGGTACTTGCTAGAAGTGAGTTCTCCTGTCAGGCATCATCCTTCAGCACCTCCCAAGACAGTGGTGACACCATCACTAAAAGCAATAGAAGGTGGTTAGAGGGATAAAAAACATAGTCAGTATTCATGTCCAACCAACCCAATTTCCAAAATGTTTGTGACTATACGAAAGAGCAGAAGGTAGACAGGGAGGGCATGGGAGTTACACACTAAGATGCCAGAGGTGTTATGAGAAGTCCAAGATACTAGCGATATATGCTGGCTGCAAGGAATAGGACTAAAGCATCACATTTCACAGAAAATATATCAGTCTGGAAATCCTGCAAGAAGCAGATTTCTTTTGAGGTTCTGGGTAATGCCTGGTCCTAATCCACTGGCAGATAATAAAATATTAGTTGAAAGCTGGAGTTGCAAAGTCTGCAGTGACTTCAGCGAGCCCCACACTTCTTGTACTCTTCAAGTCACATTGATTCCAGTGAGACTTCAGCCTGTGCCAAAAAGTATCAGAGATGACTTTTTATAGGTGCTTCAAGAATTCATCGAACTGGGGTGCAAAGTCATGGGGGAGAGCTAGACAGACCCAGCCCCACTGTTTATAGCTCCCAGTGAAGTGCACAATTGCTAAGAATTTACATCACTCTTTTCCAGCTGCTGATACCAACCCTTCCATACTTGTCTGAGTAATGCCACCATTTCTTCAATGTTGATACTTCTCTGTTTCCCAGTTTACCTATTTATCTTTCAAGAATTTAATTTTACTAACACATTCATAACAGTTTGTCGTTCAGTACCAGATTTTCACTAGTGATAGGGATAGTCAGTTAAATTGAAACGGAGACTTGAGTCTTCAGCCTTGGCCTTAAATGCTTGCAGTGACACCTTAGATATATATAACCATTTTTCTGGTAATATTTGAGTCAAAAAGTCTGCTTTGGGCTGATTTGTTTGGGAAATTTGGTTTCAAGCTCACATTCTTCCTCAAGGGTTTCAGTGGGTTGCGTCACAAAAGATACATTTCGTTATGTAATTTTGCATTCAGACATAGATGAAAACTGATGTGCAAAGCTGAGTGAACTGAAATGCTTCCGTGTTGCATCTCCAACACGTGACGCTGTTCTGGGAAAGAGAGAACTGGTGAGAAAGCAACGCTATCGTAAAAGAAAGTTTTTGGTACCACAGCTCTTAATTCGGAATAAAGTAATGCTAACATGAGGCACAAAAATATTTTCCATTGTGAATCAGGTGCTTTGGCCAAGTCTGGAAAGATCTGAATTCTTGTTCTCTTTATATTTGAAAATGAAAAAATATACTTTTATCAGGACTTGTCATAAAAATAGACGCATTGTATTTAATGTGTCAGCACTTGCTTATTTTACAGCTCTGCAGTATCCTGAATATGTTTTTTCTGACTTGTTAACTAAGTTTCCAGTGCAAACGAGTTACAACTCAAGAACTTGACATTCAAGGTTGCTAAAATTTTGCAATTTTGTGGTATATGAATGCACCATCTGTTCTTCCTAATAAGTAGCTCTTTTAAAATTATATTTTATATGGTTTCTCTTTGAGGAAGAGCCTAGGAAACAGCTTAGTAAACTGTGACACACCAGACAGAAATAACTTTAAAAGAATTTTTATGAATGTTTCCCTCCAAATACAGGAGCATTCCGTCACACTGAGTTACTCATAATGTATGTTGTCTAGCAGATACTCACGTATTTGCAAGGTACAGAACCTATTTTCAGCAGTTTATTTAACAGAGCTAGTGCATGATTTTCAAACAAAATACTTTTTATTACGTACTGGATTCTTTGGGAAATAAAAAAGATGCCCCAAAATTTGGTTTTCAAAATATTTCTGGATTTTTTTGATGAAATGGAAGTAACTTTTTCTTTCAGGAACTTTGCCTACATTATTTATTTCCTCTGTATTATTTTGCTAGTATTTTCCTGCTTTTTCGTTAATGAAATGGTTAAATGTGGGGAGAGGGAAAGGAAAGAGGAATAACAGTTGAGAACAGAGAAGGGAGTAAAAGTTTCAATCCTGGTTTGTTGTTAAAAATAGGCCAGTCTGTTACAATGATCCTCTCCCTTGTTGCAATTACTGGTGTAGCAGCAGCAAGCTTTTAGAGAACTGATAGGAAAAAGTCACTTTATTGCTGCTGTGCCTCAAGGACTCTCCTCCTATTTTAGGTCACCTTGATAATTTTGTTTAGGTAGACCAGAAAGACCTGGGAAGTTTTATTTGGAATAGCTGTGCAAAATTCAGCTTCCTGAAGATCTCAGATTTCTGAGAAAATGAGACAAACTAAGGGTTCAGTCTTGCCCTCCTCCGTTTTCTCAGCTGGCTGCATCTCTCTCTTGTACTTCTTGGGAGGGTACCATCTCTCCCCTACTGAAGGCCATTCAAGGCCAGGCTTGATGAGGCTCTGAGCAACCTGATCTAGTTAAAGATGTCTCTGCTTACTGCAGGGGGGTTGGACTAGATGACCTTTAAAGGTCCCTTCCAACCCAACACATTCTATGATTCTATGACGCTGTCTTCACCCTGCGCCTTGCTCATCTGTTTGGGATAGAGGCAGCAAAGGCGTGAAAGCTGGATTCCACCTTGAGAAATGTTCTTGACCATGGGCCCTCAGGGATGCCCACAACTGGCAGGAGCTGTAGGCAGACTACCACACCAACAATGGGACCTGCCGAGGTCACTCTTCAGGGACACCAGAGGAGTGGGAGGTGTTCAGAGGAATACATCAACAGAGGTCAGAGAACTGGAGAAATGAGATAGAGATGTGATGTACCCATCTGCAGATTGAGCTGTAGTCCCAATGGGAACTGGAGACAAGGCTTTTAGGAAAATTAGAGCACAGAGCATCTATCACTCTTTCTCCAGCTTGCCTGGAATATGTCATTTCCTAATCAGCCTCCCATTTCACAGCTGTGACTTTTTCATCATGTTCTTTTCAAAAGAAAGCAGATCTGGCCCCTAAAGAAGACTTACCGCAGTCCAGCGCCGAGTGCCCCCCTCTAGCTGGTCTCTCTCTCTTCCAGCTGTCCATCTCTTGGTTTTAATGAACTGAAGCCATAACAAAGTCCGGACAACACAAGGGCAATTCAGTACTGGATTTCTTTCAACAGTGCTAATTCCTCTGGCCTTTACAGGGGCATTGAACCAGAAACACACCTCAAATGGGTAGAGGGTAAAACAACCCAAACAAACAAGTAGGGGAAACAAACTGGAAGGTTAAAGAAAAGATAACCTGTGCCTGTTCTTGGGAAAGTAGTGTTTTCTTCCAGCTCAATTCACCCCATGGCCAGGCAGGTCAGGACTGCTGGTACTGGGTAGCTCACCTATGAAAACAAATATTCCCTTGTTGGATAAAGTGCCGTACTGTTGATATTCAATGCCTTTTCAGGTTTTAAGGCTCTCCAGACCAAGTAAAAATTAGCCAGGCTAATTAGTGTGTGCGAGTCTTTTGTCCTGATTGTGTTTTGTGTACCAACGTACATGTAAGAAAGCAGGACCTCCAGGAAGGTGCAAGAGCACGCAAGAGAGAGAGAGAGGAGGAGATGACTGCATGTGAATGCACAACTGACAAACAAGTGTGTGTATGTGAAAGACAAAGGGAGACCAAGGAGCCTTTTCTTATCATCAAAGATACATTAGAAAATCTCTTCTTTTTAAAGAATGACCACAATGACACACGATAAATAAATACAGATAACGGGGCGTTTCACTCATATAACTCACTCCAGTGAGCTATATAAATCATATTGCCTGTGCATGACTTATTCTGGAAATGATGAAGAGAGATAACAGATAAGAGCACAAGTCAGTACCTTCTGCAAAGTGATACACAGGGCTGTAGATTTCCTTCCCAGCTGGAAGTCAGGCATGCCAAGTATCTGTGCAGCAGAAGCTGCTGTCTTACCTGGAGGCAAAATGCCACCACACACAGGACAGGTTGAGATTTAGCAGCAGCAGTGCGCTGTCTGTGTGTGCAACAGCTCCTGCCTCCCACCAAACCCAAAACTGAGCAGATGTGGGGAGGCAGAAGCTGCCATCTCTCAAAGACACCACTTGCGAAATACAGTGACTCGCAGCTGCTTGCTGGCCCTACTGTGCATTGTTCAAAATCTGGGCACCCTTTGGCACTCCTTTGGCAGGTTGCGTGCCCATAATTTTTGGACAAAAAGTGACTCAATGTTAAAAGATGCCTCTAAAGTGTGTAAGAAACAAAGCGTGCATTATCGTCCTTGCCTGAGATCATCAACCCGGTCTACATAGTCTGACAAAGAGTTATTGGGTTAACAGTTTAATTCTTTCTCAGTTCAGCTTGCGCCTGACGTGGTATCATGTAAGGGAATTATTTCTAATGCCACTTTTGGGTTTCCATTGTATTCTTGCCTGCCAAAAGAGGACTCTCCTGGATATACAGGCACAGTTTATTGTATGTAGATCAGCGTTATTTTGGAAAACACCAGAACTCTTTCCTGGCGATAAAAATCTATGAGCTCGCCTGCAGACTTTTTAGGTGAGTCACTAAATCTAGGGAGATTGAGAGCCAGTCTGCACGCAAAACTGGAGAAATACAACATCACTAAAATCAGTGTATTATAGTGCAAGTCTACAGCTGAACATGGACTCAAGGTTCACAGGCAGGAAGATTCACTCACACTACTTACTGCAGTTCTGAAAGGCATGCATAACTAAGAAAAATAAAAAACCTCTAAAAACAGGAAGGAAGCTCTTATTCCAGAATGAAATACAGTATTTTGATGCACCTGAAAATGATACCAAAAAAGTCAAACTGAGTGTGGAGAATGGCTGAGGCAAAACAGCATCCATGTAGTTACTCAGCAAAACAAATCGAGTCGTTGGTTAAAATGGCTTTGTTTCTAGCAGTGAGTGTTTTTACATTGATTAAAAACCTTAAGAAGATGTGTATGCTGGAACTGCGTCCCCTGTGACATTCCAGCTTTACACATTGCGTGCTGACATACTCCTGCTTGAGCAGAGTGAAAAATGAAGCTTGGCATATCCATCCCCAGGTTTCTACACAGCTGGCTGAGATGTCTCATACCACAAAATTGTAAGAGCCATAACAAGGGAGACTCAGCCCTGTTTCTCTTCACTGTTTCCCGCAAGATATGTTTGATGGGCATGTTCCAGATGAGTCTGGGCTGAAACACCAGGGTTGGTTGAAGGCTCAGCTGTTTCCTTGCCTCTTGCTGTCTGAAGTGAGGCTGACGAAATTCCTTGACCGTGCCAATCAGTTGAGCGGTGAGGAGGCTGCTTACCGGAAGGACGGCCAAACACAGATAGGAGATGAGCCTGGAAGACAACTCCTGACAACTTCCTCCTGTCAGAAGCCTCAAACCAGAAAATCTGCTTGCTAGCAGGGGAAGTGAGGAGGGGTAACTTTTGGTTTTATTTCCCTTCTGATGCAACAGAGACCTGATACTCCATAACAAAATACTTCGTTGAAATGCTGCCCTTAATGTGCAGAACATGTACCCAACCACAAACACATGCATAAATATATTTGTATGTATTTATACATACTTATGTTCATGCATATATATATGTGCATGTGTGTAAAAACTGTTTGCATTGGACCTGACCATCAATTAATTGAAGAAAAAAGTTCTTTGTCTCAGAATGTTACTTGCAGCTATTCTTTAGACTACACCTGGATTGGGATTCAGGCCCTTTCCCAGCTGTCACATGAACTTGGGGTCTGCTTTTTGCCAAGCATTCAACCGTCTCACTGGCTTGCACAGAGGAACAATGGCGATTCACGCACGGACACTGAAATAAACTGACTTCAGACTCGTTTAGCTTCTGCAACCAAGCAATATCACAGCCACAGGTCTTTATCAGGAAAGAATGTAGTTGCTCCCCCTCTTGAAGGCCCTTTTCCGCAGTCTGTGTGGATTCAGTCTTTGGCAGAAGTCATGGTAAAATCAATGGATGCTTTCCTGCAACAAGACATGTAGTAATGAAAGAAAGGGCCCTATGCTTAGTTATCCAGTTATTTCTGCTCTGTGGAAAACCTGGCATAATTTGAGCATCAGCTAAGCACATCCCTGGCCCACGCTGTCAGAGGTCGCTTGTGCCCTGCACCACAAACACAGTAAGAATGCGTATACCTTCCTGTATCCAAACTGGGTTTCTCCTAGCAGAAAAAAAAAGTACACGAAAAAAGAGGTAGAGAAGAAATAGAAAAGAATTGAAACAAGGCACTAACTGGGAAAACAGAGATTTGCATAATTTACATAATCTGAGGCCTTCTGGTTGCTTTCTTGTTACTTTTTTACCCTGAATTGTTGCTATTTCAGCATGAAAGCTCAGTCTGGGCCCTATCAACAGCACTGAGCAATTTTGGCTCTGCTGAAACTTCAAATTCTTCATCAGAGGAATTCTGTTCCTTTGCAGAAATGACAAAATATCATTCCTGATCAAGGATACAAGTTTCAACAAATGTTGGCGGGAGTGTTACCCTGTGCGAATGGGAAATACAAGAGCCTTGTACACCTTCGGTGCTTTGTTGTCATTCTGCTGTGTTGTGCTGTTCCTGAGAAACCTGCTACCTCTCAATACAGAGCCCAGGTACCTTGTTAGTCTCATCTGCGTCGTTAAAACAGCTGCTGTCTGTGATCTTCTGCAAGAAAGCAGCACATTCTTTGGGGTTTTTTGCTACTTTGCCAGAAATTGAGACTTTTCACCAGCTAAGAGTCCCTCCCAAGAAATGTTGGGACAATTTCCCTGTGGATAGCTTTTACATACAATCAGGGGACCTAGTCAAAACTTTCTAGTTCTTTGTTTCTTCTCCAGAGTATCCTTTATCCTGTCCTAAATTATACCTGTTAGCAAAGCCCTCTGCTGCCATGTTTCCAGATAGTTTGACCCTTCCTCCAGCACCTCCTTTCTCCCCTACGGTATGTAAGACTCATAACACAGAAATTTCTTCCACTTCCTTCTGGGATTCCCCCATTTCAGGAAGGTCTCCAGAAAACTGCTTTCTCAGCTGGTGTTGTAAAATGAGCCAAATGATACCAAAAGGGAGAAGCAGAGATGGGATTCTTCTTCTTTGTCTCTGGTTTTAATGCAGGAAGTCATGGTCAGCTGACTCAGACATCGCTTTGTATGACCGTCTTTTTGCTAACTTCTGCCTTCCAGAAATTTTTTTAAAAAAATAAATAAATCATTGTCCAACACACAAGATCTGCCTTCCACAAGATTTGGTAATCTGGGAAATATTTGTGACTGTCGTGTATGACCTCAGTAAAATGCCTCGAGGAAAGCTACCCAAAGTTATTGTGCTGGGGCTTGCACAGGTAAAGAGCCAGCTTTTTCTCTGTGGGAGGTCTGAAATGTGTTGACTCAAAGGCCATGATGCAACAGCCTTGAGGAGGAGCAGAAAGCATCCTGCTCACCTCCACCTCCCTGCTCTCACCCGGATCAAGTTCCACTTGGAGAGCTGAATCCAGAAAGGCACAACAGGCACCCTCGGAGGGATAAGGGGAAAACTTCGTTAGTTGGGACAGCCTGAATTTGAGCGTGAACCTTTTGGCGTACGGCCATCATAATAACTGTCTGGTTTTCTAACTTTTTCTGTGCTGCTTCCAAAATAGCACAGACTACGTGTCTCTACACGGCTGACTGCCTATCACTGCAATTGGTGGCTTATTCTGAACAGGACATGGTAGCTAATCTGCTGCAGCAAGTTCTGCTTAACAAAGTAGTGTGAAGCACTTTTTCCAGTTGAACTTACTATGGGAAACTTGGTATAAATGGATAAAACCTGATTGCTTGAGTTGATATTCTGTTTAAATCCTGACACAGCCAGAGGGCATCCATGCATACCACTGCAGTTCTGTTGGCTTCACACACAGAGTATCCTCAAGGCAAGTAATGAGATATCAGCAATAGCAAGAAGCGGTCAGAATCCATTCTGGGCTGTATTTTACCTGGAAGACAGCTGTAAAATAAGAACATAAATTTGTCTCATGCAATTAGTCAATCCACTTGTGTGGTCATCAGCAAATGTTCAGGGAAAGAGTGTAGAACCAGGCAAACAGCTATCTGCTCCCTACAGCGGGATGCTTCTACCTTCAATCAATTCAGTTTATGGTTAAATAGGAGGATGCATCTTCCATGACTTTGTTTTTGTGAACTACTTTATACTTTTGTCTGTCACAAATTCTGGAGTGTCAAGGAGCTCTAGAGCTTGGTTATGCTTTTGTGAGGAAAAAAAAGTACTTTCTTTTGTTTGTCCTAAAACTTCTGCTTGGTAAGTTGATGTAGTATGTGATAGCATGTCAGATACAAGCTCATCAAGAAGTCTCTAATGGTCAGCATTTTTCACAGACCATTTTTCCTGGTTCTACCCAGAGATCTGCAATGTAGTTCCCAATGTTTCTTTGCAATTCATAGAGTGCATGATGGATGCTCAAAGTCGATTAGTTAGTGTGCACACATGCAACTGTGTACACTACACTGGCTCACATGTGAAAGAGCAATCAAAACCCATTGTATAGTAGACATGCTGTAAGACAGAGGTGAACACAGCCCAGCCAATTGTCCAGTATCATTCCTTGCATGAATCCCTACTCCAAGCTGTTGTGTCATTGTGCCTTGGAACCCGGTTGTGATGGGATGACTTTTACTTCCTGGGAATGGCAGACAATAGGGTAGAGCTCACACTAGAGATTCTGGAAAGGAAAGCAAAGGAAGCTTGCTGAGGTGAGTGCGCTGCTCTGAAAAAGTATTATTCCTTGTCCTTAGACATCACTAGCCACAAACACATGGGTAGATAGCTTGTCAAATGCAAGATAGATACCTAGCTAATCATAGTTGGTACAGATATTGTCAGCTACCGAGATGTCACCATTAATTGTTGTGCACTAACAATTTAGGAGACAGAAGGTAGGGAGTGTAATGAAAGCCTAGCACAGCAGAAAATATCCACAGCAGACTGAGGAGACCCTGGCACACAGACTTAGATGATGTCTGTCCTCACTTTGCTAACTGCCAGTGCCTCGTGCACCAAGACTAGGAAAAGAGGGGTGACAGCTAATTTGTGTGTTCTTTTTTTGCCAGATATCATTCTGAGTGCCTAGATGTGTGTCTATTTGTGAGGCTCATCTCCCCAGTGAGAGGGAGGGAATGCCCATCTTCAATAGATGCCATTTCCAGGGCCTGTGAAAACAAAGCATGCACTCAGGAGTCCTGTCACTGGTATTACCAGGATCTTCTGTAGCAGAGCTCATCAAAGAGTTTTGTGCTGGAGGATAGAGAGTGCTGCTTTGAGACTGTGTGCTCTCAGGCTAAGCTGCTCCTCTCTAAAAATGGGGAATGGTGCCGACAGGGCTGGTTTCCCAGCTGCTGAAATGCAGAGCTTTGCCAGTTTGCATAGGAAGAGAAGACCAGCCAGGTCCCTGTCATCACAAACAAGCCAAGCAGTAAATGTTTAATCTCAACAGGGCCCTAGAGCATCACCTCCACATGCCACTGACTGTTAGAGGCTTCAAAATATTTTCCTAATACTCTCTGACAAATTAAGACCTATGGTAAAGACCGAGAGCCAGTACAAATCATGTAGTATGTAAAGGGAGAAGAAGAGACCCATGGGAAGCCCATGTCCAGAAACAATGATGCAGTAGGAAAATTGTTACTTAAAAGTCTAAAATAGCCCTAGGAAACAGGTTGTATCTCACACACTACAGAAGAAAGCAATATTCCTCTCCCTGGAATTGGTCTTTCTTGGCCCCAAATCAGGCGATTGGCTTAACCCAGACATCAGGAACAAGACACTCCACAAGATTTGATGCTACTAGGACCTGCGATACACGCTGCCATATCAGTATTATACCTAGGACCTCAGTAGTTTCACATGTTTTCCCAGTACTTATTTTCATCACTTCCTTAGCACCCTACTGACAGTGTTTATGATCTCAGACTGCCCAGGCCACAGGCGAGCGAACAATTCAGCCCTTGCAAAGTCACTTCTGTTGGCATTGCATAGTCCGAGGGAGCTAATCCAGAGTTAATCTGAACTACATGCTAGGTCTTTGTTTCCAGTGCTGGAGAATCAAAGCGGGGCAGTGTTCAGTGTCCAGTAGTGGTTCAGTGCATTCGCAGGTGGATGTTCCCACAGGTGGACATCCCTCTTTGAAACCTCTGCTATTCACCAGGTCTTTATACTTCTCCTCACACTCTTGGAGGTGGCTTACAAATCAGGTCCAGCAAAAGCAAAAAAAATCACACAGATACATGAGTTAGCTGCATGGCAGTGTTATACATCCCCTGTCTGTCCCCCTCACGTCCTGAATGCAATGCCAACATGCATCTCAGCACTCAGAACATGGGGCAAGGGACTTGCCATGGGATCTTGCATTTGTTAGTCATGGCTAAATTTTCTGCAGTGGGTGAGCAATACACAGTGACTGTGAGGCCATGAAGGGGAAAACTCAAAGGTGCCCTGTGAAGGTGTCCCCACCACAGCTGCTCCTCACTGGTAGCCCAGGATGGTTTTACCTTGTTACTTCCCAGCTACCAAAAGGGCTATTCTGGAAACCAAGTATTGCTATGTGCTTATCCCTGGACGACCTTGCAGCAAGAAACTGACATCTGCAACGGCCTTCTCTCCACAGACTTTCCACATTGTGAACTGTACTTTCCCTGACTTCAGGTGTACCTACCACTGCAAGTCATGTCTTTACACGCAGGAAAAACTAGCACTGAGTCAAGAGAAATCATATCTCTAATTCTACCTCATATATTTTCAAAACTTTTCCTTTTGTTTTTTTTTTTTGTTTGTTTGTTTAAATGAGACCAAAATGAACACAGGCGAAAAATCTGCTGACCTCTTGGGGGAGTTTGGCTGCAGTGCTGGATCTTCATCTCCCACTGGGGTTGCTTCACTGAGCCCAGTGTTTTCAGGAAGTTGAAGTCAAGGCAGCTCTGCTAGCTCACACCCACTGTATATCAGATTTACACAATGACACCTTACGAGCTGGCAGGTGGCTGACTTCATTGTAGCTGCAATTAAATCTGGAGTTTATTAGTATTCCAAATGATTTTATAGATTTACTTAGGCAATTTCACTCACTTGCCTTTTAAGACAGGTTTTCCTTGCAATCCATGCGTATATCCATTTGAGAACATCTTTACTTCTTAATGCAGAATCAAAGTCTAGATTTTAATTTGAAGTAAGCCTTAATGCATTTCTCTGTTGGAGCAAAAAACCAGCAAAACAGTATATTTTCTCCCATAATACCTGTGGGGTTTTTTTCCAGTCACAGAATTTGCCTTCTAACCCTAGGGCACGATCACTGTGTGGTAGTCTACTGCTTGTTACTGGTGAGGTTGTTGGCCACTGAGTCTGTCCAGTATGCACAACCGTTATGCAAAGCTATGCGGCACGTGATGAATAAAAGTTAATTGCAAGTGCAGTCCTGCTGTGGACTCTCCCAACTAAATTTCTCACTTCAGACAGTGATTGAATGAACAAGACTAAAACACCTCAGCCTGGTGTCTTCTGCAGTCGTTTGGCTCTGGGAAAGTTGACCTCTTCTCCACCACAAGCCATTTCTAGGGCACGCGCTAGGAAATAGCCCAGTGGGAGACACCTCACTTTTTATGGATACTTAGGTCCAGACTTAGGTCTGGATATTTCAATGGAGGAGACAGGGTATATGGGCAAAATGGACCACTACGTCATCTCTATGCTGTTGCTTATGACAGAGAAGAATCATGGGTACAGTATACCTATACAGAGTATAAATGTTAGAAAAACAGTTACAGAATCACAGAATCACATAATGGTTCGGGTTGAAGGGACCTTAAAGATCATCTAGTTCCAACCCCCCTGCCATGGGCAGGGACACCTCCCACTAGACCAGGCTGCTCAAAGCCCCATCCAGCCTGGCCTTGAACACCTCCAGGGATGGGGCATCCACGGCTTCCCTGGGCAACCTGTTCCAGTGTCTCACCACTCTTACAGTAAAGAATTTCTTCCTGATCTCCAATCTAAATCTCCCCTCTTTCAGTTTGAAACTGTTGCCCCTTGTCCTGTCACTCCCCTCCCTGATAGAGTCCCTCCCCATCCTTCCTGTAGGCCCCCTTTAGGTACTGGAAGGCTGCTATAAGGTCTCCCTGGAGCCTTCTCTTCTCCAGGCTGAACAACCCCAACTCTCTCAGCCTGTCCTCACAGGAGAGGTGCTCCAGCCCTCTGATCATCTCTGTGGCCCTCTGCTGGACCCGTTCCAACAGGTCCATGTCCTTCTTGTGGTGAGGACTCCAGAACTGGATGCAGTACTGCAGGTGGGATCTCACCAGAGCAGAGTAGAGGGGCAGAATCACTTCCCTCAACCTGCTGGCCACGCTGCTTTTGATTCAGCCCAGGATGTGGTTGGCTTTCTGGGCTGCAAGTGCGCATTGCCTGCTCATGTTGAGCTTCTCGTCCACCAGCACCCCCAAGTCCTTTTCCTCAGGGCTGCTCTCAAGCCATTCTCGGCCCAGCTTGTATTTGTGCCTGGGATTGCCATGACCCAGGTGCAAGACCTTGCACTTGGCCTGGTTGAACTTCATGAGGTTCGCACAAGCCCACCTCTCAAGCCTGTCCAGGTCCCTCTGGATGGCATCCCTTCACTCCAGCATGTCGACAGTGCCACACAGCTTGGTGTCATCAGCTGTGGTAACTTTCAGAGGCTGTTCTAACTTTCCTTAAAGGCATGCATTGCTAAAGCTGCTGCAGAGCATGGGGCTCACCATGGTGAAATATGACTATTCTTGCTCCGTCCTGAGCTAAGAGAAGGAAAGTAATCCATACGGGGGAGAGAGAAAGCAAAACAGAGGGAAAATATGGCAGATCCAAAATTCCCCATTCATTTACCTTGAGTGGAACCAGTGTGTCCTCGTTAACAGCTGACATTATTTTGCATAGCAGCAAGTACAATAAAAATGACCAAGGCAAGGGGGAAGTCAAGTACCATGAAAAGATGTTTCTGCGAATCAGCTGCAGATTCAATTCCGCTATGGTAAATATTAAAGCTGCTAATGTCTCCACATGCTGGTGTTAGCAAAACACTGTTGTTTCTTTCAAAACAGCGTCTAGCAACTGGTGGCACTTGCAGCAAAGCACTGCCCAAAGACTCTTCTTGGGATGTGGTTCAGTACCTCTCCACATGTGCTCTGTACTTTGGCTGCACTTTCTCCATGAGACTGATTCCACCTTATAAGGAACCTCTCCCATGTTGGCTAAAACAGCATTCCTACAAGGCACCCTTCTTCTGCAGGGGCAATTTTGTGTTGCAACAAGCAAAGAATGGAGATGGTCTTTCCAGGACTCCTGTGCCATCTGCCGTACTTCTCTGCTCCTGCTCTTTCTCAGCCAGCCAGGGCCGATGAGTAAGTTAACCTAGGGAATGGTATGTACTGTATGCCTAACCACAGTCCTCTGATGCGTCAACACCTTTGACTGATATAGTATCTATGAGGAAGAGAGATGTAGTCATAGAGTTGGTACATGTCTTTGTAAGGATACTCAAAAAGAATAGAAATTTTACAGTTTTATCTACAAAATGCCTGAGCTGTGAGAAAGTCACAAGTAGTACTTTTCTTTTTTGGGTGTGAAGAGAGAGAACAAGTATTCCCATTTGTGCTGCATTCACAGTTCATCTCAATTAGCCTGTAGTCCCTGCCTGTTAACTTCAGCCTTGGCTACAGCACTCCCAGACCACAGTGATGGGCCAGCAAAGGGCTCAAAGACTGAAGGCAGGAGATGGACATCACCTCCCACAGTTGGTGTTAAACCCGTGACTCGTTCAGCTCCTACTGAGTCCTCTCTACCTGCCCTTTTGAGGATACTGGGACCCATGACTACTCCACTACTGTTGAGGGTAAGTAGTCAGTCATCCCCAGCCCACCATGTTGGCTCCTCTCCAGAGTTCTTAAAAATCAAGCTGGTTTTAACCGTGCAATGCTTCTGTGGAATAAGTATCTTTATTCCAAGCAAACACAGAGGGAGACCAAGGCACAGTGTAAACCATCATACGACATTTCTTTTAATGGAAGGCTATTTGCCATGTGTCTACTGAAACATGCCTTAATTTCTTCCATGTTTGACCTGGACCTGCATAACATTCTTATAATGGTGGATTTTCAAAGTATGCTGGAACCTAGAGGCCACAGGGAAAAGCTGACCAGTGGCAAGGCCTGAATGGGAGATGGAAATCTTTTCAAGATGCTTTTTGTCTTTGAAGTGATCTTTGCAGTGAAAAGGATTTTTTTTTTTTTTTGGTTGAGACAATTTCAATATCTTTCATAATGCTGAGCATTTTTGAAAATGTGTCTCGTACTACTTTACAGAAGTGACATTCCCACCTTAGGTGTAAAACAACAGGGAGGATCCTTAGACCACTGAATCCCCTAGGATGTCTTGTCACAGTGCATGGTCTGAGATTTTGCTCTATACCCGCATGGACACCAGGTTACGTTAAATGACAAGTATGATTTTTTTTACCTTAGTTGACTGCTCTTTTTAGAGTGACCTCACATCTTAGAGTGACCTCCATTTAAAAAAAAATCGCAAAACCTGGCACATGATCAGTTGTAAATAATTCAAACCAAATCTGCACAATTACTTTAGAACCATTACTTTTACTTTAATACAAAAATAGGACCAAAAAGAGTCTAAAGGTCTGATCATATACTTTCATAATGACTATCTATCTGTAACATATTTTGTACTACAAGTTCTGGCAAATGTCTTTTCCAGTGTACTTTATCCTGACCTGTCATTTTTGATAACTTACTGGTTCATCCCAAGATCTTTCTTTCATCTTTTAATATATATGTGAATTTCCTGGATAAAGGCAAATCACTATTAGATCATCGTCTATCTCCACATCATGAAAGTAAATTCCTTGCCAACCCTAAGCCAGCATTAGTTGTCCACAAGCCATTAATCCAAAAAGCTTAGAAAAGGTCAATTTTTTAAGCTAATAGTATAAAACCCACATAATATAACATTCAGATAGAAAGTTTAGGAAGTCTCTTTTGCAACTTAATTTAAATCCCCTGTAGACCAAAACGTCTGGATAAAGCCCACAAAAGATTAAAGACACTGGAGGACCTGATTTTCTAACCCATTGCATTTTCTATCCCCGTGCAAATCCACACAAATCTTTACCTCTTTGAAGTCGCTAGCAAATCTCTTGGTCTTTTCAATAGGACTTACAACTTCACTTCTGGTAATTACATCAGCCTGCCACTGTGGAACATCACTCCCGGGAAATGTTAATAATATAAAGCTGGCCACTGCCAGATCCTCTTTGTACCAAAGCCATTTAATTTAAGCAGTTTTTTCTTTTCCTTGTTGAAGACGCAAGGATGTTACAGGCTTCACAGATGCACAAATCGTCTCAGAAAGGGACAGGCTGATCCTTTTAATACGAGTTTGAACCCTGATGATATGAGAGCAGATCATGGCTAGGCAGTCAGCTCCCAGTGGATATTCCTTCTCCAAGGCACAGCTTTCCTACACCTCCTACTCTCTCTGCATGTGCCTGTCGTAAGACTGTTCTGCAAATTACTGTTATCAGCTACATATCTCACCCCTCTTTCCCCTAGGAACCATGTTTGTGCCCAGTGAGTCCGTGGGGGCTCATCAAACCTGCCAGTCTGCGCCCTTCCCCTGCCCAGCCCTGATGCCGTGTACATTTGCCACGCTTCCAGGGATGCTCCGGCTCTTTCTGTGCGTCCTGATGGCTCAGCAAAACATGGAATACAAATATGGCTGTGTAAGAAAGTAGGTCACCTTTTATCAGCTGCCTGGGCATCCTGATAAATCTTTCCTTTGTGAACCTCTCCAAGTCAGTATGTTGCAGTGGCAGGTTACGCTGGCTGAGGAGCTAATGCCTGTCCAGGGGTACTTCCCATTCCTCACTGCTCTGCGTCCACATAACGAAAGGCCACCTGCTCATGGCAGCCTGAAGGGCAAGAAAGGGGAAACAGAAAATGAAAAATGAGTTGCAAGGACGGGAAACACACTGTTGAGTCCCCTTGTTTTGCTGATTAAACTTCCAGACAAAAAATTCCATTAATGGAAGCATTGTGCTTTGGTCTTAGTGTTTGTTTTGTTATATTTCTCCATTAATTTATACACAGGCACAAATGCACAAAGGAAAATCAAGCAAAAATTAAACAAAATGTTTGACTAAAATTCCGGGGTTTCTGGTGGATCTTGAGAAAGTTCGATTGCAAACACTGAACCCCACGATGTTTTTATCGCCAAACTGTTGCCTGAGGTGGAATTCACTGTAATCCCATTGCTGAAAGTTGCCCAAAGGCTCTCTTCTTCTTCAGTAACAAAGCGCCTTCCTATTTTAAATGGCACGTTTCTATGGCCTCGCAGGTTGCTAAAGCAAAAAGCTTCTTGTGTGCTGCAGGCTGCTGTTACTATTGCTGTTGCCATTTCTTTTCTCTACGGGGGAACTGTTGACAGAGCAGATGATAAGTCAAAGCCCAGATGATGATCTGGGTGTTGACAGATAAGATCAACGGGTTTGTTGTCTCAACCCAGGCGCTGTTTACCCAGTACAATGGGGGGCTAATTTCACTGGCGCTGGCTCTATGCTAATGTCCTGCCATAAAAGAGTTATTACAATTCCACCTGAAAACTGGTGCTGCTCCTCCCTTTCTCCTCTCCCTCCCACCATTCCTCCCCCTCCCAGCCAGGTATATGTCAGTTGAAATGCCAGATGCAGAGATGGCAGGCTCCATGGTTTGTTTTGACCTATGTGGATTTGCTCAGAGTATTAAAATGACGCCAGTCTGCCATTATATCAGCTGCAGGTACTCCTCACCGAACGAGAATCTCTGTTTGCGAGATTTAAGGCATATCACTCCCTAGGCATCAAGAGAAGCATAGTATAATTTGAGGCTGGAATTACTCTCAATTACATATTAAATCCTCTGTTATTCCAACACGTTTGATGACTTTGCAGTGGATGTAGGCTTGTGCTGCTGAAGGTGAAAACAGGAAAAAAAGGCCTGTTTTCTGTAATCACAAATACAATCTTTTGGGAACAGCAAATCATTTGCATGTCTGCGTGACAAAGAATTATTAAACAGAAGAGATAATTAAAAGCATCACTTCATAGTTCTCATTTGAGTCACTTAATTAGTTTTGTTCCAGGTGATAAATGAGGGCTTTGCCAGGAAGGAAACAGTGTTTTCTTATTTGTCGCCAGAAACCATTTGCTGAATTATGTCAAATCTCTTACTACTATCTTCTTTGACAAGTCCTTGTAATTTCTTTACTTCTGCAAAAGATATCGCCCTGAAATCATCAGCATGAGATAAGGTCTGTTCCTCAAGTGCCTCGCTCACGCCTCTCCATTCATCACATTGCTCTGAGATTTATGCCCTTGGCGATAATCCCAGAAAGATGCTCACTTCTTAATCTCAGCATCAGAAATATGTCTGAAGCAACGTCCAATCCCATCAGCAGCGACATCGATTAGGAAGTAGCTGCTGGAAAGTGATGAATATGTAGAGGTGCTTTTGTTACGCTTGCAAATCGTAATTAGAGCTGAATGGAAAATATAAGTAGCTTGCCGAGAAGCTGAATTTGCATTTTCTTAATGAATTCCCTCTGATGGTATCTATGCTTCTTTCTAATGTTTGTGTTGCACAAACGCCTGAGTGATAAGGATTTTTTTTATCCACGCAAGCCTAGGCTTGGTGAACCAGATTCGGCATTGCTCCTAATTTCCAAAGAGGCTGAAGGGGAGGCGAGAAAAGCATCAACCCGGCTGCAGGGGACTGGGCTTCCAGCCACTGCGGTGGCAAGTGCCAGCTCCAGAAAAGGTACAGCAGTGCATTATATATAATCTAGAAGTCTTTAAGGCTTCTCTATAGTACAGGGGACAATCATTGGGCGATTGCCCTACCAGGCAAGACGCACCTTTCCTGCATTAGCTCCTGTGTCCATGCTTGTGAACTTCAGGCTAAGCAGAGTAGCCTAATTTTACGGTCATGCAGGAATTATATCCTTTAACTGTTTCAGATTCTGTGAGGCATAATTGTTTTAAGCTCCTAGGATAAGAGGTAATAAATACATGTTACCGCTCAATTATCATCAATGTTTGCTGGTTTATTTATAGAATCATTTTGCTGTAACTTCTGGTAAACCGTTTTCCTTCCTTTTATGAAAAAAAATAAAGGTTGAGTCTGCCTATGCTAAAAATTGTAAGTCAGCTGTGTTGTTTTTTTGTTAATAAACATTGCTAACTGGAAAATTAAACTTCTTTTATTTATCAGACTGAGTCAGAACTTTAAAGCAGCAACTAGCTTTGAAGTGGGGCCCAAAGTAAGAAAAAAAACAAAAACCACAACAAAACCTTTAATGTTTTATCTGCAGGTTTGCTGACCAAATCCATCTGCTTTATTTGACAACTGATAAAGACTGGCAGGTGCTCTAATGAGCCGGCTTTGGCTGCACTTGCAGATCATCCTTTTGAAACCCGCAGCAATGCCGTTCTCCAAATAGCTGAAAGACATGATTGACCTCCATGTCAAATGTCTTGGTGGATGTGTGCATGACCATTCTTGTGGGTATGTGTAAAACACCCTCCCGCAGCCCCCTTGCTGTAGCTCCCTGACCCCTGCTCCTCTTTGCCCTACGCACACGCAAGCCTTGCCACTGTATTTTGGGTTTTCCCTCTTCCATTTTGGGCCCCATCCTTCCCGCAACAGCAATTCATCTGTAAAAATCCACATCTGAATGAAAACTTGCAAAATGGCCTATGTCAGCCCTGGGCATGCGCTACAAGGGGATGCCAGTGCCCTGGCCTCTGGGTGCTGTTCTTATTTAGGTAACAGAGCTTTATCATTAAAAAAGAGCAAGATTTATGGGAAGAGGTAGCACAAAATCACAGATCTCCAAGAATAACTGAGGTTGGAAGGGACCTCTGAAGGTCACCTGCTCCATGCTCAAAGCAGGCCCAGTTTCAAAGTTAGCATCTTCAGTATCAATATCTTATGAGACCAACTCATGCACCGTCATCTCTCTGCTCTGCAGCTACCAGCTGGGAATAGCTTTTCTCTCTCATAGTTTATGTGGACAGCATAATCAGGTTAAAATTAGAGCAATTGTTCCCAATTTGTATCTAGCTTTTCAGCTTCTTCTATTTTTGACTCGAAGAAGGACTTCTGTACCCAGACGCTTATTTGCTTTTTCAGCTATATCAGCTAGTCTGATAAAAATATTACCTCCTCCTGCAAATCCTGCTTGTATTCTTAGACTCTCCCAGCAAGAACGTTATCTTCAGTGACAGTTTTGACTCAGCAGCGACCACAGAATTTTTGTCCCTGAGATTACATGCATTTTATCTCAGACATGCTGCAGAAGCTGTTATTGGAATAAGCAGAGTAATCCAAGATTCAATAACGCTATCTGAAGGCCTAAATGGTACATAAATTAAAAGAAAAACTGAAGCAAAATGTCCAGTACAAAAACAGTGATTCTTTGTTTTGAACATATTTGAAATTTATTTGCCCCAGTTATCAGGCTCTTTTTTTGGTAAATTTTATCAAAAACAAATTTTTGCTTTTTTTTTGCTGTTGTTGACAACGCGTTTGGTTTGCCATTCCAGGTGAGAGGGGGAAAATATTAGGACAGCAGGCTAAAAGAAACAGGGTTGGGTGGAGGTGTCAGTGGTAAGATGTGCTTTGCCTAAAGTTCACTTATCTTAATTATGGTGAACAATTAAAGGACATTACTTCATTCTAATCCCTATACTGACGGTTTCCTCTTAAAAGTAAAAGTTAAACAATTGACACAGGAACAATGCCATTATCTTTAAATTAGTCTTAACAACCAAAAATAAACCCAGTTCATTTTTACTGGGAATACTATGGGAAGCCCAGTGTGGACATTTTACTATGTAGTCCTGCTGTTCCTGACATGACTAGGTGCACACACCAAATTTTTCGCTGGAGTATAATCTTGCTGTGATGAATCAAGTCAGAAACTTAAAAAAGCTCCAACCGTATCACCCTGAGCAATCCTTGACCCTCGCAATTACATTTTCAAATGCTTGGGGAAAGAAAAAAAATATTAGGATGAGCTGTTCAGGCTGCCCTGAAAGGAATGCAGATTCCATCAGTGTCCATTTGCATCACTCAGTGGAAATGACCCCAAAAAAATGTTCTCAGAATTAATTGCTCGAGCTTCACTTATTGGATTAACCACACTTCTTCCGGGTACCATGTTACTACTGGTTATGATTTAGACCAGTGGATCCCTTCATCGTAGGCACAGTCCATCCTCCACAGAGCTCACAGTCTGATGACAAAACAAATAAAGAACAGGAGACAGGACCTGTTACCAGCGTTTGCAAATGGGGACCTGAGGCACAGAGGGAGGTTTATATCTCAAGGGGCAGCATGTGAAGGATTGAAAAAAACACAGAATTAAACTGGCTTGTGTCAAGAAA
The DNA here is from genome assembly GCF_964199755.1 of Larus michahellis. Classification (NCBI taxonomy): domain Eukaryota; kingdom Metazoa; phylum Chordata; class Aves; order Charadriiformes; family Laridae; genus Larus; species Larus michahellis. The sequence goes on along the minus strand of NC_133897.1, from coordinate 74,102,096 downwards.
GGAGAATATGAGAGGGCAGAAATCCCAAGCTCTAGAGCTCTGTCCTGCACCTCGCACTGGGAGCAGCCGAAGGAGCATCCCTGCCCCTGGAGAGAATCTGCTACACTGGGCAAAGTTACTCCACAGCGCCAGATCTTCCCTCAAGACAATGCCTCTTGAAATATCCCATCACAAGCAGGTAACCTGCAAGTTCACTGGAGGACTTTCGAATAGGGAATTATTGCTCATGCCACAGGGTACCCCCCTGCTTCACAGTGACAGTTCCCTTTAGCCTCTCTTCCTTCCTCTCCTTTTTGGCCTAACTCCTCCCAACTAATGCTGACAGTGAGGCTTAGACTGAAGAAACAGGAAAGGAATTTTTATTTGCCAGAATAATGCTGGAGAATTTAGTGAGTTGCCTCTTGGACATTACAGTTCACAATTTGAAATGCTGAGGGACAAGTAAGAGCAAGCACGGCAATGGAATTTCTTCCCCTGGTTTCTCCTCACAAATATTAAGTTGAAGTGTGCCAAATAAGTGGACAACTGTAATGCAAGGACAAGGGAAAACAATAACCATTGCTGTTCCTAGAAAACTTATGTCTGAGGGCTGGCCAGATAACCCTAATAACTTCCACTAAGCCATTTGAGCAGTCACATTCAATGTCTAGAAAATTCATCAGCTGTAAAGAGAAGAGCAGTCCTATCCAAAAAAGTAATTCATCTCAGGCAAACAAAGCAACTAATGTGGAAATGAGTGGCTGAAATCCCACTGCAATAAAAGTGTGATTATAATGCCAAGACTTTAAGATCTATGAATTTGGTCACAGATTGTATTTGCTCAAAAAATGGTTGTGTTCTTCGCTTTGGGTTTTGACTTAAAAATCTGCTGCAGGCCCTAACTGCTTTAGGGTTAAAAGACTCCATCAATAATCGCTTGCTGTGAGCGGGAGGCACAGGCACAAGGCACAGCCACCACCCATTTGCAGCACTTCTTTGAGCAAATGCAGCGTGGGCGGTGGGATCTCAGTGCAGAACCCACTGACGGTCCTGACCTAGGAATAAAAAGAAGGTGTTGCCTCTGGTGGGTTGAGCACTACGCGTTTCTCAACTGCACGCAGGCTACCATAAAAAGGGTTACTACTAGGAGTCATATAAGGTTACTGCGTCAGATGTATGTGGAAACAGTGAGTATGCTCATGTCCAAAGTATTCCTCTAACCAAGTACTTCCTATAGACTTTCTGCTACAGACACTTACTCACACCACTAACCAAGAGCATATGGGATGTCCAGCTGAATTCAGAAGGATGGCTCATAAGCCTTATGTGTTGATAAGGTTCATTGTTCGGTCTTTAAGCAAAATCTTTGGAAAAGATGAATGAAATCAAAGAGACAGAAGTATATGCAGGGGCAGAGTGAGGAGGTAGAGCCTTCTGTAGGTCACAAAAGATCTTGTAACCATATCTTTTGGAATACATGTAGAACCTGAAGGTGCAAGGATGATATATTCCAAACTCAGATTGCAGATGAGACCTGAAATACACCCAGATTTCCCTTATACACCTCATATTCTTTTCTACCAAATGTGCAACACCCAGAGGGGTGTATCTCAGTATTTCAGACATTTTGGGTTCTTGCCAAACCTGTCCCAAATAGAACTTGACCTCTATAATTTCCACACAGGTGCTAGAAGTACTGAGATCATTTTAACCTGAAGTCTTTGGTTTAGGTCTGCTTTTGTCCTGTATCTGGTCCTTTGCAATCCAGAGGGAGGAGCAGCTCCAGCCCTGCGGCCTTTTGTAGCTTCCTGGTTTGGTTCTGGAGAATACAGCTTGACATAGAGAAGCAATGGTACAGCATGAAACGCAGTATGGGAGAAGCCCTCACAAAATCATTTTTGTAATATTGTCTGGGCTTTGCTGTTGGTTTGTTTGTTGTTTTTTTTTTTATATAAAAAATTTCCATGTTGACAAGTATGTTTCATAGGAGAACCGTGAGCTCATCATGCAAAATGGACCCCTTAAATCAGTGGGGATTGAAAAGGGCACTGACTGTGAGTAATATATATATTAATTTTAGGAAGTTCAGTCGCCAGAGGCAGCAGAGCTCATCGGATGCTGCACAGAAAGCTGCAGAGGTCTGGGTGGCAGAGCCTGCAAGTTTATACACAGGGTTTGTGGATTCCTCAGGCAAAGCCATCAGCTCCCGCAGACTGCCCAAACACGGCAGCTACAAGAGAAGAGGAGTCCACGTTTTCTAGGTGACAGACTCATGGCTACTTGACAGCTCTGGATTTCCTTGCTTTACACCTCTCCTTTCTGCTTAGCTTTCCTTTTAAAAATGAAAAAAAGCTGAAAATCAGGAAAAATCCATCCTTGTGGTCCACGACTAGGCTTAAAACATAAGAGCTGCATATAACAACAAGGGGTTTTTCTTCTGCTCTGGTGCGGATTAGCTGGGGAATCCTTTAACAAGCCTGGTTACAGCGAGACACTGCCCTTTGGCCCTGTTATGTCTTCCTATTGTCCTACATCTTCTGGTCCCTCCTTTGTCCAAGTGAAAGTAGTGCTGTACCTTCCCACACATAGACCTCAGATCCTCTTCCCCTCTCTTAGAGCGGCTAATTTTGAAAAGAAAGCCTGCAACTACTCAGGCAAATTCATAACGAGGAGGGAGGGAAAAATTAGGGGTGGATTTGCTGTAGTGGGATAGCAAGCGGGCTCTGGGATTATCCTCAGACGGGAGACTGACAAATTCAATTATGTGACAGACATAAGCCTGCCACTGAGGTCACGCACAGAGGTTAATGAAATAAATGACAGCGGAGGGCCTTTGCTGGCAGAGGTCTGTGGGTGAAGCACCTAGTACCAGCCACATCCTGAAGCTGACGCTCAGGGCACTGGTGCTCCACCATCCCGGGGTCCCTTGTAGAAGGCATGGTGGTGAACCCCAGACTCTGCCCTGGTTCATCGCCCTGCTGGACCCCAGGGGTGGGCAGAGAGCCAGCAACGCCTGGTGCTCAGCATGAGTCTGTTCCTCCATCCTCCAAGCTGCTCCATTAATGAAAACCGAGAGAAAAATGCCTACACTTAGATCAGGGCATTTTGATTTGCTTTGGCACTGGTGGCAGAGGCGCACAAGATTTTTCTTAGAACCATGTACACATGGTCTGTACGACCCATCCTGTCCCATGTGCACCAGTCCTGAGAAATTAATGTGGTAGTGGGCGGATCAGTGGCAGCACCCTAACTTTTCAAACCTGAGTCTATCCGCAGGCAAAGTTCATGGAGGTTGGGGCCCCACATCCTAACTGTCCAATAAACCAGCCTAGAAGATCCTATCACAGGCTTCAACTGAGGTTTATTTCGTAGCTGGGCACTTTTATCCTGACAGATAAAATGGTCTTGAAGGAAGAAAACAATGACTAAGAATAGACTTCTACAGGAAGAGATGCCCAGACCTTTATGCAAAGCTGTAGCTCTATTTTTTTTTCTTTTTTTAAAAATGCCTTCAAGTCAGAACAACAAAGTTGTTCCACTCACTGATTCAGACTTTAAATGCTCTTCTGGTGATGACTGCATTGCCACAACTGACCCTACTAAATGAAGGGACTTTGTTTAATGTGGCCCTCAATAAATACTGTACTGTGTCCTTAAACGACAGAACTGTGTTACCAGCCTCTTGCTAGTTAGCCTCATTTTTCATCTAAAGACAGCAGTGTACTAAACCTCACTTCTCTTAATTTGGTGAGACATTGTTCTATTTTATATAAAACGTGTGTTTTAGGAGAATTAGGTTCAACAGTCCAGCTGCAGCTCACAAGCAAGAAAAAGACATATTATGCAAACCTTTATCCGAAAAAATAGGCAAACTAAATAAACCTACTTCTCTTTAATTGAGTAAGAAAACTGCAGAAAGAAGGTAGCACTGATAATAGGGTAAAGGTAGCAGAAGGAAAGGTATCTGCTAAATAATACCTTGTCAACCAAGCCAGGAGACCTGTGAGCCGCTGTAATGGAGTTGTAACAATTGGATGTGCATGTTTGCACACATATATGGAGGAGTAATATGAAAGGTGGTGCAGTCCATTTACTTTGATGTCTACTGGAACCCCGAGTGAAAAACAAAACAGACGAGAGATGTAAATCTGAATTTCTATACTCCGAAGTAACCTGTTACTATAGGATTTGAGCCTCCTGTGGTGTAATTCTGGCTGTAATTACATAGGAACAGCATTTGTGGTAGCGTCAGGACAAATATTACCTGCATTAGGTCTTGAACAAACATGAATTGAGAAGTGTAGGTGTTCTCCAATTTACCATGTCCACGTAACACCAGTTAATTGATTTTATTGGGTCCTATGGGCATCCAACAATTTGGAAAAATTGTGTTTTGAATGCCCTCTAGTGGCTTTTGCTGCTGCAGGTTTCCTTCCTCAGAAACCCTTCGTGGAACCAGAGGCCTGTGGAGCAGGGCTGCAAAGGTGTAGAGGGTTGGCAAGAGGCAAGCGCCAAGTGAGCTGTTTCACTCACTCAAGGCATGGAGAGGGTCTCGGCCTCCATTTTGTTTCAAGAAGTTATAGCTCACCTACAGTGATTTTTAGTAATTCGTTTAATGTTTGTAATCATTAACTTTTGGGGAATGTGATTTGTCATAGAGGAGCGTACACACTCCAACTGCCTCCTGGAGGGAAGAGGAGGGAGAGGGGGAAATACTACAGGCTGCGTTTGAATACATGGAGCCACGGTATTTACTCCTACACCCCCTCATGTCATTTGCCTCACGGCAATTCTCTCTGGATTTTGTACAGCTCCAATTTAAAGCTTATGCCAGCAAATTAGCATTTTTGGGGCAAGAAGCATTCTCAGCGAAAATTGCTGCTCTCTGGATTGCACTTGCGTGCAAAGGCAGACCCAACCTGGCTTTGTGCTACACGCTGGTCATCTTTACCGCACAGAGAAACCAAGCTATCTGGGGGAGCTGCGCCCAAAACCATACACAGGCACAGTCCTCGAAGCTTCTCAGAGCTGGCCCTATGAAGTCCTTCCAGCAGCAGATGCAAAATTAGTCTCTATGTTTTAATAATTAACAACAGTGATAAAAGTTTACAAGGTATCTCCAAGGTAATGTAAGACCTTGTCTGCTTAAATAAAGTTTGTAAACTAGACCTCTGTTTTTCCATCTGCTTTTTGATCTGAAGCTTATATTAATATAGTAATCAGCAACAAGCAGGAGGGTGTGTTAGCCTGTTCCATTTGTTAACATTGCTACAGGCGAGAAAATACTTGAACTTTGAGAAAAGAAGCAAAACCTAAACAATAGAGTGAGATCAAAGTGAAATCTCTGATGATTTTTCTTTTGCAGAGAGTTTCCTTCTTTTCCTCCTCATATTTTCAGAGAAGTTTCTGCTCTTGGAGGTGACCCTTAGCTATTCTTTGGAGAAAGATGACACGGGAACGTTGATACAAGCATTAAAGAGATCCCAAAAGGGAATTAATGTAGGACCAGATCTGAGGACAAAGTATCTGCTTCAATCAACATCAACTGTTCCACTCCGCTCGTTTTGCATACGGGAGCCAGCACGGCAGAAGCAGCTCTGAAGGTAAGACATCGCAATATGCGCTGAAGAGGAGAGTTTCACTGAGTGTTCAGCTTTTTCTTCTTTCAGATACCATGTGGCAACACAAATAAATCAAAGTTTAAAGAACAGATTGCTTCCCAGCTGTACCTGCCCCTTAGCAAAGTGGATAAATCCAGCAAATCTGGTTGTTTAAGTGCGTCTGGACTGACTGTGTAATCTTTCTGAGATTTGAGTCCACAGGCAGAAGTGGTCAACAAATCAGTAGTACCACACACTAGCCATCAGTGGTCCATCTTGATTTTGTTGGAAAAATGTAACCAGTAAAGTAGATTTTATAATTATGTACAAAATTTTAAGGTAGAAGGAGTTGGTGCCATGTCTAGTTGGGATGCTGGATTGGCAATAGGAAAGCAGAGTTGTTCTTCTGCCTCTGCTATCAGCCTCTCACAAAGGCAAGTCATTCTACTTCTGTGCATCAGACAGGGAGTCCTGTTCTAAAAGTGCATATAATGAACTGTCTCCTTCTGGAAAGGGCATGGAAACCTGCTGGGTGGGGTGGAGGCAATATCCAAATGCTAAAAGATATTATGATCATACAGTAATATGATGGTACTATGAGGGCAGGACTTAGGCTGATGTCCTGGGAAACACAAAACATGCTATTGGTCCCAGGTTTCTGATCAAAATGTTTTGATTGTTAAATATCAAACATTTGAAGTATACACAAGTGCTTTCAAATGAGCTGCATCCCAGGAAGTTACAAAGCAAATAATTACAGTAAAATTCAAAGCATAAATACACTGCAGAATCCAGCAATCAGGTCAAACTATTCTAGAAGAGAGCAAGGTAAAAATCAATTAAGTAGGCTGTTGATTACCAGGTGCAAAATAATAACTGTGGAGTAGCAAATGTAGCCTACGTGTGGGTCTTGAGCAGCACCCAGCTCAGGTGATCCACATCATGCTATGCTACATTAAGTCTTCATATAAGTGTGGCTGCTGCTAGGTAATCCTGGTTTCAGTCTCTGGTAGGAGACCAACTAAGGAAGTTTGTGGAGAGCGGATCTGTCTGGAAAATAAGGGCTGGACAGCCCTTGGTGGAACTTGTTAGAAGCAACTCTTGCCCCTCAGCTCTCTGATGGGTTGTGCACTGTGACTCTCAGGTATGTGAAAGCCTTGCTATGGTCTCTGAAGGATCAGAAAGGTTGGTAGTGCATTTCTGTTGACCAGAGGGTGTTAGTTGACTTAGGCTGTGATAGAGGAGATGGTGTTACTATTATGCTAGGGATGGAAAGCTGAGGCTTGAGGGGATGTACCCCAGAACAGGAGCTGCAGAAGTAGGTGTTATCCTACTGCTCCATAACAGAGGTGCCTGTGGGAAGCCTTACTTGTGGCATGGCTATATTTGTAGTTTCCCTTGTACCTCTGCAGGCCTGAATCTGCATGTTGGAGCTGATGACCATGGTCATCTCTGTTTTACAGAAAACTGACAGTTACTTGGATCCTACTAAGCTGAAAATGGAGGCTTTTCCTGAGCAAAGCTGTGAGTTCTGTATGCTTTAGGGACTGCAAGAGACCCCTAAGATACAGGGACCGTGTAGCTTAAACCTATACTCTTTCCTACTTTCTTTAGCCATTTCCTCTGGTTCACTCATATTTAATTAATGTTAGGATTTTTTTCTTTTTATCCCCATCACCTATGTGTTTGACTAAAATATATTGCCAGGCAAAGCTGTTTCACTTAACTATAGCTCAAAAATATATATAAATAAATCTATCACACAGTTAATCTCAAAGTTGTTTTCTAGAATCTCACTATCTCCCTGCCTATCACGGTGAGATTTTGATTCCCTTGTTAAATTCTAGTTTGCTAGTAACTGCAATCTGTCTAACTTTTACAACTTCTTGTTCAGATATGCTTTATTTCAGTGTTTATTTTAATTGCAGTCTGAGGTTACCTGACGATCGTTGCTTGACTTGTCCTGGCACCTACACAAAGGCCCCGCCTAGGGCTGAGGTATGAGAGAAAATAAAGTATAACCTGATTCCATTGCGATGGGGTCATATGAAAACAGTACAACTATGCTTTGCAAGCTTTAGGAAAACTTGAGCTACATGAAGGGGAAAGTCAGATATTTTGCTCCTTTTTGGAATGTTACAGGGGAAAAGACTTGAGAGTAGAGACAGGGAGAGCATTATACTATATTGCAAGGTCTGTTTCCTTTATCACTCAAAAAGAGAAACCTATATACTCACTTTTGGGTACCCAAAGTCATCTCAAAATGAAGAAGAAACTAACAAATCAACTTGACTTCATGTAGTGTTTTGACTGCAAGTACATTCTGTGACAGACTGGCAAAAAAGAAAAAATAGGTATACTGTACTGAAAACACTAGGCACTGCAAATAGTATTTTGCCTCTAATGCAGTTTGAGTTATTTGTTCCTTAGTGTCTGCTCTTAAAACACACTTTGATTGCATTTTCAAGCTTTGTGCCTCACTGTGGGGGCAAGACGTTCAATTCTTTGTTTGGAAGTGCAATTAGCACTTTGGAAAAAAAACACCTGACTCAAAGTTTTTGAGGAAAAATAAGTCCACAAGCATTGTGTAACTTCATAGGATCATTACAGCTGGTGAGACTGGCTATTTGTAACACAGTCAAAATGTTTCCAAGCGTGATATGGGCCCTTCAAATCTACCCACTGCTAACCTGTGGGTAGCTTTCATGCTTTTTGCATTGTGTGCTGGGTAGAAGAAAGAGAAAGTTTAGGAAATGTTATTGCTTCATGCAATATCTTAATACACATCTACCACCCACTGTGCATATCTAATGCACTATCTACCACCTAGTAGAGCCTGATACTGCACCATAACAAAATTTAACAGCAGTTTGGAAGAAAAATAACATCTCATCTCATGAGTAGGCCTAAGTCTCCCTCTTCTCTCTGTCAGGCAGATCCACGGAAGTCCTACTTGCCCTGCCAGGTCTGAGGTGTTCACTTTTTGTTGATTTATACTTGTGATTACTGGACTGATCCATTCTGATATGCATGCTTTGCATCATCTCTGGAAAGCTAAGGCTTTGTTTTTTACCGGAGTTGCATGCATTCCCTGGACCTCAACTGATTTCAACAGAATAGTGTCTGTGTGGCTGAAAGGATGCTGTATACAACTGGCAAAAACAAAATTAGGCCATGCAAACTAACCTTCGTGCTGTTAGGTTTATTGTTTGTGCTTACAGTAGCCCTTATAAACCATAGGTGTCAGTTGTTCCAAAATTAAGCATAATACTTTGCTCCAGGTAGCAACTTGATGTAAAAGGCTTGGCAGGTGATTAGTTAATAATATCACTTAATCTGTTTCAGTAATTTAAATATTGTCAGCAGCCGAAAAAGTGCCTATTGCGAAGTAGCTGCTCTAAGGATGCTTAATCTCTTTGTAAAATGTTTTTGAGATCTACTGATGAAAGTTAGGTGGTATTACTATTATTATTGTTGTTGTGTCATAAAATCTGGGCGTATACTACAAAATATTTTCTATGAGTACTCATTTGAATTTAGATTTTAAACAGGCTGTTCTAGCCAACTTGTATTTCTTTCAGGCTTGCTTTCACAAATTTTGCTGGCTGGTAAGCTTACAGGCGATACATTTTAAGTCTGAATTCTGCATTTTCTTTATAAGTCTGACAGTTGAGGTGACTGCTTCACAACCAGAAAACAGCAATGGCAAGCAAAATGTGACAGAGCAGAGAAAGATTGGTCTTTATACAGTGATGGAGTAGCCAAGAAACAAGGGTGGATGAACCCTGCTGTTGAACTTTCCAGTCAGAAACAAACCCAAGTACCTCTCCTAGTCTAAAGCTGTGTAAGCTCTGCCTACCAATATTTGTTAGATTGCCCCTCCAATGGGCTGTGCCTTGTTGTTTTTCCTGGAGCAGAGGCCATACAGGATGCCTCAGGTTGCCATCATGCTTTCTTCTTTGCATGGCTGGGAAAGAAGATCCCAGTCCATTCAGCGAAGCATTTCAAGTCCTCCACATGCCGACAGGGTAAAACATCATAATTAGTCACATTTTAAGTCTTCTGCTCTTTAGGCAAAAAAGTCTGTGTGAAGAAACCACAAGGGCTCAGGCAGATCCAAGTAGCTGTGTTTACTGAATAAACACAAATGTAGGAGGCTAGAAACCTGCACTGATGAGCTGGTTGGTTTCTGGCACCTTCAGCAACAGAGAGCTGTGAAGGGCCCGACCAGCTGTTTAAAGGCAGAGTACATGAGTAAGAATGTTATGTACAGGTTTAGTGGTGTTTTTGAAACCCATAACAGTAGGACACCAACATAATTTAGTTCCATTTTGAAGCTCTCTTGTGTTTCCAGAATGATACAGATCAGCCACCTTGTGCGCAACCAAAGGGTCTGACTTCTAATTTTGTCTAGAAATGGCTGCTCTGCTCCTGTCCGATAATACAGGTCTGCCATAGAAGACCCTCACTGTGCCCTCTTGGAGAAACTATCTCCCTTACCCTTGTAATTTCTATTCTTCTGACCTGAACAGCTCTAAATGGGCAAGAATACTGTGGGAAAGTAGAGGGATGCCGTGTTGGATACGGGTGCTTGTGTGCAGGTATCATATGGCTCATGGCTAGACCCAGGAGTGGGTCTTTCTGTGGCTGCTGAGACAGGGCCACACTGATGGGTGAGGCTTGAGCTGTGCTTTTAGTGATAGTCTTAGGTATGAACAACTGGCTGATATCCGTATGCTACAACAGTAGCAGAACACATTTATTGTCCCAGGTGCCCTATATTACTGTACTATCTGGGAAGGCACTGTGGGTTAAGGAAGCTGTGTGTGAGGTGACTGGGAGCAATGACCAAACCTCAGCAGAAGAATCACCTCAGCGGGGCTGCAAGTACAAGGCTGCTTTCTCATCACTTCATGTTGTCCCATGACTCCAAGTCAGGCCCTGAAGATGAGTGACCATTTTCCAGAGGTTTATGATGAATGTGTGGTGTGAACAGATCATGGAAATGCACAGGGTGCAAAACCAAATCTCTATGTCTGTGACTGTTAGGTGCATCCACGTTGACTACTGAACTCTGTGGGGTTGCACTTGTTGACTGGACTCAGACCCTTCTCTGTGCAAAGCAGACCAGCAAAGTGGCTAACGCTTGCCCGAGTGGGGACAAGCTGACCTTGGGCTTACCAGCTCCCCATGCAGAGCAGCCCAGTGATCCTGTGCAGTCTGCCTGAAGGGTAGCGTGAAGAAGAGGCTAGGGTTGCACTGAGCAACACTTCCCGGGGGAAGGCTCTGGTTACCCACCATGATGTGTCTCTAATGATGGCTGGAGGGTGAAAGCGTCTGTAGCCCGTACCCCACCCTGAGAATTCCCCTTGCCTCCCAGGCTCTTTGCTTGCTTTCCACGGAGGCTTTTGGAGCCTCCTGGTAATGAAAAATCGAGGTCTATCAAGTCAAAATGAGACCAACAAAGCAAATAGGATGCCTCAGTGCTTACTCTCCCCTCCGTGGCTCTTCTGGGCTGTGGTTGACTGTGTGAAAGAGCCTTGCTCCATTCCAGGGAACCAAACGCTGTTTATGTGAGGGGAGGAAAAAAATGTGCTAGCAAAGGATTAAAGATTTAGTAGTCATAAAGGAGAAGATGCTCTGTAATAAAGTATCAACACCAATTGACTAGTTTCTGCTGTTTTGATAACTGCTGGGTGTTCTGCAGTAGCATGATCTGCACCTGCCTGTCTTGTTTCAGCAGCACCGAGGTGCTCTCCTCCCTACCGAGCTGTCTCTTGCCTTGCAAATCTCTCCTGAGAAGGGTGAGAGCAGTTTGTGTTTGGTATGTTGTCATAGAACCAGAAACCCCTTTGGGCGGATAGTTGTCATATTTGCCTGTTTGGACAAATGCAGGAGTGCTCCTCAGCAGTTTTGGCCAGGGAGCTGGCCTCAGGGGGGGATCTGTGTGGTGCTCCCCCTGCCCACGCTGCATTCCCCCGTGCCAGGGGCTCAGCAAACCGGGAGCTGGGCCAGCTCCCCAAAGATCTGTGTGTGCCCACTGTACTGTGGCTGGGATGTGTGTGCCTGGGAATTGGGGATGCAGGCTTTGGCTTGGGGATCTCTTCAGCAGTGAGGGGTGGCAGCTGGTGTAGTATCTCGCTACTAGTTTGACTGGGCTTTAGGAGTGACGGTGGCTCGAGTTCAGGAGTGTGTTTGTTTTCTGAATGTCCCTCATGTTCAGAAAATTAATCTTTTAACATAAATATCCTTTCTTTCTGGCACTGACTTCTGTCTACTAGACCCTAAGCACTTTTGACACTCTTTTTGTAGGGTTTTCACCCTTCTGTCTCTGATTGTGTTAAATGTCACATCAGCTCTGTTTGCTCCTAGGTGCTGGTCAGTGCTGGGACATGGATAAGAAAGAATGAGAAAAGCAGCTGATGCCGAGTCTGGATTTGGTTGTTTGTACAGCTATAATAGTCCTGTCCTCTGGCAAATTTCATCACCTGATATGTCTTTCCTCGTGCCTAATCTTCTCCTGCTCCAAGCCTGATGCTTTCCCCAAGCACGCTATGCCCCTTGTATTTCAATACACTGATACCCGTACGTACTGTACTACCAAAGGCTGAAGGAGGAAGCTGTCATTCCTAATATACTTGAAGTTACTGTTCCTAGAAGCTGAGGGTGAGGTCAGACAGCGGAGCCAGGCCAACATCATGCCTTGCCGCTGGTGCAAGGGCTGTCTCCCCATCCCTCCCCCTCCCAGCAATGCTGTTTGGCTCCTTCCTTGCCCCATCTCCTGTGCGTGTCTGTTGGCACAGATTTACTCAGCCTGCTAGACTGGCTGTGGGCTGTTTTTTTTCCCCCCCTCCCCGCCTTGGTTTGTTTCCTGCTGAATTACTGGCTTGAATTGGTTTATCGGCCCATCAGCCGCACACTAGAGCCAGCAGGGGAGGGGAGAGGGGCTGGGGTGGGTCCCCTCTCCTGCGGCGTCTGCGAGCCTCAGTGTCAGCCCAGCCCTACCATCTCACCACACCCTCAGACAGAAAAGTGAAGGACACTTCAGCTATTCCCAAGATAGATGCCTAGATAGATAATAACAATAGACAATAAGAGCTGTGTACTGCACACAAGCGTTTTTTTGGCAGATAACAGCAATTCGGATATCAGTGTCTGAAGAGCAATGCTAGGCCTAGCTGTATCTGCAAACCCACGGACACAAAGCCAGGCATATCTGAATGCTTTTTCTTCCCCCCGCCTTTGCTTTCTGTTGCCCTTTACTTTGATGGATAGAATTAATTGCATCCTATTATCATAAAGGTGGCTACTTTGTAACCGCTGGTAATTGCGCTTTAGAAGTACACTACTGAAAGGTTGGCACATCTGTTAGTTACTACTCCTCCCATCATTACATTTCAAAAATACGTGTGTGTATATATTCAAAACTGGTTTTGAAATCAGATTAATCTGCCACGTTCTTGAGTTTTAGCTGTAAATACAGGAATATGCACATGTTCTCAGATGTTTTTTAAAGGAATAGCTTTCCTATTAAAAATTCAGCTTATCCTTTTGCTCTCTTCCTTCCTTGCTGAGCTGGACCAAATCTAGACTTTCAAAGGTGCAGGTCCAAGCAAGTTTCAACTAAACTTCTCTAAGTGGGTTTATGCAGCAGTAAATGGGATTATGGTTACCAGAAAACCTAAATCTGCCTAGGTTTTGAGAGAAACTAAAATTTCCAGAGAAGTGGCCAGTTCCTATGGAGATATGTGAACTGCAGTGACTCTTTGAGAGTCCATAAAAACTGGAGCCTCTCTAATACTTGCATTGGTAAACCAAAGGCTGGCTATGCTTTCTTGCTTGGTCCTTGGTTCAGGAAGCATTTAAACAAATGCATAATCCTATTTCTATTCAGCAGGGCATTTAATTTTAGTAGTGCCGAAGGAAAAAGGGCTTTATCCTATGGCTGATCTTAATGTGGCTGAGAGCTGAAGGACGTTATGATTCGCAGTTTAAAATATTTTCCATAATGAACTGCTTTCATGCTTGTCTCTAGTGGGCATAAGACCAAATTTGATTCTCATTTAATCTTAACAGTTAAAGCGAAATTCCTAAAACCTAAGCATCTGTGGGATGAACCTTCTTCACAATGGTCAAGCTTTCATAGGTGCTGAGTGTCTCTGCTCCTGTCAGAATTAAGTGTCACAGGCACCCTGTAGAAGAACAAAAAAGGCTTTATAGCCTACTCCTGGCAACCAGCTGCCAGCTCGTAGAGGCAGTTGGCCACTTCTCTTGCAGTGTTTCCGGTGGGTTATGGGGCAATAAAGTAAAGCTTGTTACTGAAGGGCTAAAGTCATGGTCTGATCTTTTTGAGAGCCCGCCTGAATTGTCTGTAATCTTCTGTTTATCAACTATTGCTAAAGTCCATTTATTTATAACCATGACAAATAACCCTCATGTACATTCCTCCAGTGATTTATTGTGCAATTGTTTTGCATTCCTGAAATGTAAAACAAACCATCAAAGTAAGACATGATGCAAGATATTAATTTTTAAGAAACAAATGGAGGAGAATAATTCCTTGAAATGGACAATGCAAAACATAAACCAGCTGCTCATGCACTATGATAAGATTTAAACTAAAGTTACAGTTCCGATGAGCTCTCCATGAGAAGTGCAAGCTGTTTTATCGTAGAATAGATAATTATTATGCCACTTCATCACAATGTCACTTAGCTCTCCAATAATTCATCCTCCTCATCCTCACTGACTATTGCTGGGCAGCTGTGCTCTAGAGCCCGTGTCCCTCATTGACCTGCAGTTGCAGGAAGTGGTTCATGCAACCTGATCCAGTTTCCATTATGGAAAAAGAAGGTTGGATCTGGCATTTGGTGCATGATGTCAGTGGTTGTGTTTATATCTAATCTCCACTTCTTCATCTTCCATTCTTCTAACAGTATGAGCACCAGGAAGCTGAGCTGAAATTAGGACACCATAGGAAAGACAAGGAAGTTGTACTCCTCTCCCCCAAGGTCTTGGGAGACACATAAGACTGGGCCTGCCCAAAGAGTGCCTGCTGTGCAAAGAAGGGTGGTGTTTTCTTTACTGGCTCTGCTTATCTTGTCTGTTCCAATTAAACTCACAAGGCAAGGAAAAGCCCTCAAGTTGCTTAGGGCTTTTGTGTATAAATGAGCACATTGTGTTCACCCAGACACCAATGGGCACCCAGTGCTCTGCACAAAGGGATTCATCTAAGACAAGGTTGGGACCTTCTTCCCAAGTTGCCCAGAGAGGTGGTGGAAGCCCCACCCCTGGAAGTTTTTAAGGCCAGGCTGGATGGGGCTCTGAGCAACCTGATCTAGTGGGAGGTGTCCCTGCCCATGACAGGGGGGTTGGAACTAGACAATCTTTAAGGTCCCTTCCAACCCTAACAATTCTATGATTCTATTAGTTTTGAGAACCCTTGAATTAGTGTGACTCCTTCAGCCAGACCTAGGTTATTTGACCAACACATCATATGGACATATATCAAACATATGGGCTGTACTATTACATGGTCTCCTGCGTAATCCAGGTCCTGACCATCAGGATAAGCGGAGCAAGCATGTGATGTTAATTGTCTTACTGTTGATTACGCCATTGGTTTATTCATCTCCATCCCAATTCCATCACCAAGCTGCAGCAGAGCATGGGCACAGTGGGAAGCCTGCTGGGGTTGTTGGGAGCTGGCTGTGAGCTCCTGGGTTTATGACCACCCACAGTGGGCCCTGAATGAAGCTTTCCTTGCTCTGTCATGTGCGTTCTCCGTGGAGTTCAGCCTGCAGCCTTTATGTCAGGCAGCCCTTTTCTGAGATATCTCTTACATTTGACTGTCTTGTTTGCAGGGCCTTACTCATCCTTGTAACCTGTGCCCTTCCGTCAGGCTGGCTGAGATCAATTGGTGGGTTCAAGAGCTACTAGAGAAGGACACACCTACATCTCTGCTGGCAAATACAGGCACACACCCATACAAAAACACATGTGAACAGGCACGTTATGAGTATACACACCTATTTTCCTAGAATCCAGATAAAAACCCTATAGACATTTATTGCCCACCCTTGCTACTGCGAGCAGAGTTAGTCTCTCAAGATCCAGGAAGCCTGTAGTGAAAGTGTCTCAGAATTAAACAAATTAAATGGCTGGCTAATGTTAATGTAATCAAGCTTCATCTCAGCAAGAGCTGAAACAATGTACAGAGCCCTCACATTACTGGAAATTTGTGAAATGAGCATGCTGTTTCTTGGTTGTTTTGTTCTGTTTAATACCAATTGTTTAGAAAAGAAAACTTTTCTGAAAAAGGAAATCAAGAGCATTTCTCCATCCCTACTGTTGCTGCAATAACAGGAAGCAAAATTCACATATACAGAGCTTGGCAGATAAGAACTGAATGGTAGTTTGTTTTTTTTATAGCTGGTGGCAAGTGATCCAAAAGAAAATCAAATTGCTTGCCCTTCTAATTCACAGTGAACTGAGCCCTGAGTCCCCTGGGATGTGTGCAGGCACCAGGATGGAGCTCCCCAGGGACGAGAGCTGGAAGAGCCACCTCTTTTGAACTGTCAAAGCGTCTCCAAGCTGACCAGTTCACGGTTACCAGTTGGTAGCTGTAGCACCACCTGTGTAAGGGGACCCGGTCACTTACAGAGGGGTAGCTCTGAGCAGCTGGCTGTGCCTCACCCAGAGGTTTCTCTAACTCACAGTCTGTTGCTTTTCTGACAAAATGTCACACAGAGAAGGGAAATTTTCAGCTGACTGGCTGGATGAAAAGTTGTAATCCAGGTAGCCTGTCCGCTCATTGCCTTGGCAGTAAGGCCAGTCGGTGGTCCTCTTCCCTCACGCAGCAAAACTGCAGCATCTCAAATTCTGCAGTTGGCACCACATGGGTCGCCTTGTAAAGCACTTCGGCTGCAAGATGAAGGCTTGTGCAGTGCAGGGAGCAGCTGAGGTCACTGCTATGGTTTGAGGCTTTGGACAAACACAGGAGCTGCATGTCTCTTCTAAAGCTATCAGCAGCGAAGTACTTAGTAGACTTGACCATTTGCACGTGTTTTCTTGGATGTCAGAGTGTGTTCTCCCTATTAGCAGACTCCCATCTCTTGGGTGGTTTCAGGCTGTCTGCAGAGTTAGAATGAAGGTGCTCTGTTCAGGTATTCCAGATCATATGTATCGCTTTTGGATGAGAAAAATTAGGGTTTAAGATGCTGGAGCCACATTTCTATGGCACACTCAGGATCATGCTCCACAGCTCTCCCTGTCAGGAGCTATACAATACTTGGCAGTTTCCCTTTAGGCTCTGGTGTCTTGTCACTCCCCTTATATTTTTCCATCTCATTTCTTAGGTTAGTATGTAATATCTTGTTCCACGTTCTGGTTTGCAGATCCTCGAATAATATCAGTGTATTTCATTTAATCCTTCCTTTTTGCCTAGCCCGAAATGTAATCCAGCTCTCTGACAGCACTTTACTGTTGGCTAAAGCTGGCGTTGCTAAAGCATAAAATTTCTGAGTTGGGGCTTGCTTGTCAGCTGGTGCCATTTGGTGTACATGTATGATACTATGTCAGTAAAAGAAATGCGAGATTACATCTTTAACTGTAAAAACCAAAGCATTTTGAACAACTGAAATGCATGCTGAATATGGTGTCTTCTGTCAAGCGTGGGCTCAAGATGTGAGCACTTACTCATTTCTGGGGTTCTAATAGTGGAGAGAGCCTTGAACAAGGCGTCTGCAAACAAGGACCTGTAGGAACTTGGGATTCCTGCCCCGAAGAATTTACTGTTTAACAAATGTACTTCTATAATGTCTCACCCAAAGGTCCAATCATGCGAGGTGTTTTAAGGGCTGAAATTAAGCTTGATGGGGTAGCTTTATTAAACCATTTGCCTGTTGTTGCCTTTAGGCTGGGCTGCATTACAGACGTGTTTGCTGGCTTAAGTACTTGGAACCAGTTTGCCTGTCTTGACACAGCAGAAAAAAATCTACTGGGTTTTCTCAGAGGTGGTGGAATACTTTGAATAGCATCAGCCGAGCTGGGATTTCTACCCATATGAATTGCACCATTGCTTAAAATGCAGAGATAGAAAACTTGTGTGTGTGTGTATAAATATATATACGTATATGCTGGCAGCTCCTTGCCCCTTTTTTCTGTCCACTTGTTCCCTGTGCTCCCAGTTTCCTCCACGGTATCCTCTATCTGATGTGTTTCCTACCTGGGAATGCATCTTTTACCTACCCTTCATTTGCAAACATGGGATAAAAGTTTTTTCCTCATGAACTATAGAAGCAAGCTCTATTTAAATGTAATGATAAAGCAATTAACAGCCTTATTACTAAAGTTACTTTGGCTACTTGTGAAACAATGGCTGATGCTCCGCTTGATACTTGGGTCATTTGAATTTCGATCAGGTGGGGTTTAACTGGGAAAGCTGCTTGTTGCTGTGACACATGGCTAAGTGATTTTCACCACATCTTATCAGGGAAATACCTACAGCCTGGCCATTTAATTGCTGTTACTTTTTAAAGTTAACTGGGAAATGTGTCATCTTTAAATAATCTGTAGGAAGTATCTGGGCTGGCAGTATTGTTTGTGGAAGGCAACCACTACAAATGTTTGGCATCTCCAGTATTTGTGTTTATTGCTGGTGTATGGATGGCAAGGTGTAAGAGCAAATGGCTGTATCAAATTGGAGCACAATGCAGTGTATTCTGGATAGCTTCTGAAAGCGTATGGGTTTGCAGAGATTTTTCACGCAGTTGAGTCTAGATATCCACTGCAAGAAAATAAGAAAAACAAGAAATAAGCCCAAATCCTTGTCACAGGCCTCAGCATGCAACTTCAGAGCAATGCCTCTCTACTAGTGAATTGTTCTTCTAGAGTAACCCATTTCTACTCATAACCAGGTACACACTCCTTGCTATCTGGTGGCTAACTGTAAACTTCAAATGACATCTTCACTGAGACGAGTGCAATTAAATTGTCTTTGATAGACCTAGGTGGCTAAAAACTGGCTGGAGCTGAGTCAGCACTTTTGTGGTGACGCACAAGCTGGGCAAGACCCATTGCCACTTACCACAGTGCTGAGAAACCTCAGCCAAAAAAAAAAAAAAATCCAGGTGTTGACAAGGCAGGAGAGCTCTCACTGCAAGTAATGAGGAGCTCTGTGAAAACAATTCTTGGTGAATAAATCATTGGAAGCTTTCGTAATGCCCAGTTTAATAGAATTTAAAGAGGATTAAGTGAATAACAGGAAGCATCCTGCAAGAATTTCCCCCAGAGCACTGCGGGTGAGGGAATGAAGCGGGAGAGGGAGCGCACATGTGTTTGCAGTTGAGGAATGCATGCCTCTGAGGGGTGGTGCACGCTCCTGCTCGCTGTATCGCACACGAGCACTGCTGGGAGAACGCGGGGCTTGCCGGGGAGCGGGTGGGCAGATCCTGCCTGGTGTTTGATTTGTGAATCACTAAGATGCATTTTTGTCTTGTGTCGTTCTTTTCTGTTCTCCATCCCCTGCAACAAAATCCTTCTCCACAACTCTGAAAGTAAGGCCCCGTTTGCTGGGTAGCTGCTGTAAGGGGCAGGATTTTCAGAGCAATGCTCAGAAGCGACATAACCCAGCAACAAATGTCTTTTACAAAAGATAACATTTTCCTGACCTACTTGAAACCAGCTTAGTTGACAGCACAGCTATCCAGAAAAATAAAAAGGACTGTCTTTCTGCATGAGCTAAATTAGCATTTTTATTTGCAGCATAAAACATTGATGAGAAATAACAGCTGTAGATATAAAAGGTAGTTAACCAGAGAAAACACGCATACTGCTTAAATAGGGAAGCTTGACAGAGAATAAGTTATCAAAAGCACAATGATGCTTGAAAAATGCCTTGAGAATGACAATAACTTTCTGCCACATAAGTGGAATTATGATTCTCCTGAGCCACAGAATATAATAATCTGGAGTAAATCATTCCCTCCCTTTTCAGACAAGCACTTCTCACTGCCAAAAAGGCAACTGTACTGTGGGCAGGGGAAAAAAAAATTAGTCTGTGAAACCCTGAATAGCACTTTGTCTCCAGATATCAACTTTAAACTGCCATATTAAAGAAGAGTCCTGCTAACATCTTTTTCATTAATGGCCATTAATCCTGTGGCCCTATTGATAGTGCCAAAACAAACAAATAAGTACATTTTTTTTTTCATTCCCAAGGCAAGAGTGTTGTTACAAGAGCTGTATAGCAGCTATGCACAAGGTCCCAAAGGTGCAGGAATGAACAGAATTGCCCTGTGAACTTGGGACTGCAACTGGCATGTCAGTGGGAAAAGGAAGGGGAAAGTGTTTGAATTCTCTTCCCAGACGCTAAAATGCTGCAAAACAATGTTAACTCTCCATTATACTAATGTGACAGGAATATGGAAAAGGCTCAGCTTGCTATCAGCAGTATAGATGTGTAGCCCAGACCTTGATAAAGTGCTTGTATATGTTTGCCAAGCAGTAGTGCACTCCAGATTTTTGTCTGTCCCCTGTGCATCTGTAGCTCCTGTTATTCTTTTAAATTGAGTAAATTTGTGGGGATTTTTTGGCGTTTATCCTTGAAATGTCCCTTAAAATGAGGCAGTGCTAGCCTCCACAGCCAAGGGTAAAAACACCAAGTCACAGGACTCATCTGGAGCAGGGAACTGACCCCACACCTACTGCATCTCCAGCCTTTGTCTCCCCCACTGAATCACTGCTCTCCTTCCTCTGCTTCTTTCTTTGGGTGAGCTTTTCTTTCCTTGTAGATGTGGGAGTTGAGAGCTAGCAACACTTCAGCAAGCCTTGGGGAGAAAGCAATGGTCATAATGGTGTGAAGCAGGTCTGTGCACAATCGGTATCCAGCATGTGCTTGGTTCCTCCATAGATGCGTCCCTGACACAGCCTGGGACACATCCCACAGCAGAACGAGTAGCCAGACCATTCACTATGGGAATGTCAGTGAAGGATTGGGAATAACTCCTCAAACTCATCCCTCTCTCCCAATAAACTGTTATAACTCGCACACGTTTTAATATCCCCAAGTTCATTTTTCACCTGCTAGTAAAATTATTCATTGAAATCATAGAATCACCTCAGTTGGAAGGGACCTTTCAGATCATCTAATCCAACCATCAACCTAACTCTGACAAAAACCATCACTAAACCACATCTCTAAGCACTATGTCTACCCGTCTTTTAAATACCTCCAGGGGTGGTACCTCAACCACTTCTCTGGGCAGCCTGTTCCAGTGCTTAATAACACTTTCAGTGTAAAAATTTTTCTTAATATCCAGTCTAAAGCTCCCCTGGTGCAACTTGAAGCCATTTCCTCTAGTCCTATCGCCTGTTACTTGGGAGAAGAGACTGACCCCTACCCTCCTTTCAGGTAGTTGTAGAGAGCAATAAGGTCTCCCCTCAGCCTCCTTTTCTCCAGGCTAAACAGCCCCAGCTCCTTCAGTCGCTCCTCATGAGACTTGTTCTCCAGGCCCCTCACCAGCTTCGTTGCAAAACATTTGGTGAAAAACTGGTAGATCTGAGGTATTGTAGTAGAAAAGCAAAATATCTCTGCATGACATAATTCAGTGCTGCGCGCTGTGAGCTGCAGTGTGAATGTTTCATCCTCCCAGACTTTCTCATGTCTCCTGTGGGGTACCACAGCACAGGGCCTCAGTAGCAGTCATATGGCACCCTAGGGGGAGAAGGGCAACTAGGGAAAGAAACCTGAGGCACCTGTGTTAAAATGACAGTATGGATTTAAAATCATAGCACTTTGTTATCAAGATCCTTTTTTCTTTCTGGGTGAGAAAAGAAAGGGATGAAATATTTTGCTTTTCAATCAAAGCTCCTTCGGCAATTTTCAAGAGTGCAGATTTTCAGTGAAAAAGAAAAGTTTGCTACGGATGAGTTTTATGGAAAAAAAAAAAACAAACAACCAACCCACCAACTATATTCTGTAACCAAAACTTAATTTTTTCCCCTCCCATCAGGTAATGTTTGCATCACTTTTAGCCAAAAGGGAACTTCCCCTTCCAAATACTCTAGCTCAAAGGCAAGTTGATATCAATGTGAGGTTTTGTTTATTCAGAGATGTCAGGATCAGGCTTTAAGTCTGTAGAAACAAGAGGCCCTATTACTCTTTTACTTGTAGATGTGCAACTGATGGGTGTTCAGCCTCCAGGAGCTTAGATAACTGAGATAAGGTTTCAGATAAACATCCAAATGTTTAGATCTTTATCTAACCCAAAGCTCTGAACCTTTAAAGGATTACCCACCTCCAGGGATAATCCTGTAGTGATTTCAACACCTGTACTGAGTCAAAGTGAGTTCAGAGTCTCCTGGCCACAAGAAATGGTTCAAGCCCACCCTATCATTTGTTTCGGATGGTTAAAACAGTCCATGTCAGATCTGAACACGATTAGCTGGACACTCTGATTTTTAAATGACTCCATCACAGGATAACTCCAAATAGTCATCAATAGAATCCCTTATTACCAAGGAAAACAACCTGTGACACTATGCTTCTGTGGCCTACACAGCAAATATGCCCTGGATGTTTTTACGGTGAATCAGAAGCTCTGAATACCTCACAGTTTTATAGTCACTTAAATAAGCTGCTTTTCTGTCAGCATTTTGCTATGGAAGCAGACTTTGCTGCCCTTTCTTGCAGCTATCATGAAAATATGTTAATTTTGCCACACAGCAAAGCTCCACCACAGGTTAGCAAGACTGATCCTAAAAATTGCCGTCCCCAAATACTGAGCAAGATATCCCAGGAGTGACCATTTCCATCTGTTACCACAAGTATACTAGACATACTTAGAGGGAATCCTTTTTTGTTTGTGTTACAGCATCTGTGCAGCACAGAGCCCACAGCAAGTGCCCTGAGGAGCAATGGGACTTTGGGCTTCATTGAGGCTTCTCCTAAACAAAGTAGTAACTCCTATCAGGGTTACTAGAATCCTTCCAGCATATCTGACAAATTATTATGGGTTTAGTTTTGGTTTTAGGTGCTATGATCATGCTTCGCAAGCAACCAGGAGTTGGGAGGAAATGAAAAGAATTATGGCCTAACACTTTATACATACCTGTGCTGTTGTGCATACGCATGTGTATGACGTGCATAACTTCAACGTGGATCTGAAAGTGCTTTACAAGTGTTAACTGATCGTGCCACAAAAATCTCCTTTTCCTTATGGAAAAAAAAAATCAATGGGTATTATTCTGACAACAAAATTATAGACAGAGCACAATCTTCCCTGAGGCCTTTTGGCAAATCTTTTAGCCTTATTTGGGCTGCATCCCCTGTTCGCCTGAAAGGAAGGCAGAGGTTTTTTAATAGAAGGATTGCCCAGTAGACTGAACTGTTTGGCTTTGCTGTTTTGGTTTGTTTTTTTTTTTAATCTAAGCAAGAAAAAGAGGTTTTACTATTCTTCACTTAAGAAGTTCATCTGCTGTAAACCAACATATCTCTGGAAGCAGCCACTGGCTTTGATCACTCTCCTGAAGTACCATGGTATTTAAGGAAAAGCTGATCTTCTTTTAATCACTGGTTCTTCAGATCACCTTTGTAATTAGAAGGAAAGCTTGCCTCAACAGCACTTAGGTGGAATGCATAGGAAACATATGATTAAATGGTGATTCCAAGTTTAGCATTTCACCTCCAGAAAGCAAAACAAGTATTGGGTGGGAAGTGTTTTCCATAATGTCAAGAGACAGTTGAAAGATGAAGTTAATTAACAATGGCCTACATAATAAGCAAAGACAACGGATGAAATAATAGCCAATTAAAGCCAGTTGGGATCTTGCTGTTGTATTCAACAGGGCTAGACGTTCAACCCTCCATTTTTGCACTGGGTCTTCTCTACAGATTTCGTTTTACATTCATGGTGAGGGGGGGTGAGTTGCAGAGAACTTTATCAATAAGAAAAGCAAATACAGACTGGGTTTGCTTTCCTATGCCAGCCCTATCTGATCAGCCTGAAGTAGAAGCTTCTCCCTGTCCTGTTGTGCATCCTACTGCTTGGTAACTTCAGACAAATGTTTTTAACAGAGCGGTGATTGAATTCTCCTTAATGTGTCATAAATCCCTGGAAGTGGAGGAGGATGTTTTCCTGGAGAGAACAGACTTGTTTTTCCTTCTAAATACAACTATTCTCTAGTATCTATGCTGTTCTGGCTACTGGCAAGCAGACCTCTCCAAATGTATGTGTTAGGAATGTTTGGAATTAGGAAAAATTAAGTTATGTTGCACTACAAGGTCAACATCTAACTTACTTAGAGATGAAGGCCTGGGGAGTATTTTCATCCACATTATTATCACATGACACCTACTGTTTGTGTCTCTGATTCATTGGTTATTCCCCCACTATCCCAAGAAAGGTTTATCCCTGGTAGGAATTTACCAAAAGTAAGGGGAGAAGTTGCTGCACGAACAGGCAAGGCTGTCTTCGTTATGTTGCGTACCAGGCAATCAAAATTAAACTAGGGGTTCCCAGGAGCTCCTTCAGTTTCTTCAGCAAATGCTTTCCATACCCCTGTGATGTTCTCATCAACCTGTTTTACCCTAGGATTTCATGCCAAGTGAAGTAAAATCCAATGTGTAGCATCTGAAGAGTGCAAATGCCCAGACAAGTGATATAAAGCCATTCTCAGCTCAGTTTTCTGAAATTATGTTGAATTCATGCTTACTTGTGTTTGTAACAGTAGCTCAAAGGATCATTAGAAAAAAGGTCACTTCTTAAAGTGGATTTTAGAGTCATCACTACAAAATATGACACAGAGAGACTCAGAATCTGTGCCGAACACATAGTTCTGGAATCTGGCAGATATTCAAGTCTGGAGTATTTTCCTTCCCTATCAATAGGAATAAAACATGCGGTCTCAGTTCTTACCTGGTTGGACCATGATGATGGTCTCCAATGGCAAACCATTGGTAGGAAATAAAATACTAGCTTTTTTCCAACTCTTTTCAAAACTACTTCAGAAAGGAAAGTGTTCTTAACAGCAAATTCCCTGAACAATTATTTTAGGCATTCAATAGGTGGCTTGAAGTCTCTAGAGAGAACCAGAGAAAATGTTAAAAGTTTCTTTAACTCAGACAGAAGTTCTGGACTAGACACAGAAGATACTTGCGAGAGGAGAGTTCAAGTGTATAGGAGACAGACTAGATATCCGTGTTTAAGTTCTAGCACATATTAAGTTCAGTTGTTCAAAATGTCTCCTGTTTGGCTGTTTGATTTCAGACTTTGATGTTGGTGTGACAATTTCTTTTGAAGACAATAATCTTTGTAAAGGTATATTCAATTCCATTTGTTTCCATTTGCAGAAGAGCTAAGTGTGGGTCAAAAGGCTCTAGGAGTGCCTGACTCGTAGCAAAAGGCAGTCAGCCTTTCCTGAGCGCAGCACACATGACACTAGAGTTCAGAAAATCGAGGAAGAAAGAAACTGATGCACCCGCAGAAGGTGCAGAAACTACTTCCCTCCTACCACTTCACTGAGTCTTCCTTTCATTGTGCTCATCCTCATCACCGTGACTCTCATCGAATTACATCAGCCAGGCGCCTGTCTAAAAGGACTGGAGATACTGGACCTGGCCTGCAAGGTAAAGCAGATTTTTACCTGAAAATGCCATGAAACAAGACAGAGAACATGTATATTTCAGACTTTATAAACCAAGCCTCAGGCTGCATGGTAAATAGTTTTGGATGATAAAGTAGCCTATTGTTGTTACCTGGGTATTTATTACCTGGTGAAGCTTCTATAGCTATTAATTGCATAAGAACGCTTATATTAAATCTGCTGATTGGCAGCGACTAACTACCCCAATCTTCCCTTTCAATTGCATTGCTGCAATATGTTCTTTATCTGACATTTAATTGGAGGGTTTTTGTAATTATGATTTCTTTCTGTTAATTCTATCTATTTACCAGTTATGTTACTGTCTCTTGCTCAAGAGAAGTACTGACATAGTATTGTAGACACATCTACTCGCCCAGTAAATGATAAAATATACTTGTTTTTACACATTTGTTAGGAAAATCTAAATTTTTCAATGCAAAATATTAAGAAAGTTGCTTTGATACCTTCAGTTCCTTGGCAACTTTAATTGAAAAACTTTAATGCACAGAACATCACACTTTATTTATTCATGACACCAAGCTGAGTGGTGCTGTTGACACATCTGAGGGAAGGGATGCCACGCAGAGGGACAAGCTCAGAAGTGAGTCTGTGTGAACCTCATGAGGTTCAACAAGGCCAAGTGCAAGGTCCTGCACCCGTGTTGGGGCAACCTGGTATCAATACAGGCTGGGAGATGAAGGGACTGAGAGCAACCCTGTAGAGAAACGCTCTGGTGGATGAGAAGCTGGACATGAGTCAACAATGTGCTCTTGCAGCCCAGAAGGCCAACCGTACCCTGGGCTGCATGAAGAGAATAGTGTCCAGCAGGTCGAGGGAGGTGATTTTGCCCCTCTGCTCCACTCTGGTGAGAACCCCCAGAGTACTGCATCCAGCTCTGGGGCCCCCAACGTAAGAAGGACATGGATCTGTTGGAGTGAGCCCAGAGGAGGGCCACAAAGATGATGAGAGGGCTGGAGCACCTCTCCTATGAAGACAGGCTGAGGGAGTTGGGGTTGTCAACCTGGAGAAGAGAATAAGAGACTTTATTGCAGCCTTTGAATAGTTTAAGGGGTCTTATAAAAAAGATAGGGACAAGCTTTGTAGCAGGGCTTTTTGTGATAGGATGAGGGGTAATGGTTTTAAACTAAAAGAGGGTAGATTTAGACTAGATATAAGGAAGAAAGTTTTTACAATGGGGGTGGTGAAACAGTGGAACAGGTTGCCCAGAGAAGGTGGTAGGTACCCCATCCCTGGAAACATTCAAGGTCAGGTTGGATGGACTCTGAGAAACCTGATCTAGTTGAAGATGTCACTGGTCATTGCAGGGGGGCTGGACTAGATAACCTTTAAAGGTCCCTTCCAACCCAAACTATTTTACGATTCTATGATAGGAAGAGTAAAAGGAGTCTCAAAGAGGCCAGACCATGGCAAAAGTCTTGCTTCTTCATTCTCCAAAGTCAAACAGCCAAAACAAATACAAATGCTACTAATTTTCAGAATGGCTGTTTGCAGAGCACTCACCTTGCTGACTTGTCTCCTGGGTCATTTGAGTGTAAGATAACAGCTTAAAACTGATCAATTACACATTTTTACGGTACATAGACCAATAAGAAAATATTGGGGGGTGCAGCTGTGGGTCACTCATACCCAACTTGTGAAGTCCAACCATCTCTGCGCCAGTATAGCAATACTTCCTTTTGCAGCTTCTCATATTATGAATGGAGCCTAAAATGTATCCGCCTGACAGGGGAAAGTAAGAGAGGAAGACAAGGAAATGGACAGGAATGCAGGAATGGGAGGAAAAGAAAAATAACAGTGCAGTGCTTTGAAAAGGTAGGCTTGACTCCAGCTTGATTTCAAACACCCCTGAGCTGCGTGGTGGCTCAGCAGCTGGGAGGTTTTCCTAATTGTATTGTGCTGGAGTGGCTTCTACCGCTGCGATACAGCCACACTGCTGAAGACTCCGGGGAATTACCTTGGTATTTGATTTGTTGTTATGAAAACAGTGAGTTTGAGTGCAGCAAGAATAGTTTCTTCCCAAACAGTTACCAGAATCCTATTGTTGTTCTCCTTCTTGTTGACCTTTTTGCTGGTTTTACGATTATAATAATGATTTTCCTGGTTTTGCTATCTCGGAATTTGTTTGATTTATATTGTGCCAGGAATTCAGAAAGGGAAAAAGCAGCCCATCTCAGGCAGAAGTTCTTCTAAATGAAAGATTTGGGGAAAGTAGTTTTTTTGAATGGAATGTTGATGGGAAGAGCAAAATTTTCCTTGCTTTAAGCGTTTTAATTGTACGTGACTGTCGGAAACATAGGGCCTGTCTTCATCCCCACTGTATGATGCTACCACACAAGCTGGTCAATTGTCTTATTTTTAAATTACATTAAAGGCAAATACTACTACTTTTAGAGTGTAAAAGCTGTGAAAAAGTCTTATAATTATTTTTGCATCTGTAACTTTGCTGAGATCAATGACTTCCTCACTTAGTTTTTTTTCTTTTCAGAGAGTATTTACTGGGCTTTCTACTCTAACTGCCCCCCCCCATGATGTAAAATCCTGAAAGAAAAGCCCTCAAAAAGCAGGTCACAAGTCTGCTTTGGATAGCTACACATAGGCTTTACTCAGGATCCTGTTTGCAGCACCACTGTGTGAAACTTCTTATTGACCTCCTATGAAGGTAAGGGGCGATTAAGTCTGGTTTAGGCTATGCTTTACCCACTTGTGTCACAGGGCACAATGGCATGACCAAATAATTTCCAGTTGTCTTTTCCTATGTCTTCAGAGACCCAGAGTTTTATTTCTTAGAGTGCCCAAGACAGTGGCAATCTTAGGAAGGTGGTGTCTTGGCTGGCGCAGAAATAGAACTATTATAAAATTATCTGGGTATGAACTATGACACCAGGGCAGCTTCATGAGCTCCGCCTTGCCCTCTGCTAGTGGCCCATGGCATTGGCATGGGGGAGTGTGTAACTGTGCCTCTGTCTCTGTTCAGCTCATGTCCCCCATTCTATTTTAATGTCTTGCATGATATCCAATACACAAGCAGCAAGCTGAAAACTAGTGAGTGTCTGTTAACTTAGACACAGATTTTTGTAAATTTGTGATGCTATTTTGAAAGCCAATTATAATAGTGAAAGAATATAAAAGGATTCTTACATCTCCTACCATAAATGCTCTTTATTGTAGATAGTTGACTATATTTGAGGTAACATTTGCATGCAAAACTATGCACCACGATGATAAGATAACATAGTCATTATGATGCTATTTATTGTGTTTGTACAGTATGCTGATTCAGTTCCTGCACATAACTTTTCCTTTACTACTTATGGCTGTGTTTAAAAAAAAAAACAAAACCCAAACAACAAAACACAGAAAAGTAGTAAATGTTTTTGAATTTTTGTATGAAACTGTTATCTGTGCTCTGCAAAGCTTAGATTTTAATTGACATTTCTTATCTGCAAGGATGTACTTTTCTACAATAAGGGCAGTGTGCCATAAGCTACTTATGAAAGTCCTATTAGGAGACAATTATTTTAATTATTTTCTATATATATTAAGATTAGAGTACTGCTAAAAACATGCTATCCACTTTAGGAACACAAAAAAAGACCTGTCCATCGTACACCCAGTTCTCCTAATAGAGCCTGCAATCCGCAAAGGCAAAGCCAGCAAAGAAGCATATGCAGGAGCTGGGAAATCAGTGTGGCTTCAAGAAAACACAAACACAGTCTTGAATACGTTTTATTTGGACCTAGATGAACAAAGTATAGAAGTACCCAGTCTGCTGTATGTATTTTGTTCTAAAATGACAGTAACATAAGTGAAAGAAGGCAAACATTAATTGCTGCTTTGCTACCACCTCTTCCAGCAATTGACATATTTCTGTAAAAAAAAAAAATGCTTTTCTTTATATCTTCTTTCTTGAATTTTGCACGTAGTAGTTATATATATTGTCCCTGCAGACTCTGTAAAGACGGACCTTATGTGCCCCATAACAGACTTTCTGTTATTTTGTTAGCAAAGGTACCGGCTCATATTAGCCTCTCTTTTTCCACAGGGTTATTCATAGGGATATCTGCAGAAGTAGATTTTTAGCATAAAGCAGGGAAATAGTTCAAGAAGAGCAAAGTGCTGCTGCAGTTTAACAAAAGGGTCCAAGCTCCGCGTGAAGAGGCCACAGAACTGCACTCCCACTCATGTGTTATTTTGCTCCATTTTCCTCGGCAGCACCATCTAATACTCATCCTCCCAGCGCAGATGGAAATGACTCAGTAAATCTCCACCTGGGGAATATCAAAACCTAGACAGAGTTGAAATATTGCTGAAACAGAGAGACACATATTTAGCAGAAAATCAGGAAAACTAGTCCAACGCTGGAATAGAATTAGTATGCTGGTTTTCCTTCCTCTGCCTCCCTTGGGTTGCCTGAAACCCACATCGAGCATGGGTATTCATTTATTTTAGACTCTTGGAATTTAAGTTTGTGTATGGGAAAGTGAGAATGGGTTTATGGAGCCATGACTCATCCTGACGCACAGAAGAAAACACTTACTTTTACCTGCACTCTGTCCTCGCTCGAAGTCCATTTCTCAAGGGCAGTCTTGCAATCAGTGGTCTTGAGAAAACATTTGGATCCCTGCTGCCAGACCCAGACAGGTGGACATTGACCCAACCAAACCTCTTCTGGCAAAAGGCTCCTTCCTGACAGACTGCTGAGACCTCAGACCTCAACGTGGTAAATGGTGAAACCAAACCGAACACTACCCTTCCTAATGGCCTTCTGGATGCTGTCCTCGAGCAGTAAGAAAAGACCCAAAATATTGTTGGAGCAGAAGGCTACTCTACATCTGTTGCCAAACAAAATGTTCTCAGCACTCTGGTAAGATTTCTGGGAAAGGATTTTTTCTCTTCACAGAAAGGTCATCTTAACGCTTTGCAGAGCGACTGTCAGGCTGGTGACTGCTTTGATTTTCAGTTCTGTTACATTTTCTTCCTCTGTGCCCACCGGCACATGGAGAAAGCAGATGCGGCTGATGTGCTTAAATATCAGGTGCCACAAGAGGGAAGAACCAGGACATAGGAAGCTCTTCCCACCACTCTTTGCAGCCTTTCAACTGGGCTTTCGGTACAGCGGTGCACAAGATAAATGACATGGGGGAAAGCTGCTTGTTTGAGATTGCACAGGTGGCAAAGGGAGGCAAACCCTGGCTGATGTGTTCCTCCTTGTGTGCCAGCACTCAGCTTAGGAGCTGCTTAGTTGCATGGTTCAAGGCAAGACTTATCTTTCCAATTGTGTGTTTGTACAGCGCCTAACACAGTGAAGCCCTTCTCCTTGACTGCAGCTTGGAGACATTATCACAACACTAATAGTAAATAGTAATCAGGTTAAAGATAGCACTGAATTAAACCAGAGCAATATGTCTATTGGAGGCCAAATGGTACACAGTGCCAGCTCAGGCAACCAGCTCTCAAAACTGAAAGAGAACATTCCTCCATGGTAAAATAAACACTATTCTTTTTCTCTTGAGCTAGATAAAGCACTGTGTGTTTCTGATAAATCCATATGGTTTGCTTGCTTGCAGAGGAAAGCTTGAAGAACAACAATTCCCCAGATTTCTTCCTCAGAAGTTGCATTATCAATAAATGCCTGTGATATCAGTCGGGTTCTTTAGCCCACACATCCGGCCAGTATCTTAATTGCAATAACTTCACGTCCCAAAAAGCCAATGCGGTGATGTACAAGGGACCTGATTCCAACCCCTAACCTCTCAGAGCCCGGAAAGTCTTTCAGCATTCCTGCAAACTTACATAAGAGTGAAGGAGCAGATAACATTGTATGCTTGCAGTTAAACATGCAGGATGCTTGTGCCCCCTTGCAGAAAGGAGTGAAAGAATGGCCTCTTAGGAAGTCATTCTGAATTAGAAAATGGCCTTACAACTTAAGAATTTGGAGTGCAAAACCAAGGACCCCTGGGACCGAGCGAATTGGGTTTTTTTCAACTTTCCAAAATTCCTTCATTGCACTTTTTTTCTACAGTCTATGACAACCCAAAAACCTAGTGAATAAACAGACAAAATACTCTATGTGGTCTTTATATATTCTTATTCTTAAGTGGAGAAGGAAATTCTCCTGACCTCAAATGTTTCCTTTAGTTTAATTTAACTTTAAAATTGGGAACTACAGACCAGAACTGGGAAGGCAGACTGGTCCCTGGGAAGATGATAGATGGCCCCGCGCATCTCTTGGGGAAAGAGTTGGCTTCTGGGAAGGCAGTGCCTGCCTCTGCATCTCCAGGAGGGTGTTGGTAGCACTAGGGTGAAAGGAATCCCATGAGCATAATTTTCAAAATACCTGATTTTTTCAAAAGCCACTTATAAGATTCCACACTGATGGTTATTGAAGACAGTAATTGGCCAGAGGATTATATTCAGCAGTGGAGAGTTCCCAGGAATGGGTGCTGCATCTTTATTGATAATGAAGAGGAGAGAAAGGAGTGAATGGTGAAGTGCGCACGTTTGTGGATAATACTAAGGAATTCTCCACGGGCAAATGTCATGCCAGGTTCAGAAGGACCAAATGAGTGGACAAAAAGGTGGCAGATGAGGTCCAGGTAGGCAAATAAAAGGTAATGCATCTTTGGAGAAGTAATCTAAACTATGCCTTCATGATGCTGAATGCAGGTGGCTCCAGTGCAGGAAAGAGACCTTAGTATCACCAGCGACAGTTCTCAGAGATCGTCCGCTCGGTGTGCAGTGGCAGCCCAAAGAGCCACCAAAGCACTGGCCATGGCGAGGAAGTATATGGATAACGAGAGAAAAAGTGCCATTTTCCTGCTACACAAAACTGCTGTAGCAACAGTACCTGGAGTATGTTGTATGGCTCTGCATCTCGAGGAGGATATAGTGGAGCTAGACAAGGTCCAGGGGAGGGCAAGGAAAACAGCTTAGAGACTGCTGATTGGATGATATCTTATGAAGAGAGATTAAAAAGATTGAATTGCTTCAAGTTGGAGAGAAGGTTGAGGTGTGTGAGGGGCGAGATGGTAAAAACTTACAAAATCACAAAGGTGCTGGATTAGATGAAGGAAGAAGGGTTATTTACCGAATTCCTTAATGCTAGAACCAGGGGATGCTTGCTGAAATTAGCAGGAAATTAGTTTAACACAGATAAAAGAGTATACTTCTGTTCTGTGGTTAGCAATGAATTTCTGGGATTTGTTGCCACAGAAAGTTTTGGGCAGACGGTGTCTGCAGGTTCAAATAGAGATCAGACAAACTCCGTGACAGTAGGTCCATGAGTAAAGGCTTATCCCCTACCATTCTTAATACATCCATTGCAGGTCTTGGAGGAGAATGAGCAGAAGAGACTACAGAAAGTGGTGAGGCCCATTTGCGGTCTTTGAATAGCATGACCTATTTATTGCTACCGTCTGAGATGCAATATAGGTCTAGATGCACTGCTGATCTGATGCAGTATGTCTCTTAAGCAGAGACAAATAAGTAGTGATTTTCAAAGCTGTGGAGGGTAGACAGACACATCTTTCATTGATGTTTTATCTAAATCTTTTAGGCTGCTTTGAAAAGCTCTGCTCCGCTTTACACACTGGGTGACTCTTCAGTACTGGGTTCATTGGGAGCAGCCAGAGCCATTTACTGCCAGGTAGGCGCAGTTTGCTCCTCTTCCTCTTGTTCCTTTGCTTCCACTTGCTATTTGATTGGCAACAAGAGCTGCGCAGCACCATTTCTCTGTCAGTTTGTAGCGAGAACAGCTTATTTCGGGATGATATGAGTATGAAACAATTCAAAATTTGATAGATTGTTTTTCAGGGATAAGGGAGGTACAATGGTGTCAATCAGCATGTCAGCAGCAACATTATAGAAGGTATGGGCTTGTATCTAAGACTTTCTGTTTAGGAGCCGTGGGACGAGTGATGCTGCACTCAAATAGGTCTCCTTTCAGTTATGTTTTCTTCTAAATTACTTTTGCATGTGTTAATGCCACTGAATTTATGGGTATATTAAAGAATGAAGAAGTGAGATGGCATCGCTGTACTTCAGTTAGTAATGAGGGTAGTTAATTACTACACGATTTAAGGGTAAATAATTCTTATTTGAGAAATTTTTGGAAGGGGCCAGTGTGAGGGTCATCTCACAGGTTTTGGTGAGCTAAGGGTCTAACGATGCTTGAGTTTGGTAAGGGGGAATACTGTTTTCTGGACCTGAAAGTTCACCTTGGACTCTTCCTAGGGCTGTAGCTTTGCTCTTTTTTGTCATTCTTGAGGCCGTTATTATCACCCAAAGGGATTTCTGCATTTTGTTGCACTCCTAGGATAGTCCTTGGTTGTGTGGGGCAGGTGGCACCTTACAATGTAATTCCTCAATGCTTGCACGGTCCCTGTGAAAAGGGATCAAGGGCAGGCATAAAATGCTATTAGAGGATCCCTGGCATAAGGAGGGGAAAGTTTGAGTGTTATTTCAATGCAATAAAAAAAATGTGTATCCAATTCTGATCACTATTTGTCTATTGTTAGTAAATGAAAGTATTAGCAGATTTAAAAGGCTGATCTAACCTACAGGACAGGACTGCAGTTCATTTTGTGAAATCTCGGTTAACAGAAAGTGGTATCAATACAGTCAGATCACACCCTGAAGTCAGAGTTTGATATTCAATTTCGAAGCAGAAGAAATTTTTCCATTTTGTTGTCTAGACAAAGTAGTTTTTACCATAATGAAATATTTTTTGTAGCAGAAGGAAGCAAGTCCTTGCATTTAAATATGTCAGCTTTGCAATAATTTGGGTTTGATCTAAAGTTAACACCAAGAGCTTCTCTCTAGTTACAATGGGTAACTGTTCTATTAAATGTATTAACATTCTCACATTTTATGTCACTTACTACTGCTATTGTTAAGGGTTGGACGTTGTTACCACTGAGTGCTATGCAAGACATTTTTTTTAAAACAGTTCTTTTTCTTGCCCCAAATAGTCCAAACTTTCGTCCAAAGCCATATGAGCAATGTAGCTGGGCCATAGGTATGAATATGAGACAAAATAGAAGATCAAATGTGCTGACTGCCTGGCCAGTTCTGAGTGCTTTTAGAAAGTACAGGACAGGCAAATTTGTGGGTTGCATTAAGTCTTTAGTTTTTACACTTCTGAAAATCTAAGCAGTGCTTCTAGTAGTTGTTAAGAAGGAATTTGCTTCTTCCTGGCACTTATTCTGATCTACCAGGTGTGTGTGGTCTCTTCCCTTTCTGAGGTTGCCCTTTTGTTCCAACTTCTTTAGCCAAAAAAAAATAAAAAAAGGGCAGCTGGACAGCTTTAGTCTGTTAAATAGTCCGCATTACTTACACGGCTACTCTCCTCACTGACCCTTAGCAGTTTAGTAGCTATGAACTTTAAGAGGCTCAGTCTTAATCTTCTGTCTTCAAAGGAGCCAGAGCTGCTGCAGAATGTGGCCTTTTGATTGTGGCTTTCCCTGAATTTTAGAAACCCACCTTTGTCAGCTGGTCACTTCCATGCTTTTATCTAGATGCCGACAACAGTAAAATTAACGTAAATTACATAGACTTGTCTGAGGGCTTTCATTACTCCTTGATGCTTTGCTCTCCTCCTGGCACAAGCTCTCTCAAATGGTGTGTTAAATAGCAGGCTGCTACCTAAGGGACAAAATGTTCAGAATCCTTGGATGCACAGCCCAGAGAAAATACTCCGGCTCAAAGAATACAGCTTTTGTATCTTTATTCTGAACTGAGGAAAGGTGACATGCAAGTGATGTGATAAACCTGTGTCTCAATATGTGGTTTCAGGGACTGCCTTTCTGTAATCTGCACAGGTGTCAAGGCTGGACCAAAAGGAAGCTCATTACTTAGGGAAAACAGTCATTTTCAGCAAGAGAGGGCTGTTGGGCTGATGCTCTCAGTAAATTCCCCCTCTCCCCTCCCCCACCCCAGGGATAGTAGTTTTCTGCCGTGGTTTCACATGGGTACTGTTTCCCATTTCTTACTCTCCTTGATTTCTTTGGAGCACTGTGCTCTGGGCAATAAGTACAGAGGAGAACTGTGGACATGGTCGTGAACCTGGTCTGATTCAAAGGGCACGCACAATACTGATATTTAAGGATTGTGAATTTGATCCTTTCCCGTCTCTCTAAGATGCACGTGAGTATCTCTATGGCATACAGAGCCCTGCATGCCTGCTATGTGTGAGAGCTTAGTACCACAGAGAGTATTTTTCTCCCTGGGGACAGGTGCGTGGAAACTTCCTTCAGGCTTCCCTGGAGGCGGTGTTGCTCTTTCCCACTTCTGCTACAGACTGCAAAAACCATCAAGCACGGAGTAAACACAGGGATGTTCACTTCTATCACTCTTTGGGACAAGTGGCTGAGATGTCAGCTTACAAAAACTTAAAAAAAAAATAAATAAAAAAATAAAGAGAGAGAGAGAGATGGGGGAGGACCACATTGTAAAAAATAGTTTCCTCACAGTATCTAGACTCCAGAAGTGTAGATCAAGGTGTTAACTATTGGTAATGTACCGCACTGGAGTTGTGTACGGACATTGCTGTGCTCCTGCCTCCAGGAGCACCAGTGACGCGTGTGGGCCTGCTGGCTTCCCTCGGATGCTCGCACAAACGCCAGTGGCTGCTGTCGGGGAGGGCTTGCAGGACCAAGCTGTGAGGGCCTGTGTAGGGTTTGTGTACGCTCCAAAGCCTTGACTTGGTTTCACAACATTCCTTCATATCCTGTCCTCTCTTGCTGACCTTTCTTCCTTGTTTTCCATGTGACTGACAGCCCTTTAAAACACAAAGCAACAGGATAGTGTCGGATGGTGGGAGGAAACATTGTCATCGGTTTGGGGATATCATTATTGAAACAGCTTCAAGTTATCAACAGCTTCAAGGGGCAAAAATGCTGATATTTGTTTTTTGCCTTGCATACTATTCCCCATTCATTAATCGGTTTCTTGACTCTCTGACCCACTTTCCTGCAATAATAGTTCTATGGAAAATATAATATTTCTTATCCCGATGTCCGTATCCCTAGGCCGAAGATTTTAAGTTCTGCTTGCTGGCAAACTCTTCTAAGACGCTTCTGACTGTTACTAGACAGGACCTTTCCTTCCTAACAGTTTGAAAATCATGTCCTAATCTTCCCTTTTTCCTGACTTTTCTTCGTTGCTCATCACAGCTGCTAGAAAAATTAAAACCTAATTCAGGAAGAATTATTTAATTTTGTTGAAAGCTTAGGGACCATAGGAGCAACATTGTACCAGATCCCTCGTCTCCAGGGCCATCACACTAATTCCCTGTATAAAACATCACCAAAAGAGGTTTGACTGTAGTAATTGGTGTTCCAAAGCCTACCATATATCTAATAATCACAGAATTTTGCTAATGTTCAATAATTACGTTCTCAGCAGCATGGTCTCTTTAATTTCGCTGTTCTAACTTGGTGCCACAATAGCCACTGTGTTTAGTAAGGTAATTACTAGCCTCACTTTAGTATTGTATAAACTGATGTACGAAAAGATTGCATTATGTGGCTGCCTGATTAAACACTACATATGTGGTAGGGAGAGAAATTAGGTCTGCATCTGACTCCTTCAATTCTATTTTGACAACTAGGGTAGTCTCACTTTTTGACTCTGTAAGTTCACCTAGGGTCTTCCCTAGTGTTTCCATAGAGCACTAGAGAAGAAAATAAGTAAAGCTGGGAACAAACAGTAGGTAGGCAAATAAGAACTTCCTTTTCCCTCTCTCAAAGAGCTAAGGCAGAAAGCTAACTGATGACAAATTTCTCATTGAAGAGATGCTAGGAGTTGAGCTACCTTAAGATGTTGCCAAGACCAAAGGGAATAAGAAATATTTGTGAGTAGTCCTGATGTTGAGAGAAACTGGCTTTGGGGGCATGGAGCAGTGGAGAGAACAGCTTGCCCAGGAGCAGGGACTTGCACTGTGTAACAAACGCAGCGGTGAATATGAGTATTATAATTGCAACAGCTATAGTAGTAAGCCTGGCGTACTTTGAAGATCAGAGAATCCACCCA
Source organism: Larus michahellis (assembly GCF_964199755.1). Lineage (NCBI taxonomy): Eukaryota > Metazoa > Chordata > Aves > Charadriiformes > Laridae > Larus > Larus michahellis. The sequence continues at coordinate 74,064,822 of NC_133897.1, read as the reverse complement.
GCATAGCCTGTGGTTGATAATATGGGCCATGGATAGTCCTGCCCTGTGGCCAGTAACCTGTGGTGCAGTTTCACAGTTGTTCTGGGCCAGTCTGAGGCCACCACACTCCAGCTTGGTCTCCCCTTCCAGCACCTCTCTGCACTTGCATTTATGCTTAATCCTTTGCACTAGCTCCAGTGGCTGTGAAGCCAACTTGAAACTACCAAAGAAAGTGTAATTTTGAGTCTGCTCTGTCACTGAAAAGTGTTAGAATGAGGTGGGACGACATCGCCAGGGGATGAGAAGGCTGCCCTTGGTTTGAGTGGGTGAAATCACTCAAGGTTGTAGTCAGCATCATCTAAAGCATCTCTCGGAGATCCCATCTAGCCCTAAATCAAAAACGTTAATGTTCAGAAACTCCCACCGCTGCCTTTATTTTATATCTGGGATGGATTAGCTTTTTCAGGAGCACAGCACTACCTTCCACTATGTCACTAGAACATTCTCCTCTTTGACAGAAAAGGGTTGTGGGTGGTGGTTTTTTTTTTTTTTTAAATTTCTTTTCCCCACTTGTCATATTGGAGGCTGAAAATCTTGAAGAAATCAACAACCTGCCCATGAGATTCCAGTGACTTTATACAAGGACAGGAGAGAGGGGAGAGTTTCAAAAATAAAATGGCATTTGCATTCCTTGTCCTCCTGGTGATATTCAGTAAAAGTCATGGTCTAACTAGCATTTATGACTTTTAACACCTTTATCACGGGGCCTCAGCTGTGGCAGCAAGCTCTGTGTTTGAAGAACTACAATATTGCAGAGTGTTAAAAACAAGGCTCAAATTCCAATCACTGGTGGGCAACATTCAAATGGCAGGGGCAAGGAAGGAAGAGTGTTATTTGCTACGGTGTGATTTATGTATTTGAAGATTAGAAAAAAGGAAATAATATGGAAGCAAAAATGTAAAAAAAAAAACAAAACAAAACAGCCCTTTAGGCAAGAATCACTTATGCATTATATTTTTTTTAAAGGGAAAAACAGTACCTCTACAGACTAAGGTACAAATGGGTGAAACTGGCTGACAAGGAGCAAGTAGTATGTCAGTTGTAAACCAGCCGGTGAAAAGCAGAGTTAAGCTATGATAGAGTATACTGGAAAGTTAACAGTGTTTTTTGCAGCAATGAATTTTTAACTGTCCCCATGCAAACTGGTTTTTTGGCTACATGTGAAATTGTCTAAATCCTACTGAAACCAGTGAAAAACTGTTTTCTGATTTTTCTGTTATGCCACTGAAAAAAAATTCTTTCGCCTCCAAATGTTCTTCTCTATTCCCATTTTATCCTGTCTCCTACCACCTGAAAATATTCTGGATAATAACTTTTTCTTTTCTTTTTAAATGTTGGATCTTACGCCTATATTCTGCTACTGTTTCAAGCATCTGATATTCTTCTCCTTGCTCAGGCTGTGTCAGAGTCTTCCTGGTGACCACAGCTTATAGATGACCCCTTTCACTCAGCAGGGCCCTGTCCTCTCCTCAGGCTCGTAGATTTGTGCAGGTATCTCAGGTATAATCTTGGCCTGTCCATTTTGTGATCTTACAATGAAGATGACAAACAAGATGCTGAGGGTAAAGAATTGCTTTGAAGGCCTGAAAGACAAACATAATGCGTGTTACAGAGTGCCTAAATTTACTAGCCTCTAGTATTGACACACTGAATGGGAGCAGAGAACTTTGCTTCCTAAATGCCACATGAAAACTGAAACTGTTGTAATGGTAGAATTGCAAATGGGAAAGCCTTGGATGAGCAGCTGAGAAGAACGCACGAGTATGCTGGAACAGAGAGTGCATCGGCCAGGAGCTCTTGGAAAAAGTTAGGCTGGGGGGTGATGACATGATGATAGCAATATAAATAAGTGAAAGGAAATTGCATGAAAGAAAGGAAGAGGGTTATCTGGATTATCTAGAAAAGTGGCTGAATAGAATTTGGCCTAAAATTAAAAATGGAACAAGAATCAGGCTAGACAGAAGGAAAAAAATTCATAACCTTGAGAATGCCTGGAATAGACTGACAAACTGTAGCAGAGGCAATGATATGGGTGGGTGAGACTAGATAGGATAAGATAATAGCAAGAATAAAGTAAGGAAACAATCTTTGTGGTGTGGGCGACTGGAGTGGATGACCCAACTCATGTTTTTCCAGGCTTGGCTGTCTATATATAGTTCAAGGGAGGTAGTAAGTAAAGTAAGTAAAGCTTGTCAGTGGTGGTTGGCTACAATGGCACACCATGATAAGCTTCCTGTGCCTCTGCCCGCTTTCACAGAGATGCGGCTGTGAGGGATGATCACGAGCACAACATTTGCCAGGGGTCACGTTGAACAAAGTACCGTGAAATGGAAATGAATCTTCCAGGCTTTGTGAGTTTCAAACTGCAACAGGAACAGTTGTCTTGAATGCTTAAGTTGCCTTGAGCTGCCTAAGTCTGTTATTCACAGGTCTGTCATCCTTGCACCAACTTCATTATTCATACATCTGCTGCCTTTATACAAATCCTTTCACCTCACTCTATCTCCAGTGTGGTGACATGGACTGTGCACCCCAGCAGATGATACTAATGGGGTGGCTGCAAGCTCACTAGTATGAGTTTCACACAAAAAAAAAATCAGGTCTGTACCTATTTCTGTTTTGTTTTATACTCCCTACAATGGAATGAGAAAGAATAATATGAAAAAATGAAGGTTATGAGAAGCATGAATTTGCCATGCTGCTTTTTTGGTTTGCCCATGATGTCAGAGTTTGGGAATCTTCTTTTTTTTTTTTTTTCTTCTTTTTTTTCCCTGAAATATGTGTTAATGCAACTTCAGTCTGCTTCAGAAGACGGATACCAAAGGAAAACCTCCATTAGAAGACCTTTTGGCCCTTTCTGTTTGTTCTGCGTGGGAATTTTTTTTGTTTGATTTTGTAGCGATAGACCCATACTAGGCTAAAACGAACCTTTAAAGGAAGCAACCCTAAATGTGCCTTCAGGTCCAATTCTCTCAGCCCAGACAGGAACAGAAGAGAGATCTTGAAATTCTCCTTCTTGCAAAGAGAAGGGGTCTGCATTTCTAACCTAGCGAGTCATTTTTCCCATACTTGGCCTTCAGTAAGCTCTTCAGAGAGTTGCAGTTACGTGCCAAAGACATACCGAAAGGGAAGAAGCAAGATTTTGAAGTGCTGCCAAATACGGCGCATTGTTACGCACCGAGGTGCTCCCTGCGCACCCATTGTGTGGCGGTTATTGGTGTGCAAATACCAGGTAGCAATCATCTTACATTTACGTGGCTCTTTACGTGAGAAATACTCATCCTGTCCCCTAGTAAAGGCAGTGAGAGTGCTGGCTGATTTTAAGGACAGCAAGAAAACGGAGGGCTGTCTGCAAACCCTGAGGAGGGAAGAGGTTGAAAAGGTGGCAGATGCTTCCTTAAAATCAGAAAGTAAAAAGACACTGGGTCAAAAGTTGCTGGCTTTGGGTGGCAAGGGAAGGACAAAATGATTTCGGGAAGAGGAGAGAAACATGTTTTCCAAATTTCCTGCAAAAGGAGAATTCCGCTAAAATTTCAGAGCTGAAATATGTTGTTCAGGAAAATTTTAAACTTCATTTGAGGAGTGAGACCTAAGCTCCAAGACATCTAGAGTAGCCAGGGTTCCTTGGGCCTCTGGTCTCCTAGCTGTGGCCAGCCCAGTGATGACCTGCCCTGGAGCAGGGATCCCTCAGCTTCCCAGCGTTATGTCAGGCAATCCAGCAGGAAACACCTCTGGGACCCAGTCCTGTTTGTGTTTTATCAGAACATTGTCAAACAGACACATTTCCTAAAGACATTTTCATTCTGAATTTCTCTTTTCCAATCTGTTCCCCTGGAAAATTCCTAACATGCCCTAGCTGCTATCCAAGGACACTGAAAGAAACTAAAAGGCAGCAAGCTCAAAGCTGAGAAAAAGGAAGTATTTTTCCCCTGCGTGATATAATTCAACTATGAAACTCATTCCTGCAGGCTGTTACTGAGGTCAGGAATTTATCAAGATTCAGAAAGGGCTGGGAATGTATGCTGATGATGACCCTATTTGTAATTTATTGTGTAATGCTACAAAAGTAGGTTTGGGGAGGGCTGTTTAGGATGAGGCCTTTATTGATCTCTCACGTTCTAATGGGATGAAGTGTGATTGTATTACACGCAGGTACGTACTGCAGAGCCAGTTCCTTGTGGTTCTCCCATATACATATCCAACAAGTTTTGGTGTTGGTCGTTGTAAAAGTACTGGCTTACTGGGATCTCATTCTGATTGGATGGGAGAGGCTTAAATATTAAGCTTCCGTGTTAAATGTTAAGCCTTATCTTTGATGCATTGAAGATGTTAAATCTGAGGGTCTGTTCTCTTGACATTCTGAGTTGCCTCAGCTCCCATTGGAAACATATAGAAAATGAGGATTGTTCTCTTCACAGGGGTTTGGGCCCGTGTTGCTGAGACAAAGGAGATGGGGAACGGGCAGCAAAGTTTTCTGGGGTGTTGAATCTGGATGGGGCAGTTGTGGGTACAATAGGTCCCAGAAAGGGAGGGGAGTCTGCGAGAGGAATTGAATATTTGGCAGGTGACACTTCAAATTCCTGAACTGCAAAGACATGGGCCAGGTTTACGCTGACAAACATCACCACCTCCCTAATTTTGCTGGATGGGTGATGTCAGTGCTTCTATCATAGAAAAATCACCTTTGGGCATGATTCACCTCACCTAATTTTAGCTGCTTAAGATTAAGTCTAGTCATCCAGAGTCCCTATATCCTCAGCAGAGAGAGCGAAATCTGTCTATAGGGTGATTCATCCCTCTCGTCTCTGATGTCTGTCATAAAATGGATTGAATCATCCTCGAAAGAGCTCATCCCTTTCCACTGACTGCAGTGGGAGTCCAGACACTCCAGGTCATGCCAGATGCCTAACGCTAAGATGGCTCATGCGACACAAAATAAATCTTCCTCCCTGGGTAGCTGTGCTCATACCAGCAACAAAGAAAAAGCACAGATAGACCTCTTTTTTATCAACGCAAAGTAAATCGTACACGTAGTAGGAGAGACGAGGTTGCCTTCAAAGGTACCCAGCTGAGGTCAGCAAGGTCCCACAGCTATATTCCTCTCCCTTTCAGCCCTCAGACTTTAATCTGTACCTGTGAAGTCCTCATCTACTTCTGTCTTTAGAGAAGTGAGTAGCATCAGATAGAGCTGAGAAAAATGTAAGAACATAGGAGTGTATCAACCCTGGTGTGCCCCAAAGCTTGCTCACTTTGTCTCCTGCTGTCTCTGTTGGTCTAATGAAAGATACTGAGTCTACCTATAAACTTTGCCTGCCTCCTATCCTCACGCCATCAAGGCAGCTACAAAGCCACCATTACCTTGCCCTCAGCTGATCTTTGGTGAAGAACAAATGCAAAGCCTGTAATGAGATGAACTTGTGCTTTTAACACAGGAACTTGTCTACTGGTACCTCAAGCCGGCAGGACTGCTCACATCTTTTAAAATTAGAACATGCTTAAGCATCTCGCAGTGAATCTCATGTTCATCTGAAACAGACAACTTTCATAGCTTTTTCACTTAAGAACTTGAGAGGTTACGCATCTGTATAAGAGGCACTTTGTGTGCAAATCCTTTTCCAGAACTCTGGAAGTTTCCCTGATAAGAAAATCATAGGAAGCAGAAATGAATGACAACAAAAATACATGGGACAATATCACTCACACAATGACTCTCTCGCTTAAAGCAAGTAAAAAAATTCCCCACAAAACCTCAGAGGAAAAGCACGCCAGGAATTTCTGTATTTCGCAAATCCCTCGTTTTGGGTGCACATGTGAGACCCTTTGCCGTCTGGGAGGCTTCTTGCGCTTAGGTAGATGCTCATTGTCCTTCTATGGAAATATACAGTAAGTGGTGCAAATGGAGGCTGTGAGGAGACATCCGTCTCCCACCGGCGAGGAATGTGGGTGTGGATCACGCTGGGCTCCAGCCCGGCCCCTCTGGGGCACTGCCCTTGCGCGGTCCCAGAACAATAACCACCGGAACATGCTCGGAGACCTTCAGGGGAAAAAAAAAGAAAAAGAGAAGGGGGGGGGGCGGGAAATAAATAAATCCCAGCATGGACTTTAGCGTGCCAGTGCGTCGCTCAGTGCTATTTTCAGAGATTAATGACACGTGGGGAGGGTGACACGTGCGTGTGGCATTTGCTCACCTGCATGGGATGCTCGCCACAGTGAGCAGCTGACATCACTGTACAGAAAGCGGGGTTGGCTCGGGTGCCTCCCGAGGGCGAATTGTCCTCAGATGAGCTGTAAGAGCCCCTTCTGGCCTGTGGGGCATCCCTGAGCTGTGGGAAAACGGGGGGCTGGAAATGCTGCTGTTTAGGGGCCATGTGGTGGAGAGATGGAGAAATGGGCAGTGGCTGAAGCACAGTAATGTCTTAAAATAGCTAGTTATGTATTTACTGCCATCTGTCTCTGTTTTGCTAGCCCACTCACTTAGACTTCACATGTACCAAAGTGATTAAGTGCTGTGGCTTGTTTTCTTGTTGTGTGTGGTGTGCGTGTGTGCATCCCACACATGAAGAGGTGCACACGTATTCCCCGCGCTCTGTTTTGGAACAAACAGCTCCTGCGATATCTTCTTGCGTAACGCCTTCCCCTCACTGGCAATTTCTAAATCCAGACTGGATGTTTGCTTAAAGCACAGGCCTTCCTCATTTAAAAAAAAATAAATAAAAAAAATCAGTGTCAGGCGGCCCTTGCAGAGGGATCGCTGCACTAATCTATCCTTTGGCATCTGCAACGTGTGAACCTGTGCCGTGTTCCACCTGGCACAGCTGCTGGGCACAGACAGTCTGCTCTGACGGCCAGAACTGCCAACCGCAGCTACAGCAAGAGAAACACCACCTGGTTTGATCGGTGGGATCCTATCACAGGCAACAACAAGGAGGGAAACATAGGTAACCAGAAAGGAGCTGTTGGCGTAGGGGTCGGGCAACGATACTAATTGATGTTTTAAGAAGGGGTTGCCTGGCTGTTGGTCCTCGCGTCGCTGCTCGGTAATGGATGCGAATAGCGGGTTTGATGTTTTCAGGCGTTGGATGCTGCTTGATTGCAGCGACTGTTGCTGATGCTGCAACCTTGGAAAAGTCAGGGCAGTCATTTAGCTGTTGTTATCTGGGAGATAACATTTGCCTGTGGGCATCCACGCCTGAAAATATTTGACTTTTGACAAATGTCTTTCAGACACTACAAACAGACATTGCTTTTCTTTTTTGCTCCAGTTTCCCCCTGAAGCAAACACAGTGGAAGTAAGCAAACTGTGATTTCCTTTAGCTCTGGGTCTGTGCTTCAGACCTCAGCAAATGCAGTGTAAGTAAAGCCATTTTCCAGCACAGATCTTCTTAACTACCAGTTCTTCATGTGACCCAAAGCAAGCCGTATCATGGGTATGATATTTAGGTTTCTTGTTAGTGTGCACTGTATTTAAAAAAAAAAAAAAAAAGGTAATGCAGAGGGTTATTGTAGATGGCAAGTATGAAAAACTATGTTTAAAGCTAGAAGAAATAATTGAAAAAATAGACTGGAATATGAACAAAGCTGATGACTTGTTGCTAGGTTTACTTATAGCTGTTGTACTGCTGTAAATACAGGGTAAGGAGGGATAGTTTATGGAACCGGGGGATTAGCGCATCCTCCTGCATGATGAACCCCTGGCTGGTCGGTTAGTTTTGGAGGGGAAGAATGATTAGCCATGCCCAAGATTGGTGCGTTTCACTCATCATATCTATTAAACATTACTTAATGTAGAAATGAAGAGAAAACATCGCTCTTGGTGTATTGGCTCAAGTTACAAAGTTTGTGAATAATGCGTAGGAGGGATTTCTGGGGCACACCTTAGGTGCCAGTGACTGCTTTTCATACCAGGGACTACCTGAGTTTCTTGGCAGAAGCAGAGCTCAGCTGTGGTGGGTTTCTTTTGTTCCCCAGCTGGAGGCTGGATTGCATGCCCAAAGCCATCTTCACAGGGAAAAAGATGAGATGGGCCAATCAGAAAGCATGAGGAAACAGCATTCAAAATTTTACTCTAGAAGGAAAAGGATAAGTTTCTGCTACTCCAACTAGGAGTTAGCCTTTTCATTTCTGGTTCCAGCTCAGTTGTGGCGGTGGAGGGAGCAGGGGCTTAGTGGGGTCTCTCAGCTCCCCACGGGGAGGATACCTGCTTTGGCATCAGCACGGCCGTACTGCCAGGGGCAGTTTGGCGCCATGGTTCACTCCAGGGACTGCACCCTGCTTTCCTTCATTTCCCAGGCTCTTTGGGATTTGGTGTTTTGTCTTAGACTGCTGGCTTTACATGATGTCTTTGCCATTACCCCGGGCTCCCTCAATCCTGTTTTCTTTTTCCAAACTCCCCAAACCAGCAACTCAACCACCACAGTGAGAGTTTTGGGAGACAGAGTCAGACAACAAAACATCGCCCCCGGACCTGCATATTTATCTAACGCTTGCTTTTTGAGGCATGCAACCTGCTGACACCCTTCAAAGTGAGTGACTGCCTTTCTCCCACGCTGGCAGCCTGGAATGAAGAAGCCACCTTGCCCGGGGGGACACCCGTGGCTCTGAGTGACAGGCCTCTGCACAGCAATTAATCTGCCAGCCGGCTTCGTCTGCCGCGCTGGAATTCGGGACAAACACGTGGACACCCGCTCTCAGCAGGGATGGGGCAGCAGGGGTCTAGCGTGGCTGGGTTACAGGAGCTGCGAGCAGCCGTGGGGGCTGGCCACCGAGAGCCAGCAGCAGCCTGCCGAGCTTGAAAATATTCTAAGTCCACGAGATCCTCGCTGGTGGCTGCAGCTTAGCGTAGGCATGAAAAGGTAGCTTCCAGCCAAATGCAAGCGCAGCCCAGATGCTGTTATACAGCTAGCGCTGCCTGACTTCGGCAATTAAACCGGGCCTTTCTCTCATTTGTTTTCTTATTTGTTTATTTGTTTCGAAAGGAGAGGGGAACTTCTTTGTTGTATTCTGTAGTTGTAATTTGATTTGTCCTAGCTTTTCGTGTGCTGTTGAGACAAGCTGAGTGGAAATTCCAGTTACATGCTTTCATTTGTTCCCCCTTGGCATGCAGGTTACGGGAACAGGGCTACAGGCCCACTGGCCTACGTGTCATTAATCTTCTGGGAACAATGAAAAGAGAGCATTTGAATGTGTCTTGGCTTTTCCGGCAGGCTCTGTCTGAAGGACTTCTCATTTATGTTGCAAGAATAACAAAAACAAAAAAAAAAGGGGGCAGAAGAACAATAAAAGGAATCCTTGAGAGGAGAGTGCGTGTGTCCCTGGGTGTCCATCAGCCTCACTGGATGGGGGTTGCATCCCAATACCAGGAATGAAAGCCTGTCATCACAGCTAAGGGCAGGGGAGGGGGCTCCCATTCAGGTATCCAGAACCCAAAAAGTTGAATAGATGCAGCTTTTGATGCAGAGTTGTGAATGTAGACAACTGTGCCCCTCCCCTAAAAGTTTCATGAAGGCAAGGCAGACGGCTGGTATCTGCAAACAGGCAGGTTGCAGCTCATCGTGGCTCTTGCTGGAGAGCAACTATTAACCTTTAGTGACAGAGGGAAAGGCTGTGGATGTTGTCTACCTAGACTTTAATAAAGCCTTTGACACTGTTTCCCACAGCCTTCTGGAGAAACTGGCTGCTCATGGCTTGGATGGGTGTACTCTAAAAAACCCAAAAATCGCCTGCATGGCCAGGCCCAAAGAGTTGTGGTGAATGGAGTTAAATCCAGTTGGCAGCAGATCACAAGTGGTGTTCCCCAGGGCTCAGTATTGGGGCTAGTTCTGTTTAACGTCTTTATCAATGATCTGCATGAGGGGATTAAGTGCACCCTCGGTAAGTTTGCAGACCACACCAAGGTGGGTTGGAGTGTTCTTCTGCTTGAGGGTGGGAGGGATCTACAGAGGGATCTGGACAGCCTGAATTAATGGGTCAAGGCCAAGTGCCGGATCCTGCACCCCATGCAGTGCTACAGGCTTGGGGAAGAGTGGTTGGAAAGCTTCCCTGCTTCAAGTGTTTCTTCCCCGCAAAACTGGGTTTTAAGGCAGTATGTGCCAACTTTTCTTTGCAGGCATGTGTATTTTAGTTCATCATTTAGCTTAAGGATTTCCAGACTTGCTGGTAAGATAGGTGTCTGAGGAAACCTCAGGGCGTTGATTATAGGGCTGGGCAGGCAGCAAGAATTCCATTTTGCAAAATATTTCAAGGTGTTGACGCTTGTGTCAAAGTGCAGTGAAACCAAGACTCTCCCAATTGTTTATGCCAAAAATAAAATTAAAATAATAATACGGGGGAAGAAAGGAGAAAAAAAATATGCACTGCACAATAGCCAACAATTCAGACTTGCAGCTATTCGCTTGAGAAGTGGTCTGTAATCTGGAAGAGGAAGAGCACTCCTACCAGCAGCCCACTCACCATCCTGGGGTGTGCCTCCCTAGGCTGGAGGTCCTTTTCTGCACCAAGAAAAAAAAGTGTTTTCTGTATTCCTCATCAAAAAGCAAGCAAAAAACAATAGGTCTCTAAGGAAAGCTTCAGTTTTAATCTACTGCCTTTTCCAAGGAAACACCCCCTCTCTTCTTTAAATCTTTCCTGCCATCTCCAATTATAGCATTCTTTTTGCATGTTCTCCACTGTGGAAAGGATCACAGTAGATCCAGTTCTCTTGGAATTGCTAATTTCTAATCTTTTTCCAATGGGGGTGGGGGCTGTGTGTGGGTAAACAGAATTTCAAAATTACACTAAGAATATTTTGATGTTCAGCTTCCCTATGAGCAGTGTCGTGCCTTTGAATGTTAAATTTCTGCTAATCCTGCAGTGGATTAGTAACGAGTTTCCAAGCAAATGTCCTTACCGTTCCGGAAAACTGATGTTCTCAGGCAAAAAGAGGAAAGAGGGGGCAGAAAGATGATTTACCGAGGAGTGTGAGTGTGTGAGAGAAATGGCATCATACTCAGCTGGACTGGCCAGCCAGGAGGGAAGCGGTGGCTGGAAGTGGGAGAGCAGGCTCCTGCCACCCTGCAGCTCCTTCCCTGCCTCCACAGGCAAGCACAGAAATGCTCTCCCTTTGGGAGAAACTCCCGGTTCTATGCCCTGCCCAAGCATTTTGCTTTATGGGACCAGACTGGCTATCTCAACCTCACCACCTCCGGCCCTCTCTATCTTTAGGCATAAAGAAGTGGACTCATGGTGTTGCCCCATATCCCTGTCTGACTTTGGTCTACTTGTGTCGGCACTCCGGGTTGCGTGGATTGGGGCAAACTAAGTCCATGGCACGCAATCCATGACTCTCCACTGGTAGGACTGGCAAATGTCGTTCACTGGCACAATTGAAATCGGCCAAGAGACTGCACTTGGCATCTTGAGGATTTTCTGGCCCCCTGTAGTATGGGCAAGGAAGGTTCATCATGATGATAGTTTTAAAGTTTTTCCTAAGGTTTTGGTGGGGCTTTCTGGGAGAAGAAGTTAGCAAGTGATCTACAAGACAATCTCCAAGGAGCTGGCGTATTGCAGTCTGGGTGCTTCAGCAGTGTATTTACTCTAGAATAAATAGTAAATATTACTGATAAGGAAATAACAACTAATATGTGCCAGAGATTTAATCATGTGCTATTGGAATTTTCATCAGTGAAACAATTAAAGGCTTAGACCTTACAAACTGAAACCGGCTGACTGAACAGTGCGTGAGAAATTTTGTTCAGAGGGGAACTGCTGGGAAAATACCAATTTGTATGTCAGTAGGAAAGCTGGAAAACATAAGTATCTTTGAAATAAAAAATGAATGGCTTGACAGAAATGTGTATTTTAAGAAAATAGTAATTCATATGCTGTGCAGTTTTAAAGATTAATGATGGGAGTTTCACTTTATCGGAATTAAAGCAGCGCAGCTTCACAAAGAGAAATCCCGTTAGTGAAGCAGCATATCTGAAAGTTCATAGTGAAAGGGTAACTGCTAAAAAAATAATCTTGTATTTAAGCATATCTGCAGGAAGCCAGGAAAGCCCAAGTATCTTTTAAATTCAGTTTGAAGTTCTACGGAAAGTGAACTCAGAACCAACACTTCAGTGTTGCTGTTAAAATGTTCTCAAGAAAACTGGTAAATTTTGGTTGTCTCAAGGAAAGAAAGCGAGGAGTCCCCGACCCGGGCCTATCAGATCTTGCACAAGAGCTAGCTTGGAGTTGGAGAAGGAACCCTCTTCACCATGAATCTTTCCCTCCTCTTTCACCAATTTCCCAGTGAAAGAGGGAGAACCCAGGAGAGGGCCTAGGCCAGGGAGGGGCTGGTGGCATCCACTGTCATCTGCAGCCAAAAAAAATGAAGGGCAGAAGCCTCTGATAGATATGGGTCTGGAAGAAGCTTAGCAGCAATGAGGATGGCTGAACTGAACACCTCCTTGGCCCCAATCCACCAGCCCCACCCAGTTTGTTGGGTTTTTCTGGGACGTCCAAGCCCAGCCAGACCCAGTTCAATATCGTTTTCTGTTGTAGCTCTGGGTTAAGTCCCTTTGCTGCTAACTTTTCAGCAAGGGGTTGAAGCAAGGCCTCTTGCTGGCAACAGAAGTACCCCATTGCTTGACTTTCTGGGCAGAGGAGCTTCTCTCAGCAATTCCTTCTCCCCCTCCTGAATCTTAAAACAAAGATGATGATTTCTCCTCCCATTCCACAAGCAGACTCTTAAAGGGCTAAAATTCACCTCTGTAAGCAGCAGCATTTCTCAGATAATAGCGCACCCTGACTCACAGTTTCCTTTTGCTCCTCCCTGCCTTCCTTTCATCCACCTGTGGTATTTCATCTTGCGCTCAGTATGGAAAGCTTAAGGCAGAGCTCCTTCCTTTGTTGTATGTTTGCACAGCCAGTAAAGAGTGGGAAGACCTGAATCATGACCGATACTCCTGGACAACACTGCATTACACATGCACACAAAAACCCTTCAAAAAAAAAAAAACAGCAACAGAAAGATGGGGATTTGTTGATACTTGAGCTGTACTCAGCATCCCCGACCTCGCCATGCAGTCACCGGCTGTGAGCTGCTGGGATTCAGTCCCACATGTGGGGGAAGAGGTTATCTAGTTTTGGGAAAGTCAGTTAAATCTCAGTATGTCTCAGCTCCTCAAAGATGTTTTAGTCCTCATTTATGAACTGTTTTTCTGTTCGTGGTGATGGAGGCCACCACGCACTGGCTGCCTCTGAGACAAGGCACAGTGAAGTTTAACCCAGACGAAATTAAACCCTAGGTCCTCCTGCTGTAAGGCAAGAGGTTTTCCAGCCATTCAAGGCCTAGGGGAATATATTACTGTGTGTGATGCCCGTATGTGTTATATATGTTTTTGAATGAATTATAAATATGTTCCTATGTATACTTTGCATCCCTAATACTTTATTGATATGATTCACTTCATTGTTTCAGTGACCTCAGGTTTCTTTTGTATCTGCAGTGCGTGAGGAAATAATTTGGTTCAGTAAAGAAGGTTTCAAACAGAGATTCTTTTATTTCCCTGGTATTATCAGAGGAAGGCAGGGTGGTTTGAAAGGAATGCAGAAGCTTGGAAACGGAATAATACTGCTTTTATTTTTTTGCAGGTGTCAATGTGCATAGGGGAATGCTAGCAAGAATTTTTGGAATAAATTAACACCTACTAGAAATACCTTGGGCTTTAGACCAGCAAAGCAATTAAGCATGTGCTCAACTCGGAACACTGCCTATTTTGCAAGTCACTTATGTGCATAATGTTAAACAGAGGCTTAATTACTCTGCAAGATCATACAAAAATAGGTCTGGAAAGGACCTCAAGAGATGACCTAGAGCAACCCTGACAGCTGTTTCTCTAACTGTCCTCCAATGACAGGGTTTGCACAACCTCCTCTGGTAGCTTGTTCCAACTATCCTTCGAATGAGAAAGTTTGCGGGTCTGTTTTTGTGTTTGTTTTTTTTTTTTCTTCCAGGCAGCTAGCTTAAATCTTTGTGCAAAATAAACAAAATTCTCCTTAACACAGAGAACAGCTAAGCTCTGTTCTTTGTGTAACACCCTTCTTGCATGCTGCAGGACTGATAGCATCTCTCCTTCTCTCTTGTTCTCCCTCTGCTCCTGTTTCTGTACTGAACAACGATAGTTTCTCCAACCTTTGCTTGAATAACATGTTTTTCACATCACGTATCATCCCCATTGCCCTCTTCTGAACTCACTAGTGCATTGATCCCATCCCAAGTGGGGAGCCAAGCTGATGCCTAACCAGTGTCGCACAGAGCAAGGTGATTGCCTCCTGTTTCACATCCAGCCATCCTATTGATACATCTTGAAAAAAAGACTCATCCTCTTTTCTATATGCACATTGAGTTTCCAATCCTATGTAACCCGCAAGATCACTTCTTGGTGTGCTGTAACTTCTTTGCTTATTCAGTGTATTATTACATTGTGCATTCAAAAATGCCTCATCTTTGCTGGATTTCATGCTGCAGCTTTGAAACCCCTCCCCACTTTAGATCATTCACTAGCTTTATAGCTGGTGCTGTAAGTGCTGAGATCACTGTCAGTCCCTGCCTCTAATGAGTAAGGTGAATAGAGCAGAGACTCGGGTAAATGCACGAAGAACTTCCTTTAATGTCATCCTGCCCCAACAGCGAATGATTTCCAAGTGCATTTTTTTACTCAGTGGCACGTTCAAGTGAATGTGACTTCACCAAGATCATATTTTCCTACTTTGCTTCTCAGAATATCATGTAGGAAAGTGTCATCCTGCCTCTTTAATTACTGGGCTACTTACCCACTAAATTGGTCTGACATGCCTTGTTCTTAAAAAAAAATAATAACCCGCACTGGCTGATATTTATCAACGTATTGTTCTCTTGGGATTATAACTTGGTTATTTAATTTTTCATTCTATTATCTTTCCATTTATCAAAGTTAGGCAGATTAGTTTTGAATTCCCTGGCTCCTCCTTTTTCCTCTCTATAAAGATAGGTCCTCTCTCTGCCATTTTCCAGCCCTCTGGGACATCCTCTTTAAACCTTGAATTCTTGCAGATAATCACTAATAGCTCAGTCTGCTTTGATTAGTTCCTTAATTACGCTAGTGTGGGTTTCATCAGGCCTCATGAATTTGGAAGCTTTTGTCTTATCTAAAAACTGTTCAGGCAATTCTTTTTCTATCTTGGCCTTTATACTTGTCACCTGCTAAATCAATTTCACAGTTAACTTTTTTACAAAGACTTGAGCAGCCTTCTCTGTTTCAGCCGTTATTTCTCCTCTTTATTCAATAACTAACGGGTTTTCCTGTGTTGTCCAGTTGCTTCTGGATATCTGGGAAGCCTTTTATACCCCTTGCTAGCTGCTGTTCATTTTGCCTTTACATGCTTGTGCTATTCCTCTAAGTTCATGCATCAATACCAGTCTGCATTTCCACTTCTATGTTAATTTCATTGACATGGCAACCTTCCACAAATTGCTGGTGCTGTCCTGTTGCTCTTCAGCTATACTTCCTTTTATTCTCTGCAACTCAGACTGCTTTGTGGCCGTTCAAATATAGGCTCGCACAGCAACTTTTCTGCATTTCTCTCCTCCAGCGTTTCTTCCTGTGAGACCCGGCTTACCATTTGTACGACGCTGTCGAAGTTTGCTTTCCAGAAGCTGGTGTTTTGTGGTTTTTACTCTTTTCATGAACATGACCGTTTTGTGACCATCATCATCCCCCCTTGCCTAACATTTCGAAGATTGCATTCAATTCCTGCCTATTCAGCAGCAACAGGACTAAAGTATGTACTCTTATCCCAGACAAATACTCTTCTTTCTTGGAAACACAATTTTTTGCTACAGTATTCTAAGAACATGATGAACTATGTCCTGCCCGATTAGATTAATTACTCATGTAAAATTTCCCCATCCCCAAGCTTTTACTTGCCCCGAGATTTGCAGTAACTTCTGCTTGGTTCACTCTCTGCGGGTGCTGCCCTGTACGCCAAGGTCAGGCTTGGCGCTATTGGTTTCATTATGGGATTCAGGAGTCTGTAAATCAACCTTTTATGGAGCAATTACACCTCCAACATCTTCTTGACCCAGGTACCTTCCAGTATTAAACAGGGTGTTGCTGATGCTTTAGTTCCCAAATCCAGTAAAGACCAACCATTCAGGCATCTGACAATGGCCAGATCTGTGATGGTCAACCCATTATATTTTTTGTTCGTTAAATGTGTAATTGCGTCCACTTACTTATATGGACTCCTCTGTAAAAATGTAATGCTCAGAAGGTTTGGCAGTCCTGAATACACCAAGCAGGTACTGTCTTTGTGTTGCCTGGAAACCTGATACCCCCAGGGCTCCCCAGGGAGACATCATTAAATAAATCAGAGAGTCGTTAATAATCCCATTCAGAGCATGAACCGGACATGGTGCAAAGGGTCTACCTTCAGTTACCTTGTCAGTCTGCGATAGTATCTCTGTCCAATGTTTTTTCTTTTCCTATCTGCAAGGAAATGGAGAGGAGACCAAGGCAGAGAGTGGTGGGGAGAGAGATGTGATCCCCTCCAACCTCTGTTCCTCCTGCAGGTCTGCTCCCACATTGCCCAGATGCCACCATGAGCCCAGCACCTCTGGGCTCTCGCGAACGTGTGGACCCTTAGGTAGGGGCAAAGGCTTTCCCAAAAGAAAAACAGCGCTCCCACTGAGGGATGGGGGGGATTCTCTGTGCTCCCACCATCTTTATTGGCCTAAACTTGGGTCTGACAGCACTTTTACCCCGTAGCTATTCTTAAAGCACTTCTTTTTAGCATGCGTTGCTTGTTTGATCTTTTGAAGTGATGGCTGGCACCTCCGCCTTGCCCAGCCGAGGTTGCTGGCCCCATGCAAATCCTTGGAGTCCTGGATAGCTTTATCAGGAGTCTCCCCGCTCCTGTTTAACGAGTGCCATGGTTACGAGCACCACTAGACTGATGATATTCACATGCAGGAAACAATGCAGGGAAAACAGGATTTGCACGGCTCCGGCTGCACTGCCCCAAGAATTGCAGGAAGTGATTGTACTTTATGAAACCGTCTGTGCTCCGCTAGATTGTCTATAGCTTTTAAGGTCAAGCCGTAGCACACCGCGTTTGAAATGCCCTTTGTAATAATGAGGACTGTTTATGAACCAGAGTACAGGCTGTATTGTTTACCCTGGGCTTTGGTTAAAAGGTGCTATATTTCAGCCTGTTTTGCAGGATGGCACGGGGAATCTATCATGGGCCTTTCTGGCATGGGCTTGGGCTGGGTTCAAAGGGGGAATGTCCATCATGTCATCTGAAGTATCCCCCGGCATGTAGAAAGTCACGCAGCAAGCGCGGCCGCCCGCCGCCCGGCAAAGCCAACAAAAGAGCCGGGGGAGAAATCAGGAGGGGGCCTTCCAGGATCCCAGGGCCTTGCTCCAGGCGCTTCCCACGGCATCAGAGCTGCCCCTTTGGAGCGGGGAGAGGTGTGAACCCCGCAACGGGTGTGCTGGACCTAGAGAGAGGGAGAGAGCAGCGATGCAGGGGAACCACGGCCCCAGACAGTTAACTAGGAAAGTTCTGGGAAGCAGCCATGAATTCAAAGTCCCTTCTCTGCTAATTCCCCGATCCTTTAAATCACACGAGCACCGGCTGGTGTTGATGAGGGTCCATGCAAGGGGGCTGCGACCAATGCATTTCTGCAAAGGGCAACGGGATTAGAAGTGTTCAGGCACTATTTCTGGTGCATGGCTTGGGTTTAACATTACCAACGTTAATAAGCACAGCGCACAAGGCTCCAGCAATCAGATCTGCATGGCTTAGACTTGCCCCCCAAAAATGAGGGAGTTTTGCAGCAGATCTCTTGCTTTATATCGCACTGAAGGCTGCAAACCCAAACCCTAGCTGCTAGCCCTCTTTGGGCTAAGAACATTGCTTTTTGAAAGTAGGTCGCTTACCAGTCATGCAGAAAAGCTGTGTTTAAAATGAATTAGTGCTGCTCACATCTTGGAAGTGCAGAGGACGTGCCCGTGTGATTGGTTGTACTCCTGTTTCCGTGTGGCCACCAGTGACGATATGGACATGTCAGAACTATCATGGGTGGTTAGTGACTTGCAGAGGCCACGGTGGAGTGTGGAAGCTGAGAAGCATCCTCCTTCAGACATGAGCCTTCAGTTAGCCATCACACCAGATGGCAGGCAGGTAAATACAGGACAGCAGCCCAAGGGACATGCTGGGACCTGTGACAAGTGGCAGCATGCTGTGCCTTAAGTGAAGGTTTAACTTGATCAGTACAGAGAGGTCCCTCGCGGAGGATTTTGCAATTGAGATGCAACATGCTCACAGGAGGGAGGGAGGGGGGGAAGGAAGGAGCATCCAGCAGGGGTTGCAAGAGGAAGATGGGGAACAAGGCTGAAATCCCTCACAAGGTCACTTGGTGCTAGTGTTTTGCCGGCAGGAGCCGGGGCTGTGGATTCCAGCAGCAGCCCCCGGGTGAGGGGGCATGAAACCAGCTCCTGCAGCAGCTGTGGAGAAGTCTTGGTGTGCTCTTGCTCTGGTTCACCCTCTCCTTCCCCATGATCTCGGTCAGGCAAAAGAACTTACCTCCTTCCCGAGCTACAGTGGGGCCCTGCAGTAGGCAAATTGCCTGAAACATGTCCTAAACTAAGCAGTCTGCTCTTGGTCCTGTTCATTTTGCTGTTTCTTCATCATGGGTGAAGAATCTCCTGGCCTCAGAATAAGGGAAATGCTTTGCTTGGGTAGGTAAAATCTCCTCCCTGGCCAGGACCAAACTGTGGAGAGCCAACCAGGCAGCCTGGAGCACAGCATTGTTTTATAATAAACAAAATTCAAGAAGAGGAGTTAAGGGAACACGTAATTAACACTTGCAGCAGATCCTGAGGGATGAAAGGCTTGCTTTTGATAGACATCTTTTATATCCCATCCCATCGCTTCTTTGAGCACTCTCATTTGTTCATTTCATCCATCTGTTGAATCTTGACATGAATTAAAATCTTGAGTCCAGAGCAGAAACTTAGTTTGGACGGAGTACTCGCACAGGAGCGTGTTTGCTGAGCTGCAGCTGTGCCTCCCTGTTGTCATTGCAACACCACTAATAGCTCCTGCCGCCAAGGAAGACGTAGGCAGGGGAAGGCACCCATCCCCGGCACCACCAGCTCAGATACCAGTTTGGCAAAATCCTTTGGTGCAGGCAGTATTTCCTCAGCAGAGAAAGCTGTTGGCCTCAGATGTACCCTTTGCACATCTCCTCCCATCCACCCTCTTCGAGTCATTCCTGGTGTCCAGAAAAATTCCTTTGATTCATTCTCCTCTGTCTTTATACAGATTCTAATACCTCATGGCACCAAAACTTTTAAGGAGCCTCACCATCAGTCCGTATATATTGAGAAGAAGGGGCAACAGAGCTGGACACCAGTGGAATATGATAAGCCCCAGGTCCTGGAGGTGGGAGCTTCTAAGGGAGCTAGGGATGGACACCATGAGGTTTGTGGAGGGGACAGGTGAGAGGTGGCTCAGCTTACCAAAAATTAGAAACCAGACCTACTTCAAAGTATTAGTGACTTTGAAAAAAACCTTGGCACGCATGTATCTAGTGTAAGCAAGCACAAGGATCTCAGCTTATTTTTATTGTTTAGCAGATACTTGTGGTTAAAGCATTTGACTGTGTTTGGACACAGTGCACCATACCCTCCAGGGCATGTTAAGCAGAAAAGTGAAGAGGTGGACACAGCAAATCTTAAAAATCATGTTGACTTTACTGGGTCCACTTATACATCTAAGATTAGTCATGAGTGAGCTTTGCCAGACGAAGGACAAATGTTCAGCTCTTTGCTGGTAGAGCCCCATTTCTACTAACCCAGTCATCATCTTCCGGCAGGTGTTGAGGAGTTTTGACACCCCCAGCACTGTTCGTTATAGCAGCTCTTGGGTGATTATTCACAGTTTATCAGATACGATCGCTTGCTCCATTTCCTATTGGTTTTCTTCCTGGAAAGCTGGAAGTGTGTACCCAGGAAGATGACGACCGCATTCTTAGAGCAAATACATGAAACTTCTGCTGTTGAGAAATGCTTCTGTGCGTGCTGTACTTGTGAGTAATGAGGAGAATGACCTCCTGGAAGCAGCAGAGCAGCTGTCTTTATTTGAGACCCGGTTCTCACACCTTCTCTCTTTTCTAATTTGATCGCTTTTACGTGTCTGGTAGGACACATAGGCACATAGGAGACACACATGCTAAAGCATGGCATACTCCCACTCTATGGGTAGAGTTTCACCCCCTGTCCCCCACCTTTTTTTTTTTTTACCAAACAAGCAGCTGGTTGTCTGGCTCAGACTTTGAATGTGAAGTACTGAGGAAAGAGACCCAAAGTCTCTCGTCAGACAGCGAGTAGTTTAAACTGCTCATACAGGGGTGGCTTCTAAAATAATTGGAGTATCTCAGGGAAAAGACCGCAGTGCCAGACTAGGACAGCTGATTTAAAAGCACATAGCTGCAACCCAGTAAACTAGGAATTTGCAGCTTAAGGGGGAAATATAGCAGAAGATGTTTAAAGATTGGGAACGAGTAAATGAGAAAAGAATGAAAAAGAGCAAAGGACTAAATAACACTTGTTTGAAGAGTACCTGGAAAAATTGGGACTTCCTAACTTAGGGCTAACTTAAACCTGTTTGTAGGGAGAAATACTTTCATCAGTTGTTAGGAGACAGAGGTGTTAAAGCTGCCAAGGAAGGGAGAAAAGGAGCAACTGGGCTATAGGGCAGAGCCCGTATGGAGCATGAAGAAGTAGAGGGCAGGTTGTCAGCGGAGCTCCTACGAGCTTTTCTCAAGCTTCCAAGGAGCAGAAAAGGACTGGAGCCACTGAATATTATTCTCAAGATAAAAAGAAAAGCATTTTGTAAAGTGCCCGATAACCCTCTTTCCCGGCATTCTGCAGCCAGGGTTTAAAAAATGACTCGGTCCTGGACAGGTGTTTGCCAATTCTGTGGCTACACTAGATGCAGCCAGTAATTTTATAATAAATCTAAAGTCCCAAATTCAGGGCCGTATTAATGGACACAGAGTAGGAGCAAACAAGTAGCATTGTGACTGCCTGCCCGGTTGTCTATTCATACACAAGTCAGATTTTTTGCTCTCTTTCTCCCCGTTTCCACAAGGGGAGAAATTTGCAGGACATCCCTTTCACCACCCCTTCTCGCAACCATCCCAGGGCACTCAGCATGGGGACGTCTGAAGCTGTAGCTGACGAGTAGATCCTGCAAGATGATCTGTAGTTCCTCCCAACCACCAGCACACAGCTCTCTGGAGAACATAAAGTGGAAAAAAAAAAATCCCCAAAGCAACCTGACATAAATTACACAGGAAACTTTTGACCAGTTTGGCTCCCTGCTTGTAACAACAGCTTTTAAGAACTCGGCTTTACTTGCCACCAAGACTAATTCCAAGGTCAGCAGATCATAACCCTTTATCAAATGACAAATATTTGCCTTCATAACCTCAGCACAGCTTGTGTGACTGGGGCAGGAAGTTCACTTCCACCAAAATACTTTTGTTTGTTTGTTTGCTTGCTTATAACAAGTGGCTAACATTGGTACCAGAGTCTGTGCTGAGACACCTGACTACACAGCTCAGCTTTCCAGTGCAATGCACTTTGTTGCTGTCATGGACAGAACCGGTCACCTGTGAACGTCAGCCTGCCCTTATGAGTCACTTATCTAATCCAAGAGAATTTAGATTACAGTATTTTCATAGCTTCGTTTTTCTTTTATTACAGTATTCAGAGTAATTCACAGCATTTTAATTTTAAAATGCAAAATTCCAAGAGTGTTAGTATGTTTACAGTTTCAGTCCCTTGCCAAATATTTCTTTCCTATTGCTTTTAGTTTTTATTATTGTTTCTTATTGTTAATTGTTTGATTTCAATCAACACGTTAAACCTCTAGGGCGTTATGCAAACTTGCTCTCCCCAACCCTGGCATTTCACAAATCTTCAGTGGCGTTGCTCTTATTTTAAATATCATAAAGAATTTGAGATTCTTTTTACTTACGTTCTAGCATTCCAGCCTCTTGGATGCATTCAGGTGGAGCTTTTAAGTTTTAGCCTATAGCTGTGCAGGCATCCTTTCTCTAAAGGGAAACTAAACAGCACACGGTCCCAAGAGCCCAGAAGCTGGGCTTTTAATTAGGCCATGAACTATTTCCCAACTCACGGTTAAAGTTGGCAGCATTACAGGCGATTCAGAAGAGATCAGACCAAGGTATAATTGAAAGAACAGGCTGCAGAGCTGAGATATATATATGCATGTAGACTGCTCCGCACAGCACTCGGGTCCTCAGCACAACGCTCAAAATAAATAAATAACCAAAAGAACAGCATGGTTAAAACCCAGCAGGAGTGAAAGTGCTTTTCTCTGTCTTTTATGTGAAAAGTTTGCACAGCAGACAAAAAAAAAAAAGCCTCAAGAAAAAAAAAAATTCAAGCAAACAAATGGCTGCTGAAAGAGACATTTACCTAAGACTCCTGCAACATGAAAAGAAGCCCCTGGAGAGTTTTTTGTATGCATTTCAGTCAAAGTGTGTGGACAGCTTTAAATAAACGAGAAAGGCTAAAATCCTCTACCACCACTATATATCCCCCTGGCTTAACAAGAAAATCCCTAAAGTATGTTTGTTGACAGACTAGTAACAATTGCGGAGTTAATACTGTTATTTACCACCACCCCCCGCTCCCTTTTCTTTTCTTCCTCCTTTTCTCCTTGATGGTCTCAGGAGCTTTGCCCATATGTATTTTATTTGCTCATTGATTCAGCTCAACCCTGGTTTAATCCAGAACAACACGAGTAAATGAGGCCTGGGCTTCTTTTTTATTGTGATGACTCTTTTTTGCAGGTACTGTTTGTTTGGAGATTAGGGAGGCCTGGGGAAAAGGGGCGTTTGAAGCATGTCTCCTAGGATGCCTTATTAAAGGATGGCAGTTTCTTATCACTTCTCATCACACAGCTGTGGCCTCTTAATTCCTGTTGTTTCTCAATATGCATTCTTTAAGCATTTCCATGTTGACAGTGATATAATTTGTGGCATGCCCTCCCCCCTTTCCCTTTCTGTTTCATCTTATCTGATTTGTTGTTGCATTATTTTTTTGTTTTGGGGTTTTTCTCTGAACTTGCAGGGAGCTATTTTTAAGTTTCACAAAGTTTTAAAACGGAAGAGAAAATAAAAATGAGGTCTGGGTGGAAGAATAAGCAGCAGATTTGGGGAATGCTGGCAGGCGAGAACAGTATGGACTTTGGCCGCTTTTCAAGGAGGATGACCTGGTCTTAAACAGCCGCTTTTAAGACCAAAGTGCAGTGCATGTGGAAGAGCAGTCCCGAACGGTTCTGAAAACCAGAGGTGAGGAAGTTGCATTAGCTAACGTACAAAGTGTATAAACCAGAGGCTCAGAGACCAAGCAGCTGCAGGCAGCTCCAGCACAGCAGGGTTCAGAGCTCCTTGAAGAGCAAAGACCCCTGGAGGAAGGGTTGGCAAACCATGACAGAGTGCAGGAGAAGCATTGGAAGGGCTAACGGGCTGCTGTTTGACACAAACCACAAATTTTCCTCCATATGTGCCTGAACCAGAGTCCCATGCTGGAGCAGTGTGCTCATTTAACTGGAAAGGAAGAATCTGAAGAGGTGGAAGTCATGGCTAGTGCCTGTTGCTCCCCCTGGATTAGTGTGTCCTTAAGATGCTCCTTGGTCTTCTTCACCTGCACTCAAAATTGCCATTTTGATTTGCACGGGAGGCTGAGAGCTGAGCATTGAAGGTCATTGCTTCATGCTCAAGTACGGCTTCATGTCCAGTGTCAAGTGCCTAGGTTAGTCACGGTGACTTTGAGTTATGGGAAGGAAGCCACAGGAAGGACAGCAATATGACAAAACCTTTCAGAGCAAGGGGGGAGGGCAGGACCAGGAGCTTTGCTCCCCCTGGTACTCTGGTGGCTGTTACCCCTTGGAGCTGGGTTCACACGCGGCCCCTCAAGTTTCTCACCAGCACCACAGGGACACTTTGGAGAACTCTGCCACATCCCTGGAAGGCTATTGGACTTTGAATTTTCCTTTTTTCAGTAGCTGACCATGTGTTTAGGCATGAGAAAAATCTCGCCTCACCTCTTTCCTCTGCCCCTGTCCTCCCTCCCTAGTTATACAGTGCTCACCATGACAGTATGAACACTAGGAGTAGGAAAAGAAGAAAATGGGGATCACTATGAATATAACAGCTCACTGACAAAGTAGTTACTGTTACCAAATTAGTGACCATAAAAAAAAATAAAATTAAAAATCTTCTTCCCCTAAATTACCTGGTGTTCCTGCCAGCCAGCTCATATGCTTGATATAAATTAAATAACAATCCGTAATAGAGCCAGTAAAGCTGCTAAAGAAAGCACCCACAGAACATTTCAGACAAAATAAGGAAGAGTTTTCAATAGCCAAGACATTACAGCACCATCTGAAATTCCCTAACGTGTCTGTCCTTAGAAGGTCAACATGGAGAATTATCGAGAAAAGCAAAAACAGATCCGCACAATAGAAACAAATAGGCATACAGAGAAAGGGAGTGACTTGGTGCTTTTGCATTGTGTACCCACAGCGTGCCCATTTTCCTTGGCTTTGCTGCTGTTTTCCTTCCTTCTAGGCATTGCTACTCAAGTTTTCTCCTGACCGCTGTGGACAAAGTGGAGCCGTTGTCCCCATCGCGGTCCGGGCTTTCTTCTCGCATTGGAGTACGGAGTCCTGACTGCTGCACTTTTAGCGAGATGTCTTCCCCCCTTCCTAAAGTTTACCGACTAAATTCTTTCTTCTTAACATCCCAGCGTGGGTCAGCTGTCACTGTGATAGAACTATTACAAACAGAGAAGATCCCGATGACCCATGGGCCAGCCTGCCTGTGTTGATGCTCAGGTCGGTTTTGCTAACACCTTTTAAGGGTGAAAAGGCAAGCAAAAGATCAGGCTGACGATTACTCTTACCCTGGGCCTTTGGTCTTGCCTTGGCATATTTGCTCAGGCCACTTGTTGAAGTATCCTGCTGTTAGAGCCTGGATTTGCTCTGTGGAAACGGATCAGAGGCTGTAGTTGGATCAAACAGGGAGGGCACTGGGGGAGGGAAGAGAAAATAGCACCTCATACACTGAGAATCCAGAAAGAAGTGTGGCAACTCAAATGTATTTACTGGTACTCGGGTTAAAACACAACATGCCTCTGCTTCATTTTAGGTTTTCTTTTGTGAGAATTTTCCATCTGAAGGAAAAAATGCAATACCTCAGAGTCAAGGGATTAGGTCCTTGTTTCTGGTTTCCTGGGCTGTAAAAACCAGATAAAACTATTAGATTTTTTTTTTTTTGCTCACTGTCCCTGTGATTCTAGACAGATTTCTAAACCTGAAAATTATAAAAAGTTACTCTAGAAAGGTGCCTCGGGAGATCTTCTACTGCACCCCTCTGAAATAACGTACTCTTCTACGTATTTCATGGAGAGTTTCTGGGTCTGTTTTCAGTACACCTCGGTGTTTGTTTTTTAAGGCTAACCACTCAGCGCTTTGGTTGCTCCCCACGGGTCGTATTTGCCAGCCTTTTGTCACTCTTCTTACTCAGCTCTGGGCCCAGCCCACCTCACCTGAAGCACAGCCTCCAGTATCAGAGCCAGTGTCCAAGCTGAGGCCTCAGCAGCACTTGGTGGGCGACAGATTTGAGGAGATTCATGTGAGTGTCATGAGAAGCTGGATTCAAGGGCTCCCCCAGGGGACTGATACTGCTTCTTACCCTCTTGGTATCAATGCTTTGGAGGCAAATCCCCCACGCATATCACACATGCAACGACGTAGGCATCAGGATGCTCGTCTAGAGGCGTATGGCCAAGCACTAGTACTCATAAAATGCCAACTAAAATGCCTCATAAGCATGTAGTTGTTTGGGGTTTTTTTATGCTTGGGTTTCCATTGGGGAAGTAAATTTTTTGTCTGTATCCACCTGGGTCTGATGACACAGGCCTCCTCCAAGCAGATCTCGCACCTCAGCCTTGCCAAGACTTGCAGAGCAAGCACTGTCCTGCCTCATTTTACATGTTGAAAGGCCGTTTTCAGGTGTCCCCTCAGCTGTATTTTTTTCTACTTTTTGTGGTTTTACTCCTATTTTCCAGTCCTTTTACTGTCAAAATATGTGGATATAGACAGATTCCTCGCTCCCAAAAGTACCTTTTAGACAAAAAAGAGAACACTGCACTGTAAAGAGTACTCAAATACGCTGCCCCAGACAGAGGTTAGAGTTCTTTCCCTGCAAGATGTTGGGTTTCCCCATCTGACAGCCAGTGTTTTAACCACCAGGTTGTTCGGTCCCTCGCAGGCACCGGCCCCTTCAGTCAGGTCATGCAAGGATTGGCTTTTCTATGAATGTTTTAGAAAGCTGAAATCCAGGAGAAGGACTATTGCTGCCAAGTCTGGTTAAAAAGAGATGTTTACGTCCTTGAGGGAGCAAAGCTGAGGCCACATAGTTTTGGATGATTAAATGGCCTTGTTATCTTTCTGGCTTCAGGAGAGCCTATTCTTAGGCATTCCGTTTTGAGTGGTGTTTTAGGGTATTGCTGATTTTTTAGGGCTCAAAATCACGAAGAGTGCCAGGGGGCTGGACCAGCAGCGAGTCCCCAGTTGACTGGGTGAGGCTGGCTTGGGATACGACAGAGGTCTCTGCAGTGTGCCGGGGAGGGGGCATCCTAGTGGCAGCCACAACCTGCATCCCATGGTGCTAAATATCAAACCAGAAGGTACCGGGGTCCCTGCATGAGCCAAACAGCAGCTCCCTGTCCTGCCATGGTGTGCAACACCACAGCCGTGAGGGTGGGAATGTGGGGCGGACTTGCCTGGCACTGATGAAAAGCACGAAAGCAGCTTTTTTCTAGGCATTAAGGAAAGAAAATTTCATAAGTTTGAGAAACGCTCATCTGCAGTATCCCTCCAGGTTCAGGCTGGCAGTCTGAGCTGCTTCCCTTCACTTCTAAAACTCCTTGAAGAAGAGCAGTATTTCGTTAAGTAATCACTCAGACTTCAATTTTTATGATGCATCCAACTGTGTACACTTAATCGTAATTAGATAATTTTACCTTTTTAAAAAATTATGAGTTTATTTATTTTATACACTTCAATTTATTTTGTCAATGGTGAGCATTAGCAGCTGAAGTTAGGAAGGTTTCCAATTTTCTTGTTGAGCACAAACTTGGAAATCTAATCTTTGACCTGAAGTTTTTTCTTTACACCAGAGCAACTTTTCTTACTGTTATTATTTACAAATTTTATTCCTAGCTGTGAACAGGGGCTTCCCCCCCCCCAACGAACTCTTAACTAACTTTTGCCGGTCAGGGCAGTTTGGTACCAAGCTGAGGTGATGGTGCCCTCTAGTGAGCAATGTCTAACGTCAAGAAGAAAGTGCCTGTTAACCGCATTTAGTTGCTGCTGTGACCGTCTTCTGGAGCCTGCACTCTGGTTTTACATTTCTTTCAAGTCTGAAATATTAAGAAACAGAAGCCTGCACCTCCGCAACCCGAAGGACCACCGTTAGTGAAGCAGAGCTAACAACTCACAGTGTATCATTTACGAAACATAGTTAGGAGCATTTTCTAAGCTCGCGTTACCTATAAGCAAGTTGCTCTTTTCTCATGTTTGTTTTACTTGTAATTGTAGTGTTGACTTGTATTTGTAGCATGACCTTGTGCCGTATACTCACCTATTGTCCCCCAGATACTCTTTCGCTGCCTCCCCTCACTGTGTGTGCAAATTTAGACATCGTGTCTGTGCTTCCTCTTCCAGCAGCATCGCCCCTTCCCAGCCAGTCCTCTCTTCTTGTCCACTGAGACTTTTATGTACGTTGAGGTCTGGACATGTTTTTAAATATATGCCCATACCACCAGGCTTTGATCCTGTTGATGCTACCCACCACGATGCAGGGAGCAGCGGGAAGGAGCACTGTGATACTTTGTATTTATAACTGGATCTGCTAGTTAGTGGTGAACAGTCAACCAAGTCACGGTGTAAGGTTTTTACGTTTACCTGTTAGAGGGGTGTCACTTTTATGATCAGTACATCACAAGTTCAAGCCTCTGTGAGAAATCTAGTTGCTAAGAACTGGATATCTGCCTCATTTTCCTGAAGGGCTGGGCTGACCTCTGCAAGTTCTCCCTGGAGAAATTAAGGCACTTACATTTGCATTCATTCAAATTAATGGCATGCACAGTGTGCATTTAGCTAGGAAACTGTCAACCGATTTTTCTCTAGTTGAGGTTATTGTGGCCAGGGGTCTGGCAGGACTCTGAGGAATTTGGCCCTCATGTTGCATCACGCAGGGGAAAGCCTAAAACATGCCCACGGGCTTTACTGCTCTGACAAACACAAGGAGGGAAACACTGGGGGCAACAGGTTAGAGAAGCAGTTTGTGCAGTCCTGGCTGAAGAGTGATGCTGAGGAGACTGTGCACGGCACAGTGGGGTTCCCCAGAGGAACGCTGGCCCGCGTGAACGGGACACGTGCACAGGGGACAGAAGCTGCTTAACCTCAAATTAGCAGAAATGCTACTGGATGAGGCTAACATTAGACACCTTCTGTATCATCTGGACAAGTCATGTTTCCAGGTCACTCTGAGACTGGCAAAGCCATTGGCACAGCTCCCCGAGCCCAGGAAATGTGGGTTGTGCACAAAGGTGATGCAGGAATGAGAAGGGCCACATAGCCCGTGGCACAACTGCCTCCTAGCGACAGTCTGTATCGCACATAGAAAGTGGCATAAAGAGGCAGAGAAGACATTTTTTTGTGGGTTTCTTGTTTGCTTCTAATCATCACTTTCTAGTGCCTAAACACTTCCATTTCAATTTAATGCCAATATACAACTTATTCCCAGGCACTCTGAAAAGATTCCTGGGATGACAAGAGTAACAAACATAATGCAAATCTTCCTTCTGAATAAGTGCATGACCTATTTGTCAAGAAAATGAGGCTAAAACACCATTCCAGGTATCCCAGACAATTATAGTCTCTGTACTGTAATTACTGCAATGTCAGGTGGATGTTTTTTCCTACAGTATTCAAGGCTGAGCTTGGCTGATGGTCACATTTCCTTACTCACAGACACTGTTTAGGTTTGACAGGGCTTCCAAACTACAGCAAACCTAAATCAACCAGAGAGTGCTTATGCAGTGACTGCTCAAGTGACATCCACGAAAAACAGCTGACAAAGTAAATGTACATAATGCACTTAACTAGCATGTTTTCTAGGACGCGTTCAGGTTAACTGCGTGGGTAGGTTAAAAACTGCCTTCTCTGAATATGGCTCTCCCCAGCAAATCTAGTCACGATCCTCCCTGTCAAACACAGGAGAAAGCAAGCAGAGTCTGCAAGTGGAGGAGGAGAAATTTGGCAGAGCCTGGGAAAATTTCAAACCCAACGCTGGGATCAGCTCAAAACCTACAAGTTCAAGATCTACAAAATCACCTTTCGTACAGGAGTTGCGATATTTTTTGGAAACGCAGTGCTTGGAGGCTATCTGCCTACCTAGGTTCTTTCATAGGGAAAAGGTAGGATTTCAGTTTCCTGTTAATTGGAGGGAAACTGCAGTGTATTCAGATGACTCAGTTACATTCAATTATAGGCATGCCTGTTTATGAGAAGCAAAGAAAGAATTTTAGATATTTGAGAAAAGCAAGTCTATAAATAGCAGTACAATTCTGCCACAGATGGGAAGAAACTCCAGCCCTTCATTTGAACATTTCATACTTTGGGGCACTTGAAATCCGAGTCTGACGTTTGCATCATTAAAATGTTTAGAGTCCACCTACACAAGATTGTAAAACACGCAATTTTCAGCAGACGTTACTTAAGTCACATCTTCTCTCTCCCTGTTTCCCTACCTCTCCCTCTTTCTTCCCTTTTCTGCTGCTAAATCCTGAAGATTTTCACAGAAACTTCTTTTTATAGACTCTTTTTATTAGAGCACTGTCCCTGCTAAACACTTCTGTGAAATTCTCTATTAGAGTGTAACCACCTACAGACCCTGTGGTATCCGGTTAGATTTTCAAAGTTGATTTTATAGAATTTTCTCACTGAGCACATTTTAAATGTCAAATTATAACTTAAAGCCTGTGATAGTATATATAGTAATTTCATCCCCTTCCTTCCAGCTTCTGGAGGAAACTTTTTCTTCCCTTTTGCACACACAACCTCCACAAGCTGTCTGATGTTTCCCATCATAGTTCACAGAGAAATTTGTCTTTTGAGAGATGCAAACCATTAAAAAAAATCAGCAATAAAAGGAGACTTTAGAAAGTTACTATTATGTAAGGGAAACCGAACCATTATGTAAGGGAAGGAGTGCTATGGAAAGGAAGGAGCACAAATTGTTCTACAAACTTAACTCCTCAAAGGCCTGAGGAAAAATTACATCCTTGAGAGCTTGTCTATTCTCCTAATAGTATCAGTTAGGTTGGTTAAGAGTATCGTCTTTGCCTGGAAACCTTTCTGCGCTGGTTTCTCCAGACAAGTGAGACACCGTGATGCTGTCACTGCAGCCATAAATCGTATTACGGCTGGAAGGTGTTACGGTTCTGTGGTGGTGAGGTCAACCTGAGCAGACGAGATTATACACCCTTATATTTTTAAACACCAGGCTGGAGTGATACGTACCTCTATTCCTCCCTGCCCATAAGGTCCTGTCAAGTTTATGTTAGAATAGTAACTTACAGAGACTTCTAAAATCTGGAAGCAGCATCTACGGCTCTTTCATCAGGAGTCCTACAGCTGCTCCATCCACCCCCGCAGCTGGATGTTCAACTTAATGAGAATTAGCAGAAGCAGGGCTCTCGGAGAACTGGGCTGTTCCTGTGATACAGCCTTCCGATCTCCACGGGAGTAAGTAAAAGCGCTGTGCTACAATTGCCTACCTTGCTCATTACTAAGCTCTGACCCTGCTTTTGATTGCTTGGCGTTTATATATATACTTCACACGCAGCGTATACGCTGGATTTACAGATCGTATGGACAGAACAGGCAGAGTGAAAGAAGACTCCCAGTTGTGTGTTTCTAAAAGACTCAGAACAGAAAATCCTCCAGCCCGTGAACCGCTGGAGATTTAACAGGCTGTCCCTGCTCTTGAATAAATTGTTCCCTAGTGTATTAACAGAAACATTAATTTAAGTATCAATGCTGTTGATGTGACCACAGAAGCATTCTTATTACTACATGCAAACACTGAGTTTATACTGCCCTCTTCTGTAGTACATTGAAAATGAAAACAATAAGGCCAAGAATTATACTAAGAAACTAAATCCTATTTAGTCTAAGGATCCTTCTATGTTAAATTCTTCCTCCAGGTTAGCTTTTCCTTCTGGTTGTTGTGAAAATATTGTCCCTATCCAGAATATAACATTTCATGTTCGCTTTTTCCTTTTAAGTTGGCCTTTACTAATAGCTCTTCTGCAGAGTAGGTGTCACTTCTCAAAATACCACTGTTACGTAAAGCCTGATTGATATGAGCTAAGGTGGGCAGAAAAAAGTTATCAAAATGTGACTGTTCGAAAGAGAAGAATGTATTTTTGTTTAAAGCAGTGGGAGGGCATAATTACCTGCACTGAGGATAGGAAAGATTTGAGCTCACATTGCCGACATGCGGGTCTATAGAGAGCAGACCTCCCTCTTTGCGTGCTCCATTGCTCCTGCGCCCAGGGGTATCCACCACACAGTGTGAGGGGTTTCTGAAATCCCATCACAGCCATCAGGTAACAGCCAAACGACGCCATGCTGTTTATCCAAAGATCATTAGCAGACAGACTAATTACACCGCACACACAAAGGTCTCTGGGTGCGTTTAGCATTGAAGGATGGGCAGCATCTGTCTAAGAGGGGAGCAGCGAGTGGCTGGCTGGATGCATGCTGTGTGCCCCGCTGCGATGCCACCAGTCTCCAAGCTGGCCTTGGCCAAGGATTTGTCCCCCTCGCCCTCATACAGAGAGACAAAGCGGGTGGGGAGGTCATGGATGTCTCCTGGCTCTGAAGCTGCTGAAGGGCAGGGTGAAAACAGGGAAAAAAAAACAAACGAGACGGTGAAGCCTCAACACCCAGAATTTATTTCATGTTCAAGGCACGCTTCTGGTCAAGGGTCCAGAGAGAAGCTGGAAAGCCATGTTTTAAACAAAGACAGGTGCAAATTTCCAGCTTCTCTCTTTTAGGGGATTTTGTTTGGATCTACCGCTAAATTTGAAAGGTAGCTCTTAAAGCCCTCCCTTTAAATCCCTAAGCCAGCTATTTGCAGTATTTCATTCGTCTGAAACCCTGGGAATCCTATTTTCTGCAGTGCCTCCACCAAGCTGTCATGCCTTCAGCACGCGTACAGCGGTTGTTTTGGCCACAGAGGGCTCTGCTTTAGTCCTATGATTAGGTCTTTCCATGTAAGTTCATTAAATTCAGTCTATCAAGAAGATGTTTTGCTCACTCAGTAAATTGTAAGAGACCAGGAAGGACTTGCACGTACTCAGCATATTGCAGCTCCGAGAAATATTGGAGCTGGTCTTCAGATAAAGAAATCCAATAACAGGGACTCTTCGCTGAACAAGTTATTTTAAGACACGTTTTCACTTCTTAATGATCCTTCAGTTACCAACTTCCTGACCAGTAATGAGAACTGCCGAAGCAAACCAATTTGTAGTGGCACTACTTTTTCATAATTTTCCTTTATAACTGATATTCTCACACAGAAATAACAGAGCGGGGATACTACAGCACAGCTGTCATCACTGTTAATCTATACATGTATATAAGTCTTTTCAATAATCTATCCAAGCATTTAGTTGAAGTAAGAGTGCCTTCAAGTACTTCTTTAGTCTGTGATACTCCAATGGCTTTACTACTACTATTTGTTCCAATATTTTATTCCTGACATGAAAATATGTATAGCAACTACAGAGTAGCCAGAAAACCTTTTTTTTCTCGAGCATTAGCGCATCTTTTGCTTCTCTGTTTTCTCCTGCAGTGAAGATCTTTCAGGAGTGTTACGGAAAAATGGCAGATTCCCTTATTTGGGCCTGCTTACTTCTGCTTTTTAAGATTTTTTTAAAAAAATAATATCTGTATTAAGAACTTGTTTTTTCCCGGGATTCCCTTGCTAATTGCTCATCCCCTGTCATCATATTTTTCAAGTTAAATTTAGGTTTCTCTACTGTCATTCCGATCACGTTTCTTAGAGAAGGTAAATTCCCTTTTGTTCTACTTGGAAGCCAACAAAAATTAATTTAAAAACTAGAAGTGAGTTCAAGAAGCAAAATTCACATCCAAGTACAAACTTTGTCAAAGTACAGGTGTGGCCCAGTTAGGGGTGTGGAGACTCATTCCAGTAGCTTTGATGGCAGAGATGTTATATTATCATAGAATCATAGAATCATAAAATGGTTCGGGTTGGAAGGGACCTTAAAGATCATGTAGTTCCAACCCCCTGCCATGGGCAGGGACATCTTTAACTAGACCAGGTTGCTCAAAGCCCCATCCAGCCTGGCCTTGAACACCTCCAGGGATGGGGCATCCACAGCTTCTCTGGGCAACCTGTTACAGTGTCTCACCACCCTCCAAGTGAAGAATTTCTTCCTGTGCTACAAGGTCTCCCCGGAGCCTTCTCTTCTCCAGGCTGAACAACCCCAGCTCCATCAGCCTGTCCTCACAGGAGAGGTGCTCCAGCCCTCTGATCATCTTCGTGGTCCTCCGCTGGACCCACTCCAACAGGTCCATGTCCATCTTGTGCTGACGGCTCCAGAGCTGCACACAGTACTCCAGATTTGACCAGATGCTCCATATTGAATATTATAATACTCCATATTGACCAGATGCTGCCTGGGAATTACAAGGCAGCTGCAATCAGCCTGTTGGGATGTCACCGACATTGAGGTGATGGGGAAGAGTGTATGGTCTTCATGGTCTGTAACCACTTTTTATCATCCAGCTTCCCCATGCTGAGAGCTGGACCCCTGCAGGCAAGATGGCTGAAGGGTTGGTGAGGACCTGCTGGTTAAGTTCAGAGGAAGGATGTGGCCTGTCTTACGGCAAGGAGCCAACTTGTGAATTTGGGAGCCACCCTTACTCTCTCCACAGAGCCAAGCCCCACTAAGCCAAGCCAAGCCCCCAGCTCGCACAGCACTCCAGCAAAGCAAAGGCATAAACAAGTTTTCACGGACGTTGACAAAAGCACGGCATTTTCCTCCACCAGGAGCCAAGGCCCACCAAGAGCTCCCGCACTGTGCAGTGAAAGGAGGGCTTTCACAATAGAAAGGCTCAATAGAAGAAGTTGCTACGTGGGAGGATATTGAAAACAGTGATTGGCATCACACTTTCTTTCTTCTATCTTCTCTAGTGTTTGAACCCCAAGAATTGTGGGATGTGGCTGTTCCTGTGGCTAAGTCTATTACCCTCTTCTCTTTCTCTTATTTCCCCTCTCCAGTCATCAGCATTTTAAGAATAACTTGAAGAAATTGCACCCGTGGCAGAAGGGTTGTATTTCCCGGCCCTTTACACTATCACAAGCGCGCACCCATGTCTTCTGGGTATAAAACCTACAGCTGCCTCTATCACATCCTGTGCCGAGGGTCGTGCACCTGCTCCGCCTCTGGGACGGGATGGAGGAAGGTGAGCTGTTCCCGCGCTGGGGGCGCGTGGCTCACCACATGTGCCATGTGGCTACCTGACCATGGTGCCAAGCCCTCACAATGTCCCCTGCAGGGTCACCACCAGCCGCCCCTGGCCAGGGGTGTGCCTTTTACAGCTGATCATACAGATGTACCCAATCACTTCCCTGTCCATAAAAGCCAGTCAATGGGGTTGAGCTGGTACAGAGGGGAAGAAAACCATGCTTGTTATTTGACTGGTACAGAATGGGTCCCCCAAATTAGAGCAGTGTTGGTTTAAATGAGACATTAGGAAGAAGTTCTTTACAATGAGGGTGGTGAGACACTGGCACAGGTTGCCCAGAGAGGTGGTGGAGGCCCCATCCCTGGAGACATTCAAGGCCAGGCTTGATGAGGCTCTGAGCAACCTGGTCTAGTTAAAGATGTCTCTGCTTACTGCAGGGGGGTTGGACTGGATGACCTTTAGAGGTCCCTTCCAACCCAACACATTCTATGATTCTATATATTTTCTAGAGAAGCCAGGGGTCATGACCCCTCTGTCATGCCACGGTCAAATTTCGGCTGACCCAAAACTTCAGAAGTCCTTACCTGGAGTTTAGGGCCAAACCACAGGTATTGCTGTTAGAGGCTTCCGAGGCTGAGATGTGCTCCCGTTTTATTTCACCATTGTGGAAACAGAATTAAAGCCCTTGTTACAACCAACCCCTCTTGCTGGCACTTGCTGAAAGATTTGTCTAAAACTTGGCAGTGGTTAAATCTAGTTACAGAGATAGCAAAAGAAAGCACAGCTGCAAAGCTGAGAATCATAGTGTCTCTCCCCTCCGCCAAAGGGAGACCTGGAAATTTATTTGTGATCAACAACATGCAGAGAATTAGGTTTTCTCGTGCCCTTGCAAGAGAAATGATTGCTAATGGATCTCGTGCTTCAGCAGCATCTCTCTCCCTGCTATGTTTCCCAAGTGTGTAGGTAGAGCAGCAAGCGCATGGAAACCTTTTGTCCTTTTGTAAATTGAAAGAGAACAACTCCTGCCTGCTCACAAAGATGAGAGCCAGAAAGTTATGAGAAAAGTACTATTAATCACTGCCTTCTGAAACCTTGACAAAAGAAATACGATAATGAAAGCCGCAGTAATCAAGGAGACAATAATACAGAGAGGCTGAAGGTAGGATTTTTCTAAGCTAGGAAACTGCACTGAGTAGGGGTAAACCTCTCGATGAATTTCGGCATGTTTGCATGTATTTGCTGAGGTGAGAAGGACTTTGAAACGTGTTCTGGGATTGTGTGTTTTTCTTTATTATAATTACCAGTGCTACAGCAGTGCCTAGCAACTCTAATGAAGTATCAGGGTCTTATTGCAGAAGTTACTGTGTGAAGGAGGAATGAAAAAAAAAAGTGACTTGCTATCTTAGGCATTTCAGGCAGAAAAGAGTATGAAACAAGCACCCAGACTGGCACTGTGTCAGCAGGTTTTAAAATATGAGTCCTCTGAGAAAGAAAATATGTGAAAACCAAAGGTCGCCTTCCATATATTTAACCAATAAAGGGAGTCATGGGGAGATCCTAAGCAAGGGGAAAGAAATGAGATGAAACATTAGACCAGCTGCAAGGGAAATATCTGAGGCTATGTTAAAAAGCCTTGAAGATATCTATCAGAAGAAATAAGGCCAGTTTTACTGGGAGGGGGGGAGGGGGAGAAATTTCCTGTAACGAGCTCTCAAAATATTATTTCCACCTCCATTCCTCATGTTCGCATATTTCTAGCAATCTGGTTGTAGTGTTTCCATACCGTCCTCCTTCTACTTAACATCTAATTGTCACTGTACTATTGATCTCCCACCCAGCTGTGAGTGGTTTCTAAGTGCAACATGCAAATTACCTAGGGGACTTTGCACTCTCTGCTTAGCAGTTTGGCTTCAGGTGTGCGTGATATTTCCTCATTTCCCTTTTTTTTCCCCAGTGCTCTCCCTGGTTCACCATCACTCCCCTCTCTGACTTGTTTTTCCCATCTTATCAAAGAGAAGCTTCTGCTGTCAGCTGAAGCCATGTCCTTTTCCCCCGTGGCTCTTCTGTTCCCCAGCCAGGACCAATATTTCTGGAGATCAATACTTTTTATTTTCAGCGACCGTATTTTCAGCCTTGTTGCTTTTCAGTGTAGTTCCTTCCCTGTTCAGTGCTTTGCTGAAACCTTTGTCACAAGACTAATGCCCTGATTAATCAATAAGTAATAAGACTGAGCTAATTCCAGAGCTAAAGGGGAAATCCCAAGGGGAATACTGTGTGCGCTTCCTTTTAGAAGTCTGTCAGGCACCCAGCCTCATAAAGGTTCACAGGGCTAATTAAAGGGCTTTACAAAAAGCAAGTATTAGAGGACTGCATTTTTGATCTTCATCTTGACCAAGAGTAACAGGCGTTACTCGGTTCACAGCCCAACATGAAAATCCATTCCTTGCAGGCAAGGCTACGAGGTAGAGGAGGTCAGTTCCAGTGACCAAATAACTGCACGGGTGAAGCACGACCTTTGCAGAAGTCAAGCCCAGGAAAAGGTGAAGATTTAGTTGAGTGGTGCGTAGCCACTTTGGACAAGAAGTGGTAGAGAGGGAGGAGGCCCATCTGAGACCTGGAGATCATAAGTGTTCATGGACCCTACTTCTCATACCAGAGAAGACTGAACAGTTATTCAATCCCTATATGTCTGTTCATGATTTTTTAGCTTTGTATTTTATCCTACGAAAATCATCTGCCTCCCAGGCTGCAGAGCTCCGGCCTATCTGTAGGCTAGCTCTAGCCCATTTCCCTTGTGCCCATGGCAGTCTCGTTGACTCTTAATGCACAGGACCCACTGTTCAATACAGATATTGCTGTCGTGATCTACTGTCAGCCTAGTTGGTCTAGGTTGCAGCTCCTAGAAGGAAGGAGGGACAACCCAAGGCCATAGGTGGCCATAGACAGTGCTTTCCGTTCATGTGGTTCATTGGCTTATCTGCTTGTAGTCCTTGTCAGGAAAGAATCCACGACCACAAAAAGCTGTGAAGTTATCAAACACCTCATAACTGTTAAGAAGTTCAGCTCTTGCTGAACTCAAGAGACAGGCAAAAGTTTTGCCAAGTGTGTTGTGAAAGTGCCTCTCCTCACCCACCCCCACATCTGAGACAGGAGAGCTCAGGCTGAGCTAACACCACTGCCGATCTCTAGCACTGTAGAGAGATACCTTGAGCTATTGCACTGTGCTCCGCGATGGAAAAGTACACATACATAGCTGACATCCAAACACTTAACTGCCTCCGTATGCAGCGCATTCCCCATAGTTCAATTCTGTACTAAACCTTCACTTTTTAAAGAAGTTCATTATGTGGGAGAGGATAAAGCAGGGACAGCACAACCTTATTCAACAGCATAAATGGGTTTCTCTGGCAACCATCATCAAGCTGCATTACATCGTAACTAAGTGTAGAAGCAGCTATATTTAAGTTCTGGGTCTGCTTTTGCCCTATCTTTTCCACTGCAGTAAATTAACATGTATCTGCGCATCTAGTTGCGGGGGGTGGGGAGGGGGGAACATCCACCCATCCACTGCCACTGAGGTAGGGATTTGTCATTGGAATTTGAAAAGGCCTGCCTGATTAGCTTCATACTCCTTCTCTTTTTATGTTTGTTTTTCAGTGCGTTTCCAATTCTCCACAAGTTTCTTGGACTGCTCCAGACTTACCAAACAGTTTTGTTCAGCTGCGTCTGCATGGGGCAGTAGATGCTGTCTGTGGTGCTCCCTTGAATCCTAAACCTCAGGTGAGTCCCCCGGCCACGTCTCAGCTGCACGATGAGTCAAGAGGTGGCTGGATAACATTCCCCCGTGCACGCTGCGCTGGACTGAAGGAAGGTTCAGGTGGGCAAGCAGAGATGCAGTGTGCCACAATGGTCTCTCCAAGCTGGGCAGCTTGGGGACCTCCACCATGGGGCCCCTTGCAGGGCACAGTAAGCCCTGGAGGACCTGAAACTGTTCATCCTCCTCATAGAGTAGAGAGACCAAGCACCCGAAGGCACGCTCCTGATTCCCATTTATATCATCCTAGATGTCTCTGAAGTTCAGCGCCTGGCTTCTTCAGCGTCTGGCAACGCTTCAGCCAAAGAGAAAAGTCAGATGTGTGTTCACTGAACATCCCTAGCACCACTGTAGGTGTTTAATGCGTGGAGATAAGGTAACAGCCACACTTGTGATCTGAGTAGCTGGGACTCCATGAGCCAGAAGGGATATATAACCACGATTTTCAAAATGTCCGTGGAATCTGGGAGTGCAAATAGTTGCTCGAAAGTGAGAATTTTCACCTTTTGATGACCAGCCTCCGGTAAAATGTCTCGGTTTGAGCACCCAAAATAGTGGCGTGTAAAATCACGAGTCCCTTTTCTGAAAGTGGTGATTCTATATATAACACAGAGACATCAGCAAGAGTAACATCCAAGAGAGTTAAAAATAATTCTGAAATATTCTGTAAGAAATGAGTTA
This sequence comes from Larus michahellis, assembly GCF_964199755.1. Taxonomy (NCBI): domain Eukaryota; kingdom Metazoa; phylum Chordata; class Aves; order Charadriiformes; family Laridae; genus Larus; species Larus michahellis. The sequence continues at coordinate 74,025,608 of NC_133897.1, read as the reverse complement.
GAGGAACTTTTCTTGACGGTTTGGGAATTTTTAATTTTTATATCTTTCCTTAGTATCACTTGTTTTCTGTGGTCATCCTTTCTCCCAGCTTACCACGGAGAGATGATTACAGCAGCTACTCTTAGAAAAGGAACAATTAAACTAATTACTACAAATCAAATCAATGGAAAAAGATCTTATGTTTCCAAGAATTAAGAAATAATGGACATACGCTGTAGGGACTTATCTACAAACTGTCACTAGAAACAATAACAATACTGTTTATATATATTTGGCAGGTATATCTCAAATAATAGTGATAGCTTGACATGCAGGGATTAGCTGACGGACTCATTATCTTTTGAATAAGCTTAATGTTTTTAAAATTACTAGATCAAGCCTTAGTCTGACATAGGTATTATGTAAGTTTCCTTCCAACAGCCAGCCTATACAAGCTGCTCTCCATCTCACGATGTTCTTGATTTTCTGCTGGTTATCCAGCAGATCTCTGGGCAAATCAGCAGCAATTTCACAATCCACAAAACAAGTTTTTGGCATGAGTTGCCACCACAATTGATGTATTTACTTATTGCTCAAGCCGATAAAAATGCTTTGTTCAGAACCCAAATGGTTATTTTAAGTCCTGACTTATTCAGTACCACCTTCTGGAAATGGAATTTATAAAGAAATTGGTGAGAAATGGACTGAATGAGGGGACAAGAAGCTGAGTGGAAAATCATCTGAATGGTCAGTCTCCAAGGCTGGTGATCATGGGTACGAAGTCCAAATGGCAGCCACTAACTTATAGAGTGCCTCAGAGATCCATACTGGGGCCAATATTGTTTAGTGTCCTTACTAAGAGACTGGATCAGGGGTGTGATTGTGCTTTCTGCACAGTTTTCAGATGATGTCAAAACAGGAAAGCAGTCAATACTCTGGGGAGCAGGATGGAGAAATGGGCTGAGATGAACCTCATGATGTTCGACAAAGTGAAATACCACGGCCTGCCCTAGTGAGAAATAACCCCCCCCACAGGACAGGCTGTGGTCTGGATGGCTGGAAAACAGGTTTGCAGATAGAGCCCAGAGGTCTCAGTGGACACCAAGTTGGCCAGGAGCTAGCAATGCACCCTCACACCAAGGAAGGCCAACGGCATGCTGGGCTGCATTAGCAAGAATGAAGGCTGGAGCACATGACATGTGAAGAGAAGCTGAAGAGAGCTGGGCATGTTCATCCAAAAGGAGAGGAGGTGAAGGGGAGACCTGCTGTCTGCAAACACTGAACCAGACTGTTCTCGGAAATGCATGCTGGAAGGGCAAGAGGCAGCAGACACAAGTTGAAACATGTGAATTTTTGACTCAAAGTGAGAAAACCATTCTCTGACTGTGCAACTTTTCCCCTTTAAAAGGCAGCCTGCTGGGAAACCCGTCCCTTCTGCTAGGCATCGTCTGGCTTTAATAACATGGCTTACAAATTCTACCTACCAGATATCTGGGTTCAGAAAAAACAGTGAAACCTCAGCACTGACCAGACAGTCACGACAGGAGAAAAATTCCCTTCCTGAGCCCCAAAGGGCTACCAGTATATTGGCCAAAAGAAAGGCATGAAACCTAAGGGCAAGAGCTCTTTATCCTATTGCAAAATGGCACCAAAAGACAGGTTACAATGCCAGGATGCTTTCAGAGGAAGGCAGTGGCTCCTTCCGAGCCATGTTCCTTCCCTCCCGATGGGCTCGTCCAAAGGGCTTATGATACAGCTGCGCGTCCAACCCCTCTGCAGCCACCAAAGGCTGAGCTCTCAAAGGAGGCAAGAGAATTGCTTGACAGGAACCAAGATATTCTTTTCTACTCTTCGTCCTGACAAAAATGAATCCTGATCCTTTAGAGTTCTGTAGCCCGAAAGACAAAGTCAGGAGTAAAAAGTAAATTTTTGGTTCCTTTAAGATGGTGTTAACTAAATTGGAACTTTCTACCCCCAAAAAATGCATGCAGGAAAGCCTTGTTTTTGTCGGCTGAAAGTTCCAAGTCAAACTGAAAAAAATCAGCTAGTTACGTGTTTTCCAGTTTAGGACGAGGCTGCATTACAAGTATTTAGGGATCTGATGCTAGTGGGCTGGGCATTGCTGTTACTACTGCTTACAGCAGTGGGGGTTTGTAGCTCAGAGCAACAACATAACAAGCGGATGAAATGTGTAGACTGTTGCTTACACAGCACCGACATCTTTATGAAAGATACGTATCTTTTTTAGGCTTTACATCAATTCTGTCACAGATTTCCAAGAATAAATAGTCCCTCCCCTGCCTTGCTAACACATCAGCCCAAGCATCAAGCCATAGACTTATCTCACTTAAAAATGCTGATTCCAGGAGTCTTATCAGTTTACCAAAATAAATATTAACAAAGAGATTAAATGAAAGGATGTGCTTGCGTTCTTTTCGAGAACACATGCATTTAATATTTGCCTTGTTTTGGGGAGGAAAAAATAAAACAAGAACTCCTCCTCTTATTGCGCTCCAAAAGCAGCCAGGTAAGGACTAGCTAACATATCCTCTTACCTGAATCAAATCAGGCATCACACATTTAAAAATAACATGCACAATAAATTACAGTGAAAACAAAGACTAACATATGCTATTTTCCATATCCTGTGACGTACTTATATAAATTGGGGGTATTTTTAATTCCATGTAACATTGTAGCTTTCTTTTTTCTTTTTTGCTTTCTTTTTTTTTTTCTTTTCTTTGTCTGGGATGGATGAGCGGACCTGGGAGTGGTGTGGAGAAATTAACTACATGTTTCAAATTATAGAATCACAGAATCACAGAATGGTTCGGGTTAGAAGGGACCTTAAAGATCACGTAGTTCCAACCCCCCTGCCCTGGGCAGGGACACCTCCCACTAGACCAGGCTGCTCAAAGCCCCATCCAGCCTGGCCTTGAACACTTCCAGGGATGGGGCATCCACAGCTTCCCTGGGCAACCTGTTCCAGCGTCTCACCACCCTCACAGCAAAGAATTTCTTCCTAACATCTAATCTAAATCTACCCTCTTTCAGTTTATTTATACCTGTCTTTTCATTAAAGTATGGCATTCTAATAGGTTTTTAATCAAGAACTAGTCAAGAAAAGTGAGGTTGTAGGAAATGCTAGTGCTAGACAGCTATTTTAGCAGAGAAATCGCTGGAATCATTTTGCTGCTCTATCTTGCAGATAGTTGGAGTAAGATCATTCAGCAATTAATACCACAAACATCGTCATGTGGAGCCCTTTGACCCTGAGCTTACACAGCGGTTTCTTTGAGGCAATAGGGAGTAAAAGGGAAGGTTCTTCTTGTGAAGAGATTGTGGTTTGATAGCAGATAGGTAGGAATCACCCAGAGCTTTGAAGGGAAAGCAGAGACAAGATGTAAGGCTCTTTTCTGGAACAAGCTGAACCCACATGACCGGGACATAACATATTCCTGAGGAGGATTGCAGAAAGGTTTTATGCCCTCGTGTTAAGACAGGGTGTACAAAAGTGCCCGGAGGGTTTTTTTTTTTTCAAAGCCTGAATAACTTCTCTTACATAGTAAACTGCTGCTTTTGATAAGTTCCAAGTTCTTAAAAATGAAGGGAGAGCAGTAAAAGGCAACCAGCGCACAGGCAAGGTGCCTGCCGTGGGGAGGCTGTGCACCGGGCGTCCCCCGCTTCACCCAGAAGAGAGAGGAGTCAGCGAGGAGTCAGCCATACTGCCAGAGCAGTTGGAAAACTGTAAGAATCACGGGACGTCCACAGCATCCGCTGCTTTCCCAGGATAGAAAGGGCAGGAGTCTATGCTTTTAATTAACCCGTTAACAGTAAGAAATTAATCACCTGTTACCTTTGAACCGGCTCTGCACCCTGATGTCCCCCTGCACCGCTCCCCAGCAGTTTTCCCTCGCTCTGCCCTCCCTCCTCCCTGCCCTGGGGCAACGCCGAGGGGGAGGCAATGCCCTGGCCATTCCCGTAGGCAGGGGAGGCTGTGCATGCTGCAATTAATGACTCTTGCCAAGGACTGAGATTGAGTGCGATTAGATTCACCTCGCACGTAGTTTAAGCGACTGTGAAAGGAATATTGGGTAGTTGAGAGAAGCTGGTTTTCCTCAATTCTTGCCACATCTTTAAATAAATGCCGGGTGGGATGAGGGCTGCTCAATGGTCTGTACGTAATGTGCTAGCAGGCGGTTTGCAAACATTTTAAAAGTGGCTTGATAAAGCAAAAAAGCTGCTGTCTGTGCGCCCAGCTGCACCCCCTTCCCCTGGGACTTCTTCAGCCTGATGGCTCATGTGTGAGTAGCTGCCGGGGGACCAGGGATGGGTGCCAGGGAACAGGGATGCAGGGAAGGGCTGTGGGAGAGGGAGCGGGGGCTCAGAGAGGGTGCAAAGGCCTGGCACACCCGGCTGGGCTCTCTGTCCATGGCGCACCATCATGGTAGGGACTGCTTTGGTTGCAGCTACCTCTAGAGGGCTCATTGCCTTGTTGGAGAGGCAGCAGCCTTTGTTCTTGCCTCACACAGCACCGCTGCCCGAAAAGCAACTCATGCATCGCTTTGCGTTTCAATCTTCCCTTTATTCCCACCAAAACCTCCAGTGGCTTGGCCTCAAAACAGCAGATGGAGGGTGCGCAGGGTCTGTGTGCCCTCGCTGTGGCGTCACGGGGGCACAGCGCACGCTCCCCATCAGGGAGGCAATGGGGAGCCGCTGCCTGCCCACCTCCTGCCACCACCACATCCCCTCTGTGTCCTTCAGCCCTCTGAAAGTTCAAGGCCTCAAATGCTGCACTCCGTTGCACTTAAACCCTGTCTCACATCTGCTCGTACCGGCACTTCTGCTGCGGAGCTGACGCACGTGCGCGCCGTGGTTTTATGTCCTGCTCCTCGAGATGGGCTGCCAGAAGCACAGAAATCCAAGACCAGTGCCACAACCAGGTTTTGCATCCAAACAAAATCTCTCATCGGAAAAAGGGGAAACCCTGACGGAAGTTGTACTTCACGTGCTTTGTGATGGCTTCATCAGGTAGATGGACCTATATCTCCCAACACTTGCAAAGCCTTGGAAGATTTTCAGGACTGGCTTGCTTCTCTGGGATCAGTTGCCAAGTATGTATAGCATACTTTTCAAGATCTTTATTTTTGGCCAGTAGTTACATCTGCAATTAAAATTGTGAATATGCCGCTTTAACACTGTTAGCCCTGTAATTCTTGTGACTTTCCCTGTGAACTACAGCGTATTTGTCAGTATTAGATTTCATCTGCAGTTGAGTTGCCCATTCGTTTAGCTTTATCCTAATGCAGGATAACCAGCCAGGATTGCTTTGCAAGGCAAGCAACTTAAAAGCTGAAGCCATTTACTCTGACTAGTGATTCTCCCTTGATTTTATAAGCTTCAAAAACCTCTGGAGTTCATCTGCATTTGGTTTAGATTAGTCAAACAGGATGAGATCATCTCACTTGCTGTACAGCACCTCCTTACATGGTGAGTTCAGCCTTTACTCTTGCAGCTTTTGCCATCTCCCGCCGAAGTCAATAGAAGGGCTCTTGTCAGCAAGGTTGAAATGGGGCCAGACCATCAGTCCCGCAAAAGGCACATGGGATTTAGCAGTGGTGCAAGGCTCCCCAGCAAGTCCAGGCCACGACTCTCAAAAGCTGGAGGGTTATCGATAGCACAGGGTTGCTAGCAGGTTCTCAGGGCAAACCAACCTTCCCCTCCCCTGAGAAGGGATCTCCATCTGCCTTCCTCCGTTGCAGCAATGTGTACATCCCACTCCTTCGGGGATTTTGCTGGGTGGGTTCATTTCTCTCCCCAGGGAATGGAAGCAGCTTCTGGCAGGGAACAGCTCCCGCAGTGAGGAACGAAGCTGACTTTCTGGCTACTGGAGTTCAAGCCTCTGGCATAAATCAGTGAACACTGCACACGACGACAGTATAACAAGTCTTTATTGAAGCAAGAGTGTGAGTCAAAGCAACAGGCAAAACACAAACACCAAGCATCAAAAAGGGAACAAACATCTGACTCGGCAACGCTGTGTGCCAAATGCCCCAGTGCACGACAGGAGACTGTCATGTTGTTGATGGTATTTTGTCATAATTATGTGCAATTTGCTTACACATGTCGTTCAGCACAGATAAAATAATGATCAGCCTCCACTTGGCTTCTCACTGCAGAGTGACTGTTTCAGTCTCCTGAAACAGCCCTTTTAATCTGCATTCCTTAGATCCTCCATGGTGAGAGGGTGAATATTTGTATGGACGTAAGCAACTGGACTATCCGTTTCACAGGCTGCCAGATTGATTTCATGCACTCTTGGAGGACTGTCTCTGGGGACTGCTCACAATTGCTTCAGTGCCCTTCATTGATAAACTGTGTCTTGTGGCTCCATGCTTTGGAAAGCCAATTTGCATGTATATTGCCAATGATTATGCACTCATTATTTTTATTAGGGAATCACACAGAGGCCTCTTCTGACAAGCTGTCCTATAGGTGTTATATGAACATAAAGCTTTATGACGGTTCTGCCACAAAGGTTTTCTGGTGTCTGAGGCAAACAAGAGCTTGATCGCTCTCAGCATTTACAGCTGCTGCAGAGCTAAAGGAGAAGGATCCTTTCTGCAAACAGTGCTCTTTATTTGCACAGAGCTCATAGGCAGCCACATCTCTTGCGGGAGTAGAAAGCAACACAATAAAGTCCTCATAAGCTAGGCCACATTCCTCCTTTGGGACCATTTGGGATTGATCTAGATATTCATCAGACGATCTATGCTCCTCTGCATCATTTTTTCTCAGCATCTGGAGACACCATCCATTTGTCGGGTATTTGATATTCACTGTGATTTCAGAACACTGTGTTGGACTTCACTACTTAAAAAGCAAGCTCTGTTCAGTCATGCTGTGTTTACTTGTATAGTCTTTAAAAAAAAAATAAATTGAAAGAACAGAGTTATTTGGAGGTAAAGGGCTTGTTCTGGCTTCCATAGACTCATCACTATGTCCTAGGACCACTCATAGTAGCTGCCTGGCAGAAAGAAGGTACGAGGCCAGCTGAAGTCCTCCTGCTAAAACTCCTCTGCGTGTTTTGTTCTCCACCGCATTCTGCCCACAGGCTACAAGCAGAGATCGAGCCAGAGCATGGCTTTGGCTCGGTGATTTGGGGTCATCTGGAATCCCACACAGTTTTTGCACCTTTGCACCTTCCTCCTGGAGGACCAGGAGGGCCAGGAGGTGGGCTGCACCCTTCACCCTTCAACCCTTACAGGAGTTGCCTTACTCTGCGCTAGCAGCCAAATTCAACAGAAAAGAGGAGGGAACAGCCCTGAACTGAGAAAATGCGTGCATCCTAGGCTGCCAGACCTGCCTAGCCAGCAGCCCATCAGCTTACCTTCACCGAGGTTAAGGTTCACTGGGACTAGGTGCTGCAGAATCCATCCCAGTATTTGAAATCCCCTGCCAGTCTGGCCAGGGTTTCCTGAACACCCCGGTGCTTATTCACAGTCACTTCTACTTTGACGACTGTGACCACATCCCACGGGCTTCAATGGATTTAACTGGCCTCAGTCTTCCCACCTGGATCAGGATGAAATTTTAACAGTCTTAGCAGACCTAGCCCACATTTGAGAACTGGTTTATTGCACAACTGGCTATTTCATGTTAAAACAAATTATGCGGCCATGGAGATCATTCATACGAGCACATTAAAATAGTCAGATGTTTCCTCTCTGTGGTTTTGATTTTACAATTAATTGATCATTCATCATTCTTTTCCCTTTAAATGACGTAAGATAACTATTGTATAGCTTAAAAGAATTCCGAGTGGCAATGAGACTTGTACTGTCTGTACTTGTAATGTTCCCAGTTAGCAGTATGCTTTGAGACTATAACCATCAACTTCACAACCTGATAACATTCTAAATTTTAATTGTTCTGTTTCATGATGAAAGACTTATGTATAGCAATTTATTTTGTTTCGTACCCTTTATCATAAGAAGAATACATGAATCCATGTAAGGACCAAAGTTTCCTATAAAGAAATGTGCAGTCTTACCCCTTACATTTCAGTCTCCTGAAATATAAGGTCTAAAAGCTTATAATCGACTACAATATGTCCCTTCTTTTTATTAGCCTATCAAACCAAGCATCAGAAGAGTGGCTTTCACAGAAACAGGTGAGTTTACATGCCTTCAGTATAATGTGGACTGTTTTATTAAAATATTACAACAGCGATTGTGTTCCCTCAGCCTCCATAATTCATTGGATGAGATTTTAAAGACAATATTAGTCATCACTAAAACAGTGCGCTAGCCATTAAAATAGCTAAAAAGAAAAAACTGTTCAAAACCCATCTTTGCTAGCGTACGATTAATAAGTTCAATTTTATAGCCTAACTAGATAAACCTTATTACTGTGAATATAAACTCAGAAACTAATTTAGTTGCCATGTGGAATGTAAAACACATTATCAGTACAGTTCATAAAATGAATAGCTTCCAGTAATATACCAAAACCTCCCCCCTCCTCCTAGTGACTGCAACATTAGAGTAGTAACCGTGAACCTTTGAGAGGTTCCCTTCTGGCTCCATGTCTGTTAAGGCTAATGGAGCTGAGCTTTCTTTAGTGAGCCCAGTTTCCTTCCGCTGGTGGAGAGGTCGTGATCATGTAATGGTAGGACCAGAGGGAATGGATTAAAACTAGAGATGGGCCGATTCAGACTGGACGTTAGGAAGAAGTTCTTCACCATGAGGGTGGTGAGACACTGGAACAGGTTGCCCAGAGAGGTGGTGGAAGCCCCACCCCTGGAAGTTTTTAAGGCCAGGCTGGATGGGGCTCTGAGCAACCTGATCTAGTGGGAGGTGTCCCTGCCCAGGGCAGGGGGGTTGGAACTAGATGATCTTTAAGGTCCCTTCCAACCCAAACCATTCTGTGATTCTATGTGCAGAGAGCCCACTTCCCTCCACTTGCAAAAGAGCTTTGGGTAATTTCATCTCAGCAACTTAATGCAACTAAGTTGGGACAGATAACTTAAAGATCCAGATAACTTAAAGAAATGCATGAAAACACTTACAGGAAAAAACAACAACAAAAAAAAGCAGTAAGTGTACTGGGCTGTGCGCGTCTTCCCACAAGTATACTTACTTACATTGACACAGTCCTATATGAAACAGTATGATCAAATGTATTCAACAGCTTCACTCAGTTTGGCCTTAGTTTTGGATTTGAGAAGGTCCTGGCAGCTTGCATTTCTTTTCCAAAAAGGTAACTTGCCAAAAATATTCTCCCAGTTCCCTGAGTTTCCCCATCCCTGAAAAAAGAACCAGTGCATACTTAAGTTATATTTATCTCTGCATCAAAAACATGAAGCTCCTTGAAAAGAGTACAAGCAGGATACAAACCACACTCTTCCAAGTACCAGACCTAAGACATCTCTAGTTATGTACACAAAAGCTATCACAGATCACCTGCAAGGTATTTTTCTTTTAGTCTTTGTAAGATTTTTAAATATTACTTGGGATTGACGTGCTAAAATTTCTTTTTTCCACTAATTCCTGTTGCAAACAGAAGCCAGCTGCATCAGAGGCAAAGCTTTCTGCATAGTGGGAAGCTACCTCCCCGTGTTCTGCATGGCCTGGCCCACTGGTGGCAGGTGGAGCGGCTCACCTGTAGGAAGAGGACAAAACTGCAGCAATGAAATACATCAGGCTGAGGCGGCAGCCAACTTTTGCAGACTTTGTATTTGTTCCCCAGCCTTTTCAGTACATCGCCTACCAGGAATAACCCTGTGTGTAGAATACCCGGGGTGCAGGAGAACAGGCTTCCTTGCACAGGGAACCTTTTTATAGCACTTGAATACTTCCATCAGAAATTATTTGACTCAACACATCAAGATGATTAACTCAGTCTGTGTAAATGATTTGACCGACAAACACTGACTAAAGAAAAATGCCGTTTTTTCTCTGCATACTCACACCCTGACCCCTGTTGCATATCAACATGCAATAAAATATTTTATTCCTGTTTTCACTTCAACAGACGTCCCTTAGAGCACCAATTTAGCTCATTCATAAGAACCACTTGGAGTAGATATCTGGAACTTTCTCCATGGCTATGAAAGCTTCATTAACTAAGACTGGATTCATACCAACATTTCAAAATGGAGTCCCTTTTCACTTTCAGATTTTCCTCCAGTCTATCAAATTTTACATCACTCCTAAGGGCTGTCTTTAAGTCAACAGCTTCATTTCCCAAGTCAAGTAGCCGTAGGCTTACTTGCACTACTGTATGTGGGCAGTTTGCCCTGGAAAATTAAAAGAGTTTAGACAAGAACTCAGCAATAAATTGTCCCTGAGTACCAAACATACATACACAGAGACAGAGGAAGAAAGCACTTTACAAATAATAGGATTGAAGCAATAAACACTCACAGCATTCATGCCCATTTAAATGGACAGATGGAGCTGTTTGGGCCTATCAGGTCACTAATCCACAAACTAAGAAGGATTTATGTGATAGACCACAATGGCTTAAATCCACTTTAAAAAGGAGGGTTACAATAACTTGGAACAATGCTCGGTATACTCAGGGGGCTGAGGCGGTAAATAAAGACGAACCTTTTTGAATTTGCGCAGTTATTTAAAAATCAAAGGTACAGGTGAAATAACACGGTTTTTAAATGCCTCTATTCCACTGATCTTCAAACTACCTAAGCTTTAATATTGAGTGTCACAACAGTGAGTCAGAGCCAGGCTGGCAGAGCAGCCTTTCCCCGGGGAGCGGTACAGGGCCAAACCTCCCTTCTCTTCCTGACTTGAGGAAACCAAGCTCAGGATGTAGTGGGAAGGTGCTTTCTGTGGGTGCAGCATACATTGGTTTTCTTTTTTCGCTAAGTTGGCCTCTAAGCAACCCCTAACCTTTCAAAGGCTCTCTCAGGTGCCATGAAGCAGGGTGAGCCCAGCCTGAATAAAGCTCCCCAGGTGCAGTCAGAGCCCTGCTGATTCCCCACGGGAAGGGGAAAGGGTCTCCCCTCGGTCAGGGCAGGTTGTCTTTAGCTAGTCTGTTACAGGAGCAGGGCAGGTAGAGTTGGTGAAGATTTTGCCGCTTCTGTTAGCTAAACAATTTAGCAGCTTGATCTTGGGTTAGGCAAATGTGTTACAGAGATTTCACGTGCTCTTTTCTGACCAAGCAGGAGCAGGATTTATTGGGTGCATCATGAAGCTGATTTAATGAGGTAGGTAAGTGTTTATTTTATTGCTGCATCTGGGAGTGAGTCTAAAAATAGTAGCAAATATTTTAGAGTATTTAGAACATTTAGAGTTCAAGCTCTCATCTACCTTGCTGGGTAGTAGTCTATTTCTGTATTGCCCTCTCCTCCACAGAGCCTTTCCTATTTCCAGATTCTTGGCTCTGGCCTCTTTAGAGTTTCCTACCCCTTCCTTCAAATTTCCTTTCTTCTCCAAACCATTTTTTTTTCCTTTCAATTATATAAAATATTGAAAAGCTTCTATACTGCAGTCTTCACAACAGCAGTTTCCTTTCTTTTTGTGGCCATGCAATAGCTTTGAAATATTTCACTGTAACTGTGTCTGTCAATATTGTTACAAGGTATTAGACCAGCTTTTCACGATCTGTAGAAGGTATGGCCTCACAACAAGTTGACAAGAGGCTTGGATCTCATGGTGGTGAGAAGCTAGGATGGTTAGAAGGAATATAACTGGCACCTCTTAGAGAGAGGCAATTCCCCTCACGCGGAGGGGTGGGCAAACTCTCCAGCATCCCTCTGGTCACACCAGCGCACCTCAACTTTCAACCCAGAGAGCAAAGCTCAAGGTACCTCTCTTCCTCCTGCTGATGAGGAAAGTAAACTGAGTGATGTCTGAGGCACTCGGATACTCTGGGTCCAAATGTCCCATTGAAACCGACAAGCAAATACAGAACAAACAGAAAGCCCCAGGGAATGCTGTGAGCTGCTCACCAGCATGTCCTTGGATGCGTGCATATTGCTCCTCTTCAAGTCAAGAGCAGTTCTGCCTGCAGCCCAGGAAAGTACGTAGTTAAACACATTCTGATCTACATTTTTCTCTTTGTTGTTTTCGAGAAGTTCAAAAGACTTACACCCACCAGCAGCAGAAATTTGTGGGAGCTGAACAAAGGAAGGGTGCTAGGAGTTTGTTACCTTAACTGCTTGTGGTTGGTTCTGCACGCTTCTTCCCCTGATGTGTGAAATGTATGTGCATGTATGAAATGTAAGCAGCTTGAAATGTGTCTTTTTTTTCAATTGAAATGTGTTCTTTTTTTAATATATGTATATACAAATGGAGCCTAATCTGTTCCAAAACGTGTCTGAACCATAGAAAAATGGAGAACGGGACCTCAATGTAAATTTCATTGCTTATTCTATTTGTATAGAATAAGACAGGAGGGGAAAGGAGAAATAACGGTAACTTCATTAGTCAGGTGCGTTCTGTAAAAATTATGTCCCTTGCCTTCATTTTCTTTCTGTTGTTTTTTACTCAGTCCTTGTTTATGTGTCTTTAGATCAACCAATAATATCTTTTTGGGAAGATGGGAAGGGAATAACCCTTCAGGTGCCCAAGAGAACTCATGTTATCTGCAAATACAGAAGTTTTGCAGATGGTACTTTATTTTCTCTCTCTGATGATGAAAAGGTCAAGAACAGCATCTTTGAAATGTATGAATACTCCCATAATTTCTAAAACAGTCACTCTTTTTTTTTCTTTTTTTTCCTACTAACCAATGAAGAAAAAAACTATTTAGAAAATCTGAAGAGGAGAAAGAAGGATTGGGTAGGCCTTGTTAAACTCGGCAGTTCAGCATACCTGGTATTCATAGTTATTCATTGCAGAACCTGAACAGGTACTTAACATGCCCTTAATTCTAAGGCTAAATTTAAATATTCTTTTAAATTGGGTCCAGGATTACAGCTGAATGTGAAGAAGGGTTTCACAATTTGCTGACAGTCATGGGAAAATAAAGAAGTAATTTTGATTTGAGATGATGAATATTTAAACAAAAATTCACAGAATTAACAACTAGAAAGAATCACTTGTGGTGAAGAAGTGTCTTGATTGGTCTGAAACAGAGTAGTGTTTTCAATTTGAGCTTTCTGAATAATTTTTAAATACATTTTGAAAATCATTTCAAATGGAAAAGCTGTTTTGGGCTTGAAGAGCAAAATGCATCACTATCAAAAATGTCGGAGTACAATGCTTTTACTTTTTCGGGCTGGTTTGTTGTACGCACCTTCCCCCCCTCAGCCCAACAACAGCTGTTTCTAAGAACACGCACTTTGGTAAAATTCATCCAAATTAGAAAAAAAAATAATCTGTAATTCTGTATAGAATCATTCTCACTTGATGTTTCAGACAAGAACTTTGTCCAGATATGACCTGGATGTTGCAGGAACCATTAATAACAATTTACCTCTATAACCAACTGCCCTGCATAATCCTTCAAATGTCAGGGTATGTACTGGCTTAGAGAGGTTATCCCAGCAAATGGGTAACTCGCGAGTGAGCAGAGCAGCAAGATAGGCAGCGTGTCGGTGTCAGCAGTAAGATATCAGAGCGAGAAAATGTTTAAATGGAGCTATTTGTCATGTACTAATGCAGTGATGAACACAGGAGTCCGGATAGAGTTGAAGGCTGAATTTCCAACACGTACAAGGGGTACGTGTTCACTGACTGTATGAGACTGAACATCACCTTGTGATGAGGTCAGCTACAAGAAGCAATAGCTGAAATATCAAGAGTTCCCAGGGGAAATCCTGACCCCATTGAACTGGCTGGGAGTTTTGCCATACGATGTACTCCACTACCTTCATCTTTGCTATGGGATCCAAGGTACTTCTGGGTTTGTGAGTCTGAGCGTGCCTCCCAGCTGCATACCAAATAGGAACTTACCTGGGCACGTATTTAATTTTCTTCTTTGCCTGTGTAAACTCCCCTGCCTCATGTGTGGGCTGTTTCACACAGAAGCCCAGCTATGAGGGATGTCAAACCTCATCAGGTCCTAACAGGTCCTTGTCCAGGTGACCAGGAGATCAAGATGTTATGATATGCCATAGTAGAATGTCACCTCCCCAGTGGGAAGGAGTGGATGCAACCAGAGGAACCACGATTCCCTCCTTCCTGCCTACGGGCAAGTCTTCTACAATAACAGGTGAACAGCAAGGAAATCAACTCATGTTGATTATTTCACGTTGTATGAATGCATTCAAAGTTTCCATATGTGAGGGGCGGATTATTTTAATCATGAAACTTTAAGCTGCTATTTATAACAACTAGAGCTAGCTACATCTGGTGCCTCTGAGCTCAGCCCCTTCATGCAAGGGTTAGTGTCTTTACTTGCCGCAGAATAGCATGATTTCCATACCCTCAAAGCCAAGGGCTGTGATGTCTCATGAGTCCCTCGAGCTCAGCTTGTGGGCACCTACAATTTATACTGAGCGTGCAAAGGTCTTAAAACAATATGAGCAGTAGAGAGGAAAACAAGTGGGGAAAATTGACTTCAGGTGTTTTATTTTACCAGAAGGTGCTTGTTTTCAACATGTCATGGGAATGGGGTGATACAAGTTCCCTTCAGCTTTCACCAGCTGAACCTCTTATGACAATCTGCTTGGCTTTTTTAGCACATTGCTTGTGAACCTTTTGCATAGCCACTGGAGCTGTTTCAATCTTAAGTCTCCAAACTGACCAAAGAAATTCTAGCAGCTTGACTGGAGCCCAGAAATAGGCTCTCCACAGCTGAGAACACAGGTTTTATTGCAAAGTGACCTGAGGGTCTTTATCAGTGGGTAGCTTATATTTACCAAGTATTTCAGGCACTGCCTCTGTCTTCTAATTAAATCAAACCAACATAATCATACAATCAACATCATAAAACCAGGTCAGCATATACTATTCATAAATTATCACAAAGCATCTGTCGCATGCTTAATCTGCTTTTTAAAGTGGGGGGCTGCCTTTGCCTAAGCCTGTGTCTGGAGCTACTGCTTTAGCCCCCTGTTGTCTGACAGTGCATGATTGAAGAGCAAGATTACTTGTGCCTAATGTACAACACGCATTGCAGAAGCAGCCGATTCATTATCAAACAATATCTCTAGACAGGTTGTTTAAAGCTTTTAACATTGGTCCTGAAAAGCTAGGATCCATGCTAGCAGCCCTTCACATTGAATAACATTTATTCCTGAAACTGAGAGGGGGTAGAATTGTTTACTTGTTTTGAGATGGGGGGGGAAAAAGTTACTTTGAGGCATGCAGAGTGTGTTAAAAGAGAAATTAAAGTTTTAAAGATAGATCAGAGGTGGGGATTAAAGAATTGCTCACTCTGATCTGCAAAGTCATGTAGCATTTTAGGGCACGGAATTCTGTGTGTTACTGGATTCAGCACATCTCCCTTTGTCTCTCAAAGTAAATTGTACAATTTCCCTCTTCACTTTGGCTGCGGCAACCATGGTAAAGATGACAGGCGGGGAAAGAAATCATCCTTTATGTTGCATGCACTGTGAAGGGGAGGAAGATGTAGTAAAAAACATGTGTCTGTCGACCTCTTGCCTCTGTACCTGTATGAGCTACCAAAATCTTTGAAGTAGCCAGCTGCAGAATATACTGCACCAGTTCTTTCTCCTCTTATGTCAAGTGAGGGAATGGGATGACAAATAAAGCTTTCACTCCAGCCTCAAACTCTCCTGCTAATGTGTGTGGCTCCTGGAGTGGCTGCAGAAAGGGGGTGATACCTGAGAAGGCCACCGTTGAAAAGAATACCTTTGGAAATGCCTCTTGTTCTAAACAGTCCAGCCCAGAGAGATCAGACAGACAGCAGAGCGCGTTGCGTTTCATTTAAGGAGCAGCCTCAGGACTATTCTGGTTGGGCCTTCATCACGAGCATCTGACCAGCACCACTAACAAATAGCCAAGAGAATATCAATTTGACCACACTGATTTGTCTTTTGCATGTCTCCCTGAGTATAAATGGAGAATTGATTTTAATAAAGGTGTCTTCATGGGATTCTTCTATGGTGTCCGGAACACTGTCCATCAAAAGAGGATCTGTCCTTTCTGGTAAATGGCAGTATCACTGTCACACTGTATCCCCTCCATTGTCCAGGCCTGATTCCCTTGAGGACATACCGTACCATTGTGCAATGAAACAGGATCAAGCAAAATCCTGTCATAACTGGGAATTGCCGTGTTCGCTGTAATGCTTCTTGTACCCGAATAATATTCTGCTTTATCAGTGGAAAAAGCAGGCAACCAGCTTCCATGCGGGCTGTGACAATGGACCTGTCAGTCACCTCTAAATTTTAACTCCGCAAAAAGTAAATGGGTTTGTTCAAATCTTCTCGGGCCTTCTTTCACTGCAGTTGCATATATTTGCATAGTGATTCACAGATAAGTGCATGCCAATAGCCACTTCTGTGAACAGATGTTGACAGAAGTATCAACAGAAGTACCAGAGTTACGTGAACAAGTATGTCTTTTTGCATGCACAGAGAAACGCATAATCTAGTAGTATGCTGGAAGTTTCGTTAGCTCTGCCTTCCAATGTGTGTATCAAGTCACTGCATGCTAATCAGCCTTTGCAGCAGAAGTATTGCTGCTTCTCAGTAATATCAAGCAACAATTTAGAATAAGAAGGGGAGAACCAGAAGAGTTGTGCTGCAGGAATATTGGTAATAGAGACACTGTATGCATATTTTATGACATCTTATTAAAAAAAAAGCAACATTCAATTTAAAATGGTGTGTTTGTCAAACAGTGCAGTGATTGAATATGTTCTTAGTCATTATCATAACAATAATGTAGCAAATATTGAAATAATTACCTAGAACTTCAAACATTTGGTATTGGCTGTTTTAATAACAGGTTTGAAGGAATCCACTCTGCTATGTATCTCCTTTGCATGTTGGCATTATCAAGATGAATCCTATAAACAGGGACGTTTAGTAGAAAGCTGACACAGACCAGGAAAAGAGAACAAGTTTTGAATCAAGTCTCAGCATCCTTTATGCAGCAAAAATACTTGTTAGCTAAAACGTAGGGATAATCTACTTTGCTGATGACAGAAGCAAGGAGGCTTTTATAAAGGGCAATACATTTCCACTAATATATTTTTCAGATGAAAATTAAATTAAGTAGGATGTAGACTAAACTCAGAGCCAGGGAAGTGAAATGCATATAACTCTCTTTGGTTCTATTCCTCCTCTGTTATTCTGAAGCAAGTCAACAGTGCTATTCCAGTGATAGATCAGTTTCTGTAGCTAAATACAAAACCTGAGATGTACTCAGACCAAATATATTTTCTTTTCAGGGTTCTGTTGTGATTAATGTGGACTCTATACCCTTTTATTTTTATGTTCTCATTGTTGTTTTCTTTCAAATTATACATAACTAGCATTCTCTGAACTTAGACTCATACTCATAGAATGTGTTGGGTCGGAAGGGGCCTTTAAAGGTCATCTAGTCCAACCCCCCTGCAGTAAGCAGGGACATCTTCAGCTAGATCAGGTTGCTCAGAGCCTCATCAAGCCTGGCCTTCAATGTCTCCAGGGATGGGGCCTCCACCACCTTCCTGGGCAACCTGTGCCAGTGTCTCACCACCCTCATTGAAAAGAACTTCTTCCTAATGTCTAATCTAAACCTACCCTGCTCTAGTTTAAAACCATTGCCCCTCATCCCATCGCTACATGTACTTGCAAACAGCCCCTCCCCAGCTTTCCTGTAGGCCCCCTTCAGGTACTGGAAGGCTGCTATAAGGTCTCCCCAGAGCCTTCTCTTCTCCAGGCTGAACAACCCCAGCTCCCTCAGCCTGTCCTCACAGGAGAGGTGCTCCAGCCCTCGGGTCATCTTCGTGGCCCTCCTCTGGACCCGCTCCAACAGGTCCATGTCCTTCTTGTGCTGAGGGCTCCAGAGCTGGACGCAGTACTGCAGGTGGGGTCTCACGAGAGCAGAGTAGAGGGGGAGAATCACCTCTCGGGATCTGCTGGCCACGGTTCTTTTGTTGCAGCCTAGGATGCGATTGGCCTTCTGGGCTGCAAGCGCACATTGTTGGCTCATGTCCAGCTTTTCACCAACCAGTATCCCCCAGTCCTTTGTTTTTGTTTCATCAGAGTATGAGATACTGGAAGTCTGGTTTCTCCTTTTTAATACTGTTCATCATGCTTTTGCTTTTGATTTGTGCTCAAGAAATCAAATTTTCCATTACTAGAAACAGTCATGTAACACTTTCTTCTTCTTTTTAACATGGCAAATGATCTGAAACAGACCCTTACCTATCTGGACATCTCCTTTTATTGCAGACAGGAAGTGGGTGGCTTGATGAGAGCATGGTAAAAAGGAAGCAGAAGGGCAATAAGAAAAGGGGGGAAAAATAAGATATTAAATTCTTGAAGATTTGTACTTAAAAAGTCAGGTCTGTAGGTCCTGTCCTGAAGGTTAATTTAACTACTCCAAATGTATACTGAGAGTTACCAGCAGAGGCAAGCTTTTCCTAGTGGTTGTTAGGTATACTCTTCTTTTAATGCCGAAATAGGTTTCCACGTGACTCTCTGAATACTTGTCTTAAGTTTTGTCCCAGTTTGCCAGTCTTGGTATTTTGGGGATAGGAAAGAAGCAGGTATACACAGTCACACAAAACTCTTGAGTTTAAAATCCTAGTATGTTTTTTTTCCCCTGTTACTAAAAACGGTAGGGCCCATTTACAAATATGCTTATTGCAGATGAACAACAAATTTCCCTACATGTCATACATAGCTAAAGCCAAAAAGTAGAGCGAATTGCTACTTCACTAGAGTCATCCTATGGGTCTGCCTAAAGAGGGGGATCACCTCGCATGAAGGAAAATGCTGCCTACATTCACATAGATAATTATGTATCTGCAAGAGCCTGTAGCTGAAAGGGCATGTGAATTCTACTAGCTTAGGTGTTCTTTTGTGTTTCCTACTTACAGACAGGGCTAAAGGTCTTCTCTCTGGTCCTTCATTATGGGCATTTGTTATGATATAGGTACCTTTTGTTTTCTCCAAATCTTACTAGAAGCCACACTTCATATAATCAGCCCAATTGTTTCACAGTGTCCCTTTCCATTTCAGAAAATTTCAGCAGGAGTAATTTCTGTCACTTTTTATGCAAGAATTTCTCACAGGTTGAAATTTTTATCTTAGTGACTTTGACCTCTTTCAGAGATGCAAGCTTCCCTTGACACTGCTGTTGAAATACAACTACTAACATTAGATTCCAGCCCATGTTCTTTTACTTGGTTACTTGACGTTTCAATCTCCTTCCTGTATCTGAATATAATAAAATTGAAATTAGCCACAGAGATTTTGCTAAATCTTCCTTTCAACATGATCATATTAGTGAGGCTATCTTATCATCACTTAGTGCGACACCTGAATAAATCTTGAGTACCTTGATTTTCTTTAGTTCTCTCTGTGGATTTCCTCCTCAGTAAGATGCTGACAGGCTTTGGTACTGTTTACATGCTTGCGGTTGGGACAGTTACAAAAAAATATAAATTTGAGCTTTTGTAATTATATACATGCTACCTCATTATTTCCGAAGAATGCTATACAGTGGCATAGGCTTAAAGCAGAATCCCAAAAATTAAATGAGTAACCATCTCTGCTGCTGCCACTGGATTACTCAACCAGAGTGAGTCTCTTCTATAATACAATGTTTGTGCCACCAGGCTTTATAAGACTGCCCGTCATACACACCACCAAGCGCAGTGATGGATAGATAGATATGCTAGGTCGATTAATAAAATCAAAGACCAGTGCTCAGCAAAACATATTTGTACTGATGATGAAAGCTTTTATATCTCAAAGTTTACAGAATTGCAATACCTTCCTTTGCCAGGGCTCTCATAAGCATTCTGTATTTTAGTATATTCAAAACGCCGCAGCCTGCGTCCTTACAGGCATTCAATGAGCTTTACTTACTCTATTTCATTTACATGTACCAAGTGGCAATTCATTTTGTTTAATCACTTTTCCAGTCTTTACAGTAGAGATTTCACTAGTAGAATCGTACCTAGAGATAGAGGGCTATTTCTCTGATCCATCCACATATTTGATGAAGCGAGTTGCATTAAGAGATGGCAGAATAGTGCCTCAGTCTCCATAATATAATAAGTAGCTACAAGAAAAACAAGACAGTCTATAGAGGAAAACCTGCCTGAAGGAGAGCTTGGGCCTTCTGCCATAAACATAGTCCTGACTTTATCAAGAATTTCTGGGAAGCACAAGGATAATAACTTACCTGTGTATTTCTCATTTCTGTTTCTTTCTTGTTGCCTTCTTTAGCAATTATGTCCTGCTAAGTATGTAATTTAGCATTTGTAAATGGTGAAGTATAGAGCAAAAGTAATCTAAGGCTTTTTGAAGATGCTAAAATATGAAATGGATACTTTGGAGTATAGTGAGTCTGAGATGGCTGATGTCAAGAAGTGATATTTAATAGATTTTACTAAAAATAAGTGTGTGTGTAGCTATTAGTATTTTTAACTCGTAAAAATGCAAGTTTTTCAAAAGTTTAGTCTCTGGAACTGTTTCACTGATGAACCTCCTTTCCTTTATAACAAAAATAAAATCACTTTTTGGCAGGGTACTCTATAACCAATTCACAAGTCTATTTAAGTCTGCTTCCCAAAGTTTTATTTTTGTATCCTATTTTTCAGCAGCTAATGAGCAGTGCAAAGTATCACTTGCTGAAGCATGGGGTTTGAGTAGCACTGGACTTGCCGAGCACTGATTACTAAACCAGAAGTTAGTTGGTAGAGCTCTGAGAAGCAGTTGAAACTTGTTTCTGAGCTGTGTTAGGATCACTGCCATGCGTTAGCCTATGAATCAAATGAGGTATCATTATGATCTCTTCAGATGTGTTTTTTTAAAAAAAAAAAATCCTCAGACCTTTAACATCTGCTTAATAACAGACAGAAATTAACAAACTGAATAAAACTCTAATCTTTTATGCTGTATTTATTCTCTCTCTTTTTTTTTTTTTTATCAGAGCATCTAAAAGCTCCAGGTATGGTTATAGAGCTGTATGCACACAGGGGAAAAAAAAATAAAATGTGATCCTGCCATAAAGAGTTGACAACTAAAGATAAGAGGCAAAAGAAGGTGAAAATGAGAAAGCAGGAAGCACTGACAGCATCACTTACAGGTTTTTGGTTTAAGATTACTGCTAAGGTAGCCAAGGTTGTTGGGGTTTTTTTACCAAGAAAGCAAAAGAAAGCTTTGTACAGGTGGATGAAAACCAGGACAATGAAGTAACTGAAGATTTTTGAGGGTGACTGATGAAAGCGGAAAACTTCTTGGCTGATAATCTTACAGTGCAATAATGGAAGAAGCAATACGTTCGAAGGAAATAAACTAGTCAAGCATCTGTTATTTTAAGTACAGTCTTAAATTCATGCTTGTTCTGCAGAGCCGTGGAAGTAGGTACAACTGACACATTGCCTTATACCTAGTGAGTGCTGTACTGAGTAAGAGTTACACAGAAGTTTGCAAAAGTCTATCACTGAATTGCCACTCCATCCTATGCAGTCCTCCGGCTCCAGCCTGGAACTATTGAAGAATTCCCTCTAACTAAAGGGAATAGCATTTTGCCTATTACAATGCAAGTAGTGCTTTAGGCTAGGTAAATACTTCCTAGTTCTTAACGTGATATTTAAGACTGTAATTCCCATTTCACACTCTGTAATTTAGGTATTAATCTTTGACTCATCCTTGACATTCTATTTTACACCTACAAGTACTTTGGTGTACAGTGTGTTTTGGAATTTAACAAAATTAGATATACTGCACTTTGCCAGAGAATGACTAGAGAAAAAAAAAAGTACTTTTTTCCTAGGCTAGCTGAGTAAAAAGCACACTTCTGCAGTTTTAGCAAGTCTGTGTGTGTCAGGCAGGGCGGCTAATTCAGCATTTCATAGGGGGTCTACATCCACTGGAGATGAACAAACTGTGCAGAAAGGAAAAACAGGTTTAACCTATCACCTAAATTTGTTTTACATACTTTCCTGTATGTGTGTGCATCTCTGTGTATGTATGTACTCCCTATAGAGGCTTTATGCTTGTCATGGTTTCAGATGGGAACGGTTCTGCTTTCTCTGTTTCATGGATGTCTCTCCATCTTATCCAGTTCCTAGGGGCTGCACCTCTCCAATTATTTACTTGAATCTGTAATTCAGAATCTCTCCCAATATTTCCTAGCCTTATTTAGTGATTCCTAAGGCATAGATCAGACGGAGAATGGTCTGGCTTCTATTTTTCTTTTCCAAGTTAGATTGCATACGTGCTAGTGAAAACCCATGAAACTTAACTGCCGTGTAGCACGACAACATCTGCTTTGGGAGCCAGAAGCTGATGATGGCTGTCTCCTAATGATGCCTCTCTGTGCCATTGCTCCCTTTTAGGCACCTTTTTAGATACCTATGTCATAGCTGCCAACCCCTGCTCTAAAGCAGAGGCAGAGATCAAGACTTGAAAGACACTGTCTTGCCTGTAATTAGGGTGCCACTCTGTGTGCTGCAGCCAGAACAGCTATGTCCTGGAGGAAATAGCTCACCCTGCTATTTATGCTGCTTGGCTTTAGCTTGATGTATTTTTTTGCCCCTTATTATCATCAAAAGATAGCGTCCTGAATCTCATGTGGTTGGGTCTTTCTGCGTGGAGGAACAAAAGAAACTGAAAACTTGCAGAAAGGATGAAATGTAAAAAAATTCATCCCAGGAGAGCAGCAGCAATGAAGGAAGTCTTGGGAAGGAGGGAAAAATGGCACATGGACACCTAAGGAAGAAACATGGTGTGGTTATACCTTCCTCAAAAGTAGGGAGCACTTCTGTATTTTGCTTGTGAGTTAAACAATAGCAAGATACAGCAGGCCTGTCCTGGTGTCCCACTGATGGTAAGGGTCTGTCTTTTCCTTGTCCTTTCTTTTGTTATTCCCCTGTTTTCTTTCATGGAGCAAGGAGGCCTTCTCCCAGCAGCTTTTGCTGTTGATTTCTATGAGAAAATATTTAGATGGTAAAATCTTTCAGGCAGGGATTATTTCTTCATTGCCTGCCACAGTGGGACTTCTGAGCTATGACTACAGGCATGAGGGACTCAGAAAGGCAAATTATGAAGAAGAAGAATAGTAGTGGAATAGCACAAACTGTAAATGATTTATTTCCTGAAGATTGTTTGAAGCGGACATACACAGTGCTTAGCTAAATCTCTCAGCAAAATACAGATCTGCAATGAATTGAGAGGAAGAAAATGCAGCTGGGATGAAGCTGTCCCTTCTAATCACGGTAGACGAATCCATTCAGTTAATTACATCTTGGATATGTGATCTTCTCAACTCCAGGTCATGACTGGGCTCCTGGGTTTAGGCAAGGCAGAGTTTCATAGGGAAGCAGACTGCTGGGGAGGAAAGCAGCCCATGTAACAGCAGTGGCTACAGAGCTCTTTGCTAGAGCTCTGTTTTGGTTGTTTGCTTTGCCAAGTGGCTATTGCTGGGGAGTTTCAGTCCCTCCCAGAAGCAGCAGTTGCTGCCCCAGCCCCTCCAGTTCCCCCAGTGGCAGCAGAGACACAAGCCCAGCTTCTGTGGCAGAAGAGAGCCAGCACCCAGGGGGCTCATGGCTGCCTTTTGCCTTGCGAGAGCTGTTTTTCACTTGACAAGTTTAAGCTTTTATCTTGCTCAGAGTATTTATTAGCCAGCCCAATCTGAATATACATCACTTTGGTTACTCTTAAATAAATTCTCTTTTTCGGGGTGGGGGCTGGGGGGAGAGAGGGAGGGTCTTTCCACTGTGATTGCCTGACATCTCCAGCCCTTCTATCTTTTCCCTTTGGAATCAGCTGCTCAGTCTCGGAGTCACCATTGCCCTAGTCCAGCTTCAGTTGGTGAATGTGACTTACAGGAACAAATCAAAGCCGTAGTGATAGAAGTCCTCAGAGACACAAGATGGTGAGAAGTCTGGGACTAGATGACAGGAGTTTATTTATTACAGGAATACATATGAGTTGTAGGAGTAAAGAAGTTGTGGATGTGAAAATGAAAGGACGTCTTATTGTAATAGTAATGACAAATGGGCTTTTTTTTTATTTTAACCTGTAATGACAATATCTGGCTCTGTCACAATTCTCCAAATAATTGGGAAGTCCAATGGATTATTAAATAAATTAACTAAATGGCATCCTTTTATGAGGTGACAAAACTTAGTAAAAAAAGCCTTTGCAGAAGGCAGACAGGGCTTGAAGAGCAGAGCTCTTGACAAATCTTTTATTTTGAGCATCTCAAATGCATTCTTGATTAAGAAGAAAATGGTCAACTGTGTTCTTCAAAGGTTCTCACATTTCAGAATATCATGGTGGCTTTCTAGTCACCTACAGAGGACAATAATTCCCCCGTTAGCAGAGTAACTGAATACATTATTTCTATGTAAGACATTCTAGTTACACCATCTTGCTCAATTATTCATGATATGCACCAGAAGAAAAGGGGGGAAGATGTTCAATTTGAAGCAGAGAAATTGGGAGATTTTAAGAAAATAAATTATAACCCTTAGGGTATTGTAACACTAGAAAGGCCTACCAGGGAGGCTGTGCTGTCTTTCAAGAGAGGTTTTAGAGTGCAGGTTAGAGAAACATCAGTAAAGAATGAGCTTGGTGAGGTTAATTTTGCCTCAGTGCGCAGGGATTAGATAATTTCTCGAGGTCCCCTTCTGTCTTGTATTTCTGTGAATCTGTGCTTTTGTTGTTTTTTGCTGTCCTTTTATTGATCTATCCCACTATGCTGTTTGTCATTTAGACTGCAACTCAGTATTAAGTACTGCCTTCAAAGACTTTTTCCTTCTCCAATAACCCTTTTCCTGGAGAGCACACTACATCTCTCTCTTATTAAATACACACTATTTGTGTGTTCCACTCCTCACCTCCTCAGGCTTTTACAATTGTTTTCCAGCAATTTGCGGTTTTTTTCATGGGCTCCAGGCATTGAGAGGAAAATTACAGCCTAGTAGTGAAAGTTCACATAACTAAAAAATGTTAACGTTTCCCAATGTGCACTGTTCACATAGGGTCAAACAGCGGGCTTGCAGAAAATGGGTGTAAAACACAGATGGATTTCAGTAGTGCCAGCATTTGGCTAAAGGAGCCTGTTGAATACAATAGAAAGCTGCTGTAGATACTGTCCAACTAGTCCCTTTGGTCAGGGACACTTTAATTTAGTCATACACCATATCCCATTTTCAAGCTAAACCAAGTACAGCGCATTCTCCCCTAATTCTACAGCCAGACAACTCATTCGCATTTGTTATGAGACCCACTGAAGCCTCCCTGTGAGCCATGGATGTTGAGCCACCACAGGAACAAACGCAGAGCCTCTTTGGGCTTGAAGGGGGAAAAGGAGGATTCTCACAGAGAGTTTGTTTCTGTAGCAGAGGAAAGCAAGGCAGGATTACTCTGAAGTAACCTCTGGGGTAGTTTATTTTTGTTGTCTGCCGACTACATACAGAGCCCAGAAAGAATAGCTTCCCAGATGAAGTACCTCACTAGCTGTGAGAACCTGAAGCAGGAGGAGGGGTGGTGGCCCGGTTCAAGCTCCAGTTGTCCCCGTGGTCCAGCCCTGATGAGAAATCTGTTGTTGGATGATTTTGTGGGAAATTGTTCACAGAACTCTGTGACAAAATGTGTTTCTTTGTCTCCTCCTTCCTCTAGACTCTGTCCTACTCCTTTTTGGCATATTGTTAATTCCATCTACCCACCACTTGTAGTTCCAGATAGACAGTATTTCAGGGACAGACCTTGCACAGTCAGTTCCTCTTAACTTTAGTTTTCCATGTGGTTCCTTTGCTGGAAAGGTACCTGGTTAGACCTTCATCTACTTGAAACATGTTAGGAGGCTACAGGTATTTGCCAGTGGTCTATGCCTGTAGAAGACTAGCACAAGGAAGGCGCAAGAAAAATGCAAGACAGCTGGCACTGTCTGGCTTCAGTCACCATTGTGATGGCGCTGTGCCCGCTCACCTCCACTGCAGAAGCTTTGTACACCCCAAAAGAAATACCGTAAAAAAACCAAACGTGTTCTCCTAAGTTAATCGGTACTTCTCTCTTTCTTGCCCATGCTGGGCATCTCTAAGAGGCACAAAATTCTGCATAACTTTCCATGTTTTCTCTAAGCCTACTATAAAGCTCCACAGCCTGGTTTGTAGGCAATACCTGTCTTTGCTGGCTGGTGATTGTTACAAGACCTCTTGTGTGCAGAGCCCCATACTCTAATAAAGAATACAAGGATTCAGGCAATGGCAGAACTACTCTGTCTCTTGAGTTTAATGAACTGGACCCCTTTCACACTTAAACTCTCTACTGGAAATACCTGAGAGACATTCTGATAACCTGGGAGTTTCTGTTATTGTTATAACAATGGCAAAGGTGTTCTATTACCACACAATAGCTGTCTTCTTGCTCTTATTTGTTTATGTATATATATATATATATATATAAACCATATATGTGGATTTATATGCTTACATACCATAAAAATACCTTTATATATTTCTTTAAATCTGGCCTAATGAAACTGAGATGCTTTTTGTGCATGTTTGACCACTTCAAAGGGGCTTAATAGAAAGAAGTTATTTCTTAGTATGCTTGTGTTTAATAATGCTTTTTACTGTATGGTACTCAGCTCTGAAACAGGTAAAGATAAAAGATGTGAGGAATAGAGAACAGCAAAGCAGGTGATCTGGACAGCCAAATAATAACTGTGTGTTCTCTGTTACAGAAGATTCATAACACAGACCTTTAAGCAACGAATACTCTATATCTCTCCCCTCTGAAAAGGTGATTAAAAAATCCATATTACTTTTATCTTTTCATTATTTTAATTTTAATATTTTAAGCCCCGCGTTCAAGCTGACTTTAAGTAACTTCTAAAGCTATAAGGGGCTAGACGGAAGAAGAATTTCCAGAGACCGCTTCACAGCTTTTAAAGTTCTTTCTTTGCCAGGGACCACTGATTGCAGCCTGCAAAGATATTAAATACTGTCACTTCTGCTGGTTTGATCCTCAGTGTCTGATTTCTCCTCTCCCCGCTTCTTTTCTGATGACATTGTTAGTTTTAATACTGGGCATTTGAAGACTACAAATATGACCATTCAGACAAGATATTTTTGGCCTTTGCTAACTTCCGCAAATGCGTTTTCAAAATCAGTATTTTTTAATTGGTCACTTGAGCTTTTTTCAGTGACGTTGAACCTCTGATGCATGTCATTTCAGAAGCATTCTCCAAACATTGTAGGCGTCATGGAGCAATTTTAGCATAAAAAGAAGAGTATAACTAGAGATGGCGGGGGAGCAAATTACATTTTGTATATATAGTATTAAATGCTTCCATTAGTTGCCATAGGGATGGGCAGAAGTTGGTCTGAAATGACAGCTTTTCTGATGCTTGATGTGTTTAAAAAGAAAACATTGGAGGGGGGGTTTTTTATTGTTATTATTACCTTGGGAGTCTTTTATAGGGGAGGGGGAAATATTAAAGTCATATTTCTCACAAAAAAAATGCAGTGGGACTACATTAACAGACCAGGCATCTCCTTCACCTCTCTGCAGAGACACTGACCTCTACAAAACACGCATCTTCGTAGCTTCAGGGCTGTAATTCCAGAGCTGCTCTGAGCTTCACATTTTCTTCTGTTGTGCAACACGGGAGCTATCACCACAAACCCTCCTCCTGAGCAGTATCTGTAATTCAGCTGCAGTAGTAACCCAAGGATAACCATGTCTTGTAATTACTGCTGCGCACACCCCAGTTACAACAGAATGGTGAGAGCTGGTTGTCAGACCGTGCTTTTCTGTTTGCTCACTTTAACATTGACTTGGCTTGAATTTCAGAAATCAACAGAAAGCAAGCCCTGGATTTATAGTTACGCTAGGAGCTCCCACGCTATCACATCAAAAAGCTAAGAGGTGCGAGTCGCATATCTCAGCATGTGATCTAAGCTTACAGCCATCCGATGTTAAAACTATCATTCATGCCAAGCGTGACCAGGAGTAGGATGCCAGCTGTGCAGCTTGCTGGAATTCAGGTCCCTGAAAATTTTGTTTGGATGGTGTGTGTGCCACACAAGGGACGCTTGCTGGTTTTGCTAACTAAAAAAGGTAAACGGCTCAGAAATTACTACTACACAATATGTAAATGAGAGTTAATCGAGAGGCTTAATGTTATAACTTTCAGTGTTTCTGAAGATGGTCCATAAAAGAAGGATCTGCCCTGTAAAGAATGAAACTGAGGCACTGTACTTACTGAGTCTAACCTCAATTCACTGGACTTCCCACTGATTTTTAGTAAGTTTTTAAACAAGTAGGTGTGAAATGAAATTTTATTTTAAAAATCTAACTTCTAGGTTGCGCCACAAGTACCTTTTTTCTTCATTCTCCTGAAGACAGTGTTTTATTCAAATTACTGATCAGCCTTGGGGGGCAGAGAGCAAACATTGAATGTTATTTTGAGAAGACCACCCATAGACTGTGAAATGTCATTTGTCAGGGCAATTATTTGCAGTCTGCATGTACATGCTGTTCTGGCAGTTCATGGGGATACACCTCACTAATGTCATTGTAGTGTCTCTAATAATTAGTGAAACTTGGGACGCAGAATAAATGTGAAGACCTGTCCTAGGCTGATGTTTTTTTAGAAACCTTATCCAGTCTGGTGGTGTTAAAAGACCTGATCTTATGTCAAGCTGAAGAAACTGGAGGACAGGATCTGCATTAGCTGTTTCCACGGTGGAATGCAAATTTGGTGTGAGCTCTACAAATTCTTACTGAAGGTGCAAAGAGGTTTTGCTCAAAGGCAAGCGGAAATTCTTTGAAATCATGAGCAACATGAAGAATCTGAAGTACTCTCCTGAGCCTGCAGCGTATGGTGAAAAAGGAGAAGGACGTGGGCAGAAAGCAGGCATGTTTGAGGAGACATGAGAACTAGTGTAGCCCCCATCATGCTAATGGAACACAAAGCTGCAATACATATTCCTCTTTTAGGCCATACTTTTGCTACCAGGCAAACTAACTTGACAGCTCTACAGTCTCACTATCATTACGACAGAATTAGGTTCTTCTGGCTTGTTATCTTCCTCATCATTTTTGACATTGCATAGACCTGCATTATGCAGGATCAAATCCTTCAATAAAGTATGGAAAGCACAGCAATATGTACTTGCATATGCTTACATATTTGAAAGGCGTAAAAATATCCAACTCATGCCCATAAAAAAAAAAAAAGTGTCCAAAATAAGTTAAAGGTAAAGGCAAACTTTGGAATAACTCCAGTAGTGAGGTACAGTAATGTGTGTCCAGGAATACCTGAGGAACTGGGATGATTTTTGTCAATTACATTCACCTGTTTCATCACAAGTCCTACAAATATTCCCACTGCAAATGATGTGGCTCCTCAGTAGTCCCAGAGCAGCACAGGGCAGGAAACATAAGACAGGTGGATGTTTTTTTCTGAAGCTCTTGTTGTTGAGCTGTCTTCTAGGGAAGATAATCATAAAAAACACAGGCCAAACACTTCTGAAAACTGTATTAGAAGTTGATGCAGTTTTTCAAGGATAGCACAGTGTAGAAACAGAAAAGGAGATTGATTTTTATGTAAATT
Organism: Larus michahellis; assembly: GCF_964199755.1. Taxonomy (NCBI): domain Eukaryota; kingdom Metazoa; phylum Chordata; class Aves; order Charadriiformes; family Laridae; genus Larus; species Larus michahellis. The sequence continues at coordinate 73,995,954 of NC_133897.1, read as the reverse complement.
ATTCAGAGATTGGCATTCATATGCATTATTTATCCATGTATGCACGGTGCCCTATGAATATTAAATCTCATCATCTTATTTGAGGACTACACCTTGTAAATTCATTAATAGTCCATAATTATGTCTTTCCCTTACATAAAGTCAGCTGGCAAGAAGTCATTTGATTTTGTTCTAACCAGATTGCAATTCCTAGATTTTTATCAAATGTAATCACATTACTGTATTTATGTACAGCTGCTCAGTTATTTCAGAATTGTTTATCCCATTTAAACCAGCAACCAACTGAAACCAGATTTAGGAATGATCCACTATCAGTGCAACATCTCAAAGGCCATCAGGAGACTGTAAGCAAACATTTGTGTCCAGTTTCCCTCTGCTGGTTTTCCCTTTCTTTCAGTGAAGATTAAGACTGAGATCATTGCGACCTGTGCTAGTGCAAATTAAAGGCATTCCCTATTACAGCTTTAGCCAGTCACACCGTCCTTTGCGTGGGGGATAGCTCAAGCTCTGGTGACTGCTCAGTCCCAGGAAGGCAGAGAAGATGGACAATTTTGTTGTCTATCTGTCATTGTTTCCAGCTGCCCCTTTGAATCCTTTCAAAGTTCCTTTGTCAGAACTCTCTGAGAAGGCAAAGTGAGCAGGAAGCCGAAAGGGATGCCTCCACCTCCACGACTGCTGGGTGCTGGTGGGGCAATGGAGGAAGGCTTACCCAAAAGATCTCTTACTAGTTTCATCCACTGCCACACATAGCTCTGTGTTTCTCTACTTCCATCAAGTCACCTGTGGTAATGAATTAGGGAAAGTTCCTCTTCTTCCTTTCCTGCGTAGTTTGTTATTGAAAAAAAAAAAATAAATCTGGTCATGTAATTGAGGAGGATGACGAAGGTCTATTAATGCAGAAGAATTTCTACCTGTATAAGGATGGAAGGATTAGGCTTTAACATACGTGCTCTCCCAAAATCTCTCTTCTCTAATATGTTTATCATATAATTATGACTTCAACTTCTCCTCCCTCAAATGAAGGCGTATCAAACTGCCATACATCATCTTAGAATAGACTTTTTCTATGCAGGATAGCTAACCTTTGTTCTCCATGACAGCACTTCTAAGATTTTCTCAACTAGCAACTTCTTGAACTTCTTGTTCATGACATGATGCTGGAGCTGCCTCTTTTCAAGCTCATCTCTTCTGCGTTGGAATCCATGCAGTTCATCCTTCAGAGCTAAATAACAAGAATGTGACCCTGATGCTATGAAAACCCAAACCAAGCCTTCCACTGATTTCAAGAGCCAGAGCTATCTTTATGCTCTCTCCAGTGTTTCTGGATATTGATAATTTTTATGGCAGAAGCATTAAAAATGAATACCTCTACACTGGGAGTGCCTCTTCTTCTGGACAACTCTCTTAAAATTCCTAAGTGGTTTCAGCATGAGGACCCCAAGATGGAGTTGTAAAAAATTTGTAGAAACTTCTGAAAGCATCAATGTTAGTCTCTATAACCGTGAAGCATCTGTAACCCTCATTCGAATATTTTTATGTTTTATTGTATGTTGTGTGCATCATAATATTTGTCTTGCATTACAAATAAGAAATAGAGAACATATTTGTGTCTTAATTTTGCTAGCAATCCTCTCTTTTTAATATATCTAAGCACAAGACCGATAATTAAAATTTCAAAAAAACCCTTTCTTCATAGCTTAGGGGCTTAAACTTTTATATTCTTCCTTTATTCTGAATGTATCCCTCAGGAAACAACTCTCTGTAATAATCACCTTGCCTACACTTCTTCAGTCACACATTACATTCTCTCTCCCACTTTCTTTCAGGTTAATATTAGTGTTTGTCAGCAGCAGACTTTTTTTTTCCAAGGCTCTGAGTCATTACAGTAACAGTTATGTTCTCAATAGAGAGTTCAGGATAGGAAAAAAACCTAGCCCTATGCCTACATGTATCTGACTGTTAAGAGAACCAGAAGGCTACTCACTCCTTTTAAATGCCAAGTGTTCAATTACTTTCCTCTTGAGGTTTTTTTTTTTGTTGTTTGGCTTTCTTTTTTTATTTTGGGAAAAAGTCAAATGTGATGCAGTAGGTTACTTAAGCTCACGATGAGGAATGCTGGCTTCATGTTTTTTCCAAAGCGTGACATGTTTTTTCCAAGTATTTCTTTAGCAGAGATCGGTTGGTGGGTTTTATGGTCTAGCTCACACAGAGTTTGGTCTCAGTCTAGTCCTCCGTGGCTATCTGTAAAACCATTGCACTCATTATCCTGAACAGGGATCTGTGCTGATAAGATGTCCTGTCAATAGCAGAGGTTTTGCAAGTTTGGCTTCAGGGCTTGATAGAGCAGAGGGAAGCGTTCAGAGAGCTGGAAAGTACAGCTTCTGGTTCTGGCTACTGCTGTCCTTCCCTGTCCTGCCCCCTGAGGTGCTCTGCTGTTCTTTGGGAACCAAGTCAGAGAACACATCTCAACGCACAGTGCATTAGCTCAAGAGCTGCACAAAACTTTCAGAGTGAGCCACAAGGATATGTGAAGCCTGATCTGGGGATCATACTTAACAGAAAAAAGATCTGTTTAACCTGAACATTTTTCTAGACACATAGACTTTTCAACTGAAGTGGAGGTAATGGATTTCTCCTTCTGAGGGTAGAGCTCTCTCTGGACCGTGGGTCAAACCTGAGCCCACACTACCATCCTAAAGACTCTGTAATCAGGCAGGGAAGGATTTCCCTCATGGTGATGAATGCCACAGAAGCATATAAATATAAAGGCACTGTTATCTTTCTTGTTGCTAAGTACCCCCTAGTCAGAGTGAGCTCTTAGCAGCTGTCAGAACTGCTGCACTATAATTTAAAGTGAACTGTAAATCCCTGAGATGGATGAAGGTATCAAGATGGATGATCTTGCAATGGTCAGTAGAGAGGCTGCTGGTGATTTCAATGACTACACTTGTCTGTCAGGGGTGGAAGATGACAATGCAGATTGAAAGGATGATGGCAAAGAGGATCAGAAGGACACACCAAAAGCTAAAGGACGGGTGCTATAAAACATTCTCCAGCGTGCAAGGTTGTATTTTTTTTCAGCCTCCTTCTGACTGGGAGATCCAGCACCCCTAGAAAAAAAAATATTCCATATTGCTTGCAAGTAAGCAGGATATGACCCTTGTAGAGAGTGAAGGATAGTGTTCTCCTGCCTTCCATTTTTCCTTCTGTGTCTCTGTGTTGCCAGCCTTTCTTCTTTTTTTCTGTTTTTTTGTTGAAGAAAGTCCCCTGAGCTAAACAGGCAACTGGCCCCCAGTCCATAAGTTAATGATCCGATAACTATCAGAGGACAGCTTGAAAGGACCTATCAGTAGTCGTCATGGCAAACACAAACTCTCCAAAATGCAAAGAGGAAGGTGCCAGCAACTCTCCAAAATGCAAAGACGGCAGCTTGCAGTGTTCTTGCTGTTTGTTTTAATTTGTGTTTAGGAATGATAATGTTTGTCACACCTCTGAAAACAGGAACACAGTTTGCACAAGCCAGATCCACCACTAAGGTGGCACTGTGAGACGCCTACTCAATCCAACCATATTTAGTGGGGTGCCAGAGTAGGAACAGCCATACCAGATTCTACCTGGAGTTCATATAGCTCACCCTTATCTTTAATACTGTCTGGATGCTTTGAAGAAGCATGTAAGAAATCTTAAGAGTGGAAACCCATGGAGTAATCCGCTTACGGGGATTCTTACTGTCTAACCTGCACCAAAAAAACCTGTACTCTGAAGGTTTATTAACCTTCTCGGGTTTCTTCTTAAAAGCCAGAAAAATCCTATGCTACTCAATATCAGAGTTTTCTGATACTAAAATGAAAATCTAACCTTCCAGAACCCACAGTTCTGAGCACCAGTAATGTTTGGTGGCAATGGATTTCAGAGGGCATTTATACCTGATCTTTGGAGCAGAATATCTGCAAATATGTGAAGACTAAGCCTGATTGCTTCCTTACACTTCTCTTGGTCAGAACTTCTGAGTCTAAATGTATCGAGGGATCACTTTATCACTGATGCCTTCAATTTCTGATCCGCTTCCAAAATCAGACTTTTGGGAACTACGCTAAGACCTGCTGGAAGAAGCAGGGTCCTGGCCCTCTTGTGAGGAATGCCCGTGCGACTTAATAGTGTGACCCTTGTTAGTCCCTAGTGTCTGGCTTCATCAGGATTCCAAACCATGTGCAGCTCCAACAATGCTTAACTAGATGAACTTGAAGCCACTGAGAGATAGCTGCGCTATATTTCAGTTTATTAACCATACAAGCCCACTTTCAAACGCGGTAAAGGCACATTATAATGGAAAAGATCTCAGTGGCAACATATTCTGCTTTCACAGTCTATGGATATGCATGTTTAAGCTATCATGCCATGAAACTGTGCTATTTGATTTATGTTTTTACTGATGCTTTGACTGAGTAGTTTGTTGCAATGTACTGCTAAATGGAGGAAAAATCAGAAACTGCATCAGACAACCACTCTGTATTTCATTCTAGAAAATAGCTGGCAATTATAATTACTCACCATGTTTCTGGCTCAGAATAAAAGTGGCATTGCACAAAAACCACACTGAACATTCATCGTGATTAGAAAATGCTCCATACCTTGGAGTGCAGTGGAGACATAAGAATAATTTTAAATGCAAATTAAATTGTGGGGGTAGCAAAGAGAACAGATAAAAGACAGTAAAACAAAGCCTTTCACTTTCCTCAAATTAGCAGGCTAATGTAGTATAAAAAAAAGCAGTTCTACTCAGATCTGTGCTAAGAGCTTTCATTTCATCATAATATAAAACAGCAGATCCGTCACCTTTCTCTATTCAGTACTCTTGATTTCGAGGTTGAAGTGAAAATTAGAAGCTGTTCATTCTGGCTCACAGACTGGGTTGCATTTGCTTAGTCTTATTGCATGACAGTAGGATGGAAAGAGGTCAGTAACACTGGTAAGTACTTACCTCCTGCATCTGATTTTCTTTATTTATTTTTAAAATCTTTCACGGTGCTTTGGCTTTTTATCAATGTGTATTTCCTGAAAAAAGCTACATCATGTATTTTGTAAAAGGCTGTATCTTAAGCAGAAACGCAATGATTCCTCGAGAATGCTTGTATCAGATGTTAGAGCTCCTTCAAGAATGAGTGAATTACTTAAAGTAGGAATTCTGTAATGGGAAAGGTTTCCGGATAATTTATATATTTCCTAGCATTACTGGAACATTTTGTGTGTTGCTTTTTCTGTCTGCCTTGTCCAACAAGCAGTACCAGATAAGAAATTAATCTCTTCAAGATTTTATTTGCATTATACTCATAGCAAAACATTAAACAATCTCATTACCCTTGTGGTAAATGATGGAGAAAACAGGTATTTTACTTACTGAAAGCAAATTATTAGACAAAACGTAATGTTACGGTTAATCATTATGAAACATTTAAAAATATCTCAGAATATGAGATGCAACAAGGAAGATCAGAGTGAAAAACAAATTCTTAAGGAAACTTGATGCAGATATTTTTTTTTCCCTTGGGAAAGTTTTTATCAAATCAAAACCAGGGGCTTAATTTTTCAGTTTGAAGGGTGAGGGGGAGTGGGGGAGATGATCGTAGTGTCACCTCCTGTTGCTAAGTAACAACATCTCCTGGCCATTTTTATCTGATAAAGGAAGTCCAGTTGACGTTATGCATTATTCATCACAGTTCCAATCAAACAATCAAAATTGTTTGCTTACACTGGGGACATTTAGTAAGATCAAAGAAACCCTCCTTGAAACTACTGGAGCTTACACCACTGCCCGGCAGCCCTTGATACTCTGCAGTAAGTATCGTTTCTGGTTTGGGAGTGCTCCAGTGAAGTGAATTGCTGAGGAATTTTAAAAGTTTTCTCATCGGGATAGGCTCCTGAATTTTAGAAAGGACTGCATGTTGATCGATGAAAACCGAATCGAAGTAAAAAGGGAAAGCTTTGGAACGCTGGGTTCCTGATTTTTGCCAACGTAGTTAAAGGAATTGCTTGAAGCAAGGGTCAGACTCCTTGCCCCAGACCTTTCTGTTAGGTTTGCATGGAAAAGGACTAGAGGTATTTTTGTCTGTCTGTCTTAAAATAAATGTTGTGCAGAGCTGTTTGTATGCTTATGATTATATGCTGTAGCTAGCTGAGGTGTGGAGGAGAGAACTGGATTGTCTGTTTTCTGCAAATCCTGTTTTTTAATGTGAGGTATTCAGAGCAGAATAAAATGCAGAAGGCAGCAAGAAGGCTGGAGAAGGGTCATGATAATGTGCACAATCCCGGGAACTCTGCCCGGCAGAGGCAAACCTGATTCAATGTACATCTTAGTTGTAATATAGGATCTAGACAGATCTGAGGTTCGGAAGAATGACAAAAATATAAACCTTAGCTAAGAAGCAGTGCTAGGAATAGCCTACTATTTCTTAATGATTGCTGTTATCACATCTTTTAAAACTGATGGTGGGATGTTCCGTTGCTACTTCTGGTCAGTAAGAGGGGAGAGGGAAGGCAAGGCTGGCCTCTGGTCATTTAGGTGGAATGAAATATCCAGAATATTGTGTCTTCCTTTCTATTGGCGTAAGCGGCATGAATGCTGTCTTTAACGTAGTCTGTTACAATAGTGCTTACTCGGAGGTGCTGGCTGTGGATCTGTCTAAAGGAGGTCCCTGCCCTAAGCCTTTCTGATCTTCTTTTTAAGAGCAAATATAACAGGCAGGTGAATCTAAGTATGTATTGTAAGAAATGGAGATTGTGCCTAAAATAAAGGTGACTGTACTGTAAAGATGCTAGGAATATTGCTAATACTGCAGTAGGAGTTTTCTTTTATGTCTTTAGACAAGGATTTAAACCAAACATCCTAAAATAGAAAAGGATACTTATGAAGTTCTATGAATAGTGATTTAAAAATGCTTTGACCCTAATATGCCAAATGAAGTACTTCAGTGACTGCCTACACAATTCTTTCCACAAAGAAACTCACCAGCTTTTTTCTGTCTGACATCTCTGTAATCTTTCCCAGGAATCTGACTGATCATCCATACCGGAGTATCGTACACAAACATAAAGTTCCTTCAAAATGGACTACTTTCTGGATGTCGAGTCTGCTCACAGACTGTTTTACAGTCAAGGAGCTCAAGGTAAGAAACTCTGGTACTGACTCAGAAAATGACTATTTTAACTGTACGGTAAAGATGTATAGGGCCAGGCAAGGGCCAGCCCTTTTGACTGACCTACTGAAGTGTACAGAGGCCATAGGCAAAGGCCTTCAAAATGCATGGGGTGTAAAAGGGATTACAAGAGGAGTAATGATAGGGTTGATCTGCTCTCTCAGAGGATAAGGAAAAGCTATGAGAGCTGTTGGGTACACAGCAGGAGCAAAAGGCACTGCCAAGATCCAGCCCCTGGTGTTGCAGAACTCAAATGGACAAGTCAGGGGGGACAGCAGTGGTCCACTGCCTGCTGTGTAAGCCTGTGGTGTCCTTCCCAGGACACTCCTTGCTTATTGATGCTGTCAGGATGATAATGTGGTGTTGTTCAGTGCTGCAGGAATAACTGGTTTGGGAAAGCCCTGAGGGAGTCCAGCACACTGCATGCAAACAGCTGGCTCTCACTGGTCTGCATCCTTCCCTGTGAAATGCTGGTCCCCGCCAAGAAGCAGCAGTGCGAGAGAGGGAAAGACTAATCAAGCTTCTTTGCTTTCATGCAGTTGAGACTTGTTCATGACATAGATGATATTTTTGGTAAAGTCAGTTCACATTTTTCTCACCAGCTCTATTTTTGGAGAAAACTTGCAATTTCAGAGAGAAGGGTTTTTTTGTTCCTTAAACTTTAAACACCATATTAAATTGAAGAAAACTGTAAGAACCAAGTAGCTCTATCAGCCTTTTTTGTTTTTACATACTGCCTGTTTTCTGAAAACGTGATACAGCATTTTTCTGCCAATAATTTCATCAGTTGCTAATGAAATTCAAAGTCCGGCCAACAGAGTTCTGCCTTCCCTCTGAAGGCCATTCTCGCAGAGCAAAACCTAATCCAAACGGGGAATGCCACCATCCCAGGATACACGGGTGTCGGTACCACCACCACCTTTAACCTCTGGCTCAGCTGAGATGCTGCTGCCTAACACATGCTGCGTTGCCCAGCTGCTGACCCAGTTGTGGTTATACATTTTCACCTGTACAAGTCACAGAAAACCTTTCTTGTCACAACATGGTCTTCTGCATTGAACAACAGAAACAAATACTAAGCACCTCAAAATCAGGGAAAAAGTTGGCTGAGGGCAATGACTGATTTGGCTGGCTTTTTTCTCTGTCTCTAAAATGCAATGGGCACTGGAGAATTGCTACAGAGGTAATATTAAAATAAGTTCTTCAATATCCCTATGAGAACAAACCCCTTTCTATTCCATAAAAACTGAAATTCAGGAACCTACAACTTACTGCTTTACAAGCTAGAGCAATTTATGAACAGCATCCTCGTGCACTGCAAGGTACAGAGGGGACTATGGAAGAAGGAATATGTATTCATGCAATGAAAGTCTATTACAGTAATGTGCACAAGGTGACTAATAAGGGTTGCACAGGCAGTCTTCACTGTAAGTATTTCCAAGGCGGCAAGGGAAAAAAGCATTATCTTACCCACAGTTGGAGAAATTATATTGTTAGCACATAGAGAAATGCTTGTACTGATCAGTTAGATGCATGACTGAAATTTTAACCTCAGCACCTGGTTGATTCTTTGTTTTAATGCAATTATTTTGCTTTCTTAAATGCAAAATGAGGGAAAAAATCCATCATGCAGAACTGTATTCCTTGACACAAAAGTCATCAGCAGGGGGGTGACCTTTAGATCTGTCATGCGGGCTTCTATCCTTTGGCCAAAACAAGTAGGAACCAGCACTGAGACTTGGGGATTTTTTTGTCCCCCTGCTTGTGAACATTTTATGAAAGACTCCAATGAAATGCTTCCACTCTGCACCACAGCACAGTACCGAGGCTCCCAAACCCTAATTACCTCCACAACTGGAAACAGTACGTTGATAAAGAGCCCTGCTGCGCTTATGCTCTGTCCCCTTCAACTTTTCAGCTTTCTCGTTCCCCCTTTTACTGTGTTTTCCCCAGCTCCTGCACTTCACATCTCTTATCTCATGTGCTTGTGAGACCTCTTCCATGAACTCCAGTACTGTCCCCTCTCTTAATCTCTCTGTGTTTGAGGGTAGCTGCTTTCCAACAAGCTGGGTGCCATCAGGGAAATCGCTCTGAGTACAGAAGAGCTTCTGCTCTACATTCTCAAATGCTGCAACACAGCAGCCCCCTGACCACAGGAGAGGTGCTTGAGGGGAAGGATGGGTGGACAACCCCACCAGCAATAGGTGTGAGAGATGAAATGTGGCCTGTGCAGAGAGGAGTTTCAGGAAGCTTTCACTGTCTGAGGAAGCACTGAGCATCTCTGAGGTGACAAAGATGGCTTCAGCAGGCCAAACAATAAAGCTCTGGAAGAGTTTAATCCTTGAGGTTTCCAGTAGCAAATGCCTTTATCACCATCCTTAGCCCTAAACTTCTTGATGGTAGCATCCCCTTCCTTTGAGCTATCTTACCCCCTGTAGACAACAAGGAACTCAACCCTATCAAGTCTGCATTGATGCTGCCCATGCAGCTCTGATAACTCCTGTCTTGTACCTTGTGCCACGTTTTAAGGCTCTCTTCCACAGAACAAGCGTTTCTATATGAAGTAATGGCATGATTTCTCCAAACATGGGAAAAATTAACATATTTCTTCCATTATTTGCCTTCTGAGAAACAGTTAAACTGTGCTAGCTATAACTTTCTGAAAAAAAACCCAACAAAAAAAAATATATTGAATGTGAGGCGCCCATCCGCCATAAATAGCATAGCTCAAGTAGCTAGTTTGGAACTGAATAAAAGGTCTGCAAGAAAGCATTATCACCAGATCTATCTAATGGGACTGCAAGTAACTATTTGATGTTAATATAATAACATGGTGCTATTATCAAATCATGCTATCAAACAGTATGTGTATATGCATTAAAACTGCATTATGACAGAATTGAGTGAAAGAAGACTACAGTATTCTGCCATTTAATTAGAAACAACATCAGAACACATTATATGTATTATTATTACTTCAGTTATATTATTCGTTATTGCATTACAAAATGCTCTGTTTACACACTGCGGAATGGGGGTTTATGACCCACTTACTCTTTCTGTGAGATTTGAAGATTCCTGCCTTTTAATCCTTTGATCCTCCAGATCAAGAAAAAAACTCCTTTGCAATGTTTCCACATTAATGATATCACAATGTTACAAACGGCAGCTGTAAAGCACTCATTCTCATCTGTACCCACTCCTTGTGGGTGGAAGAGAAGCGAGGGAATAGGACTGCAAAATGTTGGGAAGGAACTCAAAGAGCTATGATGGCATTGCTAGCAGATGATATCAAATCCCAACTGACCTCAGGTCTTGTGTAGTTGAAGGCAGCATGCTCTGTCCTCAGCAAACAGACTGAGACAGTGTTTTGGCCCCCAGCAACTAAATGGTTCTCTATCCCTTGCTGCCTGCACTAATGCCCCCACCTTGTCCCTGCTCCTGCAGAAAGTGCAGAGCTACCTTATCAGCTGCCTCCTCTCCCATCCTTTCCTTCTGCAGAAGCAGCCATCACCTCGCTCCCGTGGGCTGAGCGCAGAACAGAGGATGTTTGGACATTCGGGCTACATCTACTGTTCAAACAGCTGTTCCCTGTTTCCTCCAAGGAAAGTGAAGCAGAAGGGATGGAAAAGTCTCAAAAGCTGGATCTGGCAGTAGGATTATCTAGATTTAGAAAACTTGGTAAATGAAGCCAGCTGGCCGTAGTCTTCAGATACCAGCCAGAAATATTCTAAGCTCCGCAGCCCTCCCTGACTGTCTCTTATGTGGCTGTATGTATGGGGGGTGTCCTTGCCAAGTGCGTAATGCCTGGTGACGCATCTGCAAATCAGAAGCAGGAAAGAAGAGACTGTGATCCCCTGCATCTAGCCCCTTGCCCGAGGAAAGTCCAAATCTGAAATCTAAGCATGGAGTTGGACTTTAATTTTCAAATAAGTCTTTTCCCTTTGAAGTGTGTGCAAGATACTAGTCATTCTTGGATGTAAATGTATTCTAAATACAAATCTATCACAGCTTTCAGCCATGAGCGCTGAAAGCATATGATGGGGCCTGAAATAGGATTCAGCTCATTCATTCCTTAGGTGCCCTCAGGGAAGATGTTTCCACCTCAGGCTTCTGACTTGCCTGGTATGTATCCGTGGAGAGAAACAGTAATTTTAAGAGCAGCGTTCACCTAATTTCAGACGTCTTCCTTGGGATACTATAAATCATACCTTATTCTCTCTACTGATTATGAAAGCCTAGACCACTAACTTGGGTGAAAGATGCCTGTGCTATTGGCATTTGTTTGCATAGAGGAATCATGTGTTGACAGGCAATATAGGACCTAATTCAGGAAAGGGAGTAACTTCCACAAAACAAGTCAAGTTGTAATCCAAAGCAGTAAATGTGCAGATCCTGTCTCAGCTGTAGTCTACTTTGGAGAGACATCAGCTTTGATCTTGAAGTTCTACTTGAAAGAAGTTATGCTTTGGAGCATGCAAAGAAAGACCTCATATTTGACAGAGCTGAGCAGGCTGGCACTGAGGAGCAGCAGAAGCAGGGCACACGAGCAGGGCAGGTCCCATGACGGTCACCAGGTTCAGCCAAGAGTCCAGATCATTGGACAAGACCATGGTGATGAGGCAGGTATGAGGCCAAGCAGGACATCAAGTCAGCAGTCAGGATGTGGACTGGTGAGAAACGCAGCCAGCCACAGGCACAGCCACAGCCTCGCTCAGCAAGTGGGCGACAGCCTCAGTGTAAACGTAGCTCCCAAAAGAAGGGAGGGAGCAGCCGTTGAGGCTTCTTACCCCTTTCTCAAACAGCTCCAAAGCTGGTCAGGGCTTCTCAAGCCACTCTCTCCAACAGCTGTGCCATATCAAGAGAGCCTGCCTTGAGCATAGCCAACTAAACTGTGTGCAGGGAGTGCACGTAGGGCCCTGGCCATTGGTACCTAGCTCTCACCCAGGTTTGTTCAGGATTAAGAAATGAGGGAGACCTCCCTTCCATTGTATACAAAGGAGTCCCTTGCATGAAGTCTAAGAGAGAAGAATGACTTCTGCCCAGTACATTATAAATGAAGGCTTTACATACTGTCATAAAAGGAGAGTTGTGTATCGCAGACTGCATGTAGCACTTTTCTGCAGCCAGGAGTCCGATGGAAGGGATCCTAAGACTCACCCCCTCTCTTGGTGCTTCTGGCAACACCACAACACAACCTGACGGGACAGACTAGACATTGTGTGGTCAGGATGCCATTCTGGGCTGAGTGGGTCCACCTTTGTGCTGCAGTCGGACCCTCTGGTCCCCACTGGGACAGGGGCCCCCTCTGGTCCCCACAGCTCTCAGGTGACTCCTGACTCAAGGATAAAATCGTTTCTAATTTCCTGGAGACGTGTGCATCCACTTTCCCAATCCTATCTCCTTTCGCACCAGCAGGGGGCATGAAGCTTAAAATTAACTACGTTAATTTTTTTCCAAGATGCTCCTACATACCTGAAGTTGCTTGCCAGTCCATTTGGCAGGATACACTGTGCATATTTAAATAACTGAACAAAACCCTCTTGAAGGCTTATCTTAAACTATGTTTTGTATCTATAAATAATGTATAGATCCACTACATTAGGTATGCTTTTACTGGTTGCAACATTCCTGCAATCTACTTGATGAATCTAAGGAGTAAATGAAAAACTGTAAAGTAGAAAAAATATGAAAACAAAAATATAGTACATGGGACCAAGGGAAAACAGGTGCACAACATTGTATAGACACATAGGGGCTGATTGCTCAAAAGATTTCAGGAAATTCTTCTTCTTGATCAGTTTTCCTGGTTTAGTAACATACCCCCAGGTATAGTTTTAATTCCACATTTTCCCCTCACACTTTGCCTCCACAGTTTATTTATTTCACTGTGCTTCACTTTTGCTCATTTATTTTAATTCACACAGTGCTGACTCATTCTAGATGTTTGACTTTAACCACTACTGACTAGTTAGTGCTACTTCCCTTCTGCTTTTGCATATTAAATTTTGCCCAGTATTTTACAAAAGCTGTTTACAATTGCTGCACCATCCCCAGATCCTAATCCAGAATGATTCCACTGCAGATGTTCCTTGTGTAAAGTAATATTAGGATAGTCCATCCATCAAAATGTTGTGACTAATCCATCCTACAGATTAACATCTTTTCAAAGTTATGTTATTTTGCAGGTATTTTTCTTCTTTTCATTCATGTGATGTCACTAGTTCTTAGACTAATAACATTAATAACAGAAGAATTAGTAGCAGCAAATGTGCATTCTGGATGTAATTTCCCTCCCTTTAAATCCAAGGAAGTAACTGATCACCATCAACCTTTCCTTCATCCCTTTTAAACTTTTTTTTTCCCTTTCCCACCTCCTATTCTGGCATGTCCCCATTCTTTAGGAATGGGCAACCGAATACCGTGATGGGAGCCTCTGGCTTGCAGAGTCAGGTAGCCTAGCTTCACCAATGGTATAAAAATAGCTCACGATGAGTTGCAGTAACTGTACTTTAGCTGCTTTTTGTTCATTTATTTCAATATCCAGTCTGCCAAATTAAAGTCAGAAGAAATAAGGATCTATAAGGAAGATAACAATTTTCAGCAGCATATCTGAATAAAACTAGGATGCTTGAGATCCAGTTCTCTATACCCTTATATAAAGAAAAATTTAGAAAACCTATGCATGGATCACACTTGAAAAAATTTGATTCTGAAAACTGAATCTAATTTTTTTCCTATTACAAATTAATTTTAAGTAGCCAAGCCTCTACTTGCCCCTATTTCATAATAATTTAGCTGTTTGTTTATTTATTTTTAATAGTCTGTTTTCTGAAGCCTATGCCTTCGGACAAAACAGCAGAGGAACAAGCATGTTTCCTCTAAAATGTAAAAAAAAATGCTAGTTAGCCATATTGTGTGTACATTTACCCAACCATCACAAACCAGCATAACAAGCATGTGCATAAAAGGGGATGTCCCTTTGATTGTGTACTATTGTTTGCAACACTCAGGCCTGTGTTTGAATACTACGTATCTAAGTACTTTCTTTCAGATTACTGATGTCCATCAAACCGGTGTCAAAGATCTCAACAGCCTTGCTTTAGAGACACGCAGCAATCCATATGCATGTGCTTCTGTGTTTATCCAGGAGACACAAGCCTATAAATCATTCTTCATAAATAACAAATTATGTCCTCTCCAGTGCTTGCACATATCTTCTGCTGCCAGTCATACCCCATTTCCCATCTCTCATCCTCCAAACGTTGTTCTTTAGCAGTTGCATTTAAAAAAAGACAGAAGTAAAGTGGCATCAAATCAGACCAAAATATTTTTTTCCTGGTAAATACCCATTTGGACCCCTTGCTTGGTCTGTCTTTAAAAAAGATTATTCACAATGTCATATTTATTTTTTTTAGCACAGATGGAATGTCATGTTCCAGTCACATCAAAATGTACCTGAACTAAAGTTTTTAAAGCTTACATTTAGCAAAAAACACATTTCTGTGTGCATTATCTACATGTTATGCCATGGCGGGCCCTTTCCACAGAAGCATGAAGGAGGAGAACTGAATAAGAAGGTCATAAGCTTCTCTAACAAAAAAAAAAAAAAAAAAGTAGTAAGAAAGAATCCTACTCAGTCAGCAACAGCAGCACTGCAATTAAAATATTTTCATAGGTATTCTACGAAGTTGTTCAAAATTTGCCCTGAAAAATAAGGTTTTCCTCAAGAGAGTCTTAAAGATTTCTGAGGTAAACCAGTATTCCTTTATGGCTATTTCTATGTCCTCTGAAGTTGCTTGTGATTATATGCGTCAGAAACACACCCTTTACAATGTGTCTATGTCTAGACATCTCCAGCAGAAACATTTTAGCACTTCGCTTGCACTAAGACTAAAATCATCAGGTCTCAAAAGGTTTTGCCATTTTGAGGTAAGAAACTGCTATGCAAATTAGGATTTCTAGATGAAAACCCTGTTGAGCCCAAAATGACTAGGGTACTTGTGTCACCCATGAGATATTTTAAAAACATTTTAATAAAAGTTGATTATTTAAAGTGGATGGAAAAATGTAGATGAATATTTCACGTTTTCTCTGGCTGATTTTTAGGATGATGGCTTTTCACCTCTGAAAGTTTTCTGATTAAAAATGTCCAAAATTTTTCTAAAAACCACAAGTCTTAAAAAAAAATTAATATTATAACTCTTCAAAACATAAAGCTAATTCTTGGCAAAAAAAAATTAGTACTAATATTTTTATTAAAATATGTGGAAATGTATTTTAATGGAAAAAATAGAAGCCATCAAAAATTCTTTGCAAACTGTCCCCCGTGTTTTCAGTAATTTCAAATAGCATTCAAAAATTGGACCACCTGTAGATGTAACTAAATATATTGAAATTATATGTTCAAAAGGCCTCTGAACGTGCAATATAATAATTTACGTATGTCACATTCCCTTCTCCCAAACGCATACTTGTGTCATACTTCAGTAACATACAGTATTTTGAGACAACAAATGTGAGATTATATAGAATCAGTTCTAAGGTGTCATTATATACATTAAGGCATTTCTATTTTTAAGGCATTTCTCCTCCATAAGCAACCTTTTCCCTTTCTAAGAAATACCAGACAAGATGTTGCCGCAATGTGCCAATCATGGCGTAACCCTATGAGAAACAATGCAAACAGAATGAAAGAATTTAACCAAAATGACTGATTTGCCTTCCGTGTGCTGTTAGAGAGGCTGCTTAAAATGAGTTTTCGGACAGTGGTGTCAAATCCATTTGCAGCATAAGTGGGCCCCTTAATGTGTATCATAATGACATTCCTTTACTCCAAGACCTTCAAGATGACACTTTCTAATTTTCCTGAAAAACCATCTCCTAAAAATGTGTTCCAGAGACAGAGCTGGTTTGTGGAGAGCAGCTGAAGCTAGAGATACTGGTGGGTTTTCTGTGATGGACCCCATGGTCACACTGGGCAGCTTTAAAGTTGACAGCTTTACTAAAAAATATATGGCAAGTCATTCTCATAATAAGGAGTGCTATGGATTACAGTCAGGAAAAGAGCATGTACCAGTATATTCATAGCATGCGTAAATATTCATCATCACTGTATGGACATCAGAATGTGATCAGCTATACTTTCCAGTTCTCTGGCTGCAAAAGAATTGGTCTTAGGTTTTTATTGCAAAATGTTTTAACGTTTATTAGTTTCCTCTGAAATTTTTCCAATGTTTACTTTAAATTTCCAGTCATTCTTGAAAACTCCTTTTGCTAATATGCACAAAGGGGAGATAATCATGGTTGTCAAAGTAATATATAATGATCACTCCAGGAAACATTTGCCAGCACCCACCTACCTCTAGTCAAAATGAATACAAGCCAGATCCCAATATTTTGACCCAAAAGGTAAAAATGATTTATAAACAATTATATAGAAAAGCCCACTCTTATTCTCTGTATACCATAAATGTATATGCAATTTTGTGTTGTTTTTTTTCCAAATAGATTCCTGTGCTGTGATCCAGACAGCCCTGAAATGCACAGGTGCCCTTTCACTGACTTTAACTACAGCTAGATCATGCCAGTTTTAAAAGACAAATCTTTTACATGGTTGTTTTATGAGATGAGTTTTACAATGCTGGCTTCATATGCAGATAAATCTTCCTTAAGTGTAATTTTGACGATGCAGTACACAAAATTCTCCATAGCAGAAATTTTCCATTCTCTTTTATCTTCATTAGTGTACATCCTTATTACAAGGGAATAATAGTTTACAGTCTAGTCACAGTGTTTACTTTAGCTTAATCTAAATAGTTGACCCCATTAAATCAATTTCAACTCTTGCCCTTAGCTCTTAGTTCAAATTCAAATTCTAGGTTATAAATGAGCAAAAACTTGAAAGAAATCTATTTAAAGCCAGAAAACAAGGAAGTTAGACCAGAAATAACTGCTACCCCCAACAGCGCAGATACGCTTGTTTAGTAAACTACATAATGCCACAAATTGAAAAATAGAGTGTGACAGCTTTTGTTAACTCATACTAATTATATGCTATCATATCTAACACCTAAGTCAGGTTTTAGGCATCTAAAGGCTTATGATTGACATGTATTGCTTGGAACTCTAAAAAACTTTTAAAAGAATCACAGCATTAGCAGGCTGCAGAACATGCTCTTAGTCACTATCAGTCACGTTCTCCAGTCCCAGCAGGAAAATACAGTTCATTAATAGTTATTTGAAGTGTGGTGGCTTGCCAAAAGCCCTAAGACTGTTATGCCAGATATTGCCCAAATGGGAAGAAACATCCAGGGTTTAGGCTCCTAGGGTCTTACAGGGTCCCACATGAAAGTTAATGTTAACAGTCCTTCATTAAGGGGAAGGTTAGAGTTTTAAGCTCTGAAATTCTCTTTCCAGCTCCATATGAGGCGGAGGGGAAAGAAACACATGGAGAAGGTACTTGTGCATGGTGCTCACGCTTGCAGTGATCAGACAGATCCCATCTAGCATTTTTGACAATCTTTATCTACTCAGAGAGAGAAGTGAGGTGGATATATTTATAGAGGCTCTTCTGTTTGTAATTTGTAATTTATAGGCTCAGCACCCAAAGCATTCAATAGCCACTCATGATTACATTACACATAAAAGACACCTACATTAAAGGGACATTATCTGGGCTGTACGGTCAAGTGCTAAATATTTAGGCAATGCCAGGATGAAGGTTGCTTCTGCAACATTAATTCAGTCTCCTTATACGTATGTATTATAGTACGGTTTCTAATTGCACGATGACACAGTAATTTTTTACTATCCTACCATTTGCTTCATCACTGCATGGAGTGGGCAGTGCTCACTTAATGAGCCAGTATTAAATATTTTGCTTTCTCCTCCTTGAAGGCATGGCCCCAAGCCATTTAAACCCTGTTCAGAAGAAAGAAATCTTAATTTCCTCACGGGCTTTTCATTGGTACTTCACTAAAGTATATGAATACTTTACAAATATTATTGAATTTATATCTTCACAAAATCCCTACTGAAAGAAAATGGTGATTCTCCCTGTTTCACAACTAAGAAACTAAGACATAAAGTGATCAAGAGCAAAAAGTAGCTGCTAATTTTGAGTGCCCAAATGAAGAGAACAAGAAACTGAGTTCTGGAATAGTTGTTGTAGGCATCATGTCATGTGTCCCAAGCATAGCTTCCGCTGATTTCTGCAAACTAAGCAAACACTTAAATGCTTCCATTACTCAGGCATCACAGCCTCAAAAACAGTATTCAGAAAAAGAGAGACTGCAGCTATTGAGAAATTGTAAAAAGAGTGGTTTAAGTTGCAAAACTAGGAACTTTGAACAAGCAAGCTGTGGCAGTAACAGAGCTATAACCTGTGTCTTTGGGGCACACGACACAGCAATCTTTTCTTGTCATCATTCACTGCGGCTCTTAAATTCTGCAGCATGTGAGACAGCAAACAGCCTCTACTACCTGCTACAGATCCTCTTTTTCCACTGAGTGATTTTCTTTCTCTTTTCTTCTCTTTTCTTCTTTTTCTCCCTCTTCCTCCCCCTTTCCATTTCTCCTTTCTCCTGCTATTCTCCTCTTCATTTGTTCTTTCTTACCAGCTCGTCGGGCAACTCTTCTTACCGTGCCCACTCTGATGACAGCATCTTCTGAGGATGACATAGACCGGAGACCCATCAGAAGACTCCGGTCTAAGAGTGACACCCCTTACTTGGAAGAAGCTAGGATCTGCTTCAACCTTGATAATGGTAAGACTACCCCTTGCCAAACAGCATATGATGCTAATGAAAGACTTTTTTTGAGATGCCGATGCACCAGATGGTACCTCCTCGTTCACAAGGGGTGTGGTGGTTCACCAGACATCCAAGAATGTCACGGCTGTCTAAATACAAGCACCTGCACATGTATGAACAGGGATCCTTTTCAAAATTCTCCTGCAAGTACTAACTAAAGATTTTCCCCTGTTTGAGCTAGGGTGAGCCAGTGAGATCACAGCAAAAGAGAATGGCTTTGCAAAAAAGATATAAATATATCTTTATATCTTATCCACTCCAGGCATCCAGAAACATGAAAGTTCTTGTGAACATTTATGAAGGGATTAGAGCTAACAGCAGACTTCAGCTAAACACAACATTATAACCATGGAAGAGCATCCAGCAGGCCCCCAAACCTCTATAGGTTTAATTGGCAAAAGTGTAACAGAAAATTCTCGATTCCGCTGGAACAAGTAAGAGAGCTGTTCCCCAAAATTCACACCAGCTAATGTTACTACTGCTGCCTTCAGAGTTATTGAGTCCTGTCATTCCCTGGTCCTTTTTCTCATTGAGATTGACCAAAACAAAAGATTTTGGAAGTACTGACAACTTAGTGACTTTAAGCAGACTGGTTTTTTTTAAAAAAATCCAAATTAAATGGGATGAACTAGTACACTCCCTGGCACATATTTTAACTGTTTAACTCTCAGTTTATGTAGTACTTTTGTGCTATCAAGATTTTCTTTAAAAATAGCAGTTTTAATTATTTGTATTACTCTGGCATCTGAAGGTCCCAATTGAAATTGGAGCCCTAACATGGCAGGCAGCCTGCAATCACAGGGTAAGAAATAACACCTACATAAAGAGCTGATTACTAAGTAGAGAAGACGGCATAGGAGAGAAGCAGCAAAAACAGTGTCCCCAGTTTGCAGCTGGTGAATAGAGTCACTGATTTTTGCCTATGGTCATGTTTTTTTCAATGACCTGCCAAAGCGACTTATGAGTACGAGTCCCAAGCTTTAAACGATGGTCAGTTTTAAACATTGAGCGTAGGCTCCTCAGTCCCCTTGGCATTTTAAAGCGCTTGGCCCGGTGCACCATTCTGGTTTACTTAATGGGTTTGCCCAAGGAAAGAGGAGAAGGAATCATAGAATCATAGAATGTGTTGGGTTGGAAGGGACCTTTAAAGGTCATCTAGTCCAACCCCCCTGCAGTAAGCAGGGACATCTTCAACTAGATCAGGTTGCTCAGAGCCTCATCAAGCCTGGCCTTCAATGTCTCCAGGGATGGGGCCTCCACCATCTCTCTGGGCAACACGTTCCAGTGTTTCACCACTCTCATTGTAAAGAACTTCTTCCTAATGCCTGATCTAAACCTACCCTGCTCTAGTTTAAAACCATTGCCCCTCGTCCTATTGCTACATGCCATTGCAAACAGCCCCTCCCCAGCTTTCCTGTAGGCCCCCTTCAGCTACTGGAAGGCCGCTATAAGGTCTCCCCGGAGCCTTCTCTTCTCCAGGAGGTGAAGGGATGAGCCCTTAGCCATCCTGCCAAGTCTCCACCCAGCCGTGCTCGGAGTTTTGGGAACCCTCGGCTAGAAGAGAGCAGTTCAGGCTGCCCAAGACTGGGGCGGGAGGTGCCAGCCCTGTTGGGTGGCACCTCGGCCAGAAAGGCCCATGTCGGCCTGTGGCACCTCAGCCAGACCGGGGGGGCGGGAAATCACCTCAGCCGGGACCCTGCCCTGAGTCGGGGCGGCAGCTCAGCCGGGACACCGGCCCCGGCCTCCCCTGGGCAGGGGGACAGGCAGGGCCGGGGGCGAGGGAGAGCACAGCGAAGGTCGCCTCCCTGAGGCGAACGGCAGCGGGAGGGACTCGGCCGGCGGAGGCGCTGTCCGGCGGGCAGGGCCGCCGCGGCCGCTCCCGTCCGCAGATCCTTGACGGGTTTTCCCTGTCTCCCTCCCTCCCTGTCTCCCTCCCTCCCTCCGCTCCTTTCTCCCTTTCCCTCTCTCCTTCCCCGTCCTCCCCTCCCCCTGCCTCTCCCCCTCCCTCCCTCCCCGCCCGCCCCCTCCGCCCCCTCCTCGCCCGGCCGCCCTGCGCCGCGCCGCCGCTCGCCCTCGACCAGCTCGCCGGGCCACGCTGCTCACCGTGCCCACATTAATGGCGGCATCTTCCGAGGAGGACATCGACCGCAGACCCATCCGCCGCGTCCGCTCCAAGAGCGACACCCCCTACCTCGCCGAGGCCCGCATCTCCTTCAACCTCGAGACAGGTGAGAGGCAGCCCGGCACGGCGCGGCGCCGGGGGGGGACGGCCGGCTTCGCCCACGGCCGCCCGCGGACCGGCGGGGGAGGCAGGGAGGGAAGGGGCCGCCCCCGGCGCCGCGGCCTCCTCCCCCGCCAGCGCCGGCGGGCTCCCCCGGGCGCCGCCGCCCGGCCTGGACCGGCCCTGCCGCCCGCTCCTTCGCACCTGCCCGGCCTCCCTCCTGCGGCCCTGGCCCGCTGACCGGCTCCCCTTACCCCCGCACCCCTCTCCCGCCCGCTGCTCGTCCCCTCGCCTCGCAGACCCTGGTAGCACTTCCCGCAAGACTTCTGGTCTGTCCCTCCTCGCCAGGCTCTTCTGGCACCCCTCCTGGAGACCCTGCCCTTGGCGTTTTAGCAAGGCTCTCCCCCTCTCGCTCTTTGCCTTATTCCCCTGTTGGGTTTGTGCCTCAAAAGTGCAAGGAAAGTTGTGCCTGCCTTGGCCACTTTTTCTCAGTCTCATGAGGTCCCCCACATTGCTTTTTGAGACTCTCATTGGATGTGCAGCCTGATGCTTTCTACCAACACACCTCCAGCTCCACACATTCACCTCCTCCTGCCCGTTACCGGGACAAGCCTTCTGCAAGGCTCTACCTGGCCTTTCTGTCCCCCTTCTCTGCTGCTTCTTCTTCCTCTCTGCCACCTCTTCCTCATGGCTCCCTTGAGATGTTGGCTGTCCCCTTCAGTTCATCCTGTACATGGTGACAATCCTGTTTCTTTCCTAGTAGGCCTGTGGTTTTCCCTCCTTCCCTGACGTTTTCTTCCCTTATGGGCTCTGTCAACAGTAAACTACACCAGAGGTTACTTGCTCTCAAAAACAAAGGAAAAGAAAGTTCTTTCTGCTGGTTCTCCACACCAAACCAGGCTTCCCCTGTCCATTGCGGGGGATGAGGTGAGGGAGGATCTGTAGCCAGGAAGCTCTCCTGCAGCCTCCTGCACGTCCCAGCAGCAGCGCACAAAATGACCCAACTCTTTGATGCGGAGCGCGTCAGCTCACTGCCAGCTGTAAAGGGAAAAGAGCTGCCTCGGAGTTGCTGTTTGCCATGCTGCAGTCTCCCCCATCCCTCCTCCCCACTTTAAGCTGGCAGAAAGTTGGAGATGGCAGAGATGCGTTTTCTCCTCCATTTGGGAAGGGAACGAATTCCCCTCCCCCGCCCGTTATCCCCGCAGTAATCACAGCCTTGGTAATGGCTCATACACAGTTTGGTTTTACCATTGACAGAATGGTTGGTTACATCATATGGTGGGTCATTATTTCTTTCTGATCATGACTTCTTAAAAATTACCAAGCTGTAGGTAAGTTGGGTGGCATTTCAGGGCACAGGCTGCAAGATAGTGCCAGATTCCAGGTTTCAGCTCTAAAGAACTGGGAGTGAAAATGGAAAGAGCATCACTATGCGTAAAGTGTAAATAAAGGGAGACTGTGTATGGTTATTTGACTGCTGAAATAACCCTGCGTTGACTTGTGCTGTCACAGGTAATGTTATGTCATGTAGTTATAAATAGACAAACCAGTTAAGAGCAAGGCACCTTCAGGTCACCTGGTGCCTCATATCTCTATGCTGAGCTAGACGACGTCTTTGCTGCAAGTCCCAGAGGATGTGCAAGTCTCTAGGTACCTCTTTCCTGCAGTCCACAGAAAAATTTGATAATTACATTTAGCTTCTTTCTGTTCCTCCCCTCTCCCTGGCTGTCTTTCATTTATGTCTTTACTTTTGAACCTGGAAATGGAATTCCTTTAAAAGAAATAATTAAAAGAAACAGTACTGGTGTGTCAAGAAATATAAATGAAAAACATTGTAAGTAGTGCAAGTGTGTGTTTTCATTAATCCATCTGGCAGTGAGTAGTTTTGAGCTTTTTAAAAAGAAAAAATTGCTTAGCAACCAGTATTGAGCGAGTGAGCCAAAAAGCAAGTGAAACGTGCCACTGGTACCCACTTCATTTCTGAGCTGTTGGATTTTACTCTTCTGTTTGCTCAGAAAGCATGAACCAAGCAGCCTGGGTTTGGGAACTCTCTGCTCCAAGGAAACAGCTTTTAGGAAAATTTGTTTAGCCACTTTTGCTCGTACTTGATAATGGCACAGGGTGTGCTTTTGAAACTTGTTATTTATGAGGTGCTATGTTCTTGAATGTATTTTTGGGGGGTATGTGTGGAAAAAAAAAAAACAAACAAAAAACACCACCCCCCCCCCCAGTTTTTAAACTTACCTGGTTTTCGTGTGCAGTTGCGTGGCTAGTGACCTTACTGATGTGCCATGGAGGGTGCGGGGTAGCCCTCGGTGCCTCGGGGGGTGCTGGCTGTCCCGCAGGGGAGGGACCGGGCCGTCCCGCTCTCCCCTGCGGCGGGAGCCCGCGGGCGCTGTCCGCCGCCCGTGGTGCTGAAAGCACCGTCCGGCGCGGCGGGGGCGGACGGCGGGCGCTGAGCAGTCGGCCGTGGGTGGCCGCGGCACGTCCCGGCTTGTCGTGTCCTCCCTCGCTGTCCGTGGGTTGGCAGTGCGCGTGTGTGCAACAAGGGGGTGTGCGTTTCTTTGCCTGTGCAGGGGGAAGGTGGTGGAAAGGAAGTAATGCTGTTTCTTCAACCCGTTGATGCAGTCAAAAGTAAAGTGACACTTGGGACGCAGGAACTAACCTCTTCTTTACATGCTTATCACTTGCTTTCCGTTTAGTGCATTCCATATCTACAGCTGCTGCTCAACCGCTGCTTACAGAGCTATTTTTCCTACAGCAGCTACAGGTCAAGCTGCGTTCCCCAGTCCTTGTCTTCTGTGAGGACATGGTCAGGGCTTGGGTGTAGCGTGCAGCTGCTTTGCTGTATTGGAACGTAAAATCCACTTTTATTAGTGAAACATAAGGAGATGCAGTGAATGCTGCTCTTCTCCGCTTTTAATTACAACCACTAGTTAAGAACTAGCAGGTTTTTATCTACTTCAGCTGTAAGTTATAATTATACCATTACTGCTGTTATCTGTATTGTTGAACAACTGAGAGATTGCATACACAGAGTCAATTATACAATTTGGGTATAGCACAGATTTGGTCTGGTTTGTAAAAAACCCACAATTTATAAATGATTAGCAGTGCAGCTTCTACCTGCCCTTTCAATTATATTAAAAGTTCTGCTTTATTTGATTTTCCAAAATACACTTGTTTATTATGTTTCTTTCTAAATATTGATCAATTAATTTCCAATTATTACCTAGCATGAGTTAACAAATGCTGTTCGATTAGTTGTCCCTGGTATGTTTTTTTTGCTGATGTTCCCAAACTGATTAAAATACAAAGCTGTTTTCCAAACTCAGGGTTATTCTCCCTACTGTTATACATATGCAAAACCTATTAATCTGAGTTATGTGCTCATATCAAGGGGATAATGTTTCCCAAAGGATTTAAATTACCTTTCCTGCCAAAATTAATGTAGCTACATAACATCATAAAACTATAGACAGATATGAATTCCTTTTGCATATTTGATACTGAATCAGTCCACATACAGAAATTAATTTTTTAATTTTCTGAAAGACTTCCTCCAGTGTGACACTAGAGGAATGTGGAATGTGCTCTCACTTTTGGCTGGTGATCTTTTGTTTTCTTTATTACGATTAGCAATCTGGCGTGGCTCCATCTCTTAACATCCATCATTGGCTTTTCGTACATGTCTTCTTAAAAGCAGTTTTCAAACTGTCTAACTTTCTGATTCAGGCATCTAAAAGCTAATCCCAAATTACTTCTGAAAACTTGTGCCTCCATCTGTGACAGTTGTCCAATAGCATAATCCCTTTCCTGATCCTGCACCAGTTCACAAGTTCAAGGTTTTTTTACAGGTTTTGACCTATTGCAGGTTTTGACCAATTTCTATTCTTCCTGTTGCGAAATATTATACTTTTAAAATGGCAACACATGGTAGGTAGCTTTCAAGCTTGATAAATTATCAGAGCTGATGACTGATAAGGAAATAGACCACTTAAAACTCTCACTAAATGATCCAAGATGTGTGGGCTTTTCTTCTGCCTTCCCCTTCATGCGCCTGCTTGGGGAATCCTTGTCAGAATTTTATTGATGTTTGTTAGGGGAGGGGGGACTACCACATTGAGTTGATCTGATCAGGTTCTCTTTTGGCCTTACAAGTGTCAGTCAGTATTGAAGGTACCTCTGTATACAGACAGATACTCTTACTCCTTCCTATCTGAAAAAGAGTAAGCTTTATACGGCAATCCTTTGCAAAACTGATTCTAGCAGACTGGCTTCTTGTTAAGTGATGCGAGAAGTCGTCTTTATCTCAGGTGCCATGGGACCTTCCTGAGACTGTACAGGGAGGTCACCAAATGTCAGTCTTTGTTTGAACAAGGCTGATTGTCTACTTAGAATTTAACCTGGGAATGAAGACTCCGGGAGAAAACAAGCCAGTGCCTTGGAGAATGTGTAAGGCCAGAATGACTGCCGTAGCTGTAGTAGGGGTCAGGAAAAAGGGGGTGTTCCTTCAGAAAGAATATATTTATCTTCCATGCTGAGAAATGAAGGGAGGGGAACTTTTCAATACATCCTGCCCACCTCGACTAAAAAGCATGTGCAGCTGAACAGAAGCCTGTGGACAGAGAGGTGCAGGAGCCAGGCTCTGAAGGTGGAGAGAGAGAGGTAGCGAAAGACCTTATAGGGATGGTGCAGCCTGTGCTAGCTATGGAGCCCAGCTGGCTCGCTCAGCCCTGAACCGCAGCGCAGATATTAAGTGTACTGAAGTCACTCAGTAATCTCACTGAAGTGGCTGGGTCCTCAAGTGATATAAGTAAGTCATGTGTTGACTTCAGCCAGGGATCTGAGCCAGACTGTAGAAATATACATCTCTGCTTCCTTTCAATGATGAAAGATCTGTTTTATCTCTTTGTGGTATGGAGCCACATGTTCTCCTGGAATGTGTTCTGGGAAAGGAAAGCTGGGAGGGAAAGGACTGAGTGGCTCTGCACAATTTTGCCACGTGCAGAGAAGAAAAGTCCTTGTGTCTAGAAAGGCAAGTGTACTTGGTACCATTTACTCTTCTTAAGCAGTGATGAACATCTCGCGTTAGGGAGAGGAAAAAAAAACACAGCAGCCTGTGTTAGTGCTGCTGCAAGCAGAATTAATTCACAGGGTGTAAAGAGGGAGGAGGATCCTGGCAGAAACTGCTGAATGGCTGAGACAAATGTTAGTGAGCTGGGAAATGTTCATAGTCGGCTGTTTCCGTGATGCAGAGCTGGTGGGGGAAAGCCAGGACACAAAGGGTGACTGTTGGTTTTATATGCGGGAACGTTCCCGGTCTGAACCGTGTACAAAGTTGAAATCAAAAGCTTCTTCCACTTTCATTGTCTTGGCACCTTCCATGCTCTTTTTGGGCCTTAGTGCTTCTTACAGCCTTACAGTAGGCTGCCTGACTGTTGTTATTTGTATCGCTGTATTCATTCCATTTTATAGCTTTAGAGCTGTGTTGAATACTTTTAGGAGAGTAAAATGATGTATGATTTTCCTTTCTAATGGAAAGATAATGTCATGTGTATTAGCCTCATATGTGTTGATTTGTCTAAAAGGATATGATATATTTTTCTGCAGTGATCAAGGAGGAGGTTGTGCACTTTATGTTGTTACTGTGTAAAATAAGAAAGAATATTTATACAGCTCGCTGTGGTGGGTATATTCTAAATAGGTGAAAATAAAGGGAAATCACTTGAGTGGATTTTCTGCAGGAAATTTCCATCCCATCCATTTTTAATTTTCTCTAAAACCCACCATTTGATTTAAAAATCTGTTTTGAAGTCTCTGAGTTTGCCCCTGGTCATCCTTACATATGATTTAGTACACTAACCCGATTAATCATCTCTGCAGTTATTTGAAATGTTATCACATTTGAAGTTGTGTTTTTTCTTTCTTGTTTATCCAGCGTATGTTTGTGTATATCCATAATGAAATATTTTGTATGGTTTCATGATTAGAATAAATAATCCCTTAAATGATAAAAGAATTTAAACTACTTTGGATTTATGGAGCTCACAGATTAGAAATGATGTTGAGGAGGTAATCTGAACGGCATATCTGTATTTTTAAAAGTACTTTCAAATTATGGTGGCTTTAAGATTTCAGGTGGAAAAGACTGGGCTCAGGAGAACGGGGGAGAGAGAAATATGCAGTAGTAGGCTTTCTAATATGTGTGGGAGGTTTTATTCCTTTCTGGAGAAAGATTAGTGAAAATGCATGCTTGGAAAAATTCCACTTTCTCTCTCTGCTCTAATCAGTCCCTCAGATTATTGTCATGGAGATCCTCTCATACTTAGGAAGCCAAATCACCAGTTTTGGCAAAGCATTTCTAAATACCTTTATAAAAGGGCCTGAAGAACTGGCCTCCTTTGCCATCAGGCTTTGCGTTACCAAAACTTGTGCCTGCGCTTTAATCGAATGATGACTGTTAGTCTCACCGCTGCTTAAATTGGAGTATAGCTAGAGGTTAGATGTGTGCCCGTCACTCGTTTCATGGCTGTTTTCTAACCCTGGGAGCATGAGTTCACACACCTGGAAAAATGAGCCTCCAAACTGAACGCCACCCACTGTGTGGCAAGAATATGCCATTTGAGATATCTGTCCCGTGCCAGGGCTAAATGGAGTGGCTGGAATCACTTCTGTATCAACATTGTATGCAACAGGTAGACAGTCTGTTTTGAAGGAAGAAGTGGGCATTAACAGCAATGGGGGTTTTAACTGTTGTACGTGGCTTTGGAGACCTTTGGTTTAAGACTATGACCTTCAGCGAGTGCCAGATGGGAAAAAGTTTACAGGTTCTCCACGTCCTGTAAAGGGGAGAGATGCCCGTGCTTCACCAGCTGTCATCCAAAAGGTACTGTTGATGCAAGCTTTAGTTAACAAATCTAACTGGGGACAACGTGAAGGGAAAGGCATAGTTAGTCAAAATGATGGAACTGGCAAGAGGAAAATGACACAAGATCCATTTCTCTGAATGCTGAATGTGTTGGTGGAGTTAGCTAAAAAAAGCTTTGATATTTTAACCATTCCTGTGGCACTGTACATGTGCATCACCTTTCTGTGTTGGGGGGCAGCTGATACCCGTGCAGTCAATCGCACCGACATTGCTGTGGAACAACCGTGATAGGAGGAAGGTATATGTTTATTTTGGGATTGGAATATGCAGACCTGCTGCCTGTTACTGCTGTCTGCAATACGTGTGATTTTAAGGCTGTTGTAGTTTTTTGTTGCTAACCTGGTTCTTCAAGAAAGTGGATGTGGCGGAATTTGCCTGAGTAAGAAGTTATCTCTATATTTGTCTTTTGCTCAATGTGCTTGTTGACTTAGCACAACCAAGTTTATTCCTGTAAGATGTGACACTGCAAAATCCTTTTATTTTTCTTGTTTCTTCAGGAACCACGGTTTTCTTCTTGGAACGAGGTCTTTAAGGAAAGTACATTTTCCAAAACTCCAGATAAAATTGTCAGAACTGGCAACTCTGTTCTGAATTATTATCTGTAAAATTCAGTGAAAGGAAAGGGCCTAATTCTCAGTAACAGGTATAATTAGCTTTAATGCTTAATTACTCTGAGTCAGCTAATTGGTTTCATTGGGACTACTCACAGTAATACTCCCAGCCAGGCATCTTGGTGCCTTCAGAATCAGTCTTAAAGTTTTTAAGTTTTTGCAGTATGACAAAAGTCATTAGTGCAGAAAGAATGTCCTGGGCTGTCTGCTTTCAGATAATATAAAAGTCAATGCTAATGAAATATTGTGTTATTAGCAGTTGTTTCTTGTGCTTAGACTTTAGACTGTAGAATCAGTGTGAATTATTATACTTCTGCAGCAAAATAAAACTTGGCTGTACTCACGTTTTCTTGGTGACAAATATTCATGACAATGTATCTCTTGTGGATAAGATGCAAAAAGTGTCACTTCTAACATTTTAGTGATATAAATTTAATGTATTTTGCATGGTAATACAATTTGTTGATATAATCAACTAAAAATGTTTTCTTCATTCAGAATATTTCTCAAGTAAAATTATTTATAATCATGCAATTACCATGTATAATCATGCAATTCTGTTGCCTTCACTTAGATTGCATTGGTGGTCTTGTTTTATATTGATATGCTGAGGCTATAGCTTGGCCCTCGGTACATGGTTGCCTTCCCTAGGTTTTGTTGCGGAGCCAGTGTTGCTGAATACTTAAAAGATAATTATTGCCTTTACTGTAGACTTCGTAATAATTTTTATATCTTGAAATTACAACTCAATCTATAAGAAACAAAATGAAGACGACGTCCAAAGAACAACTTAAATGAGTGGCAAATTCATCAAGAAAATAGGGAGGCAGGGTTGAAAAATGAAATGCTTGTGTTTCTTTTGCACTCCAGACTCACTGTGGTTTCATTCTGGTTATGAGGTACGTAAGAGAGGGGAAGTATGTCACAAATGTTTGCATGCTGATGTACTGTATGGACACATGCCATTTCAACTACGATGGGTAACAACTGCAGCGCATATTTCGGTTAATCAGAAAATCCTTGCTATGCATAATTTATGGTGCAATATCATTTTTATGGTTAGTGCTTACAGTACTGGGACAGACAGTCATCTGGTTAATAGTTTATAAGCAAATTAAATACTTGATGCATTATTAAAATGGAAGAGAAATTTCATCAAGCCTAAATCTAATTCTTTGCTAGAGTGTCAGAAATAGTTAAAGCCTGACGCAAGCTTGATGCCCCAAACTGGGGAGGACCTGTTTTGAGTGTGGCACTTGTTTGCCTGTGTGTCCTTATTTCTGTTCTGTGGATAAAAGGATAAGGAGTCTACTGATGGTTAGATTTGAGAACTGACTGGGGTGCATGTCCTTGGGAATAATGTTCCTGAGTTCCCTCAGTCAGTCAAAAATCCTAAGTCAGCCAAGTGTTACAACAGTGTTAAGCCATCAGAAACAGCCTTAAGTTAAAAGAGTCTGTCACAAGCTAGTCCCATTTCACTACAGTTTTGCACTAAGTCATAGCAATCTCTCTCAGAACAGAAAATATGCCCCCAGTTAGGATGAAAAGAGAAACTAATAATTATATTGCAGTATTCCTTGAGAAAGAGATTACTCCCATCTGACATCTGTAATGGTCCTTTGTTTTCCTTGCTGAGATGATGATAGTACAGTTTTCATACGTATCTTTTTTTTTTTTTGCTTAATTCTCTGTTTTCTCGCACTAGAGAAGTGCCAGAAACAAATGCAGAGACCTTGATGTGGCTGTGCTTGATGCACAAGGCATCCCTAACGTTTGGAGGAGAACGGCTCTTCCCTATGCTTAGTCTCAGTTGCGGGAGCACATGGGTGGGAAGGTCATGTTGTGCAGACTGATGGTGAAGAGGTCTGCAGTGGAATATCTCATGCGATGCTCTCAGCTTCTGCCTTCTCTGGGGTTTTGTTGTTGTTGTTGGCATCTCTCTCTTCCTGCCACCTTTCTCATTCTCCTGTGTTTATGCTGGCAGCAGCGATATGTTGGCCTGCAGTTTCTTGAAGGCTGTCCCTCCTAGGTTGGGCAAGTTGCCATACCAGCATTTAAAGCTCTGAGTTGGGAACTATGGCTTTAAATGATCGCCCTGTATCCTTAGGACCTCTGATTAAGAGCTCTGTAATCTACATGGTGCTTCCGTGAAGCCAGTTAAGACAATCATTCCCCAGAGTGATGATCGCTCCTGCTCTCTGCTTAGTGAGTGCTCTTTGGGTCATTGTGGTTATTGAAAATACTGAGGTGGAGAGTTAGGAATAAACTGCATTAAGGTGTTAATGAGTAGTCATTGTTTATATTTAAAGCAATCTGGCACGTTCATCCATTCATGAACAATTTAATTGTGTCTTATCACCTTCTTTGTTCATCATTCCTTATGACTTGCGCTACGTGTGAAAGCGCTTTAGATTTCACTGATGTGATGAACGTTTTTCCAAAAAAACTTTAAAAGTTTGTTTCAAAATTAGCACAATTACTTACAAGGTTGAAATAGCCAAAAATAAATGGAAAGCAATTGATCATTTTAATTTTCTCTGTGTGGAAGCATGGCAAAATCTTGAAGCATTTCAAAGCTAATAGTAAAAAATAAACTGGTGTTAACTAATAACCTGTAAAATAACAGCCTATAATTATAAGGCAAAAATAAATCAATATCAGACTCGATCTGTAGTTTAGTCTTATCTCAAGGCTCAGAACAGCAAACCATTCTGTGAGATAAATTTGATAAGATTGCTTGAAATAGTATTTTTTGGGACAAATTAATTTATAAGTAACATTGGGGTTTTTTTTAAAGAAAACGTGATAGGCATCACTGAGTAACCTTGGGGTCTAACCTTGCAAGCTTTCCCCTCTGCAAGCAGTGCATGTAACAGCTCTGTCAGTGTTAAAGGAGACCCAAGGGGAGAGTGGCAAAAATGTTTGGTGGGGAAGTATCATTACACAGATGGAATGTAGCTTTTTCGTTAACGGGCTTCATGACATAACAATAGGAAACCAGGGGGAAAGAGTCACCAAGATTAAGGCATCGTAGGGCGGGTGATGTCATTAAAAAATGTCAGGGCTTACTAAACTTAACCTGCTCACAGTTAATGCTGCCCCAGGCAGCAGGAACGTGATCTTAGCAGGTACCCACCTAAGTGGCTGTATATCCTTAGAGGTATGTGTCAGCAGCCTTAGGAGCGCGCAGGGACCATCTGTTAACCAGCATGAGTTTAAAAGGCTTAAAGTGGGCAGCAGAGGGATCGCTCCGAACGATGTGCATTTGTTGTTTCAGTTGCCCAAGCTGGTGGCTGGTAGACAGATCAGGAGCAGTGGTGGGTGTTCCTTCCTTCATCATAGCTGTTTCAGGTTACTTTTCTCTCTGTGGCTTTTGGCAATGCTTACGGGTATTTGTAGCTAACTGCAATTTAACGTAGCGCCCAGTGTTGAGAGGGAGCAAAACGTAGGACCTGCTTGCTTACCCTTTTGGAGATACATCCTTCTTTTAAACTGCTTTCTTCCCTCTGTCTGATAAAATAAAACTTTGTATCAGCTATATATAAGTGTGGTGAATAAGGACGCACTTAGCTTTCATTAAAGCTCATAACAGAAAAGGATTATTGTCAGCAAGAGATAGAGGGATATACTGAAGAAGTGGAAATGGTGACAGTATTAGCTGTAGTAAAATCCAGAGTTGTATTAGCAAAACATCATTCAAAACATCTGACCACCCACGTAACTTTTTGTCGCTACATTGGAACACCCTTGGTCTTGTTTGTTCACTTGTGTGCAGCTATGGGATTAGGTTTTTGTGTGCAATAGAGCTTTAGTGTACCATAGCCACTAGTGTACATCCAGCTTCCCTTGTTGAATGGTACGTTGTGGGTGGTTTGCCTTTGGGAACAGTGTTATACCCCTTTTAGAATTTTATACTGAATTTAAGGCAGAGTTTTAAAGTGGATTAAGCAAGGAAATGTGGGTTGGCTCTTGAAGAAGGTATTCTCAGTAGCTTAGATCAGCTTTCATATTTTGGTTTAGCTGGTGATGCTATCTTAGAAAAAGATCCAAGGCTGTATATAAAAGTGCCCCTCATCTATTTGTTCTGTTGGATGGGAGGGGTATTGTTGCTGCTGCTCACAGTGTGGCCACTTAACTAGTATGTCATTCAATGAACACAAGAACATATCTGCTGTCCTTCGCCTGTCTTCAAGCGTGTCTTGAAGACTCCAGGGGAAGTCATCTCCAGCCTCCATATATGTCCTTTCCATAAGGAAGAAGCTCAGGAGACTTAGAAATCACACAGAAAGAAAGGATTGAGTGGTGGAGAGACGACCTGCATTGTGTCTTCTCCAATCACAGTGGCCTTAATAAGTGAGATTAATAA
This sequence comes from Larus michahellis, assembly GCF_964199755.1. Lineage (NCBI taxonomy): Eukaryota > Metazoa > Chordata > Aves > Charadriiformes > Laridae > Larus > Larus michahellis. The sequence continues at coordinate 73,962,819 of NC_133897.1, read as the reverse complement.
TTGTATTTGCTAACAATTCTTCCCTCCAAATTTTGGAATAGATCAAGACATTTTCTGGGAAGAACTGTTATGTGTGGAGGGAGGGGCAGAATGGCCAAAGTGGATTCAATCATTAAGATGTATTTCCTTGAAAAGAAGATTGTTGGACTGAAGAAAGATGTTCCTCTGTGCTAGAATTGAAATGTCCTGGGGTTTTTTTTTTTGCTTATTGGGTTTTAGAGTACTGCATTTTTTTAATTTAATATCTCACTCACTTCCCATAGAACATTACCAAAACAGTTTCTATAAATGTCTATGCACAGAGTGTTTCATGTGAGCCAAAGATATTTTTTCTTGCCAGATCTTTTGTACCTTGTGGCACAAGTGCACAGGTGTTTATGTGTATCCTTAAAAGTTTTTATTCTCATCTGTAAACTAGAACCTTGAGTGCTAACCCCTTTCTTCTGACAAAGTCCTCTGATGCTTTTCCCTTAGGAATCCCCTTCCTTAATTCTGTGCCATTCTGTGTGGTAAAGGGGATGCTCTCTCTGAAGGATGTGTTCTGCCTTCTGAAGTCTGCATCACAGTTATCTTTTGAGATTGGAGAACTAGAATTTGTGACAGTGCTTCTTTGTATTGTTCTTTGTATTGGCTAAAGTGACTATAAAAGCCAATAAGGTTCTTTTTCAACCCTTTATCTACTGACTTAACAGTACCCTGAAACCACATCGGTCTCAGAGCAAAGGATTAAGCATGCATCTCGTGCAGAGAAGCTTCTTATGTTGTTGCGGTACTTTGTCACTGCACTTGCATGATTTGCCCTGTAAGGATTATAACAATGTGTTCGTTACAACGCACACCTCACCTTAGAAACCTTTTCTGCTAGCTTCATAATTAAGTAAAAGCAATGCTTTTGTAATTTTTTTCAGGCTTCTTTCTCCTCCCTGTCCCCTCAGGGAAAGGATACAGAATATGAGCAAATAAGTTTCCTTTTAATGCAGTTTTGGAGTAGTTCAGAGTGGCTTGAAAACAAATGAAAAACATTCAGAAAAATAGATCTGACTGATTTCCTGTTCATTTAAATTATCTGTCTATCTTAAGGTCCCCTTATGTAATAGGATTTTTAGTCCCCAATGTGTAGGAAATAGTTATCTGAAGTTCTCCTTACTTTTTACACTGTATCAGAATGAGTCTCCCAAACAACTTTTAAAGGGTTGCAGGGTAATTAAGGTTCACTGGTACAACGGTAACTAGATGGCCATATTTAATTAGTTTCTATGTAAGGTAGAGTTGCTGCATCAGATTTGAAATGCCCTTTGAGGAAGATAATGAAATATGTCTCGCAGGAGCTTTAGTGTGATGATCAGTGTGGTTAGTATTTAAATTTGCTGCAAAGTGAGCTTCTATTACACAGCTTCTGATAGATCACCATTACAGCATCCTTCTTCAAATAAATAAATAAATAAATACTCTATTAGTTCCGTAATTAGCCGTGCAAAAGAAAGAGTTACTGTCTCACAATGATACTGACTTTCCTAGACACCTCCTGCTTTGGCGTATTGTGACTGTGGAAGGACCCAGTTCGGGAAAGCATGGATGCATCTAGGTTCATCATTAGCAAACATCAGAAGTGTGTTCCTAAGTCAGTCTCTAAATTGCAAATGAAAATCTGCTCTGTGGCGATCTTAATCTCAGCACCTTCTTTTTTTCGTTTGTTTCAGAAAAGAGATAGCAAACTGGCACCAGTCCCAAATAAAAGTGTTGGCAGGAGGCGGAGTGGATGATGTTCTTCTCATATATTCCCATTAGGACGCTTGTGTTGTCTCGGGAGGCCTAGCACAGACCCCGAGGTGCTGGCACACCTCTTCAGAACTGTTTGCAATTCTGCGAAGTATCGTGTTCGGAGGAAGGCTGTGCTCATGCACAGAAGAGTGCAGGGAACAGACATTGGAGAGAAAGGGGAACACTTCATCACATCAACTCAAATAGCGGTTCCTGCTGCTCTCACTCATAACTGTTCTTTAGAATCTCCTGCTTTCCCTGCTTGCACAGTCAGTTTTAAAGGGGCCAAATTGGGTTTGCCAGACCAATCTCTTGGAAAGCAGGGCCATGGATGTGTTTGTCTGATGTGCACCCTAATATGCAGCTGAAACGTACTTGGGGCACACACCCAGTTTTAGGAATGCAGGAGTGTTCCTCAGGTCCCTAATCACAGTGTACCCTTAATTTTTGCATAGCCTCTTCCACCTTGCTTGGGCTGCTGGCCCACACAGCCTCATAACATCTCGCAAGTTGGACAGGTTTATGGTTGCCAGATGTGCTGGGCTGCTTGTGGTTTCTGCCCAAACACAGTTTCTCTGTGGGGAAGAACTCCAAGCCTACCAAACATTTCCCAGGGATTCCCAGATCTAAAGCAACCCGGTCAGAGCAGTAGCGTAAGCTTGTCTCTGGATACTTGTAAGTCTGTGTACATTTCTCTACATTCAAAGAGCATCTCCACAGAGCATGCTTGACCAATCTGACACATCCTAGAAATGTATCTATTTCTATCTAGGAAAAACTATATCCCAGGGAAAGCTACCCACCCCAGTGTTACGACTGTCCTCAGGATGCCCTCTGGAAAGTAATGTGCAGCGGACCTCATGGTGTCTGCACTAGGAGGAGACTTCTGGCCTGATGAGGAAACTGATGTGCTATATACTTCCTTGTATTAGTACGCTAGTGCAACAGAGAGGTGAAAAAACCCGGACTTCCCAGTGTTTCTCATCCTAGAGGTGCTAGCAGATAGGTATTAATTGACTATATTGAAATACTAGTAGGCACTGCTGAGTTAGATGTTAATACAGAGGAACTGATGCACTGAATTGGTTTTGAGGTCTTGTTCTGAGGCTTTGAGCTCTTGTTCTCTGTAGCGTCTAAAGGACAGACAATTCAGGGTTTTGTAACTGTTGCCGTTCTTTAATTGTTCCAGAAAACATTGGTCATTTTCATAGGAAGGTCAGAGAAATAATAGACACACTGTTTATGGAAGTCATGGAAACGGTTTCATTTTGGTCATTTGAAGTGCAGGATGATTATTTCATTGCTGATTCACGTCTTTAAAACATTGGTTCTTCTGCATTTGTGGAGGGGAGCAAGAGAAATAGATGCTAGCAGGTGGGTCCGTTTCATTGGGCAAATCAAGAGCCTGGAAGCTTAAACCTGTACAGCAGTGCAAACAGGGTTTGGATTCTCCTAGACCAGGCTTACCAGGCAGTGGTGGTAGTGATGGATTCAGTTTTCACTGCTTCTGTATCTTTTAGAACAATGTGACCCACGTGATGTCATGCTAACATGACATGAAGCTAGCATGAAGCTTATTTGAAATACATGCAGAGCTAGTGACTTGTTCTCCTGATAGATGGTTTGCTTCAATTTGGACTTGCTACCCAGTACTTGGAAACTCCGTTCTAGCCTTAGTGTGTCAGAGAGCTTACTTTGGTGTATGGCCTTTGAAAATCCTATGAAAGCGCCCATCATACTCCCTGATTCAACATTGCTCTTCACTGTGCAACCTGCATGTAGTTTTATTAATTGCATGCATTTATGGAAGCATGGCAGTCTTAGGGTTTTCCGGCATGGCCACTGTTGGTTTGTTTGGCAGAATTTGAAAGAAAATCAGCAGACAGTATGACAGTCATGGTTTATTCACATCCACTTCTTGTCTGTTTGCTGCCATGGATCTGAACTGGGATGGCTACTGGCATGCGGACTTTATGGGTAAAAGGACTTGGAGGGTTGGGGATAGAATCTAGCCCAAACAGTTGTGTCCCTGAAGGATTTGATGAAAAACACAGGCTATGAAATATGGAATATCTTCTGTCTTAAGCCTCTTCACTGTTCAAACTGTACTTTCAAAGCCTTTAGGCTACAAATATTAATGCACTTCCAAAGCTATATTTATTATAAAAAATAAAATAAAATAGCGGAGGTCAGGATTCTAGCAGGTTTCCTTTAAAATAGTAATGGTTGTCAGGTGATGCATTATTTGGCAGTTAATGGAGTAGCAGGGATTCTAGTACTAGAGTCTTAAATGCCAAGAATCAAAAAGCCAAATGTTGTCACACTCTGGAAAAAGATGAAGGTGAAACTGGAAGGCTAAGCTTTGCCTTCCTATCAGGAACTCCTTTTTCACAGGCATGGAGACTAAAGTTAGTGGTGGGATATGAAGGGGTAAGGTGATAGTCCATCTAAAGAAGTATGACAGATTCTAAACTTAAGTAATTACTATTAATTAATAAATTACAAGCTTTTATAATTCTTTGTTTCTTTTTGTCTACCTTTTAAAGTTTTAATGTGCTCCTGCCATGGTGTTCATAGAACAACTTAGCTTCTAAAGACCCAATACAGTATCAAAAAGAAGAAAAAAACCAACACCTTGTTATGATGAGATTCGTAATTTACAGTTACCTTGGTTTACTGCAACATGAACATTAAAAAAAAAAAAAGCAAAAAAAAAAAAAGCTTTTGGAGAGGATTTTTGTATCGCTGCTGCACAGACTGGTTTGTTACATGAATTGTCACAAAACTGTTAATCCTCAAAGTCTGAAGCTTTATGCTGAGTCCAAAGGTGACAGGTTCAGAGCAGCAGCTACTTGTGTGAGTAGCCCTGTTTATTTCAGTGGGACTACACAGGTGAGAAGGGGTTGCAGAACTGAACTCTGCCTTGAAACTCAACCCTGATGGCCTGCTGTCCTGGCTTTGGGAAGGTGGGAGGGAAAGGCACTTAGCAACCTGCCTCCCAGAGCAGAAGGCCACTGTTTCGTCTCTCTGCTTCACGGGATGGGAAGACCTGTTTCCCCCATGCGGTCAGCCCGGACCCGGTTAGCAGCCTCCTGCTGGAGTGTGTGTGCAGCCAGGGTAGATGTCTAGCCCAAGGAGCGTTAAGGTCACTTATGTGTCTCAGTGCCAGCCGTGCTCTGCTTGTGTCAGGGAAGAAATCTGCCCTTCAGGGCTTCCCTGCTGTGATGCCATTCTGTGCTGCTGCCAGTGTGGAGTTATCCCTTGAAGACACAAGGATATTTGTCCCTCGATATTTGTCTGTTTGAAACGCACCAATACTTCCTTTCTTGTTTAGATCTATGTCAATGAAAAAGAATGCCTATGAGCTAAGCTATTGTAAACCTGGTGAGAAGGAGATTTACAGAATTACAGAATGGTTCGGGTTGGAAGGGACCTTACAGATAGCCTAGTTCCACCCGCCCTGCCACAGGCAGGGACACCTCCCACTACACCAGGCTGCTCAAAACCTCATCCAGCTTGGCCTTGAACACTTCCAGGGATGGGGCATCCACAGCTTCCCTGGGCAACCTGTTCCAGTGTCTCACCACCCTCACAGTAAAGAATTTCTTCCTGATCTCCAATCTAAATCTCCCCTCTTTCAGTTTGAGGCCGTTACCCTGTGTCCTATCATTACACTCCCTGATAAAGAGTCCTTCCCCATCTTTCCTGTAGGCCCCCTTTAGGTACTGGAAGGCTGCTATAAGGTCTCCTTGGAGCCTTCTCTTCTCCAGGCTGAACAACCCCAACTCTCTCAGCCTGTCCTCATAGCAGAGGTGCTCCAGCCCTCTGATCAACTTTGTGGCCCTCCGCTGGACCCGTTCCAACAGGTCCATGTCCTTCTTGTGCTGAGGACTCCAGAACTGGATGCAGTACTGCAGGTGGGGTCTCACCAGAGCAGAGTAGAGGGGCAGAATCACCTCCCTCAACCTGCTGGCCACGCTGCTTTTGATTCAGCCCAGGATGCGGTTGGCTTTCTGGGCTGCAAGTGCACATTGCCTGCTCATGTTGAGCTTCTCGTCCACCAGCACCCCCAGGTCCTTTTCCTCAGGGCTGCTCTCAAGCCATTCTCAGCCCAGCCTGTATTTGTGCCTGGGATTACCATGACCCAGGTGCAGGACCTTGCACTTGGCCTGGTTGAACTTCATGAGGTTCGCACAGGCCCAGCTCTCAAGCCTGTCCAGGTCCCTCTGGATGGCATCCCTTCACTCCAGCATGTCGACAGTGCCACACAGCTTGGTGTCGTTGGCAAACTTGCTGAGGGTGCACTCAATCCCACTGTCCATTTCACCAACAAAGATATTAAACAGCACTGGTCCCAGTACTGACCCCTGAGGAATGCCACTCGTCACTGGCTTCCATGTGGACATTGAGCCATTGACCTCAACCCTTTGAATGCAGCCATCTAGACAGTTTCTTATCCACCGAGTGGTCCATCCATCAAATCCATGCTTATTTACATTTAAATAATGTAAGCCCTCTTGTTAAAATAATGTACTTTTTTGCACCCTCTGCCTCACTGGTCTGTAGATAAGATGTGTTAGTGAGGGAGATGGTTGATAGATCTGGTTGGGGTTTTACTGAGTAATCCAGAATGAGGCATAGCAATGCATCAGTTGTACTTGAGGTTGAAAGAGGATCAAGGTCATGCATTTTGCAGCCTGATGTAAATATTGTCCAATGCATATCGGTGGCCCTTCTGAGCCCTACAGACTTTGGCATCGGCAGGATCCTACTCTGGCTTTCTTCTCAGTGCAGTTCTTAAGTAGTCTCTAGGGAGTTGCTTTTCCTCTCACCAAGTCGAGTGACTGAAAATCCAGTAAGTGATCTTTATGGACATCATTTAAATTCTCTGCATTGCATTTGAATACTAATTCCTGGTCAGCCCTATGCTGTTCTTTCTATTTGCTAGTTCTCATCTAGTGCATATGTAGTTTCATGTTGCTTTGCTACCTTTCAACTCCTTTGTCTGGAGGTTGAGGCATGAAAGTTGAAGCGGTGAAGACCCCAATCACAGCCATTCAGGTACTGTTCTGCTGGAAGAGGTCAGTGTAACAACGGAGTTGGAACAACATGTTGATTCTTACCACAGAGATTGGTGACCTTCTAGGACAGCCTCAATGTGCATACATAGATTTAGGTTTTGATGATTTGGTCAAGGATAATCTGAAGTCAGGATTGAAAATTGGAGGTTCAAATCAGTCATAGTTCACCATCTCTCCAGCCAATAGGGTTGCCGATTAAGAATGCCACCTTTATCTATATTTCAGCAGCCTTGTGAATGAAATATGACCGTTTGCCCTAAGAAGCAGCTGAAAAACTCACAAGTGTTAAGGGTATGCTGTATGCATTTGTACGAAAGAGGTTGTTGGCTTTTGGGGTTTCTTTTGGTTTTGGTAGTATACGGTTCAACTAAAATAAAAATATCGTGCTGTTTCCTATGTGTCTTTACTACCTGGTAAAGTATCACCCAACCATCCCTGTACTTTATTAATTTTATGCTTTTCTTTTGATGCTGCTTTGTAAGATGGCTAATGTTGGATTCCACTCCATTGTCATGGGAAAGTATTACTCAACCAGAAAAAAGAAACTCAGAAAGAGTCTCTTGAAACTGGGATGTAATCTGCTGTTTTGCTGGACAAGTGTATCTTGAATATGTGAAAAAACACGCCCTCATTCATACATTCTCATCCCCCTAATCTGTGACCCTAATCTTGAAATACTTTTTCTAGCCTTAATTGTAGTTTTTAAGAGGGATGGAGTTGTTGAAACATTGCTCCAGCTGGTCAGGGTTTCTTCTGAAGGCTGAAGAACCTTGCAAGGTTCACTTGCAGCTCACTGCAGTGTTTCAGCCTTGCATCGTGGTGGGAGTGTGGAGGGGTTTCCTCCCTTTTTGTTATTGTGGGGTTTGGCTTGTGTTACTTACCATAAGGACGTGAACTTTCAGGAGATACTTTTTCTTTCTGAGGGCCAGATTCTGGAATTCAGTCCTAAAGCCAGGTGCCCTCTATTTCATTGTTTTGATTGTGTAGAATTAATCGAACCTGGATGCATCTTCAATGGAAGAAAGCATCATTTTTGGAGAACTATTATACAGATCTGATGGGCAAACCTACTTCCCTTTACAAATCCTCTTTTTATAAAAGAAATACTTTTCTAAGTTACTAAATGCAAACAACTTAGGTGTTGTAGGTGTAGCAAATCCAGTATTAAGGATGCCTGTGTGGCCATTCAGTCAAATAAGAAATTAGTCATATATTTAGTGTAATTGCATGTTTGTGGTAATGTGTATTGCTTATAATGTGCACTGACAGTAAGCTCTGAAAATATCAACCTGAATAATTTCTGACAAATCTTTCCACGTGGCAAAACATAAATTTGCCTGTAGTCGTTTAAAAAATGATGTGATGTCCTTGCGTGGCTATTTTATGAACCAGTCACCTAAAGAAAAAACAGATGCATCTCTTGTGAAATGACTGTTGAGTGCCTTAGATATATTTCTTTATTTTTTAATGCTTGTTGGACCTGCAAGGATATCTTTGAATCTCTCCCTTTATTTTTTTTGTAATCTAAAAGAATACAGAATACAGCTGGCTTCTATGCATCCCTCACTTTTCCCCTTTCAGGTGGTTTTTAGAGTTCAGTTTTAAAGGTAATTCAGTCTGTAGGTAATTCTGGGGTAGCCTACAGGTTGAGAGAAGGAAAGGAGATGGTAAAGTAAATGTTCCTTAGGTATCCTGTGTCCCTCCTGCCGGAACCGTGCTATGCCATCTAAGTCACTGGTGGCGCTGCATCTAGGTCTAGTTTCACCTATGGTGAATGTCAGCTGTGATGCTGTTTCCTGACCATAGATGAGTGTGAATTTATTGTCCTGTTTTTAAGATATATTTCAGAGTTGTTTCACATAGGCCATCTGTATCATGTTTGCTGTCATTGGCTCAGTTCTCACTGGAGCTTGAGAAGAGTTTCTGTGCTTTTTTGAGTGACTTTGCTGTTGTCTTCCCATTGTTCTTTGTAACTTCTCCAGTTTCTGGGTAGTGATGAATGGAGTTGCATGTTCTATACCTTTTCAATAAAACAACTTGTCAAATTTCCTAGAGGTTTCTTTGTTTGGTTACTGGAAATCTCAAAACAAACCAACCAACCCATAAAACAAAAAAAGCCCACCACCATGAAAAAATCCCCACCAAAACCTCACCACCCTTTTGATTCAAATTATTTCCATGTGGAAGCTCAAGTAAAAACACTCAAATGCTCACTAGAGCCTACATTTTCCTGTTATTTTAAGTGCTACAAATCAGTTGTGCTGTATTTATGCTTGAGTCTCTTCCTATCAGATGGGTTCCTTCTTGCCTAAGAGAATACACTTAAATCTGTTCCTTTCTTCCTAAAACATTAAATTCTAGAAGTATTTCATATGCTATGCTGAAAATTTTAATTTAACCAGTTTGTGGTTTTTTTTAAATCAAGAGTTTCTTTTCTGACCAAATCAAGGAAGTTGGTTTGCATTTGCAAGCCAATGCAGCACACAGCTGTAATTTCAGTACGTTTCCAAGCATAAGACAGAGAAGCAACCTTTGAACAAGACTTAATAGGACGGGCAGACGTGCTGTTGGCAGAAGATTTGAACTGATTCATAAACTGATCATGTTTTTTTTTTTTCATTTTTTATTCTCAAAAATTTAGATCTAGTACTATGTGCATTTCTGTGGTATCTGTCAGGAAGGAGGTTCTACAGTGGGGAAAATGTCCCCAGCTATTGATTTAACCCAATGTCTTCTTTAAGAAGCTTTTCTTGGTGTATGCATTTCTCCTACAGCTGCCATCACTATAAACACAAATCTAGACACAAATTCTTTTTTAAATAGATAAATAGTGTTCCTGTTGTCTAAAGAAAGACCCAGTAATGGAAGCTGAAAAATAATGCTGAGGCTGCCTCTACGGTCAGCAGAGAGGTCACCATTTCCCAAGTGGTTCGTTGGATTTCTTCCTGCAGAATCACAGTCTTTGTGCAGAGAGACGACTCCATCTTCTGTTGAAGTGGCAGGGATTTTGTGCTTTGGAAATGTGTAATTGAAGAAGTTTGCTTAGACAGTTAAAGCTGTTAAATCTCTTCAGTCAGCTTGTGTTTTGCAGGCCTTGGGCAGCTCTGGATTCATCAAAACAACATGCTTTGAAGTCCAATGTTATCAGTTTCTGGACTTGATCTCTTCTTCCTCTGCCGACTGTCTGACTTCCAGATATTTTGAAAGATTCTTGGTGATGGAAGCGACTATTCTTGCAGTGTCTTTTTTCATTATGGTGTTATGGTGTGATTAATGGGGTGAAATCCTCTTGGCGGCCGGTCACCAGTGGCGTCCCTCAGGGCTCAGTTTTGGGGCCGGTTTTGTTTAATATCTTTATCAATGATCTGGATGAGGGGATAGAGTGCACCCTCAGTAAGTTCGCAGACGACACCAAACTAGGTGGGAGTGTTGATCTGCTTGAGGGTAGGAAGGCTCTACAGAGGGACCTGGACAGGCTGGATCGATGAGCCAAGGCCAACTGTATGATGTTTAATAAGGCCAAGTGCCAGGTCCTGCATTTCGGTCACAACAACCCCAAGCAACGTTACAGGCTGGGGGAAGAGTGGCTGGAAAGCTGCCCAGCAGAAAAGGACCTGGGGATGCTGGTTGAAGGCCATCTTAACATGAGCCAGCAGTGTGCCCAGGTGGCCAAGAAGGCCAACAGCATTCTGGCTTGTATCAGGAATAGCGTGGCCAGCAGGAGTAGGGAAGTGATGGTGCCTCTGTACTCGGCACTGGTGAGGCCTCACCTCGAGTACTGTGTTCAGTTCTGGGCCCCTCTGTACAAGAGGGACATTGAGGTGCTGGAGCGTGTCCAGAGGAGAGCTACCAGGCTGGTGAGGGGTCTGGAGACCAGGTCATATGAGGAGAGGCTGAGGGAGCTGGGCATGTTTAGCTTGGAGAAGAGGAGGCTGAGGGGAGACCTCATTGCCCTCTACAGCTACCTGAAAGGAGGTTGTAGGGAGGTGGGTGTTGGCCTCTTCTCCCAAGTGAATAATGACAGGACCAGAGGGAATGGTCTGAAGCTGTGGCAGGGGAGGTTTAGATTAGATATTAGGAAGAATGACTTTACTGAAAGAGTGGTCAGGCACTGGAACAGGCTGCCCAGGGAGGTGGTTGAGTCACCATCCCTCGGGGTATTTAAGAAACGTCTAGATGTGGCACTTCAGGGCATGCTCTGAAGGGCAGAGATTGTGGGGTTTTTGGTTGGACTCGGTGATCTCAAAGGTCCTTTCCAACCGTGAAGATTCTATGATACTGAAGTACTTTGCTGTGCTCCATCACTGGGCGTGAGATGTCTGTATTTTTAGCAGACACAGAATGCTGAAAGTTGGCTAGCTTTATAAATGATTATTCTATACTTTCAGAAAATTAACTTCTCTGAAGTTGTTTTCCCCATATTGCTTTCAAATCTGGGAAAATACTACTGTGCTCTTTCACAGCTTGATTAAAATTTATGAAAATTTTAGAACCATAAGACCTCCGTTACTACATGGAGGAAAAAGCAGAATAGCCAAAATAGGATGAGGCTGTAATGAAAAGCCTTTAACTTAGAGGGCCCATTAACTGTAAATGAAAGCTGTTTGTGGTTTCAATGTACTCTGACCGAAAGCTCGTATCTGATAAAGGCAGTTATTTGAGAGAAGGCGATGGCTATGGAGCCTTGCAGGTTGTGGAAGGAAGGTTTTAGAAACATGACTGCCTTCTGTGGTCAAACACCATTTAATTGTTTCACACATGAAAACCTTGTGTAGGGAGTTACTCTTACATATGAGGAAATAGTTTCATGGCAGTTTGGGATGATCTGTGTGCGAACTGCCATTATCCGTTCCATCCTTAGCCATTTCCTCGCTTCAGCTGGAACTAGCACTTCTCCAGAAGACCACCTAGTAAAAGAACAAAAGGCCCCCACAAAAAAAGGTTTTGGCCAAATCAGCTGTCTGGACCAGCTCTCCACACAGCTACGGGGACCAGCTCTAGCAAGAACACAGGCATTTACAGCCAGGAGGGGAAAATCCTGTATCAGTTTGGATTTAAATTGGATTGCCTTACTGTGGAACCACATCTAAAGCCACAGCAAGGGCAGCAGGGAGAAGCAGAACTGCCCAATTCTCTTCATAGCATTAGTCATTTGTTGTTAATGTACCTTCCTACGGGAAGAAAAAGAGACAGGATTCTGGCTTTTGGGGTAGGGTGGTGGTGTAGAATGATTAGAAGTAAGTTGGATGAACATAATACACTTTTACATTGATGCAACTAATGGCAGAATCAGGCCCAGGATATACAGAAAGGACAGAAAATTATCTGCTTCCTCCATAAGCTATTGTTGGCATTAGAAATATTTATTGCTGTAATGTAACTAGGTCATATACAGAACCTTCTCTTTGTCCGGCAAAATTGGATGTAGGAGCTGTATTAGGCGTGTGTGGTAATTTGAATGTGTGGCAATATCACTGATATTTTTTTTTTCTTGCTGTGTTTTACCTGATTACCTAATGAGAATTGGGCAGTAGTAGTCAAATGTATCCTTTATGCAATAGCATTGTTTTCAAGAGAATTATGCCAAAAGGATGCAATTTGAATACACTCAACTGAGTCATGCAGGTCTGAAGTAAAACTGGTACATTAAGAAGACAGACTTAGATAAAAGTCATACCTTTAACTAATTTTATGTGTAGTAATATAGTGCAGTAGATGAAAAGATTTCTGACGACAATGGTAAGCCACAGAGCCATGCTGTATAACTTGCGCTACTAAATGTAGCCTTTGTCAATTATTGCTGATCTGTCTTACGTCTAATAGCAGAAATAGTGCTGGTTTCAAATACTTGCTATATGTTGCGGGTTTTACTCAATGAGTCTCTATCTTGTACTCCGTAAAAAAGACCTCACTCAAACTTACTCGAGGGCCTTCTGCTTAGTTAAGCCTCTGTTTAAGGTTAAACTTCACAGTTGAGTCAAGGACACAGCAAGCAGCTGTAGTGTGGAAGCAGAAGAGGGATTGTTAAGTGTCCCATTGCTTTCTTAATTTAGTTCCTTGAGGAATGACACAACATTTCTTACTTTCCTAGAATAGGTTATTGCCTTCTTCCCTTGCTTCTTTGTGATTTCTTGGTTATGATGAGTTGCTTATTGTTCAACAGGTGAGGGAAGAAAGCAAATACCCTCGCACACTCTCTCTTCCTACCATCCAGGAAGGAGAATTAACAACATGAGGATGGCTGCTCTGACACCTTATTTCAAAGAGTTATCAGCATCAACAGAGTTCATGCTTGCGTGCATCAACAAAGAATCATTAAACAGAACTAGGAAGAGCTTCAAAGAGATCATTGTGTTCAACTCTGCTCATGTAGCTTGTCTGAGGGTGGACCTGTGCATTCTCTGCCTGGTTGAGAGCTTTGAGCTCTTCAATACTTCAGAAGTACTACCAGCAGCATTGCATTGGATAAAGGTGTATGTTTTTATTTGTTTGTGTGCATTTGCTTAGCAAAACATATGTAAAAGCATGAATCATATGGTGGGACACTGTTATTGCTGTAAAAACATTGTTTCCCAAAACTGAAACAAGCTGTACTTACAGCTTTTGTACCAGTACAGCCATATTCTCACTTAGAGAATTTTGCTGCTTTAACCATTGACTCTGTCTATCCTAGTTAAAGCAACGTAAGTCTTAAGTGCGAGCTTAAAAGCTTGCCTGAATTTAAGTATTTCAGTGAACTGAGACCCAAGGAGTGCTCTTGCAGCAGTCCCTCAGTTAATCATGGGTGTTCTGGCCTGTAAAAACAACTTGGTTAAGGATTTCAGCAGCAAGATTTCAACCATCATAACAATTTCTTCTGTGCAAGTACAAGTTAAAACAATAAACCTGCAATGGAAATCCTGATAATCAGCTCTTAAGGCATTCATCATTTAATTTGCTCACTAAACTGTTGCTTCCATATGTTTTATAGTATCCATCCAACCATAATTGTGGCTTCTGAGTATTCTTTATTGTAGCAATATGCTGTTGAATGTATACCATTACTTTCTTTATATTACTTAAGGGATGGGTTTTCAAATTCACGGTTTTCAATGGTAGGCATGAGTCTGCCATACAAAACTTCTGTTGACTTCAGTAGTGTCAGCTAGGTCAATGACTAGTGCTTTAGAAAATCCTCAAAAGAAGGTGTATTAGGAGCTATTCCTCAGGATGTCAGAGTTGTAAGGTTAGAGGATTTTAAAGGAAATTTCAAATTGAGGTTTTATACAAGTAGTCTGCAGTGTAGGTAAATCAGATTTTTATTCACATGCATTTGGACAGGTATAATTGGTAAAGGTGATTTGATTTTGTTTAGAAAATGTGCTGCAGACACGCTGTCCAGAATAGCAGTATTGACCAACTTAGCTCCTCTTCAATGCCAGAGTAAGGTGGGACATGGGCTCCCAGTGCTTTTAAAAACTGTCTCTGTGGGCATTGTTCTTCTGCTCCAGCTGGACAAGGTGCCCCTGAAGGCAGGTCACGTGCCTGAGCAAACTTTAATGTTGTTCTGGTCTCTGTGTACATTCTCTGGCCTGTGAAGTGATTTAAGTTGAAAACCTGTAGAAAATAGCGTAGTATAAACTTTTCTAAAACATTTTGAATAATTATTAGCAAGCCAGATATTACTTAGCTTTTTTTTTTTTTCAAGCTTCAGGAAAGTGAAGATAAAAGGTGTTTGCTCTTCTGTCTTTCCAGGTGACTTGGCATGGAGAATTTAACTTGTGGTAAAACTTCAGTAGTTAAAAGATGCTGTGGAGATTTAGTGGCTATCACAGTGTGGAAAATGAGCAGAAGACCAAAGCTTGTGTGTGCAGAGAGGCCTCCTACAACGTTGTGTATTGCTTCCTCCTTTCTGTTGAGTGCAAGAAAGGAAAGGATAAGAAACATCCATTCCCTTCGCCATCAGCAGAGGTCTCTAAACTCAATTTGCCCAGATATTGCCAGTGAATGGGAGTAATGGCCTCTGGCTACATATACACATGAGGCAGTATTCTGCAGTTTTAGAGCCATTGAAGTAGTCCTGTGAATTAATTAGTGCTCTGCTAATGATATGGGAACTGCCAGTTTGAAAACTGAGGCTATAAACTGTCCTTCTCTCCTCCTTCCTCATGTCTTGCTTTTTCTTCTGGGCATGTCTCTTCCTTCTTACACGTGCACATGCGTATGTTCTGACCCAGGCTTGCCAACATTTGAAAGCGGTAATCTCCCTCCACGTCTGTTTTTAGGTCATAAAGCCAGGCAAATGTCTGATAGTGTGTTTTTCATTGCTTGTACGTGCAAGTGTTAGCCTTGCACCATTGCCCATGTTGCACTTTGTTAAATTTGTCTTTTAACACCATAGTGAAAATAACCTTAAGAGGATTATGGGAAACTTTTGGAAGTTCTCACTGGGTAATAGGGTTAATAACTTAAGAATAGGCACCATTAGCTCCCCAGTCCCCAAACATCACCATCACTACTTAGATTTGAGCAGCAAGAGAAAGGAAAGACTTAGGGTTAGCGTGTTCTTATGATGATCTTAATCTAAGGGAAAAATCCCTGTAAAGGATAAACTGTCTGTTGAAATCAGTGATTGTTCATTTTTGCCTAGGAGAAAGACCACAGGACCAAAGGCAGACACATCCTCCATGTACTGAAAGGCTCATCTTGCCAGCCTGTTGTGAAATACGTCACAAAATATGTCCAATAGCATTTGAATACAGTCTGCAGTGTGAGCTAACCAAAACCGAATGATTCCTCAATGTTTCATTTAAATATTTGTGTGTGTGTTTTTGGAATTTGAGAAATCCTGCATCAAGCTGTGGGATTGTAAAAGATGCATATTATGATTTAGCGGGGGCTGCCCAACTGGAGAGTGGCATTGGCTATTTGTCGGGAGCTGGAAGTTTCCTGCTGAGGAGCTGACAGTGGTTACTGATATCTTTGATAAATAAGTACCACTTCTGAAGACTGTGTAATGTGCTTGTATGACATATTCTGTGGGCATTGCTACGCAGGGGACAATGATCTACTTCTGTGCACTAAATAAAATATTCACACTTATAGTGTGAATAGTTGAGGTGGGAAGGGTCCCCTGGAGATTATCTAGCCTTGTTCAAAGGAGGGTCAACTACAGCAGGTTGCTCAGGACTCTGTTCAGGTAGGTTTTGAATATCTCTATGGATGGAGACTCCACAACCTCTCTGGGCAACTTGGTCCAGTGTTTGACTGCTCTCACTTGTGAAAGAGTTTTTTCTTATGTTTAAGTGGAATATATTTATTTCAGTTTGTTCCCATTCCCTCTTGCCTGTGTACTGAATACTGCTGAGAAGAGCTTGGCTCCATTGATGAGATCCCCCCGGGCCTTCTCTTCTCCAGGCTGAATGATCCCACCTATCTCAACCTCTATTCAAATTAAAGATGCTCAAAGTCCTTTTTTTTTTTGCTGGTCTCACTCCAGTACTTCCATGTCTGTCTTCAAGAGCCCAGAACTTGGGAACCATAGAAGTGGACAAAGCAGTGTCTGGATATGGTCTCTTACCTTCACAATCTGTGTGCTGAAACTCAAGGTCTTTGGTTTGAGTGCTGTGTTAATGCATAGGGAGCAGGTCGCTGCCATGTCAGTATTGATTCAGGCACGCAACACTCCCTCATAGCTGTCTTTTCCTCTTGCAAACATGAGGGATCCCAGTCCATCGTGTTTCCCTTGCCCTTAAATGTAACTCCTGCCATCTTCTAGAACACCATAAGCAGACAATCCTCATCTGCTCATGTACCGTTTCCCCTGTCACCTCTTGGTGTGTTGACAGAGCAAAGTGTCTATTTCCAGGAGTCCTGCACCAGGAGCCAAAATTATCCTCAGAGGGAAACCAACATTAGGCCATAAATCTCTGTGCTGGAATACATCAAGGAATAAATTGGAGATATAATAGAGCATATGTGTAGTTGTCAAGTGCATGAATGTTGGCCAGTGACCACAAAGATGCATGGAAGTAGGTTTCAGGGTACTAAAAGCACATGCATCTCCTAAATGTGCATAGCTGCCCCTCTGCCTAGTTCATGCGCTGCTTGTTTCTGGGTGACCACCTCCTCAAGCCAACCCATCTGGGTTGATCTAAGCACCAGCTCCTGCCATTACACCGGGCATGTGTAAGAACTGTGACGCCTTGTGCTCATGCCCCCCTCGCACAGAGGTGGATGGAGGCAGAAGGATGGCTGGCTCCACCTCCCAGCTACTTTGATGCATCTTTCAGCCTCTGCTGATTCAAGAACCTCTCTGCCGTCAGTACTTAATTTGCTTATCTTGGTCTCAGATAGGAGAAAAGACATGGTATCACCAAAGACAAACTTCAGACGTGCTGAAAGTTGGGAAGGGGCTACCCTCTCCCTGACATAGAAGTAAAGGAGCTTAGATGTCAGTTCCACATATTTATTTCTTTCCCTGTTTTGCCCTGAAGATATCAAACACGGAGGCAGTAGGACTTGTCGTAACTGGAGAGCTTACAACGCTCCTCTGCAATATTGTAAAGTGCCCCTGCAGGGCTTAGGTTGTTGTCGGTCTCTGAAAATTGATCTCAAGCATCAGCTTTAGATCCCTTATGATGACAATGAGAACTTTTCAGGAGCATTTATGCAGTGCTTTGATACCATCAGGTAGAAAGGCTTGTTTTTCTGTATGAATGTAGAGGATCTTTATTTTTTTTGTAATGTTAATCAAAATTACTTTCTTTAATTACATTTTTCTCGTAGCGAAGACGTGTGAGCACTAAGAAGTGCTAAGAAGAGAGATGTAATGATGCAGAAGCCAGAAAATCATAGGGCTGCTTCTGGCTGTCACTCAGATGATTCTGTGTGACTTAAAATTAAAGAAATGTATATCAAGTGGCAGGAGTGAGTCACCAGAATGGGGATGACTCAAGTTGTTGCTATGAATTCTGTGAGGAATGTTAAATGATGGGCTCCCACAGCGGCAGTTCTGCAAGTCTCTAGGTGACAAGAAAGGAGCTTACTAAATATTAGCACTAAGATGAAGTGAAATTTAAGATTACATTGGGATACATTGGGAACAATAAAACTTTTGCCAGTTGTCCACTTTCACAGCCTCGGAACATCATATAGGAATATTTTACTAAATCTTCTCATGTAATGCTGTCAGTAAAGATAAGAGTAAGGAAAGTGATGTTTAATACAGTATTTCTGATTTTGCTCGGTTGTTTATATAAATGATTTAACCCTCTTTAAACAGAGGGCCAGGTATGAGCCTTGCTACAATGAAGACTTTAATGAATATACTTGAGAACTAGCCTGGAGGCCAGGTTATGCCTGGCATGAAATGGGAGCTGCTCAGCGGAGTGTCATGGTTCCTGCATCCAAAGGTCATTTTATGTTTTGGGAGTAGAAGGTCTTAGTGATACCAGGGATACCATCGTGCTTCCAAGTAACAACCGTTCAGAGCAAAAGTACAGCTGGAAAGTCTACTGACCTATTGAGTTCTTGCTATATGTTGTTTCTTGTGGACAGGGGAATCAGTTGTTTAAATAAAGGAAAGGTGAGGGCATGAAAGGGAAAAAAAAACATCTCTTGTGACTGGGCATTTTCAATAGAGTCCCAGAAGGTAATTTGGACTGGTACATGAATGGAGGGCTGTGGAAAGCTGTAAACTAGTGACCCAGACAAAATGAAAAGAAAGCAAAATGCCCGCCTACTCCAGCTTTTGTTGATGCTGCCAGTCTAAAATAATGATCCTCACAAAATTACCTTTCCTGTGTTCTGTTGAAATCTCTGAAGAGGTGAACAGTCTTTGTTCAGCAGTCAGCTGTATGGCGTGCAGGGTCTGGGTCCCTCAACGTGACTCTTTATTCCCAGATTGTGTGAAACAGGATAATGTAGAAAATGCACTTGCTTGCCTTCAGGGAGGACGGATGTTGCTGTATGACAGTCCTAAGCTTCACAAAGGTCTTCAAATAGTATCCATAATATTATAACATCTTTAGTTTCAAGTGCAAATTTCAGCTGCAGAAAAGGCCGTAAGAGGAAGATACCTATTCCAGATGGAAAACTGCTGGTGTTTAGAGCTGGGGTACTAGTTTAAAAAAAAAAAAAAAAACCAAAAACAAAAACAACAATTTTACAACTTTTCTAATGTTATTGACTATTAAGTGGTTACTCCCACTGACTTAAGAGCTATTCAAGACCACAGTCTTAATACAGCTATGCAAACTGCACTTTCAAGCATATTTTTGCAGTCCTTGTACATACAAATGCTCGGTTCTTACAAAGAACAAGTGATTCCTTAGTATTTTTACTTATGCAATTGCAGTGGTCTTTGTATCAAGTCTGTTTGTTTGTTTGTTTGTTTGTTTGTTTTCCCCCCAAACCTCTTGTCACCGTGGAATCCCAGCTCCCTTCAATACATCCAAACCCAAGTCTTATGCACAGGCCAGGTAGAAATGTGCCTTCTCAAAAGGGGCTGAGGCACTAGACTTTAGGTATCGTGAGAGTCCTGGTGTTAGCTTTGGCTTGTCTTTAAAAATGCCATGTGTACGAAGTTCTGATGTAGTTCTTTCTGGCCTACATAAAGTCTTAGGGGCAATGCTGAGATTTGCTCACTCCAGAGTTTCATGAACAAATTTATTGGTGGCTTTCTCATGCTCAGGATTTGGCTGACTATGCTAATTCAGTTTCTGGAATAAAATGTATATTCTTCTGGAGAACAGAGATTCAGGTTGAGCTGTGCCACAATACGTTTTGACTCTTCCCAACCATCCTTTTTTCACCTGCCTAGTGAAGATTGAGTTTTTTGGGGGTTTGTTTGTTTTTTTTAATATTTCTGTTATGCATCTCTTTAACTGTGCATTGCTGTGCGTGGGGAGGGAGACACTTACCAGGTGTCTTTTGGCCTCGGCCAAGATGTCATGTCACTATGTCCTTTTGTTAACTTAGTTGCTATACCCAGAGCAATTCTCTGGTGACAAATCTAAGACAACTACTGTTCTTGCTGATGTTTTGGCTATTTCACTGAACAATGTGCAAACCAAAAATAGACATTTCCCAACTACCTTTCAAGGCACTGAAACTCCACTAAATATTTAACCTTCTCGCATAACAGGTAGCCTGAATAAAAGCTTCTATGAAGAAATTGGCAATCAAAGCACTTCAGAAACTTTTCAGCCTTGACTACTCCTACTCGTTTGCTATTCTTAGTGCACACTCTACTGCCGTCAAGAATCTAGCTCAAAGCTCTGAGATTCTTCTCACTCCATCAGTATCGTAAGACTCCTTTTTTCTGTCTTTTATTTTTAGGCATACAGTTTCTGGCAATTAATGCACAACCTCCTTTCCTGGGGAAAAGTGTGATTGTTAAGTACTGCAAAAACAGCCCGTGTTCCGCGAACATTTGAGGGTAGAGAATGAACTTTTTCCTGTTTCATTCTTACTCTGCATTGGGGGCAGATGTTGCTAGTGCAGCTGATTCTGTTTCAGTTCTCTCGGTAGGATTATCCACAATCCTAAAATTCAGTCCTGCACTTGCATAAATGTTCTGCTGGCCTGGAGCTTAGTCTGAAACAAGGACTAGGAAGCCTGTTCCGAAGTCATAAAATATGCATCAGTGAACAAGTGAATAAACACAGCAGACTGCTGAATAAGAAATACACTGTTTAAGGAAATGAACTTTGTTCATTTAATAAATGCTGTTTGTTTTTTTTTATAACTCATGATTATACCCTTGTAAGATAGTAGCACAGAGTCATCCTGTGTAGGACAGAAAAAGGGCTGCGTATATGAGCAGAAGATGGAAGACGCAGCGAGCTGGACAAGGGAACCCCAGGGAACTTGACCCTGCCTGAATGAAAGCAGTGCTGCTAGCTGCCAAATTCTCTTTCCTTAGCATCCGGAGCAGGTCTGAAGAGGGTAAAATAACATTTATTATTGGTTGGTGTACGGTTGTTACTAAACAAGATATAAAGAGCTTGTGATTTGTACAGTAACCACGGAATACCACAGACCCTGAGGAAGGAATCACTTAATATGCTTGTATTTTAATTTTTGCAGCAGCAGAATATTTTTGAACTCTTGAGAAGAAGTAACGGTTACTCAGGAAGACAAATCAGAGAGGAATTTTTCTATGGGAACAGAAATGGCGGTAGTTCAATGCATCATGTATGGCAAGGAGCTGACTATTTCCAGAAGACATACAATCTCCCCCTCTCTCTCTTTTTTTCCTTCCTCCCTCCTGCTAACAAATAGTGGTATAAATACTATATATTAAATGGTCAGTTTATAAATATGTGCCACTGGGATAGTGCAGAGAAGCAGCCAATCTTTGATTGCAAGCACTCAGTTAAAACATTCACCTCGGCACAGTTCTGCTGTGCCAAGTCCCAGTTAGTGCAGCTTTTTAAGGTATTTATGCTGATTCCCTCCCTGCAGGAGCAAAACAGACCTTTGTAAAATGAGTTCCAGGTGGAGGGTGCATCCCTGATCATACATGACTACGTACAGACCAAGTCAGGGCAGTCCTGAGGCTGCTCTTGCTTGACCCAAATGAGGAACTGTCACCTTGGAACTCAAATTGGAGGGAGAAAGTTAAGCGACAGTCACCTACTTTAATTGAAAAGCAATTAGGCAAGAACACCAGCAGATTGCGGTGATAATTGAGAAGCCACAGAACAAGTTGTTGCCATGAATTTTGACTTCTTGCAAAGCGTTACACAGAACACACCAGTTATAAGCGTAACATCTGTTGTTCTTCTGACAGTCTAAGTGTTTCCTCCTGGATTACTGTTTGTCCTGGTTCCGGTGGGGATAGGGTTAACTTTTCCTGGTATTCCGTGCCATGTGAGCCACGCCCACCCTGAGCTGCCGGGGGAGGGGGCAGGAAGTTGCTGCTTAAAAGCGGGCTGGGGCGTCCCGGGTCCGGCCGGTCGGCGAGTGGCGGGGAGCGGCGGTTCCGTAATCGCGTTTGTATATTCCCCTATCCGTGTTGTTGTTGTTGTTTGCCTGTTCCCTTTGCTGTTCTGTTAAACTGCCTTTGTCCCAACCCAAGAGTCTTGCCTTTTCTTACGATCCTTCCTGTATTAGGAAGGCACGTGCGAGCGGCACGTGGTTCTTTGTTGCCATCTGAGGCTAAACCACGACACTGTTTTACCTTGAAGTGGCAGTAAATATGATTAAAAATAGGAATGAGGAAATGTAGGTGTCATATATCTGATGCTACGGAGTAAACACAGTCTGTGAAAATGAGATGACTGGTAGGGCAATACCCCAGTTGATGATAAAAAGCTTCAGTTGTGTAGGGAGCAGAGGCCTTTTGACTGGATAACCGTAATCTGAGACTGTCAATAGGAAATGAGGGAAATGCAGTGGTGGGAAGAGAGTAGATTCATTTTTGGATTTATTCAACATACTGCTCTAGTTTGGAGGGATTATTGAAATTTTGGGATAAGTCTCTGTTCTTCTTAAAGTGGTCAAAAACTTAACTGAGGAGCGCTATCTAGAGACGTAGCCTGTATTCTGCGTGTAGGTCAGCCTGTTTGAAAAGCATCTTTGTGTCTGTCTTTAACTGATGTGCTGGGAAACGATGCAGAAAAGCATAGACTGATTAAAAAAATGCTGGATTTAAGTTGAGCGGAGAAAAGCCAGACCTAACCTGCTGGAGTCCTTTGAAGATCTTACTACAAAGATACTGTGGGTGTTAGTGTGTTTAGCGATTTGTCTCCAGCTGCTAAAATCAAAGCACTCAGTTATTCAGTATAGAAACCAAATGATCACATCTGTACTGCACAAATATTTAACATATCACTCACCAGACCCTTCAGAGTTCAAGCCTTTATGACTACAGCCTGGCCTAAAAACCTATGGGTCAGCCCATCTTCTTTTTGTTGTTATTGCTGCTGTTATTATTATCATACTCTTAGTCCTTCTCACAGGGGATATGACAGTGATAGTTTACTTAAAAACACATCTGACAGCCTTCCCCCTCCATGTGTGACTCAACAGATGCTGTTGAGAATATCAGGAATGCTTTTGTTGTCTGCTCCTAGTCACCTCTGCTAGAAAATGTTCATATAATTGTTACTTAAAATGAATATTCCAGTCATGTTCTTCTCAGGAGCTTTTAATATACTTAAAATTATGGCATCTGATCCCACTAGACTGCTTTTATGTCTGGAAGAAATCAGGAAGTAACATATAGCATGTGCTTTATTTAAAACAAACAAAAAAACCAAAATCAGAGTGGTGTTCCAAAAACATACACCTAGAAAAGGAGGCTTTCTTTCTCAGTAGACCAGGGAAGTGGTGGTGTAATTCCTTGCTGGGATGCCTTAGTTCTGACCTGAAGAAATTGCCTGTAGGGTTGTTTCATTCATTTGCTCATTCAGTTTGTGGCATCTCTCTTGTGATCAGCATGGATTTCGTGGTGTGGCTGTCCCTCAGGCTTGCAGGTAGACTGTGGCCACCAGCCCCTTTCACACAGGCTCCTGATGAGCTGTTGCAAAGTAGCGCCTTTTAGTCACCACCACCAAAGTGGCCTGCATCTCATTTAGGCTGTATGGAGCTCAAGGGCTCCATACAGTGTTTCCAGGCCGCTGAAAAAGCTGTTTGTCTCCTCATACAACCTTGCCACGGAGAACCCAAAAAATAGTCCAGCCAGATTGTGAGTTTTAAAACTATGAACAGTCTCCTGGCTCTTTGCTCTGGGCTGGTCAGGCTTTGAGAAAACATTGAGTTTTCTCACTGCACTGAGAAAGCAGGAGGAGCTTTAGTATGTTGGCCACGTGTATCTTGGGTTGTATTTTGCCTGTGTATGGACATAAATATTCTTGTGTGTAAAATGGCACCTTTCTTAGAAATGACATCTATCTGAGATGTCAAGTGTGTGCAGGCACCTTAATGATCTAACAGCCAGAGACATGCTGAATAGAAATATTTGCCTTGCTTTGCTTGATGACAAGTAAAATAAGAGCGTGGAATAATTCAGCTCCCACCAGGAGTGGTGCTGCCCCAGCAGTGTTATCTTTGGGTTGATGGTAGCTGTGTCATCACTGGTTTTCCAGGTGCCACAGCAGCTACTGACCTACCTGTCTGTGCTCCAGCCCCACCTAAGCCACAAGAGCTATTTCATGCAAAATCACTCTCTAATTAAGTTGCACAGTGGTAGAGCTAGCACAAGCTGTACTGAAAAGGGGATGCCGCTTTCCAGTAGGTACCAGAAGCTCAGCATGACATTAAGCAAATGGAATAAATGCCTCTTCACAGCCCAGTGCTCGCTGTATTTGACCTTGCACTGCCAGCTATTGCGTGTTGGCTAACAGTACCCTGGCTGTACTATAAACAGGACTCTGATAGTGACCCCAACCATATCACGAAGTGACTTTTGATTCAAAAGGTAGGCTGGGATGTACGATTATGTTTCATAACCTGGTGCTGTTCTGTCAGGGTGTTATTACCTGAGGCACCCTGAGAAGCTGGAAAGAATACATGGGCAATACAAGAAATAAGAAGTCCATAGATATATATGGTCCATTGCCTCCGCTGTTACTAGCAGGTGTTATGTGAGTAGTTTCCATGAGGAAAATGTACTCTTTTGCTGCTGTTCTTGACATTCTGAAATGCAGACTATTTTATGTAAATCGAAAGAACATTTTGTAAGAAATTGTAGATGGAGAATGTATTAAATCTTCTGCTAAATGAAGGAAAAATTATACTAGGCAGATCGATCATCCAGCTGCAGAAACTATTCACCTCAGAGCGTGAAGAGAGGGGAAAGTGAAAGCCATTAATCTGGTAGCATTAGAAGACTACATAAATTACCTGGGCTGGTTACAAACCAAAATGTAATTAGGTGTGGCTGGTTGCTTGAGGTTACTTTAGACATCAAATATGTGGGAAACAGGGAGGACAGAGTGGTTGCTGAAGCAGGGGTAGGGAATAGCTTTTATCAAACCTGGTGCCTCCATGACCATTGCCTTGGCATTCTGTGCCCTGTACTGCTGGCTGCTCTGCTACATACATTCCCTGCTGTTTTCTGTGCACCTAGGAGCTGTTATCTGTAACGCAAGCTAAAACAATTTGGGGTCTTTCTCTTAGGAAAAAAAAAGTGAGACACTCACAGAAGATGTGAAAGTAGATCCACAAGGATTCATGCAAGTACAAAATAGGTACTTGTGAACAAGTAATGGATAGCTTGGCATTTTGCTGTGAGAGAAAGTGTAGTGTTCGTGAAGTTCCTTTATAGCCATCCGTGGACAAGGATATCCTCTTTGCTTATACAGGTCAAAGTGACCAGAAAATGTGCATCGCCCTCTGCCTCCCAGGAAAAATCTTGTTCATTTTTTTACAGCTGTGTTTCACATTTGTTTCTTAGTGGAACATTACTTGCTTGCACTGCTTCTATTTATACGCAATTGCTGCTTCATCTCTACATAGATGACTCTGGAAGCGTGACCCTTTTGCTGTGGCCTTAGGTACTCCTCTCTTGTGTGTTTGCTTTTTTCATTGTAAGCCCCTTGCTGAAGCAAAATAAGTTGTCATGAAGGCTGCACCTGCTGTAATAATTTTTGTTCCTTAAGAGTTTAGGGAACTCAGTCTCCCTTAAGTAATAAAGTAGGAAATATGACTGGTGACACTAGTCTGAGCTCTGAAAACTAAGTGGGATTGCAACTTCTCACACTGCTCCAACCAAGGACAACATCCCACTGTGCTGCATCAGGAGCAGAGCAAACTCCTCCGACCATTGTTTCACATCCTCTGCCATTTGTTCAAGGATCGGATTAAATGATTTCTGTCACGTTTCACGGGACTGGCACGCAGGATGTTACTTTAGTCCGCCAACATGGACACGGAGTTGGGACATTGCACTCTTCTCTTACATGTTCTTTGTCTGTTTACCCATCCCTGGGGATATACAAGGAGGGCAATGAATGTTGACAGTCTTCCCATTCCTTTCTCGTCCCGTTGCCAGAGTCAGAATGTGAGAAGAGATAGGGAAGCCAGCTCCTTCACAGGAGTGTGCTAACACAGTCTCAACTTTACTATAAAGACTGACCTCTTTCTTTAAAGGCCACAAGTCACAGTCTACTGTCTGTCATAGCTTTCTTGAAGGGAAGCAGAGGGATGGATGAGCTTGGTGTTCTTGCCTAGCAAAATCCTCAGGGCTTGCTCAGTCTCAGGTTTCTCTTTTTATCCCCTTCAAACTCGAAAGGAAGAGGGAGAAAGTGTGAGGGAATGTACCTGCAGCAGGTGCTCAGAGATCAGATCAAGATACTGTCTGTCATCATTGTGTTTAGACTGCCAAATAAAATAATGATTGAAAATGAAGATTAAAATTGGAAATCTTCTTTCATATCTAATGAAAATCGGTAATCTTGGCATAACATATGGCGCTGCGCTCAACTCTTGGTGCCGTAGGAGTAGTTTGCAGCTGACAGCACATATGTCTGTACAGTATGCTTCAGAATCCCCAAATTTAGATATTCCATTGAATCAGTAATTTTTAAGCTTGAAACGTAAGCATATTCCTCTTCCCCTTTCTTCTCCTGCTCCACCCCCTACACCCCCAAAAAGCAAGCCTTGAAAAGTTAAGCATTTCCTAATGCTTTGCAATTATCTCCTGTGCTCATCTGGAGTGATCCTTTCTCTCATGCTTCCAGTATTCCTTAAAAAAAGAAAAAAAGAAAAAAAAGGTACTTGCATTTCTGTTCAAGGGAACAAAGGACCCTGAAGAACCTCAGGTGGCATCATCTCAGAGCTCATATAATACCTGCCAGCAAAGCCTACTGAGTTGCTAATTTCCAATTCTAGAAAAAATTTGCTGCAACTGCCAATATGGGTTGGAGTAAAAAGAGTGTGAATTATATGTGTAGTGTGATGCTGTGCTTCTTCCCTGACTGACGTGGTAAAACTTTCAGGATTTCTGAGCTTTCCCTTTGCAGAGGATTTATTAATCCAGTTTCCAAACTCATCTCCATACCTTCACCATGCATAAACTCTCGCTAATTCATCAAAGCGTGCGGAGAATTGTATTCTTCAGGAAGAAAGAATACAGAGTTCTCTTATTAAGGTCTTGCTTTGCTTGGATCCCCTCAGGGTAAAATGTCAGACATTTTTTTCTTATGGTATTAGATTTTGTTTGTGTTTCATTACCAGTAGCACTTGAATCAAAATTTTGATACAATTTATATTCTGGCATTTGGATTCCAAAGCAGAAGACGATGTGTACATTAATTAAAATTTATAAAAAAAGAAAAGTGGTTTAAGTGGTTTAAAGAACACAGAAGTAACACCTCCTTAGTCTGAATCAGAAGTTGGGGATAGCATGCCTTTGCAAATTCATGTATATTAGCCCACTCTCCTGAAGGCAAAAATCTAGTGAGTAATGGAGAAGATAACAGTTCAGCATGAAGTCAATCTTAGGGATGAGCTTTCATGACTGCTAAGGTGAATTAGATATGGGGGAATATCTGAAGAAGAAATATTTGGCTTCAAAGATCTGCATATTAAGAGAGCCTGTATCAAGATATCTGAGCGCAAACTTGAATACATTTTAAAGGCACAGCATTAGGTGCACTTTCCAACTTACTCATTTTGATACTTTAAAATTGAGTTTCTCTCTTTGAATATGCAATAAGACTGCAGGAGGCTGGGATTCATTTGCTGTATTCATTTGCCTGCATCCATCCCTTGCAGAGCTGTGGCACACAGACTGTGTGCAGTTGTGTACTGGCATGTGAGATGGCCCCCTTTCAACCTGTTTTATCCTTCCTGAGGGCTCTTTTGCTCTCATCACCCTGCCCTGTGTACTTCACTCCCCTTTAGCTCCAGTTTCTCACTGAACTGCTGTTTTCGCTGCCCCGATATGTACCTAGCTTAAAATCCTCTGCACCGGATTGGCAAGCCTTTTGGCAAAGGTGCTTTTACCCTGCTTCATCAAATGGAACCCATCTCTCAGCTCTTCTTCCTTGAAGAGGAATCCTTGGCCATAAAAGCCAAAGCACTGCTTGTAACACCATCTGTAGAACCAGTTAATACTCAACGTGCCTCCACTCCTATCCAGGCTTTCCCCTTCACCTGCAGGATCAAGGCGGTCGTTGCCTGGGCGCTCATGTCCTCTACCTCTGCTCTCCAAGCTCTGTAGTCATTCTTGAAGTAGTATCTGTCCATCTTGTTCTAGTTATTCATGCTAGTCACGTACCAAAAAAAGAGGTAAAAAATTATTTTGGAAACTGTGTTTCCTTGATATTTTACAACTTGACAATGTCTGTTCTATGACTCTTCTGAAAAGACCAAACAGACCTTACTTAGAATAGTTCTAATTATTTCAAGTAAATAACTTGAACAGTGTTATTGCATAAAATGTGGAGAATTGATTATTGGCTTGAATAACCCAGACTCTCTGGAAATGTTAAGATTTGCTTCCCAACAGAGTCGTCTCTATATATATTCACTTTTTTTGAGGAAAAAATTATGTATGTAGAACTGTATGGACTACTGTCAATCAGAAATGATTTCAGGAAAACAGGGTTGAATCTGGAATGGAACACGTACAAAATCTTCTTGAAAACCGGAGACAGAATGCTTTTGAGCCCTTTCATTCATTTTTCATATGCAGTGACAGAAGTGATGTTTTGTCTCCAAGAATATCTGCAGAACTCCACCTCAGTGGCAATATTTCAATAGTCTTTTCAATATAATACTAATTTATAATTAATTCTTTAGTTTTTCCATATGATTTTATAAAAAGTTTCAGCAGGGGAGCAGAGAGGCACTACAAAAAAACAAATCACATAGGTAAGCAGCTCTCAGAATTTTTATGCTGAAAGTACTTTGCTCAGGATACTTGAGAAATTTACGCAAATTAGCAAAAATCAGTGTTTTGTAAAGCAAAAAAGAAGCTAGATACTTCTTGGCAATATCTCTTTGGTTTATTTCATGCTGGGTTTATTTTTGTAACTTAATATTTTCATCTTCTTCTCCCTTACCCCTGAGTGTTAATGTTTCTGCTACCTGTGACAAAAATTGCTTGCTCTTCTTAACATTATGTTCTGAGAGAGCTGGCTGCTATAATCTGTCTTCCTTTCAGCGCTCATCTGCTCATCTTGGATTCTCGTACTGATCCACTGTATCAGGGTCTTAGTACAGTCCAGAAACATATGGTGTATCATGAAGAAACAGTTTATATTCCTGGTGCAATCTTCAGCAAAGGTTATTAAAAACTAAATAAAGCTCAGATGATTGGTTAATAACCAAATTTTACCTTTTCCATGACATTTTCTAGCCGGCTTTCAGGAGTATGTGTATGTGCTGCCCTCTAGCAGGATATCCTATGGCATAACTATTGTTTCTAATTGCTGAGATGCATAGAGACACTGCTTTTTGGTACACAGAAATTGCCCCCAAAAGATGGGCTTATACTTTGGACTCTCATTGCAAAGAGGAAATCTCACTCAGAGTTTCTCTACCTGTCCCCACCATCGCTTTAGAAGTACTGGTGGTCTCCACCTCCTTGTTAGTGTGGTGTTCTTAGATGGGTGTTGCGTACAGGTGAGTAGTTGAGAGGGAATCTCCGTGCACCCCTTATCCGTCAGTTGGGCAATTTAATCTGGGTGCCATGACAAATATTTGTGCTGCCTTTTCTGAAGAGCTCAAGAGCAGCCCCAAGGGCTGCCCTTGTAGTGGGAGGTTGAGCTCTTTTAAAAAAACCAAACCAGCCAGATTTTGACACCAGTATATCTTTGCTGGGACCAGTCTTTTACTACCATGAGGTCTGCTACAAGTGTGGAAGGAATCATCTACTGTATGAGAATTATTGAAAGGAATATGATCATTTGAGCCAAAATACCGGAGCGGAAGCAGCAGCCTGGATCTCCTCAGAGACTGAAGCATTTTCTGCAGGCCTTACATAATATGGGAGAAGTAAAAACGTCATGTGAATGACATGAAAAATGCCAGGGAAACACATGATTGTCTAAATTTAAAGATGATGTAATACAGCTTTCATTGGGGAAAAGCTGGAGGCTCAAACACTGTCGTTTTTTTTCTCCACGGAAAGTTGTAATTTCATGCCAATTTTTAATTTATTTCTCTTTGGCATATGAAAAAAAATGCTGTTTAATTACATCTAAATTTGATAGGGTACATTTTTGAAAATTAACCTTGACTTATGAAAACTTATAATTTATGGCATTTATAATTAAACAGACTGAAAACTTTGTTTAAAGTCTCATAGACAGGAACCAATCACTGACTTTTTTTTCCTCTTGTTCTGCATTGGTATTTGACTTTTAAGAGTTTTTTCAAATGAAAGTAAAACATCAGCCTCAAGCTGTTAGCACCCCTCCCCCCAAATTAACATTCTTTTCAAATTTTCTTAAAGATATGATAACTTCTGAAAAGTAAATATTTCTCCCCTGTAATTTCTTTTTTTTTTTTTTTTGTACAGTGAGACCATCTCTTATTTTCTTTGTTTTGTGTAACACCACACAGATGGTACAGATGTTGGGAGCAAAGAGGTGAAGATGGTTAGGATGGTTCAGCCAAGAAAGAGGCCAAGTGAGAGAGGCCACTTAGGTTTGTAGGCAGATGTAGGAGGACAGAAAAAAACCCTTTTCTCTTAATTGCATCTGCTCAGGAAGTAATCTTCATCAGGTGCAGGGTATATAGGTAATGCTAATGGCTGTCAAGGGAGTTTGGGGTTCTACGTGCTGCCTGTCCCAGTACTATTTCTCTTTAGGGTACACCAGCTGGGCTTGTTGCTCTGGATTTGGGCTTATCCGCCTGTGGTGTTTAGGGATGGGGAAGAGGGAGTGCTTCAATCTCTGCAGTTGCTACTCCGGTACCCCTCAGCCTCTACAGAGACATAATGGCACGCTAAGCCTTCAGAGGGACTGTAAAACTACTTTAAAGCATAACTGCTGTCTTTTGACAGACTCTATTGCTGGCAGTTGTCTTCATTTATTCCTGTTACTCTGACAGTTATTTGGGTTTTTTTCTTGTCTTCTTTTTTTTTTTCTTTTTTTTCTTGTGTGTTTTTTTTCTTTTTCTTCCCTTTAACCTGACTTTCTGTATGGAAAGGGAGGGTAAGGTGGGTGTTTACCAGCAATGCTTTTAGGATGTGCCACGGGGGGCCCTGCCCAGGAGGGGCAGCTTATTCCCAGTGTCATTACCCTGCATGCATTTAGCAAGACTGGGGGGAACAAATGAGATAAGCCAACTCCTCATAAACCAAGCAAAACAAAATGCTGTGAAGGCAGTTGATTTGAGTAATCCTTGTTTGTTGAGAGAGACGCTTAAAAGTGTATTTACAGTGAATTTTTAGGTATATTGCCCTGTGGTAGGACTTGGTAAAGTTTTTCCAAGTGTTCTTCAACATACTCAGAAAAAGTTCTTTAAGAATTGCTTTGCTAACGTGAGTGCATCCTGCATCAGCAGGAGTCAGTCTTTGAACCTTCTTTCTCTTCTTCATCCTAAGTATCTTGCCACAGCCTTGGAGCATAGGGCAGGAGGGACGAGTGGCTCAGCTCCTGAAGCAGTTCGCAAGTTTCAAGTCCCATGATAACCTTGTATGGAGATTTAATTCAGAGTGAAAAGGAGAGCATCTGGTTCAGGTCTACCAAGAGTTACAGCATGCTCCCAGATGAACTATGGGGCCCGTAGTACAAAAGGCAAAAATTTTCAGAGGTTTCAACAACGTATTGGGGAAAGTTCATATAAGTAGAAGATTGAAAATGTGTATTAATAAAGCCATTTAATGCTGCATAGATATTGGAAATCTTGCTGAGACCTTTGCAGAGGAACGTTTCATGCAATCTGCTTTGAACAGTAGTCCTAATACCTGAGTCTTGATGCATGGACTCCTTGTATTGCTGAGGGCCCAAGAACAGGATTCACGCAGAGCCACAAACTGGTCTGAAGGCAGGCTAAGCAATGCTGCAGGAGGTGCTGGAGAGAGTATTGGGGCCTCATAGTTAAATGGCTTTCTCTGCTGTCATACGTTATAATATTTCTCCTCTGCGGCAACTGTAAAAAAAGAGCAATCCTGCTGGGAACAATAAGAATGTGCATGAAATGGTAATCAGAATAATAATTTGAATAATTTTGTGCATTAATTTGATTACAGTAGCATCTGAATTCAGCGTAGATCTTCTTAGTTCCAGATTTCAGCGGTTTGTATCCGAGTCTGAATTTTCATGGGTGATCATACTTAAACCCTAGTTTAAATGAGTGCTTCCACTAATATTAGTAAAGCGGTAAGCGTCCTTATCGTAAAATCTATTCTTGAACAATTCAAGGAACTGTCAGTTTCTTGATAGCAATGGTGTTATCTTTGCTGTTTATCAAGATGTGTGATTGTCAGTTGCATAATAGGGTTTTTGTGTGCCATTGCTATTGTTGCACACAGACATGACTGAACTAAAGCTGAGATCAGTGGTCTCAGTTGAAATAACTGATTCTGTGAATTTGGTACAAAATGTTTTTCTGAAGCACAGTACGTCAACTTACTTTAAGATTTTAATATGTCTACGTACCTTTTCCAAGATGATATTGTGGATTTACCATAATCCCTATGAGTAGGGCAATGGGAGGTGATTTTACACTAGAGTTTATTTCGGTGCAAATGCCTGAGGTGATGCACAGCAAGGAGCAAATTATCTTGCACTCAAGGTCATGTGTCAGGACCATCCTTAGGTGTGCCGCAGTGCGAGAGGAGATGTAATTCATTTGTCTCTAAAAATGCACCTTCTGGCAGGAAGACCCACCGCGGTGGTGCTCTTGTTTCTTTTGCTGGAGGAGCCCCTATGCCATGTGTAGTGAAAATGGGAGAAAACTGTGAAGATGCAGTGTGTATGCGTGGGATACAGCCAAAGGCCACACGGAGGAAGTGTCACACTCTGTGCGCAGGACATATTATATGCTTGAAAAAGTATGTGTCCCCTGTTCTGTCTGATGTGTTAAAGAAGGGAGAGAGGAAACAGTCTTCTAAGCTTGTCCCTGTGCTCCCACACAGATAGCCAGTAAGGTGTTCTGGCCTCCTCATTTTCCAGTCAAAATAAGAAAACGGGGCATCATTTAGCTCTGTAACTCCACGTTGTAGCAATCAAGTTACTACTTGGCTGAAAAGAAATAATTTGTGTATTAGTAGTTTTCTTTCTTTCCTAAGGATCTTCTACAAATGTCTTCTAGCTCAGCCTAGCAATGTCACCTGCCCGTGGTCATCAAGTAGGCAGGTTTAGAAGGTACAATTTGGTATCAGATAGCTGCTTTTCTTAATTTTTCTCCATGTTAATGCAGTAGGCTTTTTTGCTTTATAGGAAAAGAATGGCAATTAACATATTTTAGTTCAAGGAAGATTTTGTTTTTCTGATGTTTGGGCTCTTACAGCATTTTTGTGAGCAGCTACTGCTTGGGGTTCGTTCTCAGCCTGCCCAAGTGAGCTGTAATGAACACTATATTTAAATAAAAAAAGCTTGTCCCCCTACTTTCCCCTTCTTTAGGAACAGGTACTTTATGTTCAATTTTGGTTTGCTTGTTGATTTGGTTTTTAGCCAATATGGATAATCAAAAAAGTGCTAAACTTAATTTGCAGTGGTGGAAACCTTGCACTCTAAGTCACCCACCTAACCGGGGAGGAGTGGAGGGATTAGGTGTATGGCACGGCTTGGAATGGGGTCTGGGTTGTGTTACATACGTGCAAAGGTTGTCCTCTGCACCGTCGCTTCTGAAAGCCTGGTTTTGCTCAATGCGAGTAGCTTTTTTTGTTTGTTTTTAATGAGTAATTAGCATTTTGGTGCTTTAGTTCCACCCCCCACCCCTCCCCAGCTCTCTAACTCATGAGTAACCTTAGATGTGCAAAATCTGAACATACAGATTTATAAGCCTGTTTTCCAGCGTTCAGTTACAGATGCTTTTAGATTAACACACCACCATTGCAAAAGTACATGTTGGGGAACTCTCGCGGTGAGCATGACCTGGGGACAGAGGCTTGGGAGGCCAGAGCAAAGCACTTGTTCTGTAGTTCAAAAAAATTGCCATTAGCTGTAAGACAGCTGTTACTGTTTTGAGCAAATAAAATACCATACCAGCTTCTCTTGTACATTGTTTTTCGCTGCTACTGGATGAAGCTAAAGCACAAGAGTTGTATACCAAGGAGCTTTCCATTGACTACTGCATCCATGTTTTTGTGCACTGAGACCTGAATGTGTTGGCCCACATTTCAGACGGCAACCAAGCAGAGCATCAACGGCTCTTCTGCAGAAATTAGATTTAGCCAAGGATACAACTGAAATTTCAGTGGAGTAAATGGGTCCTCTGGATCTGCATGGCTGTACAGTCTGACCAGAAGCAAGTAGACCGTGTTCAGATTTTCTGATAAGCTGCACCTGCTTTGCCCCTCACATCCCTCACATGTTTGTGGTAATATCAGGAATTGAATCAGATGCGTTTCCCAGAGAGTTACTAATTCAAACATACACATATGTTTTATTAAATAAGGAGAAAGTTTGGCAAAATTAAGCACAAAAAGAAAAAGACAAAAAACCCCTGCCTGATTCTTAGATACCATTGTAAAAGATGCCATAGAAATTAGATACACATACTGAATTTAATGTAATACGGTCCTTTGTAATCTAATTACATAAGCATTGCTATGGTTTGTTTTATAAATGGAACCAAGGGGGGACTTTTTTTTTTTTTTTAAGAAAAAAAGTATTTAAGTCAGCATAAGATATAAAAGCAATTTCCTTTAAACTGGAAAAACAAGAAATCGCAGCACTGTGCATTCAGTCCACATAATAAATCATATCATATTGAATGCTCCAGATCTGAGAGGTGACATTGAGCACTGGAGGCTTTCCAGGAATCAGCAGTAGCTAAATGGTGCAAATGGGCAAGATAGCAGTCTTTTGTTTCTTGTCCAGTTTAAGGGTAGTACCTTGAAAATAAGAAAATAACAGGATTTCCCTGGCCTGTGTTGGATCTCCAGTATTCATCTGAACACAAAGAAAACAGAGATATTTTTTCAGTTAAACCCCTCCAAAAAGGAAAGGAAAATAGTATCTGGAAACTGTATTGCTCAAATTCTGCCAATTTTAATAGTAGAGGGCAGCCTGTTTTGAAGCAGTGCGATGCGAAACAACGGGACGAGCTCAGTGAATATGAGGGCACCGAGTCTGCAGTCTTCGAAGCATGTGGCTTTTACTGCTGTATTTCACCTTCTAACTGGGGCTGCCTGTCCAGTTTGAATTTTGCACCTTTTATAAATTGGTTGGTGGTTCCTATTCCTTTCACCAGTGCACGAGTGTGGCCCGTATGAAGCAGATGACTCCTGCTTATTGGAAACTCACTGGATCAAGCTCTCACCTAGGCTTGCACTGATGACTGTGTTCTTGCAAGCACAGGAGAGGGTCTCATGGCACTCTGCCAGCCTCAGGTAGGAGGTGGAGGGAGCCAGCCACACTTGCTGGTGTTTCATTGACTCTCCTGTGCTGGCGATGCTTTGGGTCTGAAAGGCCGTACTTCCAGTCACCACCCCTGCTTTGGCAGTGCTCGCAGTCCCCTCTCCTGGCAACGCACCTGCGGATTTGTTCTGGCTGTGCTGGGAAGTGGCAATGCTTCTGGAAGTGTTGGCATGGCACAGCAAGCCATGGTATTTTAACCACTATGACATTTAGGCCTGCTACAGAAGGAATTAAGCATTAGTTGAAGTGTCAGCTAGTGCCTGAAACCTTGTCTCTCTTAACTCACACCAAGAGTCTCCCTGCTGCCAGCAATGTTGGGGAAGATGTGTTCAACATAGATTTACGTGGGATCTTGTTTGTGTCTTCCACGGAGTTCAGAACAAGCTATACTCTGTAAAAAGTATGTTAATTTTCTGGGAAAACTAGTGTAAAAAAACGATGCATATTAGAACAGAAGAGTTGGTATTTATAGCATGAAGAATATTTACTATTTGGTTCAGAGCAAAAATGTGGTGGTAGGGTTTTTTTGTTGTGTGAGTTTTTTGTTGGGTTTTTTTTTCCCTCAAAGCACAAAGTCTTTTTGCTGGAGTACTCTATAGGTCACAGAAAAGTGGCAATATTTAAACCTGTTTAAAGCATCCTGCATGAATATATCATCTCATTTTAAAACTGACTGTGTCCTGTAAGCTAGCAAGCATAGGCCAGTCTGAAGAATATGTATCTGAACTCAGCTGGATATCCTTGCAGGATTTTGAACTAGTTTAGGTATACTGGTGTAAAATTATACCATTTAGTTCCTCCAGTGTAATGTCTATCCAGGTGTAAAATCACACCTGTAATTAGGCCATAATTAGCAGGTATATCAATGCTGGTGTAGATCAAGAAGGCCGTTTTGAAACTCCTGGTCTCTGTTTCCCATGAGTCATCTGGTGTTATGTGGCAGCCTTGGGAAGTCCAGATATTCCATGCGTGAGGACAAGAGACAACAGTCATGAACTGAAATGGGGAGGTCCTGATTTGCAGAAGGGGAAAAAATTTTTAAAAGAAAATAATCTGTTACTGTGACTGCAGTCAAGGCCTGGACCAATTTGCCCAGAAAAGGTGTGTGGCTTCCATCATTGGAGGCTTTCAAGACCCATCTGGACAAACCTCTGAGCACCCTGGTCTCTGATCCTGGGTGCTGGGCTCATCTCAGATTAAACTAAACCGAAGGGTGCGCTCTAGGAGTATGTAATATGTTCCACCCATTAGGGGCTGTTCTTACCGGGGTCTCCAGAGGAGCGTGGATGGAGAACAGGAGCATAGAAAGTATTTCTTGGTATGGAGAGCAGAACAGGAGAGAGTGCTGGCTTGTTTGTGAAAGACAGACCTTAAGGTCACTGAAGTATAATACAATGAAGGACACCATACATCTCATGCCTTTGACACTACTTGATCCCCAGAGCACACAGTTTGGCTAAATTGAGCAATTGTTTTCAAACACAGATTAATAAAACTCTTCAAATTGCTCCTTTATCACCTTCTTTCCCATATCCACTTTATTATGTTGGGCCCCTGTCTCTGAAATGGGAAAAATCATCTTCTTATACGATCTATCTTACTCAAAGGGAAACGATTTATGCAGATTACTTCCTCAGCAAGCAGTTCTTCACAACTAAGCACATTTACTGACTATTTAGCTGACCTTTCCCTTCGAGCCCCGACAGTCACGTAACTTGTGTTTGCTTTCAGGAGCACATGCTGCATCTGTCATGCTCCTGTCCGGGGTTTGGTCTGAATGGTTACAGAGAAAACTAGTCTGTATATTTCTGCGGTACAGACTTCTGTGGTGTTTGTGTTAAGAGTTTCTGCATTGGTGTCATTCGTAGTCACATTGTGAAGATTCAGAGTGCAGAGCATGCCGAGTCTTGCCTCTGAGTGACATTTAGCACTAGTCACAGGAAAACTTCCAGTGTCTCTGGTATCTCATCTGGTGTTGTCAAGCCTGTTCCCAGAATCACAATTATCTGAATTTCCAGTGGTGTGCTTTTTCCATTTCACTGCTCAATAGTGTTCTTAGGTGGGGTTTTTCCCCATACTGTATCCACACTTCAGCAGTCTTTGGAGCAGATAAATATTGAAAGCGAAATAAAATAATTACTGCTGTTGGTGGAGGATCAGAATTAGTTTTTGCAACTACATTGCAAATATTTTGAGAAGAACATGGTGGGAGCTCTCCTTTTGTCAAAATGGCTGCCCTACATACAGGATTTCTAGTCCAAGAGACAGTTAACAAAGCTAGCTTTTCAGGTTCCCAAATTAGATTTAACATGTACACATCATTACTTCTATGAAATGCTTTCAAATTGCCCTGATTACAAAATACTTCTTGTAATCAGATCAAGTTGAACAGGAAATCCCAACTAAGTGCAGTATCTCGTGAGTAATTGCTGTACAAATACTTTAAATAAATTGTGAGCAATTTCTTATGCGGTGGCTTTAGCTAATGTTATTAGGATGCTTAATTGACTTTTCTGTGTGTCAGGTTTAGCTACAATGCTGAAATCTGAAGGGAATAAAACATCTGTACTGAAATTGAGGCGCAGAGCTTGATTTGCATTGAGGCATGAGTGACAATTTTTCTTTCGTAGATCTGTAAGCATTGATTAAAAATGAATAAGAAGGTTGGTGAAAAAAGCTGGAATCAAAAAGTTGAGGACTTTTTGGAAATACCTGTTTGGATACGTGGAGAAAAAGATTCAAGGGGTGGGATGGGGAGGATGTGCAAGAGGAGGGGAGTATCTGTAGACATGGAATTTGCTGTGGTTTTTTTTTTTTTGGACTTATATGGGGAAACTCCAGTAGCAAAAACAGTCCTGAGATATGGAGATGAGCATTCAAGCTGGTCCTGAGCGAGCAGTAACAAATTCTTGAACCATGGTCTCTATCCTGATGGGAAGTAAATGTCATTACATGGTGAGGAGAGTCTTTTTTTTTTTCTTTTTTTTTTTTAAATAGTTATTTTTCTTTT
Source organism: Larus michahellis (assembly GCF_964199755.1). Taxonomy (NCBI): domain Eukaryota; kingdom Metazoa; phylum Chordata; class Aves; order Charadriiformes; family Laridae; genus Larus; species Larus michahellis. The sequence continues at coordinate 73,924,495 of NC_133897.1, read as the reverse complement.
CCTCTGATAAAGCCTTTTAGAAGTTTTGATTTTTGTCTCTACGTAGCATGAGGAAATTTCACGGGTGGCTTCCACCCTCCCTCCAAGCATTTGTGGAACACAATCTGGTTTCCCACCTGTTTCTGCTGTAGTAGCTCAAAGATTTCTGTTGGGTTGGCTTTGGGTTGGGGGGGGGTCGAGGGATGGGTGGTTTTTGTGGGTTTTTTACTACACTCTAGGTTGAGTTCACTGTGAGAATGGTTGGTTGATGGGAAAGTCAGCTCTTTTAGTTTGTGTTTTAGAGTTCTTGTAGTACATCTTCGATGACTTTGTCAGCACCTGTAGACAATGTTGCACACAAAGAAGGTGATGTAATGTCATCGTGTTTTCTTTTGTCATTTTGGTTTTGTTGTTGAATTTACATCTAACTCATCGCTTGAATGTTTAGTCGTATAGACTGATTTGTATCAAAGTTATGTATTTTGTTAACAAACTAGATTGTTTTGATCTGGGATAACCCAGGAGTGTTTGTCCAAAGGTAAAGACAAAGACAGAATCCAGTACACATATGCTACGGCTATGCAAAGATGATGTACTTCTATGAAATGAAAGTGAAATCAGTAATGTCATTTTAGATAATTTTTTTTGTCTTTTAATGTCAGCATTAATGTACATTCAAAGACTATCTTAATTTAAAACACTACAATACCTACATAAAAGGCAGCCCCCTTGATTCAACTGCTGGTGTTTAAGGCAGAAGAGAGAAGAAAGCCTATAGAATTTTGCAAGCTTTTCATTGAATCAAATCAGTTTAAAATAAGCTTCAAATTACGTGTGTTATTTCAATATCATCATAATGTGAATCTTTCACATAACATTAACAGGCACTCCAAATTGTTCTACAAGATAGCACAGCAGTTATTTACATAAAACATGAAGATAGCACCAAGGGACTTCTCTTACATTTGCTGTCCTGTTTTAAATTATTTCCATTTTAAAAACAAAAGCAAAATATATGTTAAGAATTGCTGTAAGTGAGGGGGGGAAAAAACCTCTTCTAACACCCCCCCAGTCCCTCCCCCATTAAGACTATTGATGAGAAACTGTTTGGAATATGCATGAGTATTGCCGAGGAACTGCAGCAGAGACAGATTTAATAATTAATGCATGGGAATTATTTATTTCTCTAATATATTGTAAAGCTTCGTCATTTCAGTAATGAAAAACAGTCTTGATGGTGCTGGAGCATTGAAAACACAAAGGAAGATGAAAGCAGTCACTGACACTCGTTTATTGCTTGAATATGTGATTTTAAATGAAATGTTAAAGCTTTTTCTAATATATACTCTATACCAGTGGACGTTTGTTAGACTTCAGTGGGACCTTACAGAAATATTGGTCAAAGTGAGATTTTTCTTTCATCAGGAGGTAGTTTTTTTCATAAAAAGTATCTATTAGTAAATACTGTCCCTGATGCTGCATGCACTATTGCCTAACTCATGCTCACACATATATGACTTGTTCCAAAAGAAATGCCATTTCAAATGTCTATTAGATATTTACTTTTTACAGTTTAGCCAGTTAATCCGATGTTCATGTTCTGCTTTTGGTTTTCTCTTTCTGCTGTGTAGTGCTTTTGCTTGTCTTCATTTTGTGTTGTTGATATGGGGCTGTTTAATAAATTTATCAAGCTCATTTCTAATTCTAATCTTGTTCTCTTGCTTGCTGCAAGAGGAGGTTGCTGCTCCTCCAATTCAAAGCCATCTACAAATTTTAGATGCCTTCTCCAGTTCTATCAGAGTAACTGCTGAAAATATTGAATGCACCCAAGCCCAGCAAAGACTTCTCCACAGAGATCCTACTTAAAACGCATTCTTGGTTTGTGCTGCATGATTAATAGCTATATTTTCAGGTAGATGTTCTCAACCAATTGATCAATCCAACAATGACTTAAGGGTACATTGTCAACAGGCTTAATAAAACACAACACTTGACGTCACCTCTTCTACTCCCATTCTCATTTCTTTCTGCCCTTCCCTCCAACCCATGAGGTCAAGAAGGAAATTAAATTGATTAGACTTAACCTTGTTCTTGACAAGTCTGTGACATTTAGGGGTTAGGGTGGAGGAAACATGTCATACAGGTGTTTAATAATTTAGTATCATTCCAAGAAATCAAGTTGACTTGTCTGTAAATCTTTTTCTTCCCCCTTTTTAAAGACTAGACACTACTTCGTTTTTCCACAGAAATAATACTTGCTGGTTTTTCCATGATTTTTTCCAGCTTTTTCCTAAATAATACTGGGATAAATATTATCATCCTGTTGACGTGAATAAAACTAACCTAACTAAATATTTCTTGACCTGTTCTTTCTGCATTTTGACCTGTATTCCTCCTCCATTGTTAAAGCTAATATAAGTACTTAGTTATAACTAACTTTTTTATGATGAGGTTTTGAATACTGTAGTCTCTTTGTAGGCTCTCCTTCCCCCTTGATTAATGGACCTGTTGATTAACTGAGATAATGGTTTTCCTCTTGTTCCTGGTATACTTAGAGAATCCTCACTGGTTGTAACTTATTTTGCCCCTTTACCTTTCTGACTTTATCTCTACCTGTTTTTTCCTTTATATGAATGGTGAACTATGTGGTTTTGCCCACATGTTTTCTATGATTTCCCTCTGTTTAAGTCTTTAAAGTGTCTTGTTGCTCCTTATTAGTGTAGTTGTTTGCTGTGCTTTTATTACGCTCCCTTCCAATAACTGCAGTTCTCCTAAATATCTTTATCCCTTAGGCTGTCAGGCTGTCTTCAAAGAAGTTTGTAACAGTTTGCTACAGCTTTTTTAAAAATAAAATATAATTGTCCTTATTTGTATTTATTTTCTTATTGATAAATCCTGGAGCACCTGCTCAGGCTTTCTTTTACGATGATACATAGTTTCTAGCTTTACAGACATTTTCCTACTCAACAATGCGTTGAAGGCATGATGTGGTGTTGTCTGACTACAAAAGAGACATGGGCATCCTGGAGACAGCCTGTTGATGGGCCTTGAAAATGATTAAGGGACTATCGCATCTCTCCAAGGCAAAGACAGCTTGGAATGTTCAGCCCGGAGAAGAGAGGGCTTGGGGAATCTCATCAATGTATATAAATACCTGAATGGAGAGTGTAAAGAAGATGAAGCCTGGCTGTTTTCAGTGGTGCCCAGTACAGGACCAGAGGCAACAGGCACAAACTGAAACACGGGAGGTTCCCTCTGAACATCAGGGAACACTTTTTCACTGTGAGGGTGACCAGAAAGGTTGTGGAGTTTCCATCCTTGGAGATATTCAAAACCCAACTGGACCTGGTTCTAGGCAACCAGCTCTAGGTGGCCCTGCTTGAGAAGGAGGGTTGGACCAGATGATCTCTGGAGGTCCCTGCTAACCTCAACCCTTCTGTGATGGCTTGACACTTCAAGATTGTGGCACGTTCTTGTGCTCTTAAGGCTGTGATTGTTACTCACTGCAAACACTTCTGAAGTACTATGGTTCAGTGTATTACTTCAGAGACTAATATTTAATGAAACTACAGCAGTTTTGGAGACTAACGGGCATATTTGGGGTAGAGATAATATGACAGGGAGCACTGATACTGTCATCTGAATAGTTGTGTCTGGGTTTTCTTTCTTTAGTGAATGTTGTTGTTGGGGTTTTGTTGTTTTGGTTTTTTTTGGTTTTCTAATTGTCACAAAAAATATCTGCATGGTTTGAGTCTGAGCTCAGTGGACCTGGTCAGATTTCTTTCAGGAACACAGGCTTGATACGACACTTTGGGTCGTCAAGTCCAACCACTATCACAGACATCATACCAAAGATCTGTCCTCATAAGCAATCATCTTCTCTCCATATCACTTCAGCTGGGAGAGAGAAAAGCAGACAACTGTTTCATTGATAACTGTTAGTGACAAAGACAGTGTCCCTGTCTCACCCTAGCTTCAGTTATCTATAGAAGATCGGAATTAGTCATTTGGAGTGGCATCAAATGCAGCTGTGTAGCACCATTCCAGGACCTATTTTCTCTCCTCTCTCTAATATTTGTTGTGTGTATGTAAACTTAATACTCTTCTCTTATAGAAATTTTATTTTTATTAAATAAAGAAAACACATCTGCTGTGGGGAGGGGGAGCCTACATATGTCAAGCATTTCAAAGATCTCAGAATAGACCTGGGAGTCTACATTTGATTTAGAGGAGAACACTGAGGAAATGCTCTCTTGCTACTGTTTATTGCTCAATAGTAGCATAGTAGAAAGATTTAAAAATGGTTAGAGAAAGAGAGATAGCACAGGCTCACACAGATTTTACTCAGCTTCATAGGTTGAACAGTGCATGTGTTTTTGTGCTCAGTATTACTTATATGCTTGTGCTGCTGTTGTATTATTTGCCCGAGATGTTCAAACATAAGTAGCTATGGTTGGAGGACTACACTACAGGCCCCATCTCACCACCTTCCCAGGACAGGCAGTTTCCACTTGTTCCCTGAAGCAGCTATTACTGTCTTTTCTTTTCTCTTTCCATTGATGCATTAGCTGCTGAAAGGGCTTGTGGCAGTCTGACGCGGGGAACTGGGCAGATCTGCTGGCTCTGTGGAGAAGGATGGACATCTCATCTGCTGCAGCTTGGGACAAGACCCAGGTTTCAGTACCAGAAGGATGAGGAATAAACTCCTTTCCTAGCACAGCGACAGGAACGTTTTCAGCTCAGATGCACATGCCCAAAGCCAGCTTAGAAGGGAAAAGGCTTTCTGCCACTTGGGCTGTGTTTCCTTCTCAGACATGGTTGCCTGCTTCTGGGGCATAGGCAATGGACTGGATGGAGGCTAGCTGCCTGCCAGATCCTGCTCCAGGGCTGCCCACTGGACTGCACTAGTATACAAACTTGTTGGCTTATTTTAGAAGTATATTTGTGTATTTGGAGTTCATGCGTTGTATGCATGTGTGAGTGGCTTTCTTTTCCACCGTAGGATATTTGTTGAGTCACTTCTGCAGGTGGTTCCAAGCGTGTAGAACATATTAGCCTGGCTAGGGACTTCAGGCACTATATTGCAGTAAAGTTTTAGGTCATCCCTCTTGCTCAGAAATAGCTTATTTTGGTTTTTAATTTGTATGTAATGATTTTCCTTGTTTTCAAAGTTTAACTAACAAAGTCTACTCTCGTTGTTGCGTGAGTGAACAGCCCACACCACTTGCCACAGTAGGCGTTCTGGGACAACAGCATATCACGTTAGCCTAAGCTGCATGGTACTCCTTGGGGCTTTATTGAATAGTGAGCAAGGCTAAAACTTCATATTTCTCAGACATCTATTCTCAAAAGTTTACTCTACCACTCCTTAATAACTTTCAGACAAATAACAGGATCTTTTCAATTTTTTTAATCTATTTGTTAAGCTTTCTACCTCTCAGTTGAAAATATGGAAATATCCATTCTGCAGCAGATTTTTATTTGAAATGACTTTAACATTTATGGGTTGATGATTGAAGAGTCAATTGATTTCACTGAATCATAATAGACGACCTCTCTAATCGCACTTTATCGCTTCCATTTCCTCTCCTTGAAGAATTTAGATGTAACAGGAGATCTTTAGAATATTCTCTCGCCTTGTGTAGTGGCCAAATGGTACTGTCTCCACTGTAGAGGGACACCGAAACAAAATTTCCTCTTAAACCTCTATTGAAGCTAATAGGAGAGAGCCCTACTTTAAGAAAAGGATTGACTTTTTATCTAAATATTTAATGATAAAAATATCCCTCTCCTACCTTCAGTGCTGAGATAACTAAGGTCTAGAGAAGCAAGGTGGCTTACCAAGATGACACGGTGGGTTAATGGCAGAGCAAGAAGTAAAACCAAGTCTCTGACTCACATCCTGGTTATTTGATCCTTTGAACCCTATTGTCTTGAGTGACTTCTTGGAGGCCATTGAGGAAGTATTTTGCAGAGCAAGAAATAGTTCCTATTTATGCATATTCTTAAGATCATTTCCTTAGGAGTGTTTTCTTATCCTTTCTTACTCTTTAGTCTCATTTGTTTTCCACTGGTTCTAACGAGCTCAATCTTTTCCTTAAATCATGTGCTTGACTGCTGTCCTGGCCAGCTAAGGTTTCCGACAACAGATTTTTTTTTTTTTCCTTTGTTTAACTGAAAAAGTCATTGGAGTAAAAGTTGCTATATTTTTCTTGCTTATTAAAACTGCTAAACTGGTGAGACTGCAAGTTACTCTCTCTAAATTTATTACCAAGTTACAGTTGGTGTAGTGGAAGATAATTTCTTCAGGTTTGTAATGAAAGATTTCCTAAGCTTGATTGAGAACAGAATGTGTTTTCATCAACCCAAAGGGAAATGTGCATGTGTGTATCCTCTATGGTAGAGTTGTTGTATTGGTGGGGGAGGAGAAGAAGAAAAAAAAAAGGGGGGGGGGTGCAAAAAGATCCACCCCCCAAGTGGAAGTTCATTTTCTGAATCTTTGCTTTTTTTCTTATAACAGGAAAATACTTTGATTTCCTGCTGTTTAATTTTTTAAAATTAGCGTAGATCTAGTTTTGTAGCCCTTAATTACAAAATGCCTGGACTCCAAGGAGAGGAATGCATTGGTTCAGTCTCTCTGAAAGAGCAAAACTAATGCTCTGTTTTTACTTCTTGACAGGGTTCAAGTTCTTATCTGTGATCGATATGAGCAGAATTGACTCTCTGTTCTGTGATTCCTCAGGTTTATGCTATGAGTAAAAATAATTTTTCATGTGTCAGGTTCCACTGCTGTAACTATTAATATCCCAGATCATTCACGTTATCCAAGTAATGAGATGTTGAAAAGGTTACTTCTATGTAAAATACATCTATTTACACCCTCCTTGGCTCTGTAACAGTGAAAGTGTTATCCTGTCTCTATGAAGGTTATTCATATTTATTCTGTGATGAAAACAAGTTTAAGACATCCACTAAAGTTTTCTTAGCAAATAAGCGCTTCATGTAAAGGTATGAGAAATGTGCTTTGTTGCCATCTGAGTTCTTAGTATTCCTCATGTTTTGTTATCAGTGTCTCTGTAATTTCCTGGGTTTTATTTCTTTTAATAAAGTGGAAACAATCAAATGCTCCAAGAAAAGCTGTCCTCGTAAACAGCAGGAGCTTGTAACACAGCCAGATTAAGCTGGGAGGCTCGAGAACTTACTTTTGTATAAATTTGTCCTGCAATCTGTGGCTGTACAAGGGTTAGCGATGTTTGCACAGCATAGTAGATAAAGCACTGATTTGTTTTGTGTTTGTAACAGCTGGATCAGAATTACAGGTTAAGCAAAGTGTTTAAGCCTCTTTGGGAAAGTTTGGGGTCTAAACACAAAGGGTGAACCTAGCTCTTTTGCTTTGAAATGTGGTATGCTGGTGGCCACTTTGAGTTTTAGCTGCGTTTCTATCCATGCCTACTGCTTTTTTTAGGAAATTTTGGAGGGGGCAGAAGGCAATCTTTTGTATACAAAATTAATGCTTTCAAGTTACTTTTATCTTGTATGGAAGAGAACCTAGACTTCTACTTTTTCAGGCACTGAAGGGAACTTGCAAAGTTCTGACATTTGTCCAGTAGCGGAGAGTTATTTAATCTGATAAATGATTCATACAGTCACAAAAAGAAAAAAGAGCTTTTGCTATTCACAAAGCTTCAAGAAAGAAAATGTAACAGCCGCAGGGAAGATACCCAATTAAAACTATCTGCCAGCTGTTCCTTTCTTCTAATTTAAAAATAGCTGCATTTAAAATATAACAAGAAGCAATTCTGAGTCTGAGCACATACAGTCCAACTGATTATTGGCCATCAGATTTTAGTATTTTGTATAACAGTGTGTGGGAACTGCTTAACAGCTCCTTAATGGGCCGGTATCTCGTTCTCATTTATTTCTATAGTTGTCACGTACTCTCCACATTTTATTATAGGTCTCTGTGCAAATGGCTTTCCCAGGTCTGAGAGAGACAAAACACTGAGACTAGGTGTATTCCCAAACAGAAGAATGAGGAATCAAGGAGTTTCTCTCTTTCAGTTTGCTATTTAGACCAAAACTCTTCATTGTTTGAGATTTTTTTGCAGTGCAAACCAGGAAACAGAGAATGCAAGTGCCAAACTTTGTGTTTTTGAAGTTCCATTTTCGGAACAGTAAAATTATTTGTTTGATCGGAAATGCAGAGAAGGGAGAAAGTACAAACAGAATTTCACAGGATGTAGAAAAATTATCTTGAAATGTATCTATGGATTTACCATGTAACTCTGCATACATGTGTATGTATATATAAATAAGTATTTGCACTTTTTTGTTAGTTCATGAGTAATTTTAAAAGTTCCAGTGATCAGCAGTATATAGAGAAGCGCCTTGGAGCTTTCTCAGCATGTTATTGCAGTAAGAGCTGTTCAATGCCAGCAAAAGATGTACAGTGCATACACCCACAAAAAACATTTGTACCTGGCCAAATAGTTAATTACAGTTAATTATGTGAGCAATCTCAATTAATGCATAAACTTGTTATCCTATTATGCTATTATCCTATATGCATATTAATGCATATACTTGTTATATTAATATTTTCATCTTCTGGTTGTCCTTCAGCAGTGTTTATTGCAACCTATATGGGGAGATGCCTTATTCCCCACATAATTTTTTTGGGGAAAGGAAGAACGCAATGATTCTATGGCCAGTGTCTCAGGAAAAATAGCCATAGATGTGGTCTAGATCAGTGAAAATGTGGTTTGAGTTTGCAGTGCTGGTGAACTCAAGGCATGTTTCCACTGTACCCCAAACTATGCTACAATCTTGGAAAAAGCAGGACTGTGCTGCTATTGGGATGTAATTGGAATCGGTGCTGCTTGTGATGGTGTAAGAGGCGTATTATGTTGGCTCCCTAAACCTGCGATCAGGGATCAAAGGAATCCTAGTTCATGTATGGATTCAAAGAAATTCCCAGTGAAGTCTTTAGGAATTTATAAATCACCACCAGATAATGTTTCCACTGAACTTACAGTGGTCTCAGTAGTCATTTCATAACGTTATTTCATAATGTTATACACCTTTGGTTTGTGTACTTGTTAACTGCTTTTGTCATATACCAATAACAAGTGTTGATCATTCCTTCTCTACAGAAGCTACATTAAATAGCACAGAGAACAACGGAAACAACCAACTTGTTGTCTGTCTCATTAATAAATTTACCCTGTTCATCTGGTTTCCTTATCATGTCAAGTAGGCTTGTTTCAGTGTCTTTTGCCCACCTGTTGAGCAATGACAGTGATATAACAGCTTGCAGATAACACCACCTATCTGTAGTCTCAAAAATACTTTACAGACACTAATTTTCTCACACCTCCAATCCTACCTTATTGCAAAGAACCAAATAGAATGTACCCCTTTAAATAGATAGGACTTCTGAAGTATAAAAAAAAACTTAAAAAAATGATGTGGGGAATAAAGCAGTGAAAATGAACCTGTTTGTAAGCATGATACAATACAAAGGAGAGATACCTGAGCAAGCATCACCCTGTGGAGAAGCTGGATGGAGCCCTAGATTACCCAAGATCATTGGATTTTAGCATATCACTAGCTTGTTTAGAGGAAATACTGGTATTGTTGCAACACACTGGGTAAAGATACCTTGAGGATCCGTGCAGCTAGAGCTCTGCTTCAACCCTAAGGCTGCACTTCCCCACTGTTTTTTATGTCACTTATTCTAATCGGTTCCTTTCTGATATGTCTCCTACTTTCATCTTACTTTGTATCAGTTAGTGGGAGGGGAAAAAGTGTGTATTTCAGTGCAGAGAGATCAGGTATCTTCCTCTTGGTCTGGCACAGCAGAAACGGATAAGGCTTTGGCTGGCCACAGTTTGCCTTCTTTCCTGTCACTTTTCCTTCCACTAGAAAGATGTCACCTTTTTCCTCTCCTTCAACCCACTTCAGAACTAACAATCTGTCTCCTTATTTAATGAAATCTCTTTTAGCTGAATTACTGTACTTTCATAGGTTAAAACTATTATATGAACCCTTTTTAGATATTTGCTGTTCTCAGATGTCACTCTGTTAAGCTTCGGTGACTGTGCTGAATTCCAGCTATTGAACTCGGCAGGGCTGGATGAGCACGAGATGTGGGCGGCTATCACAGCCTCCTGCAGGACTCCGAGGCTGACACTGAGCATCAGTCAAGGGGAAACAGAAAGGGTGTAGGACAGGGCAGCCCCAGAGATCCCTGGAAAGACCGCTCTTCTTAAGTTATGTAGTAATGACCTGGGAAAAAATAATTCGACACCAAGGTCAAAACTTGAAGACTTCTATTTGCATCTAGGCTTGTTAAGAGTAGCCTGGACCTTGGGGAGCATCATTAGGACAAAACTAAGCTTGATGAATTGGTGGCAAAATTGTAGATGAAGTACCTTTACACTTGACAGCTAGGTTTAAACCTAGCTCTGTCCACTCAAGAAAGACAGTGCGCACACTGGACAACTAGTGACAAGCATCTTCTGCCTGGTCGAACAATCTGTTTCACTGTGATTTAGTAGATTTACCCACCTTATTGCCACCAACCAGCCCTAGCTGCTATGGTGAGGTCTCAGCTCAGAAACAACCAATTTTGCAGAAAACCCTGCAGACACACAAAAAATAGGGTCTGGCTGCAAGCAGGAGCTGTGTAATCCAGCTGAAACACTGATGCTTTACAGGATTTCTCTGCCATGGAGGGGGCTTCCTCTTGGTCATCCCTCCTCCCTTTTGCCAGTGGTGTCAAGCTGACTGTTTGTGTGTCCTCTCTGAAGGGTGGCAATCACTTAAGGAGAACGGAACAGGCTGAGTGATTGCATTTTTAGCACACTTTTTATTTTCCAAACTAAAAATTAGTTGTGTTTTAAAAGACAGTATTAATAACCCTAAATGATGAATAATAATATTAGTTATGACACTAACCAGGAACACTTGTCTCTTACTACTTCTGCTAGCAAATTGCAATGCCTCTGGAAGTGTCTCCTATTACTCTGGAGTCAATACTACTTCTCTCCCCAGTGATCTTGGAGACCTCTGACCCTCTCTGACTTTGATGCGGGTCTGTAACAGATCCTGAACCTGCCTTTTGTAATCTCACTAATTATAATTTAGCAAGTGATATTTTAACATAATTACTTTTTTTTTTTGGTAACTATTTAATACCATCTTGGTGGCTAACAAATATTGTTACTCCATCACCTTTTATTTTATTTTCTGAATGTTCCTAATGCTTTTCTACCCCTCTTACAGCTACGACCTTGAAATTTGTTTGTTACCCCTGTAATCTGCAATCTTACATCCTACATTCGCAATTGAAATTCTTAAATAAAATATGATAGAATTAGCAATGTAATGTAGATCCTGCATTCCATCCTGATGGATCCCGGCCTATGTCCTGGTCATATTAGTCAGTTGCTAACTATATGGCCTACCAGACTACTCTTCACATTAATATTAAACAATCTCTTTCCCTTTTTCAAAGGGATGTAACTTCTGCCTACTCTGTATTGCCACATTCTCACTTAATTGAGTCTCCCTTCTCTAGGTGATAAAAGATTAATTTATCTTGGTGCTTTTTCTCTTTTCTTTTCTGCTTCTATCTTCTCAGCTCAAACTCCTTCATAGTCAAGCAACACTAGAGTCCCATAATACCAAAAGCAGAAAATCGTTATCTGGATTTTGACTAACCTGAACATTGTAGATCAGACCCAAACACCAAATAGCTTTGTTCAAGCAAGATGTACGTAATTGTCTCATTTTTAAAACAATTGCAAATAGTAGAAGAAATGAAAACTATTGTCTTATGTAATATTTGTGTCAATGCCCAAGAATTGGGATTAATCTAAATAAATTAGATGATGGTGCTGAACTACCATGAAAAAATAGTGATTAGAGCTGAAAAAAATAGTGATGGTGCTGAACTATCCTGAAAAAATTCCTACTATAGAGGAAATTGAAGAGGCAGGGGGAAAAAAATTGCTCCAGTCACTGTGTGAATAGCTAGTAACTTGTCTATTGGGTTCTCAATGCAGAAGATTTTCTTTAGATTAATATTACTGTTGGAAAGAGTGAATATTCAAGTTTCTGTGTTTTTTTCAAAATCGGATGTCACTTTGTGTAATAGAACTTTTGTGACAGGCGTATTTCTTAATAACATGTTTTTAGGTATCCACAATGAAACTGATACCTCTCCGAGTGCTATGTAATTTGAAGTTGTGTAATAAAAGCGATGTATTTTAGAACTAAATCCAGTAATCTAAACACTGCAAGGATATCTTTCCTTTTTTAATTCACAACTGTGTCTAGTACAAACATGTTTTTATATCTCGTGAGTATTTAAATGCTATGTTCCCATTTCCCCAGACACTATCAGTTTCTTTTTAAGAGCTATTTAGTGCTAGCCTGCCTTTAAGGATTGTAAGATAATATAATATTAAATTGTTCTCTCTGGTTATCCAAGGCCTCTAAGCTTTTTAAAAGAAGTGGGTTTCCCAGTGCGGGTAGGGGGCGTTGTAGCCATTTGGGGGCATAAAATGAGGTATTGGAAAGCTGGAGTGGGTTGCCTGGGTCAGGCCACGTGTCAGTGGGAGTGGAAGCCTTTCCCTCCTGGATAGGCTTTTTTAATGTGCCTAATCTGCCATGTGGAAGTTGCAAATGCAAATCTAGCTATGGATTTAAAGATGTTAAATTGAGAATTAATATCAGGGAAGAAAGACTGTAAGGGGATTTTTTTCGTTCATGTGAAATAAATCCTCCCTGCAGTGGCTGATCCAGCTTGATACCCTTAGCAGAAGGGCTGCTGAACAAGCGCACTCGCTGCTGAGACGTTTCTAAAGCTGTTTAATTTTATCACCGGGCTCGTGGAATTAGAGGCCAGGAGACAACTGTCAGCTGCCGCTTGTCTGAGCGCAAGCATCGGCAAGAATTACGTCCCACCACAGCCTGTCTGAGCACTATAAAGATATGTCAGCTTACAGGTGAAAGTAAATTTAGCCTGAAGTGAGTGAGTGTGTGTGTGATGGTTTGGGGTTTGGGGATTTTTTTATTTTTTTTTTAATGCTTTAGGATTGGGAAGGGAAGAAGGGCTGCTTCTTGATGGCATCAGGGCGTTGACAAGCCATCACCAGCAGGAACAGTAGTTGGCACCTTTGCAGCGCTTTTCGGCAGGGAAGTGCTTTACACACATCAGTTAATGTTATTCACCTCTCTTGATTCAGCAACCATTAATTTTCCTCCCCTTCAGAAAGGGGGAACAATTGCCTGATGTGATTGACAGTTTATTCAGAGCTAGAATTATCCTCACAAAGAGGGAGCTGTGGGTTGGGGTTACTTAACTAAACCTCTCCAATCGCGGTGGGCTGAGTGGGCTGGCAGTGCCAGGGCGGCTCGATGGCAACCGCAACTAAACGTGATGCTGCTGCGGCAAAGGCACAGGCGGAAGTTTATTTGGCGGTGGTTGCTGTAGAGAGATTTTAAAGCTTTATCTTGACTTGCAGAATTCACATTAAAATTGTCACTGGTTTGTTTTTTGGTTTTGGTTTGGTTTGGGTTTTTTGGTTTGGGTTTTTGGTTTTTTGTTTTTTTTTTCCCCCCACAATTAGCCAAAGTGATTATATTTCGAGTAGGTAATACAGGCCAGCCACGTATCAACTCTGGGGATGACCTTATTTTGGTTGTGGCACTCCTGAAGATAATTGTGAGCTTTAACGGGATTTAACTGCTGTCTGGAGACCAAGTTGTGCACGCACCAATCTGCATGAGCTGTGAAAGGGAACGCTGCATGAGAGTCTCACACTCTAAGCTAGTAAAAGTCTTGGAAAATTCAGGAGAGTGAGAACATTTCCATAGGGTTGTGCTCTTCTGGTTTTTGTTGTTTAAACCATCCAATGCAGCTGAGCGCAGAATAGTAGGACTGCTAACAAAGGTGGGAAGTCCAGAATTGAATGAGTCTTTTGTGTTACATTTTATGAGTAGATACCTGCCTCTTTTGTTGAGTTTGGGCTTTTTTGTTTGTTGTTTTTTTCTAAGTATAAGCTGAATTTATGTTCAACTATACTATTGGACCATCTCTTACCATTCAAACCAGTGAATTTTTAGAGTAATTTCTGTCAATTCCCCTACAGTAATTTCACTTTATCCCTTTCTTTCATTTTTCCCCAGTGGATCTTATCCATAAAGGTACCTGCAGGAAAAATGATCAACAGCGTGGCTAAAATGTTTCTTGGCAGCATTCTTCCCCCCCAGTTTTGCAAAAGGCAATATTTTTCTACCATGTCATGAAAATTCAGGTCACGCGATTGATTACATCTCTTAAAGAACTTGAATTCTGCTTGATCAGCATGAGGCGGAGAAGATGGTATGGCAGAACGTTTACTTGTGCATGTTCAAAGCTCCTAACAGAAAAAGAAGTTAACTTGGTTTGACACAATTCTTTGCTCTAGTGAAAGTTTTCCTGCCTGAAGGTTTGGCTTGGCACAAACATGGGGCTTGACTCTTGACTTTTATGGGGCCAGAGAGGAGAGAAGGAAATTCTTGCAGTGTAAGGAAATATGTCTATCAATCAGCTATGTAGCCATGGAAAATCGATTTTGCTCTCCATATTTAATACATGATTGGAAAGAAGGCTGCCTCAGAGACTCTAGTTCCCAAGTGGGTAAACTGAAACAATGAAGACTAATCAGTTTATTACAATAAGAAAATCAAGGTACTCTGCAGAGCCAGGTGGAACATGTTTCCTGATATAGTGATAATTAATTAATATTTCATACTTTATTTTCCCTTCACTTAAATTTATCACTTAGTTCCATTCATTAAAAAGACTAGATACCTATCTGAACCATGTAACTCACTCTGTGGGATTACTAACCTCATTTTGCAATGAGGAAATTGAGGTTCTTGGGGAATAGCAAATGGCTAGCCAAAATGACAGTAACAACTCTGGTCATGCAAATAGCAATACCGTTGTTTTACCAGTTCCCTTCTTTCTCAGCCTCCTTAAAGCTGCTCAATAATGGCCTGAAAAGCAAGCAGATATGAGCGGAGTTCACTCTTTCAAGAGTGTGCTGAACCCATGAGTCTATTTGCTTTTTAAAAATTTTGCATTGAAGCCTACTCATCAGAAGGCTTTTTATCAAAAGACAAAATGTCCTGCATTATACCACATCTCTTTCTGTTTTGATACCAGTTTATAAAATTGTGTGCTCTGTTAATAGCAGTACACTTAAATCAGTTTCTTTGTGCTTCATCACAGAGCATCTCAAAATAAAGCCAGTAAATAGTGTGCCCATAAATTAGCCATGACGCCCGTTAGTTTCAAACCTTTTATTGGCAGGAGTACCTTGAAATTTAGGGAAGGAGGGAGGAACCTTCTCCTTTCTACTAGATGTTTTGTTTTCCAACAAGATTTAACTGTGCTAGGCTGAGGTTTCTCCTCCCTGTGACCTCTGAAGTCTGAGGCAAGCACTGCCCAACTCCGGCTGATGTCCCCTGTCCCCCCTCCATCAGAACATCTGCTGACTTAATGTCGCTTGCTCTGGCTTGTTTCCAATCTCCTTCAGCATTCCCTCCTTCTCCTGGGAGCTGTCAGTCTGTGCCTGGCATCTGTCCCCTTTTCATTTCTGGAGTGGCAAATATATATATATAAAAATTATGATTTTTTCAGTGTCTGCCTTTGGTCCGTAAATGGTCCTTACTGAGTTTTAAAGGCATTGCAGCCTTGAAATCTTACAGTCTCCTGCTCCTAAGGAAGGGAATATTTGCTTTACAAGTCCTGGTACTGTTCAATAAAATTCACCCTACTGTGCAGCAATTGTACCTCGGGGCAGGAGTGATTTTTCACACTCTAGGAAGTGTGCCGTTGCTTTCAGCAGTTGTTCTTTATTGCTGTATCTGGCTGCAGTTCCTCTGTGAGCTAGATGGGAATCTTAGCTTACAACCAAAAACCAGAAGTGGTACTAATAAACTAATACTTCTTAGGACAGCAGTCTGGCTTTGCCAAAAAAGTAACCTTGTGATCCGTCCAGTTAAATAGAAAAGGCCTAGCAGAGAGGCCTCTGATGTTTCTTTTCATTACTACATTGAACTCTTTGCTTAACTGTTTTTGACCTTGCAACTGTAGTGCGTGGCTTCCTCTCACAATGCTTGAACCTTATCTTTCTGGTTTACTCATGTTTTCCTGACTTGTCATCATTTGGAGGTTGTTCATAACAGAATTACATAGTTGCTTGCTGGCTGGAACGGTATGTCTTCTTTACATTGCCTGTTTGCAAAATTGAAGACTGACTTTGCTTTAGCATGGCTGCTTTCCAAAGCCAGGTTCTGGCACTGCTCTGTTCCTCTTCTCCTTCCTGAGTCTTGTCCTGAAGACTTGCTGCAGCGAAGACCTCCCATCACTTTGTAGATGCTGGAGACATCAGCTTGCCAATGGATAAATGCATGTTGTGCCTGACTTATGAATGCTCTTTGTGGTTCTGGTTGGCCTGGATCAGAAGAAATATAGTAGAATTGAAATGGCACAGGAGTGGTGGGGATCATCAGAGGTATGGAAATGATTCTGTAGAAACAGCTACTTAGGCTAGGGGTCTTCAGCCTGCAAAAGATACAGCTGAGGGGAGGTATGATACAGTTATATAAAAGCAGAAGTGGGGTGGAAAGGGTGAATAGAGATCAGCTGTCCTGCAACCCTTCCAATACAATGGGGAGTCCAGTGAAGTTCAAGTGGCGCAGGTTTAAAGCGAACAAAGGGAGATGGGTCTTCACAGAGTGTGCTGTTAAGCTGTGAAATTCCTCAACATAGAATGTCGATGCTAAAAATGTATGTGTTTTCAAGGGAAGACTGGAGATGTTCGTGAAAAAGAAATTGATCAAAGGCTATAAACCGCAAAAAACATTTCCTTTTGGGTCAGGTAGTCCCTGAGCCTCCATGCATGCAAGCCTGGAAGAACAGTCTGGGAAAGGATCGTTTCTTGTTTGCTTTATTCTTGAGCTGTCCTCTAGACCTCTATTTTTGACTACTGTCAAAGCCAGGATACTGGGTGAGATTGCTCTTTGTTCTGACCCCTGGTATCATTGTTTTTATGTTCTTAAGCATTGCTGCAATGACGCTCAGGAATTACAAAACAGAGAAAATAAGTGTGGTGTCTTTCTACAGGATCATGGCAAATGCACAGCCAGTATGGTTAAGTTTATAGTATTATAGACCAGAGCCTGTTTCAGTATTTCAAATTTCAAAAAGTCCACTGCATCAAATGTTGTCCTGATAGGCAGGAGCTATGTGGCTGAAATCCTTCAGACTGACAAGGGGAGTAAGCCCAAATCTCTCAACATTCTTCCTGCTTCTGTACTACAGGAAAGGTCGGCAGCACCGCCACCTTTTTTTGAAGGTGTCAAATACTACAGTATTTGAGTAGCTTGTTCAACAAGAACCTGCCAGATGGGAGAGTTTGGTGGGAAGAGGCTTATAATCAAGTTTTGGGTCAGTAAGAGCAGAGAACTGCCTTACGCCTGGATGGGCAGTTCTAACACACCAGAAAGTTAAGGTTCAAAACCAAATATAAGGTCTTGTATAGTTTAGGTGGCAGCTGAGTCTGCTCACAGTTTTTATTTTCTTCATATATGTCTATTTACATACGTGTCTATTTAGTCCCCGTCCATACTTAACTTTCAGCATTTAGGTTTTTTTTATCTAGCCGTTAATTTCTCCTAACCCCATTTTACCTGTACTTTCATACATATATCATACCATCATTTTAGCATAATAGCAGTTTTGCAATGTTTGTAAAACTGCTTTGAAATCCGATGGAAATGCTAGAAGCTTTCTACTTATGTTCAGACCATAATTTACCAGTTACTTTTATGTATTGTGATGCTATTTTTGAATATCAACCACTGTCCTGCAAACCTAAGAGGTCAATATGAACTAAATATGGAGGGGAAAAAAAGCAAGAAGTAGTTGCCTCATAAGATAATTCTGAACCATTGAGTATTAAAAATACTTTGGTGTAGATGGAATCCACTTAAAATCAATTTCTGGTGATGGAAATAATGTTAGCAGACTACTCATTTTTCAGTGTTCTTTATGACAAGTTAGAGAAACCATTAGACTTCTCTCAAATTATTATTTTATTGCTAGCTATTCTACTGTTCATTAATAATCTGGAACTTCCTGCCATGAAGAAATACTTTAATTTTAGAAAATGTTGAAGGAGTGAAATTTGAAGCAATTCTTTTACAGGAGTTGGCTTCCTACATGGCAGTTGACAAATGATACTGTGGGATAATTTTTATATGTATATATAGAAGTTAAAACCATCCATGAGTATCTTGGGAGATTATTCACATTTAGGGCATTTAATTTCTTCAGTCAAATTCAGAGCACTCTTTAAAAATGATAACTTGCTTCATAATCCAGCTGATGTTTTAAATAGCATAGGCATTTATGCACTTCATACGCATACGCTCTTCTGTGCCTTAGCATTTAAAAACTGCAGGCACAGAATAGGATTGCAAAGGTCATTTATGTATAATCTTGTCATAACACACCTTGCAACGTGATGTCAGTCTGGAATCCTGCCTCCACAATTTCAGTTATAAGGAGTCATTTGCCTGCCACCGTGTCGTAGGTGCGAAACTAAATTGCAGCGTGATTGTGATTGCTTCCAGGTAAGCCTTGATAATAGGAAATGAGCTCTGCCTCAAAAAACCCCAAACAAACAAAACCAAGTAAGGAAACAAAACATCTGACTATTGTTATAATCTAAATGACTTAAGAAGCTTGTGTCTGTACTAGGATTAAAACCAAGACTTCCTGAATCCCTTTTTTTCTCCGGTCTTTTCACTCTGGGGTCTGTAAAGCTACCTGGTTTTGCAGAATCTCCGTTGCTGCACTGATACTGCCCTTTGTCGCTGCTAAATGGGTTATAGACTAGTCTACAATTTCTGGGGTCAGCCGCTTTCCAACAGCAATCAGTATGTTTTTAAACAGATGGAGAAGGTATTTTACTAAGATGGAAAATACCTTGATTTAAAACATAGTCTGAATTTATCAACTGAAAGGGCAAAAACTGCTGCTTTTGATGCAAATGACAAAACTTATATTGATTTTAAGTGGAGGCTGCACCAGAAATGGTTCCTGGGTTTTCTGGTGGGTTTTTGGTAGTGCGTGGGATTTTTTTGGTTTCTTTTAAATGGAGCTGATCAGAAGACAGCAATTCTGTTCAATCGCTGTTGCAAGGCTTAAGAATTTTACTTTTTTTCTGCAATGAGAAATCCATTTGAAGCATTCCTGCCGGTTTTGAAAATATTGGTCACTGTCCTTTCTCCCAGTAAATGTAGCTGGAGAACTTGAATTATGCAGTTTTAGCGCTGCTGTATCTTCACTCCACGATCCAATGGCAGAATCCTTTCACTTAAAGTTTCTGTAAAGTTTCTGATGGTCTCTAGTCTATAATTCTAAAATGCTTGCATAGGAAGAAAAGGAAATTAATAATTATGCATTAAAAGTAATGGAAAGAGTAGCAGATTTTTCTACACAATTTTAGTACGATATTTGTGAGCGCTTTTTTCTTCTTACAATGTATATTTCATTAAATAACTAATTGACTTCAATCACTGTAATCCATTGCCGATGACACTGGGAAGTCTGAATGTAGACTTTTAAATTATTTTTTTTAAGCGTTCTTAAGATGAGTGCATAATTACAGTTGAAAATAAAGCTACACATCTATAGAAAAGATGCAACAACACAGCTGTAGTTTCATACTAAAATCTCGAAGATCTGGAATTGCACTACAGTGAAAAAATAGTTAAGAATCTGCTGCATGGAATTCTAGTCATTTAGATTGTTTCTTAAGATTGCTATCAATAAATCTGTTCCAGTCTTACTAAAGCTGGGCGTGCAAATGCTTACCTTACAAGTAGGGGATTTTTATTCTTTTTACTCAATGGATGTGTGTGAAGTTGAACTATGGTGATGATAAATCTTGAATTCCTTTTATTTCTGCAGTACTATCCAAAATAGACTTATCTTTAATCACTGGAATCTAGCCTGAGAGTGTCACTGCAAATTGTAGTTTAAGTATTTTGAAACGTGAATTGCAGGTGTCATTCTGACAATAACTGACCTCTTTTCTACTGCTCTCTTATACCAAAATTTCCTGACGTCTTCCTTTCTTTCTGACTGGTATTGTTAAAATAAAAGCTAGCAGAGCAGAAGATATAATAAAAATTAATATGTGCATGTGTTTTGCTCAGCAAAAGATATCTATGTTCAAAGCCAAATAATTTTAGTTGGAAAATGCAGAAATCCATTCATTGTCTCCTTATATCTGAACTAATTCCAAGTAGTACATTTCCAACATGCCTGTAATTATTACCTGAGTTCAAGAAGAAATCAAGATGTGGCAGAAGAAATCAGCTGGCATATTGGTAAGGGTAGCAAACATACACCGTACCTGCTCAACTAGCCAGTGCTTGATTTACCATTCAGTTGGAAATTTCTCTAAGAGCATTTGTGCAAATAGCCATACAACATGAGTAGATCATTTGGGACAATTACCGTCAAAATTTATACCAAACTGTTTCATATTTATTCTACATCTCTATCCCATATTGGTGATAGCAGATAGAATGTAAAAGAGGAGTTGAGATTTCACTGGAGGAAATAGTTGCGTACTCATACATATTCTATCCATTCTTTATATATTTCTAAGGACCTTTCTTCTCCCACAATTCTTGTATGCTACTCATGGAGAAAGGTGCTGCAAGATCTTAAGTTTCATTTTCAAGTCTGAACTGAGTAATAAATCCATGCTCACGTCTGGCTGTTACGTGGGACCGGGAAGTGAAAACCGGTAATGCTAAACAATAAATACTAGAACAAATACTAGAACAAATACTAGATGTCAAAATTCTCTAATTTAGAAAACTTAGAAATGCTACAATTTCCCACATATCACAGTGTTTAAAAACACCATTATATATCCCTGGGAGCTAAAGTCCTTTACACAGCTGGGAAAATACATTCTTCTCGACAGCCTGGAAGGAAGCTGTTAAGTGATGTGGCGTAAGTGCATCTCCAATGCTGAGGTTTCTGCGTGGAGCCTCTCCGCAGGTTGCTGCTGCCCTGGCTGAGAGCTATGTCAGAGCGGTTATTCTCAGCCTCTTGTTTGACAAAAGGGAGGGAAAAAAATATCTAAAACACATGACTAGGGAGAGTAAATGAGCAAAGGTCTCTGCAGCATTTATTATAATTACAGCAAAAAAGAGAGGGGCGGGGGGAGAACAACGGCTTCTATCTTTGACTACTTTAACTTTTTGTCTGCAAAATACAAAATACCAAGTGACAGGAAAACATCAAAAAATATGAATTACAAAGTAACTCAAGAAGAACAAAGCATTTATATACTTTTGAAATAGCCCCAAGTATGAAGTCTGTCTTTATAAATAAAGCAGTGATATTTTTCTTAAACTGAAATTTTAAAACACAGGATGGTGGGGAATCCTGCCAAAATTTTCCATTTACGTTGCCTGAAGATAGGTATTTAAGAGCCATATCTAGTGGGCTGCTTTCTGGAGGTTTTGTTCTGTACAACTCTCATCAGATTGGTCAAATGTACAACTTCAGCTTTTGGTGCCATCCAATACTTATTTTACTCAGAACTTGATCTGAAGAAAACACCAAAATGTAGCTTGGAGATGCCAGTGACTGAGTAGGAAAAAATAGTTTAAGGATCTGCTAGACAATATTTAGAAATGACTGACTGTTTCTCATACATCTGTTTTAATTATTATGAGGGGACCTCCAGAAACAATGGTTCCATGTATGTTTCCCCATGAAACTTAAGAAAATTTAAATGTCTTTCCAAATAGACCCATGATTAAACAAACAATGAGAGGCCAAATAAAGTGAGTATTACTGTGATATTACTATGTAGACTTTGCTCAGTCATAGATTTACATAGAAAAGTACACAAATTCTTAATTATTCTTCCCTTTTCATTCCCCTGTACAGATTTATGGAAAATTTCCTGTATTAATCATATCTCAGTAAAATAAAATACTTCATCGAAAGATATTCTTTTCTTTGTTTCTTTAGTGAGTTACGTTGTTTTCACTTGAACAATTCTAATCTCTGTTAAGGCTTAGAGATGCAAAGTATCTGAGAATAATTTAATTATTGGAGCAGTAAGGGCTGTGTTTTAAATCAGTTCTGGATAATGCTGCATTCACTAACTATTCCCATCAACTTTCAGTTCCTCAGGGAAGGGATTTACACCAAGTACAGTGCGGAGCCCAAAAGCATTGCAGCAATTTGTAACGTTCCCACCTGAAGTGGATAGAGAGACAAAGCCTAAAAACTGAAGGGAATTCAGATTCTGCACTGGTCTGCATAATTAATTTTACATTCATATATGCCTGATCTCATGAGTGCAATGTGCAGTCTTCCAAACCTTGGTCCTGCCTCCTGTATTGCTTGCATGTCTTCTGTACATGTCCATGTGATGGTGGGCAGGGCGGTTGGATTTGTTTGTATGGTCCTTGTAGAACCTGGCCCAGAAAGGCATGAGGTTAGCAAAAAGGCTTCTGCTTTTTGTTTCAAAATGTGTGATATCTACTCTTTTATTATTTGTTTACACTTTGTGTTGTGTGTTGCTGAGCTCTATGGTCTCAAACCAGGTCTTGTTTGTGCTTGCTACTGTGTAGGTACAGAGCAATTTAATGAGCACAGCTGTCTTCTGCAAAAGCTCTGTTTCCATTTAAATAACGCTTCTGCTGAGTTTAGTTCCAGGTTGCTCCTCACCACTTAAGCTCAACAGCTGGAGCTGGGGGGCACTCCAAAACTGCAAGGAAACTGCTTACACAGAGGTGATGCAGTGATTCAACTAACTTGCTTTTACGTAAGTTAATACAACTTTGCTGAGACTTTGGTCTCCCATTTAAAACAAAATCAAACAAACAAAAGCCCCCAAAACGGAAAATGCTATTTTGACATATCCCTCTGGGATTTTGATATCCAGGGCAGCAGAGTCATTGAATGCTACTTCGAGGTGGGAGGGAAACAAATTTATCTGGAATGTATCCAAGTGTAAAGAAACATCTCTGGTTTGCATTGATGTTTTGTTTGATAAATTATCTGCCTTATCTCCCCATTCTTCTATTAGTAGACAATCATTATCTCATACAAATGTGTTCTTCTGCTGACGTTATGGTTTAAGTAATCTGGAGTACGTTTCAGGTGGCCTTGGCATTTATTGCCTTTTTTACAGAAGTCGAAGAACTCCATTAAAACCAGTTGTTTTGCTGAGACACACTTGAAATCTCAGCCTCTGAAAAGAGACTGTGACTTAAACTACTCCTGAAGCATTTAGTCTAGATTTTTTTTCACTCTCACTACTTTAGGAATCCTTCATATTTAAAATGGGGTAACTGTTGGGCCTGCTTCACTAGAACTCAAACTCATCTGGTATCCTGCCTGGCAATGGCTGTATCACCTGCTTCATGAAGCTTTTGTAGAGTTAGCCTTCCCTAGCATGTAGCTAAATCATGTCCTGAAGAGGGGCAAATCTCTGAAGAGGGATAAACATATATCTTTTATCTTAAACTGGACTTTTTACTGAGTAAATGTATTTGTTTTAAAAAGACTGAAGGAAATAGTATAATTTTACTAGAAGTATTGGTCTCAGTGTGACATTTAGTAAGGGACTCTCTTAAAATTAATCAAATCTACTGGACAGAGGTCATTTCCTGCACTATTGCAATGACACAAGCCCTGGATACTAGTGGTGTTTTCTTTGTGTTGCGTCATAGTTTAGTTCATGTTCATTGACTTTCCTCTAAACCACTGACAAGTTAATTATATGTATTAAAGAATTTCCCAAGCCTGTATTGTGATGTGAGCCTGCTCTGCTGGGTTCATTACTCATTTGTGAGTCTCAACATGAAACAATTTTGTAATATTCCTATTTATAAGACGGATGTGAAACTTGTTTTTTATTTCCTGTATAGACTTTTTTATATTTACTCATTTATAGTTTTGTTTGGCAAAGTGGGAGTTCTTTCCGTGTGACAGCAAGAAATGCATTTGTTCAAGAAATGAACATTGTTGGTTCTTATCTGTAGATATGATGTGAAGAGGCAGCATGCTTTACTAGTTATATGTAAAATAATTTTAGCATCATAGACCCTAAAGCAGAGATTTTCTCACCCTATATAAGACAAGTACAAGACTAAATTCCAGCCATTCCTGCTTTTAGGGAAAACTGTGGTACCTTAGCACAGCCTTCAATAATTATGCAAAAAAGCAATACAAATGCTTGAATAGGTAAGACCTAATTTTAACATACAGCCATGGAAACAAGCTTTCTACTCAGCCTTGCCAGCTGTACATATGCTTAGGCTGTCTGAGCATAAGGGAACTGGGTCTTCAGTAAAACTAATAAAAATTAATTCTACTTGGTCACATGTGTTGATTCCAAAGCAACCAAAGCCTTGAAAGGTGGTCTTTATTAACCCAAGAGGTTTCTGTTGGTTTGTAGATGAATCCCTGGATGAGGATATAACGGCTCTTATGTGTTCTTCCCCAGTTATGGGTTGTCTTTGAAAGATTGAGGAGAAGCTTGAGTGATAGTTTACCATTTGAAGAGGGAGAGGAAAAAGTATTTGCTGGGGGTGGGGATGAGGGGGGAAATAAGGGAGGTGGGGCTGTGTTTTCTGACTGTAGCATGTAGTGCTGCTATAAATTACAGGTCAGATTAGAACATTAAAAAAAAACAAAACAACCGCCAACCAACCAAAAAAGTAAATAAAAGAAATTGGTCCTGTCATACCTGGAGAAATAGCTTGAACCAGTCTTGTTGCTTTTCTTTGCTGCATTTTAGCCTTTGTGTCAGTATGTAAGCCCCTAGAGTGCTTATGGGTAGAGTTTTAGATCTTGGGCGCTGCTACCCAGGAATGCTGATCCAGCAGTCCAGGCCAGTGTCCTAGTGCTCCTTGCTATGCTCTGGAGTGGTAAATAGCAGCCAGGTCCCTAGTGGGACTTCACTTGCACGTGAGAAGTCAAATTTGGAAGGCAAGTGATGAAAAGAAACTATTCCATCAGCCATCCCCCTATCCTGCGCCTATTTGTAAATAACCCATGTCCCTAGCAGGGCTTCTGCTGTTTCGCAGTTCTGCTGCTTGTTTTTACTCTTTTTTTGCCATCGCCACCATTGCATTTACTGACATCTGTTTCACCCCAGTCTGGCAGCTCAAAACAGAGCCCAAACATGCAAAGGATATTAACTTTAAAAAACCTTCTTCCTATCAGCAGGCCCATAAGGTCTAAGGTGAGCAGATTGCTGTTTTTTCTCAGTACTCTGTCATGTGAATTCGCTGCCTGTGATGAAGGAAAATGGGAGCACACCCTCCACTCTTAAAGTATCCAGATGCCCAGCATGCTGGCTCCATCTCTATAAAAGAGTAATGTAATGACTGTCATCGGTAATAGAAGGTAAGGATGTTCTATGTCCTTTTAGTTTAAAAAAAAAAAAAAAAGTTGTTAGAACATTATTAGAAATTACTTGAGGGCTGGGTAAAACTCACAGGGAATAGTAATTGTGGAGAAAAAAAAAATATCCCACTTTAATGCAGAAATAAGGTTGGCAGGTGGGCCCTAGAGTAGTACTGTCCATACCAACTGGCTACATAGTTTTTGGGAGGGACTGGGAAGGACACAAAGCACTTAAAATTTTTCTGAGCATGTGTGGTACGCGTGCTCTCTGCATTTCAGTGTTTCTGCAGAAACTCATCTTAAATGGTAAAAAATATAGAGCAGTAAAAACAGGCGTGAACGTATCAGTCAGACCAAAAGAAGGAAACAGCATGACGGATTGCCTTAAGTTTAATGAGTTATTGAGAAACTCCTGTCGTAGTTATCACAGAGCTTCAAAATTGCTGAAATACAAATCCTATACTGTTATTAATGTTTCTGTCATTCTCACAGGGAACAGGTCTTAATTTTTCAGTGGTGCACTGGTGAAATAGTAAAATGTATTAAACCCTCACTTTTGTCAAATCC
This sequence comes from Larus michahellis, assembly GCF_964199755.1. Classification (NCBI taxonomy): domain Eukaryota; kingdom Metazoa; phylum Chordata; class Aves; order Charadriiformes; family Laridae; genus Larus; species Larus michahellis. The sequence continues at coordinate 73,898,427 of NC_133897.1, read as the reverse complement.
TGCCAAAGAAAATCCAAAACACTTTGGAGAAATTGGCCTCTTAAATTTATAGCAAAAACCAGTCACAGGAAATTGGCCTCTCTAGTGCCATACACATTAAATGTGTTATGAATCAAAGTCACTAGTAGTTTCTTTTTGAAACGTGAAAAATGCTGCTATAATATAGCGCTTAGGAAAAAAAAAAAAAAAAAAAAAGTTGTAAAGCTTCCTCCCGATGGGGAAGTGAATGCTTTGCTGAGACAGGTTTTACAGATTCTCACCAGGGCAGTAACAGGTTGGAATGTACTTCTGGGAGTCCCTCATAAAATGCCATCAATTTTTAAAATAAATATTGGGAGTGTATCTTTCCCTGAGCTGAGTGGACTTCACTTCCCTAGCTGGAGACTGCTGGAGCATCCTCAGCAGAGATTACATCCCTGAATGTCAGTCTTTGCAGAGCGGCTGTTTGCCTTCAGTGACTTGTGCTCAGGTACCATGTGTTGCAGTGAAAAATAGCCCAGGCAATGAATCCTCAAGGTTCGTGTCTACTGAGAATATCACAGACAAAGCATGACAGTCTAAGCCACTGCTGGCATTACAGTGGTAATCCTAAAGGCTTGACCTAATCACAGAATCACAGAAACTTCAGAGTTGGAAGGGACCTCTAGAGATCATCTAGTCCAACTCCCCTGCTAAAGCAGGATTGCCTAGAGCACGTTACTCAGGGCTGCATCCAGGCGAGTCTTGAAAATCTCCAGAGAAGGGGACTCCACAACCTCCCTGGGCAGCCTGTTCCAGTGCTCTGTCACCCTCACTGTAAAGAAGTTTTTCTGTGTATTTGAATGGAACTTCCTATGTTCTAACTTGTGCCCGTTGCCCCTCGTTCTGTCACTGGGAACCATTGAAAAGAGCCTGGCTCTGTCCTCCTTAAACCCACCCTTTAGATACTTGTAAACATTAATCAGGTCCCCCCTCAACCTTCTCTTCTCCAGGCTAAAGAGTCCCAGCTCTCTCAGCCTTTCCTCATAAGGGAGATGCTCCAGTCCCTCAATCATCTTAGTTGCCCTACACTGGACCCGCTCCAGTAGATCCCTGTCACACTTGAACTGGGGAGCCCAAAACTGGATGCAGTATTCCAGTTGTGGCCTCACCAGTGCAGAGTAAAGGTGGAGAATGACCTCCTTCGACCTACTGGCCACAGTCTTCCCTATGCAGCCCAGGATTCCATTGGCCTTTTTGGCAACAAGGGCACATTGTTGGCTCATGGATAATTTACTGTCTACCAGGACCCCCAGATCCTTCTCCTCAGAACCGCTTCCCAGCAGGTCCACCCCTAACCTATACTGGTGCTTAGCATTCTTCCTCCCCAGGTGGAGGACCTTGCACTTGCTTTTGTTGAACCTCATTAGGTTCTTCTCTGCCCAGCTCTCCAGCCTGTCCAGGTCACACTGGATGGCAGCACGGGCCTCCGGAGTGTCAGCCACCCCTCCCAGTTTGGTATCATCAGCGAACTTGCTGAGGATACACTCTGTCCCATCATCCAGGTCATTAATGAATATACTGAACAAAATTGGACCGAGTGAAACCAAACCAACCAAAAGAAAACAGTCCCAGCCTTTTCTTTCTCCCCAAAAGCACACATTTAGGCAGTCCTTCACATGCCTAGCACTTGGCCACCATCTTTGGGTAGGCACTTTTATATGTTTTTCTGTGTTTGGATTTTTTTTGACTGCATAAAGGGAGAGGGAGAGAAGAGGGTTGTAGCAACAGAGGGACAAGATCAGGGGAGGTTCAATAGCTTTCTCATTTCTGCTTCTGTTATGAATAAGGTAGGGAACTTTTGAGACAGCCCATTGGCACTCAGGATACCTGCTTGTCTTTCTGATGCTGGTAGTAGGCAAAGAAAGTTAATAGAAAATATTTGGTTTCTGCTCTGAAAATATTTGGCTGTTACTACAGTCTCTCACTGATGCAGACCCCACAGTTCTTAAAATGTCTTTCTCTCTTTATTGATGAGAACCTTTTTCGAACTGCTGTTTCTCTGTGGTATTGTATCCCTGCATCATTTGTCCCCAGACCAGAAATCCACAAGTTAACGTAACTTACCAACTCACTGGTGACCCATGAAGGGCCTTCTGTGTGCTGGGAAGGAAGGGGCTGGTTCTCCCCTTGAGGCCACTGTGTGCTGCTGGTGGAGAACCTGCGCTGCAACCACTGAAACAAAACAAGCTTTTTAGGGCTGACCATAAGGGCCAAACATTCATGTGTCCCAAAGCACCTGAGAAAATGTAAGGAAGGCTTCCTCATTGCTCTTGAAAAGCTCTCGAGTCTCTTGAAAAGGCTCCTCTTCCCCTCAGGCCAACAGATAGAAAAATCAAGTCCAGATGACATAAACCAACATTGTTTAGCTCCAAATTCTTTTTCCTTTACAGCCTGAATTTCCCCCCTCCCCCTTCTTTCTTTAATACATCATGTTTGCAACGCCAGGAGTTACTCCTGATTAATATTTCTGTAACAAGGGATAGGATGAAATCCTCAGGATCAAATATTTCCATTAAGTAGCCTAGCAGAGAAGCTGTTGCTTCTGTTTATTAGGATTTGCATTCGTTTTGCAGCAGCTCCTGGGATAACATGGGAAGGCCCAGCAGAGCTAGATGCAGTAACAAAAGGACAGTTTGAATAGGATTCTCGTCCCCTAACAAGGGGTATGTTCAAGGGAGGTATCTAAATCTGAGCTAATCCTCTTAGGCCCCATTTACAGACAAAAGAACGTAAGAGACATTTCAAGGCTTTAAAGGAGCAATTCATTTTCCATATTGTGATGGATACTTTAGGGGGAGATGAGCTGCTGTTGTCTTTTTCCCCCACTGACTTTAAAGGGAACTTAGAGCACTACCTCAGATGAAAATGTTTATACGACAGTGTGTTCATGTTGTGATATAAGTACATGCAAAAGAATTTTTATTTTTTTTTTTATTTGGTAACTCTACTTTACAACTGCGACTGCATTGTTTGGGATTCATAGCACTTTAAGTGAGAGTATAATGTGGTCTTCTAGCTAAGACTCATAGTTTTAAGAATGCTCCATCCTTACTGCACGTACCAAACCCAGTCTGAACCTGTGACTTGAGCATCTGCTTATTCAGTGGTCTAACAACAGTGATAACAAATAACCTTCCAAAATCTTGACTGTGGCAATCGGTTATGCTGAACTAGTTCTATATGAAATATCATCAATGTTTATTTTCTTTTTTGAAATGAACAGAACCATAAGTATTTGTTTGAATAATATTTAGAATAGGAGACTGCAGAATTAGATGGCTTACTCGTGTTTTAAGTTCAACTACACCTAAGGAATTCTCTCTTAGATTTTTTTTTTTAGCTATTTGTTTTGAATCAAATGATAACATTTTATTTTCAAAGTAATACAATAAGAGGAGAAAGTGTGGCTGTCAGAGTTCAGGCTGCTATGCAGAGCTTGATTGAAGTACCACATTTTCTTCAGTCTGACACCCACACAGCTGCGTATGTTCCTGTGATGAAAAGAGGGACTACCAGCACTCAGCTGCATTGTTTAGGGTGCTTCTCCACCCCGGAACCTTGCAGATCAGAAGATGGAGAACAAAAAAGAGAGGTTTTCTCATGGCTTTGTTTTTCTCTGCACTTTGGAGTGGGTCTTCAGTGACTGTAATGTTGGAAAGAGTTAGTAGATGCTGTGTTTGTCTTCTGTTTCTCAGTGAATGCTGCCTATATAACAGGCTTTATTTAACTAAAAAGTGTGTATGTTTATTTGATACCATGTTTTAAAACAATTGTCTCTTTCATTGCATTCTTTAAAATGGGTTTCCAGAATGAAGTGTCATTTTGCTTTGACAGTCACTAAGACTCACATGTCAGATCCTCCAGGATGGGACCCTATGAAACACCACTGCAATTCTTCCAAGTTGAAGCTTTCCTGAGCAAACAGTTTTAAGATCTGTAGTGGTTGCTGCAGAGATGGAGCAATATCCTGCTTCTGAGTGGCTAAACATACTGTCTGGCAACATTTTTTGTTCCATTAAAGAATGGCGTACCTCACAACCTGGAGCAATGGCAAGGTAAAAGGTCATTTTTAGTCTCTCTGATCATTAGTGAGTACTTCACTAAAATTTGAGCACATAGAAGCAGCAGGTGCTAAAGCACAGACCTGTAGCTATCGTGTACATATGAAGAGATGATTTTCTGGGCATGAGCAGAGAGTGAGAATTAAATGCATGCCCAGCTGCGTGTGTTAAAGATGTACATCAAAGGTCAGCTTTGTTAGTTAGAAGTTGGTGTACCTGTTGCTTCCAGTAGAAATTTATTTCACTTGCTTGTAGGTTATGCTGGGTGACGATTTGTTTTGGGGTGCTATACACACATGTGTAGCCCAGTGTCTTAGTGAAGTGAGCAGATGATGATACTTGTAGGTAGATGAATATTGTTGCATTAATCATCCTTAAGCTATGTTGGTTAGCATAGAAGAGGTGCTGCAATCATCTGGTAATCCGTGGATTCAGTTACGCGTAGGTAGGGCCTTGCACAGCCGTGTGTGTATGGGTATGCGCACAACGGTTTTAGGAGAGCCTCTTCAGTGTAGCTACCTTGGCACTTAAGCTGTGGATTTATTCACGTTACTATAGCGTAGCATTAAAGTCAGGCACTGTAAATGGTAATTATGCCTCCCATGCATCTCTTCCTTATGCTCTATTTTCCACTTCATCAATACACCCCAGTAATGATATCTCAAGTAATCCTTTCTTCAGCATCTCCGCCTGTTCAGCATGTCTAGGTTCAATGTCCTGCATATAAAAATTCAGTGGGAGAATCGACTGCATTATCATTTGAAGTGTTTCATCTGCATTATTAAATGACAAGGTGCCTGCAATTCACTGTAATGAAAGTTTAGTTGAGTACTGTTCTTACAAGCAAGCTACTGTCTTGGAGGACTACTGTAAACTGTATCTGTTTATTCCTGCAAAAATCTGCTTGACCTTTACTTGGAGACATCCCTCACCATGTGACCTGATGTGGGGAAGGGGAGTCCTTTGAGAAGTCACACTCCTGAGAGCGTGCATCTGCGATAATCAAATAATTCACACCCTTTTCCCAGCAACAAATCAGTTAATGTTGAATGTTCCAGATCTATCCAGAGATTTTGGGTGAATTCCTAGACATATTGAAATCAAAGGCTAAGCTTCTTCCACTAACTTCTGTAGGACCAGATTTTTATCCTTGGATGTTCTTGACAGAACACTTTTTTTAGGTATGTGACAACAGTGACATTTAAACACCCAATCTTAAGATTTCCCTGTGAGTTCTCTAGCCCAACCAACTCCTTTCCCCAGCCAAAAAAGCCTGTCATACAAGTTAATAAAGCATTTAAAGAATAAAAGACTAGAGCAACTTACTTGTTGTGAAGTAAGTTTCAGAGATATTATGAATCCTAGTTCATAATCTGGGGTGCTGCTATTATTTCTGATTTTTAAATGCAAGACAGTTATCTTCTGTGGTTCTTGACAGCAGTGAGAAACCCTGAAGTATCTGAATGAATGAATGGTGAAGGCGGCAGTGGAGTATTACACTGTATTCATTATTCAGCTGTAACTCAAAAGCAACTTGATTTTTTTATTTTCCTACTTTTCTCAAGGAGGGGAGAATATGAAATTATTGCTTATTCCTTGGAAGACACTAGTGGGTGGGTGATCTTGCCTAGTCAGAAGACTGTGTAGAGCTTCTGAGGTTCAGCTGTGTCATTTATGGCAGGCAAAATTTCTTGCTTCTCCTAAAGTGTAGATAGAGAGGAAGTGGCAAGAGGCTCTATTAGCTGGGGTTTGGGGTGGTGTTGATGGCCACTGTTATGATATGTTGAATTTCCAATGCACCATGATACTTGCATTTTTCCCCTGACAATAAAAAGGCTTTTGTTTTTCCTCATGATAACTATTCTTAATTTAAAATCATTAACAAAATCAATGACTCCAACATGTCCCACTATTTTTTTTTCTCCTGAAATTCATGTGAAAGAATATACAGTTAACTAAAAGGCATACCAAGATGCAATTTTAAAGCAGTATTAAAATTATCTCAAGCTGACGTCACACTCAGGATAACAGGAAGGGTTGATCAGAAAGCTTCCAATTATAAAGTAACCTTTAACTGTTCAGCTCAGTGAGAAGTCTTACGCCGCTTTAAGGCGCAGTCTTTCAGCAGAATTGTGTCTTTTATTGGACTCTCTCCAAAAGAAGATCATCTGTACTAATCAGGAAAGGTAATTCGGGATTTTTTTGTGACACATTGCTATTTAAATATACGTTATCTGATGATTTCTCTTACCCAACAAGAAGAGTGTTGCTGCTGTCTAACGTGAACTTGGTGGCATTGTGATCTGCTGAAGCTAAAAGGTTGGATGCATCACTAGTTTAGATCAGCACAGCTGTATTCGGCCCAATCTGCACAAGCTGAAGGTACAACTGAAGCACACACTTGCCAAGTGACGCTTCTTTCATCAAAATACATACAAATAAGTTCCTCTGAAATACTTTTCATTTATGAATACACAGAATAAAATGAACATTACGTGTTCTTCTGTATGCTATCTTAACCAACAACAAAAGTGAGTGACTAGAATAGCCCTGAACTGTAAATCCAAACAACAATAATGACCAAGGTGAAGACATGAGTAGGCATTACTTGTTAGCTAATCATCTCCCGAGGAGCTCTAGTCATGGGATGCCTTGGCCTAGAGTCCTCCTGATGCCAGGGGTAAATAGCTTATCCTGCAGGAGCTGCTGTGACAGTAGCAGGCACAATTTATGCCAGTCTGACAGCTTGATTTATACATCAATTAAGTGTGCAGTTACTGATTTACTAACGAGGCTTGATTTCCACCCCCCTCGCCCTCAGCACACTCCCTCCATAAGCTTTGTAGATCGTATTAGAAATCGTTATTTGCTGGCAGAGCAGAGGGTCAGCAGGGACAGAGATAAAATCAGGAAACTTGGATCATGCTACTCTGGGATTTTTGAGATTCTTATGATGGTATTTCAGCGTGAAATTTAGTGATGAAGGAGATGCTGAATACCTGGGTATTGCCACTAGTGGTGCGTGCTATCAAGTTGGTGAGAGGTGGGTGTCTCATTTTCCAACTTTTTGCTGTTATGGGAGACAGTTAATTTCAGTGGTTTTAAATAGCTCAAATAGACTTGCTCAGGGCGTTGTATTGACTGGATTTTGAAAGGTTGATTGGCACCCTACTGAGAATAAAAGCCAGCATAAATGACGCCAGTCTGCGATGTAGCCAGCTGAAATACGCTTTCAGAGGCTTGTCCATAAATTATCCTTCTGTTGCTCAAGCACAGAAGTCACCAAAGGAGAGCCTACTTCTCTTCCTAGTGATACAGGAGTGCTGGGTAACCAGTCGTGGGAGGAAAAGGAGAAAAGCAGTTTGAGGAAATGAGCTCCGTTCTGGTTCAAATTGGTGTGCTTGCACTGGAGCAGTCGGGGCTGCGCTGATATCCAGTGAACATAAAAGGGCAAGTGCACCAAAACCCATCAGGTGCTTTTTACTGTGGCTTACTACAAAACTCGTTTTCTGGTTTGTTCAAAACCCGTTGGTGCATCTCCCTGAGAGCACAGAGGAGTCTCCTGGATTAAAGTGTAGTCGTCTTGCAGAGTGGGCTGAGAAAATAGATATGGTCTTGGAGAGCTTTTGTTTCCTGGGCCGCTTTTGGCCAAATGTTTCATTTGGTTCTCCAGAACACTGGAAAAAAGCAACCATTCATATCTATTTCAGTGGTCTGTCTGGATACTCTGTCACTTAGTGTTCAAGAAAATAGCTCATCATGCTTATATGTCCCTTTCTCCTTTCTGCATCATATTACTTAACGCCTGGCTAACACCATGCTGAACCCTCTTCCTTGCATCTCCCTCTGATTGGAAAAACTCCCACGGTGGAAGAAGAGTAATTTTTTTTAATTTTTCATTTTTTGAGTTAGAAATCTTTGTGACTGTATTTATGCTTGCTTAGCTGTTCTCCCGCTTTGTGCAAATGTTGCTGCCTGCAGATGCATAGGCCACTGCTTCCCTGTCTGTGCCCAGTGATTAGTGCAGTCCCGAAATAGATTTCTTCATGCTGGTGGAGCTGCATGCACACAGAAATGCTAGTTTGAAAAACTGGAGTTAACAGCACGCATGGGAAAAGACGGCGGCACACTTGACTCTGTTTTTGTGATCATGTCCAGATGCTGTTCTAAATAATGGTGATAATGAGAGTAGGAGAAAAACAATGGTAATGACTGGAAATACAAGGCCAGTCCTTTGTGTGCTCCCCAGAGTAACGCTCTTTGCAAACACTCTCAGGGTGTCAGTCTCATTTCTGTGCTGTCCTCTCCGAGAGGCAGCCTCATACCCCTTTGCCACATGTAAAAACACCAGTGGTTTGTCATTGACTCTTCATCTAGCAAGCATGCCAGCAATGTTTGCCTATTTTCTTTGACAAACGTTCTCCAGAGAGGAATCTGCTACTAGTCTGTGTTGGGGTGCAGGGCCTTGGTAGCTAATGGCTGGGTCACAGTCTCAAGTGAGATTTAGGTTCTCAGCTCTTACCGAGCATCAGAGCGAGCTGAGGACCCAGCTGCTTCTTTTGTCCTTGCAAATACTCCCTCTCGCTAAATCATCTCCTCTCTATCCTTTCCAGTAAATTATAAATTTTACTGGGTTTTGCTGCAAGTGACAGCAATTGAGCAGGGCAGGGGAGGGGACAGAATGGATCCAAAGTTAATCATCATGTGTGGTCCCAAAGCAGAAAAAGGACGAAGCCAGATTTTCTGTAGACTTGCTCCCTGTCAGTGAAGTTTTTGCTGTTGAAGGAGCGCACAACTTAAAGTGGAAACTGTTCCTGCAGCTCTCCCACTCCTTGCGCTCGCTCCGGCTGTACCTATACCAGTAGATGAAATAGGATGGTTCTGAGCACTTGACCCCAACTGTCCTTGGAGGGATTCTCTTGCATGTTTTTGACTATGGCCGACAAAAACTCTCTCAGACAACCTCTGGACCTTGTTCAGGAGTCAATGCAGGACAGGGATCATTACTACTGGGAAGTTTGCTGGTGGGCACCCCTTTATAAGAATAAGGGAGCTGAATAGTGCGAGTGGAGGCTGTCCTGTGTCCACTGGCCCCTGGCTCAGAGAAGAGACCCAGGCACATCTTGTCAGTGGTGCCTATGGAGGGTAGGCTGCTGTCTTGCTCTGAGGGGCCCGTTCATGGTGTCTCTTCACCAAAGCCTTGCTAGCTCCACCAACGTCGCAGGAAGGGGTCTGGCTGGGTTAGATGAACCTCAGCCACTTGGGTCTGCGTTATCCAGTAGTACGGGCTTGACAGCTGCTCATGGTGGTGCCTCAAGTTCCATCAAAAGCTGAGGCTAAAAAAATCATCCAGTTATTTTTCCTTCCCTGTAGAAGCACTAATGCTACTAATGTTGCTACCCAGTGATAGCTTTGTCCATTGGATTTTTAAGTTATTGGGAAGGACAAGGAGAAGGAAACACATCCAGAGTGTGTCAAGGTAAACTTAATTTCCCGAGTCCAATGATAAAACCAGCGAAGTTGATACTGCTAATTTATCTTTTTAAAATTCCAATAACAATTGCGGTAGAAAATGTGCTGACAACTCATGTTTTTTTGTCTATAATTAATTAGCACCTAAGAACATTGTATTATTTTTGACAGTCCGCTGAAGTTCTTGAATTGATATTTCTTGCAAATAGCTTCTAAACAGAAGGAATGTATTTACAGTCAGAGTTGATGGATTTGAAATCGTGATTAAAATAGATTATTTAATCAGCCAGCAGAAATCTTTTACGTAAATCATTCATTTTTGTTTTCTGTTTCATTTGTACTTGGTAGCTATTTTCCCAAAGAAGCGTGCATTGTTAGGGCACACGTGACCATTCAAAACATGTTGATTCACAACTCGATAAAGCTGTTGAACTAAAGCTAGGATTACTTTGCTAAACTGGGAAATGCACATTATATAATTGTCTACATAATTTCATTACAAATGAATGCATACTAAGTGTTCTTAATTTTTAGTAATTTCTTAATTGGTGAGATAGAATGAATGTTTTCAATGTCTGTCTCGTGTCAGACAGTCTATGAGCGGGAACTAATGAAAGTGCAATTGAGATTCATGTCAGCATTTTGAATTGTTTTTATTTGATAAACTTAATAACATGCATACTGCCACAGAAAGTCCATTTAGCTTAGTCTCTTTTTAGTACCACTTAATAGCTTATGCCTAAGAAAGAATATAATAATGAGGTAAGCGTATAGTAATACTTCCCCAGTGCACTATACTGGTCTCTAGAGATTTGTAGCTTATGGACTATATGAGCCAAATAAGCTTTTCTATGTTTAATAGCCCTGACAGATACATTTTTTCCCTTCCATTTATTTGTCTGAATGCGTTGTGAACTTCGTAAGATTTTTAGCATCTCTTCCCACAGCAAGTAGTTCCACTGCTGAACTGTGCATTACATGAAAAAAGCCTCCTTTTGCTGTTTTTATCCTGCCACATGCTGGTCTTATTGATTTCATTTTATTTCTATTAGAATAAACAGTGAACAGTCATTTCCTATTCACTTTCTGCAAGCTAATGAGGATTTTATGGATGCCTGTCATCTCTCCCTCACTCATCTCTCTAGATCCTGATGAGTCGTGGTCCATTTAATTGTTCTTTATGTGGAATATGCTCTGTGACTTTGACTGTCCTTTTGTATTTTTCTGTACATTTTCTGAATTTGCTGCATTTGTTATCACGTAGAGGGAACCAGTTTGGCCACTGTTAAAGATGCGAGTGTACTATGCATTTATACCAAAAGCCATTTTCTCGAGTTCTCTACTATTCTTTAAAGATAGCTAGGAATTATTACAGTGTTTTGCAGACGGGGGGAAAATAAGTTTGCCAAACCATATTTTGTGTTTAAAGCTAACTGATCCATTCAAGAAGTGTATAACTATAGTTAGTGAATTGAACCAGCAGTTTCTGGTCATGCCCTGCTCATATTTTTGGAACTAAAAGTTCTAGAAAAGAAACTTCTGTTGTGTTATTTTTATATGGGTCTTTTTATTTCTCCAAATCCTGATTGATTTTATTCAAAGCAGAATAAGTTAGCTTGACACCAGTAAACATGCGTACGATTTTATTATGGGGATTTGTGTCAGGATGAACTTTTTTCACCTAATCTTTCTGGGAAACAAATGATGCCAAGTACCCTTGGAGACAAAATGCCAGAGTAGTAAGAATCATACTATAAAATAAAATGATAGTTTTCTTACTTCTGATTTCTTACAGGCCACTTTGCACACATTTTTCATATAAAGGTTAATAGTACAAGAATTTATTCTAGCTCAACCCTGATGGATCTCTATAGTCTTACTTAACAGAACAGTGTCAGCATATCTTTATTAATTTTGCTCCTTTTAATTTATTCTTCATACCATTAAAATTTGATGCACATGTCAGTATTCATAGAATGTTGCATGTAATTATGTTTAACTATTACAAAAGTCATCGCTGCCTGAACACAATTTAAATATATTACAACAGTACACACATGAAATCTTTTTTCTCTAATACTCGGTCTTACTAAAAAGAAAAAGAAATAGTGACATAATCTGATGTTCCCCTTGGCAATGAAGTTTGATTCAACCGTATTGCCATAATATATTTTGCAAAGGTTCACGACAGGTTCGGCTGTCTTGTTTTCTTAACTTTTTTGACAATCAGTGAAATCTTAGCAGTGCTATTAGTTTTGATATGACTTCAGATTGACTGAGCTATAGACAACGTATGGTCTGTCATTAATAGCACTTGGTCTCTTGCATGCCGAGAGGTCCAGTACGCAAGGTAAGATTTTCACAGAGAGAAAATATTTTTATTAGATGAACAGAAATAGTTGGGAGAAACAGGAAAGCTTTCAGGTCCACAAGTCTTCTCTTCTCCTTTATCAACGTAAGAACCTATTGCTCCAAAAGACATATTACAAGCTATGTTACCAATAGGCATGTATAAAATTAAAAACAATCAATCAAATGGGTATTTTATGTTTTCTTAAAGAAAATTCTAGTGATGCATTTGCTTTCCAAGGCAAAACCTCTGTAACATCTCACCGTGAATTTTTATCCCTGGGGGAAACCTGCGCTGTGCTGTGTTTAACTAACACTTTCTCTGTTTCTCTGCTTGCCTTTCTTCCTATTTAGGCTGTGTTGTGCGTGCTAGCCTCAGCTGGGGATTCGAGCTTTGATTTTAACTGTGGAGCGAGCTGGGATCTACATTTCATCAGCTCTAGGTCACCCTGTGTAATGAGGGCATTTAGCTGGAGGGTGAATAGACAAGGGAAACAATGGAAAGCGACTTCACTAACCTATTGAATCAGACCACAAATAAATATCAAACGTTTTGCGATTGTTTTCTTAAGAACTGTGATTATAAGAACATGCAGTGTTTTATATCCTGATGAAAAGGTTTTATGGACAAAGGCTGCTGCTACATGATATAACAGATGAAATATCCAATTTCGTTTCAGTCCTTTCCCATTGCTGATCTTTGTAATTAGATCCCTGGGCATTGTGTAGAGAAGCCGCTCATTTTCAAAACAAGCTGATGCATCTTTTTAAGCATATTAGAGAAGCTTGGTATGGCATGAGAGCTAGGTATTAATAATATGAGAGATAGATGTTATTATTAATAGTATGACTGTTTACAGTTATCAAGAATGACTGGCAGGCAAAGGCAAGTGAAGAAAGCCATAACCACACGCTTCTGAAATCTGTAGACACCTGCTTTGAAGTACCTTGCAGGAGCATCTCAGACTTGTCAGGCTTGCTCTCGAAGGAATGAGCCACATTTCAAGATGACTGTTGAATAAGAGTCTGATCAATAAGGAAGGAGACTAACATGAATCCTAGTGGCCTGAATAAATTTGGCTTATGGTATTGCCCAGAACTGCCTGAAATACCTATCTCTCCCTTCTCTAAATCTGTCCTTCCCCCTTAGGTTTTTCCCATTCTTGTTCTGCTCTAGCCTTGGGAGCATAAGCAGCAGGATGCTAGAGACTGGCTATGTCTTTGAGATACGAGTTAGGCTGTCTTCCTTCATGGTACTTATGCTGCCCCTTCCCACGCACACATTGAACGCTGTTTCCCAAGCAGTCCTGGCTACCTTGTGATCCTGCCCCACAATCAGGGTGTTGCTTTTGCCCAAGAGGCTAACCCATGTGTTACACAGTTTGGGAAACAGACAGTGATGTGCTCCAAGCTACTCAGTGGGCCAGATTTATCCCTGCTCTTCCTCTGGGCTCAGAGGGAATGAATTCAGCCCTTTGCTTGCATGTAAAGTCATCTGTTGCACAGGGGCTGCCAATGTCTCTAATCCTTGCCATTTCAGTGGTATTTTTGTCCCCTTACATCAATGAATCATTGGCAAGTACTAAAGAGACAGCCGAGTCCTCTTGCCCACACAAAGGATGTCAATAATTAACAATCTTGGGCATTGAAAGTGAAAAGAGAAATGAGAGGGAAGGAACACATTAATTAACTACCTGAATGATCACTGTTGTTTGAACGCTGGATACTAAGGATTTATAATTTTGGCTGGCACCTTCAAGACTTTCAAAACAAAATGATGATGATAAATGAGAGGGGCTGTCACAGGATACAATTAAAAGGGATGTAGAAGAATTGCCTTAAGTTCGTATGCGCTGAATATAAATTAGACTTGTGATGCTGTAACAGGTCTCAGTGTGGATGTGGGTCTTTGCAGACGGAGTTCTCGCTCAGTCAAGCTCTTTAGGAAAAATCTGTAATAGGAGTCTGGACTTGCTGCTGCAGTTTGTGTGTGCCATGCTGTCAGGCAGACATCACAGCCCTGACTTAGGTGTCTCTTTTCCATCTGCTCTGCACAAGGAGCTTTTGGCACCTGAAAATGAGATGCACCAGAGTTCTTGTTTTACCAAATCTTTCACATAAAATGCTTAAAGGTTAGTTGCCTGAGTGAGTACTGTGGCTGCTGGGTGACGTGCTTATTCTTCCATTTCCACAGCAGGTATCTAATGAGGCCATTGAATTGGAACAGTTTCAACTGCAGTTCAGTAATGCTATTGCAGAATACCCTTTCTCAAAGACAGATCACGTGCTGTTATTTCCTGCCTGTGTTTCTATCTGCTATACGTTCACTTGAACCATTCCTGTGTCTCCATTGCCATTTTCAAAAAATTTCAATCTAGTACTCTACACAATTTAAATGATAGGTTGCTTTAACTACGTTTTCCAGACCATTATGAAAGTGATAACGTGCTCCAGGTGACTTCATGCAGATCGTATCAATTGGCTAGGAAAACTGCCTGCTCATCTCCGTGCAGATATGTTAAATTTGGTATATAAAATCTGTATTTCCTGTTGTAGAAGGTACGCTACTTAAGTCTAAATTTTGCTTTTTTTGTGTCCAGCTGAGCAGTATTAATCTATGGCAGGCAGTAAGTAATGCCACGTTGCAGGGGCCCGCTGCAAATGGACTTTGATTAAAGTGTGGTTTTGCACATCCCCTTCACAAGGGTATATGAAGAAAAGGAGCCACCAGAGGCCTGAACCTAAGGATACAGGTTACCAGATAACAGCCTGTTGCCTGCAAGAGGGAGATGCGGGAAATAATTGTGAGGTTATGTATACACATTAACTTATTTCAGCTTCAGTTGAGATTACAACCTTTCTGGACCTTTCATATAGTCTTGAAAAAGCAATACCACAAAGATGTAATAAACTTTCAGACTAAAGCCAAAAGATAACAACTTCTCACATCCTGAGAAAAACTATAAAACTTAACATTCGTGGGTTTGTGTGTTGTTTTTTCCCCTGAGGCATGCATTTCTTATACAGCCAAGGAGGAAAATTAGGCCACTGTAAAACTTGAGAAAGTATGGGTGTAGCAGAACCAGACAAGTCAAGCAAATTGCAGGGATAAAGAGTTCACCTAAGAAAGCCCATCACCATCAACTGACTCTTCTGTAGCTTAAGGCTCTTGCTCCCCTGACTCTAATGTTGGCTACTGGGGACAGTAGTTGTTGCCATTTGATGATGTGTCAGAAGGCCACTCTCAAAGTTAATTTGTGATCCCATTCAAGAGACCTGTGTTGTCTCCTTACAGTTTTGTGTTTTAATTGTCACTCTTGCTGGAAGTTTTACCAAAGAAGCCAAAAACTATGTGAACGTGGCGAGCGACTCTCCTTTTGATAACACTTACTCATGTTTTGGACATAAGACAGCTTTAAGTTTCGGGTTAAGATGTGAGCACAAGCTGGACAGATGTTTGCCTGTGAAAGACATGGTGCATATAGCACATGGCTGTAGTTGTGTGTAGGTGATGCTTGTTTTACCGTGACTCCTTAGGCTGTTGTGAGATGCACCAGATGTCACATTAGTTACATTCCACTTGCTGTCTCTGTTCTGCATGGCCTCTGTGCTGCGGTTGATATTGCAAAGTTGCTTTACTGTTGGCCATACGATGGGAAGTTTTGGCTCTCCACCAGCCCACTATTTGGTGAAGTTCTCCAAGTACTTCATTTCCTCCCTTTGAGTTTTCTAGGCTAGAGTGCAAATTCATGAACATGTCATGAGAAAAAAACTATTTTTGCGTTACTTCACACCCAAGTAAAACTAAGAACTAGCACACACACCCACTTCCGTGCTTTTCCCTCTCATCCCTGTGCGCACACTCCTCCTTCGTTCTTGCATAATGCTCTTGCACTAAGAAGTGTGGGTGGGCTGAAATAAACTGCTTGATGCTCATCTGGCCTAAAGAGCTAAATCTTTCAAGATTTCTCATCGCTACTGCTTAATCACTCCACCATTGTCTGTACCACAGTTGATAATCATGTGTACGCATCCATCTTTTCCAAACTGCCCATTTCTGAATGGTTGCATCAAATAACCAAGCCTTATCTGTTAAAGAATTGCAATAATTTTTCGATCGGTCTGTTTTCTTCGTATTACAAAGCCTTTCAGATTCCTCTTAAGAAACTGCTGAGGTGTGCAGATTTTCTGTCTTTGGTTAATATGTTTGCTTTCAGGCAATGAAGGCTTAGCAGCTATATTAAAGTTTGGTAATACAGCAAGATAAGAGTTAAGAAGTTATCAGAACTTTTCAGCACTTAATAAGGGCATATTTAAGCCATCAGCATAGGGCATAACCTCAGGGCTTAAGACTTTGCTAGTACTATTGTCACTTCAGTGCCGTCACAAGGGACTAGAGCATCTATGAAACATCAAAACTAGTATTCTGCATAACAGCTGCTTTTGCAGAACTTGAATAACTTATCTCTCAGTGATGGATCCCCAGAAGCACATCATTTTATTTCAAATTCCTTCATCCGTAGCAGTCCCTTATTCTCCATCTAATCCAGAGCTGGGCTGTGGCCAGCGTTGACAGGTTGTAAGGAGGTGCACAGGGCACTTCAGGGTGTATAATCAGAAATTTATTCTTGTCACGATCAGTCTTTGAGCAATAGGAAGAAATACTACCTCGCTTGTAGCCTCCTAACAGAGAAACCGCTGCGTCCTTGCATTGTATGCAGTATGACGGTCCGTCGTACTGACTGTCACAGCAGCAACTTGCTGCTTACTCTCAGCACACGTGCCTGGCAATCTCGGGCACTTCTATAAATGTAGGTATCCAGTTGCTAGAGAATGAAATCAACTCCTCGTATATTTGTCTGTCAAGTCTTGTGCTGACCAAAGGAAAATATGAACGAGCAGTCTGCACGTACGTCAAAATCTTAGGAGGTAATATTTTCACAGAAAACACAATTTTCAATAATTGTGAGACTTCTGTGGCCTCCTAGCTCTAAAAAACACTGGTAGGGTTTCTGGTTTTTCCTCCTACTCCTGTTTCTCAGTCAGAAGTCTAATTTGTACTATACCTGTAACATCTCAGGGCTCACTTCATCTTCCTTATTACGCCCACTCTTCATCATTCATGGGGGCTTCAGTTATTCTGTTCTGTAGCTTACTACCAAACATAGTGCAAATTTAAGGATACCTGATTAAATAAAAGTAGGAAATATAGTGGGCTTGCACTGAGCCTTGACAAGCAAAACAGAGGTGTTTCTTTCTAATTAAAAAAATACATATAGCCTGTAGAGCATCTTCAAAATGTATTGAAGGCTGTGGAACTTTCTCCTGTGTTAACAAAGGAAAACGTTTTTATCAAAAGTATTAACAATTTTTGAGTGGACATAGCATATGGAAAAGCTAATGGAGTCCCAGGCCTGGAAATCAAAAGCCTCTCTGGGAAACAGCAACACAGACTTTGTTGGCTGTTTTCTGAGGTGCTCAAATGAAGGATTTCCTGAAGCTGAAGGTTTGTTCTTCCTGCTTGTTCTAACTTCCCTACTGAAACTGTTACCAAAATGTGACAAAAATGCCTGCTGTGATGGTGGTTTGAGGTTTTTGATCCTTATGTAAAGAGGGGTAGGAGAGACTCTCTGGCATTTCTACAGCAGGTACATGAGTGATTTAGATAACCCTTATTTATAAATATAAATATATACATACACTTATCTGCAACCCAGCATTGAATCACAGAATCACAGAATCCCCTAGGTTGGAAGGGACCTTCCAGATCATCTAGTCCAACCATCAACCTAATTCTGACAAAAACCATATGACAACCTAACTCTGACAAAAACTCTGACCACAAACCATTGAAATGCTAGTGGAGAGTAAATAGGGAGTTCAGGATTACAAGCAAGGATAGAGATAAAAAGGCGTAGTTAAAACTGATGTTGAAACCCATAGCTACACATTGTCCATGGTCCTATAGTTCAGAGTATGATCACCTTGCAAGGTGATAGCATCATATAAATGTTCCTGTTCAAATAATGTCTTTTCAACCACAGTCTTTCTCAGTTTTACGTTCAACAAGATTATGAGAGGTTTTGAGTATGCAAAAAAATTTGATCACAAAGTTGAAAAATGTAATGATTGGATCTTGTTTACTTCCTTAGGAAGCCTGTATGGCAGAACGACTGTTTATGAGAGCTGGAAGTGTGTAAAAATTAATTGTATCTTAAAGTGTGAAAGGCTGCTCTTTTTACCTCCCATGCCTGGCATTCAAAGCCTGTTTGGTTTTCCTCCCTGCCACCAGAGTCACTGGCCTCAGGGGAGGGCTGGGACATTGTGGATACAGACATAAGCTTTTTGTGTTTATGCACAAGAGTCTTTAGACCTTTTTTTTTTTTTCTCCTCTTTAAACATTACAGATCTTTAGGAATGACAGTTTATGGAAGAAGAAGTTGAAGCACAGTGTCTGGTTTAAAGCCAGGGACAATTACAGAAGTCTGTCTTACCAATTCTTCTTTTTTATGACAGCAGTCACTTGTCTGCCCTGCTGTCCCTCCATGATGCAATAATCATGGCTCACAAGATAAAGTAACCACTGTGTTTTCTGGTTAATTGAATCAGATGTTTTCCCCTACTTGTTGTTTTATTGTTTTTTTGTTTTGGAGTATGTTTAATTCATAAGACACCACAGAACATACTTTGTAGAGGTAGATCCAGCTCAGACCAAATTAGAGATAATCATACAGAAATTCGGCCATGTCACCAAAAACCCCCATCTTTAAAAAGGTATTTTAAAGGGTTAAGTTGGCTTGTGCCAAGTGTAATGGCCTCTTGTGGGCCTGGATAGCCTGCCAAGCACTCACTGCAACAAATACCCTGGCAAGTCACCATGGTTTTATGCCAGGAGTTTAAAATGACTCAAAATTGTCTTTCTGCGCCTAAATCTCTGATTTATTCTTTTCCCCTCTATTATTTTATTCACAATCTGGAAATAGGGAGCAAACCAGCAAATTTCCATATAATTGAGTTAGTATACAGAGAGATTGCATTTTCATGCAGGAGAAGAGAAAATAGGAAAATTTCTCTATTAAAACGAAATTCCTCCCAGAGAATCTTTTTTTACAGACATGCACAGAAGGAGTTTAATTCCAAATTTCTGTTTCTACATCATGATGAGTGTGACCCAAGAGTACTACTTCTGTCGGTTTTTTAATTTTTGTGCCAATAAAATTCTGTCCTGTCTTTTATCTTTGCTACTGCACCTTCAACCTTTAAAATGCTGTCTTGACCATCCGCTGCTTCTTTCTTGTAACAAAGAAACAAAGCTCCTTTCCTAGGTCAGGTTTCCTACGCTGCCATTGAACTCTTTGGATCCTTTCTGCTCACAAGTTACCTCATTTTGGAACCACGTTTTATGTACTATCAAGCCATTGACCTCTCTCAGAATGATTTTTTTTTTTTTTCATGTGTTATTAGCCATGTTTATAACATGTGCCCAAGAGCCATGAAAAAGGGGCCTAATGTATGGTCAGGACTCACAAAGCAGAATAACCTGAAGAGTAACTAGGGTAAACAGGAAGATGGATACAGAGAGGAGGAATGGGCAAGCACAGTGAACAACATGATGGCGCTAATGGGGATGGTTTTGATGAATTTTCATAGAATGGTTGGGTTAGACCTTAGAGATCATCTAGTTCCAACCCCCTGCCACGGGCAGGGACACCTCCCACTAGACCAGGCTGCTCAAAGCCCCATCCAGCCTGGCCTTGAACACCTCCAGGGAAGGGGCATCTACAACTTCCCTGGGCAACCTGTTCCAGTGTCTCACCACTCTCACAGTAAAGAATTTCTTCCTAATACCTGATCTAAATCTCTCCTCTTTCGGTTTAAAACCGTTACCCCTTGTCCTATCGCTCCGCTCCCTGATAAAGAGTCCCTCCCCATCTTTCCTGTAGGCCCCCTTTGGGTACTGGAAGGCTGTTATAAGGTCTCCCTGGAGCCTTCTCTTCTCCAGGCTGAACAACTCCAACTTTTGCATTAAGTAGAGCTGCTTAGGTTTAGCAGTCAGCTCCCCTGCTTTGGAGAAGTAAGGAAAGGTGGGCAATGGGAGGAAGGGAAATGGAGAGAGACAAGGAGACAGGAGAGGAGCCAGCACCAGCCAGAGACATGCGGGGAGACCTGGGGGAAGCTCTCTGAATTTCCACCCTCCCTGTCTGCCGGCTTTCGCAACTGCTCTTCCCATAGCTGCAGCCTGCAGCCAGACTTCCTCTCTCATCTGTCCCGTCTCCTATCAAACGCCTCCATGTTCTCTCCTCCGCTCTCCGTTGTGCATAGGAGGGCTTTCCACAAAGCTTTGCAAAACTATTAGCGCTCTCCTCCCTCAGATTTCTCTCCCAAACTTACCTTTTGCTTGGGGCCCAGAAAATTCTTGCTGATCATCAGGAGCTTGGTGGTGCACGTGTGTGCACACACGTGTGTGCATTGGTGGAACACGGTCTCTTCTCTAGTATGAAATTCATAGTGTTTATTTTGGGCATGTTATCCGCAATTGCTTCCTGTATCTCAGATACAGATCTGAGGTACGATGTATCTCAGCTTTACAGTTGTCCTGTGAACACTTGTGTGCACAGACAGTGTTATAATGCGCCTCTGCAGTGCTCACCACAGAGTCCCTCTAGGCACCAACATATTGTCGTGCCTCTAAGAGCTAAAAATTAATACACTTCTTGTCCTCACTAAAACAACTAGGAAAGATCTCCAATGCTCTCATAGTCCTATTATATTATGCACTGTAGCTAATCCCTATGTGCTGTGGGTTGAGCTCCTTATTTATTCTCTGTAGAGGCAAATAATCTCTCATTTTCCTGTTTTTACTATACAGCTTTTTCTTTCTTTTCTTCTTATTTTCTCTCTTATTTTTCCCACTTCATGCTTTGACCCTCTTTTCCCTCACTGCAGCCTTCTGGGTTTGAGGGAGAGATTTTCTTAAGAGTAGTTGGGAAGCTCTTCTGAGATAAATCTGTTTTGTTTATCTTCATTTTCCCTCTTCCATTCACACCAGCTGCCTGCCAGCAGGTTCATGGGTCTCCATCACCAGATTGAGGCCCATTTTGATGGTCCCTCCATATCATTGATGCAAGGGTGTCAGAGAGACTATCTGTGTGCTACTCACTTCTGCCTGCACTCATTAAAGTTCTAATGGTGCTTGTCCACGACACCCCTCGCATCCAGAGAAGGAGGATAACTGATTAATCTGTTCATCCCTCACTAGCAAGGTCTTTCGGATGTGTCTGTGTTGGGTTTTTAAAGGCTTTATATGAGAATTCCCCTATGGTTTTTTTCCTATCTATGAAAATCTCTTTCAAATCCCTCAATTGCTAATGAATGTATTTGCTTAGGCCATCATTCCATGCTGTTCTCATTTTAACTAGATGCCTTCCTCAGAGTTAGTCCATGTATGTCTTCGTGATGAAAGAACCTGCAATATATGAAATCTCACTATTAAATCACATTTTTTGAATTTGAAACTTGATTCTATAAATCCATCTTCTCTGTGTGACATCTAATTTTACAAAGATTAAGTAAACGACTCCTCCCTACTTTTGGCAAGAAGCAAGGAAAATCAGTGACTGCTCAGAAATTCCCCTGGTTCAGGGTCTCCCTTAATTTCATCCCCATTGAATGGTGGCATCATCCATGACTGCAGAGCTCTGCAGTCTTCAGAGCATGCGTTGTGCTCCTCAGCTTCACCTGGTCCATAGGGTCCTGTAGTTTGCTTCTGCAATTGCAATGCAGGAATTGGAGCCTTTTTTTTATAACTATATGGTAGCATGCAATGCTAGAGAGTCAGTTATCTTGCTCAGAGAACACTCTCATGAAGTCTTTTTCAGAAACATCAAGAGCATGAAGGACTAGATGTCAGTTTTATTAACAAAAACTGTTTTAGTTTAAATCTTGACATTGACATGCAAATTACCACCAGCAAGCACGATTAGGCCAAACAAAGAAGGGGCAAAATACAAGTATTTTGGGGAAAAACCATGCAATCCAGGAACACTTGCTTCAGATGACACACATGTTTATATGGCTTGACAGTGGAAGTTCACAAAGTATGTGGACCGTGGGGCTTTGTGTATGACTGAGTTCTCTATCTTTCGTACTCTGTATAAAAGGAATTGGTTCTTAAACTAGATGAAATCTTGGGGTTTGGGCCTCTCCCTAAAATCCCACACAAAGCCAGATTTCCCTCCCATGCCATTTTATACCACCATCATTCTGGTGCTTTCACAGGATGTGACCCATTTTGTGGGAGAAGGGGATAAATAATAACTACATCGATTAGACCGTGTTCTTAACCAAGTGAAACAAACCAGGAATTTCAGATGATCGAGTGAGTCTATTCTTGGTGCTTAAATCCTCCTTAGCTTGTTAATATTTAATAATGGCTTTGAGGGCATCTTTATTTTTGTTTTGAATTCAGTGTGCAGCAATTCCCAGTCTTGTTTTTTACTGGGAAATAGAACTAGGTAAAACAGGTAAAAGAGCCTGTCACAAAAGAAAACCTTCCCTCTACAATTTCTATCTTTGGCTTCAGATATCCGCACAAAAGAAAAATACGAGTCCTTCCTGACACAAGGTCTTGTATCAGGACTGAAATTGCAGCTTCAGGGGTAGGCAACCTATCAACAAATACACCTAGGGCACTAAGCTTAAATATAATGATCTATGACATCTGTATCTAATAAGTGCTCTATATTTGTTATATATTGGAAGAAATGGAAAGCGAGACAGTCAAATCTAAATAATCAAGACATGTTTTGCATGCATTTCATTAGTACTCATATGCAGTCACTAAGAGGTCACATCAAGTCACACTGTTGTTCATCCTGTTACTGAGTTACAATAAATATTTCTGGGGGATTACAATAAATAAAAGGATCATTAGCTTACACTGCATAGGACTTTGATTTGCATGTTTAAAAGTATACGGTACATCTCAATCGGATTAACTTTGAATTAAGTACTTTTCCACTAAGGTGGTTTTTGGTTTTTTTTCTTGCAATGAGCTGTCCTGTGAAATTAAAGCTGTATTTCTAAGAATTGAAGTGAGAAACCGGATTTGAAAATTCTTGAAACTTGAAGACATTCACAGCTAAATGGGAACTTTCTAGCTCAAGCTCCTTGCCCACCAAATTAGCTCTCATGTTATTTTTTGCAGATATACAATACCTTTTAGTGCTGACAAACTTCTATACTTCTATGTTTTTTGTAAAACCTGAGCTACTGTATCTACAGTATCCAACATCCTGCCATGACTTGTAAAAATAAATTAAAAAAAAAAATAATCCACAAAAGCCTTGATCCTAAATTAGATATATGCTTGGCTTGCCTGAATGATGGCTGTTGCTGACATGCTTTTTGCCCCCTAGTCTTTCAGTTCAGTAATGGCTCAATTCCACATCTCTTTAACCCATAACAAAATCTCCGTTGCCTGTTGCATGAGTGCAAGTTGGCCTTATCTCTCATAGAGAAACACAACTTCCATGCCAAACGTGAGCTGTGCCCTGGCAGGGAGATAAGCTGAACGCAAACAGACTTCTGATGATTTCGATTCTCCATAAAACTTGTAAATCAAATCCAGCCTTATTTTCATAGTCATGCTTTTCAGACTCATGCTTTTGGTTAAAAAAGGTTCAATTTCTCTTTTGCTTCCCTCCTCTTCTCCGCCCCCGTCTCCCACCCTCACTTTTTGTCTGTCTTAGCACCTGGCTCTTAAATACAGTACATCAAACTTCTTTTGAAGGGCTCAGAGATTAAAGACTGTAAGTTACAATTAGAACAGCTATAATGATGATCAGCTCTTAGTTCCTGCGTAATGAATAGGAAAATGAGTTACAGAAGACTCAGCTCAAAGCATTAGCCAAGATTTGAACAGAATCTTTTAAGAATCATTTTCATGTTGTGATTTTTGGTAAAAAAAAAAAAAAAAAAGAAAAGCGAAACAGCCTGACAGCCTGTGGTCCTTCTTTTTGCACACTGGAGGTTCAGATGATTTGGAGAGTAGGCTCAGACTTTCAGGCGCTTATTCAACATGGAGCATTTCAGAGGTTTGTACTTTCTTACCTGAGACACCTTCAAACTTAAAGCCTTCTGTCAAGCCATAGTTATGTTTTCAAGTGACTGAAATGAATTAATTAGGCATTAGATTTGGGCGGGGGGGAAGGACGTACATTTTTTCCCCCCGCTGTGAGTGATGGCTGATTCAGGCATGTCAAGTAAGGTGGTTATTGTAAAGTATGATTGATGTGTCTCAGTCTGTGTTATTATCCACACCTATATGCAAAAACATGTATTTTGCTTTAAATAGCAAAGGAGAGCCTGCATTGTCACAGTAAACATGACTTTAACAGGATGATGCAGCTGCGTGAGCTTTTAAAGT
The DNA here is from genome assembly GCF_964199755.1 of Larus michahellis. Taxonomy (NCBI): domain Eukaryota; kingdom Metazoa; phylum Chordata; class Aves; order Charadriiformes; family Laridae; genus Larus; species Larus michahellis. Next base: position 73,874,097 of record NC_133897.1, on the reverse strand, counting down.
AATTTTTCTCTCTGGAAAAGGGAGTATGCATTAGTGTTTTAAATGGTTTCATATAGCAGCCAACAGAATACTTTAGTAAGATCTTCAGCTGGTGGCAGTGCTGTGGTGTACCTCTTCTCACAAGGAAGGCCATAAGACAAATAAGCTTGCAAGCAATTTGAGTGCAGCTTTTCATGTGGCCAGCAGTGGGGTAGTGCTTGCCAACGGCCCGCAGAAGAGTCAGCATCCCCGGCTGGAGGTGAGGCAGCACAGAGCGCTGAGGGAGGGTGCCAGGGCCAGTTGATCTGAGTTCAAAATTCATCCTCAAAACTGAGCCAAGACCCATCCATAATGGAAATAACCAGGGTTCTGTTGTCATCTCTCGCCAGAAAACATGAGCACCCTTTGCGCTCTGTGGTATAGCAGCGTGTATGTTTCTAAGCCATCTGAGGCTTCAGTCTCTGGTTTCCAATTTTGGGAACCCTGTTTCTTTTCTAGAACTACTCAGGACTTGCATACTTGAGCAGTGATGCCGTAAAATGACACCCGCTCTTTGCCCCCAGGAACTAAAACTATTTCAGAGCATTCTGGATATGCTGTGTTTCTTGTGCTGGTAGCTATCTCAGCCATTGCTTATATTGGGGAAAAAATGCAGACTAAGTATTTAATATGAGAAAGAACTGTCATCCTTTATGACATGCAAGCCATTTGCTCTTTATGTTTATTTTCAACTATAGCAGGAACGAAATTATGTGAGGAAATGATTTACCAACTTTCTGCTAGCATCTATATCACCTGCCAGCTTAGAGAAACATTTAGAGTTACAACTCGGTTGTCCCAAGAGGAAAAACTATGCGTGTCCAAAAGCAACTTTATCTGATTGCTGTGCCGCGCAGTTTCCCCTACAATGAGGAAAATAATTCTCTGCCCGGTTTCCAAAGCATATTGCAATTTGGGCCTAAGTTTTGATAACCAGGTTATCACGTATAGATATTTTACAGCATGAGCAGCGGGCTTCTTATGGGTCCCTGCCCTGCCTTGCGTCCAGCCTTCTATATTTATACATGGTGAACCAGAAAAATCTTGGATTTCAAATGTGATTGTAAACGTGCACCATGTATTGCGCAGGGGGACTTTCCACTGTGCTTCCTGCATCTCTGTGCTAGAAAAGGACTTTCCCTGTCCTCATGAAATTCCCTATTCTGCAGGAATCATCCACTTGGTTTCAGACCATTCTCCATTAGTGAGTCCATGTTTCTACTCACGCATCCAAGTTCTTGTACATCTGAATGACAGTTAGCAGGAAGGTAAACTTGTTAACACATAAATGGTATACCTAGAAGGATATCTCTGAGAAGTGGTTTGGGCTCACCTGTCAGGCCCATATGTGGTCCTCCATCTTCAAAAACTTGCAACTAGATTGTTATTCTGTCGGGACACCCCATAAACAGCTTAGGGCAGTTTAATACATCTGATCTTTCTCCCCATTTATGCCTGTGTTATCTGGTATGATTCTGACCTGCTTAGTTTCAGTCTTCACTGCATATAATGCATATGATTCAGCCTGACCTCTGGGCTGAATATAAAGGGGTACTATAGTAACAAATAGAGATTTTTCAGATTCAGGATACCACATTAGTACTTGTTAATTGCCAAGTGCTCGAAGAGTAGGTTAGTGCCTAGGAAAGGCCTGGAAATCATCGCTGCTTAGCTCTTTATCTATGCCACTGGCACTAAACTGCGTGGTAGGATCCTGTCGCGCAGAGCATGTGCCAGACTCCTGGTTCTTCCATGCAGGATGTGGCTGCATATTACCAGAGCCTGCATGCCTGGATTTCCCTCTCATGGAAACACAGGAAACCAAGGGATGTCTCATCCTGCCATGGAATTAGGATAGCTGCAGGTGCAAACCTGACACCAAGGAAGCGCTCACAGGTTGTGTGGTTTTAGAGACAGCCTGTATGTCCTTGGGAAATCAGCCCGATGCATTAGAGCACCTGAGACTTACTCTTTCTATACCTCAGTTTCCCCCCCTGTTCAGTATGGGCACTAACACCTCTTTCTTACGTGTGAGGGAACCTCACTATTTGACTGCGGAGTCCTTAGATCTCCATCTAAGAAGAAAATCTTGCAATGTTTCTGAAAGAACCAACCCACAGCACTGTGGGCTGTTCCTGCTCTAACATTAGGCTTTCATCTTGCACAAAACGGATACAAAAAAGGGGAAACCTATTCCCCCTGCAGATTCTTTCTGTTTGTTAAAGGTGCGTGAGCATCCACAGCTCTGTGGGGTTGTGTGCAGTAATAATCTTCATTGTGTTCAACTCCAATTCTGTGCAGGGCAACTTGTTGACTAATTGCTCCTGAACTACTTTGACATTTCTAGTGCATAGATTTAAAACATTCATGAATAAGGAGGTCTTTGCTTTTCTTGTCTACCAATTAATTATTTCAAGAATAATCATCCCCCAGGGCCAGGAGGGGAGAAACATAACTGACTGCAGCTTGCTGTGCTGTATCGGTCCAGAATCCAAGGCAGGAATCAAAGGCTGCTCCCGACACAGCACTGTAGTCCTTTATTCCACCCCAAATGGAATCCCACTGCGTCATGTCAGTACAATATTTACTTTGTACTGATTGCATCCCAGACTGCCGAGCAGAGAGTAAGGAGCTAAGAAATCCCCATGCTGATAATAACCCTCACTTGTCAATTAGATGGCATTAGCACATTCCTACAATTTCGGTCTGGTCAGATTTTAGTTTAATTTTTAAACTTCACCTCCATCTTGCGGTCAGCCTAGATATTGCATGCAAGATGGACTGCCCTCTGTCTTGGCAGTTCTTAGACTCCAATTTTTCAGACCTTCTCACCACGCCGCTTGTATCATGGTGTAACACTATTTTAAATGTGTATTGTTGGGTTGTTGCGTTTGGGGTTTTCTTTTTTTTTTTTTAAGGGGTGGGGGAGTTGGTTTTTTAAGCCAAAAGCTTGTCCCAGTGTGATACAGTGTCCTGCAGCAAAGCCGTTCTTTTTTTGCAGATTAAGTGAGGCAGAGCATCACAGAGCAGAGGCAGGTTTTGTGGTGCAGCAGAGCTAACCTAATGACTCTTTCCCACCCAAGCAGCATTCCCACTCTTCCTTATTGCTAGCTCTCAGACACGAGGCCCTGCCCGCTTCCTTTGTGATACCTTGGCTATTCGTAAGCTATTCATTTTTTGTTATTGTAGCACTAATTTTTTCCAGATTAATGAGCCTCATAAGGGAAACAGCATGAGTGAGCGGCTGCCTGCAGGGAGAAGGAGGAGGAGGAGGGAGACGGATGCCTTTTGGCAGCAGAAAGCCATTGTATTAGTTCAGCTGTTAAATGAGATCTCCATTATCGTAGCATCTCTCCTTGGGTCGTCACTGTCCAGTGTTTGTCTTCCTCCAGCACAGCTCCCCACTTCTTTAGAAGCCAGTGAGCCCTCTGAGGGCTTCTGAAGGCAGAGGGAAACTCGCTTTCCCTCACTTGGGAACATCTAGCCCTGTCCTTCAATATTTCATGATTGATGTATGGGTTAGGAAATTGCTTTTCCATAATGCAGGAAAAAACAAAAAGTTTAAAATGAAATACATCTTGTGACTAGAGAGCCATAATTTTAAAGAATTACCTGCATGGCAGCCATGAAAAGGTACAAAGAGGTATATTTTTTCCATTAACAGATGAGTTAATGTTAATGGGATTCTAATTTCTGCTACCATTCTGTTCAGATAAAAGAAGAGTGCCTCTCCCTATAGTAAGATGGTGTAGTCAGTAATTTGTGACTCAAGTTTAAAAAATAATTTTTTTCTCATCAGAAGGCTTTATAATGTAGGAAAAGAAAGGATCAATTAGTTCCCTGGTGCTTTAATGATCCAGAAAATAAGATTTAATCAAGTCAATTTGTCTTGTCCATGAGCTCTGATCCTGCACCGTTAAAGTCATGGCAGTTTTGTTACTGTCTTAAAGATGTGCAAGTTAAAACTTAAATGTGAAAGGATTCCTTATAAAAGGATATTAAAATTATGGACAACTCACTGAATTACTCATACCAAGTCTCATTAATCAAGTCACAAGTGTTAAACCTTTCTATTATGACAGTTTTCTTTCCTGGAAGATTGCAAGTTATAGCCCAGTAACTCAATTTATATCCTAGAAAATAAATTCTGTTAAAGAAACAATCAGTGTGAAGGCGCCTATGAGGGTTTGTACTGAACTTGGATTTATCCCCTCATAGTGGTCTGTAAATTTATCCTTCTAGTACCATCTGCATGTGCCTTCTGCAGTACCTGTTCTGTTCTTTCACTTCTTGTGGTTTTAAGTCCCTTTAGTTGTATCTTATTTTATTGCAAATTTGAAGTAATTGTCTCCCTTACAAGAGGCAGCTGTATTTCTGAGAAAGACAATAGAGTATTTGGTTCATTCTTTGGACCTTTGTTAGTGCAAACCCAGCCTTTCTCTGTCAGTTTGGTAAAATGGACAAAATTAGAGGAAAGAACCTGAAATGGGTTTCTGAAAGTTATCATGCCACCGGTTGTCACTTCATCAGTACTTTTCCACGCATCATTTTGTAATAATACTTTTAACCATCCTTAAGGAAGAAAACGCTGTTTGAATTTGGTCGGGCTCCTTCACCATAACTTACAAAAAGATTGCTCTAAAAGTGAGCTCCAGTGCCCACATTACCGTTTAATTATCCTGAAATAACAGTTTTGTTACTAATTACATAATAGTACCATCCACCCTTTACTGCAATTAAATTTGCAGTGCCTGACTATTAGAAACTGTGTTGTCATAATAAGGGTACTTTCCTTTATTTGCTTATGCTGAGTCGCAGAATCTGTAATTATATGCATGGATCATCAATTTTAGACTTGTTTGTATAATTACAAGTAATTGAACATGAAAGCAATTTCGGAATATCAGACTATAAAGTACTCTGTCTATTGTGGAGTTGGAATAATTAGTAGATTAGAGGCATGATTATCAGTTAAGAAAGAGCTTCATAATTTTGTAGTAATTCAAATATAAACAAAAAACCCACTTCATGAGTTCAACAGTAGCTTGCCTTGCTTACAATCGGGGTAGTCACATTTTCAAAGTTATTCAGCTATGTGCACATCCAGAATGACTTTGGGTTGCTCTAGTGTGTTGACAGATTAGCACAGTGATTTCTCCCAGTAATATGTATTATATGTGGTGTATTCATTCCTGTGAATACAGGCATTATTAATAGCATTATTAAACTTATTAACAATACAATTTACTGCTAAAAATTGAGAGGCCGATAAAATATAAAATAAACTTATATAATGTCTGAATATTCATTGTGCATAGAAAAGAGCTTCTCCAAGGAAGCAAGCGCATTATTTGGAAGAAATTGCAGAAAAGCTTGGTGCAGAGGAAAACATCCATTCTTCCATGCATGTGAAACATGTATCACAAAAATATAGGTGTGTAAAAGTACATACACTTGAATGGTCTCAGACCAGGCCCATGGGCTAGACTTTCTGTCTCTCCAGAGAGCAGATGCTCTGAACTTTGAGCAGGACCACAAGGGTGGTAGCTGGGGGCTTAGCTGTGTGTGAGAGAAAGCTGTGCAGGTGGGTCTTGCTCCCCATCAGGGTCCCCCAGGGTCCCGCTGCTGCCAGCCAGCCAGCCAGTGCTAACCCTGGCTGCAGAAGGGGGTTTCACCCAGGCCTGACTTCATCCTTCCCCACCTCTGAAGGCAGGGATGAGGGGAGAAGAGACATCCTCTGCTGAGCTATGAAGTGCAGGCAGCAACTCTGCAAGTTGCTTGAGTGTTCGGATGTTTTTATGGATTTCCTTGCAAGGATGCTGCTGTTACCACCCTCAGTGGTAGAGAGTGGTGGTCAGCTTGTTCCTCCTGATGGGGACCAGGAAAGAGATCTGCCTGGATGCTCTGGGCACAGGATGAAAAATAAGCTCAGCATTCAGGGACTGATCATCTTTTTTATTGATATTTCTGTGGCTGACAGTTCTGTTAATTGGGTGTTCAGAGTGCTTCCCCACCAAAAGACCATTCTTGGAGCGCACTGGTGCCTCTTCCTCTCGTATTCAGTCAAGACAGACAATTATTACGGGGATCCCACAAATGGCTCTGATCACAGGAGGCAGGTATTTGTGACCAGATAACAAAACTGCTTCAAGAAGGATGGTTTCTGTAATTCCTATCTCCAGGGATAGTGGCTGGAAACTGAGCACTTCGTAGAATTTTTTTTTCTCCCCCAAAAGGGAATCATAATCTATAAGCTTTCATCAGCTTTATTTTGCATATGTTTTATTTCTCTTACTGAAAATACATAAAAGCAAGAAGTTTTAAAAAGATAAGCAAATTTCCTTGGATTAATATCATTTTATAGCAACATTGAACTGAAACTTCAAAGGAGCAAAGTAAGCCAAACTCAGCAAAACCCATAAAATATGGGCAAACATAGCACCATCCCCACAATACACGAAAGGAGATTTGCTTGCAGTGTGATCTATGGCTATTTTTTGTGCTGGTGATGAGATTTCAAGCCTGGATGGGTTATTGCCCAGCTCTTGTGTGGTTTGGAAGTGCCACTGTGCTGGTGTGCCCTATAGTTTATGTAGCACTGACATCTGGTGGCGAGAGGCAATATGAACCCCAGGTTGCAATCCAGCAAACAGGGCTGCAACAATCCGTATGCTCTTCTCATTCGCAGTATTTTCATGTGTTTTCCAGTAAACGCAACATATTTGAAAACGAAACAATCACAGAAGATTTGGGGCTTATTAATGCTGGCACAGGATAAATATTAAGTAGTAATTAAGAGCCGATGATAATAAAACCCAAGTAGCAGCCGTTAAGTGGTAATTAAAGTTGGGGGGGGAAATGAAGATGAAGACGCAAATTCAAGGCATTATATTCCTTTCAGCTCTTTCGTCTTTCCAAAGTAATTTTCGAGAACAAAATGTTATGTATGTCCTAACAAAATTATTAAGCTCTCACCAATACAACTTTTGGAAATGCTGCAATGGGGAATTATCTTCTCTCTCCCTCTTCTAATTAGGATTTAAAAATGTGAAGGGGTTTGTTATCTTTATTTCCTACCCCTTTTTTCCCCTCTTCTTTTCTGCCACATTGCCTCCAGTGAGAGTCTCAGGCATGGAGCTGGCTGTCATCAGAGAGCTCATGTGATTCCAACAGCAGTGCCAAAACTAAGAGCTTAAAATCTTGGGACATCCCCCAAAAGACACTTAAACTTCCTGAGGTATTTTTAAATTAAATTTGCAGTGCTTTCTATTTGCCCTCTGGAGTTTGAGATGTGAGGGCTCACATTTTTCAGGACTATCTGTACAGTTCCAAGGGCTAAGGTTTTGTTTTCTGCACTTTGGTTTTTTTCTCAATAAAATCTGGTCCTGATGCGCTCACCTGGTTCCACGAGCTGGGACCTCCAGAGAGCTGCCAGCCCCCGGGAGAGCCACAGGAGAGCTGCAGCTTGGCTGCACTGAGCATCTGGAGAAATGCAAGTCTCCACGTACCCAAACCCTCTCTGTGTCTGTGCCTCGGTGTTTAACCAGAACCTTGGATTCCTACAAGAGACAGTAACATCACATATGGCCCAAAATAAGTGACCCTTAAAAGTATCTCACTTGTCTTCAGTGTATGCGTTAAGATCTTTAGAGAAATTATTCACAGGATAATTGCTCTTATTATTAGTCTCAATAAGCAATAGCTTAAACTCTCTGTGAACTTGCCAGATTTTTATAAGGCAAAAGCTATTTCCTGACATGCAGAGCTTGTAATTCTTTGATATCTGCTAGGGGGCAACATCTGTTAAATAATATCATCCTTTTCTGTGTGACTAATGCTAAGATCTGTAACAGCGATACAGTGAGGAGGAAGCACGTTCTAATTACATACAGAATTTCTGTGCTTGTAGGGGGTAAATAATAACACTGAGATGCACAGAAAGGGAAAGAACAGCATAGGCAAGAGAGCCTGATTGTATTTAGATGAAAAGCTTGTAGCTTCACATAGACAAGTCATCTGGTAGATAAATGCACAGACAAGGGTTTAACTTCGTCATACACAGTGCCAACAGACAATGCAGGTTAGTCAAATTCTGCACAAATGTAGTTTCCATACTACGGCCATTGCAGGAAACACTGCTGTACTGCTGCTGCTCGTGGAAGTCTGGTGACTAAACAGCTAAGTCTTTTGCAGAAATTCAGTCTCTTTGTCCTGGGTCTTGTAGGTATTTGAAGACATAAAATCACTCACTGTAATGATTAAAGTAGGACACTAGAAAAAAACACCTGTTCTGTGCAAGTAAAAAGGTATTTCATGTTTATCGACCAAGCCGTAGAGAGAAAGAGGATTTGTACCCAGGTTAAACACAAGTATAGGTCTGATCACAAATTCAAGATCAAAGAAATAAAAAAAATCTCTTCACAATTCATAAACTTTATACACAGTAGGGTGCAAAAAATGCACGTTAGGTAATGTACTTCATTTTCTATCTTTATTAGTACCTTTTGCCTGTTATCTTATTCCAGGCCTATTCGTATGTTCAGGTGACTGTAGCAGTTACAGTATGTGGTATTACCTTCCTATTCATGCCGAGCTCCGGTGCATTTCACTTAGGAGAAACTCACAGATGAGAAATTTGTTTGAAGTCGTTAGATAGCATTGCTTTTATAATATTTGATCATTTATGAAACTCGGGAACACAGACTCACGTATTTGTTCTAGGACACGCTCACATGCTGGCAGATGGTTAGTATACCCACCGGGAACATATATTTTACGAGCACTAAACTGGATTTGCAAGAAAGAAAGAAATTCACCATGGAAATAATTCAAGACAGAAATGGTAGAAATAATTCAGTTTCTTTTATTAAAAAACATTAATCACCACCATATCCTTTTAAAACTAATATACAAGGGTGGGTGCATTTAGCAAAGCATCAATTTTATAAAAGGCAAAACAGGCACAGACGTAAGCGAGTGAGTTCTTTTACTTACCCGAGTAGTCCAATTGAATTCTTTACAGGATATAGGCCCTGGGGAGTATGATGAGTGGTTTAATTAGTTTTAAACCGTCATATTTAATCAAGCACTGTGCATTTTTAAACTGCTACATTCATTCCACTTCTAGGAAGGCTGTTTCAGATCTTTTTATCATTAGTCATTTATGAGACTTTGGAGCTCTAGATTCAGCATGAAGCAAATCTCTTTAATTGACATCTCCATGCTCTAAAAGTAATGATTATTCTCAAAATCAAACCTTAGACTTAAACTCAACTTACAAGAAGGCAGAGACATTGGACATTTCTGAGCTAAAATTTTAATTTGGATATGGTTCATCTGCAAAGCAGCCAGAGTTCATTCCATTTATCCCTATGATAAGAAGCTCCAAAAGCCATATGTGATAGAACAGCGGGCAAAAAAATAAAGGAAATATACCCATAACAATTAATTTTGGTTTGCTGAACAAATTTTTGAATCAGAGCTGTTATGGGACAAGTGAAATGTTTGGTTTACATTTTTATAACTTAATTCATTGAGCAATTATCAAAGCAAAATAATGACATCTTATCCTCTTACAGTAGTACTAAATAAGCTTTGATCAATTTAAAAGGAAGAAAAAGGAAGGATAAAGGCTCATGCTATGTTGTGATTTTTTTATTAGATGCAAAGGAGAAGACACAAATTACAGCTTTCATGACCTTCTGTGTGGAAGCAGCACGCTTGCAAGCAAAGAAGCCGGTTTGGGCCGTATTCTTTGCTGTGTTAAGCAGGCTTGAGCTTTGCTGATGCTATAAAGCCAGTGGGGCAAAGTCTGATTCTTATTTAGACACTGGGACTCTGCTAGAGGCTCCCCACCACCCTCCCCACAAGATGCTAAGAGGATCTGGAGAGGGTTCTGCGTCGAAGATTAGACTGCAGCCGTGTGGGAACAAGTAGCCCAGAGCCCCTGCAGACCTGCCAGCTTCCTTCCTTAGGTGTGTACCTATTCTTCAGCCCTCCTGTGCACCCTCCCTTGGGGCAGCTCTGGGGTCCTGGAAATAACCTCTTACTGAAATGATCTGGACATGTCGTGTCTCTTAGTGCTTCTATTCTGCTGTTCACAGATTCCAAAAAATGGATTAGACATTTGAGGTCAGTTTTGATATTCTCCTCTTGCATACTTCTTTAGCAAGCATGGAGTTAATCTTAAAAATCACTTAATCTGCCCTTTTCTCCAAAGATTTATATGGTGGATTCCAGGATAAGTCTTACAGGGAAGTCGTTCCTTGTTAAACAATGACTGCCACGAAATTCTGAAGCATGGGATCTTATGGTTTTAAAAAGTGGGGTTTTTTCTTCATATTTATAACAATTCTAAGGAGTGAATTAGTTTTAAAGAGTCTGCACTGTCTGTAAGAGAAAACAGGAGACAACTGTTGTTATTTACCTGATAGATGGCGTCACCATGCCTAAGTACTTTGGAATGACGTATAGTTATCAGCCTTCAGTCTTAATTAATTGCAGTAGTAATATCATGACAAAACGTAGAAATTCTGGCACTCTGGAGCCTCTTTAAGTAGCCCTAGTGCAAGCACAGTCCTTCCCTTAAAAAGTTTACAATCTAAATAGACAAGACGGCCAAGGAGATGAAGAAAGTGCTTGCTGAGGGAAAAAGTGACTTGCACAAAGTCACCCAACTCATTTTTAATAGAGCTAAAAATGTACTTCTCGGTGCCCTCAGAACTAGGTGGAGTTTTTCTAGCCAGTGACAGATTTAAGGTTTGCTGTCTCACAGTCCGTCTGATCTAGTCTCAGGATTCATAACATCGCAGTTAAATTTATAGTTATTGCTTCTACCCCTGGAAGGACTTAAGGTATCAGATCTGAAAACTGCAGGAGTCTTATATATGGGAAAGCTGGACTGGGTCACTTTCAGGTGCTTCTAAAATTGTATCAGCCAATTCTCTACCTAGGACATAAAACAGGATGAGTCATTTCCCCCAAAAATCTCTTAAGCCACTTTGGGGTTTCTGTATATGTGAAATATCCAGTACATGACGGTATGCCTGTGGGCTAAATGTTTTACTGACTTTTGTTAAAAGGAATACAAAGCAAAAGCATCCCAGGTTCATGATGTCATGATAGACTAGCGAGAAGCTCTCCAGCAGCAAAATGGTTTCTTTTTTTTTTTCTACCTGCAAATGCTGATTCATCAGGATTACAATGTTCTTTGGAAAGAATTCAAAACAGACAGAAATTACAATGATCTTTGGAGAGAATTCAAAACAGACGAGAAAGTGAGTGAACTTTTGCTGGAAATCTCTCTGGTTTCTTTTGCCTGGTTTCTCGGCACCCTGTGGCTTGCCTTTTAAAGGCGCCGAGCGCATGGAGCACTGGCAGTGCTGGTTCCCCAGCTCCCAAGCAGGCACCTCCTCTTGTTAGTACCACTCGCTCAGGCAGCAGGTTATCCTCTCAGCTAAGGTTGGGATGAAGAGCACGCAGGAGAGGAGTGGACCCCCTGGCCCACCTGACTGGGGAAAGAGTGGTGTCACTTGCCTATAAATGTGTCTGTAGACAAGGAAATAAGGATGTGCACAGCAAAATTCTGGCCCGTGATCTTTTCTTTTTTTTTTTTTTCCCCTGAGTTGCCTGCATTCACTAATGCAGAACACCTTTACTGCTCCTTTTTTGTGGAGAGTTGGGATTTGGGAGAATGAAATGCTGTTTGGGTTTTTTTCTTCCATGGCACAACAAAAGCATACATAAGAAACCTCCACAAGTTGAAATTACCTTTCCCTCCCCGCCCCCCCAGGGCCCTGCTCAGTGATATATTGCCACGTTAGAAAGAAGAAGAGATGATACTCCAATATTCTTCACTCAGATGCAATTCTGATAAGTGTTGGCTGGGGGAAGATTTTCAGTGTGAAAGATGCCCATCAGTAGGAAGGTCTGGGACTTGCTGTCAACCACAGAACAATGCAGACTTCCGAAGAACCCGAAGTCTCCTAAGGCCCAGCTGTTTCACGCTAGCTGCGGAAGGAAGCTGTCCCAAAATACAGGCACTGTGGAGCACGGCTATAAAGCGTTATGTCCTAATGAGAATATCTGAAGTCCTGACCACGAAGGCTTGCTGAGACCAAGGCTACAGCTTGCGGTGCTGCAGAAATTTCAAGATAAAAGAAATCAGGTTTCTGCTGCTGTGAGCTCTCCATCCCCTGCTATGGAGGTACTTTAACCTCTCTTCTTTCTTAACTGGACCATCTACCCTGTGCCTCTTTGAGGCACAGCATAGAACCTGAAACCTTTTTGATGTGGTTTTCTTTGTAGTCCCTTGATTTTTTTTCTCTCTGAATTAAAAGGTAGAGGCTTTTTTTTTTTCTTTATATACTTTTCCTCCCCTAGGTACTGTGGTATGATAATTTTCTATTTCACAGTTTTGGCAACCACCTTAGAGTATGCATCACTTCTGCTGTTAAAAAAAAAACAAATCTGTTTTATTAGTAACAAAGTGATCTTGTGGCAATGAGTACAGAAATTCGTAAGGCTGAAGTTCTGCAGTGAGGGAAGGGAGGTGACTCTTTGGGCTGACATGGCTGCCGAAGCACCGTCATCGAGTACAGACCTCCAGGTTCTTGGTAGTGAATGTATAGAAGAGGGTGCAGGTTGGGAGCTAGGGCCATAAACTGATTCGTGTTTTGCAAAAGGAACAAATAACCCAGTACTCTTCTTTGATTTTTAACTGTTCATGAGGGGCTTCTCTAAAGGATTTGAGGGTCCATTTTCCAGTTGTGACTGGATGTGTGAATTTGTAACAAGGTTGCCAGGCAAGATCCTTCTCTAAGACAAGACCTCAAAGGCCAAAGTCCTTATCTTCATGGTCGAAGATGTTACTGTTTTTTAAATGGGAATTCTATACATCTAAAATTCTTGTTTTGTTTGATTTGTCTGGTTGGTTGGTTTGCTTTGACTTCCCTCTTGCCCTTAATGATTATGGCTTCTTTCTTTGGTCACAGACGGATTTAATGTGGGAGGGTTGATACACAAGGAGCTTTGATCTGTTCTGTAGCATCACACTGGTGCATCACACAGTTCTGCATCATGTGAAAACCCCCTTCAGAGTAGAATCAAATCCTATGGAGATACCTGCAGAGAGGTTCCTACAGCATCTCCTTGCACCTCCTGTGGAGGTGTGACCTTTTTTCATTGACAATTTGGGAATTGTTCATATGTGCTGTCATTGATTTGTGGCATACTAGACATCAGCTCTGCAGCTGAATTTAGCTGAGTGGCTTTTTTTGTGTGAGTTCAACTTAGGTTTGGATTTTTTGTTTGATTTCTTTGAATAAATTTAAGAAACAAAAAACCTTAGTGTTACCAATAACAGAACTCTTTCTTTTTTTGGAGTGGGAACATTCTTTCTTTCAATTTGAGATTCGTGAAGTAAAAAGGCTGCTAACTGTCAGGATATAGAAGACAAGATGGTCTCATTGCACTGCAAAGGTAGCTTTATGGACAAGTTGATGAATTCTGAGTATTGGTCGTTAGTCAGCTTGGACATTTTCCCAAGTATTGTGCTAATCATGAGGGTGATCCCTGATGTGATGAGCACAGGCCCACTGATGCTGAAGCAATAAATGCTTTTTCAAAAGAGTCACAGCAGTAGGCTCGGAATTGTGCTGTGTTTGATTGTACATAGCAGATAAGGGAAGCTGGGTGGCTTTCAACACCTGAACAAGGGTCCATAGAATCATCGAATCGTAGAATGGTTTGAGTTGGAAGGGACCTTAAAAGGTCATCTAGTCCAACCTCCCTGCAATGAACAGGGACATCTTCAACTAGATCAGGTTGCTCACAGCCCATTCAACCTGACCATGAATGCTTCTGCGGACAGGGCATCTACCACCTCTCTGGGCAACCTGGGCCAGTGTTTCAAAACCCTCATCATAAAAAAATTTCTTCCTTATATCTAGTCTGGAACTTTCTTCTCTTAGTTTAAAACCATTATCCCTTGACTTATCACTACAGGCCCTGCTCAAAAGTCTGTACCCATCTTTCTTGTAAGCTCCTTCAAGTATTGAAAGGCTGCAATTGGGTCTCCCCGGAGCCTTCTCATCTCCAGGCTTAACAATTCCAACTCTCTCAGCCTGTCCTCATAGGAGAGGTGTTCCATCCCTCTGATCATTTTTGTGACCCTCCTCTGGACCCGCTCCAACAGGTCCATATCTTTCCTCTGCTGAGAGCTCCAGTGCTGGACGCAGTACTCCAGGTGGCATCTCACCAGAGCAGAGTAGAGGGGCAGAATCACCTCCCTCAACCTGCTGGCCACGCTGCTTTTAATGCAGCCCAGGGTTCGGTTGGCCTTCTGGGCTGCAAGCGCATACTGCCACCTCACGTCCAGCTTTTCATCTGCCAGTATCCCCAAGTCCTCTGCAAGGCTGCTCTCAACCCCTTCATCCCCCAGCCTGTATTGATACTGGGGGTTCATGCAACTTAGAGTGTGGCTGTACATCTCAAAGGGCTACAGACCAAAGGCGAAGACGTTAGAGCAGGACAAAAGAGCAACCTCATCTCCCATTAGTTCAGTGCGGTTGGTCCACAAATACATGGGAAAAAGACGTTTCTTTCTAAAGTTGATACCTCCAGCATGGATTGCATCATCTACATAGCATTAATCTTAAGTGAGCTCTTGGTATTGTGTCAGGGTTTTGTATTTACTGGGGGAAAATTTGTGTGGCTTCTTTTGAACATTACTTTTGAAGCGTACGAATGTTTTTTTTCATTAACTCTGTGCAAGTACTGCAGTCTGTGCTCTCTCAAACGTTAAATAAGAGAATAAAAGCATTTCTCTGAAAAGTTAGAAAGCAGAGATGTATTAAAATGCCACAGTAGGAATTCAGTTTGGATCTTGATTCTAAAAGATCGAAAGTTTAATTTTCTTCTCAGTACTGGCAATTGCTGGTTCGGCCCCTTCCACCTGTTGTCTCAAGGTTTGCTCTCTATTTTGACATTTTTTTTCCATCTTTTTCACAACCCATGGCACATAACTTAACATTTTTTGAATGTTTATTAGTTTTGATGTCCTTACAGTAATTTAAGGAAGTCTTAATAGTTTCCTACTTTTTCTTCTTCGCTCATAGGGTAGATTATTGTAAGTGGCAGTGTGATTATTTATTTCATAGATGAGTCTTTCAGATAGCCCTTTGGTGGATGTTACAATGAAAAGTGTCTGCTTGATATTACACTGAATATAGCGGAGATTACTTATGAGCATTTTATTGTGTATTCTTAGGCATGATCCCTGCTGTTTAAGAAGTGTATAAACTGAAAATAGCAAGAAGTGTACTAGGAGGTAGATTTTGCTTGAAGGAATTGAAGTCAACTGAGCAAGATGGCAGAGGAGCCTGCAGGCTTATTTCAAAACTCCACCTACATCCCTTCTCCTTCTGAGTATGGATTCACACCCGGGATCGGACCCAGGCTTTGGAATTAGCATGCAAGTCAAATCCACACCTCCTGAAACTGGAGTTCGGATCCAGCCTTTAGGGGTTTGTTTGTGACAACAAACTCGGCCAGTGCAGCGCTCAATTGTGTTTCCATTGGTTACATCTATTCCAAAAGCAGGACACTGCCACAGACTGGCTTTCCAAAATCTCCCTTTTGTAGTGCTCAGATGCCTATTTTTGTCGAGTTAATGGTTGCTGGCTTTTGGTACTGGGAGAAAAAAAGAAGCTTCTGTTCATGAATTTGCTAGGAGGAAGAAAAAAAAATTCTGTGCATAAAGGTTTCTCACCAGCAATCTGGATGTCCCTGGGTACTTCCCTTGTTTAAGAAGCTCAGAGTGGTTCGAGTGAGGCATCTTCTGCACATGTCTTCTGACAATCGTCTTAAATGGGGGGTCAGAAAAGATTATTCCTTTGGTCTCTTTCAGTCCTTAAAAAAACAAAAGAATAATAATTTCTAAGGCATTTTGCTGTGGCACCCACCTGATTCCAGCTCCGTGAAACACTGACCCTCTCGGTGCTCACAGCTCTTTGTCAGGTTGCTCAGGCCACAATTCACAAACACTTAATTCTCCCCCAGGGCACGAGATGTACGCAGGCACTGAATATTAAGCGTTTGCCTGAGTGCCATACTGAGCACAGAACTTAAAAACCTGTATTTGGAGATACATTTGTCTCTGTAGCTTCCTAAGCCCTCAGGAATGGGCTCTTTCTGTAACACACAAGGCTGTGTGCTTCACAGACATGTGTTTTGTGCAGCTCTTTTCCCAGTCTTGCCTGGTATAGAAGTTGCCCTATATGCAATCAGGGCGTGAGGGAAGACCTAGGGAAACGCAGACCTATTAGTCTAACCTCAGTTCCTGGAAAAATTATGGAGAAGATTACACTGGATACTATTGAAAGGCTTTTAAAGAATAATGCAGTCATCAGTCACAGTCACCATGGGTTCACAAAAGGAAAGTCCTGTTTAACTCATTTGATACCCTTCTACAGTAAGGTCACCTGCCTAGTGGGTGAAGGTAAGGCGGCGGATGTAGTTTTCTGGATTTTAGTAAGGCTTTTGATACTGCCCCTCACAGCATCCTTCTGGATAACTTGTCCAACTGTGGGATGAGCAGGTACACGGTGTGCTGGGTGAAGAACTGGCTGAAGCACAGAGCTCAAAGTGTTGTAGCTAATGGGGCTACATCTAGCTGGTGGCCAGTCACCAGCGGTGTTCCTTAGGGTTCAATTCTAGGGCCAGTGCTGCTCAATATATTTATCAACTATCTGGATGCAAGAGTTGAATGCACCGTTAGCAAGTTTGCTGATGATACCAAACTGTGAGGTGCTGTTGAGTCTCTTGAGGGACAGGAGGCATGCAGAGGAATCTAGACAGATTGGAGCAGTGGGCTATGAATAACGGGATGAAATTTAACAAGTCCAAATGCCGGATTCTGCACCTGGGATGGAGTAACACCGGGCACAAGTATAAATTGGGAGAAGAGTGGCTGTTGAGCAGCCCTGCAGAAAGGGATCCGGGGGTGCTGGTCGACATCAGGTTCAATATGAGTCAGCAGTGTGCTCCAGCAGTCAAAAGGGTGCATCAAACACAGCATAACCAGCCGGTGAAAAGAAATTATTATCCTGCTGTATTTAGCATTGGTGCAGCCTCACCCTGAGTATTGTGTGCAGTTCTGGGCCCCACAATTTAAGAAGGATGTGAAGGTCCTTGAACGTGTCCAGAGGAGGGCAACAAAGCTGGTGACAGGGCTGGAAGGCATGTCCTCTGAGGGGTGGCTAAGGACTTTGGGTTTGTCTAGTTTAGAGAAAAGGAGGCTGAGGGGTGACCTTGTTCTCTCCAGCTTTCTGAGGAGGGGAAGGGGAGAGGGAGGTGCTGATCTCTTCTCCCTGCGATCCAGTGACAGGACACGTGGGAATGGCTCAAAGCTGCAGCAGGGGAGGTTTAGACTAGACATCAGGAAGCACTTCTTTACCACGAGGGTGGTCAAACACTGGAACAGGCTTCCTGGAGAGGTGGTTGATGCCCCAAGCCTGTCAGTGTTTAAGAGGCATTTGGACAATGCCCTTAACAACATGCTTTAAGTTGGTCAGCCCTGAAGTGGTCAGGCAGTTGGACTAGGTAATCGTTGTAGGTCCCTTCCAACTGAAATATTCCATTCCATTCCATTCCATTCCATTCCATTCCATTCTATTCTATTCTATTCTATTCTATTCTATTCTATTCTATTCTATTCCTGGGAATAGCTTGAAAGTCTATTCTATTTGAATTCAGGGGAGCTGTATTAGGCAAAACACGGGCCCTGCATGATATTTTCTCTACTCTGTATCAGCCATTTCATTTCCCATTCTCACCTGTTCCCAGAATTTTGTGTTCTGAAGTAGACCAATTTCACCTGGGTTATACTGCCACTATCCAAAAGTGTGAGCACCTCTCTTCAGCTGCTGTGTTTTACTCTAGATCCCATTTAAAACCTCCCCTGTTTAACATGCAGCAATTTCTAAAAATACACATATCTTGAAAGGATGTGAGAGATACGGTTGTTTGTGAAAATCACTAGTACTGGCATTTGAGATGCTTCACGTGACCCCTGCATCCACCTCCACGTCAAAGCTGGATAATAGCTTTGTCGTGGTAATCCTCCTTTGCCATTCTCTCTCTTTCTCTCTCACTCACTCGCTACCTTGACAGCCCAAAATTCTGTGGAATTACGTGCAAGCTAAGGTGAGAGAATTTATCCCGGTTTTTGCATAGGCAGTTTCAGACCTGCAATGGGACAAGAACAAATTAGTCTGGTCTATATTTAGATTCACTGTTAGGGTAATGTGGATTTTCTTAAACTTCCTCTCATTACAAACAGCTTTAGGTAAGCATCTCAGAGCTTTTTAAGAAATTTATTCAGCAAAGACACTGCAAAAGTCACTAGATCTACAAAGGGTTAAATTTGGCTCCCAGGTGCTAGCTGGAATTCCTAGCCATGGTATGGAGATAACACACAGAATAATGAATTCTCCCTGTGGCGTGAACTACTCTTCTACCATTGCTTTTAGATTTTACCTTGAAGCCAAGTCTTCTTCCTCCTGTTCTTTCCAAATGCTACTTGTGAGTCTACAGCCTGGCTTTTTATAGCAGTTGACAGAGCTATTGGTCACATTTGACGCCCCTCTCTCACAGGATACTGAGGACCAGCAATTTTCATTCTCCTGCTTTTGTTATGGCTCTGGCTGCAGCATCCAGATTGATTGGATGGGGGAGACTCATACATCGTCAAGCCAAGCAACTCTGCCTGTACTTTTGCCCTAGTATAGCTGTCTGTGTATTAAAAAGGATGTCATGGGCATTTACAGTTGAACTATGTACTTATTCCTCACACAGACACATAGTTATTTCTCTTCCCCTAGAATCATATGGTCCTTCAACATACAGAGAGCTACTGCTCCCCTCATCGGGAATGATTTGGACAAAGCTTGCATTTTTAAGAACTACTGGAATATGTAGTAATGAAAGTAACTATTCTAAAAATAAGACTGCTCGCGTAAAGGGTATGTGCCATACAGAATTAAGGCTTTGCATGATCTGATGCGCCACGGCATCCAAATGCCGTCTGTACGGTATCATGTCTCTGAGTGGATAGCTGAAACCGTGTACGGTGCGAGACTGCGGAAAGTTTCATTTGTATTCATTTATCCTTCCCGTTTCATGAAGGTCTTTGCTCAATTGGTTGTACTAAGGTACTGTCAAACAGCCAGGTGGGAATGGGGCTGCAGTGTGGTAGGGGGGCTGCACAGGGGACCAGCGAGAAGGGAACAGCAGCAAACCCATTCTAGTCACCAGACCTGTAACAGGACTTCAGTAGACACTGTTTTTCAAATGAGAGGTTATTCACTAAGAATGATTTAAGATGTCTGGAAACATGTTAGCTGTCAATACTCCTTTGATTTTTATCCGTAGCTTTCCATATGGCTCTAGCCAAATAATTTTACTATCCTACCTCAGTGTACCTATCTGTGAAAGGAGAATTAGTAATCTGTGACTTCCAAAACAGTGTTGTAAGGATTAATTGGTTACTCTTTCTGTTGAATGTTTTGGAAAATGAAAGATGCTGTATAAGTATTACTAGTGGTTACTATGCATTTTTGTTTTGTGAAGTTTCTCTGAAATACAGCATTTTTATGCTAGGAATATTTATGTTATGGACTACTTTTTTTTTTTTTAAACATGCATTTAAGTTGCCTGTGTGAAACACTACATAATATGAACTATATTAGGAAATTACTCAAAGCATTACAGACAAAAGCATGAATTCAGAAACTCCCTCACTATCTTACAGTCCCCTGGAATGCTTCATTACTTTGCAATCCTTAATCAAATGTAATCTGCAGTAAATCTCTCTGTGTCACTAAAATTCTGCTAGGTGTTACTTTTACGTTATTTCTAGGGAGTTTGAAGTAGACAAGGTTTTGGATTTATTTTTTTTTAAAATGTGTTATACTGAGGAAAGAAAAAATAATTCGATGGGCTTGCTTCACAGAGATATAGCATTAAAATTAAGTCTGTCTAGCAAAACTAGGAGAAAGTATTGCTGTCTCTGTTTCACATATACGTTCTGATTGACACCAGATTGTTTTGCCCATTTTCCATGTTGATATGTCTTAAAGTTGGGGTTTTTTTTACAATTTTGATGAAATGGGTTTTATTTTTTCATGTTTATCTCCACCGTGCAGAAACAAAAGATAGTTGGTTTGGACACACTGTACTGAGTTCAGTGAACCTGGTGGAGCTGCACCAAGGATGATGGCTGCCCAAAATGTTCAGCCTTTCTGTGTGGAGCACAGCACACCACTTCACGCTGCAGTTTCTCATGGAACCCCAGCTCCCCCAGTCATGTGAACATGCCAGAATCACAGCTGTTTGATGAGGTTTATTTTTAAAGCGCAGAAAGTAAAACAAAAATAGACCAACCACACATAGTGAATCAAAGCGCGGTCACACAGAATGCTTGTCTATATTTATTACTGTTTTTAAAATATTAAGATTTAAGATCTGGGTTTTTTTTAGACTGCACATGATGAAACTGGCAAGAGGAAACATCTGATTCTTCAAAAAATGTTGATCCCCTTAATGAGAGTATGCCTTGCATTTCTAAGCAGTTGTTACAAGCGACTAACCTGAGTCACAAAGTAGATGAGGCTGGAGACTGGAAAACTGGGTTGAGGGGAGAACTTCTTCTCTTTACTGGATCGTGCAAGCACAGGGCTCTCAAGATGACACTGGACCATGCTGTGTGTCAGGCCACCAAAGATGTTCATGAGATGACTGACAGATGTTGCTTTCCTGACTGTTCAGAAAGTGCTCAGTGGCACTAGTGCACTTGACTTCCTTGTTCAGCCAGTGATTTATAGGAGGCAACTGTGCTACACGCTGCTGTCTTTTTCACGAGACAGGTAATAGATTTTGATTCAAATCCTCACCGTATGGACTTTGGTTTTAAGCTCCCTTTCTTCTCTTTATTGTAAAGGTTTCTGTGCCAAAGTGAGATACAAAATTAAACAAGTGCTATGTGTTCCTTCTAGAGGTGGATAGTTTTAGGACAGTAAAATCACAGAAATCATCATATTCTGTCAGCTCTCTGCTTTAAACCTTTTCATACGTGCCAGTTTTCATTTGCATTGGAGTCCAACACCAAATCCATCATGGAGTCCCCCCCTGAGTTTTGGGGACTTCCACACCCAAATTTCCAGCAACCCCAGTGGATTTTTTTTTTCTTCTTTTCCCTTTTTTTTTTAGCAGCAAGTGTTTTCATTGTTATTGTGAATGTTAACTTCCTGTAGGTTTTCCTTCACGTGCTTTGCAGGGTGGTAAGTGGGATGTGTAAGGAAAGGGCAGCTTGCTGGAGAGATGAGGGTGTCAGCGTGGTGACATACCCAAAGCAGGAAGGTTTTTGGAGAGGAAGAAGATGCAGTACATAGTGACCAGGGGAGCACTTTGGAAGGGCTGAAAGGTTTGTATTTGAAAGTGCTCTGGGCTGGAGAAGATCAGAAGGAAAGTTTCAGAGGGATGGGCATCACAGAGCAGTGGAGGGGCGAGGTGCTGAGGAGCCACCCATTCCCACTGTGAGTCTGTGCACTGCCGTTCGTGCCTCCTCCAGCAAGGTTCTGGTCTTTGTCTGGCTCTTGGATGCAATTTGGCAGCATCAGTAATACCCCTGATAATAAGGAGAATTGTGTTGTGTCTCATAAGAGTTGCGTTGTGCAGGGACTTGAATGCAGAGACAGGGCTGCTAGGAACAATACGTATTTGGTGTGGGGAATAGGGTAAGGGACATCCTGGGAATAGAGCATGAACAATTATATGAAGTAATCTGTAAAATCAGCGAATCAGTTAAAAATGCAGCTGGCTACCTCATTAAACAACTTAAATAGAATGAAAACCATTAATAAGCAAAACTGTGATCAGGGAAGAAATATTACAAGCAATTTGTGAAAGAAGTTGAAAGTCAAGTAGAAACAGTCTATCAACTAAAGCAAACGTTGTCCTGGAGAGGTCAAGGGGAACCTAATGAGTATGCCCAACCACGTGTGGATAGAAGGGCATGACAGCACCCACCAGAGCCACAGATCCTTTTACTGGGGCTCGCATCCTAACACCACGCCTGGCCATGCTGATGGCATGTCCAACCTGTCGCTGCAGGAGTCTGTCATCGCAGTCAGACGTGCCACAGCAACGAATGCAAATGCTCCTTAAGTTTGGGCAGAGAGAAGGAAGAAATGCCTTAGGCTAGGTTTTAAATTAGACACAAGCTACATGGTTGATCCCATCATGACAAAGGCCAAGAGGCCTCTGTGCTCTGCTTGCATTTATAAACACCTCCGTGCTAATTTTATTGTGGTCTGCACGATGAACACTTTGCAGAGTGTTGTGATGGAGCTGGTCTAACCCAAAGTCTCAAAATATTTTTATCAGATTGCTGTGGACTTTATAAAGCCCTGAAATGCTCGCCTAATTTTGAACAACTTTGAACCTTGGAGAAGGCATATATGGGACTTTAATCGGAATTTAAAAGTTTCAACTAATTGTATACTATTGAAACTTCTAACCCCCCAAATCTGATAAACTCACATTTATACATATCCTCTTGTCCCCAGAAGCCATTCCCTTATCGAGGACATGTTGCAGCCTGTTTGCCTGCTCATTTTCAACTTCATGTACTCACAGTTTGCTTGCTAACTTACATGAGGTTTACACTACTATATAACTCTGAGTTCTTCTGTGACAGCACGCCCTGGGTGAGCGCAGACCGAGAGAGTTACAAGGTGCTAATTGTACAAAGATAGTGGTTCCTTGTCTTGTCATCATTTTCGTTTTATTTATCTCCCCACCCCATATGATTTCCAGATCAAAACCCTAAAGAGCCTTAGCCCGGTTTGAATCCTCTAATTGTGCTGCTGCAGCCATGTGACTGCCTGGCTGAGTAATTCCCTGCAGAAGGAGACAAACTGCATGTTAAAAAGCTCAACAAATAGTGGTTAAAACACGAACGTGTGGCAGTAGTATCAGATACCCATGCCACTTTGCCTGAAATCTCTCTAATATTGCCGCAGCTGTGTGGAGGCTTGATTTATGGTAGAAGCTTGGGGATCTGAAGGGAAGAGTATGGGTGGGGAGGGAAGGCTGGCTGGACCTTTGCCTTGTTTCCTTTCCCCTTCGACATCCCACTGCCTCCAAAAACCGATTTCATCTATCAAAATGAATGGTTTCTCAGAGGTCTCAGTGAGGAGGTAGGAATCCCTGCCTCGCGGAGGTAAAGAGCAGTCACCTTCCCCACCGCCTGGGAGCCTAAATCTGTTCTTGCTGTTCTGCAGTGGTGTAAGACAGAGGGAGAAAGAGAGAGCAGCTGGCATAAAACATGCAGGCATCTGCTAAAGACCTTCTTCCTTTATAAGTAATATATGGGAGGAGGGGAAGGGGCAGATGAACCCCGATTGTTCCCATTTTACAAAAAGCCTCGCGCTGTTTTCAGGACGGTTTAATTGCATTGATTGTTCCGACCTGTGTATCTTCCTTTCATACCGGAGAGCTGGTGGTTGAATTGCAACTTGTTTTTTGGCTGGCTGACGGCAGAGGAGAAGGGGCTGTCTGGCACAGCAAGGCTGGATGGGGGTGCGTGGAGCGTTTGTGTTTTCAGAGCTCAACACTTAGGGGAGGCTGTTGCTCAGTTGCTGAAAACACAGCTGTTGCAGAGCAAGGGAGGGAGCCCAGCAGCAGCCTCGCGATCTTTATCAGGTAGGCAAAACGTGCAAACCATATGCTTATTCCTGCCTAATTTTATTTCTCAGAGTGGCGGTATTATTAGCGGGTAGGGCTTGGGTTCACAAAGTCCTCTTTTCTGCTCGTGGCAGTGGGAGGGGGTTGATGAGAGCAGCTGGGTGTGTTTGCCCAGAAGCCGGTATGTATGAATGAGGAGATCAATAGCTGTGCTAAAAATCACTGAGCCATCTGGGATTTACAGACAGAGGATTGACTTGCAAATCCTACTGAAATTGAGATCTGCAGTAACTGCTGAATAACAGCACGCGCCATGGAGGTAGCATAGAAAGTTACCTAGAAGACCTGAAATGGCCTAGTGGCACTTCTCAGCCCACGGTTGCAAAGAAGCTTAGGAAAGGGTGAGAAAATGCTGAGGAGAGGGGGGAAATTGTGTTCTGTTGATGGTATTTTTTAACACTGTTGTTGTTGATATGTGATTTTAAATGTACTACAAGAGGATAGAAAGCGCAGCTATATTTTACCAGTACCTGGTGGCTACCAAAACCAGTCTCTTTACATCTGCATGCAAACTGAGCAAGCTCGTAACCAAAGGGGAGAGGGGGAGAACGCACGCGGCGAGAGGAGAAAAGACTCGTTCAGAAAGACAGCAGAGGATGTACTTGGAAATGGAGTTTCGATTTTGAGTCAGTTTTATGCTTATTCTGTGCTCTGTGATTATGCATAACTACAGCAGCTGTCAGGCTGCAAAGAGGAGCTAGGGATGGACCCAGATCTGAGCCTGGAAAGACAGAGTGCAGAAACAATCTTCTACTGTAAGTGAAGGCAGAAGTGCATTCGTAGCAGAGTCAGGTCATCTCTGTAGCACCTTTCAGCATGGATTTTAAGTATGGAAGTGGTCTGTCGTTCTTTCTCGGTGATAAGTAGCGGTATTTGCCTGGTTTATTTCACATGGAGAAACTGAGGTATGGGGAAGTATCCTGTGGGTTTCTGGTCAAGCAGCTTCTCAAACACGGCCAGGAATGGAGAGGCTGGTTGCTGACACAGGATGCCGTGATTTTAGACCTACATAACAGTCAGGTAAATACGTACATGTTCACGGTATGGAGCAAAATGGATATTCTGCTCTAGGTACTTCTCTGCTGTCTTTCATCATGGACAAATCCAGATGTTGAAACTCAGCCATCCATAACCACGCTAGACATCTAAGTACGAAAATAGTAATGTTTGGAGCCTAGAAAGACTAAACAACTTAGCCAATGTCAAAGAAGAAGTTTGGAAAAGAACTGGAAATGCAAACTAAATCCCACAATGTTTTATGCACTAACCCATTCCAGTAAAGCAAAATAACAGCTTTTCTCTTTTAATTGTCTTTTTTTTTTTTAATCTTGGCAGGGTATGGTCTGACCTTATGTTAGCTTGGATATTTGCATTGTCCTTCTGTGCTATTCTAGCCTCTAGTTTTAAGAGGTGGTTCTAGTATTTATTTTATGGAGTTGCTTTCCCATTAGAGAGCGGAAGATTTTGGTGGCAGGTGATGCCATCTCTGAACTACATATAAGCTAGTTTGTAAATAAAGATGGGAGGGAGGACAAAATAAAATGATTGTTAGTCCTCCCTAAGAGTGGTATTGCTAACTGTGCTGTGTGATCAGAGGTTTGTCAGTGTTAACAATATTTGCCAGATCTTTTCCCTGGATTTATTTCTCAGTGGAGATATTCACAGTAAAAAGGCTTCAGGTAAAACTTTGATAAGTAGAAGGCATCCTTCGTAACTGTAGCTGTCACTGCATCACACAACAGATGTAGTGGTGCGGTGACCTAACTCTGCTGCCCTTGCTGATGTGTTAGCAGAGATACCCTTACTGCACTGGCCTTCCTAAGAAGCAGGATTAGGCCTTTGTAGAGCCCGTATCTTTTACTGAGACTGCAACCCTGGTTCTGCTGCTCCCAAAATAGAGACCATAGTGAGCTGAAATTGAGAAGCAGTTGGTCTTGTCTTTTTTTTTTTTTGTTTTGGTGTGCAGCTACTGGAGAACATCTCTTTTCCTGTGACTGAGACTACTGAATGGCATCACTCTACAGGGGAATCTCCCCAGGTAGACGCTTAAGGATATGTTCATCACTTGCATAATGCTATTGTTCAGTGAAGTTACAGGGGGCATCTGTGTAGTCAAATATGTTCACAGCTATGAAGGAAGCTCTTTAGCTAGTGCTTTAGGTAGCCAGCAGCATATCACTACAGTATCTTTTGAAGAAGGAAAAAAAAATAATTTCACTGACGCCTTACAAAATCTTTCTCCATGCTCTCTACTCCTAGAGATCAGAAGTTGAATGATCTAATACTACTTTCAGCATGGTCGTGCTTATTTCCATGCATTACCTCCACTGAGGGCAGTAAGAGTTAGGAGTAGATAGCTAATAAAGTACAGGTCAGTTGATTTTCATAAGGGGTAGTTGGTCTAACTGAAGATAAGACTGTTAATCTCTAAGGAACCATCATGCTTTATTGGATAAGTGATCTGCACATGAGAACTTTTTCAAGGAAACTGAATGGGATCCATGACAAATGAAGAGAGTGGTCCAAAACAATCTTCTGTAAGTTGATTAAAAGAATAATTCTGTCTCAACAGAGCGGCTAGGATCTGATAAATCAGATTGAGAAACAAACTAGAATATATTCATTTTTGCCTTGATCTTCGAGCAATAGACTGTATGTGAGTAAAGTCCAGAGTCCTCAACTTTTCTAATCCTTCTACTAGCAGATAGTGGAACAGAAGATGTCTTCAGCATTTTTAACAGCCTATCAAGCTGGTAAAGGAGCAAACGTGCCTGTTAAAAAGTCTGTGGTTTAGTATTAACCCGAAAGGGTAAAAACAAAAACAAAAAACCCCAGAAAAATCTGTGCAGGGTTGGATTGATAAAGTAGAATGGGTAGAGGAGTCACAGAATACACTTAGAGGTGAAGAGCAGAGCCAACAATAGCTGTAGCTGTGACTCTGACCAGCATTGCAGTATTTCTGCCTCTGAGTAATTCTTCTTTTCACTTAGTCTTGGTCTGATAGAGCTATGTAAAGTGTCTTTAAGAAATGGCAAAATGTACCTGGTTTTCTAGCGCTCTTAACCAGTTGTCAGATCCCCATAGATTCACTATGTTGTTGACAATTTAAGAGAATGCTAGGAACTTTTTTGAGTGCAGCTGTAGTGAGAAAAAACTCTGTTTGCAGGAAGAGAGAGCATTTTTTGAGAGACAGGTGGTGTTTAATAGTTGTTTCCCACGTAGTGTAAGCCCACACTATGGAATAAGTAATATTGAAAATAATTTTTGTCACACTTTGAGTTGTTTCAGAATGCTGAAACAGGAAAAAAGTCCCATGGGATTGCCCAGACTTTACTCAGTACCAAAACAAATCCAGCATTACTCTCAATTTTTCATGCTGTTTTTCTAAATCTAGCTTTTTAGGGATCTTCAATTTGAGTTAGGCAGCTTTTCCTAAAATTATTTTCCAACATACCAAAATTCAGTTTTGAATAAAACAATGCTACTTCGCATCAAGGAATAATTTATGTCAGAAGGGACTTCAGGATGTCAGGTCACTCAGTATAATGGTTTAATGTTAAAATGGTGCTTCATTCCGTAGCAGTTCAGTGTAAAAGCAGGCAAGACTTAACTCTTTGGAAAATTTGGACTGTCAGTCTTTAAAGCTGTAGAAGAGATCTGGGAGATTCCCTGTGAAGAGGGACTTTATGCAACAGCTTTGGGGTCTTTTTTGTCTTTTTTTTCTTTTTTTTAATTTATGGAGTGGGAAGCTCAGTTTTGCTGAGCACTCTGCAAGGCCAGGCATTCCTAGGGAAATGATGTATTTCCACAATACTCCATCTTTTCCGGATGTAATGGCAGGCTGGGCTGCAAGCTGTACTTCCCATGGTGTGTTTTGCCTTCAGGCACTCAGGTCTGACTGTTCAAGTGTGAATCCAACCCAAAATGTTTTGAAGCCTGGAGCATTTGACTTTTTCATTTTGATAGTTTATATACGCTTAGAAATGTATTGGGAAAACACGTAAAAATGAAAAAGCAAAACCCCTTCAATATCCTGATAGAAAATGGTGATCAGGAGGAGCCCTCAGAGTCTGCATGGATTTGACATCAAGTCAGAGCCTTTCCAGGAATGAAAGGGATCTGCTTTTGGAGTCAGTGCAGTTACACAGGGGATGAATCTGTCTCCCCTTGTACCTTTCCTAACTTTTGCTTAATGTGGTGCAGTGAACTAAAACTTGAAACTTGTAGAGCACCGTTCCCACTAATAGAAATATCTGCAGATTAATCAGGCTGTGGTACTTAACATTAAATCTTGCTTATTATAATTGACTGTTAGGTCTTTCTAATGAGATTTCTTTCACTTTTACTGCCTGCATGCTGCTGATCCAGACAGCCAAGACTTTTGGTATTATTTTATTTTATGCTCAACTGTGCCTTACTGGCTTTTTTTTTTTTTTTTTGGGGGGGGGGGGTGGTCGTGGCGGGGGTGGGCAGGGCACATCAGGAACAGTAGATGGCTTTTCTGTTGAATATTTTATCTGTATCTGAAATGAATAGGAAAGGAAGGTGTGTGTTTAAGCATATGAGGCTTCTGAGGCGTCTTAGTTTTAATTAATGTAAACCAAACAGATCCTGAAAATAGTGTTTTATCTTTGTTAAATATCCAAACTAAAAAATTGCTGGGAATAAGGATTAGGGGGCGAGGGGGAGGGACTGGGAGGATCGCATTTTTAGCGAAGAGAAAAAAAAAAGCAGCAATGGCTTTTCTCCTTTCATTTCTGCTACTGTAAGCAGTTATACAGAGTAAAGTGAAAAGATCCCAGTGATACCAAGATATAACTAGCCAAATGTACTTTCTTTATTTCCCAAAGGCCAAGCTAATTCTACTCACTGGAGACCTGACCCAGATGAAAGTTACATCTCCCGGGCAAAACTTTGGGTCTCGAAATGAGCATTGAAGGAAGGCTGGTGGGATCATTGGCATTGAGAGGCTAGTCAACTCTCTGCCACTGCTCCCAAGGTCTGACCACCCATACTTTGAATTTACCTGTTTTGCTTTAGTTTTTCATGGACATAATCTAACTGCTTACCCCCCAGCGAGAAAATGACCCGGGGAGATTTCATCTGTACAGACATGTTTGTGCTTAGGATGCAAAGTGAGCGTAGTTCCTTGAGCCGAGAGATGGGTTTAGGGTCCAGATGACTTCTTTTTATTACTCTTATTTTCAAGACAGATCTCAATTGAGAGTAAATGGTATAGCCGTGTTGAACTCAATAGATTTATGCTATCTTGCACTAGCAGTGTATCTAGCTAATTAGTATAGTGTTTGGCATATTTATCTCAGTGTGAAAGAAGCTTTGTCCCATTCAGAAGCCATGTAGATGCGGTAGCTCCAAGGCCTCAGCATATAGTCATAAGCAGCAGGAGTGACTAACCTCCATTTAAGAAACGTCCTTTAGGCCTGGGGTGGTGGTTTTCCCCCTTCTGCCAAAACAGCAAGCCATCTGCAGAGGTAAATAAGTGCTGGCGTCCTTATCAGTTATTTACAGATGCCTTAAATAGCAGAAGCAATGAGAGGCATTCAGTCTGGATGCTGTAGTGTTGAACAGTGATTTGCTGGGTTTCTGCTTAAAGAAAAAAAAAAAAAGAAATTAAGAAAATGAACCCACCACCACCGATCTAGAGTGGGCCCTAAGACATCTGGCCTTGGAGAACTGGCAGGCTGAGGAGGGCGAGGAGTGCCAGCAGTTATAGGGGCTGAAGAGAGACATTTCTTGCAGGGATCAAACCAGTTTGAAGGAACCCTGTTTTGAATCTCTGCTAGCCTTCATTATAGGCACAGAAACTACATTTCAGGTGAACAGACTGACCCAGGCTGCCCTAAGGGATGGACTGCAAACGGAGGGCAGCAAATTCATGCCTGGATGGGGCAGAGGCTGTGCTGTATGCCAGACTCTTTCCTAGTTACATCAGGATTGTGTCCATCCCTCACGTAGGGTGCCCAGGGACTTGTTTTGTAGGAGAAGTGATTAACTGCCAGTCAGCCCTGCATGTGTTCATCTTTCTATTTCTGATGCATAACTTTTCAGGAGCACAGTGTTAGGTTTTTTTACAGCCATTAAAATTGACCTGTTGTTTTCAAGTCTTGGAGACCTCTGAGTCATTTTGGAGTGGTTTTGACCTGTTTTGTATCCCAGCTTTCTTGCTTACAAGCTGCTTTTCCCTGAAGAAGTGCTGTTATAATTGCTGCACTTGCAACCTTGCTTCTGTCACTTACGTGACTCTGTGTCCCCAGGAGTCACGCTTTGCTGAAACAGAGCTGTTTTCTCTGCTGTCTGGTTGTAAAGTCCATGGTGTCATTTCAGAAATTGTATTTAAAGATGGGATTAAAATCGACTTTTCCCAAACAATTGCTGTTTTGTTTGTTTGCTAATGTGGCCAGCTGGACACATCTTAAAGGGGCTGCCTTTTGAAATTTCTCACGCCTTGCTTTTGAAAATCTTTAGTGCGGTTTAAGCTAGGCCCCTATAGTTGCTAGTCATAGTTGAAAACTTGGACCTTTGGATTGGCCTTTTCTGTTTGTTTTCTTTTATAAATCATCTTTCTTTGAGACCTCAAGGGAAAGGCAAATTAATGATAATCTGGTGACATTCCATTAGGGAAACAAAATTCTTTTTGAAGTCTCTATGCAGTTATTACAGGGAAACTTCCATTGTGTCAAAACCTCAGAGATTAAATGTGTAAGACAGTGAAGAACAATATCCATTTCAAGATTGCAACAAAATAGTAAGTTTGTGCTGTGAACTAGTTTGCGATATACTTTCTTCTCTTAAAAACAAATTATCTAGAATGCGGTATTGCATCAGTAGAGAAAAGGTGCGTGTCTTTTTTTCTCAGGCCAACTTTCTGTGTGGCGTGAACCATAGAATCATGGAATCATTTAGGTTGGAAAAAACCTTCAAGATCATCGAGTCCAACTGTAAACCTAACACTACCAAGTCCACCACTAAACCATGTCCCTAAGCACTTTTCCGTGTTTTCATAAGAGTGTAGGTATGGTGCCTTCCTTGTGCTCCCAGCATCTGTAAGGCGTAGTCAGCAAAGCACTGGAGAAGATTATTCATTACAACTACTGTTGGAAACTGAAACAGTAGCTCAGGGGAGTGGAATACTGAGTTCTGCTCCAAGTTTGGCACTGAAGGATGGCAAGGAGGTAGTGAGCGTGGTGGGTGCTCAGAGTGTTTGAAGGGAGGGGACGTGTTGCTGTTGGGTTGCTTCCATCGCATTCCCCCAAGCAGGTAGTAGTATAGCAGACAGGCTTCTCCAAAGGAGAGAGACAACACACCGTCACTCAGCCTTATTTAGGGCTAGGGAGAGAGAAATGTTGTATTTATAACTTTCCTAATACACGCCTGTTCTTTTTCATACACCGGCTTGTCTTTTTTTGAGAGACTGAGAGAATATACGTTCTCTGAGCAACGCGCTTGCTATTTGGGTTGCCAAAATAGAGCACGTTCCCTGCATCTGAATGGGGTGGCTGTTCCTTTGGTGAGGGCCTTTGCTCCAGCCGGCCTGGAAAAAGAGTAAGATGCATGTAAGCTGTTGTATTTTTATTAAAGCAGCAGTGGCTTTCTAACAGCTGTAGGTTGACCCTATTGCGTGCATCCCAGCAACGCAGATCTCCACCTCTTGTAATTAAATGCCTGGTTGCCAGAGGAAGAAGGAACTGGGCACCAGTTGAAACTCAATAGGAATGTTTTCGTTTGCTTTACTGGGCAAGATCTAGAAGTCTACAATCGTTACTTGAAAATGAAATTGCATTCTGGCAACATATAATTGAATGCAGAACTGAGCACTCTTGAGATGATAATGAACCACAAAAGCTTGAGGTACTAGATTACGATGCCAGCTCTTATGGTAAGCATCAATTTATCAATTGTCTTGATATAAATGAGCATCTCATACCATGCTAAAATTGTGCTTCTGCAGCAAATATAAGCTAAATAGCAGGATTCATGTATAGATACATAAATTGTAGCTATGCCTAGCAATGCTCCCCTCCATTTTCCCCCGTTTCACAGGAACAGTGAAGTCATTAATCTTTGCTAGTAAGAAGCTTTAAAAAAAAGAGAGACAAAAGAGATAAGGAGAGTATCAACAATCCAGTGTTCAAAGTGAAAAGAGGTTACTGACAGGAGTCCTGTCTTGTTTAAGCCACTTCAAAATGTGTTACCTAGAGTGAGAGGGCGGTGGATGGCAGCTGCATTGCTAGATTGCATCTGCTGTACCACAGAGCATCCTTTTGGCGGGTCAGGTGAGATTCTGTGTGCGGGAAGAGACACATTTTGAGCCTGATCGGGGCTTCAGGTCTCTTTTTGTGAGCAAAACATGAAGTCCCAAAGGGGAAAGAATCGCTCTGCAGTGACTGGCACTGGCACTGGCACTGCAGGGAGGAACGCTGCTGGTAAGTCCTGCAGGACTTGGGCAAACGCTGCGTACCCTGGTATTGTTTCTGCTTGTCTTTGGAATGAAAGTACTGCTTTACAGTTTCTAATGTTCCCCCCACCACATAATACATTCCCTGTGAAATGTAATGGAAAGTTACTGCTGTAATTAACTCATTGATTGTTTAAAACAATTCCTAATTGTACCTGGCTGGGAAGCTGGGAGGATCTCACTGTCACTAATGTGACTGGATAATTATAGATTTTTCTTTTCGTATTTTTTTCCATAAAGCATGTTTTCTTTGCGGGAGCTTTTATTTCTGGCCAGCGAACTTTCAGTTCCCGTGAATGGCAGATGCAGGCTAGCAATCAGCCCTGGGGCAGCAAATGGGATGAAGTTATTTCAGACCTCGATAACTCAGCTCCCTTAGGGACACTCTAGGCAAACAATGTATTCATTTTTACATGTAATGCTACAAAGCTGTGGAAAACAAAGGTCTGCGCAATAGCAAAAAAGTCTGTATGCCACTGGAAACATCATCTTTGGGAGGCTTCTTCTAGCTGCCAGAATACGGTTCAGTTGTTCTTTTTTAGAAAAGGAAAGAAATAAAGAAAACAAATATCCTGGAAAGCCACCTCTGAGATGCTGCTTTTGCATCTTGGCATAAGAGCCTGTACACAGCCTGCCACAACCCCCGCACATTCGGTATTTCTTTTCAATAGGCAGCGCAGTTGCTAGCCATTCCCACAAATCCTGGGGAAGCTGGCAAATGTCAGCTCTTTCATCTTCTGCTTCTCACAGCCAGTTAACAGTGTGTCTGCGTGGCACAACATGTTAGCACAGTACTTCTTCCAGGTCGTATGTCATGCTCCACGCATCCCTGTGCAGCAAGGCATCGCTCTCTGCGGATATGTCTCTTTTAAAGCAAACGCAGGCCCTAGGCCTCGGAGTAGTAGCAACTGGCAGCCACTTCTTCCAAAGATGTTGGGAGACTTTTTAAGTGAATGTGTCCACAAGGACTGACTGGAGCCACCCTAAAAAGCATGCTGCTCTCTTCTGATGTCTATCTTGCAGCTCCATCTCAGACATCCCGTCAATTTGTGCAAACCATTCCTGCATCTCAGTTATTTATCCACAAAATAAGTACCTGTTTGTCTGTCTGTAATGGGACAGGGACTCTTTCTGAGTCTTTACTATAGTCACTAGCCCTCATATCTTTTCTGAGGCTTCCAGGACATATTATGGTACAATTATAAATAGTAATATTTTCTTCAGGGGCTCTGTGTTTGTTTATGCAGGTTATCTACACCTGAGGTATTGGCGTATTTTGAAAGATTTTTCCATTTCAAATGGGCTCATGCTACTTAAGGCCTGAATTCAGCTATCCTTGCTAGAACTGAGTAGTATATTTTCCTCTCTCTGCATGCATAAAATAATACTAATGTCTAACGCAAGACATATAGGAGGCCTTCTTTACATGATATAAACCTCAAGGAATTCAAACATTTTCTTTGAATTGAACTTCCCATAGTGTGGCTGTAGAGGTTATGAGTGGGTTTTTTCTTTGAAAATTGCATCTGTAGTCATGGGTTCACTTGCCTTACACTGAGCAATGCAAAAGACATTACATAGCAATATTTGCATGTATTTCCATCCAGCTTAACATGGCAGGGGAGTTTAATTCCACATTAATCTGGGCATTAACTTTATAGTAGTTATTTCGTAGCTCTATGGGGGAGGGTAAAGCTGATGAAGAGTTGACACAGATTCAGTAGGGTGTTCTTCCCATAAGACAAGGCCAAAGTGACATTTCGGTGTATACAGGAGGAGAGGTATCAAACAGAAATCAGTCTGGGACATCTGTTTTAGAAAAGGCCTCCAAGTATTGTGGTAAAGGAACACATTTTTGAGGAATGAAGCGTGCCTGGCTTGTTTGTTTGCTTTTCAGGGTGAATGGACTCAGGGCGTAGACTCAGAGCCTTTGACGTTCTCAAACCTTGAGGCTGAGAATGCAGCCGCAGATGGGGCCTATTGGGCACAGGAGAAATGTGTACTTTGGTTGCATTTTTTCCGGGGGGGGAGCGGAATTGTTTGGATAGTATCTTATGGCCAGAATTTGGTAGTATTCAGTTTTTGCCAAGAAAGTGTATTCTCCAAAGATGCCCAGTTTGACTTAGTTGAATGTATCTAAAAGACAAAATCTGTTGAATGCTTATTTAAATAATTCTTCACCAGTTTAGTGGGTTGGAAGTACTCCTCCCATTTCCATTTCAATTATTATATCAATGACTCCCTTTAAAAAGCCTAAGAAACAATGAAGATTCATTTCCTTAGCCTGTACCTGAATCTAGCCTTAAAAATACTGTTTGTTTCAATCCAGCTCTGAAAAGAAAAAAGTGGAGGAAGGTATGAATAAATTCTAAAATTTTCTGACCACATACCAACATTTAAATTCTGTATTTGAGTGATCAGAAATTAAAATTTTAATGCTGTGCTCTGAGAAACTATCTTGAGTAGAATGAGAGGACAAAAAATAATTTGTTAATGGGGGAAGTAGTGCAGTAGATGGTTTTCCGAAATGGCATTGATCAGGACTGTAATTAAATGGCATCTTAAAGAAATGAAGAGAAGCTCAGCATAGATTTAGTTTTTAAAGAAAGCTGGATTTAGAGCGCTCCAGATGTTTTGCTTAGAATAAGCTTCATTGACCTGGAATGTGAAAGTGTGCCAGCGTACTCACTGGAGCATTGTTAATGCCTCTGGTTGGGTTTGTTTCAGGATCTTTAGTTTGAATTTCAATGTATTTCGTTTTGCAAGCACAGTGATCTACAGAGAATGCTTAATCTAGAGAGATTAAAATTGTAAAGGTATGCCGAGCATCCAAACACAAAGCTTTGCATTGTGACTTTTCCATATTCTGTTTTGCTTTTAACTAAGTCATCCGAAGTGTGTAGATCCGTTGTTTCCTGAAAGCCTATTTTTACAAGGATAATTTTTGCATTATCCAAAATCTTTATTAGGACAACTGTGTTTGAAGAATGTTTTCACATTTTTAAAGGGCCTGTGTCTTATCTGACCTATCGTCCAGGCACCTTTTGCAGCCAAAGATAGCAGAAGACGATGCCTAAAACATCAAACAAAAATGGAAAATTACCAAAAAAACCTCTGTAATCATTAAAATGATAGTTAAACAATATTTTGTTTGTGTTCACCCTGCGTATTTTTTTACTGACCATCCCTCCAACCAGAAGACAATTGAAAGTTATTCATTTACAGAATTTGGCAAACAGTTTTAGAACCTTAGGACTAAAAGATATTGATAGTAAAGTGTCTCTCATCTAAAACAGTGCCATGCTTCTTGTCAACGGAGGCAAATGAGTCAGGTTTGCAGCAGCTCCTGTGTTGACTGATCCATGGAAAACCCACCCGAAACTTTACAAGTATCGATTATACACAGGCAAATTGTATTTTCTGGGTTGCTTCTGTGAAGCAGTTGAGCTCCGTGTTCTAGATTGGAATGACCACATACAATTTCAAAACCTGTGAACAAAAACAAAGGTCATGGGCACTGTCCTTCACGCCTCAGATTCCTGAGGGCTACGAGTCTTCCTTGCTATTTTCCCAAAAGCTAGCGTTCTCTTAGTAGTTGTTTGTTCCTGGATTATACGTCATCTTGTCAAACCTAGCATCACCAGCTCTGAAAGTGGACAGGTGTAAGCCTTTGGATATCCTGGGGCTATGCATTGGAAATGTTGATGTTTGTAGAAGGGTCCCTATGTCATCGTTACTGTGCTGCAAAAATGCTTTGTTACTTGCTTAGAGTCAAATATGTCAGGAGACAGAATGTAAAGGTAATAGATTTATTCAATCCATTCGCTTTCAACACTGGAAGAAAACATCAGAAAGATAAGGTAACAGAACACAGCAGTATATGTGAGAGTAAAGAAGTTCCTCAACTGCTTTAGCACCTCAGCTAACTCCTAATTTTTTTCTCCTGAAACAAGCTGCAATCCTTCCCCATTCCTTTGTTGTCCAAAATGCCTGCTTCTCTCTGTTCTCCTTAGAGGATGGGGAGAAGACACAGAAAAAAATGAAGAAAAAGAGATCACCACCTCCTGTGCCATCCAAACTCCCTTCGTCTCTCCTTACAAAGTTCTGCTTCTTTCTTCCTAGCTATGGGGACATTTCCTTCCATCTCCTCCCTCAGATGCTTTGATTAATGTTACTTCATTGTACCTGAATTAGCCCATTCCTGCGTTGGACACATTCATAAGTCCTGAAGACCTACTCCTGAATTCAATGCTTCAAACTTCTTATAGTTTTAACTATTTTAACATTGGGAGAATTGTCAAAATACAAAATCTGATTGTATGTACTGCGTGGCCTAGAATGGGGAACAGAAGACTAGTTAACGTCTCTCATCCACTCTCCTCCACACCACTGGTTTTGTGATAGTCATTCTAGGGACTGAAGGAAATCCATGTTTAAAAAGTTTGCAAAGTCCAGTTACTCAACATGATTATAGTGCTGCAAACGCCTGATGTGGTCCCGTTGCACAGACTCAATGTAGAACACGCAGGAGAGTAGCACTGCTTAGTAGTGTGCTAGATGAAGCACTGTGGTGCATGGTATTTCAAATCTGTGCTAGGTCAGTGGCAATGACAGTGGACTGCATCGGTATAACCCCACTGATGGCTCAGGTCACTGCAGTTTCTCTGGGGTCTCTGTGTATTAGCTCCCTGTCTTTGTCCTTGTTTTATTTCTTTTATTCTTCCAGGCTCAACTTAATTTCCTAGATTCCTCCTCTCCTCCAGCTTTCCTACCTCTTTTTGGCCCCTTAACTAAGTCTCCATTCTCCACTACCTCTAACCTCTTCTCTTCCCATATACTTCATTTACTATTCCCAAAATGTCAAAAGTGGAGGATTCATAATTCTGAGTTGTTGAAAATTTCTGGTATTGACTGACCCTCACTGAGGAGCTGAATGACAAGTTGTGCCTTGGAAATACCAGTGCTTCTCCGACAGTAACCCAGTAGAAGAAGCAGTTGTCCATTGTGTGAAGATAATGTTGTTTATAGCTCTTGCTAGCAAGCCAGAAGCTGACGCTGTTACTTGGTACTAACTAACACGCCTTCTCTTTCTCACTGAGGGGATTTGTGAGAGCAGAAGCGGAGTCTTGAAAGATGCTGATGAACATGGTGGCTAGGAAAGGGCACCTTATGTTCTATGCTTCTTTATATAGACTGCAGTTTTGCCCGACAGGCACCGTGCAATTTCTAAATGCCCAGGCACGAAGAGCTGCCTTGTAATTGAACGTAGATTCAAATAAAGCTCTGGCACATACTTTCTGTAAGGCATTGGACAAGCTATGCTGTCTTTCTCTTTGTCATATTAAAATTATACTTTTACAGTTGTATCTAGTTGAATCCTAACCTTTTCAAGGCTGGGCTGTTCAAACAGTACCTTGTATAAAGCACCTCCTCATGCAAGTTGAGGTGCTTATTATGGGTAATTACTTATGAATAAGCCTTTGTCCCAAAGAGCTTACAAGAGACCAAGCTCATTCCACACATCCTGATGAAATAAATCAGATGGCATTCACGTTCAGTTGGTACTGACTTGACCTGAATTCAACCTGTCTGATATAAAGATGAAAATCTTTCCGTATCATTATAAAACCCCTTCAACCATTCATCATGTCTAATTGCTAACTTCGTTATCCCCTAGCTAAGCAGCAAGCCAACTATTCATAATAGCTTTATAATAAGCTGCTTCGTTCTCTACAACCTATATTCTTTGTTTTCTCACCTTCTTTGCTTTTAAGCCCTGCTTCGGTCAGAAGAACATGAGAAAAAGCAAAGCAAACACTTGTTCCCCATTACTGGTCCCTGCGCTTCCACTCAGAGGCCAAACTGGCCTCACAAAATTCCTGCTCGTCTCCCGTGTGCAGCTGCTGCTGGTGCCCTATATTGTTGGGGGCTGGAAGCCTTTCCGTTTTCCCCTCTGTCCATTTCTGTGCAGACATCTACAGAGTGGTGCCTCAGGCAGCCAGAGCAGCCTTGTGTCATGTGGTACTTGATGTATTTCCCAGGGTATTTGTCTTCTGGCAACCAGAGTGCAGAGGTGACATTCCTTCATCTGGGGAGGTGGTTAGGAAGTGATGGAGGAACCTCTATCAGGAAAGGTTGCAAAGCCTAGTTGCAAAATGTGCATAGTTCAGGATTTCTCAAAGCAGCTAGAAAAATGGAAAACTATGGCCAGGGGGAAAAAAAAAGGCCAAAAAAAAAAAAAAAAAGCAGTGCCTTGATATGAAAAGCTTATTTGCAGCTTATAGCGCATGAGATCTCTGAAGAAGAGAAGCTGCAAGTCCTATGAGGAAGAAAGTCAAAAGGCTTCCCTGGAGAAAACTGAAATGCTGTGTATATTCCCATGAGTGCAACTCGCCAGTTTCTTACCGAAAGGCTGTAGTGTGGTCACATCCCACTCAAATATCTTATCTGAGTGGTTGAAAGCTGTTACCCTGACAAGCAAGCTTGGTCACTGGAGTTGCAGAGTGCAGAAATACACTCACACCCCCCTGTGAGCTAGTCTTTGGCCCTAGACTGCCTTTGGTTGTTAGCACAAAGGTGTACAAGCGAGAGGAAGATTATTATTGATTGAATATTCTAGAATCTTGGAATAATTTAGGTTGGATGGGACCTCTGGAGCTCAAAGCAGGTCTAGTTAGATCAGATTGCTTGGGGACTTACCCATTCCAGCCTTGAAAACCAAGAGAGAGAGAGATTTTACAGCCTCCCTGGGCGACTTGGTCTTATGCTTGGTTGCAAGTAATTAGTAGTCTTACCTTTAAGCCTTAATCTGTTGTGGGGAGGGGAAAATATCTTTTTATGCAGAAGCGTTTGCTTCAGTACAAGCATCACAAGAGAATGCAAACTGTGTTCTCTCTTGAATCTTCTCTCAGCGTGGTCTTTAAATACTGCTTATGAATGGTAAGTTCTTAGCTGTTCATGGTGATGTAAGGAATATAGATGTGTTTGGCCTCTTAGTATACATTTTGTTGATATACTTCCAGTCATAACCCATAAAGTGATTGGAAGCTTCCATCTGCTATTGGCCTCATGATACCATGAGCCTTACCAAAGTCTTGAAGCACCAAAGCCTTGAGGCTGGGATGCTTTAAATTCGGAGGATTACTGCACTGGAGAAAACTTGAAGAAGATCATTAGGACAAAAAGTCTGTTGAAATGTCAGAGTGCATTGTATACTGCAGTCCTGAGCTCTTCAGGGGCCCCTTGGAATTTCTGTAATACAAAGTAATAAAAAAGATCTGCAGTGTGTTTTACCACTATTTTGCTGCATTTACACTGTGAATGAAATGCATATTGTACTACAGACTTTCTACTTCAGCCTTTCAGCCACACGTTCTTCTCTGGTTCAAACCTGTGGTAAACGCAAAATCTTGCTTTTTGTGTTACCTCCACATTTGTCCCCTGGAGACTTAGGTTTTGGCAAAAGGCATTATGGATCATGCAGGTGAAGCAGCTGGATCCATAAAACCTTGAAAAATAACAGATGTTAGGAGTAAGTTCTTATATCTTATGAATAATTCACACACGTGATGGCTAAGAATTCAAAGCTTAGTATAGGTATGTAGTTATACATTATGACAATGCATCATTGAGGAAGCTGCGCTAGATTTTAGCTGTTAATATCTCTTCTTTTACAAAAAGCCCTGAAAAATTACTAAAATCTAAGGCTGGATCTTGAGGCTTTATAATTATCCAATAGGCAGATGTTAAAGAGCTCAGCAAATTTCACATTAAAATATGTTGCAGGATTTCAGCAAAAACTGATTATACTGATATTTCTTCAGATCCTTTAGCACACTGCAGCTTCTTTCCTTGACTGCTATTCAAGGTTTTAAAGAGGCAAACGATGCTTAATATGGCCTTTTGTCAGCAAGATCTGTTGATGGCACATATATTGTCTGTTGGTGTTGTAGAGACTAGCCTGGTTATGTTAGCTCTGGGGACTTTAGGGGAACGATGACGTGAGACTGATGCAAAGCCAAACTTTTCCCTCAGTGCTTTGTGCATCACACCAGCCCACATTGAAAGTACAAGCAGCGACTAAGAGATAGGAGTCTGACGATGAAAAATGACTGGGCTGCTGAGTAGAGATAATAGGGGCTAAAGGAGGAGAGGAAGAATCCTTTTTTGCTTCTTTTCTTTGGAGAAAGTGAAAGGCTCTTCATGCAGATTTCTGTGCTGTTTGGAGGAGCCTGAGTTTATGCTGAAGGAGGAAAAGACTGAAAAAGATGCTCATTATATTGTCAGAAGCTTCTTGCTTCATTTCAGTACCGTGAGCTGCTAGCCTACTGGGAGATATGTATAGAAACTGCATGCCATTCCTAGGGATTTGTGTTGTCTTTTTTTTCTAATTTGAGAAAAATGTGAGTGCTTATTGAAGTGAGGAGATTGACAGTGTGTGCTGCTGTTGGGCCCAATGGTGGCAGATGCTTATGAAAGGTTCCCCCTACAGCTTTGCCAGTCTATGTACCTTAATCGTGCTTTGCAGCTGCCCTGGTACTCCTGGTTCCTGCACTGTTTGTGTGTAATTACAAAGTGCTTTTCAGCAGCAAGGAAGCCTCTGAAGATTGGGAGGGTCTGTGAGTTCAAAGGCAACCTCAAAGTTTGAATGTCTATTCACAACTTTCCTAATCTTCTCTCTTTTCCTCCGCCTTTCCTTTATCTGCTTTCTCTTCCTACTGCTTTCTCTTCCTACTGAACGTTACTTCCCTTCGCTTCATATTCCCTCCTAAATTTCTGCCTGCCTACTCATTTGTACCTCTATTAGACCCCACGAATATTTAGCTTGCTCCTTCAGCTCAGCCTCTCATCCTCCATCTGAGCTTGGTCAGGGTTTGACTTTACTGGACTTGCCATGTGGCTTTCCCCACATGTCCATCTTCAAAGCTTTTATGTTTTAGGACTTTCTCAGATTGCCACAAACACAACGGCACTGGAAACCACAGGAACCATAGCGAGCCTTTCAACTGAAATGAAAACTCTTTAGTCCTGTGTGACTGACCCCGTGGCCCACAAGAGACATGGCGAGTCCCAGGCCATTGGCTTGGAAAGTTTGGGTAAGAGTGTAAAACCGTGTTACTGCAAATGAGCTCTTTGGGGCTAAGTCTGCAAAACTTATTCTTCTTCATTTGCCTTTTCTTTTTTTGTGTGAAAGTGTTCCCGAAACAAGTGTGCTTCGTGCACAGTCATATCCCTGACCTTCAAGTAAACTGTTGTGAACTACAAGCAACAGACTTAATATGAGTCATTTATAAAGGCAAAAAATCCAGTCATCCCTATTATGTGCTGATCGTAACTTTGTCTGCTGTACGGTGGTGATCGCAGTAGCCAGTAGAGACTTTCTGAGGAAATAACTATCCATTTAATTGCTTTGAAATAAATCTTTTGGTCTGTCTAGCAATTTCAAGCCATGCTCTTACTTATTTTGGATATATTCCTTCACCAAAGATCCCTACAATCTGATCCTTCTCCGTAAATTCAGCTTGAGAAGCAACAATAAAAGTAAGGATTATCAGCAGGAAATGTTAGTCTGTGTATATTCTTAGGGAAGCCATGCTACTTGATATCATCAGGAATTAATTTGATTAGTCATGTAGACAGAAGTGCGGGGGCAATTTGTGCTGAGAGCAATGCTGGTGCAAGCTGATTGACTTCATTGCAATTGCCTGTGATGGAAAGTTCAGTTTGACCTATTTTCTTAAATTTTCCTTAAAGCCAGATGAGTCAGACCTTTCTGGAGACAGGGCAGACAGAGCACTGTGTATGGCTTAGTCCTTGAGTGCCTCTGACAGGGAATGGAAAGTCTTAGACCTCTGGGATTTCATGATATTCATGTCTATCCCACACACTGTAAAAGGAATAGAGTTTCAGGATATCCCAAGTGGCAGATCTTGAAAGACTTGAGTTTTTCTCAGATGTCTCAAGCTGATCACCCAAGATTTTCAGGCACTATCAGTTACAAGTAGATTTCTCAGCAGTGTTTCTTTCTTTCCCATCTTGAGACATGTGCAATTCTTGAGAAAACAGCGAGAAAACCATAGTGGCATCCTGAAAGATGATGACCGTGACCTGCTTTACTGAGCTTTCCTTGCGTGCAAGAGCCTTCAGAAAAGGCTGCTCCAAGTCATCACTTTGTCACACACAGAAAACTTGATCGGTTCCAAAGAGTTTCAAGTTTCTTTATTGCATGTTGCAAAATCAGGGCTTCTGCTGTGTTTTCCATGTTATTTTAAGTCAAACATTTGATTTCGTTCAAATTAATGTTCTTGTTATGAAACAGTTGTAACGCACATCTCTGGAACTCTCCAGTTGCCTTCTTTGCTTTGCTTTTTCAGACATGTAGCTTTACTTAGAGCCAACAAAACACAAGTGCCTAATTTCTGTGTCCGAAGGAAGAGGTGTAAAACTAACCCATGATATGGGAGCAGTTCGGCCAGTTTGCCACCCAGAGGTGGCTAGCACTTGACTTTATTTACTCCAAGCACTTGGAGTGTTCCTCTGGACCTTCTCCCTCCCTTTTTCATGGCTTGGAGCATTTCTGACAAGAATAAGTCACATTGAGGTTTTCCCCCGGGGGCTTGCTAGACATACAGGCAGGCACACAGGCGCGCGCTCTCCCTTTTCCCCTCACTGAGCTTTTTTTAGCGTGCTGCGGGGGAACATAACCTAGTGCGGAATTATAGATAACAGCCAGATACCTGATTGTGGGTTTGGTTTTGTGTTGGGTTTGGGGGTTTTTTTGTTAATGTTTTTCTGCCCCTGTATATAAGACAGGTCTGGTTTTGGTGGGAGGAAAGCAGAAGGTACAGAGCTGTTTGTTTATTTATGAGCAGAAGGAAAAAAGTATTTGGGAGGTGGTGGGGTGTGAAAATCCACAGTGTGTATTGGACTTTATTCTTTCAATGTCAAGCAGAGAGTAAGTAGCGAGGAAGCTGCCACATGTTGTGAGTCTCCAAGTCATTTATATGTTATGATGTGCAGAACTTGATTCACGTTTTTCCTTGATTTCAGTCTCATAATTGCACCGAGAATTGTTAACGTCAAGATTGTAGCTATATCTAAACTGAGGGTGCAGGAGCGCTACTGAGTCTAAATTCATGCCTCTGCTCTAGCCTGTGTCTATTATTAAAGTAAAATAGGCTTCCATTCCCCTGGAAAGCCAGTTATTCAGGATCTGCAAAGTGCTCTGAACAGATCACTAAAACCCAAGGGCATGCCACATCGAAATTAGATACAAAAATTCAGAGTGTATTTTCTAAGATGGAAGCTGATAAC
The DNA here is from genome assembly GCF_964199755.1 of Larus michahellis. Taxonomy (NCBI): domain Eukaryota; kingdom Metazoa; phylum Chordata; class Aves; order Charadriiformes; family Laridae; genus Larus; species Larus michahellis. The sequence continues at coordinate 73,830,485 of NC_133897.1, read as the reverse complement.
CTTGTTAGGACTGTAGTGACTAGTGGCTCTGGTGCTGGGACTTGGAGTGACTTTGCTAGAGCTAGAACTTCACCTATAATTTCAGCATAAAGATTGTCTCTTCCTTTGAGCGTCATCTAACAGTAATGGTTGCTTGCTCACCTATTTTACAAATCCAGACTCCACATTGGTTCATTGCTGGTGTTTAGGCTTAGCGTCATCAGGACTTTGTGCATTAATTACACATACATGTTTGGCCCTTCAAATGGCAGCTCAGCAACGTTCCATCTGCCCTGCCGCGTAGGGTGACATCTTCCTTTTTATCCTTAGAAGTCCTTTACCGTCAGCAATTCTTCACACTTGCATCAAACAGGTGTTTCTAAGCTTATGTGTTTTTTGTGTGTAACCTTTTCTGTTCATTTTTATCACACCATATGGTATCACACTGAAATAAAGAAGGGTTTCTCCTAAATAAGGAGAGAACTCCATCATGGCGAAGTGTGTGCATAGGATGTGGAGAGCCCTGCAAGTAGAGCAAGAATGAGCCATGTGGTGCTTCAGCAGCATTGCTGAATGTAGGAAGGCCAGCAAAGGGCATTTTGTTTCCTTCCTTCTCCTTTCAGTTTGCTTTTGTTTGTGCAGCACTCATCACCTGGCTCTCTTGGGCTCATGACTGCGAGGAGTAGCTGGGATTGTTGCTTAAGAATGTGTTTATAGCTGCAGAACTAAAAAGGTCATATTCTATTTTGGCCTGCAGGAGTCTCAGGCTGATTCTCCCTCCTCCATGCCCTCACAGTTTTGCTGATGTGCCATGTAGTAAGCAGAAATACACGGAAATACTGTCAGCCTAGCACACTGGAGCCCCTGCCATGGACCAGAGTCCTCCTGCACTGATTGCCTGGCAAACAGAAAATACTTGGGTATCCAGGTTTGCAAGTCGAAGGATGCTGGGTTGGAGCAGGGCAGGAGGAGGGCCACAAAAATGATGAGAGGGATGGAACACCTCTCCTATGAGGACAGGCTGAGAGAGTTGAGACTGTTCAGCCTGGAGAAGAGAAGGCTCCGGGGAGACCTAATTGCAGTCTTACAGTCTTAAAGGGGGCCTATAGAAAAGGTGGTGACAAACTTTTTAGCAGGGCAGGTTGTGATAGGACAAGGGGTAATGGCTTTAAACTAAAAGAAAGAAGATTCAGACTAGATATAAGGAAGAAGTTTTTTATGGTGAGGGTGGTGAAACACTGTCCCAGGTTGCCCAGAGAGGTGGTAGATGCCCCATGCCTGGAAGCATTCAAGGTCAGGTTGGACGGGGCTCTGAGCAACCTGATCGTGTTGAAGATGTCCCTGCTTGTTGCAGGGGAGGTTGGACTAGATAACCTTTAAAGGTCCTTTCCAACCCAAACTATTCTATGATTCCATGCTCTACCTGGTAACAAACTCCTTCAGCAAATGTCAGCTGTCCTGAGGAGGCTTTCGGGGTGTTTTTTATCAGTGAATAGAAGATGCTACCGAAGCAGGTACCGTGTTAGTGGCTGGTTCCTCTGTTGTAGTCAGTGGATCAAATTGTATGTATTTTCCTCTTCCCTCCAAGTTGATCAGTTTGTTTCAGTATGTGTAATACAACATCAATGTATGCATTAATCACTAGAGCAGCTGGTAATTAGTTAATTTATCTTTTATCTCTTTTTTATTCTCACTGGGATTCGTAGTACAGTGGGCAGAGGAAACAGCAAGGGAAGGAAAATATTTTGAAAAAATTGCCAAGTACAGGGGCATCCCTGCAAAAACATCCCTGTCTAAATAGACTGTAAAACAAATGAATCATGGTGTTTTGGTTAGAAAGACTAAACTGATGAGAAGAAGTGATGCTGCCTTGCTACACTTGCCTTTGTCTAGCATTTTCACCTGGACAGTGCCATTCTGTTAGCCTCAGCTTCTTCAGGGATACACTACAGCTCTCCAAGACAACCTTTGTATTGAAGAAATGTGGCTGAGAGGCTTCCATGCAATTTTTTTATGTCCACCTATTTGTGCTGGAAGCAGGAGGGAGCCTGTCCTGCCCACACAGAAACCACCATGTTGTTCAGCTGAGGGGCTTAGGGCAGACTTAAAGGGGTGTCCTGACTGGCGCTGGGGCATTTGCACAGTGCCACAGCTTGGAGAAAGAAGTAAGAGGAGATCTTTTCTGTGGTGTGGAGGGTGCAGCCAAAAATTTGCCTGCTTTTGGCTGCTGGGTTCCAGCATCAATTTTTTGCTTTCACAGAGATGGTTTGAGGGCGCAGTGTCCCAAAAAAAGAGTCAGGCAGGTGATCTGTGACACAGGGAGACATGGTCCAGGGGAAAAAATGGAAAGACACCAGCCTCAAAGATTTTGATGCAGATATGAATCTCTATCTTAGTAGTCATCTATTTAAAAGGGATGATGCTTTAATCTCTTCTTTATGGACAAAGGAAGTGTCACTCTCCTTAATGGCAAAGGCTGTGGCGGAGGGGGAACTGAAAGTACAAATGGTTTCCCAAGCTTATACAAGAAGCAAACGCAGGCTGGGGCTAGGATGCAAGTTTCTTGATTCACTGTCAAATAACCAACTGTCTGGCATCCTCTTCATTGATTTTGTTGTCCACTGTGCAATAAAATTATGCCAAGGTTTGTAGCCGCATATTGAAGCAGTCAAAGAGGAGTTATGCTTTTCTCTTTACTTATCTTTAAAAACAAGGCAAAGCAAGTAATTTTCTGCAGGAATACTGTAGTACGTTCATTTTACATTATTTGTCCTGGAACTGATTAGCAGCAGCAGCTTTCACCATAATTACACAGATCATAATTAAACATATTTTTGTTTTATGAGCTGTGGCAAATTCAGATTCTCTATAAGGCGGCTCTTAGGAATGAAGGCAATTTGCATGTTATAGCGAAGTGCATGTTACAAGAGACATACTAGCAGATGGCTTCAGGGCTTGTTTGCATTCAAAATACATAGCACCTGCAAGCAAAAATGCCTTGGGCTTTCTCCATGATAATTTGGGGTTCTTATCCACACAGAATCAGTGTTACCTACTGGACCAGTTATTTAAGTCCCAAATGTCCCCAAACGTGTCAGAGCAGCTGGGCCGCTGCAGTCTTCTGGGATCTGCTTGCAAAAACTCTGTCCGTTCCCATAATGTTTGGTGGTTCTTTTGTAGTAGGGAGTACACGTGAAGATGGACAGAGTCACTAAAAAGCTTTTGACCTGACCTGTAGGAATAGTTACACAGGTAGTCTTCTTCCAGTCTCTGCCTGAGAAAGGGGCTGCTCCTGTCCTTCTCTAAAAGTTGTTTGGGGTTGGGAGATAATAACAGAGTCACTTAAAATGCAGGGGTTTGGATACCAAGTCTATTTTCAGATCTGAGTTGAATTTCATGGTTCTAGAATCAAAAGAGTTGGAAGAGGAGGGATAAACACTGTTGAAACAAAATCCAGTGAAACAAAAAAGCTTAAGTTTGGAATGAGTGAACCATTTGGACTAATCCTGATGGAACATGTTTTTCCTGTTTCCCCTCTCATTTTGCTATAAATAGTAGATCCTTGTATTTGAACAGTCAGTGTAAGTGTTCCCTCTCTGTCATACACAAACACCTTCAGAGCACCTTGAAATATGATTTCATAAAATTTGTCTGAAAACCAGAAACATCTGCATCACTGTTCTTTAGCCAAGGAGCTGAGCTATGAAGACATTGTAAGTAATCTGTCTGAGGTCACAGAGAGAAACTGCAAAAGACTGATGACCTGACCCAGTTTTTCATGTCCTAAGTCCCACCCCATTCCTGAACCACAAGACCATTTGCCTTACAAGACCAGCTCTGCTGGTCTTCAGTTCTGCTGAATATATCACTCTAGTTTCCTTTCTTAGAACAGGTGAGGCATAACATCCCAATACTTCCCTGAGACAGCAGATGTGATATTCCGGTTTGGAGTTCACCCCGCATTTCATTAATGCTCGTATTTCCCAAATTTGGGGAAAGTTCACATTTGAATGTGCTTTCCTTTCCTGGCCCATTTCTATAATGCAGCAGTGCCAGGTACCAGTGACAGACAGCCATGAACTCCAAGCGAGTTCAGAAGGTGAATTATGGTCACGTCTTCTGCTTACCTGATTATTTTCTGAATCACAACCCAAATGAAGGTGCTCTCAAAGGCAATGAATAAGTTAGAGGGAAATCCACGGCGAGTGCCTGAACTGCTGCGTGACTGCTGGGGGACCAAACTCTTCGCAGCTTTTGCTTTCCCATTGTGCAAGGTAGCACATGGTGTCTCAGCATCAGGCATTCGAGGGGACGGCTTTTCAGTGCATTAACTCATAACTACATGATACGCACATTTGGGGAATTCACCTGCTTGTTCCTGAATAATTCTGCATTCCCTATTCTCTCACCACTTAAATGAAACGGATGAGAATTTTAGATGAGCAACACATGCAAAATCAAGTCCTTTGGGGCAATACTTAACCTGAGGTGACCGACTCTATTCAACATAAACCTATATACATAGCCCAGCGTGCAGGATGCTTTGCGTGGCTTAGTGTACAGCGTGATTCTGCTGAGAGTATGCTTCAGCCCGTAGTTCCGTGAGATCTGATAGCACCTAGTCTGATTTGTGAACACCACTGAGAAAAGTAAAGCCTTGGCAATTTTTGCTGTATGTGACATCTCAAGGTTTCAGCTCCCAGGAGCGCCAGGTGAGAAGTCAGACCTGCATCAGAATGACGCAGAACAAGTAGGTCAGCAGTTTGGTTGCATGCATCTTGTGTGTGTGTCTGTGCGCGCATGCATTTGAGAAAATGGAAAACCATGGCACTGAATCCTTAAGTTAATGCTCCGTCTTTCTTTAGGCAGAGGTCTCACCGACCGTTTCATGTGCAGTTGAATAGATTTGGAGCTGTTTTGGCCTCTTGTTGCAGTAAAACATGTGGCAACAATATGTGGAAATGGTGAAGAACTGCAGAATGAGTGGATTTCTTGTAGCAGCGAGCAAGGGCTTTGGCTAAAAATAAGGAGAATGGTGTTATTCTTTGCCATGTTTCGTCTGCCCCAATTGCACTCTCTCTCTGCTTAGTGCCTGCCAAACTGATAGCTTGCTGAAGATTTAAAGGAGCACCACTCACATTCCTATAATAGCTACCAGAATAGCTGAGGTTATCATATCTTCCTTCTTCTATCTTTCTTGCAGGCTTTCCTTCCCGAAGCTTGCAAGAAGCAAGCATCCTCACCCCAGCTCCCCACTTTTGCTGTGTCGCAGGCACCATCCTGACCTGCTGCTCTGGCAGGTTGGGCAGCTTGGGCTGTTTACCCTGCCGTGGAAACAGACGGCACATTTTGGGGGCAGCAAGGGATTGACAGAGCGTCTGGCCAGAGATTCTAATCCCCTTCAGGTTGGGGGAGCTGGCGGAAGCGCCCTGCCCAGGCTGCAGCCACCTGGGGAGGATGGGGCTGCTGTCTGGAGCAGCTGCATTTTGGGCAGGAGGCAAGGGGGGGGCAAAGAAAGGGGGTATTCATCCTCCAGATAAGCATCCAAAATGAATTCAAACTGTCTTCACTTCTCTGGGAGCCTCTGGTCAGCCATAGCCTGGGAGTTGTGGGGGGGCTGGGGATGAAGTCACCAGCCGGTGCCAGCCGCTGTCGGTGGCTGGCACTGTGAGCCCTGCACAGGCCAGGCCAGGCACCCCCTCTGTCTTTTAAGAGAAAGGAGAGAGAAAAAGCAAGAATGAGGAGGGGTTTCCAGGGGGGGAAAAGGTTTTCCTGGGGCGCCCAAAGCAGAAAGGCCCTGCGCCCCCACAGCTGAAGCTGCCTGCGGGGGGTGGGATGGGGTGGGGGGGACGGGATGACACAGCCTGCTGGCAGCCTGTCCTTTGTGTGTAAAATATTAATTACGGCGGGACAGGCAGCCATGCTGCCCGAGTGCATCCTGCCAGGGGTCCACGGCACTGGCAAGTGCCCGCCATCCCAGAGGGCCTGACGAGGGACTCCCAAGGTGTGTGTCGGGGGGGGGGGGGGGGCTTGCCAGAAGAGGGGGTTGCATGGGAGAAGAGGAGGTAGGGGGGAGGGAAGCGAAGGGATGTACTGCGCTCTTGGGATGCGTGGAAGCCGGCAAGGTAGCCTAAACTGTACCAGGCGTATCTTTGCCACCAAAGATGCCCAGCGCCCGTGGCTGAGGGTGAGTCTCGCCACGGGCATGGCCGGAGCGGGGACAGGCTGAGCATCCCCCAGCCCAGCCCGGGTGGATCGGGGAAGGAGCAGGGTCGCGGAGGGCAGCAAGGCTCAGGCAGCGCTTCTGCCTGCTCTGCCTCCTGCCTCCCCCCCCTTCTCTCTCCCCCCCAGCCCTCCCCTTCATCCCTGTTGTGTGTGTGGCAGCTAAAGGCTGAGGCGAGCGGGAGCGGATGGCGGATTGCACGCACGCCAGGCAGCCTGGGATGCTGGCTTTTTCTTCTGCTGGCTGCAGGCAGGGCTCGGTTTCAGACATGAGTGGAGAGAAACCTAAAAAGAAAGCTTTCTATCTAGTGAGGATGAAGCCACTGAAGGAGCCCACCACCACCACCACCACCACTAACAACAATGTCTCTTTTGTGATACACTGTCACATAGGCAAGGAGATCAAACACATTTGCAGCAACTGCAGTCGCGGGGAGGAAGCCCGTGACGGTGAGTGCTGAGATCCTGGGGGTGTAGGAGAGAGGCAGGGGAGCGCGTTTGGCTTGCATGGGGGGTGCCTGTACATGTGTGCGCTCCCGTCGGAGGCTGGGATGCTTGGCTTGCCCCTCCACAGATCCCAGGGAACGAGGAAAGGGAGCGCGGGAGGAATGCACTGGGCATCGATTCAGCGTGTCGATCAGAGGGATGCCAAGAGGGACAGGTCCCCTCATTTGCCACAGAAGCTTAGTGCTAACAGTTAAGGAACCAACTCTTTCTTTTTTTTTTCGTCCCTTTTTTCCCCCAGTTGCTATAGAAATTGCTGTGTGTATTGATTGTGTTTTGTTACCATTCCCGTGAATTTTAGATCAGGGTTTTCTGCCTTGATACATCAACTTTTTCCTCGTCGTGCTGCAGTAGAGTTTGCTTGACTCAACTCAGTATTTGGAAGGACTAGTTTACCTGGAATCCAGCTAGTGTGATTTTCACCATGCTGTCAAATGCATGGGGGAAATTGTATTTTTATTGGAATTAATATAGTGCTCTTCATCAGACAACTGTTCTCATCCCTTCCCCCTCTCCTTTTGGGACTGAGCAAAACCTCCAGAGGATATTCAGGGAGTTACGGTGTAATCAATCACAGGTGTTGCTACAGGTAAGTATATGCTTTTTACATTTCTGGCAATGCAAATACTTGAAGGCAACAATGACAAATTATTTGGATTTCGCCAAAGTCAGCAATTAGGAGAAGCAAAGAGCTAAAAGGAGCGTAAAAGCATTCAGGCAAAAAACAGCCTCACAGATGTTAGCCCGCATTCTTGTTCAATGTTGTATTACTTCGTTTTACTGTGTGGTTTTACATGTTACTTAGGACTGAAGGCACTCGACTTAGGACTCCCTATTAATGTGGTAGACAGATCTCATTTTCTAAAGGTCAGGGAAAGGGGTTTTTTGTGATAAATGTGAATATGAAATTGTTATCATTTTCTGAGCTGAGGTTGTTTGTTGGCACGTCATTTTTCAGCTTTTGTCATTAAGGTTGATAGTTGTTGTTGTTATTATTAACTAAAGCTGCTTTAATTTGCTCCATGCAAAAGAGCAAAATATTATTTGGGATCTGATGGTTCTTTGTCAACCAAAGGTCTGCAGTTTAACGAAGTAACTGTGGTTTTGCTAATGTCTCTTCAGAATTAGCATCCTGCTAGTGTGATTATAGTTTCTTTTGATTAAACTGCAGCTAAAGCTGAACGGAATTGCTTTCCGTGGAAAGGGAAAAGATAGCCTGAGAAGCCTGGAAATCCACAGTGGGTTAAGCACCCTTACTGCTTATGCCACTACAGCAGAGGGAAGAATCTGATGAATGCTATGCAAAATGTTGAGTGTTTTCATTCCTCCTATGTGCCGCTAGTGACAGCAAGCCCCACAGATATTGAATGACGGGCTATGTGCAACAGCAGCAGGCACTTTACACTATTACTGTGGTTTATTTATCCTTAAAAGCAGACTAAGCCATTTGTTAAAAATATGCTTTTCTAGATTAATTGAATTGACCTAAAACTCAATTGCATCAACATCTTTTGCTGAGATTATTTTTTTTTTGCAACCTTGTACTTGAAATCTTAGCACAGTAAGAGAAGAATATTGCTTTCCTCCCTTTTAATGCACACGTGTGCATGCACGGATGCTTATGAATGTATAACTCCAGTTACTCGTGCCTCTTAACAGACTAATAGTTATCTATTTAGGGACTTGACTTTCTTATCATGTTTGATCATTTAGCTTCAAACCATTAGATACTGTGAGGGGAGGGTATGCCTCTTGACAGGAGATAATGTAGTAACCCTAGAGAGACAAAGAATAGAGCAGAGAGGCTTCCAGCCAGCAGGCTTCCAGGGCATCTCATCGGTCCGTTTTCCGCCTCTCCTTCCATGGCGTAGGATTTCATTCCACTCCATGCAAATAACTTTTATGGTCATCTTTTTAAAAGTATGCAATACCGGTACAGCCTTAATCCTTTGTTTCCCACCAGCATGCACAGCTGAGTTTCTTTCAGAAAGTAAAGAAACTGTAGTCCCAGCTGTGCTGGCTAGGCACACTTTCTGTCTTGGCTCTGATACATTTTTCAGGACTAAAAATTACCGGTATTTCCCTGGTTAATACCTGTTCTAGGCCTTTTGGGGTTTGGAGGGAATGGATGATAAGTGAACAGAAATTATGATGTGATCATAATATTAGCAGGACAGATCAGGTAAAAACGTGTGACTAGCCCAGGTTTGGAGAAACTTGTAGGGATCTTGAGATGTCTGTGCATCTTCACAGTTGCACGGCCAAAAGAGCACCCAGAAAGGGGATTACTTAGTACTTTTTATAAGAGAAATGCACATACCTTTGCAATGTGGACACCCCCACATTCCTATTCAAACCTAAGTATATTTTGTACACGGTCTTGCAGGCCTGAAACTGCACTAGTGGACGCAAAAGTATTGTGTGGGTCCTGTGACCCGAGCAACTACAATATTTGTTGGAGCTGTGTACAAAGACCAGGATTCAGTCCTTATAGCATAGGCAAGCCAGTGGGGTGCATTGATTTAATGCTGGAATACCCTCCAAATCCAGTTATGAGTGCTGGGTTCTAGTCATTGTCTTACTCTGCATTCTCATTGTAATACTGTGCTGGAAGAACTGGAGAAGGAAAATTCAAATCAATGCTGAAACAGAGGGAAATCTTTCAAAGGCCACTAAGTAATCTAGCAAAAGTCATGACTAGGAGAATACCAGGAGAGCGAGCTGTGAAACCGAAGGAAAAGATGGAGGCAAGCGCTGAGTTGTATGGTATCTTGGAAGGGAGGTCAGTAATTCAGAGAGAAGTCAGCGAAGGAATTTGGACATGCAGATGGGCTCACTGAAGTAAGGATAAAGGGAGTTGATGTAGATGCAGCATTTTGATGAGGTAGAAAATAAGAAGTGAGAAGCTCAAAGAGAAGCAGGAGGTTACAGTAATGCAGATGGAAGTGGGAGATGCTTTAGCCATTGGACTGAAAGAAATTGATGTATTTAATGCTAATTTAGTTGGAAAATAGAAAACAGAGAGAGGGATGTATAAAGCACCAACAGTGAGAATTTGCATGACAGGATAGCAGAAATGGTGTTGGAAATGGAGTAGTGAACCTGTATGTGAGGGAAGAATGAGGGCTGTGGATTCGTCCTGTGAAGTTTGAGTGGCCATAGGACATCCAGGGCAGGATGCCAGAGAGGCAATCAGACATGGTAGACAGAACCGAGAGGGAGAGGTCAAGTGTAGAAAGATATGAGTCACCTCCAGGAATAAAAGAGCAATCAGGGCTGAGCTCTGAATACTGCCAGAGGAGGGCTGCGAGGGAGATGTTGGGAGAAGCAGGATGGTGAAGAGTTGCAAAAGTCCCAAGGAAAGGCAGACAAGAAGTGAGGAGACAACACAAGTGGAGGTATTTTGAAAGTGCCAGAAGCATGAAGGGGAATGAAAATACTTTCTCAACTTAAAAGTGGGAAAGTGACTGAGGAGCTTGTAAAGCAGGAGTTAGAACTACAAGAGCTCTAGGTGCGCTGGGACTGTGTGATGCTAAACATCTCCTGGTATGTACAAGGCACTTCTTAATGTACTGATTTCAGTGGCCTCTGGGAGGGTTGTGGCAGTGCTGGTTCACAGCAGATGACATGGCTGATGAGCAAGGGAACAGTAGCTAGAGGAAAAAATACATGGAAAAGAGATTTGACTGGATTTTATTTAAGGTGTCTATACACTAAAAACTGACTGCAAATCTGTCTCCTGCAGAAGTCTGAGCCTGGATGTGGAACATGGTTTAGATGTGTCTCTACTTTACTGTGACTAGGAAGAACTGTAGAGGTTTCAAAGGTAACCAGAAATGACTTAAGAGAAAGGGCAACTGGAGCGACTGAAGTGGAATACTTTTGATTTTTATGCAGAGGATCTGACAAGAAAACTTAAGTGGAAAGCATTTACCTAATGGTGCATTGGAAGGCAGGGACTGCACAGAGAAAAGCAGTTCTTGTCAGAGTGAGAAATGAGGGTTCTCGGCTCAGTTCCCAACCCTTAGAGGATCTCTGGGTGGCTTCGGACTTGTCCGTCTGTGTGTCGCGCTGTACTTAAGTTCCCTGTCTGTAAAATGGAGATAATGGGATTTCCTTTCTCCTGCCTGCTGGTCTGTAAATAGACTATGAGTCCTTGGGGTGGGGGGGACTGTGGGAGGACCAGCCCTGCCAAAGATTGGGGGGCTCCAGGTTTTTTGGGTCTCTAGGTACAAGTGTAGTGGAAATATAAATAATAATAAGATAAACATACCCCAAAAGATTTCATTGAGAGCTCAAACCCAGTCTGATTATTGTATGCTCCTATATTTCATAGTTTTGCTGTTTCAGCAGAAATGATTCATTATCTTATATATTCATGAAAATCAGTGTGGACTGAAATGCTGTTGCCGTAGGAATTCCAACACTTGTTCCTTTTTGCAGAGCTTCCAAATAAGTATCTTTTCCACATGAAAAGGGGGACCTGGGGGTGTGTGTGTGTTTGTGTGTGTGTGTGATTCCCACCTGGAATTGAAGACTGTTTTTTTTTTTTAAGCAGAAACTTTGAGAACATTTACTTTATCATCACTTAAGAGATTGTCTCCAAGCTGATTATTTTGCTTCCCACAAAAGTAATTATTAAATGAAATAGTTGTCTTCTAGACAAGCCATGAGCCCTGCAAGAGCTGTGTATAAAAATAAGTTTTCCTCCACTAATTCTCACATTATTTCAAACGGTAGTTGCTCTTCCATTACCATCTCTAGAGTGCGCGCAGTATGTGCCTATGAGGCATTGCAGTCATTTACAATTGTACCTGTTAAAAATCCTAAAATATTTTGGAGGAAAAAAATTAGACTACACAGAATGGAAGAGCAGGCAAAATACCAGTGTACCTGGTCCTGCTGTGATGTGTGGGAAGCTGAAAAACATGTTTGAGGTTTCAACAGCTAATATAATTATTCAATGTGTGTCTTTAGTTTCTGAGGGATAGTTACCTTAAAGAAAGAAGGGGGAAAAAAGTGCATGGGCTTACACTGAAGAGTGAAATATGTGTCCTTGAAAGCACAGATCGTAAAATCAAATAATTGGGTTTTTGTTGCCTAAACTCTGTAGTGTTTGATTTGGGTGAATACAGTGCTATGTCAGAGACAGTTGAGGAGGTCGAGCAAAGATACTCCACCTCCCAACAGGCTGCCGGGGCGCCAGGCGGGACTCTCTTCTCCCACCAGCATTGCTTTCTGCTCGGGAAGATAAGAGCCCGGGCTGAGAATAAACGTGCTTTTCTGGGAAGAAGGTGTGATTCCTACTCATGCGAACTTCCAGGTGGCAAAATCCCAAGGCAGGATTGTTTACTTTTCCTTTACAAGAGAGCAGGGAGGGCAGAGTCCCAGCGCCCTGCCCCCGTCAGTGTGTCTTGAACGTTAAGGACTAACAGAAACTCATCAGTTACCTGTGTTTTGTCCTGAGATCAGAGACGGACAGGGCTGCACTGTGCTGGCTGGCTGGGCATGGCCTGCAGGCAGGGGGGAGAGGGGGAGGAAGAGAAGAAGAAGAATAAGGTCGGTTTGGGCTATGAGAGGGTGTACCTCTGGCTTACATGCCAAGACTAGCAAATGTGAACAGCTGACCAGAGATACGGGAGGCTTTCCTTAAACACTAGCAGTTATTTCAGTTGGCTGTTCTGCCATAAAAGGAAAGAAAAGGGATGGGAAAAGAGAGGAGGGATGATATCTTCTACCTTTATGTCCCAAAATAAAGCTGAAGAAACACCACCAAGCCTGGGGCAAAGTTATTAACTGCTCATCTGCATCTCATATCCTGTTAAACTGCCTGTAGCAAAAACTGCTGGCCACAAAATAAGCCAGTTGGCTACGACTCCAGGTGAGGCTGTGCTGACAAGGGGAAGTTCACTGCCAGGGTTGCATAGGCTGTCTCGCCTAGCAGAGGTCTGGGCTTACTTTGAAGAGTCCTGGAATATGCCTTGGCCAAAACTGCAATATAATTTACGTTATTGACTGAAACTGCAGGAAAAATATAGGTAGTAACCAGGGGGTCTTCACTTGGATAAATTACATAGTATAGGGGGAAAAGGTGTACACAAGATTGGGTCAGGTTTAGGGAAGCACAGGTCTAAGTCCCTTGTTTTCTCGCGAAAACTCCTGTGTCCCTACCGGAGAAATGTTTAGCCACTTTTCCCGGGAATTCTGTATATTTGTGTCATCAATTTGAGGAGGTTTAGGAACAAAAGCAACAAAAAATGATGTAATTGGTCACAATGGCTCAGCTTCCCCTCATTTTTATTACACAGTGTTGACATAAGGACACTGATAAGAGAACACCTCAATTCTTCGGGTCTTTAGAGAGCAGATGTCCAGCCTGTTTCAGTCCTGTCTCTTCTCAATGATTTATCTCCTTTTCAGTGCTGTAACTCAGTTGTCATCTTTTGATAGCATCTTACCATCCTGCTCTCTTCAGAGAACCAAGTTTAAAGTCTTTTGATGTGTAAGCCTCTTAAGTACAAAGGTGGGGCAACACCAAACACATGATGAAAAAATTAGTTCCTCGTGGTGAGTTCAAAAAAGCAAACAAAATGCCATCAAATATGATGAAAGCAATACAGTATATTTCCTGTATTTAACAATAATACTCTGCTCTAAGTATTTGTAGTCGTCTTGTGTAGTATTCCTAGTTTTGATTCTTCTGTATGAAGCTAGATACGTCAGATATACAGTACAGAACTATGAAATACAGCCATGAAAGGCTCCAAGTTTTGCATGCATGAAGGGGGGATGCAGTGCGTAAAAAGGTGCAAGATCCAAAAGGTGGCATAGATTATGGAGGAGCAGGTTTTCTTCTCACTCTGCTATTACTGGAATACTTCAAACCATCTGATATTGACCTGGGTGAACACGCTTGGCTTTCTGTGCCTTTTTGCACCATCCCCATGTCCTATTTTAAGCTTTGATCCCTTCCCAGGTGGGCAGTTAATTTCCATTTCTATGTTTGTCTTTTCTGAGTAGTTCCCTTACTTGCTTAGAGGTGTTTCTCTTAGAGGATGGTTGGCATAGTCGGACCGTTCCTTTTTTAGAAGAAAATGAGATATATGGAAGTACTTCACTTTACATCAATCATTAGAATTTTATTCATTAATATCATCACTGCCAGTCAGAGCTAAGCAGCAGAAAAAGACTGAGTATGTAGGGAAGAGATCAGAAGAGATAATCTGATTCAGTATTCTGCCATGCGACATCTCTTCTTTTCATCTCTTTTTGTTTCACTTTTTCTTTTTTAGTTTGTAACCAGTACTACTTATATCAATTTGTGCTATTATAATACCTTCTGCCTCTGTTTAGAAACAAGAGTGAATATCGTGTCATTAAAAGCATCAGAGTTCACTTATGGGCTCCTTTACTGATGAGCAAAACCTATGCTTTTGAGTATACTGTTTATAATGTTATCATTGCTGCTACCGCAGCAAAAAAGGTATACATTCTACATTAATTTTTGTAAAATATGTAAGACACTATTTCTTGATCCATTTCAGTGGCTGGTAGTCAATGTATAGCTATTCCTTTGTATGTCCTAAGATTGTCTTGTTTGCAATCAGACAATACCAAATTTGGCTTCCTGTTGTTAGCACCTTATTCAGCCCCCAATTAGGCAGAACATAATTTCAGGACCACAGTGTCAGTGTATGTGGTATCAACTGGCTAACAGTCTGCCAGGATGTCTAGGATTAATCGGATATGTTTGTAGCCTGTTAAACTGATCATGCCAGGTCTCGCCCATCTTCCCAAATCCATTAGCCAAAACCCAGCATTAGGGCACTGGGGCAATTGAAGGGCAGCACCAGAACGTACAGTGGTTAAGCCAGCCCTGGCTGGATGTTGCAATCACTTTCTTAAGACACTGGAGGGTACTGCGATGTTTGTCGTTATCTAGATGGATGCAACAAAGCTGCAAAAGGGTGAAGCTAGGACATGCTTGGAGGCCCCATTTTTCCTTTGTGACTTTGATTTGCACGCTTCTCGGAAAATAATGATGTTCTGGCCATCCCTATGAGCTGGAAAACTGTCCTCGGCTTTTTGGCTCTTGTGAAGTGACGTGAATCTTTACTGGTCTATTGCTTTTAGTCTCCTTGTCTCAGGAAGGATTGGGCAGAGAGGAGTAAGGTAATGTCTGATCTTGTCACTGTCATCTCTCCTTGACTTTCCTGGCTTTGGGTCCAGCTTACTGAAGATGAGGCAGATCTAGCAGAGCCTCTGCCTTTGGATGAGACTCTTAGATTCAAAAGACTACTAATGATTTGTTTTGCTCTGAAAAACAATGAACACACGGTATAATTTAAATCAAAGATAAAATTAGTCATCATAAAACTACCTGCTGTAGCTTCTTTGGAACCACTAGACGTATCGTGGCTTGGTTATGCCCAGGCCACCCTGTCTAAATGATACACCCGAAATCATAGTGCCCATCACCCATCGTGAAGATGTACTGTTGAGAGACAGATCTCACGGACAAGCTCTGTTCCTCCCCCAAGGAAAGCTCCAGATCCCAAGTGATAAAATCCACAAGTAAGAGATGACCAGATCTGACTGACAGCCTCTGCAGATTTTCTCTGCCTAGATAGTGGACATTTTGAAGCTTTGAAAATATGACAGGATTTCCCCAGCTTCCCTCTCTGTAGCCCTGCACCTCACCCCCACCTCCCCCCATTCCCCAAAAGGTAAAATTGTGTGCAAAATGTCCAAAGAGAAGAGGAGGGCAGGTTTCTGCATGTGTATGCTTTATAGTGTGCTAGTCAGGACATGGACCAGGGTGAGAGACACACAGGCTCCAAGACCTTGGTTTGTGTAGCTGAGGTTACTGTCGTACCCGTTTATTGGCCCCTAACTAGGAGAGGCGTTCAGTCTTAGCCACTTACTGAATCTCTGAAGCCCAAGGGTTGCCGTTTAAGATGTACAACCTTTTGTGCAGGGAGGGTCCAGTGTATCCGTTGCTTTGGGACATATTGGAAAGGATGTAAGGTGTACTTCAAGTCTTTTTCCTTCCTCCTGCCCTGAGCCGTGCAGCCCACGACCAGGATGATGGGCTTAGCGCTGCAGTTCAGCAGATGCCCTCCCCCATCACTACTTAAGAGAAGGATCTTGCCCTCTGTCATCTTTTGTATGACATTTTTCAAGCCATTAGTCTAATGGCTTTGTGCAATAGGAGTGCAGGGAATAAAATTAAAATGGATCCAATTACTTAATTTATCTTGGGAGATTTTGGTAGCAGAGAATGATTTTTATTTCACCTTGCCTCCTAAGAGAGGTTGATTATCTGTTTGAAAAAACAGAGAGTCATGGTATGTTAAATCTTTCCTTGTAAAGGTCTGGAAGCACAGAAGTGTAATGGTGAGAATATCAGGTCGTTTCAAGAAAGGCATGTCTAAGTTTTGTTAGAAATAGGTGATAACAATATTCTTTCTCTTCAGCAGTGGGCTGAGGGATGTACAGCTGCAACACAAATGCCATTGTCCTGAATGTTAGTTATCCTTTTAACACAGATTCAGGAATCAACAGATGGAAATGTTGGTAAGCAGACTTGAATCCACTGGGGATCTGAAGATAAATAATTAGAATACTCATTAACTACATCCTGACAAATGAGCCAGGCCTGGAAATGCCACTGTGGTCTACTGGGTCCGCAGTCCATGTATTAGCGAGCTTCTCTGAAGTATTGGTGATCCATATGTTCACATCCACATGGATCATAGCCACGGTTCCTAATGTCAGCAGTCCATGTTATAAGGATTATGGCACTGGCTTTATCTCTCTTTACCCATCCATTGGGTGCAGCTGCTTTGACATTTCCAATATTCAGATACTATCTGATGCAGCATGTACACAGCTCCAGTGTTTTTTTTTTAACGTGGAGACTTTGTCAGCCTTGCTTTTGGTAAAGTAAATAAATAAATAAAATCAGTAGAAATGTTATTTCTTCTGCATCAGCTGAAATTGAACTGATGGAGTATGTGTGTCATGCTGCTATAGAGCTTTATAGCATCATATCTTTCTCATTTTACTTTTCCAATCTGCTTAAAATGTCAACACTGCTAAAAATTCAGATGTACAGGCTGAACCATCAGCAGTGCAAGTGCACAGACGTGTGGGTGGCTGGACAGTGGAAGCTATGTGAACCAGACATTGAGCCAGTATTGAAAGACCTCTTCCCTCTCCTCTTCCCATGCACCAGCAAAACAGGATGCTCTCCTTCTAGCACAGTGGTTTTATTGGATAAATAGCTTTGAAAATTGGGTTCAGCTTGAAGGAAAAGCCAGGTGTAGAAACTTGGGTGGAACTTAGGCTGTTTGAATCTGAATTGTACTCTGTTGAGAAATAGAAGAGTGAGATGACTAAAGCTTTCATTAGTATTTACAGCCGCAAAGCAATTGTCTGCTGGTTTATAGCCATAAGGGTGAGGGCTTGTCTTCTGGCGATCTGCTGTGGCACTTAAAATGGGATTTGCTGCCTGCTCCAGCATCTGAATTGAGAAGAGCAATTTCTGAGTGTCTGCTTTCTATGGCTGCCAGTCTCTGGCTCCTCTAGCAGCCCTAAGGAGAGAATTAGACTTTCCCTAAAGGGGAAAGTAAGGAGGGACTTCTGAGACTTGGTTATGTAGCTCCCCTTTCTTTAAAGCCCACCCGCCCCCCAAGTCACATGTATAAACAAGTTAGAATTCAGGAGGTATTTTCTTTTCTCTTTCTTGTGTGTCTCATTAAAATAAGGACAGCATTTCACCTTCATTGTTTGGCTCTAGGAAAGTACTCAAGTTACTAATGTGGGTTTGGCTTCCTATGCATTTCTGTCATCTGAATCAAACACCATTTTCCTTGTGAGCTCAATATGCTTGTGCTGTGCATGGAAACCCATGAGCCTAAAAGAAAATAGGGAGATCCTGTAGTTCCAGTGAACTGATCCTTCTTTCTCCTATTCATCTCAAGTTGGCAGAACAGCCAGTTCACTAAGCAGCAAGGCAGGCGTCAGTTCACTAATACATTTTCTGGCATTTCATAGAGGCTCAAGGAAGACACTTCTTGGCAATATTTTTCTTTGGGGTTTTTTTCATTTGTTTTTCTTTCCCTCAGCCTTCTTTGGACATTGGGCCCTGTGTGATAAATAAAAAATAAAAATAAAAAAAATTGCAAGCCTGTATGAAGGTGGATGGCAATTTTAGAATTCAGCTGCTCTGAGCTGGTACAGCTATTCCCTGTGTTCAGCAAACAAATGAAGGTGTTCTTCACCTGCTATGATTCACTTAGTTCAGATTTTTGCATTATTACTTGCATTTGTTGTATGCCAGCCTCCATTGTTATATGTTTGTGTGTACCTGCAAGCATATCTCTTTTGTTTCTTGTTTCATCCCTTTGTAGCAACATGCTTGGGAGATTTGTCATTCTGAGCGCCATCGCAAGCCTTGTAAAGGTTGAGGGTACTCAGCCAGATGTCACGGTTCAGACCAGCCTCTGACTTGCTAATTCAAACCAAATGCTGTTTAAGTAAAGAGATTTTTGAAAATCAGGTTTGTGTGGCAAAGCCTCCAGTTCAGTTTAAAGAGCATATATGCAGATTTGACATTTGACTTGACGGAAGGGGATCTGTGACAGTTGTAGGATGTTATACAGATACTTTGCCCGAAAGAGATTGGTAGTTAAAATTGAGAGCACTGTTCTCTATAGGTTATATGGACAATGGCAATTTATATTGTCAAAAATGCTCAGAAAGGCTTATGTTGTAGTTGTTGTGGTTTGATTTTATGTATCGTCTGGGTAGCAGAATCTTGATAACTTTGAGAGAAAACTTTCAACGTTGAGGGAAGTCATATTGCCTCAGTTTGTTGCTTTGTCCAGTGCCAGTGGTGAAGGGGTGAAAAAAGATAACTTTGTTTTAATTGTAAGAAGTGTCAGGGTTTGGTTGGGTTAGGTTATATCCTACTTCTGCATTGAAATGAAATCTCATGCAGATGCCTATCAAGGTTACCTTCACAGTGTTGCAAAATGAACATCACTGCCAATTTCGTGATGAAGTGGCTCCATATAGGCACACCCTGAGGTGCTGCTGGGACGCTCTGGCTACATTTGCAGCTCCCAACATGCCCCTGGTTCCTCTCTGAAACACCACAGAAGGGAGTCATTCCCGTCAATACAGAGGAAATCACTCATCAAAACAACTTGCTGTAACATCTTCTCTGCCAATTTATGTTTCTGTAGGTGAATTTTAGCATGCTGGAGAGGTCCTTTTTACAGCTTTGGACAACAAAGTCCTCTGACATCAGTAAGGAGGCATGTTTTAGCATGCAACCAGCCTGTCTCAACCCCGTATGAGAAGGGCCACACATAATACAGTTCATTTCCCCTCACTTTTCCTGCTCATCTCATTAGTCACCAGTGAAGAGCAGAGGACCGTGTTTTAACTTCATTTGCAAATTTTGATAGCCTCAAGGACAAAATATATCCCTAATGCCCAAGACGGTCGTCCGGTCACTAAATGGCTTGGGTAAGGTAATCCTGTTCCTCATGACCTTTGCTGTTCACTTTGGTATGGTCAGGATTTCGTTCTTTTTTCTCTGCTAACGTTATTTCCATGCATAAAGCTGCTGGAACTATTTCAGTAGCTTTTTCAATGATCCTGTTTTCTTGGCTCCCTGTAGTATTTTTTTTCCCTTAGCTGTGATCTAAACTCTTTCTCGTTTTTTGAGCTATTTCTGGTTGCTGGACTTGGAATTATTCATGAACTTGAAGCTACGTGCATAGATCCTTCCTTTGACTGTAACATTTCTTAGGTAGATACAGCAATTTGATTACCTGATGGGCTCCATCTTTTTTTAAAGGCAGCAGTTTTTAAAATCAGAGGCTTTCCTCTAAATCTACCGAGCAAGAGCAATAGCCTGCAGAGCTCAGCAGCCATGAGACACCCTAGACCTTAATGCTAAAAAAAGAAGGTGAAAAAAAGTGAAATCATAGCTATGCAAACCACACAGAAATACTCTGTGTATTTTAAACTGCAACCCGCCATGCTTTATTCATGACTTTAAAGGAGTTATGGGTATTTTTCTCCCCTCTGAGTATTTATCTCTGAATTTCAAGCCTCTACCATAAGGGCCTAAACAGATATTTCACCACAGCCAAGGGTCTAAACTAACCATCATTTGGATTGATAAAAGAATTCCCGTTATAATGGCAATCAGCGAAGACTTACGTAGCTGCACTTAGGTGCTCAAAGCAGAAGTATTTAGTCCTTATTTTAAATTCCTGAACATGGATACTGGCTGTCTCTTTTCAGAGTCCAGTGAAGATTATTTTTTTTGCTAGACTGTTACTAATTTTTTTTTAACTTATATTTATGCTTATTATAAATGTGCCATTTGGTATAATTACTCTTTTCCTCTTGGCCAACTTCCTATCAAGTTCTTTAAAGAACAGACATAAAAATTTCTTTTTCCCAAGAGAAGCAATATAAAGTTTACAAAGGAGTGGTTTGGACTTTCTGTCTCTTAAATGAGGTACTTTGTTCCTTTTTCCCTGGCCATTAAAATAATTAAAAACGTAATTTTTTATCTTCATGGTGATAAAGGTGAGATGGTACCATTGTGTTTAGATAAAGTGTAATGTTTGTAGCGCCATTTCCTGAATGGGTTTACTTCTAAGAAGACGTGCTCCCCTCCAGTTTCTGAATAGTCTAAAGATATGCTTTCTAAACTGCACATTTTTAGTGAAATAAAGTATAAATATTGGGTATTACTACTTAGGAGAACTTCAAAAGATAAAGACCAGAAATTGCTCAGTCCATCAAAAGTCCCCTAAGAAATAAGAAGCATTTAAAATACTTTTTTCTGGGCTTTCTCAAAGAGCTAGCCTTCAGCAGTAGTGGTCTGTTTTTAGAAAGGCTGAACCCTTTAGCTGGGGAGAGCTTCCCTGATTCCCAGTGAGGGGCCGGTAGACTACGATCTGCCTCTGTCCACATGGCAATTAGGAAAATTCTTACATGGTAGCAGAGGCCTAGCACAAAGTGAGCAACAAGCCTGTGGGCTTCCAACGACCAGGTCCTTTTCTTGGATTACTTTTATTTTTTGCAGCTGAGTAGAATGTGTAACTCGGGCTGGTATGCGAGAAATACAACCATGAAAATGTAATCGTTACCAGCTCCTTCAAGAAGACACTTTTAATCGGTAGCAAGTCCTTCACTGAAATGAAACATAGGAAAAAACATTACAAGCTATTTCTTCATTGAGTTCAATTTAGGAGTTGAAGGTAGATGGGCTTCAGTTCTATTTTTTCTTGTTGAATGCATTGAAGACTCTCCTGGAGGAAGAGAGCTTCTCTGTCACCCATAGCTTTGGCTTTCAGAAAGAACTTGGGCTGTGATGGATGAGACTTAACTCTAGACTGGATGAGTGTGGGTATGACCCAAAGACAGGTTGGATTGTTTAGCAACCCAAGGATCTGCACCGATACAGCCAGGACCCCTGCTCCATGGTGCTTAGTCTTATTCACGTGTATTGGAGGAGTTACTGGTGTTGCCAGTGGTTGGTGCCCACTTGTAAGGCGATGGTCACAAACACCACTGCAGCTGTTTTGTCTGGTAGCATTTCATTTGTTGCACATAATATTAGAGTTTGAATTGCAAATAGTCCTGTGGGTATAACTCAAGCTCAGAGCTTTCTCCTCTGAATTTTTTGGTGTTGTGGCATTTAATCTCCTCTTGTAGTCTCTGCAAAATAGCTTTGAAGGAGGTTTAAATATCTGTATTTTTCTAATGCCATGTGCTAGGGGACACAGCTAGTTGTGAGTAGGCAGGTCAGTTCCATCCTATCAACACTTTGTTTCCAGTCCCAGAAGCTGAATGAGTTGAATGTGGGTTCATCCAGCTCCCAGCATGTTTGTGTTTAGAGGCAGCTCTACTCTAGGTTGTGCACAATGGTCGGGCTTTCTAAGAGCCTGTTACTGTCATGGTTACTTAGAAAGGGCTAGGTTTGTTCAGTAGATGGGATTTTTGTACAGTGGTGTGATGACGGTATGAGGAGGATGCCTTGGAGGCTATGCCCTGGATGGGGAATTCTGCTTGTAATGCTGTTTACCCCAGAACAGGAGGTTTTTATGGCAGTGCTCCACAGGCTAAAACACGTCTTCCTCTTGCTAGGTGCCCAGCCAGCTCTGGTAACAGGGATCCATCTGCGCATTCATCCTCTCCTTTTTTCTGGGGAGAGGATCTAGGAGACAGCACCTCACCTCTCTTCTCTCCTCCCTCATGCCTCGAATAGAAGATTCCCCACCAGAAGTGAAAGAAAGGGACAGTGAGAGGCAGTATCTTCACTCCCCTTTATTCTCCTTCATGCACAACTGGACAGGATTAGTCTCTCAACAAATCACAGCTGTGACTAGCCATTTCTTTCAATCCAAGAGTGAAGCAGAAGGAGGTTTGTGTTACTTAATCCAGGGTAAAGCCCAGGCATAGTCTTAGAAAAGGGTCTTTTTGCCGACAGATGAGTGCCCTGCCTATCAGGAGCCATGCTTCCACTCATGCATTCTTTAAGACCCACTAGGTCTTGAATTCTTCTTTGTAGTAAGTTTTAGTAGGAGAGATAGGGAGTGCTCTCCCATCCATGATAGTATGAAGTGCAGTAATGTTCCCAAAGAAAATGGGAGATGTGGGCTTGAAGTTTCGCAAGAGGAGGATGGAAGTGACCTTGCGATTCTTCTGTCTCCCAAGTAAATGCTCTAGCTACTTTCACAGAAAAGTCTTTGCATCTCATCTTACTTCCTCTGCTGTCTTAAAAGTACAAACTGTGCATCTCCTCCCTCTTGCCATTTAGGAAGGGTAAAAATTCCTCTCCTTTCAAGCTGAAGTTTCTTACCAGAGCAATTCCTGGTACGTGTGGAATTGCCTTCTTGTATCCCCGGGAAAGGTAGGATCTCTGGTTTGCTTCCGCTGGCCTATTTCTCTCTTGTTTGGCTTTTGGTTGTGCTCCAGTGGCTGCTCTGAGTCCTGTTTTGGAGCTGCTGAGTCTCCACATAGCGTGTGTGGTGCCCAGGACAGACCTGTGGATTCTGCTCCTGTGTACAGTGCCCTGAAGCGAGGAGCTGCAGTGCTGTTTATTGGATTTAGCACCAAATCTATATGTAATAAACACTTAAGAGAAGGAAAATCCAGTGAGTAGTAAGAGCAATAAGGGGTAGACAAAATAGCTGATACCAGCAAGCTCTAACAATCTTTATTTTCTATAATTGCAGGGTTTATATGAAGAGATTATGTAGCTATTGATGACATAACCTGACAAAGTGCTTTTGTTGCAAGTAAAAATCTTGTATACTGTGTTAAATTACGGAAAATACTTGGTATTTTGCAGGATTTCATAACAATAAAGACATGTTTAGTGTAATGCATGCAGTGCAGTATGGTTTGCAGAGGTTAAAAAATGGCTTTCAGATTGCAATCAGTGTGAATAATTAACGTTTTACGTCAAAATGTGTGGAAGTTGAAAGCAGGGTCCTAAAGGGATTGGACATCCAAAGCTGTTCTTTGCAATTTTCTTCCAATGAGAGAAATAAATACGCCAAGAAAGAGAGATCACAACAGAGAGCAGAGCCGAACCACGGTCTGATACCTGTGCCGAAACAGGCAGGTGTAAAGGGTGAGAGATTCAGTTTACGGATACAATGCAAAGCGCTACACACCTGGGGAGCGGGAATAATTGGCAGGGGGTTGGAAAATGCCAGTGCTACTTAGCATGCAAAGGAAAGCTACTGATGGCCTCTTCATGGCTCGTAAACCCACTACACCAACCCAGTCGGTGCCATTGCAAATGCACACATCCGGTGGGAGCTGTTGTCTGTCAACTGTGGAGGTAATCATCCCCGTTTGGCAAGACTGCGGTTAGACTGCTGCATGCCATGCCTCGTCTTTCATTGGAAAACAGACCTTTGAGAAGTTAGGAAAAGTTTAAATGGGTAATTCAGATAGTAAAGGGAGGGCTGATGAAAATTAATTCCAGGTGCAACGGGAAATTAAAGGGAAATAACTGAACAGATGATAATAGAAGAGCAGAAAATGAACCGTTTTCCTGAAAGAAAAACAAGGTGCTTTTTTAATTGAAAGTGTTCCTATTCAGGTAAAGAGAAGGCATAAGTGCTCAGCAATTGGAGTAGTCGTTCAGATTTCCTGTCATTTCGAAAAGACACATGAGGCATCTACATCTTGATTGAACAAAGCTGTTAGAGTAAGTTCTGTGCAGTCTTAAATGAAGGATATTCGGAGTGCAGAGTTCAGAAGACAGCTTGCAACAGGAGTTTGTTGCAAACTAATATGCAGAATAAAGACTCGTTGGATGTGGGTTGGGAATAAGAAGTATTAGGTTGCTATTTTATTTACTTATACAAAGTTATTGTCATTAAATAAAAAGGCATATTTAGTCGATTGCATCTTTGGGGTCAAGGTCATTTTCAGCCTGTTTCTACAGATTTGCACAGTAGCCACTGGTGTTTCCTAGGAAGGCTTAAAATCTAACTTTGTGAAGTAAATGGCCTGTTAAGATAATCATGTGTCTGATTCTGAACGATGAGTGTTAAGAAATGGTCTGAGAGGAAACCTAGTGGGATTACCGGTGAGGAAGGTAATAACCTTAAAGATCATGTGTGGGGTGGGTGGGCTTCAGCCTTTAACAATGAAATTGCTCTGTGTGCCTGAATGCAATAAGAGTGGGTTTTTTTCTAAAATGGAAGCTGGGTATATTATATGTCAGCAACATTAATGGATGCTGTGATTCCCAGACAGACATGGGAATGCCAAAACTGGTTGTCATTCGTAGTAAGTTATGTTGTCTTTGGGAGGACCTTTGATTGGCCTTCTCAAATCCAAAAAGTAGGTGACCCCTATGTTGTCTCTTACTGGACCTTCTGCAAATCTACACCCTGCTGAAAGACACGGGGAAACTTACAAGAATATAAAAAAAGTCCAAGGTGACCCAAACTCTTTTTTCTTGGACTGGTAAATAGACTGGTTTGAAAAACTGTTTTTTCGAGCTGCTCTTCCTCAACTTGCTGAGTTTGTCCATGTCTGGTGTCCATGCAGTACATTACAGCCCACAAACCTTTAAGTGACTTTAATCCAAAAAACCCTCAAACCCAGTGTTAGCTTCAAAATTTAAAAAAAAAAAAAAAAAAAAGGTAAAAGAAGAAATTAGCTTTCAGACCTTCTGGTGTCTTAAGTCTTTGTACTATATTTCAATGATGTTTGTAAAATTTCTTTTACATCACTTAGGTGCAAAGTATTTTGATCTGTGGTGCTTTTTCTCATTAAAACCACAAATCTTGCTTACTCCCCTCAGTCTATATGAACTTCAAATGTCTTGAGGACTACAGTAAAATCTTGAGAGCTGTCTCACAGTCAACGAGCTCTCAGGTTTAGTTTCCCCATTCCCCTATTCTGGGATGTCAGCCTGGACAGAAGAAAGTGAGAGGGGAGTGCATCCCCCTCTTGCCGTAAGTGCAGCATCTCTCTCTGTCTTGGCAAGATCCCTCAGATCCTGGGGAAAAATCAGAACAAGTTCCCAAAAGCACCAAGTGTCAGCAGCAACCGTGACCTGTAAACATCACATTTGTGGCACCATCCTCAAGATGAGACCTCAGCACTGTGACTACAGGCACTAATGCACATGGCAGTTCCTTCTCCCAGCTCAGCAGACTGATCAAGCTGGGACTGCTGGGACTGCTTTCCTCTTTGAAGGCAAAAAAATAAAAGTGCAAGGCCCGGGTTGGTTTCCATTCGTGCAAGTACCACCTTTTTTGGGAACAGCAAGGGTGTGAAAACAGCCTACGGAGCCTGCTGTCAGCAGTGGGTGTCGCAGCCCACAGCCAGTCAATAGTCATTAGGAGCCAAAAAAGGCAGAGAGAAACCCGGCCAACTCAAGCAAAAGATGCAGCAGCAAAAGAAGAGCGCAGAAATCCGGCGTTTACTTCCCGCATCGTGGTCTGCTTTTATTCTTGCTGTATTAAAACTGTCATGGCTTTATGCTAATGTGGTTCATTCCTAGCCAGTGATTATTATGCTGTGAATTAGCAGTGCTCTTGAGAGTATTTTTCATGCAAAAAAATGAGGTAGTCCTTCTGAGAAATAGGAGCGAGAGGGGAAAAAGAGCTGTTACTTGCATTAGCTCAAAGCTATGTGTGTTTGGAGAGGATGAAGGAGAAGGGCCACGTTCATGGCTGATGGAGAGCACAGCAGGACTCCCGGGGCACAGATCCCTGTGAGAGATTATACTGAAATTCAGGGAAGAGCAGTCAAAATATGGAAATGGTTTTGACGCTGTGTTTGGCTTTTAATGAACCCGCCCTTTGGGTAAATTCCTTTTGACTCCAGTGTTAGTTTTGCCTGACTGTGCATCCATACTCATTTACCCCGAATGGGAAAAGCTTCCCAGGGGCAGTGGGATTGCAGCTGGTGTGGGACAGAGGGGGGATGTATGTTGCAAAAGGAGAGAATCTTTAAGGGATGACAGTTCTCCAGGGAACGGCCTCAGCAGTACCAGTTAGGACCAGCTCTCGAAGAGTTGTTGCAACGCTGGAATCTAATAACTAAGGCACCTGGGTAGCAGAAATGGTGGCTCAGTGATAGGGCAAAGGAGAGAGGGTGAGCAGCAAGAGGAATTTCAGTATGTTTCTGCTGTGGGTTTATGCAGCAGGAAGCCGAATTCGGCAGCAGTAGTGTGCCATTCCCGGTTTGCTCAATGGGGCAGCTCCGCACGCTGTATCCCTCAAGTAAGACCGCAAAGACAATACCAGCCCATCACTTTTAGCAGCATCTCTAAAAGTCAGAGCAGTGGAACTAGAGGCATCTTAAAAATGGAGGAAGGAGAAAAGGCATGGTCCCTTTGGATCTGCATATAGAGTGAGGTGGTCTGTACCCTGTGCTGGTCTTCAAAGCCCAGCAGGTTCCAGTGAAATCAGAAAGTGTAAGGAAATTTCTGATTTCCTCTTCTTTTTACCCTCACGGTTTGTTCAGCATAACCAGGCAATTTCCAGCCTTGATGCAGCACGTTCCAGCCCCTGTGTGGGACAGAGCCTTGAAATGGGTTCTCTGTGTAAGAAGATGTTGCTCTAGGCAGTCAGGCACAAAGAGCTCGAACAGAATGAAATGCTTTGGCCAGACTACCTTTTTTTCCTCTGCTTTAAATGGAAAGAAGACGTTCTCAGAAATGTCTCTCTTTCTCTCCATTACCCCAAAGAATAGTTGTTTTTAACCATTTCCACTGAAGCAGTTGGGCTCTCTGTATCTTGCGGGCTAGCTTTTTCTTCTCCAGAAAGTTACAGGCAGCTGTACCTGGCAGTGATATTTTACAGGAAAAAGGTTTGCGTTGACCATGTTAAAAACAAAACAAAAGAGCAATAACAAAATAACCAACCTACTTGCAAAAACCCAAGGGGCTCAAATAGTATTTCAGTTTGGAGTTCTGATAATGGAACTTCCTTTGTGATAGAGATGTGCCTCCAGCTATTCCCATGAAAACCTACCTAAATTTGACACACTTAAAGCCTCGGAAAAATTTCCGTTGAGACACATAAGAATTTGCCAGACAAAATCTCTGGTGTTTCTGTCAGTGTGGAGTAGGTGTGCTCATCCCTTCAGAGTGGTGTTCTTGCTGAGGTTCCCGAGCCTGTGCTCGTGGCTGAGGTTGATGCGTACTATACTGGAGGTGAAATAGCAGAAACCCCGGGCTGCTGTCTTCAGAGTGGGAGAGGTGACGATCTGTGTCTTTATGAATCCAGACTCTGCGTGTGCAAACCACTCAAATCAGTTTTACTGGCAGTGTCGCATTACAACACAAGCCTGGGAAATTATATCCCTTTTAAATAAAATAGAAAACAATACCAACAACTTAACAAAAAAAAAAAAAACACAAAAAAACCACACAAAAAAACCACAAACACCCCCCCTTATGCTGACTGAATTGCGCAGATGCTTTTTTTAGGGAGAGAGAGCGCGTGCTTCAGCCCAGGGCTGGGGGAGCTTATTGCAGCTGTGGCAGCAGATAAACCCTCTCTCCTGGGCTGCTGGTACCTTCCCCCTCTCGGTGTTTTCCTTTGCGGCCCTGGCTTACCTCTCTCTGTGCCTCTAATCACAGGGACATAATTTCTCAGAACTATCAGCATATTTTCCCTGCAAATGTGAGGGGGGCGGACACCACGCAATGTAACTGCGCCCAGTGACCACTCCCAGCCTTCTCTCGCTCTCAGATTTATTTCTTTTAGGTATTAAGACAATCACGATGTATTACAGTGTAAAGGCTGCAGAAAGCTGCATTTTTTAACAACAGAAGCTCAGTGAAAACCTGTAACACCCCCATGGGAATTCAGCCCTAAGTGCGGACTCTATTAATATTCTCCATGTCCCTGTGTTAAAAGGCAAGTTATAAGAATTGGAAGGGAATGAGTGGGCAGAAAAGTGGGACAGGGAGGAACCATCTGAATTTTTAGCACCCTTTCTGTCACTAGGAAGTTCCTAATGCAGCCCCTTTTGTAACTCAGGCAGTTTTAATGGACACAGTAATGATACCAGAGGGTCGTTTTTTATCAGGGTCCTTGCTCCTGGTAAATACTAGTTCATGGAAGTGTCTCTTTCTGTTGCAAAAAAAGACTCGCAATATTTCTTTTAAGCAGTATTGCATGATTTTTTTGAGCTTTCTCCTCCCCGCTCTCTGTCACACTTCCCCAGGAATGGCTGGCGGATGGACTGCCAGCTGTCTAGAGCAATGCAGAACAATTTGTTAAAAATTATAACTTTGCTATTCTAATAATCCATATTCATATTGAATTTGATTGTTAATAGTGATCTTTACACTAGATCATGGATTCCATTGAAAGGAAAAAAATAATATTAAAATAATAATGACTACATTTTTTTCCCTTTTTTAGTGTTTTCTTTAACTGTGGAAAATTTTGACCATCTGTGTTGTTCTCTGATAATTTGTTAAAGCATTTATTTAAATTCCCTCCCCCCTTTTTTTTTCTCTCCTTTTCTTGCTGAAACTACAGCTGAGGAAGTGGAAAGACTGGCTGCAATGCGTTCAGATTCTCTAGTACCTGGGACTCACACACCTCCGATCAGAAGAAGAAGCAAATTTGCCACTCTTGGAAGACTTTTTAAGCCATGGAAATGGAGGAAGAAGAAGAGTGAAAAATTTAAGCATACTTCAGCAGGTAATAGTTGCGGTTTGTTGGTTTGTTAGTCTGGAACTTTGCTCAACAAGGCTAAAAATCTATAGTGCAGCCCCAATTTATAGAGGTTTTAAAGGTTGTTGAAGCCTGGCTTGGCGATATTTCTCAGCTTCTAAGAGATCTGTAACTTTGTTACTGGCTTTCTCTTTAAAAAAAAACCAAAACAACTCATTGGGTGCACTACAATTAAAGCAGCATCTCTCCAAAGCTGTGTACTTGGGTTCTGCCACTAGAGCTAAAGGGTAATCCAGAAGAAATCTTGTTACATTGATTTAGCATATTAAGGGTAAAGGAAATGGCAATATGAAAAGACAAAGCTAGTGGAGGATTTAGCCACATTCAAACTCCTGTGAATGCTAATAGAGGAGCAAGACAAATACATGACAAAGGAGTTGACACTGTGTTGAATAACTTGCGTAACCATAAATTATTTGTTCCATTGGGCAGGAAAGATGTGTCACTTGTTTTCTGAGAAAAACAAATCTCTTTTCCTGCCACACCCCTTCTTATGCCTTTGCTTTCTAACACTCCTTGTTTAAGACTCTTTTTAATTAAAAAACAAGTATGGAAAACTGCAAAAACGTGTTTTAATATCGTAAATTGGTCTGTGCAAGAATCACAGGTCCAGGCACTGATGCACACGGTGGAAGTTTGTACCTGGCGTGTTTGTTTCCAAGGTCTGTGATCTATTTAGAAGGTTTCTTTTCTTTGTTATTCCATGATGACTAATAATTACTACATGTGATTTTGCAAGTCTTGAGCCTGGATTGTCTGTGAGAAAACATGAATTTTCTTCTGATTTCTTGTTGTTCTCGCTAGAACTAGAAAGCAAGCAGTGAGGATCTTGCTCCTTTACCTGCCAGAAGAGGCTTGAGTTACAGCCCAGTTTCTCTCTGACCTGTTTATTGCCCAGTGGAAGCTTTCAGGCAGGACTTGACTGTACCTTCTGGCTCCCCAAAGCCTGTACTCCTGAAAATGGCCCATAATTGCATGAGGAGTCTCATTTAGCTAAATGGGAACTCTTGCATGAGGTTAAATGCAGCTAAGAGTTTTCAGGGTTCATACCCGAAGGTGCTCTTTACTGTGTGCTGTTTAAGCAGCTCTCCGATTCATCAGGCAGAGGCTAATGAACTGGAATAGATGGCTGTATTACTCTGAGTGATGACTGTATTTTTTGACTTGGCAGTTGAGAAATATTGTCACCAAAAATGACGTGTTTCTGCAAAACAAAAGGCTTGTCTTTCATGTTCTGTATCAGTCATAACCATAGTGCAGTGTGGCAGGATTTCCATGATAACCCTATAGCTCTTCGCGATACATGGACACTGTGGTGACAACTACTCTGAAGCTAGTTCCAGCATGCTGAGTTAGTTGGTTACCCCTAGGAGGATAACCACGGCAGTTCAGGATGTACTATGGGTGCCAAAGCCTGCCTAGTATTTATTTGTATGGTTTATCCAGCTCCGGGAGCTGGGGCTGAGCTGCGTACTGCTGCGGCTGATTACTTTGAAGCTGGCTTGAATACGCCTGCATAGTCTGCTCTGGGCATTACAAGAAGTGTTACATAGATGTGCCCCATTTACCAAAACATTTGGGAAGTACACGCTGATTAAAACCAGAGCAAAAACATGTGTTTTGTTTTTTTAGAGGAGAAGGAAGCCTTGACCAGACATGCCATCAGATCTCCTTCCCTGGAAAGGGGGACTTCAGAGTCTGAAGAACTAATTTAAAAGCTGGGTCTCCAGGTGGCAGGGAATGTTTGTCGATTGCAGTACGGGGTTTGATCTCAGCTGAATCCAAAACCTTTTTTTTTTAAAAAAATTCTCATTTCTAGTAAGCTAACAGTATCCCGCAGCTGCTCTGCAAAATTGGTATTCCTGTCAGCTCCCCTGCTACTAACTGCAGCAAAATTGACAAGGATGCCAAATTTGCTGAGCACCCTGCAGGAGGCACAGGGAGAGATTTACTTCTGGGCTGTACCAGAGCTGGGGACCCCACAGCTTCCCTCATCCCTGACCCCGGGGAACGGGAATCCACCAGGATCCTACCAAACTCCCCTGGCAATTCAGTAGTGTTGGTTGAACCTAGAATGTGTAATACAAAAGATTTTGCACTGGAAAACTAGCATTTTTCTGCCAGCATTTCCATGACCTCTCATCTAATACCTCTGATCTCACTGAGAAAATATATTTAATTTTTATAATAAATCAAAGGACAAGCTTATGAGATGGCATAATGAGAGCCAGCATGAAACTTCCTAATACAGGCTTATTTTCTTCTAGTGCACTGATAAATGTGACGCTTGGAGAAAAAAGTATTTCCCATTAGTGTCCTACAGGCATGCAACCAAGCTTTCCCACCTGCATAGAACATCAGTAATTATCAAAAAATAAATAGTAATACAAGTATTTTATTAGGCTCTTATTTGCTGCAACAATAGATTCAATTATTTTAAATGTCGAAAGTGGTAAGGGTTGAAGCACATGGCCTTATCTGTTGAAACTTCCTTTGAAATTAATGGCAGGTTTTTTTCTGGGAGAGGACTGGAAGAAAGAGAGAGTCAGGCTGATATTTAAGGTTGAAAGGTTGCCTTTTTCTTGAGATTTCCAAGTGCTAACATTTTGTATCCGTATCTTCATCAGACTAAAAGCTCTGATTATTTATTCAGAGATGAATGCATTAGTTCAGTGGTCAGTAGGCAAAAAACCCTTTGGGGCAGTAGGAAAAGTTATTTGCTGACACCTGATAATTGCATAAGATGAGATAGAAAGTCTGTAATTTGATTGATCGAGGATCTTAACATTACGCTTATTATATATGGTTCCTGTCAGCACATCAATACTCATATCATGATGTTTGAGCATAACAAATTCCCCATCCTCTGTCTTCATTATTGTGTTGTCACTGACAAGCAGAAAGTTAAAACTATGCATGTGTTTCGTATACTTCATATGTTTATAGGTTATGTTGGTTCTGATACCCCTGTAGCAACTATGCAGAAAGGTTCAAAGTCTGACATTGCCTTGGTGCTGACTTAGTCATGAAGGTGAAAGTGATGGGTTTTGATGCAGACATCTAATGCCTTTGCCTTGCAGTTGGTCTGTCCACGAGCGTCATCATTAAGTATTTTGTAGAGTGACCAGAACAGGTAGAAAAGATCATGCTATGGGGTGGTCAGTTGTTGTAGATGGTAAGCACCAGATGAGCCCGCATCTGGGGTTTGATTTGAGCGACCTCTTCTGCTGGAAGGTGGAGTATTAAAGAGGTTGTTCAGGACGTGCACCGTGGCTCACAGATGGGCTCCATCTGTAGACAGGCTCCATCTCAGAACAAACGGGAAGGGAGATTATACTGTGTGAGGGATGCCAGCGTACCACAGCGGGGCAAGAAACAAGTTAATTCTCACTGTAATCCTGCTCTTGGACAGAAGTGAAGCTCCCTCCAGCACAGAGCGATTTTCAGTGTCAGGACTGCAAATCATTTCATGACAGAAGGTCCTAATGAAATTTCTTTGGACACCAAAATTCCCACAATACAATATAAACACTCCTGACAGTGAAGT
The DNA here is from genome assembly GCF_964199755.1 of Larus michahellis. Lineage (NCBI taxonomy): Eukaryota > Metazoa > Chordata > Aves > Charadriiformes > Laridae > Larus > Larus michahellis. The sequence goes on along the minus strand of NC_133897.1, from coordinate 73,797,968 downwards.
TGCATGTACGGGGAGTTAGACAAAGAAATTAAACTCAGCCATGGTGTTATTCATGCTGTAGTAAAAAGTGTGGTGGGTGTTTTTATTTAAACTCGCCTAAAATTTCATCTTGCATAGAAAGCGTGAAAACTTTTATTACCATGGAGGGCTGAGGACCCCTCACGGCAATGAACAGTATGATAGAGGTGACAACTCTAGCTTTGGGAGCACAAGCAAACTTCTAAATGGCAAGATTATATCAGTTATTGGGACAGTTTCTTTTAACTGATAAGGAGCAATCTCACTTATGGCAGAAGCAGCCAGGAAGAAATAGTGAATTTTCTTTGCCTGAGCACATTTCCTTTGGCTGGATGCAGCTGGGATGACTCCAGCAGGCTGCACAAGTTTTTTCAACCCACACTGGGCTCTCTGGGAATCATCAAAGCAGACAGCAAAAGAGAAAGCTGACTGTCTCCTCAGCCAGACCTTTATAATTGTTTTTAATACCTTGATCTTGTTCTGCTCACCTTGGTGTGAATTTGAAAACAGTTCCTGGGTGTGCTGGTTTTTTATTGCAGTGCTTTACACGTGCTGGTGAAATGTCGTTTCCTTGTGATGTTTTGGAGAAGGGAGTGCTTCTGAAATAAGGAAGCCCAGGGGAAAATAGGTTCTGGGCTTACCTGGAATATTACTGAAGTTTTTTATCACTGCATTCATCAAGAGCCAACTGCTTGCAACCTTTCAGAAAAAAAAGTATTTCAGCTGCTTGAAGGAGTCTGAATAGGGGAAGAATGTCTTGTTTTGCCATTTCACATTTCTGGTGACCTTCATTTTAAAGAATTGGTGTGTCTGCCTTCCCCCATCCTTGCTCCCTGAGTTGCGGTGCTCAGGCAGAGAGGAGTAGGAAGCGCATGACTTGTACTTGGAGGAAACTGGTTGGATTGATAAGAGGAAAGCCAGGAGATGGTGAGAAATTAAGGGATGTGGAGGAAACTCTGTTGTAAGTAGGAGAGGCAAATAATTCAGCAATGTTTGGGTTAGGTACATAGGTACCCTGTAGAATGAGCAGAGAAAGTCCAGTGTCAGAAGAGCCAAGAAGCAAATTATTGTGAGCCGGGCGTCATCAGTTGGGTTGGGGAAGGTTGGGTTGGGGGACTAGGACTTTCAGGGCAGGTTCATAGGCTGATCTGTTGCCCAAGGACCTTAGGACTCTCTTAATAGTTGTCTGTACAGAAGACGACAACCTTCTCTTGATAGCAGTTACTCTGTTAAACTGGAATGGCTGAGGTCTGCACCGAGGATCTAAAGATTAAAGCTCACTAATGTAGACAGTGCCACAAATGGAGCAGCTGGATTTTTTCAGTTTCCTTTTCAGGGAGGGCATGCAAGCTCTTCCATTTACTTTGATTCATGCTCAAACTGTTTAAAGAAAAATAAGTGTGCCAAGCCTAAATCCGCTCATGCAGCCTTTAGCAGCCCCACTCCCAGAATCTGCATTAAAACAGCCATTCATTTTATGCTCAAATGCTATTTTTTTCACTTGCTAAGCCTTGGTGCTTTGGTTTTTCCAACCAGAGTTTTTTAAAAAGTGCTCTATAAAAATTCGTATGTCAATGTGTTTATATAAGTTAAGTCTCCCAGTCAGCAGAGGGATTGTTTAAATTTGGCAACACTTACAGGCAAGGACTTTCAATGTTTCTGATGAATAACAAGAAGAAAACAAAATGTGGTAAATCTGTGCAATTAGAGGAACTGCTATTCATAAACCATCCCCAGATCATTTTATTCCTACTGCTGATTATTTCTAACTGCAATAGGTAAATATTTTGAACTTCGCCTTCCAGAATATTCGAATCGGTAGAAATTCAATAATGTGTTGGCAGTGCTGCTCTTAAACCTTCCTACTCCCTTCTGCTTTGCCAATGATTGCCTCTCGTGTTTTCTCATGTAAAACTCTTGGGCTGTTAAACTACTCGTGCTATTTGGGCGAGATCTTTGCCTGGGGAAGCGAAGGAGAAGCTCAGCCTGCAGACATGCCTGCCCTCACCTCTGCCTGTACTTTTGGGGAGGTGGTCTAGGGGGGAAGAGATTTGGCGTGTTTTTTCCCAACGCCCACCAGGTTATTGAAATCTATCTGCAAAGATCAATTTTCAGCCTCTACTTTGAAGGCAGTGGTTTGTTTGGATCGTTGGCTAACAGAGATGACTGTTCTGAAGTACTTCATGGTCCTATTCTGTTCTCCTGAATTTTAGTTAATAACAACTGTGATCCCATGTGAAAAGTATTAATATTTCAGTTACAATTCCTCTTATACTTTCAGACTGGACTATCTCTAGGTTTAGGTAGGGAGAACTGAGGTAATTATGGGTTTTCTTCCTTCACCCTCTTTTTCTGATGGCTTGAAAATGTAATTCTGAATTGGCGTTGAGAAAGAGCACGGAGTCTCTGGGTAGTGTAGCTGGGTCTGAAGGTACGCTGAAGCCTGAAATACACTGAAGTCCCGTTCTCATCCTTGATGAAGTCCGTCAGTGAGACTGTGTAAAACCTCCAGTAGCCCTTTCGATGTGAGACAGTGAGCAGGCGTTGTGGACACTGGTCCCAGCCAGGTATTTTTGCTGGTGCTTGGGCGTCTCATAGAGCATGGATGCTGTGATGAGAATCACTGATTGTTCCCGAGATCATGCGAGAAGAGTAAGAAATGGCACTGATGTAAAATTTAGTCCAGTCTTCCAAAAAGGAGCTCCAGTTTTGTAAAAACCCAGCAATACAACCGCTTTTCAGAGTTACTCAATGATTCTTTGTTCTCTGTTTTGTGGGGTTTTTGAGGGAGGTGCAAATTGTCATTCTCTGAAGAAAAGCACCATTTTGCAGGAACTTGGGCTGTTCACGAATGCACATTGACTTAAGCAAATGTTTTTATCTAAAGGAAATTCCAGAAAATAAGCACTTTATATTTCAGTATATTCTAGATTAATTTTAGAAGAGTTTTTATTCAAATATATGTTTCCATTTCAAATTTGAATTAGATATTAACAAGCACAGCTAAAAATCTGAATTACAAATATAAAATTACCTGGCAGACAGGAAAACATTTGTATTTTATGTCTGGTGACATATTACACTGCTTGAGTTGAAGTACTGAATAAAAAATTAAAATCAATTTTCAGTTTTAGTTTTTGCATTGATCCAAAGTTGCACACTTGATGTATTCTTAATTCTGGAAGTTAAAAAAATTTATATTCTAAGTTTAGATGCAGGTTGCCCATAGCTTCTCTTTGCATGCATTAACATGCATCTTCTGGCCAGAAGTTGCACCGGAATTCATGCAAAACTATAGGCAACTTTTAAAAAAATTAACCTTTTGCCTTTCTATAGAGGGAGCAAAACTAGCCTGTGTATCTGCTTGCTGCTGTGGAACTGAAGATCCAGAGAGATTTTTAACCCCAGTGGTCATTTGCAACCTTGCGATGAGATAAACAGCCCAAAGCTTATGGTCGCAGAAGGCACTTCATAGCAAGGGAAAGCAGTGGGTGGTGTTTCCTTCTTTATTGTTGGAATTATAAATTATCAGTGGTTTTAGACTTGTCATTTTAAGCAGATTAAAAGAATTCAAATGCGTTCAGAAGTTGCAGATCTCCTTTGTAGACAGAAGGCAGTTAAAGCCAGTTGTCTAGTTTTATACTTGAACTGCCAAATGGAAGCTCCTGGTTCAAAAATGGGGGGTATAATCACTCCCCCAGGAGTGTGTATTCCACTACAGAGCAGCGTTGTTGTGTCATCCTGAGAGCTGCTGCAGAACATTTCCAGGGTTTAAGAAGTGGACTTTGCTTAGCTGGACTGAAAAATGCGTTTTGGGATCGTTCTAGCCCCGTGCCAGCTCTAATGGAACATGCGAGACGAGGCCCTTTAATGTGTCCCTTCTTACAGGAAAGGGATGTTTAATGAGGCTGTTTGGGTTTTATGCTAATTACTTTTCCAGCTGCTGTGAAGATTATACGAGGCCGCCCAAACTGTAATACTGCGACATAATTCTACAACAATGCATTCCTGTTAAAATAATATAATAACACAATTAATCCATTAGAGAATTTACAGCAAATTTTGAGGATTGAAAAATAGGTGCTGTTAATAGCATGGGGTTCTGTGCAGTGTATGGATTAGAGAATGCATTCATTGGAGATGTTTTAAGGAGTGTTTCACCAACAAATTAGCAATAATAGAATATCTGGTTGGGGGGAGAGAGAACGAGCGTGTTTGGAAGAAGCTCATTCTTGTGTAAAAAATTGTTGCATATCCTCAGCTGCCGTTGCCATGACTCATGAATGTACAGTCTTCATCAGGCTGGGTCCTTACAGATTATTTTAGAACGCTTTCATTTAACAACAAAATGCATTGAAGCTGCTTTTTATTTTTAGATTGCATTTGAAGCGTGGAAATTAGTTAGAATTTCTCAGACTGTTGGCTTTCATTCTTTAGCTTTTTGCTGCCCTTTTTTAAGAAGTGGTGGTGGGGAAAGCAATGTTTCCCAGTGACATGGAGCAAGGAGGCATCTGGTGTGTGGCGAGAGCAAAGCCTGAGTGACAGTGGTCAGCTGTAGCGCCAGGTTATCCCAGTGACCCAAAAAAAGCTGGAGGTCCTTTCTGGCAGGATGCTGGCTGGTCGCAGGATCCTGCTTTTAAGCAACTCCTGCCGCGGGTCCACCGGTTCCTCTGTACTTTGCTCAGAGGTGAGCATGGTCCTCTGGCTCCCAGAGCAACAGAGAGGAGAACCTCCCCTGCCTTTCAGAGACTGCTGCCAGGTAGTTTCTGAAAGCAAAATTCGTGTAGATGCCTTCATTCGGAAGCACTGTGGAGGAACTTTTATTCCTAGAATACCATTTTGTGCTCTCTTGGTGTTTCCCAGAGGAATTT